>NC_132848.1:26847745-28115245 GCF_048164855.1 Canis lupus baileyi | reverse complement strand
AAAATTCTTCACTACAACCTTCAGGTCACAGCGCATCACCTCCTCAGGGCTGCCTGCCGTGATTTCCCCCTCGGCCTCCCCACTTGTCACTCCCTAGCTGTGCCATTCTGAATGTAACATTTGCCTCCTCCAGGGTCCTGTCAGGGGAGCAGGACGGGGACCGAGCCTGTCTCGTTCCCTGCTGGACCCCAGCACCCCAGCATGGTGCCTGGCACACCGCGGGTGCTCCTTCTGGGTCGCTGGGTGCACATTGGCGAGGTCCGGGCCGAGTCCCCAGGAGTGAGCGGTGTTAGGTGGAGAGGGCGGTGGGGAGGAGGGTACATCGGGACCGAAGGCCTGGAGATGAGGGGAACCACGGCGGTTCGGTTTGTTGTGCTCGGAGTGGAGGACTGAGGGACAGTGTGGAGGGAGGAGGGGCGAGGGGAAAGGGGCGCTTGCAGGGCTGAGTGAGGAGCTGGCCTGCGTTCTCCGGGCAGCGGGAGCAGGCGAAGGTCACAGCACAGTTGTATGTGGAGCCATCAGTGTTGTAGAAGGACTGTCTCCGTGCAGTGTAGAAATAGATTGAGGGGTGAGCTGGGGGCTGGGGGCGGGGAGGAGGAGGTTCTGGGACCCGGACATGGTGGCCTCTGGGTTTTGGGCTCTCCCCAAGCAGAACAGAGGCTCTACTGGTGCTCGAGGCCACGCAGGGTGGCGTCTGAGCCCAACTCTGGACACCCGGGCCACCTGGGATGCAGGCCGGGGTAGGGAGGTGGCCCCCCAAGGAAGGCTGCTGACCTCCCTGCTGTGGAGGGGGCTGGGTGATGACCTTGGAAACCGGAGGGTCTCTGCTGGAGCAGGTGGAGTGTGGGTCCCGGTGCCCCTAGGTGGGTGGAGGGCCACAAGCCAGATGTTCCTTCTGTAGGACGGCTCAGGAGGTTTCAGGTATGTTAGAGGGTCTGCTCAATAACTCTGCTCCCCCAGTGCTCACTGACGTCAGCCCTGGGATCATGGAGCTGACAGCTAGCTGGTCTCCCCTGGGGAGCTCCCAGGAGTGGGGGATGCAGGCACCATCCATGGGGACAGTTTTAGTACAGTATGTTGGGGAACCCTTAGAGGCCTGTAGCATGGGGGCTGGGGGGTGGTCAGGCCAGGAAAAGAGAGACCACAGGAGCTTTGGGCCTCTGAGGGAGAGAAAGGCTTACTGGAGGACCAGGGAGATGATGGGACCATGTCACAGACACCTTGCCTGGGTGGGACAAGGGCTGATTCTGGCTCTGCCATTTGGGTGCTGTGTGACTTTGGGAAAGTTACTTTACCTCTCTGAGCCGCATATGGATTTAGACAGTCAAGACCGGGACTGGGCTGGAGGTAGAGGCATGGCTCAGATGACCTTGATCCAGGAGTGTGACCCATCTCACTGTCTGACACATCTGGCACATCTGGCTGGGCCAAAGCAGCACAAAGCTGGCCCAAATATCTTAGAAGCCCCTGGATGGAAAACACATCTGAGTCCTGTCTGCCATAAACTAGGTGTGTGACTTTGGGCAGTTCTTTCTCTCTGAGCCTCCGTGTCTCTACTGAAAAAGAAGGGTGTGGGTGAGATGGCCTCTTCTAACCTTGGGAGCCTGGGGTGCCAGCCACACTTGCCCTCACCCGTGACCTCAGGCACTCTGGGCCCTGGGCACCGAGCAGCCCACGGAGACCCCTCCAGGTTGCCACATTTCTGGCGTGTTGAGTAAACAGAGTCCCGGGGCCCTCTGGCATCTGTGTCCTCACCATCCCTCTGGGCTCCACCCTCAGTGCAGGTTGGGGGCCTGGGCTTGGGAGTCGCAGTGAGGCTGGCCCCAGGAGGGGAGGGGAGGAGTCCTGCTCCTGGGCAGAGCTGGACTTGGTCCTGTGTCTCGGGGAGGGCCCTGGGTCCAAGTGTGTGGGAGCCGCCTGGGGGAGGAGTGCTGCCTCCTTCAGGAGGGACTCCCCAACACTGGGAGCCGCTCAGAGCATTATTGGGCTCCCCAGGCCCTGTGACAGAGGCTGCCGAGGCTGGGGTGAAGGACACAGGTGGTTCAGGTCTCTGCCTCCTGGACCAAAGCTCTGATGACTCCAGAGTGGAGCAGCTTCAGAAGTGTCAACTTCTGGGAGCCTCAGACTTGAAGCTTCTGTGATTGAGTCGAAGGGTTTGGAGTGAGATTGAAGGCTCATTGACAATGAAATTCCAAGCCTCTGTGATTCAAAGCTTGTAAAGTTCTGTGTCTTTTTTATTTTTTTTTTAGTTCTGTGTTTTAAAGAGGGCGTGAGTCTAAGATTTGGTGGCCGTGGTGGTATGTGTTTGGAAGTCCAAGGCCCTGAGATTCTAGGCTTTGTGAATAGGATTGTTCAGCTGAGTCGGCTGATGGGAGAGAGGCCAAGGCAGGTTTCTGCAAATGCAGGCCCAGGAGACCTTGGCATCAGCAGGGAGGGGCCCTGGAGCACAGACTTGACCGTGGGTACATTCAGGGTGGGCTTTAGGGTCTTGGTGTGTGTGTTGCAGAAGGTGTCTTTTTTATTTTTTTAAGATTTTATTTATTTATTCATGACACACACACACACACACACACACACACACACACACACACACACACACAGATGGAGACACAGGCAGAGGGAGAAGCAGGTTCCCTGCAAGGAGCCTGATGGGGACTCGATCCCAGGACTTCAGGATCATGGCCTCAGCCAAAAGCATATGCTCAACTGCTAAGACACCCAGGTGCCCCTAGGGGTGTCTTTGATCAGGCACTGAGGGCTCTAGGACTCGCTCCTGGCTGGAATCCTCCCTTCCTCCCCTCTTTCTTGGGGAGGAGCTCTGGGAAGGGGCCGTGCTTAACCAGGTGCTCCTTGGTAGGGGGCACTGTTGGCATATTGGCTGTGACAGTATTTTGTGATCCAGACTGTCTTGCATATTATAGGGTATTTGGTGTTCTTGGCCCCTAAATATTAGTAGGTAGTGGCCCCTAATCATTGTGACAACCCCAAATGACCTTTCACATCTCCAGACTCTGCACCATTCTGCTTCCCAAAGGAATGATGGACATGTAGGCGTCAGGGTCAGGCTAGCAGGAACAGCTATCAGGACCGGCAGGCAGGCCTGGGACTGGGGCAGGGCAGGGTGGCAGGGTCTGCTCAGAAAGACTGTCCCGAGCACTAGTGTTCCTGGTGCTTGAGGGGCGCTGGCTCAGAGCCAGCGGTCCTTTGAAACCTGGTGTTCCCTGACTCAGCTCCTCACCCAGCCCAGAGCCCGACCCTGAATCGCCTCCTGACTCACTGGAGAGCCAGAAGAGGCCAGTGGGTCTGAGCCCGGCGGGAAGGGGCGCTCACCCACATGTCAGCACCGCTCCCTGCCAGGCTGGGCCTTGAGCATGCATCGTAGGCCAGGGTTTCAGCTGGGAAGTCTCCGCATCTGAAATGTCGAGGGGTTGGCTGTGCTGTTCGACTCATGGGTAGGTGGCATGTGGCGTGTGGAAACTGCTGGGGACCTGAGTCAGACAGACCCAGGGGCTCATTCTGCCTTTTATTTGCTCTGTGAAGATGGGCCAGCTTTTTTTTTTTTTTTTTTTTTTTTAAGATTTTATTTGTCTGTTTATTTGAGAGAGTGAGAGAGAGCTGGCGAGCACAAGCAGGGCCAAAGGGCAGAGGGAGAGGGAGAGGGGGAAGCAGACTCCCCGTTGAGCGTGACACAGGGCTCATGCTTGATCCCAGGACTCCGGGATCATGGCCTGAGCTGAAGGCAAATACCCGGGCGCCCCCATGGGCCAGTTTTTTAAACCTTTCTAAGCTCCATTTTCCCTGCTGTCAAATGGGGGTGGTTGCACCTCCTTCCTAGAAGTGTGCTGAAGACCAAAGGAGTCCACAAGGCGTATGTGAAAATGGAGTTCTGGGGACTCCTGGGTGGCTCAGAGGTTGAGCATCTGCCTTCAGCTCAGGGCATGATCCCAGGGTCCTGGGATCGAGTCCTGCATCGGGCTCCCAACACAGGGAGCCTGCTTCTCCCTCCACCTCTGCCTCTGCTTCTGGGTGTGTGTCTCTCATGAATAAATAAATAAAATCTTAGAAAAAAAAAAAGAAAAAGAAAATAGAGTTCCGGAGACTAAGAACACTGCCGCGCATGTGGTCATCACTCCTGTTAACTGTGCTCAAAGGTGACCGGGGCCCTCACGTAGAAGGGAGCAAAGCCTTCGCTCGGGATAGAGCCAGTGAGACGTCAGGCATCAAGCCTTTAGATAGAACGTCACGCCTTCAGAGGATATTGTTTTCAGGGAAAATCAGACTCGAGCTGTGTTACTTTGGGAAATCTGTGCCGGTTCCGCCGCTAGTACTCCCGGCCCCATCCGTGCAGGCACCGGTCACCGGTGGGCCACGCGGACTGCAGCCCGGCACCCCTGGTGGCGTGACCCGCCAGCTGGACACCTCCCTATTTAGGAGGCTGCCCGGCTGCATGTGGGAGGAGGGCCAGTGGTGGGTGTCCTGCTCTAGTTTGCCCTCCCAGCTCTGGGTTCCCAGCCCTATCATGGATGGTTACAGATGATTCGAGAAGCCTTCTTTTTTTGAGAAGACGCCTTTGAAGCACCCAGCACTGTGCCCAGCACAGAGGAGGTGCTCGGGGTGAGGGTAAGGACTGGCGCTCCCGGTGCTCAACTGCATTCGCTTTGCTGCATTGACACCTGTGGCCCCCCCCCCAGACGTGCCGTCACGGCCTCATTTTGCACATGGGGAAGGCGAGGCTCAGAGAGGTCGAGAAACTTATTGCGTGTCGCACAGCCAGGAGGTAGTAGAGCTGGGAGGAAAACCTCGATTTCTCTGAATCCCCAGCCTCAGCTTTTATCCAGGACACCGCGGCCACCTGCCGAGTCTGGAGGAGCGCCCGGCTCTCCACGCTCCACCCAGGGCCCAGGGCGGGGAGATTTGCTATCGCAGTTGCAGGTGGCAGCGGGGAGGGTCTCCCCGGGTTTGGGCAGCCGCCTCTGTGGTGCCCTGGGGCCGTCCCCTGAGGGGTGTGCAGCCCCCCCCACCCCCAGGGCTGCCTCCCCCGCACCTGCCAGCGCTGAGCCAGCGCCTGTGCTGCGCAGAGCAGCCGTGCGTGGTGGGAAGCCAGTGGGCTGTGGAGGCGCCTGTGCTGGGCGGCGGGCCTGGGCAGGAGGAGGGGCCGCCCGTGACCTTGGATGCGTCACCGCCCCCGCCCTGCCCGGACCCTCAGTCTCCCTGTCTGCAGGATGGGAGAGCTGGACAGTGAGGCTGGGAAGGGGCTGGTGGGGAACCCGCCTCCTCGGGAAGCATTTCAGTGTCTGCAGGGAGCCCCTGGGCGCTGTGTTCCTTGTGGGTGGGCTCCCTCCCTCTGTGCTTGTGGCCGTGGTCCTGGCTCTCACCTGTCCCCCGGGGCCCCCTTCTGTCTGCTTCTGGTCCCCTGCCTGGCTCCCGCCCTCTGCTTGCTCTTGCTAAGTCCACCTGGCAGAGACCCTCACTGTGCAGACCCTCGCCCTTGCCTGTCACTGGGCGAGAGGAGGGCAGGGCCCGTAGTCTCATCATAGCTCAGGCCTTGTGCTGTGCATTCTGGGGGTTCAGCATGTTTGTTGGAGGAACCCCTTCATGAGATCACTCGACAAGCCTCTACTGAGAGGGTGCCACGCACCAGCCATGCACAGAGGACAGCTGTGACCATTTTGTGCAAGGGAAGGTGACTCTGGCTCCCTGGGACAGGCGTCAGTCGGAAGCCCATCCAGAGAAGGCACCTGTGGGGTGGTGATGAGGAATGATGGTGACCCAGGGTGCTGGCGGAGCTTGAAGAGGGGGGGTCCAGGTGCCAGTGTCTCTGCCTTGGGGTTGGTGTTGGGAGAGGGCTCAGATGACCCCAGGGACTGTGGCTTGTGTGAGTGTGGATGAAGACCTGCTCCTGGCTTCTTGGCCAAGAGGCCTTTGCCTTTGCCAGGCTTCTGTTTGCTCATCTGTGAGGTGGGACCACAGCAACTCCGGGTTGGGAATGTCAGGGAGTCAAGTGACAATTCCAGGGCAAGTGCTGGCTGGTCTCCTATGGTGGTTAGGAGCAGCAGCTGTGGGCACACTGGGGCCAGTGGGGGAGCTGTGGGGACCTTCCTGGGGTGGCTCAGGACAAGGGTCCTGAAGGTGGCGGCACCTGGGCCCCAAGTCTTTGATGATGGTCTGAGAAGCCTGTGGGCCTGGCTGCCAGGCAGAGAGGCTGTCGGTGGCTGGTGAGGGCTGGCTTCTGGGAGGGGGAGGGCAGGAAGGATGGGCAGTGGGAGGAGGAGAAAACCTGGGAAGCCCCAAATGTGAAGGAGAGAAGGGGGTGTCACCTGCAGGAAGACCCCCCTCCCATCACCCTGCTACGCCCAATCCAATCATCTGGGCCACCCTCCCGTCTCTGGGCATGCTCCCTCTCAGTCTTGTGGCACCAGACGGGGCCTCTGGCCCCCCAGATAAAGGCCTCTAGGACCCTTCTGTGGGTTTTTAACTATCAGAAAGTCCTGCTTTAATCTAACCTCCATCCTCCTGCCCTGAGC
The DNA here is from genome assembly GCF_048164855.1 of Canis lupus baileyi. Lineage (NCBI taxonomy): Eukaryota > Metazoa > Chordata > Mammalia > Carnivora > Canidae > Canis > Canis lupus. The sequence continues at coordinate 28,108,721 of NC_132848.1, read as the reverse complement.
CCTTTCCCTGTGGCTGGGCTGTTGGGAATGTGTGAGTTTTTCTGTCTCCTTCTATCTAAACAGACGGCTCCTGGGATCGCACCCCAAATGCCCACTGACAAGGTGGCATGCCCTCCCTCCCCTCGTGAAGAGAGCACCAGCCGGGAGCCCGGAGTTGTGCGACGTGGGCAGTCACCTGTGCCCTGGACCCAGTCTCTCCTCCCCACCTGGCCTTCCTCCTCAGGGGCTCCTGGGGCTCCCTGTATGGAAGGGGTCCGCCACCCACAGAGTGCCTCGTGCCCAGGAGAGGCTGTTGTCTCCCTCCCTGCCTCCTTTCATTTGTTTACTCATTCTTTCCTCATTCAGAAACCTTCTGGCTCCCTGTGGTCCCCAGAATAGTCTCACTTAGCCTGGTTGTGGGTCCTTCCACGGTCTGCCCGGCTGTCCTCCAGCCACCGTCCCGTTCTTTCTCTTCATGCTCTCTGTTCTTTTTTTTTTCCCTAAAGATCTTATTTATTTATTCATAAGACACACTGAGAGAGGCAGAGACACAGGCAGAGGGAGAAGCAGGCGCCATGCAGGGAGCCCGATGCGGGACTCCATCCCAGGACCCCGGGATCACCTGAGCCGAAGGCAGACACTCAACCACTGAGCCACCCAGGGCCCCCTGGGGAAAGGGTTCTTTAGGGGAGGGTGCCCCCCTCCTCAGCCCTGGGCTAATGAGAATGCCCAGATGGGTGGCCAGTGTTGCTGGAAGAAACAACACATGTCTTGGAAATTGTCCGCTTCCCTCCATCTGGTGTAGAGAAGGTTTGTTTTTCTCAGAAGTAAGGTCAGCATCGAGCTGTGCCCTCCGGATGCTTCTGGTGGCTGGAGTGGATGTCGCAGTGTCCGTTGGTCAGCAGGGTGGGTTGGACAGCCAGGACTCTGGCTGGGCCAGTGGGAGCCTGATCCCCAGGCAACCTCTGGCACCATCGCTTGGAGATTTCTGTGCAAAGAGAGCTATAGGTGGAGAGGCTGCCCATGACCCAACCTGAGGGCATTGGTGAGGCCTGCCGGGAGGGGGGCATTTGGCCTGGGTCTTGCCGCATGAGGAGGAGTTTTCCAAAAGCACAGTTGAAGGACAGGGTTCCAGGCAGAGAGACTAGTAGGGAGAGCAGTGAGGAGTGTAGTGTGGCTGGCACAGGGTGAGGCGTGTGCTGGGTAGCAGGTGTCACGTGCCAGTCTAGAGCTTGTTCTTGATCTTGGGGGACACTGGGAAACCATTAATGGGTGTCCAGCAGGGATGGGATATGGTTAAATTTGTTTGGTAGAATGGTCACTCCTGGAGCAGAATGGAGGATGCTTGAGGGAAAGAGAGACCTGGAGACCAAACCGTAGACTCCTGAAACAAATATTGATTGATGGTTGATTGATTGAGCAAGCGTTTCCTGAAGCCCAGCTCTGTGTTGGCCCCTCTTCTACACTTGAGTGGAGGTGCCCTCGGGCTGTTTAGCCATGTTGGGTGGAGCCTCGGAATTCCAGGCTGGGATCCTCTGTGGTGACCCTGAGGAGTCCCTAGCCTGATGGGCGAGGCAGAGCCAGCCCCACATCATACTCCTGTGAAGCCAAGTGGGGTGAAGGCTGGGCAGAGGGACCTGCAGGGTGGCTGTGACCACCAGGAGGATGGAGTGGTCCATCTTTCCTGACTGGGGATGCTTCTGGAACCTTCTGATGAAGAAGGAGGCCTCAAAGCCAGAGCAGGAGAGTCTCTGATCCGGGAGAGGTGGAGGGAGGTGGGGATGGCATGCCCACTGAGGAAAATGGGGTCACCCATTTTCACTCTGGGGTCACTCTGGGGTCACCCAGGATGCTGGTAACATCTGGTGTGTGGGCTGGGAGAGGAATGGGGTGGATGCTGAGCAGGGAAGGACATTTGGGGTCCAGATTTGGGGGACAAACGGGGAGGTTGCACCAGGAGGCCCACCTGCGTGGGGGAAGCGTCTCATCTCAGCAGCTCAGGTGGCTCTCGAGGGGCCCAGAGAGTCTTGTCCAGGGCCGAGGTGGCCCGTGGGGGGCGCCGGGGCAGGAGCCCAGGGCGTGTGCCACCCCAGAGACCTGACCGCAAGGCTAGTTGTAATTGATAGTGAGCAGGAGAATTACAAAGAGGCCTGGCTGGCTAATGAAGTGTCAGCCCCCTCCTGGGGCATTTAAAACATGATTGGATTTTCATTAGTCCATCCTGCCTGGGCTTCGGAGTCTGTGTCAGAAGCCAGCTTTGACCTGTCACCTCCCTCGGACCGCCTCGCCATCCTGTTGGGAGACAAACGGCCCCATTGGTTTCTCTACCAGAGAAATCGATCCGTCTTTTTAATCAGCCGGAATGTCTCCCTGCTAATCTCGCCCCAGCTCTCCTGTGGGGCTGCCTTCCGCATTTCTGGCATTTCTGGCCCCGTCTGCCCTGTGGAACTGTGCTCTGGTCTCCCTCTTGTCTCCCCAAGTTCAAATCCCGATGCTGGCGCTTCCTGCTGTGTGATACTGTGCAGACAGCTCGACCTCTCTGGGTGACAGTTTCTATCTGAGAAAGCAGGAGGAGGCGGCTTGGCTGACCGCGAGGTGCTGTGGGTGCTGGCGGGGAAAGGGCCAGGGTGGAGGGGGTGGGAACAGGGTGCCCAAGGTCTGCACCTGGCTTCCCCTAGACAGTGGTGGGGGCGGCTCTCAGCTGCACCTCCACATCGAGTGAGGAGATGCTTGGGGATCGACTGTCCCCCAAGGTCTAGTCTGGGCTCCACCAATTGCAAGCTCCGTGACCTCAGGCAGGTCACTTCTCCCCTCTGTCAGTTTCTTCATCCATAAAATTGTGGTGTGGGGAGGTGAGGCTACATCAGTGATGTCCAGTCGGGGATCATTTTGCCCCCAGGGGACATCTGGTAATGTGTGGAGGCATTCTTGGTTGTCACAACTTGGGGAGGTTGTGCTGTTGGTTTCTAGCGGATAAAGACCAAATATTCTACAAGGCACAGGACAGCTTCTCATGGCAAAGAATTATCAGGTCCTAAATGTCAATGGTGCCAAGGCCAGGAAACCCTGGGATCTCCTGAAGCTCTGAAGGTATGGGCACAGTATGGAGCCTGGGGCTTTGGGTGAGGAGGGTGGAAACTGAGATGGGGAATCTCTGAAGGAGGAAGAGAGGACAGTGCGGAGTCCCAACCTGAAAGTTTCCTGTGATCGTATAAACCTGGGTTTGGATCCTAGAGCTGCCATTTACTAGAGTGTCACATTTCCAACCGCCTTCCCGTACACCCACCCGTCCATCGCCTCACCTGTCCATCTCCCTAATCCATCCATGCATCCATCCCTCTTTCCATCTCTCCATCTCTCCATCTTTCCATCTCTCTCTCTCTCTTTTTAAAGATTTTAATTTGTTTATTCATGAGAGACACAGAGAGAAAGAGAGGCAGAGACACAAGCAGAGGAAGTAGCAGGCTCCCTGCAGGGAGCCCGACGTGGGACTCTATCCTGGGTCTCCAGGGTCACACCCTGGGCCGAAGGCAGCACTAAACCGCTGAGCCACCCGGGCTGCCCCTTTCCATCTCTTCATCCATTCATCTGCTCATTGACCCATCTACCTGACTGTTGCATTCAAGCATTCATTCCCCTGCTTCTTGACCATCCACCCATTCAATCATCCATAGACCCAAGGCCCCACCCCATGCTCCTATGTATCCATCTATCAACCGATCCGCTCATCCATCCTTTTGCTTGTTTGGCAGATACTTCTTGGTCAACATACCTGCCCCAATCTCTCATCCACCCTGCTGCATGTTCAATGCCCAGTCAAGCCCTCTTCTTGTACTATCTACAGGGCTTTTTGTACTTTACTTATTCTCCTCACCTAGACTGTGAGATCCTTGAGGACAGGCTCCATGTTCCATTAATGACTGTCTCTTCTTCAGGCCTTGGCCATCAGCCCCGCACATAGTAGGTGTGCAGCAAAACTTTCAATGACATGCTGCATCCTAGCAAGCAAGGTCGGAAGTGGAGGTTGTGTGAACAGAGATGAGGCTGACCAAGAGCGCCTACACAAAGGACCTTCAATGTCAAGCTGAGGAGTTTGGAAACTCTCTGGAAGGCAGTGAGGGGCCACGGAAGACTTTTGGTTCTGGAGGAACCCTCTGGCTGTGTGTGGAGAATTTATCAGAGGAAGCAAGGCTGGAGGAGGAGGCTGTTCAGAGTCAGGAGTGAGGGAGTGCAGGCTGCCTGGGGCAGTGGAGGTGCAGATTTGTTGATGGAGGGGAGAGATTGAGGTTGTGAAAAGGATAGGTCTCTGCGAGGGACAGGGGGATGAAGGGGGAGGGAACCTCTGGAGGGTTCTCATCTGGACAACTTCCAGCATTGGTGGTGGATGGGGGACATCATTCATTGGGGATGGGAAATACAGAGAACTTGGTGATCTGGGGAGAATATGACCTACCCCATTATGATGAATTTGAGATTCCCAGAGACATCCTAGGGAGTGTCTGTGTTGCTTGGCAGTGAGTAGGCCTGGGGCTGGGATGGATTCTGGACCTGTTCAGCTTGGCAGAACTGGGGCCGTGGGAGTGGGTATAGGGTCAAGGAGAAGAGAGGGGAGACCAGAGGGTTGCGAGCCTGAGAAAGGCCAACATTTGAGGGACAGAGCCCAAGAAGGAGGAGGAGGAGGACCAGCCAGGGCCTGTGGTGTCCCTGGGGCCCTGGGGGAAAGAGTTTCTAGAATAACGATCTTCATCTGGGTTTCTTGAACTTGGATGGGGACAAGTTGCACATTTATTTTCACTAATGTTTGAGTGAAATTGAGCATTTCTCTCTATTGTGAACGGAGGGAACAAACCACGGTGTGATTATTGGCAGTGCCTGTGACTAGTAGCAATCACCTGTCACACCGTGGTGGTTGTGGACCTCATCACTGCTTTCCAGTTGCACAGTATCAGACCTGCTACTGGCTCTGGCTCTTCATCATGTTGATAATGAATCTCGTGTGGTTCTCTACCCCAAGTATGTTTTTTTTAAAAATGTTTTGGCAACTATTTTAATCTAACTGGCTTCTTTCCTTTCTAATTCTAAGCATTAAAAAAATGTATGCATTAAAAACATTATTCTGAGAAGGGGCTTATGAGCTTCCCCAGGGGGTCCAGAGATGCCTCAGAAACTGCTTTTGTAGGAGAGTGCCTGGCCGTACCCAGGGCTGCTGGCCAGATGGGCGAGGAGGAGGGTGTGCATGCATGTTAGGGGGTGCAGGAGCCTGAAGGGCTGTGGAGCTCCGTGGGAGTGCAGACATGGGCGTGTCTGCAGGTTTGTGGTGGAGGACAGGCCTCCAGGAGGCCTAGGGACAATGTCATCACCCTCTGTCCGTGTCTCCACCAAGTGTCTGCTTGTGAGTTCTGGAGGGCAGAGGCTTCAGCCTCTTCATGCAGGGTTCCCAGAGCCACCGTGGGCCAGACAGAGGGGGTCTCAGCAGAAGGGTGCTGAATAAGAGGGTTCAGGGTGGGAAGAGAGGCTGCATATCCCTCCAGCACAGAAATCCCTTCTTAGGCTGTTTGATGCCTCCAGGTGATGGGGACCTTGTTCTTTTCTGAGGCTGCCGTGCCTCTGAGCAGATGCTCTACGTGGGGCTCCGGGCACAGAGAGGGATGGATACCCTGGTTGGTGGTGAGAAGCCAGGACAGACCACGTTCAGTTAGACAGCTGATATAAGCGGGGGGACATTAAGATATTGTGAGGGCTTGGGGGAGGCATCTGTACCCCCTGCCCAGGAGTCCAGGAGGCTTCCCCGCAGGTACACCTTCATAGTGGATGGGTTCTGGAGGCTGGTCATCCCAGAGACAGTAGGACCCTGGTCCCCAGCAGCCCTGCCCTCCCCTTTTCCTCGGCAGGGGCTGAAGCCTCCTTGGCTGGTGTTCCTATCCCATGGACCATCCGCCTTGGGTTTTCTTCCAAGCTGGCAGCCCCTGTTCCCTCACCTCCCCCACTCCGGCTGTCTGTACTGGGCACCAAGGCCTGCTGGGCATCTGGGAATCAGAGACTTTGGCCAAATTCAATGAGTTCTCAAATTATGGGGCAACTAAGAGGTGACACTGGGGGCAGGGACAAGGAAAGAAGGGGGCGCTCACTCCCTCATCTCATCCTTGTAAGGGTTCTCAGCCCCCCAAGACTCTGTAGCATATAAGGAGAATCAGTCCAGCCCCGGCAGGGCTGTGTGTCATGTAGGGAGCTCCCCACTGCTGGAGGCATGTAAGCAGAGAGGTCTAGAACCATCTGCCCAGCAGCTCTGACCACTTTAGGGAGCCGCTTTCTATCCCAGCTCAACCACCGTGTGATCTTGGGTAAGTATCTGGACCTTCATTTTTGTATCTGAAAAGTGGGTGTAATAACATCTGCTGTGTCTATCTCCCGAGGCTGCTGTGGGCATGGGAGGAACGGATCCTTTTTTTTTTTTAGAGATGGAGAAAGAGAGGTGAGGGGAGGGGCAAAGGGAGAGAGAGAATCTTAAGCAAGCTCCATGCCCAGTGTGGAGCCCGATGCGGGGCTCCATCTCACGGCCCTGAGATCATGACCTGAGCTGACATCGAGTTGGATGCTTAACTGCCGGAGCCCCCCCAGGCGCCCCGGGAGGAATGACTCCTTAAACAAACAGGAGACAGGTTGGTGTGAGGTTCAAATCCCTCACTAGCTGTGGCCTCAGCAAATCAGTGACATCCTCCCTTGCAGGGCTGTGGTGAAGGTTGACAGGGGGTGGGGGGGTGGGGATCTATGACAGTGGCTATCCCAGCAGTTGCTTGTGTGGGTTTAACTGTTGCATTTTATTTTTCTTTATAGTAGTTTCCCTTTACCATTTTTTGTTGCCCCTCCCTTTTATAAAGTAGGCTCCACTCCAGTGTGGAGCCCAGTGTGAGGCTTGAACTCAGGACCCTGAGATCAAGACCTGAGATGAGATCAAGAGTTGGGCGCTTAACTGACTGAGCCACCCAGGGCCCCTTTGTATTGAGGTAAGAGGTACATGGAGTAGAGCTCACAAATCTTTGTGTCTGGCTCAAGGAATTTTTCCATATAAATATACAACAGTGACCTTACACAGGCCAACAAGAACATCTCCAAAAGATGGAGAGAGTCCCAGAAACTCCCTCATCCCCCACCCCCAATGGGTGCTCACCCAGTCACTACTGTTCTGAGCTCCTTCACTGTAGGGTTAGCTTTGCCTGATTTTTCACTTTATAAAATTGGATTCATGTGCTCTTTTGCTCTTAGGTGTCCAGCCTCTGTTACCCAGCGTTATGCCTGTGAGCTCTGTCTCTTTTGCTGTGTGCATCAGTAGTTTGCTCTTTTTCATTGCTGCGGAGTATTCCATCGAATGGGTGTGCCACCGGGTTTCTCAGCCTTGAGACATGTGGGGTGACATGTCATGTCATGTGTGCTGACATGTGGGGCCAGATAATTCTTCACAGTGGGGCCGTCCTGTGCATTGTAGGATGTTTAGCAGCATCCCTGGTCTCTATATTAGATGCCAGTGCCCTGCCTCACCATATTGTGGCAATCAAAAATGTCTCTAGACATGGCCACATGTCCCTTGGAGGTCAAAATCATCCCTAGTTGAAATCTGCTGCCTGACCCATTCTCCCGATGCTGCACACTTGAGTTGTTCCCAGGTTGGGGCCATTATGAATAACACGGCTCTGAACGTTCTGGCACATGCCCTTTTGTGGACTTCTATCTGAATTTCTCTGGGATGTGCACCCGGGAGTGTCCCTCCCGGATCCTAACAGGGGTCTCTGTTTCACTTTAATAGATGCCAAGCCGCTTTCCAGAGTGCGTTTTGCTCATAAAGAGAAGTCAAATGAATACATTGATGAATTAGTGGATGGGTGTCTTTTTGAAGCCCAAGAGTCTAGAGCATAGTTGATGTTTGAAATGGTAGCCACGCATCACAGCTGGGTCCTAGAACAAGGACGTGCTCTAGGTAGCTCCAGGGCAGGAGTAAGTCTGGTTCATCTCAGAGCACTGATGCACAGGCCTGGTATTCAGCAGGTGCTTCATAGATGCCTGTGGACCTGGCCTTGGAGAAGCCGCCCTAAGAACTGGGATGTGGAACATCAGGCCCCATTCAGCCTTTGGAGACTGGAGGCCTGAGCCTCCAGTTCTATCTTGGGACTCACTGAGGACCAGTAGGGGTTGGACCCTCACACAGGGGCTGGGTCACCCTCCCTGCCTCTCTGGTCCAGGAGGGCACAGCTGCCAGCCCTTTCCTCCTCTTGATTTATTCAGACAACTGAGGTGCACCCTGGGAGACGGATCAGATTTCAGATTTGACAAAAATAAAAACAAATTTGGCTGCCTCAGCCAAACCCAGCACTCCTGCACACATACCCCTACCCCCCAGAGCCCTCCGAATTACAGAAACTATGACTGTCATCTGGGCCTACAGGATGGAGGGTGGTGGTCACCATGGTAACCATGCTGGCCTCTGGCTCCTGGAGAGGAGGCTGCCCCAAGGGGCCTGCTGGGGCGTCAGGCACTGTCCCTCCACCTGGTCACTCTTCTCTCTGGAAGTGGCAGGTTTGAGGAGGCCCTCGGCCTGGTGGCTTCCCCGGTGACCCTGTCCCTCCAGTTTTTAAGACAGCAGCTGGGACGTGGGATGGAGTTACAACTCTGTTTCAGCTTGACTTCTTACTGACTGAGGGCCTTGAAACCAGCACCCTCCCCTTGATGGCTTCCCTTCCCTTCCCTTCCCAGGGCCCAGTGTCGGAATGTTGTCCTTCCTGACTTCATGGCCGGCTGTAACCCAGGTCCAATTGGGAGGAGACAATGTGGGTGAGAAGGAAAAAGCAAATATTCCAGTGAGCACATGCCAGCGGAGGGCCTCTGGTATTCCAGGCCCTGTGCCTGGGGGTGGCGGAGCACGTGGTTGGGAACATGGGCTTGGGAGGCAGCAGGGGGCTGATTCAAATCCTGCTGCTGTCATATAACAGCTGTGTGACCCTCGATGGCTGGGGCTGGAGCCCGTGCAGCCAAGTACCCCATGCTTCAGTGTCCTTATCTGTAAGATGGCGAGAACAACGGTACCTGCCAGTTTTAGGGAACTTTGCTGTAGTTCTGGGGCAGCCCTACATTGCCAGGCCTGAACTGGTTGATTATTTTTACAAAGGCTATTTCAGGGCACCTGGGTGGGTCAATGGTTGAGCATCTGCCTTCAGCTCAGGTCGTGATCCTGGGGTCCTGAGATCGAGTCCCCCATCAGGCTCCCCACAAGGAGCCTGCTTCTCTATATATATCTCTGCCTCTCTCTGTGTGTCTCTCATGAATAAATAAATAAAATGTTAAAAAAATTTTTTTTCTAAGTAAAAAGGCTTTTAGTGAAGATGCGGACATGGGTCCGAAAGCCTGTGTGATAGCATCCCTTCTTCTCTACTCGAGGTAATACTAGGTAGTCAGCAGGTAAAGTGAGCAGGGGGCTTCAGTCCTCTGCTGGTGAGGTGGCTTTTTGCCCCCCCAAAGTCAAAGAATGGGAGACCCGGGACCCAGTTACATGACAGGCTGTCAAAGAGAGGGCTTTCCCTGCTGCACACCACCCGACGGACCCTGGTCTTGAGTCGACAGCCCCACAGGCTCTGTGTTCTGCGGCTTCTGGGCTCCCTGCCCTGTGTGCTTGCTGGAGGGTTTCAATGAGATTGTATGTGCCGTTTGGTTGGAAAGCTCCTTGGCAAACAGACATCCAGGAGCACTTGAGAAATATTTGCCAGTGTTACCATTGTCACTGCAGCTTACCCGGGGCCCGGCACACAGCAGACACTCAGTATGTGCTCATGAATTTGCTGCTGGGCTGTGAGGTCCCAGTTCTGAGGACCGCGGGAGGCCCCGCCAGCAGAGCAGGGGAAGCAGGGTGGGGGCCGGCTGTAGGCGGGGCCGAGTCTCCGCCGGGCCCGGGGGTGGGGTGGTGGGGTGGTGGTGGGGGGCTCTTCTTTCTCCCCCAGCTGGGTGTGTGTCTGGGAAAGTTTTGTCTGCCAAGGAGGCTCTGTTGGGTCCACTGATCTCTATCCCCATTCCTGTCCTCAGAGGTACCCAGGACTGCCCATCTTGGGTCTAATCAGGTGCTACACATACAGAGCCTAGACCTTTGGGGAAAATGAGTGTTTTTGTTTTTAAGATTTTAAATTATTTGAGAGAGAGCGAGAGAGAAAGAGAGCAGGGGGAGAGGGAGAAGCAGCCTCCCCTCTGGACGCGGGGCTCCATCCCAGGACGCTGGCTGGGATCATGACCTGAGCTGAAGGCAGATGCTTAACCGGCTGAGCCACCCAGGTGGCCCGAAACACGGGGTTTTGGTGTTTGTCTGAAATCCAGCCATGGCTCAGGGACCCCGTGGGTGGGGAGTCTCTTGTCGGAGGGTCCCTTCTGCCCCAGGCTGGCTGTGTGGCAAGGATGACTCTGTCCCTGTTTCCCATCTGTGCAGTGGGGGATTGGATAAGTTGCTTCCGGGGGACCTCGGTGGGATTCCTCTGTGTCAGAGATCACCCTGACAGGAGTGAGGGTCTGGGCAATGAAGCAGGCAAGATGATAGGGTCCCCACGGCAGTCTCAGGTGCCAGGCAGGTGGCTTTGAGCCACCTTCTGTGAGAGGCAGTGGGAACCGCTGAAGACTCTGCCTTTGTCAAGCCAGCACTCAAGTCTCTGCCTGCCCCATTACCTAGAAATCCTTACCACCCCCTTGGGGCTCCGTCCTCCCTCAAACTGTCCCAGAACCCTGGAGTTACGCCTGACTGTGCTCTCAGAGTTCCTCACTGCTTATGACTAATGGTGGAAGCATTAGGCCTTGGGCCAAGCATGGGCTCGCACAGCCTGGAGACCTTGACTCCCTCTGACGGTCTCCTTCCCCACGTTGCGTGTCTGGTTCAGCTTCAAGGAGGGCTGGTGCCTTTGATCCCTGAGCCAGTGGGGAGCATGTCAGGAGCCGTGGGCAGCAATGCCAGCTCTGGCCTGACTTCTGAGCCTCACAGGCTCCTGGAAAGGGCCCAGGCTCTGCCATCTGGGATTTCCCCGAGTGCCTCGGGGCAGGGCTGAGACTGTCCACCTCTGAATGTCTGAAGCTGAGCGATCTAGAGGTGAAAGCCACTCCATCTGCCTCCTTGAGCGACTCAATGCAGCCAGTGACATCAGAAGCACCACCACACAGTGGCTCTGGGTACCACTGAGTCAGGTCTTTTGGGCTGCTTAACTGGCTGTGTGACCTTGGGGAAGTCACTCCAGCTCTCCAGGCCTGTTTCCCCATCTGCCCCCAGTGAGCTGTGTTGAGAGCCAGGGCTGTGTCCCCAGGGACTTGGCACACAGTAGTCATGGCTCCTGCCAAGTTCATTACTGTGGTAGCTAGACCAAGTGGATAGGGAGCCCTTCCAGAGAGGAGGCTGAGCCACCACCTTGTGAATGGGGAAAGGTGCTTCAAGGGAAGTTTCAAGAAGAAGGGACAAATGAACTGGGCTGTGGAGGATGAGTTGGAGTTTGCCTGGTAGAGACAGCAGAAGGAAGTGCATGCAGCGGGTATGCTTGGGGCCAGCAAGAAATTCAGTGCATGTTGAGGCCAATGGGTGGGAGATAAGGCCAGAAGAATTCAATGAATTCAGAGAGTGTAGGCAGCCTTGGGTGTCAGGCTAAGGAGGGTGATGGAGCCAAGGAAGGTTTCTGAACAGGAGAAAAGCCTCAGCTGAGCTGCGCTTCCGGCAGATTAATCTGGTGGTGGCCAAATGGCTGGAGGTGGGGGGCAAGCAGAGCAGGCTCTGGTTTGCGTCTCAGCTTTGTCCTTTTCCAGCTGGTGACCTTGGGCAAATCATATTCCTCTTTGTGTCTCAGTCTCCTCATTGCTCAGTGGGCTCTGAGAATTAACTGAGGTGATGCTTGCAAAGTGCTTGGATAGTACTGGGCACACGGCACTTGTCTGGTGATTGTGGGGGCAGAGACCAGTGCCAGAGCCTGGGGGTGCTGTGCAGAGTCCAGGTGAGAGACACTAGTGATGGTCGGAGGCCCCAGGGGAGGGGGAGGAGGTCACAGGCAGAGACAGGCCATGCATCACAGAGGAGAGCACTAGCCTTGGAGTCCAGCAGGCCTGCTGTGGATCTCAGCTCTGGTACTTCCCAGCTGTGTAACCTGGGTGAGGCCCCTAGTTTCTCTGAGGCTCATTTTCCTCATCTGTACAATGGGCCTGCTGGCCTCCATTACTCAGGGAAGGAAGAAGTGGGGGTTCTGGGCTCCTGGAAGATGGCTGCTGGAGTGCCCTTTGAATTTCACGTGGGCAGAGAGGGCAGAGGGAGCAGAGGACGCTGCTGGGAGGAGAGAAACGTGGCAGGCAAGGGGAAAGGCGAGGGGGGGGGGCAGTTCACTGGTAATTAGAACGTTTGAACTTCAAAAAAGTTAATTAATGACGAAGCTGCTGCTTGGAGCAGTGCTCAGGCTAGAAGGGGGCCCTGGCAGGGACTGCAGGTAATTACAGGCTGTGGCGGGAGAGTGGTGGCGGGGTAGGAGGGGTAGGAAGGAGCAGGGCTGGGCGAGGAGGGTCTGAAGGAGAGGGAGGAAGGAAGGCAGCATCCCGAGGTGAGCAAGGGGACCAGGGATGGGAGGGAGGCCATGGCCAGGGAAGCCAGGTCCGTCTCCCATCTGGCGAGAAGAGGTGTTCACCCCCACTGGGTAGGGTCTGGCTAGCGTGGCTGTGTCCCAGCTTAGCGCAAGGGGCCAGGGTTTACCATTGGAGACACTCAGGCATCACTGGATGTCAGAATGGGCAGGCCCATAGAGCTTTACTGATTCCTGCAGCAGACCGAGCTCCTACGAGATGCCCATCACTGTTAGATGTGTGAATGCAGAAGCCCTGTCCCCTTAGAAAGGAGGTTCTAGCTGTGGATAAAGGCAACGAGCATGCCAACAAGGCTTGAGGACATGAAAGTGCCTCAGAGGCCCTCCTTGCCTAGAGCTGGTGGCTGCAGCAGACTTTCTACCTGGGCAGGCCTGTGGAGGCCGGATCACATCCCTCTTGTTGCAGAGGCTGGGAGGGCCTAGGCTCAGATAGTCTGCAACCTGGTGATGAGTTCTAACCCCTGCCATGGGAGAGGAGGGAAGGACAGGGGTGTCCAGCGCACCTCAGCCACACCGGACGGACCCTCTGCAGGCTCCAGCTCCAGGCCCGGAGCAGACATGGAGGAGACAGAGGTCAGGGGATGGGAGAGGTGGTCAGAGAAGCGAGGCAATGACAGAGGGAGGTGCTCCGAGGTGGACAGGCAGGGATGGTCCAGAGATGGCCTGCCAGCTGGGCCTCTGTGGGCTTCTCCCTTCCTGGCACTGAAGAAAACACTCAGGCCGGGCAAGGAAATGGGGAGGAGTCCTCCCAAGCAGTGGCTTGTAGGGTTTGGGTTCTCTGGTGGGTTTGGCACCCACAGCCATGTCTATTGTGAGGTGGGTAGGCTAGCTTTTGGTCTCCAAGGTCTTTGAAAACTTGGGCATTGGCCCACTCAGTGGGGTGTCTGGAGGGGAATGGGGTGTATGCCTGTGTCTGTGGAGGGTGGGGTATTATTATTCCAGCTGCATTCAGCTCTCCCATGGCTACAGTCTTCCCGACTGTTTTGTCCTTGACTCTGTGTGTACATGGTTTGAATGTGTCAGCATGCTGGTGATCCTGCTGAACTGCGTGACACTTGGCATGTACCAGCCCTGCGACGACATGGACTGCCTCTCCGACCGCTGCAAGATCCTGCAGGTGAGGCGGCCTGCCAGGCCTGGCTTATAGGCCCCGCCCACGCGGCCCCACCCACCAGCACCGCCCACCAGCCCCACCCCCCGCCCCGCCCACTAGCACCGACCACCCCCGCACCCCGCCCACTAGCACCGCCCACTAGCACCGCCCCGCCCACACCGCCACACCCCACTAGCACCGCCCACCCACGCCCCGCCCACCAGCGCCGCCCACCCCCCCCGCCACACCCCCTAGCACCGCCCACCCACACCCCGCCCGCTAGCACCGGCCGCCCGCCCTGCCCCGCCCTCCACACCCCGCCCACCCGCCCAGCCTTCGCTGCTCATGCCCACCGCTTGGCCTGTCCTGGTTCCACTGGCTGTCCTCTTCATCAGTCCTAGCTGGTCTTCCCCATTCGCTCCCCGCACCCCCCCCGCGCCCCCCGCTTTTTTTTTTTTTTTTTTTTTTTAAGATTTTGTTTATTTATTCATGAGAGGCACAGAGAAAGAGAGAGAGAGAGGCAGAGGCACAGGCAGAGGGAGAAGGAGGCCCCATGCAGGGAGCCCGATGCCGGACTCTATCCTGGGTCTCCAGGATCACGCCCTGGGCTGAAGGCAGCGCTAACCCGCTGAGCCAGCCGGGCTGCCCCCCATTCTCTTTCTTGATCCTCTCCCCCCTCCATCCTCTCTGTGTTTTGGAGCCTCTGTCCTGGTCTAGGCCCTGGTTTTCCCCCACCAAGTGCCTCCCCAAGCCTTCTGCTCTCCCCAGCCCCAGACTAACCATACTGCCCCATGTCAGCAGAGTGTAAGTGACCCTGACACTCATCTGCCCAAAGCCTGCCCTTAGCTCTGGGTGCTCCTGGAATAAAGGCCAAGCTTGCTGACTTACTCTCAGTTCCCATCAGGAGCTGGCCTCCTGTATCTCTCCTGTTTTCATCTTGGAGGTCCAGATGGGGGCCTAACCTTGGATACCTGCCATGACCCCATGCAGCACTTGTCTACCTGTAGTGCAGGCTGCTAGGGTTATACCCATTTCACAGATGTCTATAAACATCATGTCATGTCCTCTCCCTGGGAAAGCCAGGGAGGAGTTGCCTTCTGCCTTCTGTGTTTCCACAGGACTCAGCAGTTCTGAGCAGCCCCTGAGCAGCCCAGGGTCTCAGAATCCCCTGAGGCACTTGTTAAAGACCCAAACCTGGCCCATCTCAAACCTGTAGAATCAGAATCTCCGGGGTGGTGGGTCTTGGGTTCAGGAGGGTGAAAAGCTCCTCATCCAGCCTCAGGCCCCTGGGTGGAGTTAGCCTTAGTGGGTACCAGGCTGGCTTCCCATCCAGATGGTGGGTTCATCAAGGACTCCTTTCTATGTTGATGACACCCAGCTTCTGTCCCCAAACACAGGAAGTGGGTCTGTTTCTTGAACTAAATTGACTACAGCCCTCATTGATCCTGGAAAGAGGAATTCACCCAGGCCCTGTCCTCAGAAACTATCTACTCGCCTGAGCCCATGCTTAGGGACACATTTGGGGCCTCCTTTCTGAACAGAGGAAGGCAGGGATGAAACCTGTGTGGTGAGGTTGCGGGGGGAGTATCAGGTCTGTTTTGAGAAAGATCCTTCCATGTGGGCTTTGGAATCAGATAGACCTGAATGTCAGTCCTGGTTCTGCCACTTACCTTCTGTGTGACCTGGGGCAAGTCACTTGACTTCTCTGAATCTGTTTCCTCACCTAAAATGGGGCTATCCAGGGGATTGTGGGGACAATTAGAAAAGAGAATGCAGTCAAATATCTTGCCCAGTGCTTGGCACTTGTTATTAGTGAGAGCCCTTAGCCCTGCCCCCATCTGGGTCCCTTGTCAGTACGCCTGACTTTTGGGAACAAAAGCATGGGCTGTATGACCTTGGGCAGGTTCATTCTCTCTCTGGGCCTCTGTCTCCTCATTTGTGAAATGACTTCAATGGACCAGGATCTCTGAGGTTGTCTTCCTGCCCAAGAGGAGACATTTCCAGGTCTTTCCCAGGCCATTCGTGTCCTTACCTGTGTCCCTACTTCACACTACAGCTCCAACCCAGTGGTCCTGTCCCCGAGCCTCATACTGTCCTTGCTTCTTGCCTTCTTCCTGCCCCTGCAGGTCTTTGATGACTTCATCTTCGTCTTCTTTGCCATGGAGATGGTGCTCAAGATGGTGGCCCTGGGCATTTTTGGCAAGAAGTGCTACCTTGGGGACACATGGAACCGACTGGATTTCTTCATCGTCATGGCAGGGTAGGTAGTGTATACCCGACAGTGTACATCTGGTGCACACCAGACGTAATTTAAATAATCTGTGGGGTTTCTGGGTGATAATGATGAGGCTGCATTGCGTAGGACCTCCCTGGGCCCCTGGGGTGGGAGGAATGATGGCCCTTTGCTAAATGACCCGGACAGACAGATACTCCTTCCTCCCTTCTCTGGTAAGACATGTGTCCTTCTGTGCTGTAGCTGATACTGGGCCTGTTTCACACTAACTGTATAACCTTGAGAAAGCTACTTAACCGAAGCCTCAGTTTTTTCATCTGTAAAATGGGGATAAGTATGACTTTGTCAAAACAAGCACCCAATCAATGTTAGCTATCATTTTATTATCCTAGATTGCTCAGCAAGTCAGAGCTAGAGCACAGACTCAGGCACTCTGTAACTCCAAACTGTGGTTATTTTTTTCAAAACACAAGCTACGGCCAGAGAAGAGCCAAGTTACAACTTAGCCCATTTGGAGCATCTGGGGCCCTGCTTGGTGCCTTGTTCTTGCTTTTCTGGGTCAGACCGGGCTGGTGGCTATTCATGCATTCATCTAACAGCCAGGGGTTGAATGGGTTCCTACTAAGTGTCAGCTGTGTATTAGGTCTGGGGGACGAAGGACAGCAAACACAGAGCAGGCTTTGTCTTTCCCAACTACTGCATGGGGAGAGGCATCCAACAGCTGTGGAGGTGAAATGTGTGCCCCACACAGAGACAGGGACTCTGGGAAAAGCACTGTGGTTTTCTGAGAGCATCTCTGAGCCGGGGTGGTGGCTTGGAGGCTTGAGGATGTTCCCGAGGAGGTGACACACACAAGAGCTGAAGGACAAGCAGGTGCTAAGTGTGCCCGCTAATGGGTCAATAGAGCAGAACTGACAACAGGGAGAGATGGAGGGAGAGAGGTAAAGGCTGGAGGCCTGCAGGTGCACGTGTCTGTGACAGGATGTGACGTCATGTATGTGCGTGTGTCAGCATGCACGCATGTGTGCAAGATGCCACCGAGAAGGGGCAACGAGGGAGGACAGGCACATGGCCAAGATGGGGAGTCGGTACCACCAAGTATACACTGACCTCCACAGGGATGTTCTAAAAGTAAATGATTTGTCCACCAGTGTTTTTTTTTTTTTAAGATTTTATTTATTTATTTTTTAAATATTTTATTTATTTATTTCCACCAGTGTTTTAAAAAGATGTTACACTTCCTCTGAGCACCCTTCCCTAAGAGCAGAGTTCAATTTCACAGCCACCCTGTCTGTTATGTAGAGCTCGCTGGAAGTTATGCTGGGTGCGTAGGGTGTCTTATGCACCGTGCCATTCCCTTTGTCAAAGCCCTTCATTCTCCTTCTCATTTTGGTTTGGCTGGAGGCCATCCTTAAGTCCTTTTTTCTTTTTTTTTAGAGACAAGGTGTTTGGATAGTGTCATTTCCAGTCTTGCCCGTCCAAACCTGTGTTCCTTTGATCTCCTTGTGTGAAGGACAGTTTTTGTCTGCAGCGCTCTGGAGTCATAATTTCCCTCCTCAGGGCCCTGCATGTGGTCCCATTCAGATCCACAAGCTAGAATTACGGGTGAGTCCAGGATAGGGCCGATGACTCTTCTTGGCTTTTTCCCTGTCAGAGGCTTCTAGGGTTTTCTCCTTACCTTCAGAATTCAAACAGTTCACTAGGGCAAATCTAGGTATAGGATTGCTCCCTGTGGGGCCTTTCAGAACTGGTATTTTCCTTACAGTCAGAAAAAAAAAAGTCTTTTATTGCTTTTTTGGTGATTGCCCATTCTTCTCTGCTCCCTTTTGGTAGTCCCGTGAAGTGGATATTTCCCTCCTGTATCTATTCTCTGCATTTCCCATCTTTTCCCTCACACGTTTCATCTGTACTAGCAGAGAATTCTTTGACTTGTTTTGTGAATCACCAAATGATGTCCTTTCCTCCAATTACTGCCCCTTCTGGAATCATTCGTCTCCTCTGCGTCTTTTTAATTCCCAAGATCGTTTGTTGTTCCTGGGTTTCTTATTTTTCAGAGCCGCTTGGACCCGTTCTTGTTTTATGGATGCAATATTCACTCGACCCTCCTTATGGATACTAAGTAGGCTTCTTCACAGTCCTTTCCCAACCTTGACATCAAAGTATAATTGCCAAAGAGTTAAAAAAAAAAATGACCCTCTCGCAAATCTTAAAAGGCACGTGATTTATTCACCTCATTAATGAGGACCCAGCAGGATGGTAATCAGGAGAATTAGGAAAATAGGCACTGGAGAGAAAATGTGGGGATGAGAGAGTTAGGTGGGAATCAAAGCTGGTTAACGACCCACAGGGTCATAAAATCATAACTTTGGGGGTTATTTCTGTTGCGTAGAAATCACTTACAAAACTCTGCAGGTTAACATGTGATTTCACAGCAGCTAGACCTTTAATTAACAGTAAACAGTGAATGAAACAAAGGTATATTTCCCTAGATAGTGAAATGATCCTTGGCTGGGTCTGTTAAGTAATGCTCCACACTGACATTGTGAGGAAACCTGCTCTCTGCCTTAATCTCACGTTTTTAGGAGAATTTTTCTTGACTCCTGGTTGGAGGTCGGTGTTTGTTTTGCTGGTTTCACTCACTGCCTCCTATGAGCACCTCCGCCTTGCCCTTTGGACTTGAAGAGTCTCTGCTGTGTACTGATTCCCCTGTCTGCTCATATTTAGAAATTAAGACAATGGAAGGACGCCTGGGTGGCTCAGTGGTTGAGTGTCCACCTTCAGCTGAGGGTGTGATCCCGGGGTCCTGGGATCGAGTCTCACATCGGGCTCCCTGCATGGAGCCTACTTCTCCCTCTGCCTGTGTCTCTCCTCTCTCTGTGTGTGTCTCATGATAAATAAATAAAATCTTAAAAAAAAAAAGAAATTAAGACAATGAAGATTCAAGCTGAGCAGAGTGAGCAGTGAGTGGTGAGGTCTCTGGTATCTTCTATTGGTCCTTGGTGGGGTCCACCGGCCAGCATCCCCCTGGGGGTGAGGAAGGGCCGTGCGCATGTGCAGCCACATAGGGCCCCTGTGCCTGATTTAATGCTCGGTTATCACCATTTTGAAATCTTAATAGGGGATCCCTGGGTGGCTCAGTGGTTTGGCGCCTGCCTTTGGCCCAGGGCGTGATCCTGGAGTCCCAGCATCGAGTCCCATGTCGGGCTCCCAGTGTGGAGCTTGCTTCTCCCTCCTCCTGTGTCTCTGCCTCTCTCTCTCTCTATGTCTATCATAAATAAATAAATAAATCTTAAAAAAAAAAGAAATTCTTAATAAATTTTGAAGGAAGGCCGTGCATTTACATTTAGCACTGAGACCCACAAATGATGTAGCTGGTCCTGATTGTGGGGGCGGGTTCAATGGAGATTTTTTTGCTGGAGGGACTCAGACCTGTCTTATTCTCAAGGTCCTCCCTGTCCTTTCTGCCTAGGGATGTGTGGGTGTGGAGGGCAGGATGGGAAGGCACAACCCGAGGCGCCAGAGCCCAGCCCCCCAGTCCCAGCCCTGCTTGGTGCTATAAATGTTCTGTTTCCCGAGTAACGGGCCTGACATCCCAAGGACGATTTCTTCCTTTCTGCTCCTCCCCTTCCCCAAATTACTGGCTCCTTTTTCAAGCTGTGGAGGAGACAATCTCCACACTGAAAGGTTCCTTCGAGGTCAGAGCCTTCATCTCCACATCCAGCCAGCTCCTGCTTGCATGCTGCCGCTGTGGGGAACTTACCTGGCAGCTGATCCCAAAGGGGGACTGCCTGATGTGCTAGAAAATTATTTCTTTCACTGAGCTGAATTTGTCTTCCCACAGCGCCCATCTGATGGGAACATTCATTCACTTATTCATTTACAAAATCAGCATTTATTGAGCACCTACTACATGCCAGGCCTTGTGCTGTATGGCGGCGGGGGTGGGGGGGCAGGTTTGAACAAGACAGATGCCATTGAGATCTCACAGCTTAGAAAACAGATATAAAACAGAGGATACAATTCTCAGTAAATTCTAAATTGGGATCAGTGCAGTCTTGAAGTCTCTACACTTCGAGGAAGTGTAGAGGACTGTGGGGTTGTGGGACAGGGACCTGATTTACACAGGGGTTGGTGGTGTAAAGTAGAGAGACTTGGGCAGGGAGTAAGGGCTGAACAGGAGAGGATGGGGGTTGGGTGTCTCCGGTAGAAGGGACAGCACGCGGAGGGCCTCAGGGGGGGTTTGGAGAAGGGGCGTGAGGGGGATGTTAGAGCCTAGAGATCCCAGGGGTGGCCAGATGCTGAAAGATGAGGATAGAGGGGGGTGGTGCCTGACTGCAGAGGGGGCTCAGAGCCTGAGGTGTGGGCATCTCTGACAGATTCATGACAGTCCCTCACATTTTCTTTTTAAGTTTTTATTTATTTATTTGAGAGAGAGAGAGAGAGAGCATGCACACACATGAGTGAGGGGCTGGGGAGGGGCAGAGGGAAAAGCAGACTCCCCAGTGAGCAAGGAGGCCGATGCGGGGCTCCATCCCAGGACCCTGGGATCATGACCTGAGCCGAAGGCAGATGCTTAACCTAGACGCCCTTATTCCCTTATTCACTTGAGATGTCCCCAACACTCTCTACCATTTGTCAAAGGGTCGGTGAGGCAGCCTCACCTTATGGACTCACTTTAGGCTGCCGTGGTGCCTGGGTGGGGGTACCACCCATTGATGTGATGACTCCCAGTGATGACTCACGGGGCAGAGAGAATGGGCTATCCTTATCCCAGTGCCACATGGTGACCTGTTGAGTGGCTGTGCTCCCTGCTACCCCCTGGTTGTGTTCACTTTCCAGGCCCCATCTCTCGCACCCTGAAACTAAACACAGTTGACCATTTTTTTTTTTTTTAATTTATAACCCAAGTACCAAACTGTGCATTTTTTGCTCTTAATTTTATCTTACAGCAATCTCTTGGAGTCCTGCTTCAGTCACTCGTTATATTTACTTCCTGTGCTTGGTCAACTCAGGATGGTGAGTCCTGTGGCACTCCACTAGAGACTCCCTTCCAGTGTGAGACAGACCTTCAGCAATCATTGGGTTATAGTTGAACCTGCCTCACCCTCTTATTTAAACTACACTTTTCTGCTTTTGTCCATTAGGAGGTCATGAAATATTCAATGGTGTTATTGTTGAACTTGAGATATTTTTTATTTATGTATCTCCCTTGGTGCATTATGCTGGTAACTTACCTCCTCCCCTAACCAAAGACATGAATGGCCATTGCCGTCTGTGGGGAGGGGACTGGGCACTTCTGTTAAAAGCTTCCCCAAGAATTCCGGTGATGATTCTCTTAGGTGAAGCAGAGCTGGAGGATCCTTGGGGATCTGTGGGGACTTCTCCAGAATGAGGCCAAGCCAGAGCCTTGCCAAGGGCATGGCTGGTGTGGGCCCTGCCTAGGCGCTGCCTTGAGTCAGAAAGCCCTTGAAAGCTTCCAGCCGTGATGCCATCCCAGGGGGGGCCTCTCTGTAGGAAAGTGGAGCAGCTAAGGGATGAGCCTGAGCAGACCAGGAACGGGCCACCAATCTCTCCACTCCTCAAACACATGCACCTCCTTGCACCCCTTCTCAGTGCTCCTCAAAATTTAAGGAGGAACAGGATCTCTGGGGCACACGTTAAAATGCAAATTCCTGGGCCTCGCCTCAAGGATCCAGACCCAGGGCATACTGAGGACCTAGGACTTTGCATTTTAACGAAATGCCCAGGTGGCCCTGAATCAGATGCTCTCATTCATTTGACCCTCGAGATGCCCTTGACTGGGAGCACTTCAAGCGGAGATGATGAGTCCTGGTTCTGGGAACCCCAGGTAGGGCAAGAAGCATGAGGAGGGCCCCCTCTCTGATCTGGGGCCAGGATCTGAGTTAATTCTCATAACAGGTAGACGTACTTTGTCATTAAAAATATTAACACGAGTAGCATTGATGTCAGTAATTGAGCCCCTCAGCCAAGGATCGAGAAGGAGAGGCTGGTGAGAGTCCATCAGACCCTGGGAACGTCTTCTCCCTAGTGAGTGCATGCGCACAGGGAACAGCTTCCCCATCCCGACTTTTACAGGCTCTTGAGAAACAAAATGTCAATAAGAATTGTTCCTCAACCCGGGACTAGAGCTTTCTAAAAGGAACTCCTCTGCAGGCGCTTGCTGGGAGTACCTTTTGTCCGAAGTGCCTGTCAGTGGTTCTTTAGAAAGCAAAGGGAATTGAATCTTCCCAGGCTCCATCCAGGGAAGTGATAAAAAGTAAGAGCATCTACTGTTTGCTGAGTATTCACGGTGGGCCCAAGCTGTGCATTATCTGATTTAATCTTCAGACTGGCTCTGTGAGGGACGGACCGTGGTCGTTTCCATTTCACAGATGAGGCACGGTAACGGGAAGAGAGCTGCCCAGGGTCACGAGCTGGTAGGGGGAAGGGCCAGGAGGGGAACCCAGGGAGCTTGGCTCCAGAGGCTGCGATTAAGTCCGGTTCTGTGAAACTTGCTGGGATGCATTCGGCTGCAGGTAACTGGAAACACGAGTGGCAGCTCAAGCAAATCCTGGGGTGTTTTTTCCAACTAACACGAAGTTTATAAGTTGGTGGATGCAGGTGATGGCTCTGTGACCTGGGGGCTAATGTCTGTGATTTTCCAGGCCTTTCTTTCATGGTCACAAAGTAGCTGCTGAAGCTGTTGGCCTCGTGTCTGCATCAAAGGAGGGAAGGATGAAGGGAAACAAGGCTATGCCGTTCACGCCTGTCCACTTGGGTCAGGAAGACATTTTCTTATCTAGATCCTTCCTCTGTGCTAGCACATTTGGCCAGAATTGGGTCTTGTGGCCATCTTTAGCTGCAGGGGAAGCTAGGAAAATAGAAAAACATCATTGAATTTGGTCCAGTCAACCAAGAATTGTTCCCTGGGGCTAGGCAGGATTGGAAGAAGAGGGAGTGCACCTTATGTGGGCAACTCTCAGAATGTGCCACATTCCTTTCCTAGGGCTCGAGTTTGTCTGCTCTTGGCCAAAGCTGTGGCCCTACCACGTTAACAAGCCTAGTTGGAGCCTCCAGAGCTCTGCCTGGGCTGACTGGTGTGATGTCTTGAGAAGTCTAAAGTCAAACCCAACCCATGCAGGCTGTGCTGAGGCTTGTCCCTGCTCACAGACTGAGCTGTGGTCATGGGTGTCAATGTGTCATCACTGTGGCTGTTTCCAGAGCCTTTAGAGCTGGCCTCCCTCCGCCATGACTCTATGTGCATCATCTGTGAGTCAGGGAAGCACTCCAGGTGTCAGCAAGCCAGGGCACCCTCCTGGTCTTCACATCTTTATATCCTGATTTATCCTGGGCTCTACACGTCTGTCTGCTCCAAGCACTGGGTGCTCTGAGGGCAGGGCTGAGGCTGACTCATCATCCCGGAGTCCCTAGAGCTTGGCTCTGGGCCAGCAAGGAGGGGGTGGCTCCGTGACATGTTTGTTTGGAATCTGTTGCCCAGGCACTGTGGAACTGGGGGAGGGGGTATCTGGGGCCATTTTCTTTCTTTCTTGAAATCTTTCTTTCTTCCTTTTTTTTTTTTTAATATTTTATTTATTCATGAGAGAGAGAGAGAGAGAGAGAGAGACAGGCAGAGGGAGAAGCAGGCTCCAGGCAGGGAGCCCGCGCGGGGCTCGATCCCGGGACTCCAAGATCACACCCTGGGCCAAAGGCAGGCATCAAACTGCTGAGCCACCCAGGGATTCCCATTTTTTTTTTTTTTGTAAGATTTTTAATTTATTCATTTGAGAGAGAGAGTGCATGAGAGCACGAGCAGAGGGGAGCAACAGAGGCAGAGGGAGAAGCAGACTCCTCACTGATCAGGGAGCCCGACTTGGGGCTCAGTTCCAGGACTGAGGGATCATGATCTGAGCCAAAAAGGCAGACACTTAACCAACTGAGCCACCCAGGCATGGGGCCACTTTCTTTAAGTTCAACTGGCGCTGGGTGGGTGTGGACCTGGGAAGATTCCAGGGGGAACCGTGGGGTGGATGGTTTTCTCATCTGCTTGTGGAGTAGAGTGGATCAGAGGGATGGTAACCACTCAGGTTCGTTTCCATGGAAACAGGATGCTACAGGCTATGAGGGCTGAGGGGTAAGTCACCAGAGAGTCTCAGGCCACAGGCTAATAAGCCAGACCCCAGCCACGCATGAATCAGGAATGCCTCTCTCGGTTTCACGGGACTGGAACCCACCGATTCTGGTTTAGGGGAGCTTATCCACATCTGTCGTGGTACCCAGACTACTCTGGTGTGACCATACTAAATTTCATGGAGCAGACATCATGAGGCATATTTGGGACCTATACTTTAAAATGATGCATTATTGTTTATCTGAAGTTCAAACTTCACTGGGGATCCTGTATTTGTGTGGCAACCCTACCCAGAGATAAAGTCACTGGAGTATTGTCACCTGAGTGGAGCCTTGTCTAGAGGAGATCGGGGATCGCCTGCTGTTGCGGTGCCCAGAGCTTCCCTGTATCCCACCTGCTTGGGGTCCTTGGACTTTGTGGCATCAAATCTTTTCTTGATTCTGAACTTGGCCAGAGTTAGTTTCACAGCATCAGTTTCTTTGGGCTTAAGAACCCCGTTCTAAAAAAAAAAAAAAAGAACCCCGTTCTTCTGGTTTCATAGGATTTGTGTGAGGATGTAGAGGCAAAAGTGACCCATAAATCAGAAGGTGCTGGCCAAGGTCAAGGGTTAATGTTACTGCTCTCTAATTCCCACTTTCTATTATTTCCTCCCTCTCACCCTCCCTGGACTGAACACCTACTATGTGCTAAGTGTCGGGGTAACGGTGTAGGCTGGTGGTCTAGTTATCCACCAGAGCAAGCCTGAATCATCACAGAGCTGCCTCCTGACAGATGATCTGCCATTTCCAGCATCTCAGCTTCCTTCCATTAGCTAAATCTTAAATTACATTTTAAGAAAGCCCCCGTAGGCCCCTTGCAAAGATCGAGGAAACACCCTATTTTTATCAGCCACACACAGAAATCATCTGGGAAGGGTATTTCCTGGAAAGATATAATATCTCAGTCATTTTATGTTGCTTTTGTCAGCTACAAGGTTTTTTTTTTTTTTTTTTTTTTTTTTTGATCGTGTGTCCCTCAAGTTCTGTGTTTGACAAGCTGGTGTGGAGAGCCCGCCTCTAAGCCAGACCCTGGGCTGGACTCTGGAGACCCAGCTGGGACTCTGAGCCAGCCCCTGCCCCGAGGAACCGGGACACAACAGAACATACCTCAAGCCAGGGGTGCCCTCATAGAGGACAATGGGACCCAAGGCAAGCGAGCTCAGTTCTGGAGTAGGATCTGGAAAGCACAGAGAGGCACGCCAGGTAGAAGGGCCGGCAGTTGCAAAGGCAGACAGTCTGGAAGAAGCACGGGGCATATGGGAACATGAGATGTTCGGGTGTTCCTGGGGGGCAGGGCCCGTGGCAGGCAGCGCTGGGGTCACATCAGAGCTTCCAGAAGCCCTTCCTGCCTGGGCTTTCTCAGGCACGAGATGGGACTCAGGGAGGGCTTGAGGCAGGCACGTGTGATTCGTGGGCAAGTGTGAGCTGAGGTTGGGAATGAGGCTGTGCCAGAGGAACTGCTGGCGCTTCTTTGGCTCCTACTTGGGCCAGGCTCTGTTCTTTTATTTATTTTTTAAAGATTTATTTATTTATTAGAGAGAGCGAGCAAGAGAGACAATGCGTATAAGCAGCGGGAGATGCAGTGGGGACGAACAAAACCTCAAATAGACTCCCTGGCTGAGTGCCGAGCCTGACTCGGGGCTCAGGGCTTGATCTTACAACCCTGAGATCATGACTTGAGCCAAAATCAAGAGCAAGGTGCTTAGGCGCTTGGGGGTCAGGCCGGGTTCTAAGCCCTTATTCCATATAGGAATACATTTCATTCTCCCCACACTCTGGGGAGGTCAGTTCAGTGACTTGCCCAGGGTCACACGGTGCCCTAGCAGCAGAGCTGGGGTTGGGATCCGGCCTCCACGCTCTAACCCCTGGGTGAAACTGTCCCCAGGGGTGCAGCCCTATTCTATGCACCGCCATGTGTTTGTGCTTACCGGGCGCCTGAGCAGCTGAGGGGGTGCTTGGGAGCCAGAAGGCGACTGGCCCGATGCCTGATGAGGTGGGGTGGGCTGTGCAGAGCTCCTGGAGCCCCCCTCTGTGGCCTGGGCTCTTCCTGAGCCTCAGCTTCCAAATTTGCAGCGAGGGCCATCATCCCACCATGGGAAGGTGTGCAAAGCGCTTGGCACAGAGTGAGCACTCAGAAAGCCCTTGCGAATCAGCCAGGACTCTGGGTTGTCCGTGAGAGAAACCCAAGGCAAATGGGGCCCAAGCCCCCAAAGGGAATGCATTGGCTCACAGAACTGGAAGAAGCAGAGGGCAGATCTGGGATTGGGAGAGAGGGAATGCTCAAACCATATGGTCAGGATCCTGCCTCTCTCCAGCTCTGGCCTCGGCCTTCGTTTGAGTTGGCAGATGTCTTAGGCCACCACGGAGGCAAGATGGCCTTAGCGCCTTAGGGTTTCCAGGTGGTGGCTTAGCCAAGGAGAGCCCTCTTGCCTGTGGTCCGGGCTCGAGGGCTGGCCCATCTGGGGTCCCCTGCCTGTCCTGAACTAGTCATGGGGGCTGGGGGCTGATGTCTACCGGTTGGCCGGGCCTGGGTCTCTGGGCCTCTCTTGGGAGCGAGGGTGGGGGATCTGGGGGTGGGGAGGGAGGCTCCTCAGCAGGAACAGGTCAGGTTGTGCCCCAAAGAGCAGGTGTCTGCTCTCTCAGCTCGCTCTGGCATGGCCGCACCCGAGCCCCCCTCCTCCAGGATGCCCCCAAACTGGGTTCAGCCTCTCTCCTCCTGGGGTGATGTCAGGACGAAAGTGTTCGCTTTAAAGCAAAATTCCTTGCCTAATTAGGCTCTTGGGAGCTGGCAGGAGGTAGTGGGGGTTTTTGTTGATTTTTCTTTTCTTTTTCTTTTTTTTAGACTTTTAGCACCGAAGCTGTGTGATAAAGTAACTGTGTAATTAGGAATTAATTTCTCACTCCCGTAAGTGAGGTCTTACTTGGGGCCTGAGGGAAGTCAGCCCAGTGGTTATTCACTCATACAGTGACCCCCTCTTCACCTTCTCTTTTTTTTGGAGCAGGCGGGGGTTTGTGAGGGGGTCTCCCACAGGTGTCATCCAGGGTAGGAGGAGGAGGAAGGAGGTAGCTTCTGTCACAGGTATCATTCATGCTAAGTGGATCCCTGAGTGCCTACTGTGTGCTGTGTGGGGCTGGTGTGGGTGTGTGTGTGGGGGGGTGCATGGCCAGCCCTGCCCCCTCTCTTGCCCCATTCTGAGGCTCACTCCACACAGTCTCTCGGGGGTCCCCATTATGTCCCCATTGTTCACAGCTCATGAATAGCCCCTCATTGGCTTTTCTCTATCTCCCCTCCTCCTTCACCACACTCCCTGGGATCACCTCCTGAGTTCTTGGCTCAGGGTCCACTTGAGGGGAACCCACACTACATGGCAGGTGTGAACAGAGTGTGGAATCAGCCAGAGCAAGAGGGGTGGATTCAGCCTGTGGTGTACGGAGGGGATGAGCAGGGGCTTCATGGAGGAGATGGTCCTGAAGGAAGGCTGAGAGCATGGGGAAGGGGGCAAGACAGGTTGTGTTTGGGGAGCTTGACAGGCCTGGGGTGATGATGTCTCAGACATGTGGAATAGGAGCAGGGCTTGGGGAGGGGATGGCCAGACTGGAGGGCCCTGTAGACCATGGTCAAGGGGCCTAGACTTTGTTCTGAGGGCAGTGGGGAGCCATGGAAGGTTTAGGTCAGGGAGTGATATAGCTAGATTTAAATTTTAGGAAGTTTTAGCTGACTGAGAAAGGGGTGTGGGGGGAGGAAGCAGGAGACAGGAGAATAGTCAGGAGGTTGCTGTGGCTGTCAGGAGAGAGGGATGGTGGTGACCAGTGACTGAACTAGGGCAGACTAGGGAGCTGTGAGCAGACTCTGCCAAGTTGGTGCACAGAGTCACCATTAGGACAGTGGGGTTCCTAGGGGGTAGATTTAAACCCATAGTTCCACCCTCCTAGCTATGTGATCTGCCCATCTCTCTCCATCCCTGTCCAGTGTACCCCTTTCTATCCTCTTCCCCTCAGAGAAGAATGAGAGCTACTGGATTCTTCACTGTGCACTTACTACGTGTTCTTTATTACTGAATTCATTTACACCCTGTCTTGTTCCCACAGACAGGAGATGGAGGTGCAATATAACACCCCCAAGTAGAAATATAGAAGAGAGGGTTAGAACCTGGGAGAAACGTTTAGGCAAATGGATCTTCTGGAAATATCTTTCTTGCTGCTAAGAACTCAGTAACTCATCCCACCTTTCCCCTTTTGACTTGATTGCCAGGAAGCTCAGAGCTTCCAAGAAATTTCTCCAAGAAATTTCCAAGAAATTCTCCACGAAATTTCTCACGGGAGCTTTTGAGTGGACACCATGAGGGCTGCAAGTGATGAGGTCTTGGGGGCATTTTTTAAAAAAGATTTTATCTATTCATGAGAGATGCAGAGAGAGAGAGAGAGAGAGAGAGAGAGAGAGGCAGAGACACAGGCAGAGGGAGAAGCAGGGAGCTTGACAGGGGGACTCGATCCCGGGTCTCCAGGATCAGGCCCTGGGCTGAAGGTGGCGCTAAACCGCTGAGCCACCTGGGCTGCCCTTGGGGGCATTTTTTGCAGTAGACTGCAGAAGGTGTGTTCCCACACTGAAGACCTGGAGGGTCGGGTCAGGGGGAAGGGCAAGGGCTGGGTCAATGCGTCTCTGGGCTTGCCAGGCAGTGGCTGCTTTGGTTCACCTCAGAGATGGGCACGAGCCTGATCAGCCTCCCATGAACTGGTTGGGGTCTGAGTGGTGCTCAGATCCTAAAGCTTCCTAACTCTGGGTAGTCATGGGCCTCGGTGACATTCACTTACACCCTGGGTCTCCTTGTCTTAGTGGAACGCAAAGGGAAATCTTGAGCGTGATTTCTTTTTTTTTTTTTTTTTTTTAAAGATTTATTTATTCATGAGAGACACACAGAGAGAGAGAGAGGCAGAGACAGGCAGAGGGAGAAGCAGGCTCCCCGCCGGGACCGTGGTGCGGGACTTGATCCCGGATCCCGGGATCATGACCTGAGCCAAAGGCAGGTGCCCAACTGCTGAGCCACCCAGGCGTCCTTGAGCCTGATTTCTCACCACAAGGCCTGTCTGTAGAGATTTTTCATTCTTGCTCCTGGCCAACCCCGGGGCAGGGTTGCAGTGGGCAGCTTCACTTAAGGACCAGTGACTCCAGTCCCCCACAGGTTCTGCTTGGGGGGACATCTAGCCAGTGAGGTGGTGTGAGGTAGGGCCAGGGGCCAGGGCAGGGTGGGCCTGAGGGTGCCCAGAATGGGGAGCCCTGGACCAGGGGAGTGTGGGGAAGGGTGCAGGGGGATCCAGGTAATGGGGGGCTCAAATGGGTTAACACAGGTAAGGCATGAGAACTGCCTGGCAGGCAGTAGGCCCTCAAAACCCATGTGCTTTTCTCTGTCTAGCCATCCGTCTGGAAAGCATCTATTTATTTTTATTGCGAGACTTTGTGGGGATGGGAACAAATCCTGGGCTGTCACCTGCCAGAGCTCAGCAGGTGTGCCCCGGGGCTCCTGAAACAAAGGATCTGAGTGGGTTCAGTCTGGCAGAGGCTGGGAACCGCCACCCCAGCACCCCCAGCAAAGCATAAAGTCAGCCTTGGGGCTCAGCTGTGCCCAGGGTGCGGCGCTGCCCCTGTTGGCAGGATGGAGGGAGGCAGGGCGGAAGGAGGACGGTGGGCGAGGGAGGGGCTGGCTGGAGCTGGGGTGGCTCCCCTAGGCCTGGGGTGTGTGTGTGCCCGCGCCAGCGAGCGTGCACGCCCGAGCCAGTGTGAGCGCCTGTTTGTGTGCCTGTGTGCCGCCCCCACAATGCCTTCATCACACACGTCTCCCTGGCTGCCTGGAGAGCTCTTTCTACAAAATATGAAAATGACAGTTGGCTCACCCACGCACGGAATCCTCATACAGCTCCGCTCCCTGGTCCCTTCACACACCGCCCTCCGCACACCCACTGCCCTGGGCCCCACTGCCCTGGGCCGGCCTCCACCTGCAGCGCCCCCCCCTCCGGGGCTGCTCTCTTTTCCTCCTCCCCCTCTTCCTCCTCCCACTTCTGCTTCTTCCCCCTCCCTCCTTCCCCCTCCCCCTCCTTTCCTCCCCCTCCTTCCCTCCCACCCCTCCTCCTGTTGCCTCCTCGGGTCCCCCAGGTCTCCATCTCTGTCCCTTTTTTTGTCATGCCCCCTCGCTCTTCTGAATTTGGGCTCTGGTAGGAGTGTGTGTGGATGAGGGTGTCCAAGGAGTGAGTGTGTGTGTGCCCTGATGGCTGTGTGCAGGTGTGTGACTGAGAGAGAGAGCATGGGAACCGGAGCCTGTGCCCCAGAAAGCTGGGGGATGGATGGAGGCATTTCAGGCAAAGAAGCTTTCACTCAATTATTCTTCAAGCAGCGGGAGGGGGCGGTGGCTTCACAACACTTGGACAGGTTTGCATGGTGTGTAGGAAAAGCCTTCGTTTCCCTGCTGATGCTAGTGACAGGTGGAACTGGCAGTGGTGCTGGAGCCCTGGGGTGGAGGGAGGGGGAAGCGAGGAGGAAGGGTCTGGTGAGCAGCACCCGGGGTCAGGCTGAGACTTTAGGCCCCGGGGGGCCTGTCTTTCAGGGAGGGGAAGGCAGGGAGAGGTAGCAACTGAGCAGGGAGGATCTGGTGGGAAGCCAAGAAAGCACAGAGGGGACCCCAGAGATCTGCTTCCAGTGGAGACCTGGGAAGACTTCCTGGAGGAGGCAAACCACCTCCAAGGAGTTTCAGGGCTGGTTGAATGTGGAGAGGGAGGGTGGACGGTTTGATGAGAGAACTCAGGCGGTGGTGAGGGCTCTAGTGTCGTCTTTGCCTCTGGGTCTCTCCCTGGCTCAAGTGGGCACTCCTGAGCGCTGGGGGCAGCTCTGGGTCATTCTTGTGTCTGGATTACCTAGACTGGCCTGTTCATCGTGGTCTCTGGTGTGGAAAAGCTTCCAGGACTCTAGGGGCATCTGCCCGGATCCTAAAGCCTGAGTGAGGTTTCAGTGGACGGAGATGAGAGGTAGCATCCGGGCAGCAGGGGCAGTGGGCGCAGAGGCCTGGCGTGGCAAGTGCCAGGAGCCCGTGGGGCCGGAGCCTGGATGCCTGCAGGGAGCATGCTGAGGACAGTGAGGACAGCGTGCATTTTCCCTGCAAGGAAAATACAGTGTGACTGTCACACTCCCGGAGATATGGCCTGTGACACTCAGACTGGTGTGGTGTGAACCTGGCTGGGTGACCTGGGACATGCGATGTCACTTCTCTCCAGCTCCTCCCCTCACCTGTAAACCTGGCCAGCTCAGCCAGGCTTGCTGGGGGCTTGGGGGGCTCCAGGAGACATAAGGCCTGGGGGCTCTAGCCCTCTGCCCACAGCGAGGACTTCACGCACGCAGCTGCACCTGTGGTTTTGCCGTCTGGTCACCCCCTGGGGTCAGCCAGGGGTCCCCCCCCGTTCCTTGGTTCCCCCCACTAGCCTTCCCTGGTTCAGAGGCTGCTGGAAGCAAGGGCAAGAGCCACCTGGCCCAGTGCTGAGCACTCAGTGGGGACCCAAGGTCTCTGCTCCCGTGTTCCCTCTGGCCCCCTCACTGCATCTACTGGAATCCCCAGGACGGTGGGAGGCAGATGCCACCAGTTCCACTTACGGAGGTGGGGACAGCCCAGGCCACACTGCTGATGGGGCCGCAGCCGGGACTCTGACCCTGCTGCTCACCTCTCCCCTCCAGGCAGCCGGGGGCATGGAGGGGCGTGCATGGATGACTAGGTGGCCGTTGCCTGGTCCGTGGCCTGAGTATCCCTCCTGCCCTGTCCCTCACTCTCTGCCTTTTCTCTGCAGGATGGTCGAGTACTCCCTGGACCTTCAGAACATCAACCTGTCGGCCATCCGCACCGTGCGTGTCCTGAGGCCCCTCAAAGCCATCAACCGTGTGCCCAGTGAGTTGTCCCCCACCAGACCCTCCTTCGCTTAGACTAAGCAGCACCTTCCAGGGCCTGTGCTGGGCATGGGGATCCCCCCATGACCAGACAGATGGGGGTTCTGCTCCCACCAGGCTCACAGGCCTGAATGTGGGCCTGAAGATGCTGGAGGGTGGTCCTGGCACCTCTGAGTCCCGAAAGAACTTGAATGGCAGCATTCTGGGGAGTCTGGCTTTTCAGGGACACAGCTCCTTGTGGGGGTGGCTGGCAAGGGGGACACACGTGTAAAAAGAGGCTGCTTAGTTTGAGGGAGAGCCTCATGCCGGGTTTCACTGGGGAGGGGATCCCCAGGCCCCTCATGGGTGCTGATTTAGAACTCAAGCTCCATAACCAGACCATGCGCCCACCCACCCACATAAGGACCCACCCATCCGTCTGTCTGTCCACATGCCTAGTGTTGAAAGGTTATAACAACAAGCTCTGACATCTGCCCAGATTCATAGTTTCTTTTTTAAATTTTTTTATTTATTCATGAGAGACACAGAGAGAGAGGCAGACACAGGCAGAGGGAGAAGCAGCCTCCCTGCAGGGGAGCCTGATGCGGGACTCGATCCCAGGACCCTGGGATCACGCCCTGAGCCAAAGGCAGACACTCAACCGCGGAGCCACCCAGGTGCCCCAGATTCATAGCTTTCAAAGCTTTTCCATCCCCATGATGTCTCATGAGCCGTATAATCCCTCCACGAGGGAGGTGGGCTGTTCTCATGGACAACCAAGGTGAAAAAACCGCGACTTGGAAATGGGAAGTAACTTGCTGGAGAGGCCTCCTGACTCCTGGGCAGTGTCCTTCTAGCACCCTGAGTTAGGAATAGGATGGGGTGAGGAGGGAGAGGACGAAGGAGCGCCGCCTGCAGGGGTTTCAGCCCTGTTTGGGAGGGACAGGAACTTTGATGAGCACTTGCCCATCTCGTGTGTGGCGTTGGACATACTGACGGCTGACTTAACCCTCTCGACGACCTGTGTGAAGCTCAGAGAGGTGACGCGGTTGGCAGGATGTCACACAGCAATTCAGTGGCAGGACAGGGCTCTGTGTGGAGTTCCATCTGTCCTGAGCCCAGCTCTTTCCCTGGCTCTATTGGAACCCTTGCTTCTTTTCCTTGCCAGAGCCTCAGTTTCCCTGTCTGCAGAAGAGGGGAGGTCCCCTGGCTCGTCTTCCTCTTCCACAGTCAGAGTGGTCCTCACTCCCCCAATTCTTAGCCCTGGGGCTTTGGGGCTTTGTCACTGGTCTTTTCACCCAGCCAACCTCCCCACAGCCCATCCCCTGTGAGTGCCCCGTGGGGCTGGCTTGGGTCCAGGCAGGCCTGGTGGGACCAGAAGCCATGCTGCAGGGTATTTGTGGAGCGAGAGGATCGGGTGGGTGGCCAGACTGTGGCTTCATTCTGAGATGGGCAGGCCGGGCAAAGGGCGGAGGGGGTCCTGGGGGCACAGGGGTCTCAAGGCCACATAGAAAAGGTCACCTCCCCACACCGGAATGTTGACATGATGGGAACATGGGCCCCCCACCCCACCCCGAGGGGCCCTGAGCGCTATCCTGAAGGTCCTGAGGGAAGCATTGGGAGGCTCGGGGGTCGGGGGGTGGGGTGAGTGATGAGAAGCAAAGCGGTGGGGGCAGTGGGGAGGAGCAGTTGAGCACTCCACCTTGGTCCCCTCCCACTGCTCTGGGGAGACTCCCTTGGGGGCAGGGCGGGAGGTGCCAGCTTCTCTCTATCCTTCCCACCCCCACCAATCCTACACGGTTCCTTCAAGTCCACCTAGTTCAAAACCATCCCATTGAACGGATGAAGACGTGAGGCCCAGGGAGGGCCATGACCTGTCCAAGGTCACACAGCAGGCGACCTGGAGCCCAGGTGTCTACCCAGCACACCTGCCATGGTGTGTGTTCCCCTCCCTCATGCCCCACCAACCTTTACTGGGAAACTGGTCACACAGTGGGCTTCCTTCACAGAGCGCCCACTGCTATGCCTGGTATGTGGAAGTCGCTCGATGAATACGTGTTAAGTGGACATGCTGGGCTAGTGCATCGAGCAGCTGTCTCCTGACAGGGCCACAGCACCGTCCACGCTCAGAAAGGGTGGTACCCAGGGATCGTGGAGCGCATGGGGCACGAGGTGGGGAGGGAGGGGGGCTGGTGGTCAAACACGCTGTCCGAACTGAGACCTAGTGTGGTCCGGGGATTAACCGGGCAAGAAAGTGTTCTGGAAATGCCTGGCAGGAGCGCGGAGCATGGGTGGGGATGAGCTGGGCTCAGGGCTGTGGGTGAGCGGTGGTGGCTGGGACCAGGCGGGGCGGGACAGAGAGAGTGGATGCATGGAAGGCCCGGGCCTCACCTTGGGGAGTTATGGAGGAAGCCCAGCGTCCGTCAGGAGCAACCTCAGGGGGAGGGCACGGGCAGGGCCACATGTCTCCAGCCGTCCCCACTGCCGTCCCAGGGCAAGCAGAGGTGGCTCTAAGGAGGCAGCCACCATATGGTCACTGTCACCCCACTGGCCACAGAGCCCACAGGCCGGTTCCCCTTCCCAGATGCATGTGTACACCTGCTGGGGGTCACACACAGGCGTTTGTACATGATCCTAGGGGTGGGGTGGGGGGGACAGGATGTGGGTCTCTCTCTATGGGGGGGTTCTGTACATCGATGTGTGGGGTGCCTGTGGGTGTGAGGGTCCCTGTGACCACAGGAGACCACGTGTGTGTACATGTGTGTGCACATGAGGGCATGTGTGCACGTGTGGGATGCGTGGCGCCCGTGTCTCCTCTGGTCCTCCTTCCTCCCTCTCCTGCAGCACTGAGTGAGGAGCTCATTAGGCAGCTCTTGGCTGTGGAGGTCACTTCCAGGTCCCCAGCACCAGCCTGCCTGGTTCCCTGGAGAAGGGTGGCGATGGGCCCTGCGTTCCTGAAAGCTCCAATTTGGGAGGCTGCATGGCCCAGAGTGCCCAGAGAGGGGTTGGGGTCCTTCCTCAGGGGCCTCCCGCCTGGGAGGCCCAGGCAGCCAGAGTTGGGAATAGCCTCCTGCTTGGAGCTGCCTGCACCTCTCAGCTGACAGGAAGAACTTGGCCTGGGGGAGTGTTGGGAGCACAGACACCCCCTGGGAGCCAAAATATACCCGGTGCGTCCTCTCCCCCAACTCAGAAACCACCCTGCGCCCTCGCCTTGGAGAGAGACCTCAAGATCAATTCATATTCATGAGGAATTTAGTTACCAGGAGCCCCTGGTTAGAGCAGGTTGGTCGGTCCATCCCCTCCCTTACCGTAGGGGCAGCTTTGCTCCCCGGTGCCACATCCTCTGCCCAGAGTTGCCAGGGAATGGGTGGAATGGGGGTGGGATGCACAAGTTCCTAGAAATGCTCCTAGAGAGATTTGGTTGGTTGCTCCCTTTGTTTTCTAGATGTTTCCCTGAAACATTCCAAGTCCTCCGGTTGGTCTTTAGTTTCCTCTGCCCCTGGACTCACGCCTTTCAACAATAGCCTGTGGCTTTCAACGTTGCCACTAGATGGCAGGCTGGAGAGCTGGGAATTGTGAAATTATGGGTTATTAATTGTAAAACGGGGGAGCGCGGGTAGCTCCCCATGATTGGAAAAAGTATAGGAACAGCACGATCAGCCAGGAAGACTTAGTTGGGTTGTCAGGGAATGCAAGTTCTGGTTGTTGGCTCTGCCAGGAGCCTGCTGTGTGACCTGGGATGTCCCTTGGTGTCTCTGGACCTCAGTTTCTCTACTTGCACAAAGCAAGAGGAGGACTGGATTAGATGTGTGGTTCTCGACTTTGTCCGGAGTGGACAGGGCACCTGGGAGTCATGGAGCTGTTTGCAGACCTCCACCCTACCCCACAAGTCTCTGTCCTGGCCACTCAACCTCTGATGGTCAGTGGGAAGCAGAGCATGGAGAAGGTTGGGGAGGGAGGAAACACCAGATTGGGAGTCAGGAGGCTGGGTTCTGGCTCCTTGCTGTGGCCTTCAAAGTCACTGTCCCTTGCTGGGCCTCAGCGATAGGGGGCTGGACCATCCCTAAAAGCGTCCCAGCCTGGCCCCACTCAACTCCAGGCCTGCACACCTTGTAAGCCTGTTGCAGTGCCTCCCAAAGCCCATTGGCCACACCACTGAAATATGAAAAGTGCCTTTTTTTCCTCCAGCTAGAAACCAGGGCAGGCCCAGCTAGGCCCTGAGCCAGCCGAGTCTGTGCTGCTGGCCCACATCTGTACCTGACTGACCATCTCAGACAGACCCATCCAGCTCCCAGGCCCTGGTTTGGCTGTAACCCCCCTTTGCACAGGGGCCTTGGGACTGGGGACATGCTCCCAGGGCAGGGCCCATGAACAGGGAGGCGAAGCTGACCATCAGGTCCCAGCGACTGAAGCTGTGCTCTACTCGGGCAGGCTTAGGTTCTAGTCCCGGGGCCTCCACTTGCTGGGTGTGGGACCTTGGGCATCCACACTCCTCTCCCCGCCCTCATTTCTCCAACAGTAAGACCAGGTTAATAATACCAATTTCTATACAGTTTGGTGAGAATGAAATGCCATAATGTGTGTCAAGAGCTTAGCACAGAGCTCAGTGTGCAGAGAGTGGTCAGTAGGTGTTTACTATTGTGAAGAAGGTGCTGGAACATTGAGGACAGAGGGCTGGAGCATCAGGGCATCTTTGCAGAGGCTGATTTGGGGAGACAGTCACCAAGCACACAGAGGGTTGGGGATGGACCTGTGTGTGTAGAGGTGGAGGGGAAGAGCCGGCTGGAAGTGTTGGCTGGGGAGGGGACTGCACATCAGGGGCAGGTGGGAGGTGAACTTTCCATATCTCCTGGGGATTTACGAAGAAGATAAGTGGCTGAACTCCATCAAGTGCTGTATGTGGCTGCTTCGTTTTGTTTCACAACAGCCCTAGGATGGTGGTACCATTGTGATGCCCACTTTACAGATGGAGAAACTGAGGCACAGAGAGGTTGAGTAAACTGCCCAAGGCCTCACAGCTGGCTGGGGACAGAGGCAGGGTTTGAACCTGTGTTTGCACGACCCCGGGGCTTTTTGCTCCTTTCTACAACCCCCTTCCTCTCCGTGTAACTTGGACGTGCCCTAGGCAGCCACTCCATCTGCAGGGCTTCAGGAAAGTCCCTGCTCACATCCAGAATCAAAGCAGAAGTGATGCCCTCAAGGACCCTTCCTGAACACCTTTCATTGTCAGAGCACAGCGCTGTGCGGCCTGATGAGGACCTGTCATGGCAGGAGGCAGGGATGCACAGTGGCTAGTACAGAGCATTGCTGCCAGTAGTCAAAGCTTGGCCCTGCATTAATCAGCTTAGGGACCCTGGGAAAGGTTCCTCTCTTGCTTCCCTTTCCCATCTGCACAATGAGGATGGCACGTAGTGCCCTCCACAGGAGTCTGCATGCCAACTATAGAACAGGTGCCCAACGACCAGCCCCACCCCTGCTTCTCTCACGGAAGCATCCAGAGCAGTTAGACCAGTGGCTCCACACCTCTCAGGCCTCAGTTTCCCCATCCCTAAAATGGAGTCCCAGCCCTCCCTGGCTAGACTGGGGGGCAGCAAAATGTCTGCACAACACCTGCTCCTGCAAGGTGCCCGCACCATACATTGATTGCGTGGGTTTCTTATACTCTTGGGATCTTGGAATTAGCGTTGCTGAAAGTCACGAAGACTCTTAGCCTCATCAAGCCTCAGAATCCTAGACTCTTGGTTTCAGAGATCCTCAGAGCCCTGGTTTCAGGATGAGAAGTCTGAATGATCTGGTCTTCGGTTGCCAGTCAGGCTAAGGGACTCTGGACTTGTGGCTGCCACCTTACCCCGCACCTCAGGCCTGCTCTGGCCCTTTCTGCCCAGGTTCGCGGGCAGCTGGCTCGTGGTTCCGCCTGCTGAGGACAGATGCAGAAGGCCCCAGGGTTCCTTCTGGGTTTCTACCTTGTGGGCATCTGTTGGACAGGAAGCTGGAGACTCCCTCTGAAACAGAGTTTGCAGGAAAATCTTAGCAGTTTCACATAAAGTGTGTGTTTACTTGGGCCTTAGGCGCAGCTGAAGGAGTCCAGGCCATACCTTGGACTTCGGGGCTGTCTGTCCTTGGCACCCAGAGGGCCTCCCGAGGCACCCTGCAGAGGAAGGACTGGCAGTCCCCAGGGGAAGGGAGTGAGGGGCGGAGAGTGGGGGCAGGGCGAGGAGGGAAGATGGGTGGAGGGGCCCGACTTCCCAGGGCTGCTGCCTCCGCAGAAGGGCTGGAGGTGGGTGGGCAAACATCTGGCCTGAACAGCTAGCGCTAGCGAGAACCTGACTTGGGAACAGGAAGAGAAAGCTGCTGTGTGAAGGGAGAAACAGAGAAATGCCTGCCGGTGGGGGCAGGACCAGAGCTGTCCTCCCCCTCCCCCACCAGCCAGCTCTAGGTCTGCTCTACAGATTAGGAGGGGGTGATTCTTGGGTGGGATATCAGGTCAAGGGAGTGGGCCACTATGCATTCATCCATCCATCCATCCATCCATCCATCCATCCATCCATCCGAAGTAGCATCCACTAAGGGGCCACAGCTCCTTCTCTGCGGGCAGATACTCAAGCCAAGACCTACGGGCAATGGGACGGGTGCTCTAATGGAGGCAGCAGGGGGCCGAGGGGAAGGGTCACTACCGTGTACTTTGAGGGGGTTTAACAGAGGAGGGGGAACAGGACATTTGAAGCATGAGTGGGCATTCTTTGGGCCACAGTGGGTTGGGACAGGGGCTAGGACCACCTCCCGCGGCCCGAGCACTCTCCCGGGATGGAGGGTGTAGGGGTGCACTCTCCTTGGCTGGCATTTGTTTCCAGCTCGGGGGTGGCACTGAGGCCACCTCCCCGCTGGGCTGGGGCCAGCAGCTGTGTCCTCGGCAGCACGGCCGTATGCTGCCCGGCCGGGCCTCCCCGGCGCCCACTGTGCGCCTGATTAGTTGGCGTTGGCAGCGGCAGGGACAGCAGACGGCCTCTCCCGGCCGCTCAGCACCCTCCGCTGCCCCAGCCAGACTGAAGAGGGGGAGCCCCTGGGCCGGCACAGCCTGGGCCCTCTTGCCCTCCGTCCGGCATCCTTTCCGCTGGCTGTGGGCTGCGCCCCTGGCAGAGGCTGGCGCGGGTCCGGCTCTTTCCGCTTGAGCTGGCCTGGCACAGTGGCTGCGCTAATCTGGGCTGACAGCTCCTGTCTGCAGAGCACCCCGGCCCTCCGGGGGAGATGCCCATCAGGAGGTGCGCCCCCCTCCCTACCCCTCCAGCCCCCCCCACAGTCACCAAGGGCCTCCTGCAGCAGGGGGCCTGGGCTAGGAGTGCCGGGGAAGAGGGGTGAAAAGGTTGAGTGGCTCCATCCGTTTGCCCCCCTGCCACCTGTCTCCTTCCAGCTATGCCACCGTCCTGATAGTCCCAGGCCACACTCCTCTCCCCTGAATCCCAGACCCCACCGAGCTTATGAAATGACTTCACATCCATGTACACCAGGCACTCCCAACTCCACGTGTCCAAACACAGTCCCGTGTTCCCGTGATGGCTGCTCCGTGGCTCTGGCCTCAGGCCCCAGACCTTGGAGATGCCCTGACTGCTCTCTTCCCCCACCCCCCACCTCTCATCACTAATCGCTTTGACCTTCAGAAAGCTCTAGAATTTAGCCACGTCCCCAGCCTCCACTGTCACTGTCATCTGGACCCCGCCAGATGTGGATTATCGTAATGGCAGGTGAGCGATGGCTGGGAGGGGCGAGGCAGGACAGAGAGGGACAGATGGACCGGAGACTCAGTGCCCCCCAGAGTCACACAGGAAGCCTGGCGTCTGGCAGAGAGGATGTGGGGAGGGCACGAGCCGGGCCACATCTTTCTTGGGTGCCCCTCAGCGCTCCCCATTTCTGTCCCAGGGGAGGGCAGGGCTGTGCTCAGGAGGCAGCCACCATATGGCCGCTGTCACCCTGGCCTTGGAGTCCACAGGCCTGGCTCCCCCATCCCGAGATGTGTGTGCATGAGGGTCACAGCCAGGTGACTGTACGCTGTCCCGCAGGCTGCCTGCCTATAGGTGTCCTTCTACCCTGGCCCAGCAGAGCCCCTTCTGCCCCCACAGCTGGGGTGATCTCTCAGACCCTCCTCAGACCACGTCTCCCTTCGCCCATGACACTCAGTGGAACAGAGGCCAGAGTTCTCACACCTGCAGGACAGCCCTGTTTCCACGCCCCCTTGCTCACTTCCCTCCAGCCATACTGGCCTCCTGGCTGTTCCCTGAGTGCCTGCCTCATCGCTGCCCCTGGGCCTTTGCTGGGGCTGCTCCACCGACCTGGAGAGCTCTTCCCCGGATGCTCCCGCCGCTGATGCCCTCACCTCCTGTGGGTCTGTGCCCTGTATCGTCTTGCCAGTTTAAACGTACCCTATCCCTGGCCTGGCCTGGCCTCCCCATCCTTTCCCCCTCCACCTGCTGTTTTCATAACACCTGCCACCCAACAAACGAGGAAATGAACTTATTTATTATGTTTATGGTTTTCTCTCTCCCCCTACCCCTATGTGGAATGTCCACCTTCTGAAGGCAGGGGGCTTGGTCTGTTTATTCATTGTTTTAACTGATGCACCCTTGAGCCTAGAACAGTGCCTGGCACATAGTAGGTTTTCACTAAATATTAGTTGAATGGCTCCATCCATCATCCATCCATCCATCCATCCATCCATCCATCCATCCATCCATCACTTCTTCATGGCCATCTTTGTGGGGAGTGGGGGAAGGCACTCTGTGCTAGGCCCTGGGCTGGATTGGAGGATGCAGAACCCTCCTCAGGGGCCTCACATTCAGGACACTGTCAATTTGGGAGGCCAAGGTAGAGCCATGAACCGATGAGGGCCAAAAGGGCAAGAAGTGCTGTGATGGAGGGAGGGCAGAGTGGGGGGCAGCTCATTGTAGGGTACCAGCCCAGCCCGGGGACCAGAAGAGACAACCCCTTGGCTGAGGGCTAAGAGAGGAGGAGAGATGGCCTTGTGAGTGTGTGAGGGCTTTCCAGGGCTGGCAGGGGAGCGGCCTGGCTGTGTCCCACCGGCATGGAGCCCTGCCGCCCTGGGGAGCGGACCCGGCACTAATGCCCAATAGGAACAGGAACCCGTGTGGCGGAGGTGGGGTAGGGCCATGTAGGTGGGGGCAGAACATGTGTGAAGGTGAAGAGTAGGGCTGTGGGGGGCATGTGCCAGCCTGGCTGGAGAGCAGGTGCAGGTGTGGCACAGTGGATGGAGGGAGGTGTGGCTGGGGGGATAGGCTGGGTTGAGTAGGGGCTGGCGGGTGGGATGAGTTTGTATTTTCCCCATGGGGGTAGATGGACTGCTGGAAGCTTCTGCCTTTGGGCAGATACCCCTCTGAGGTATCCTGACCCTATGTTTTTCTTGAGAGGCTGGCTGGACAGGAACCCTTGTCTTCTGTACGTGAGGCCGCTGGGACCCAGAGAGGGCAGGCTCTGTCTCAAGGCTGCCCAGCCAGGACTGGTACCCACATTTCCTGTCCTGTGTTGTTGCTCCGGACACTCACCAAAGTAGAGACTGTACTAGATGTCCTGGAGACTCTGGGGTCCTCTTGCCCTTCTTGGCTTGGGAAGCAGGGCCTTCAGCCACACTCGTTGGGTTGCCTGGAGCGTATCCTTGGCCTTTGCCCCAGGCTGAAGGCCCAAAAATCACACTACAAAGGCAGAACCAGATAAGCTCATCCCGAGAGATGGGGAATGAGATCCTGGGGAAAGTCGAGGCAGGAAGGCTTCTTGGCTAACTGGGGGTGGAAATCAGAGAAGACTTCCTGGCAGAGGAGGGCCGGGCTGGGGATAGGTACAGAGGGACATGAGTAGGAAGGATGGTCTGAGGCAGATGTCTCTCTTGGTCTCTCTTTCTCTCCAACTCTGACCTCTATCTCCATTTCTCCTCCCTCACCTCTCTGCCTCTACCTCCTATGCCCGGTGCCAGGGGAGCTGAGGGCAGAGAGGAACCGGCCAACTTGCCTTAGCTAATTACTTGACTGCAGGCATAAAAGGAGGATTAGCTGGGGTCTTACAGGGTCCTCCCTGACTCCCTAATCCTGTGGCCCCTTTTCCCTGGCATGGAAACGATGGGTTGGTTTTGAGTCCCTAATTAGCTAATTATGCCTTGGCTCAGTGGCCCTGGGACTCCCCGGGCCCCAGGGAGGGCTGTGGAGTGAGCTGGGGCCTGGCTCTGCAGATGGGAGGAGGGGTGGGGGGAACAGGCTGCCATTCAGGGAAGCCAGCCGAGCAGGTTTTGAGGAGCCTTTCAGAATTTCAATATCCTGGAGAACAAGGGAAATGTAATTAATTGAGCAACAAAGGCTGGGCTCAGGGGAGCAGCCACGGAGCAGCCGGGCTGGGATTGTGCAGAGCCACCTGCCTCCTCCCACCCAGCCTCTTCAAATGTGGCCGCTGGCCGCCAGTGCTGGCATCCTGCCTCTGTCCCCGTCCCCTAGGACAGCCCCGTCCGGGGCTCGGCCTGCTCAGAATCTGCCCCTGGGCCTCCCTGACCAGGCACCTAGCATTGAAGCCCCACAAGCCCTGACTCCGATTTGCAGCCACCCCCCTGCGTGGTCCCCATGCCCTTTCTGAATGGTCATCCCCCTGTGCCTCTGCCACAAGCCCCCATCATCCTTCAGGATCCAGGTCAAGTCAGTCCCTCCAGGAAGGGCCCCAGAGCTGCCACCACTCCCCAGGCTTGGTTGTGTTTCCCAGCACTGGTCCCCTGTCCCCCTGCTGCTATACTGCAAGCCCTTGAGGGGTTGCGATGCCGAATGGATGGTGGCGCACCAAAAAGGCCTGCAACTGGCTAATGTCACATTTGGGTGGATTTGGATGCATGGCAAGGGTGCTTGCTTGGTCTGTTTCTTTGCTTCCTTCCTCCCAACCCTTGGCTGCCCCATTGGGGGTGGGGGGTGGGGTACTGAGCCCTCACTCACCCTGGCCTGCTCTTAACCAGAGGCAGCAGCCTGCAAGGGAGCCCCACTGCTTTCTCAGGAGGAGGGTGACCTAGTTTTGTGGGGGAGGGAGGATGGGGTAGGCATTAATTATTGATCGGAAATCAAGCCACACAGAGCTCATGATGCAGATCTGCAATAATTACCCTCATTAACAACCACCTTAGCATCACCTCTGGAATGAATCAAAATCTGGATAGGACCCCTGTTCTCCTTGTTGCCATCTTTTCATCCTCCCCTCTCCAGTCTTCCATTCTTTCCTCATGACTTAGCATGTCATTCAACAAATGCTGGCCGAGCCTTTGTTCTGGGCTAGGACCCGCTGGGTTCTGAGAATACTGATGCAGACACAGGCCCTGCTCCCAGGAGCTTACAGCCCAATGGAAGAGGTAGGAGGGTAAACAGATAATTACACACTAGGGCTAGAAGACTATCTCGTAAATGGGGCCTCTAAGGTTGTGCAGTGTGCAACTTATACAACTGTACAAGGCAGCCTAGGCTAGGTCAGAAGTGCTGAGGTTGCCCAGAGCAGAAGAGAGAGGGATGAACTCTACCTAAGGACTAAGGAAGGGTAGGGGAAAGCTTTATAGAGAGAAAGTAGAGCTTCAACTGGGCTGTGGTGGCCGAATAGGGATTTGCCAGGTGTGAGAGATGGAAGGGTGTTCCAGAAAGAATAGCATGAGTAAAAGCACGGAGGTGTGAAATCCAGGGGTATATTGCTATATTTACGGAACTTCAAATAATTTGGTATTGAGAGAAAAATAGGCATAGAGGAGAGAGAGAGAGAGAGATATTGAGAGAGATGAACCTAGAGAGGTAGGTGGAGTCAGACGTTACAGGACCTTGGAAGGTATGCACTCAAGAGTGATACACTAGCTCCTGACCCACTTTGGGGCCACAGACACTTGTGTGGACCTTCTCCCAAGAAAAACTGATGATGTCATACCTGCACATTTTATAGCAGTGTCGTAAGGTTCGCGGACCTCCTGCATCCCTTCTAGGCAGTTGTCCGGCATTGCCCTCGTTCTGTCCCGGGCTCCGTTTTCCCTGGGCTGGCTTCAATCGCAGGCAGCGCTGCCCTGCAAAGGCAAGACAGTCCCAGCAGCTCCAGGCGTTCACCCTCCCCGGCTCCCCAGCTCTGCAGAAGAGGGTTTCCCTCCCCCTACAGTTCCCACACAAGTCTCAGGGCTGACCCTCATTGGTCCTGGCTGGGGTCACATGCCCATTCCGGACCAATCCCTGGGGCTGGGGGAACAGAATGCACTGACTGGCC
The DNA here is from genome assembly GCF_048164855.1 of Canis lupus baileyi. Taxonomy (NCBI): domain Eukaryota; kingdom Metazoa; phylum Chordata; class Mammalia; order Carnivora; family Canidae; genus Canis; species Canis lupus. Next base: position 28,064,463 of record NC_132848.1, on the reverse strand, counting down.
AGGCCCCGTCAGGTGATCTCTAGGCAGCCCAGCCAAACCACCGGGTTGGCAGCGGGGGAGTGGGGCTGTTTTCACAGGACTGGGAAGCGTGGCGGGGCCAAAGCAGAGAGGTGGCCTGTCAGCTGGGGGTTTGTACTCCTGTGGATTCTCTAGTTACTGGGGTGGCTGGATCATTCTGCGTGGAGTCAAGCGGGATTGGGCGGCATACAGAGGGGTAATGAGGTCGTGATGGTGGGTGACATCACCCAGACTTGGGAGAGCAGGTGAGTGTCACAGGTGGGGGCCGGGATTGAGCCTGTGGAAAGGGAGAGGGGTGGACGGTGCAGATGGTGGTGTGGGTCAGCCCAGAGCAGGAGGGGCAGAAGGGAAGGATGGGGAGGTAGATATGAAGGGTGGTAAGTGTATGGGGGGGTAGGGCTACAAGCTGTAGGCTGGGAAGCCTTGGAGTTTGCTGAGATTGGGGTGTGGCCCAGAGGCTGGGGAGCTTTTGTAGGGTGGCTGCCGTCTAATCCCACCTTTGCTGAGAGGCCTCGTTTTCCAAGAGGGGAAGGGACTGGCTCAGGGTCTCATGGCAAATAAGGCAGGATTTGAATCCGGATCTCTCTAAATCAGAGGCCGTATGGTTTCCCTACCTGCAGGGTTTCAGGATGTCAGGCCGCTGCAGGATGTAACTGGTACATTCTTCTCCCCTTTCCATACCCAGCTGGAAAGCCCCCTTGGTCACCCTGACACCCCCCCCCCCCCCCCCCCCCCCCCCCCCCGGCCAAGGGACTCCTGTCTCCATTGCCATTTCCTCATTTCTTCTTTTCTTGCCTCTGGCGTGGCTGATTCTTTGTAGCTATTCCTCAGGAAGGAAAGGCCTGTGCTGCTATCAGGCCAGATCGGAGTCCGCTGCTGGCAATGGCTCTTCTGTGTGCTGACCCAGAGCCGGGTCTGGTTCTGTCATGCGGTGGGGTGGGTCAGGCCAGTAGCTCCGGCTGGCTGCACTGCTGTATCCTGACATGCTCGGGGAACCAGCGGCTGCCCCAGCAATGAAGGACATTTGGGACACATTCATTAGGCACCTACTGTGCTCATCTGGGTGGATTCTGGGCAGAGTGAGATGAGCCAGCCTCGGTCTCAGGCTGCCAGGTAACTGGGGGTTGTGGAGGGAATGCCAGACATGGTCTCAGGACACCTGGTTTAAATCCAGACCCTGCTGCTTCCCAGCTGTGTGAGTTTGGGCAAGTTGTTTTAGTTCCATGAACTTCCAGTTACTTCTTCTATGAAATAGGGATAACATCACCACCCTCACGGAGTTGTGAATTCTGAAGGAGATCATCTTCGTGCATTACCAGAAGAAAGTTTGGCATGTAAATAGTGTTCCATAAATAGCTGCTAATTCATCCAGAAGCTGGTGGAAGTGTGGTAGGGCCCAGAGCCATTTCCATGGCCTCTGGATGGAGGGGCAGACACCAAGGAGAATGGCCGCTGATGGCCGCTAAGCAGGCTGGGAGCAGTTAGGAGCCTCTACCTGTGTGTCCCCACCTCTCCTCCCAGTGCCTCTTCCTCTTTTCCTGAGCCTACTCTCCCTCTCTCCTCTTGGGACCTCTGCTCCCAAGTCTGACAATCTCTCCACTCTCCCCCACTCACAGGTATGCGGATCCTGGTGAACCTCCTCCTGGACACACTGCCCATGCTGGGGAACGTCCTCCTCCTCTGCTTCTTTGTCTTCTTCATCTTCGGCATCATCGGCGTCCAGCTCTGGGCAGGCCTGCTGCGTAACCGCTGCTTCCTGGAGGAGAACTTCACCATGTGAGTGTAGGCTCTGCCACCCAGGGGGCTGCCAGCCAGCTTCCCCTGGGGTGGCAGTGGTGCTGGATGTTTTAGGGCTGGGTTTCCCTGTCAAACACCTGGTCCCAGTCCTTATTCCCACTGTGCAGAGAAGTCAAGCAATGTGCACAGGTGAGTTGGTGGTGGGTCTCCCGTGAATGGCTGGACACGAAGAGGAGCACAGAAGGCCACTGAGGGTCTCAAAATGGGTATCACAGAGTCTCAGTCTAACATAGGCCCTTAGATGCTAATTCAGCTCCCAGTGACTCTTACTTAATATACAGTTTTAACTTACTGGTAATTGGGAATGGGGCCAGCAGAGTGGAAGCAGCCAACTAGGAGGTCCCACGGGAGGGGAATGGACACTTAGGACCCAAGCAGACATGATGCCAACAGGGGAAAAGAAGACAGAAAACCTCAAAAGCAGACACAGAACCTGGCCCCATTACAGCACAGTCATTCCTCTTGGTGACTGAGTCATCAAGAAAAGGTCAGTGCTCAGTCGGCCCATTTGCGGGGATGAGCGGGAGGGCGGGCTACTCCTCAGGGAGGCGATTGGCAGAGCCGTCTAAACAGAAGTCAAGCTTTGGCTCTTGGAGGAGTTGGGTGGAGTCGTCTGAGAGATTTGACAACTGTGGAATCTCCACTGTCTTTGAGTGCGCGGACCTGCACAGATGCGTTGGGACAGGAGCATACTACCATTTTACCATGCGTTAGCACGCTCCTGCCCTGGGCCAGGCCCGGGGAGACAGAAATAGGGGAGTATGTTCATTCAGCCTCTCACTCGACAAAAGCCCTCAAGTGGCTGCTCTTGCCAAACCCATGCTTAGTGCTGAGGACACAACAGAAGATGGAGTTCCTGCCCTTGGGGAACTGGTCACAGATGCCTCCACGGAGTGGCTCCTGTGGACTGAGGACAACTGCAGGAGGCATGGGGATGCTGAAGGGGTTGGGCTGAGCTTTCTCCCCACTGGCCTGTCACTTAGGGAGATGAAGCTAAACCAGAGAGCTGGGGTGAGGATGGGGGAGGGGCCTGGCTCACCTGCCTGTTGCTGCGGGGACCCGTGGGGTACCTGGGTAGACCAGAGAAGGGGCAACATTGTGGGAAGGACCCTGTGGTGGTGGTGGTGGGGTCTACCCTTGGGTCAATCACTTGGAAGAGGTGGGCCGTGAGGCAGCAGGAGATGGGGGGGGGGCACCTGCTTCTCCTGGTCTAGTCTTAGCGGATGGAGATGCGCAGGTGTGAACTCTCAGCTTTGAGGGTTCAGGACCCATCCAGAATCCTCTGTCCCTCATAGATCTTTCCCTAGGTTGTTCCGTGGCCACCCCCTTCTTATTATCCCACTGCAGCTCTGTGTCACCACCCCCTCACCCCCTCCCACTGCCCCCCCCCCCCAGACACTCTTGCGTCATCCTGCTTGATTTCCTCTTGGCACCATCTCTGTCTGAAAGTACCTCACTTGGGAGTCTATTTAGTTCATTTTACTTGGTCGTTGATTGTCTCTAGACTGGTTTATTTATTTGGTTAGCAGTGACGAAGGGCTCGGGGGTAACAGGTGTGATTGAAATAATCCTGCAATCTGGCCCCATGTGGAGGCCCGGTGACAGAGGCTCGAGCAGAGTATTGAGCTCCAGGGCAAGCGTGTCCTCTCTCAAGCGTCTTGTCCCTTCTTCCCAATTCTGTCTAAGCATTCATGTGCACGCACACGACCGTTCACATCCCAGACAGGTTTTAAAGATGCGAATTGCTCTGACAGTGTGGCTTGAGGGTGTTTTCACACCAGTGTTTCTTGTTCCACGGATAAACGGCAGTTCCTCTAGCGGGCCCCTGCGGATGGGCCTCACATGGTTTCCAAGGTTCTGTTTTTGCATCATGCACGTGTGTGATCCGTGTAGACACACATGATCGATGGGTAGACTCGTAACTGCTAGTTAAAGTGTATGTATATTTTTATCCCTTTTTTGGTTAAGATAACAAATTGCGCTCAGTAGCGGGCACAAGTGTTAAGTGTATGGCTTAATGAAGTTTTAGGTGGACTTAATGAAGTCTACGGCAGTGTTAGGCTACCCAGAGAAACTTATGGGGCCCAGGGAGGCTCCCCCCTGCGCCCGACCAGTTCCTATCCCCCACACCCCAAAGTAGCCACCATCCTGACCTCTATTTGTGTTGCCTGTTTTTGAGATTTCTTACACTGGAATCCTACAGGAAGCTATCTTTTGTGTCAGCTTTTTTGGCTCAGTGTAATGTGTCTTTGAGATTCACCCACATTCTTGCGGGTGGCAGTAGTTTTTTTGTTTTTCATTGCTGTGGGTAGATATTGAGCAAATATACAAGTACTTATTTTTTTCATTCCACTGTTGATTTGTTTCTGTTTTTTTTTTTTTTAAATTCTTTTTGGCTTTTATGACTCATGCATATTCTTGAACATGTCTTTGGTGGCTAGAGCCGTCCTTTCTTTTGGGTGAATACTCAGGAATGGAACTGTGAAGGGGGCAAGTGTGTTCAGCTTTAGGAGATTTTGTCGAATGGTTTTCCAAAATGGTTGCATTAAATGTCTACTCGCAAAGTCTGAGGGTTCCAGGGGCCTGGCATCCTTATCAACGTTTGGTGTTGTCAGTCCTTTTAATTTTAACTATTCCAGTGAGAGGGCTGTGGTATCTTATTGTGGTTTTAATTTGTACTGCCCCGATGTCAAGTGATAATTAGCACTTTTCACATTCGTATGGTCCATCCGTGCATCATCTTATGAAGTGTCTATTACAGTCTTTTGCCATTTTTAGATTGGGTTGTCCTTTAATTATACATTTGTAGTGGTTCTTTGTATTCTAGATTTCTTCCCTTTGGTTGGAGATATATATATATATATGTATATGTAATTGCAGATGTTTTATATATATAAATTATGTATTTGCATCCTTTGGTGGAGATATATATACATATATATCTCAAATATTTTATTCCAGCCTGTTCCATTTTTACTCTCTTAATGGTGCTATTTGATGAACAGAAGCTCTTAGTTATAATGAAGTTCAAATTACCAATCATTTTTTAGTATTGCTTTTTGTGTCCAGTTTAATCTTTTCTTAACCCAAGGCAATGAAAATATCCTCCAATGTTTTCTTTTAGAAGCTTTCCCAGTTTATCTTTCACATTTAGTCTTGTATTCCATCTCAAATAATTTTTAGTATGGTATGTGGTTGGGTTGAGATTCCCTTCCTATAGGTGAATTCCATTGTCCCATCACCATTGACTGAGAAGTCCATCCTTTCTCTGTGGAGCTGCAGTGGTGTCTTTGTGGCCGTCAGGTGGCCATTGTATTTGGGTTGGATGTGTACATGTTAATTGATGATGGATGTTGCCAAATTCCCTTGTTAAAAAGGTCGTATCAATATACACTCCTGCCAACAGCATGTGTGCGTGTCTGCTTGCACTCATTCTTTTCCGCACTCAGTACTATATCACCCTGAAACATTTCCATTTGGATGGGTGTAAAATGACCTTGATATTATTTTTGTTTGTATTTTCCTGTTGTTAGTTAATTGAGTATCTCTTCCTATATATGGTTATATCGGCCTCTTTTTTCTTTTTTTAAAGATTTTATTTATTTATTTATGAGAGACACACAGAGAGAGAGAGAGACAGAGACAGAGACATAGACAGAAGAGAAGCAGGCTCTATGCAGGGGAGCCTGATGTGGGACTCGGTCCGGGGACTCCAGGATCACTTGCTGAGCCGCAGGCAGATGCTTAACCACTGAGCCACCTAGGCATCCTGGCCTCTTTTTTTTCAAGTACATTGGCCATTTTTATTTCTTTCGTGAATTTCTTTTCTTTATTATGTTCTTTTTCCCCCTGTGGTTATTTTTATTTTTCTTACTGAGTTACAGGTGATCTTAATATGCTGTAGGTGGTTATTGTTTATTTCTTTTTTTTAAAGTTTATTTATTTATTTTTTAGTAACTTCTACACCCAACGTGGGGCTTGAACTCACAATCCCGTAATTGAGAATCACATGCTCTTCTGATTAAGCCAGCCAGGTGCCCCTCTTTTATTTGTGTTATATGTTGCCAGTACTCATCCCAGGGGAGTGGCAATCCCTGGCCCGGTTTTGTAAATAAAGTTTTATCGGAACACAGCCATGCCCACTTGGTTACCTGTTTTCTATGATTATCTCACATTACAATGATGCAGATGAGCAATTGGCACAGAGACTATATGGTCTGCAAAAAATATTTTCTATCTGGCCCTTTACAGAGAAAGCTTGCCTACCTCTGCTTTCTATCAGTTCTTTTTTTTTTGAAATTTTATTTATTTATTCATGAGAGACACACACACAGGCAGAGACATAGGCAGAGAGAGAAGCAGGCTCCATGCAGGGAGCCTGATGTGGGACTCGATCCCAGGTCTCCAGGATCATGCCCTGGGCCAAAGGCAGGTGCTCAACCACTGAGCCACCCAGGCATCCCTATCAGTTTGTTCTTATCTTTGTACTTAGTATGCTCTCTTTTATCTCATAGAGATTTCACATTTGGGGTGCTTGGATGGCTTAGTTGGTTAAGTGTCTGACACTTGATTTTGGCTCAGATTATAATCTCAGGATTGTGAGATTGAGCCCCATGTCGGATTCCACGCTGGGCATGGAGCCTGCTTCAGATTCTCTCTCTCTCTCCCTCTGCCCTCCACCCCACCCTCTAAACAAGAAAAAGAAAAAAAATTTACATTTGTTTATAGTCAATCTTGACATTTTCCTTTGTAGAATTTGGATTTGGTGTATTTTATCCAGAACGCCTTATACATCTTGAGTTAACAAAAATATTCTCTGTTCTCTTATAATATTTTTATTGTAATGTTTGTTGCATTTATGATTTTTAATCCACCAGAAGTTTATTATTTTAAATTCTGTAATATATTTTACTTAACCTAATATATCCAAAAGATTATTATTATTTTTTCTTTTTTTAAGGATTTATTTATTTATTTTAGAGAGAGAGAGAGTGAGAGAGAGCACGCACAAGTGGGAGGGGCAGAGGGAGAGGGAGAGAGAATCACAAGCAGACTCTGTGCTGAGTGCAGAGTCTGACATGGGGCTTGATTTCATAACCCCGAGATCATGAACTGAGCCAAAACCAAGAGTCAAACACTTAATGGACTGTGCCACCCAAGTGCCCCCAAAGATTATTTTCAATGAGCAATCAATATCAATTGATAATCAATATTATCAATTGAATAGTTATAACCAATATTACAACTAATGAGGTAACTTACATTCTATTTTTCTTTTGATACCAACTCTTCAAGAAGTTTATTTTTGTATAGAGTGTGAGGTAGGGATCTAGCTTTATTATTTTCCAAACAGATAGCTATTATCTCAATGCCATTTATTGTGTAGTTCTTCCATTCTCTATGGATCTGAAAAGGTTTTTTTTTTTTAATATTTTATTTATTTATGACAGATACAGAGAGAGAGAGAGAGAGAGTCAGAGACACAGGCAGAGGGAGAAGCAGGCTCCATGCACCGGGAGCCCGATGTGGGATTCGATCCCGGGTCTCCAGGATCACGCCCTGGGCCAAAGGCAGGCGCCAAACCGCTGCGCCACCCAGGGATCCCAGGTTTTTTTATAATAGACTATGTTCCATTTTACGAATGGGTTTGCCTTCTGTGCCCTGTGGTGTTCCACGAATCTTTCTGCTCCTGTTGCAATATCGCACTCTAGTAATAATTGTAGTTGTATTTTACTCTCTTGTAGGGTTGGACTCCACTCATCTTTCTCCTTTTAAAAAATTGTCTTGACTGTTCTCCCATCCAGATAAATCCTAGAACCATCTGGCCAGGTTCCACAGACAGAAACACGTTGGGATTTTGATTGGATTGCATTGAATCATTCTTTAACCCCACAGGATGGGTAGGGCAGTGATTGTCATCTCTGTTTTGCAGATGAGGAAATTGAGGTCTGGAGAGAGGAAGTGAACAGTCCCAGGTCACCTAGATGGGAAGGGGTGGGGCAGGCAGAGGATCAACTCCTCATCTGTTGGATCAGTAAAATTCAGTGTTTGTTGATTAAACATGTACTCTGGGCTGACCAAGCAGTGTGTGGGAACCAGGGAGGCTGAGACCCCCCCATCCCTTGCCCTAGCAGAGCTTCAGCCTCCCAGGGAAGTTGGGTGCATATTCCCCAGGAGCCATATAGGGACCAAGGACTAGCCCTTAGGGAAGGCCCCTCAGAGGAGGGACCCTGGAACTGACCACAGTGAGTTGGTCAGCGGGAGATTTTTCGACCGCGGGGAAGGGTGTCCCCAGTGGGGGGACAACACAGACAAAGGCCCAAAGGCAATGACAGGACCTGTGGGACAGATTTGCCACACTGCATCGCCTCCCCCCCTCTGCTCCTCCTGGTGATAACCTCTCCCCTTCTCTTTGACCCACTGTCATCACCTGTGGACAGACAAGGGGATGTAGCCCTGCCCCCCTACTACCAGCCAGAGGAGGACGATGAGATGCCTTTCATCTGCTCCCTTTCGGGGGACAATGGCATCATGGGCTGCCACGAGATCCCCCCACTCAAGGAGCAGGGCCGCGAGTGCTGCCTGTCCAAGGATGATGTCTACGACTTCGGGGCAGGGCGCCAGGACCTCAATGCCAGCGGGCTGTGTGTCAACTGGAACCGCTACTACAACGTGTGCCGCACAGGCAGTGCCAACCCCCACAAGGGTGCCATCAACTTTGACAATATCGGTTACGCCTGGATCGTCATCTTCCAGGTGAGGCCACTCAGGCTTGGCGCCAGCGTGCGTGCCGGGGCCTGGGAGACCAGAGCTGGCTGGGTGAGGGGTGGAGTGAACAGCTTCTTCTGGCAGCTAGGGCTTTGTGCTAGGTGTTCCGCTGAAATCTGCCCAACTTGCCGGCACAGTGAGCGTTATCATGCCCCTGTGACAGGCAGAGCGCCTGAGGTTTGAAAGAAAGGAGGCAAGCTATTTGAGGATCACATGCTATTTAATGAAGAATCAGGATTTTAATCCAGGTCTGGGGGACCCCAAAGCTTGTGCTCTGTGGAATCTCAGGTTGCCTGGGGGCATATGGATCCCAGCAGGGAGGTCTGTTTATAGAGGAGAGAGCCCAGCCTCAGGCCTGGTCGGGGCCAGGGGCTTTCCTGGTGGCGGTGACCACTTGAGCAAAGGCCTGGGTGTAGGGAAGCCCCGGGGGTGTGCAGAGAGCACCAAGGAGCTGTTTGTTTGGGCAGGGTCTCTCGGATCGTGTTTTTGATCAGTCAGTAAGAAACATTTTATTCAGTGCCCATATTTATATACACTCACAAAGCACTGTTAACTTTACTGGGTGCAAAGGGCTTCATTGCCTTGCATGACCCCAGTGCTCTGCAGAGGACAGGGATGGGGTACATTGAGGGAACCAGGGCTGTGGGACCTACTGCTCGATGTCTCTGCACCTCAGTTTTTCACCTCTAATGCTGGGTAATAACAGCTTTCTCTTACCATGAGTGGCTGAGGAGAAGAAACTGGATGATGCGAGCGGAGCTGTCAGCCCAGTGTGGAATGAGGGCTAGAGGCCACCTTCCTGCTGCCCTCGGAAGGAAGGATGGGGCTGGGGCGGAGAGTGGTGGCTGAGAAGCCCCAAGGAGATGGGAAGGCCTTACCCCGGTGGCTCTGTGCTCTCTGCCCTGGGGGGCAGTGAGATCGTAGAATTCAGAGCTGCAAGGCGTGATGTGATGTGGTCACAGCCCAGCGGCTGCGTTCTGAGACCCTTGCCCCCCCCCCCACCCCAGGGTGGGTGGGCTGCCCAGGGGCTCCTGCTCCAGAAGCATGCAAGAGGGTGGTGCTGGGGAGAGCCTGCCACTGGTTGTGCCTAAGGCTGCTCTGCCTAGCACCTGCCTTGGTGTGGGAGACTGGTGGGCGGGGACTCTGGAGCAGGAAGGGCGGGCTGAAGTCTGGGTCCCTACCTTCCTGGCTGTGTGATGGTGGGCAAGTACTCTAACCTCTCTGAACTTCAGTGTCCTCACCTGTGTGCTGAGGGTGAGGCTGGCCCGCCCGTGGAGCCTTGCGGAGTAGGAGAGAGAATGCGGGTAAAGCAGCCTGGCACACGGCAGGGCCTCTGGCTGGGGCTGCACCTGCTGCCTGCCCTGCCTCAGGGTCCTGGCTTCCCTGTCTCAGGCTCACTCCTCCTCTGCTCTGTTGCGGCTGCAGGTGATTACTCTGGAAGGCTGGGTGGAGATCATGTACTATGTGATGGATGCTCACTCCTTCTACAACTTCATCTATTTTATCCTGCTTATCATAGTAAGTGTCAGGGAAACTGGGGCTTTCTGGGCAAGCTCAAGGACCCAGGGACCAGGGAGAGGGTCGGGGGGCTCCTCAAGGAACCCCGCAGAGCCAGGAGAGCTGAGTGGGAGGGAGCAGGGGGGAGCAGTTTTTTTAGATTTTATTTTTATGTAATCTCGACACCCAGGGCGGGGCTTAAACTCACAACCCGGAAATCAGGAGTCTAGTGCTCCACTGAGCCAGCCAGGCTCCCCAGGAGGGGCAATTTTTAAATGCCTCCGAGCAGCGGGTGATTGAAGGGACTCGTCAGGGCAGCGGTGGGAAGCATCCATCACTTTCTATTGCTTTCATTTCTCATTTCTGGGCATTTAAGTCCATCTCGTCACTCCCGCTCGGGTTTCTCTGCCTCGTGGTCTCTGGGAATACGTTCTCCTGACCGCAGCCAGGTGCAGTCCCCAGGATGGAGGCTTCTCTAGGACCCCAGCTTGCTCCTCTTTTCCGGGAGTGGGAAGAGGAGATGCTCTGAGGCAGAAGTGGGGGGCTGCTTCCCCACGGGGCTCCCTGAAATTCTCGGAGGGATTCGCACCTCTCAGGCAGCTCTGCCTTGTGGGGGTGGCTTGGGGGTGCAGGCAGGGTTCATCTGCCTCACGGAGCGGGGCCCTTTCCCTGCCCAGGCAGCCCTTCCTGCCTTCCCCCACAGTCTGCCCAGAGCGAGCTCATCCACCTTGTCATGCCTGACTGCAGCTTCAGCCACAGCACAATCCCCCAAATGTCAAGGTGATTCACTCCTGGGACAGTCAGTGCTGGCTGGCTCCCTACTGCTGTGAGGCTGGGTTCTCTGGTGCCTCGGTGGTAGGAGAGGGCATGCTTGGCTCTCTGGGGCAGCACCCCGTTCCGAGCTGGTGGGACCTTGGCCTGGGGGGTTCAGGACAGGCTGGCAGGCGGTGACCTGGGACATACTCACTGTTAGCTTTGCTCTGATGGCCTTCCTGGGGAAGCTGGGGCCTTGGGCCCCTGAGGAGACACCCAGATGAAAGGAGAGGAGGTCCAGGCTTTGTTCAGCATTGCCATTCACCCACTGGTTTGTTCAGCTCCCCAGCACAGCCAGGGAAGCCTGCGCTGCATCGGGCCCTGAGCCAAGCGTGGAGAACTGAGCAGTGAGGTGGGCCCGCCTCTGCTCTCCAGGAGTCAGTTGGGGCGGGGCGGGGGGGCTACAGCTGGCAGTGACCCGACAGCACCTTAGGAGCTGTGACAGAGGCTGAGGGAGCCCAAAGGAATTCTCTGATCTAGCCAGGAGGAGGGATGTGGGAGTGGGAGGCTTCCTGGAGGAGGTGATACCAGAATTGAGCTTTTAAAGGGCTCAGGGCGGGCAGCTGCGGGGAGGGCCTTCTGGGCAGGGGCCGCTTGCAGAGACCTTGAAATGGACAGAATTCTGAGACAGTGGGCCTCAAATCACTGGGGTTGCTAGAGGAGCCTCGAACTTCAGAGCAGGGCTGGAGAATGTGATCTGCTCCTCCTGATAGAGTTGAGATGGGAATGTGGGGTTGGTAACTCCTAGGGTGACCCAAGGCAGGCCCCTTAGCCCCCCGGATCCACAATAAAGTGGGGAATAGTGATGGCACCAAGGCTGATGGGCTCTCAGGAGGATTCGACGAGACAGCCTAAGGCCTGCATGGCCCCTGGCACATAGGAAGTGCTCAATAAATGTGCCCTGCTACTGTTACTGCCGCTGTTATTGGGTCCTAGGTGGCCCCATCACAAGAGAAAGGGCACTGACAGGGGCTGAGGATGCTGAGTTTTTCCAGGCGCTGGAAAGGGTCCAGAGAGCAGAGCCTGAATGATCATGCTGTCATTTTGCCCTCACAGCCCTGGCCCTGCAGGGCCACCTGCCTATTCTGTTCCTCAGGTGAAGCCCCTGAGCCCCAGTGAGGTGAGAGTCCTCAGCCCCCAGAGTCAGGTCTCCAGTACCTCCCCTCCCCTGCACCCCTATAGGAAGAGCTTTAAGCTTGTCTTGCTTGAGCCTTCAGCTTTACAAGGAAATGGAGTTCCAGAAGGGCTGGGGGAGCTGCTGCCTGGGCTCTGGGGTAGCAGCCATGGAGGAGGCAGGCTGAGTGGAAGCCTGGCAGGGGTGTGCGCCCAGAGGGAAGGGTCTGTGACCTCTCCTTCCTGGTGACCCCTCACACAGGCCTGCGTGGAGCAGGGCCCCAGGAGATGCTTGGGGTAAGACATGACCAAGAGAGCCAAGGAGGGGCATCTTCTTACCTGGGGATTTTTCCAGAGTCTTCCAGCCAGGAATTGCCCTCTGCCTGATAACTGCAGAAGCCTAGCTCTCTATTTGTGGCATGGGGGACGGGGCAGGGTTGGGGGGATTGGGGGGGGGTGTGAATCCATGTCTGGGGCCTGGAGGAGGATGAAAAGCCACTCCCCTTGCTGGCAGGGCCTGCTGATCCCATTCAAAGGCTTGGCAAATGCCAGGAGAGGGGTCTGCCCTCTGGAAAGCAGGGCAGGAAGGGCTCTGCTCCCTGTGGTGGCCACTGGAACTGGGCCCCGAGTCCTGAGGTGGCAGGATTCCCAGTACTCACTGGGTAGCCTCTCCCACCTCCTCCCTCCAAGCACGGATACAGCCACACTAGGAAACACTTTCTGAAGAAAGCTTCTGTTGTGTCTGGATGCCCAACTGGATGCCCAAAGCCAAGCCAGAGAGAGGGCAGGGCTTGGGTGGAACTCAGGGCCTGGATGGCCTGAGCGGGGCTGAGCCTTCCTCCCCAGCCTCTGCACTGGTGAGGCCCTGGCCTGAGGGCCCAGGGGGAGAAGGCTTGGAAGCAGGTGCCGGTGGGGCCCGGGGAGCTGCCTGGGCCCCCGCCGTCCTGGGGCCCCGGCCTCCTGCCGGAGCAGGGCCTCAGCAATCTTTTCCTGTCCCTATCTGTGCCCCGTGCCTCTCCGTCTCTCTGGGCCCTCCACCCTCCACTCCTCTCTCTCCCTGCCTCCTCGTGCCCTCCGCTCCTGTACTCTCTGAGCCTGTGTCACTCCCTCTCCGTGTTTCTCCTGTTGTCTCTCTGCGTTCCTGGCTGTCTGCCTCCTGACTCTGTCCCGTCCCTCTTTGGTGTCTCGGATCTGTCCCTGCTTCTCCTCTGGTCTTCCTTTCTGCCTCTGTGTCCCTCTGCTTCTTGCCCCACCTCTGTCCCTCCGGCTCCATCTCTGTACCCCCCTCCCCCACCATTTCTCTTTCTCCTTCTCGTTTCGCTCCCCCCACCAATCTGTCCCCTCTGTTCCTGTCCCTGTCCTCTCCTCCCGTTGGTCACAGGTGGGCTCCTTCTTCATGATCAACCTGTGCCTCGTTGTCATAGCGACCCAGTTCTCGGAGACCAAGCAGCGGGAGCACCGGCTGATGCTGGAGCAGCGGCAGCGCTACCTGTCCTCCAGCACGGTGGCCAGCTACGCGGAGCCCGGCGACTGTTACGAGGAGATCTTCCAGTACATCTGCCACATCCTGCGCAAGGCCAGGCGCCGCGCCCTGGGTCTCTACCAGGCCCTGCAGAGCCGCCGACAGGCCTCGGCCCCGGGGGCACCCACCTCCACCAAACCCGGGCCCCACGCCAAGGAGCCCAGGCACTACAGTAAGTGGCCGCAACCCCTCCAGGGTGCCCCCCTCCGGCCTCGTGCGTGCCTGTCTCCTCCTTGTGGGCAGAGCCGTCCAGCAGGTGGGAACCCAGGTCTTCCCTCAGGGGCTCTAGTCACTGCCCTGGTTCCTTCCCTACTTTCCTGACCAACTGCCAGTGAGTGTCTGGCCTGGACTGGCCTCCGGCTGGGGGGACTCGACACCCCGGCCCCTACAGGGATTCCCTTCCCATCCCAGCGTGTGGTCTTGTGCACTCAGGCTCCACCCTGGGATTCACACTTGAGAGAAGTAAACGCATGTCCATCCCGTCTGGTATAATCCTAAAACGTCCCCCCACTCAGCCTGCCTGCCCCACCACCCATGTGGGCTCCTGCTGCCACCACATGCTTGCCAGCACACCAGAGCAGTGACCAACCACCGGCCACCTGGAATAAAGGGGCTGCGGCCCCCACTCTGCGAAGACATGATGTATCAGGGACACCTGTGCCATTTTGTGATCTTCTGTCTCCAGACACTCAGGCTCAGAAAGGGCTCTCTGTTCATTTTCTCATCTGTTCTAGGAAACAGTCCCGAGAAGGGGGCATGATCTCTTCGTAACATGATCCCGTTTTCAAATGGAAAAACTAAGGTCCAGAGAGATGAAGGGAGTCACTTAAGGTCACACAGTGTGTCAGTGACAAAAACAGTATCAGGGACGTCAGAGTTGGGTTTGCTGAGCCGCCTCCAGGGGGAAATGAAGGCTCAGCTCCCACCGGAGGAGCAGCCCTGGGCAATAGGCCCTGCCCCCAGCCACTGGGGCTGCAGGCAGCGGGGACTGTACCGCGGACAGCTGGGCCCCTCGGTGGGTCTCAGGCTCCTGCCCTGCGAAGTTGAGGCTGAGGCTCACGTGCAGTGGGAGTCAGCCACCCCCAGGCCCTGCTCCGGCAGCTCTCGCGTCCTGGGAATCTGAGATTCTTGGGAGGCGAGCCGGGGAACTGGTGCTCGGAGCTGCCGCCTACCCATCCTTGGGCGCCAGCCGTCCAGGCGTGGTCTTGGAGGAGGCTCCAGGTGGCCCGTGGGCTGGCCCGGCACGTGGACGGGGGAGCCGGGGTCTGGGCAAGGCTGGCTTGCAGCGTTCCTGGATGACGCAGGGCGGAGCTGCCTGCTGCTGCCCCCCACCCTGTCCAGGGAACCTGTGTGGAGGGAAGCCCAGGGGGCCATCTGGAGGAAGAACTTACCCCCCCCCCCCCCCCGCCCTGGGGACTGCATGCCTTCCTTCTTCCCTGGGAAACACATTTTAGGGAGCCCAACCCCATGAATGGGTCTGAGCTGGGCTTTGCTGAGATGGGACTGACCCCTGGGCTTCTGGCTGCCTCACCCCGGCTCAGCTCCAGGGGATGAATGAGTCCGAGGGCCTTCTCCTAGGCATTGGGAGATAATTGGAGGCAAGTCTGGAAAGGAATGTTAGGCATTACATATTTTTCTTTCCCTTTAATGTTTTTATTATTATAATTTTCTTGGCTCACACAAGCAAAACACATTTATTCTAGTAAAATAAAGGCAAACATAAAGAAGAAACCAAACCACCCAGAAAGAATCTTCCTGACACCTCTTCGAAATGGTTCACAGATCACAGAACTCTGGTCCAAGACTGGCCCAAGCTTCTCAAACTCTCCCTGGGGCAGCAAAGGGGATGAAAGCTTCTGCCCCCCACTCCCTGCTGTCCCTCCTGTCAGCTCCCCCAGGAGCCAGCCCCAACTCTCAGCTTGTGAGGAGGGCACTCTCAGGGGGCTTCTAGAGCAAGGGTTTGCCCCTGCCCAGGGCTCTGGCCTCCCTCCCTCCCTGGGACACAAGGCCCACATACAGGTGGGAGAATTGGAGATGGAGAGGCCACCTTGGCTCCTTCTGGGGGAGACCATCCTCCCTACCAGCCTGGCTCTTTGAGAGGCTCTTCCTCCGCCATTGTCATCAGCAGGATCGTGGGAGGGCTGGGCCTTGGGCCAGGAAGTGATGGAGCAAGGGCAGATGATAGGCACGTGTGCCCCAGGCATGGCTCCAGGCACCCCGCATGCATCCACAGTAGATCCCTCCCCACAGCCCTGCGGGGAGGTGCTCCCAGTCCTGACTTTACACAGGGGCAGACAGAGCCTAGAGCCGTAAAGCCAATCCCCTGGGAACCACAGGCCACTGGGCCTCCTGGTGGGGCTGGCGAATCCCAGGCAGAGCCCGAGCCTAGGAGCCTGAAGCTCACACGGGGCTGGGTCTCAGGGTGAGGTGGGCAGGGACTGCCACCTCTGAGACCCCCGGGCCTGTGTAACCGGGGGCGTCACCCCTGCCTTGTGTTTGCTTTGCAGAGCTGTGCCCTCAACACAGTCCCCTGGACCCGACGCCCCACACGCTGGTGCAGCCCATCTCTGCCATGCTGGCCTCCGACCCTGCCAGCTGCCCCCGCTGCCAGCATGAGGAGAGTCGGCGGCCCTCGGGCCCGGGCAGCACTGACTCGGGCCAGGAGGGCTCGGGCTCTGGTGGCTCAGGTGGCGGCTCGGAGGAGGCCGATGGGGACGGGGCCCGGAGCAGCGAGGACGGGGCCTCCTCTGGGCTGGGGAAGGAGGACGAGGAGGAGAAGGCGGACGGGGCCACCCGGCTGTGTGGGGATGTGTGGCGGGAGACTCGAGCCAAGCTTCGAGGCATCGTGGACAGCAAATACTTCAACCGGGGCATCATGATGGCCATCCTGGTCAACACCGTCAGCATGGGCATCGAGCACCACGAGCAGGCCAGTGGGGGCCGGGCACGGGTGTGGAGGGGGAGGGCTGGGTGCCCAGGCCCAAGCTGGCCCATGCAGCCTGGGCTGTTGAACACTCAGTGTGTCCGTCTCCCACCTGCTGGGGACTAGGTCCCATTCATCCCTGGGCCCAGCCCAGGGGAGCGAGGAGCTCTGCGGTCTGCCCGTGGGTGAGCAAGTGGGCCAGGGAAGCCACACTAATCCTGGGGCTGCGGGGGTGCAGGTCCCACTCCTTTCTCCTGAGCAGCTCAGCCTGGACACAGGCACCCACAGCTCCTCCCTGTCAATCCCTGCCAGACCTCATTTCCAGTTGTCACTTGTCCCTTCTCCCCCAGACAGCCGGAGTGATCTTTCCCAAGGTGGGGCTCTCCCCTGCCCCAGCCTGCCCCAGCTCCCCATTGCCCTTGGCACAAAGTGCAGAGCTTTCTTCTGACAGCCAAGGCTTCTCTGTGGGCAGTGCCTTCAGTGGTGTGTCCTCATGTCCCCGAGGCCCTCCACACAGCACCGAGGCACTGAGAGTGGCCTCAGGGTTGCCCTGCAAAGACTGTCCCCTGTCTGCCTCCTCTGCCAACCCTGTAGTTTCTTCTGTCCTCAGCGCTGGGCATGTAGATGCAGAGTGGGTGTTGGCTGAGTTGAATGGTGTGTCCCAGGCCCCCTGGGCCATCCATAGAGGTACTGCTAGGGCTTTGGGGGTGAGAGGAGTTCAGAGACAGAGTCCCAAGGGGATAGACACGTGGGTGAGGTGGCAGCACAGGGAGGGTGCTACTTATAGGGACACAGGATGGAGGGCCACAGGGGGTTAGCACACACATCCCTAGTACACAGGTCATAGCCTGGGCTGCCAGCCTACATGACAAGTCCAGTCCTGGCTCTAATTGAAGCAACACTGTTTTCTGGGTCCCCCAGCCCCTTGACCTGTACCCCAGCCCTGTGAGGGCACCCCATTTGGCCCCTAGTAACCCTGAAGCCTAGGGAGGGTGTCCCACAGCCAGTGAGGGGTCAGATCTGCACCCACATCTCTCTGTGGCAAGACTGACCCCCCTGTAGGGTTTAGAACGTGGCCCCCCCTTTGCATCCCTGCCGCTGTCTCTCGGCACCCGTCCCTGCACCCTGCGGTGGGCCACACTCTCATTTCCCTCTTCATTAGCTTGCCAAGCGCTGGCTCCATTCAATTTACTTAAATGCAGCCCCTGGGGCTGCGGTGACACTCTGTTCGGAGCTGCTGGTTTGCCAGCCATTCTGGCTTAATTAAAAAGGTCTCTGGGGAGGCCTGGGGGGGAGGGCTCTCTGCAGGGTAAAGCTGGGGAGACAGGCAGCCCAGGACCCCCTTGCCCAGGGTTCAGACTTCGGGCCTTTCCTAGCCATGCCAGTGGTCCTGGAGGGGGGCCCATAGGGGAAGCAGGTGATGTTGGGGTGCTGGCTCTGATTTCTGAGTGGGTGGCACCAAGGGGGCTTGTCACAGTGCTGCTGCAGTAGAGACTGGGCACCGTTCCTGCCAGGGCTTGTGGGAACCAGCTGGCGAGAGCCAATTTTCTAACACTCAGGAGTTTCGAAAGCCTGTTTTTAAACAGTTGGTAGCTTGAAATTGGCTGTGGTGGGAGTATTTACACCATGGAAATTGGCGTACGCTGCAGATCAGGACTATTTTTCGGAGGCCTGTTTGTTGGGGTTCTCGGGGTCCCAGCCTCTCCCCCTGCCCTGCAGCCTGGCCTCCACTCCACACGCCTCTACTGCTCCTGCATGGGCTCCTTCCCTGGTTCTGCCATGGGCGTGCAGGGGGCCTTGGCCTCCCTCAGCCAGCACCTCCATCTGTGAAAGGGGCACCCACACCCTGGGACCCCCAGACCCTTGTCACAGAGTGGCTGGGTGGGTTAATTAGGAAGCCTGGAACATAGTGGGTGCTCACTAGTTTGCAACTCTATGAATCTTCTGTTTGAGCCTCACATCACCACCCTAGGACTGAGTTTACCCTCTGCTGTCTGGAGCCTCGAAAAATTAATTAATTAAAGAAAAAGTGAGGAGGAGGGAAAATTTTTAAAAATGTTCTTTTTAAAGCAGCCCCGAGTGGCAGCCATTGTTCTGTAGAGCTCCGTGCAGGGCCTGCTGTGGGCCTGCTGGCATGTTTGCGCCACTCCCCTCGGCTCCCAGACGTGGCTTGGCGGGGAAAGGATCCACCCCCGGGTTTATTCTGAGCAGCCCTGTCTGAGGTGGTGCCTGCAGAGGGAGGTGGCCCAGGGAGAGTGGGGGAAGAACAGGAGAGGAAGATGGGTGAACATGCACAGCCCCTTTTCTGCAGGGGTGGTGACCATAGAGGGGAGGCATTGTAGGGGCCTGGCAGGGAGCCTGGCATGGCCCTGGGGGTTAGATGGTGCTGAAGTCTGCTCCTCTGAGTAGCCCCAGGGAGGAGGGGAGGCCCAGGATGGTCTGTGACTGAGGCTATGCGACAAGCAGGTGGGTGGGGTTGGCTTGGGGAGGGTACAGATTCCTTCATCATCACCTGCTGTCATGTGTTAGCACAGTTCTTTTCCTTGTGATCCCTATGGCAGCCCAATGGGGCAGGCAAGGCGAGTGTCTTAAAGCCACTGAGCAGGTGGGGAGACTGAGGCTTGCTCCAGTGACACGGTGAGCAATTGTCCGAGCAGGGCTCCAGGATGCTGAGGTGGAGGTTCCACAAAGCCGACAGGAGGCAGTGGAGAGGCCTGGGTGGGGAGGCATTGCTCCATTGCAGCCTTTCCATCTCTCTACACTCCCCTGTCTGGGCGCACAACTCCTCCCAAGCTGGGCAAGGCTGCTCTCAGCCCCAGCCTGTCCTGGAAATGGAGGATGGTCACCGGGTAGGATGACAAGAAACAGAGTTGGGCTGAATGGGCAGCAGGGCAGGGCTGCAGGTAGCCTCCTAGGGCAGGCTGGGGCATGTCCACAGGCCCCTGCTCCCAGGGGACTGCATTCAAGGCCTCCAGATCAGTGATTGGCTCAAAGCAACTTTATTTTCCCTTCTGCAGCCAGTCTGGGATGACTCTGGGAAGAGGAGGATGGACTAGTGTAGTGCCCAACATTCCAGCTCTGGAGGGCTTAGCGGGGAGAGCCAACATGGGCTGCAGTCCCAGAAGGCTTCCCAGAGGCAGTGGCACTGGAGATGGATCCTGAAGGGTGACTAGGAGTTCCTCAGTGAGACAGAGGAGGGACAGGTACAGTGCCCAGGAGCAATCCCCCAAAGGAATGAGCCCTCAGGGAGGATGTGCACAGAGGGCAGAAGGTAGCCCAGGAGGCTGGGGGTGCTGTCCTTCCACAAAGTGTCTTAAGGCAGGCTTTGTCCTCAAGGCAGCAGGGGGCCACAGAACGCTTGCAAGCAGGGCAGAGACAGGTCTGGATTGACCTGGAGCCTCAAGCTGAAGCTGTCAGGGGAGTGGAACAGGCCAGAGGGAGTATTCTTCTGATTCAGATTGAGATCTGATTCCACCACTGTCGGGCCTTGGCCTTGGGCGGTCATTTCCCTCTGAGCCTCAGTGTCCACATCTATAAAATGGGGATGCCATAGGGTGACGTTTGAGGTCTAAATAAGATAATTCATGGAAAGTGCTTGGCACTGACTGATGCAGGGGAGACACTTAACACCAGCTGCCTTCATTGCCATGGGGTAGTCCCAGGCTCCAGAGCTTCCCGCCCACAGCTGGGGACCCCTGCCCGGTGGGAACCTCATATCCCTGCAGAAATGGCCAGAGGCTGGGCAGCCTGGTGCCACCATGCCTGGCGGGCCAGGAGGAGCGGGCCTCTGTCTCCCTCCACTTGGGCCTCCGGATGGCAGCCCCTCCCTACCCGCCCTCCACCCTCCTGCCTCTAGTGGTTTTCTGCCCCTTGTCACCCCCTCTTCCACTGGGTGGGTCTCTGCAGCCTCTGCCTGGTGGTCTGTCTGCCTGCTGCCTCTCACGTTCCTGGCTCCCTCATGCACTCCCACAAGGTCATGATCTTGGTCCTTCCTTACATTTTCACATGTTTATCTTCCTCTGTCTCATCTCTCCACACCCCACCTTTGCCTCTCATTCCCCGCGCCCATATTTGTCTGTCTGTCTGTCCATCTCCCTCATGGCCTCCCTGTGCATCTTCACATACCCTCCCACCTCAGTCTCACGGTACAGAATAGTCCATGTTCTCCTGTCTCCCGCTCGCTGTCTCTCTCTCCCAGAAAATTGCTTGCAGGAGTGATGGATGGTCCATTAGAGAAAGATTAACAGGTGTGCGCTCGACTAGAGAAACAGCTGCTGGGAGTGGGGGGGCACCGGGGGCCAGCGGGTGACCTTTCCAGAGAGCGGTGGCTCCGCATCAGTTGTGGGCGGGAGCGTTGTGTGGCCCAGAGCGGGTGATCGTCATTAAGGACTGTCAGCAGCCACGTTTTCCATCTCTGCTGTCATCATTTTGGCGGGCTGGGAAATTGGTGGCTCCGAGCTGCATCTGGGCCCTGCCTCAGCCGGGGTTGCAGGGCCCCGGCCGCTCCCCACCAAGGGCCCCTCTCAGGGTCCCACTGCTCTTTCGGCCCATTTTGTGAGTCAAATGTGATTACGATGGAAATGGGGCCTCCTCCTTTTATCTGGGCTTGAGAGGAGCTGGCAGTTTTATTAGGTTTCCCAGGCACTGGTCGGAAGTGGGCGGTTGGATTATTATTATGTTCCGCCCTCTTTTCCTTTTAACCCAAATGGAATCACACTCAGGCCCCTGCGGTGCCCTGTCACCTGGTGGAGGGGCTGGGCTGGGGTGGGGGCGAGGGTGCCGATGGCTGGCATCTCTCCCCCCTCTCCACTCTTGCTCTGGCTGGTCCCTCTGCCTAGACACCTTCTCTTCTCCTCCCTGTCGCTGGGCTCCCCCTCTCAGCTTTGAGGTCTCTGCTGAGATGTCACTTCCTCCAGGCAGCTGCTCCTGACTGAAGGACCGCTGTTCCTTAAAGCACCCTCAACTTTTCTCTGTGTTTAGCACGAAGTGACTGTTGGTCAGCTTGGGTGTTGGGCTTTGCCAGCAGAGCCCGCGCTTCCTGGGGACAGGGGCAATGTCCTGATGCTTTCACCACCGGCTGCCCTGGGTACACACGCCCAGCCCGTGGTGGACACTCCGCAGGCCGTGGAGTGTGTGAACCGTGGGAACGGAGGGAGGTGCGGGTGGATGAGTTCTGGTGGGCTTTCCATGTGTCGCTGCAGAGCAGTTAGGGGTCTGATTCTGTGGCTCTGTGGCATCCTGGCCGGGTGGCTCAGAGCAAGGCAGCTCACTTCTCTGAGCCTCAGGGTCCTTATATGTGAAACAGAGACTCCAGCAGCAGCCTCGCAGATGGTGGGAGGTGTCGGCAATTGTGGGGTGTCGAGCTCAGCACGGACATGTGGTCAGGCCTTCCCTTCTCCGTGACTCGGGTGGGAGCAACCTGGCTCGGTGGTGGGCAGAAACCAGACACCTCACAGTCCCCGAGGGCTCACAGAGGAGAGGGGCTGGAGCCCTCCCTGTATGGTGCTCAGTGGAGAGGTCCGGAATGAATATCATCTTATTGCACCTCCTTGTTTTATGAATGAAGACACTGCTGTGGGTAAGGGGTGGCCCTGGAACCCTGTCTCCTAGTCATGGCCCATAATGTGGCCTGTTTTATATACCAGTGTCGCTCAGATGGTTCCATTTGTAGAGGTGTCACCTGCTGGCTAAAAACCAGGAGGTAATCAGTTCTGGGGTCAGAGCGTGGCTGTCTGGCCAGAGGTACCAGTCTCTGTCTGACCAGCTGGTGACTTTAACCCTTGACTGCTCTGGGCTCTAGTGTCTTCCACTGAGAAGTGTGTGAAGGAAGTCCCATTGATCACAGTGATCTCCAGCCACCCACAGTCCTGAGACAACCACTGCTGGGGAATGGGAGCGTGGGGAGGGCTCAGTAGGGGGGTCTGCATAGCCAGGGGTTAAGGGGAGAAGCCTTGGGCCAGGCTGCCTGAGTGCAGATCCTGGCTCTGCCCCTTCCCTGCTCCACAGCCGAAGGCAGGGAGCTGGCCTTCCCTGAACCTGCTTCCTCATCTGCAAAATGGGCTCTTGTGTGGGATTAAGGGACATGATGCTTGTAAAGTTCAGAGAACAGGTCCTGCATGTGGTAAGTGCAGGGGAAAACAGGAGGTTTCCCGCAACGACTAGCCTGTTTTCTTGCCTTGCTCTGCATCTAGCCATCTGACCGTAAGTCAGCTTCTCACACTGTATCCTGATCTGTAAAGTGGGTGTCACGATAGCTCCCTCAGTGCGCAGTACCAGCATCATTTCCAACTGTGTGGAAGGTCAGCCTGGTGGGTCCCACCAGCTCAGTGGACAGCAGAGATGCAGCAGAGCTGTATGGTTCTCGTGGGCTGTTGTGTTCCAGCAAGGACTCTGACTGCCAGGTCACGCAGCCAGGGTGACAGAGCCAGGCCTCCCTGCCTCCCTGGGGGGCCTGGAGCCCATGGGCATCCAAAGAGGATCCACGGATGTGCTCTGGTCTGACAGGGTCCCTGTCCCCTGTCCCAATGCCTCCATAGCCCGAGGAGCTGACCAACATCCTGGAGATCTGCAACGTAGTCTTCACCAGCATGTTCGCCCTAGAGATGCTCCTGAAGCTGGCTGCCTTCGGACTCTTTGACTACCTGCGCAACCCTTACAACATTTTTGACAGCATCATCGTTATCATCAGGTGCTGCCTCTGCCCCCAGCAGGCTGCGGGCCCAGAAACTGAGTGGGGCAGGAGGGGAATCTAATGCACTGACCCCGGCAGTAAACAATGTGTGTAAGAGCACAAAGGAATTCAATTATATCCAAACACAGTTACCAAATATTTAAAAATTTGTCATTCGGTACTATACTGGCTTCTAGATTAATGCATTAAATAGCAAGATGTAACAGCAGGTCTTGTGACTACCATCACTCCAAAGAAAGGATGGGTATAAATAATATTTGGAAATATGTACATCGACGGTTATAGAAACACATTCGCAATTTTGACTGGTCAAAAAGTCATAGGGACTGCTAATTCTCTGTGGCTTGTTTGCATTCCTAACCAAAAAAAATTTAAATCTCAAAAAGAGGTCAGTGGGTAGACCCTCCTGAATTTAAGCCATAGACTTCTTGTGTGTGGGGGTGCCCGTGGACTCACAACATGCCCTGCAGCAGCAATGCCCCGTGAAACATGTTATTCATGGGATGAATGAATGAATGAAGCCCTCCGTCTCTCCATCGTCCCTGACCCCCCTTTGCTCCTCTCCTCCCCGCCCTCTGCTGAACCCTCCTGCCTCTCTCCTCCCTGCCCCCACTTGCCCCCTCCCAGCATCTGGGAGATCGTGGGGCAGGCGGACGGCGGCCTGTCGGTGCTGCGGACCTTCCGGCTGCTGCGGGTGCTGAAGCTGGTGCGCTTCATGCCCGCGCTGCGGCGCCAGCTGGTGGTGCTCATGAAGACCATGGACAACGTGGCCACCTTCTGCATGCTGCTCATGCTCTTCATTTTCATCTTCAGGTGAGCCCTGCTCACCCTGGGGACCACATGTGTGAGGGGGCCTGGGGGCGCATGGCTGGTCCAGCTTCCCCAGGCAACACCCTGGATGTGGGTGTGAATCTCCGATGGCTCCGGGCGAGTACTGCCCTCTGAGCCTCAGGGTTCGTTTCTGTAAAATGGAACCAGGTTGGCCCCTGCCACCTTCCTGGGTGGTTCTGAGGATGAAACAAAGCAGGCAGGCCCCTTGAGCCACCTCCATTCCTCCCTCAGCATCCTTGGGATGCACATCTTTGGCTGCAAATTCAGCCTCCGTACGGACACAGGAGACACTGTCCCCGACAGGAAGAACTTTGACTCCCTGCTGTGGGCCATCGTCACAGTGTTCCAGGTGAGCGACAGCACATGTTCATGTGTGTCAGGAGAAGGGGTTTCTCCCAGGACCGCTGCTTGGATTGCCTTTCAGAGGTGGCCCCTTGGGGAATCCAGAGAAGAGGGATGGCCTGCCAGGGAGGGAGGCCCCTCCACTCCAGCCTCCAGCAGTCAGGTCCGGGTACAGGGTCAGGCTGGCATTGCACTTGCTCTGGGAGCTGGAGTGACCGCATGGTGCCCATCCCTGCCCCTCCACTCCCACCCCAAGACTTGGGCACCTTGGGATTCTCCTCTGAGACTATTTATTCACATATAACCTAGACTTGGTTGAATGAGTGTGCACGCCAAGGGCTGTCACACGGTGCGGGGGGTGGGGGGCAGAAGGAGGAAGGGTGGGCTCGAGGAAGGGTGGGGGCGAGGGGAGGGACAAGCAGAAAGTGTGTGGAGAGGTTGGGGCTGAGGGAACAGCCAGGAAGGAGCACCCAACGGTGCAGAGAGAGTCAGAGCAGGAGTGTGGGTTGTGCCCGGGCCGGGACCAGCAGGCAGAGCCATGTGTGTGAGCGAGGGGCGGAGGCTGTGCCAGGTGGGTCAGTGTAGTACAAGGTCCCTGGGTGTCCCCAAACATGTGTAAGGAGATGCTATAGGTGTGCATGGGCCGCAGCATGCCTGTAGCTCTGCCACTCAGTGGATTCCATCTGCCCTTGGGCCAGATGGAATACTCCAGGATTGAACTCTGTTCCCCCTTCCCTCACAGATTCTCACCCAGGAGGACTGGAACGTTGTCCTCTACAATGGCATGGCCTCCACCTCCCCCTGGGCCTCCCTCTATTTTGTCGCCCTCATGACCTTCGGCAACTACGTGCTCTTCAACCTCTTGGTGGCCATCCTGGTGGAAGGCTTCCAGGCAGAGGTGACTGCAGCCCAGGCAGAGGAAGCACCCCCGTGGGGCCTGTACCAGACTGGGGGAGGGGACTGAGTGGAGGAGGATTTCAACTCAAACATCTAGCAGGTCACAAGTTCCCAAGGAAGGGTTGCCAATTAGGTGGTGAGCTTCCTATCGCAGGAAGCATGCAAATAAAGACTGCATCTCCAATCCCTGCCTCTCCCCCAGGAGTGTAGGACTAGATCTCTCCATTTCTGAAACTGTAAAGCCCCTAAGATCTAGATCCTGCATCCTCCATTCTCTGAGGCTTAGGGGATCCTTGCAGTCAGGCAGATGTGGGTTTATGGCCAAGGTCCTCGTTAGCTTCTCGCTTTCCTTTTCTGAGCCTCAGTTTCCCTACCTGTAAAATGGGGGTGAAACACCTATTAAACAATTCGGGAGGGAGGGAAGGGCTGAGCCAACCTGCATTCCAACAAGAGGAATGGTCTCCCAGGGTGACGCCAATCGCTCCTACTCGGACGAGGACCAGAGCTCATCCAACATGGAAGATTTTGACAAGCTTCAGGAGGGCCTGGATGGCAGTGGAGGTAAAGAGGTCCCTACCGTCATCAGGGCCAGGACCCTTCCCCAGAGATCCAGGTGGGCAGAGGGCACAGTACCGGGCTTCCCCTCGAGCCCAGGCTCCGTGACTGCTAACTCTCTGTGGTTGGTTTACAATGGAAGGAAACGGGCAAAGGCCCCAAAGAGGTCAGTGACTTTCCAGCCCTCTGAATTCTAGCCACAGAGGGAGCTGCAGTTCACACCCCTCCGACTGTGTGGCCTGTTGGGAAGAGTCTCGGACCTCAGGACACCTGGGTTCTGGTCCTGTTGGCACCATGCGGCAGCTTTGGAACAGGTCTGCCCTGCCCAGGGCCAGTGTCCACCTTGGTAACTGGGCCGGACCATCTTTGCCTTGCTTTCTGAAGTGGGCCCAGGAGAGAGGTTCCCATGCTGGGTGAAGCTAGGGGCTGGCCCTGAACGCAGCAGGCAGGGGATCCACTCATCCAAAGAGAAAGCTGATGTGATGAGCTCTGAGTAATGATGTACAGGATTGTGGGGTCACCGTACTATACACCTGAAACTAATACACGCTTGTATGTTAACTAAACTGAACTAAAGTAAAGAATTTAATTAAAAAAAAATAGGCAAGCTGAGAGCTCTCCAGGAAGGGTGGAGAGGCATGTGACATGGGGTCTAATGGGAAGGTGGAGGAAGACCTATTTCTCCCCAGAAAGACTATTTCTATTCCCATCCTTGTTTCTTTGTCTTATGAATTCTTTTGCTCTAGTTGTTTTTGTTTGCCCCTCCTTCTGTCTCCATCTCACCCCTCCAGATCCCAAGCTCTGCCCAATCCCCATGACCCCCAATGGGCACCTGGACCCCAATCTCCCGCTGGGTGGACATCTGGGCCCTGCCGGAGCTGCAGCACCTGCCCCCCGCCTCTCGCTGCAGCCGGACCCCGTCCTGGTGGCCCTGGGCTCCCGCAAGAGCAGTGTCATGTCACTGGGCAGGATGAGCTATGACCAGCGCTCCCTGGTGAGTCCTTGTGGGGTGCTCTGGATGGGTGCTTCCTGCTGGGATGTATGCTGAGGGCCCCTGGAGAGAAGTGCCTGTCAGTTCCAGCCTCAGACTGATACCCAGGTTTGGGGGACCAGACTCTCCAGCTAGTACCGGGCAGGGACCATGTCTGTTATACTCCTGGGTTCCCAGTGCCAGAGTAGGACCTGGCAACAAAGAATGAATGAGTGTATGTATGTGTAGTGCAAGTAAGTCTGGTATGGAGAATTAAAAAATGTTTTTTTAAAATTTATCTCTATGAGAGAGAGAGCACATGGGCCAGTGAAATCACAAGCAGGGGGCGGGGCAGAGGGAGAAGCAGACTCCCTCTTGAGCAGGGAGCCCAAGGTGGAGCTTGGAGAATTGGGTTTTTATCTTGGCCACAATGCATAGGGTAAAGAGCCGTACTTTGGGGTCAGGCATACCAGAGCTCAAATCTGGCCTCTGCCACTTTCAAGCTGTGTGATCACGAGCAAGTGACAGTCCTCTCAACCGTTTTTGCTTACCTGTAAAATGGGAAGAGCACCCTAACCTGCTGCAGCTTCCGCAAGGGAAGTGAGGCGGCAGGAGGAGATGTAAGCACACCCTAGAGGCCGTGCATGGAGGAGAGCTGGGCGGGGAGAGGAGCCCTGGAGCCCAGCCTCCTGTGCACCCCCCAGGCAGGCGGGTGGCCGTGCAGCGGGTGTGCAGGCTAGGCTGCCTCCGTCACAGCAGCGGGCTGCGTGTGCGGTGGCTTCCTTCCAGTCCAGCTCCCGGAGCTCCTACTACGGACCGTGGGGCCGCAGCGGGGCCTGGGCCAGCCGCCGCTCCAGCTGGAACAGCCTCAAGCACAAGCCGCTGTCGGCCGAGCACGAGTCCCTGCTGTCGGCGGAGCGCGGTGGCGGCCCCCGGGCCTGCGAGGGCGCCAGGGACGAGGGGCCGCCGCGGGCCGCGCCGCCGCATGCTCCGCACGCCCACCACGTGCACCACGGCCCCCACGCGGCGCACCGGCACCGCCACCACCGCCGGACGCTGTCCCTCGACACCAGAGACTCCATGGACCTGGCCGAGCTGGTGCCCGCCGTGGGCGCCCACCCCCGGGCGGCCTGGAGGGCGGTGGGCCCGGCCCCCGGGCACGAGGACTGCAATGGCAGGATGCCCAGCATCGCCAAGGACGTCTTTACCAAGATGGATGACCGTCGGGATCGCGGGGAGGACGAGGAGGAGATCGACTACGTGAGTGGGGGCGGGGCCCGGGGCGGGGCTGGCACCACCAGCCCAGGCCGACTTCCCCCCACCCCTCGCAGCGAAGCCCCCCTCCCCCGCCAGCCCTGGGTGAGGGTTCTGGTCTCGCCGGAGAGTTCGCAGGTCGTCCAGTGACCCCAGTCTGGTATAGGGCTGGGGTGGGCGGCGATGGGCAGCCCTGCGCAGCGCTGACCCCGCCGCACCCCATCCTCACCCTGCCAGACCCTGTGCTTCCGCGTCCGCAAGATGATCGACGTCTACAAGCCTGACTGGTGCGAGGTCCGCGAGGACTGGTCTGTCTACCTCTTCTCCCCCGAGAACAGGTGGGCAAGGCCGGGCTTGGTGTGAGGTTAGAGCAGGGGGTTAGAGCAGGGGGTTGGCATGTCTGGGAGGGAGAGATTCCTGCCAAGCCAGGCAAGACTATTGGTGGCGGGTCTGCAGGGGAGGGGGAGGATCTAGGTGTTCACTGGCGGGCCCTTGCTGGGCCCTTCCCTTCTCTAGTCTAGGCCATTCCTGTGCTGGCGCCAGGTTGGACAAATCCTCCAGTAGCTTGGGTGCTCACAACTGGAGGGGGCTTCAGTAGGCCTCCTGGAGGAGGAGGTCTTTGTACTGGGTTTGGGAGGCAGATGGCATTCCAATAGGTGAGGCAGGGTTGTGAAGAGGTGGAGACTGGTCCAGGTAGTGGGAGCAACCTGAGGGAAGGCCCCCGGGGCAGAAGCTGAGGGTATTGGGCAGTGTGTCTGAGTGGCTGGAGGTTAGGGCTCAGAGATTTATCTGAACCAGTGTTTGGAAGGCCTTGAGTGCCAGGGCAAGGTCGATGCCCTTTATCCTGTGGTGCCAGTTTCTGCCGTGTGCTCAGGGGAGGCAGCTCCAAGTGGGCACCCCAAGCAGATACGAAGCCACCACCTGTAGTGTGGCCAGAGAAGAGAGATGTCAGCTCCTTTAGGCCATCCTAGTCTCCATATGTGCCTGGGCCTGTGCCTTTTTCTTGGCCGGGGAACAGGGCAAACTGACACTCAGGTGGTGCCCTGCCCACCCCACGCAGGTTCCGAGTCCTGTGTCAGACCATCATCGCCCACAAGCTCTTCGACTATGTGGTCCTGGCCTTCATCTTTCTCAACTGCATCACCATCGCCCTGGAGAGGCCCCAGATCGAGGCTGGCAGCACTGTGAGTGGCTGCAGCCTTTGGGCAGGACAAGGGACGGGGCAGCAGGCAGGCCACCGGGGCCTGCACTGGGACATTTGTGCCGGGCTCCGGGGTTGAGAGAGCTCCGCCAGGTTCAACACCAAGCATCACGGAGGGAGGTGGGGTAGGAGCTTGCTTCTGGAAAGGGGGATGCCACCTGAGACTGTGCAGTAGCAGCAGGGTGCTCCTTGGCTGAAGGCAAGAGGCTGACCAGGTGGCAGGGCAGCTCTGGGAGCCCCTGGACCCATGGTAGCTCTCTTTTTTCAGGAACGCATCTTCCTCACTGTGTCGAACTACATCTTCACAGCCATCTTTGTAGGCGAGATGACGCTGAAGGTAGCTCCAGGCTTCACCTGGGACCCTCTCCCAACCCCCGCTTGGGGCTCCTGGCTCTGGGCCAGCCTCTCCAAAAGTCTGTCACTCACCTGCCCATCAGCCACATTCCACAGGAGCCGGGAGGCCCACTCAGGTCCCAGCCCCCAGGTTGGGCAGGAGGGACCCAGAGGGTGTCAGCCATGTCCTCACCCTCCAGGAGCTCACGTCCCTCGAGAAAGGCTAATGCAAGGAAACATTTACAGTGTAACGGAAGCACCTGCTGGAGGTGTTGGGGGCCAGGGGAAGCATTCCTTCCCGGGTGCTTCCCAGAGTCCTTGGCTTTGAGTTGGGCTTGCCAGACGTGCGGGGAGCAGGGAACGGGGAGGCCTGCTGGGCCTGTGTTTCTGGGGGCGGTGGGGCACGTGTCCCCTGCCAGACCACCCAGCCCTCTGCCCGGCTGCTCCCCACCAGCCCCTCCTGGCCTTGTCCCGCCCCCTCGCTGAGGCTGCCCCACACACTGCCCCGCCCCCGATCGCCAGGTGCACGGCTGACTCCGCCCATCGCCCCCGCCCCCAGGTGGTCTCGCTGGGCCTGTACTTCGGGGAGCAGGCCTACCTGCGCAGTAGCTGGAATGTGCTGGACGGCTTCCTCGTCTTCGTGTCCATCATCGACATCGTGGTTTCCGTGGCCTCAGCGGGGGGAGCCAAGATCCTAGGGGTCCTTCGGGTCCTGCGGCTCCTGCGCACCCTACGCCCCCTGCGGTGAGGACTCCTCCCCTTCAGATGGGGGGACTCTCTGCTCAGTCTAGTGAAGCTCCCAGGGTCTAGTGGACCCCTCACTCTGGCTCTCCTTGCGCACTCAGTCCTCTGATAGCACATGTTAGATTAGTGGGGATAGGAACCAGGCTGTTGATGCTGCTTCTGGAGGAGGAGCCTGGAGATCCTGTGGGGAGAGGGGGTGCTGGAAAGGTGAGGCTGAAGGTGGTCCCCAGGACTCTACCCACTTTCTGTGTGGCCTTGGCTGACTCACTGCCATCTCTGGCTCTCTGTCTTTAGATGATGGTGTGGTGTGGACCCCAAGGGAACAAGGTTAGGGCATAGTGCACTGCTGTGCATGTGGATCTGGGGTCTGGGGTTCTCTGCCCTGGTGACTCTAGGCAAAGTGGGTGCTATCTCCAGACATGGCTGTGGGCTCACGGTGCCTCTGGCCCCTGTCTGCCTCCAGTGTCATCAGCCGAGCTCCTGGTCTGAAGCTGGTGGTGGAGACACTTATCTCTTCCCTCAAGCCCATTGGCAACATCGTCCTCATCTGCTGTGCCTTCTTCATCATCTTCGGCATTCTGGGTGTGCAGGTGAGGGATGCTCAGGCTGGGCAGGCACTGGGGTGAGTTTTGTAGTCAGGGAAGAGGCTCCACATTTCTTTTCAACCTGGGGGCTCAGGTGACCCTGGCAGAGCATGCATGTCCCTGCCTGTGGTGAGCTCCAAGTCCAGGGAGAGGGGGACACAGACTTAATGTCTGAGCACAAAGAAGGCTGGGTAATTGGAATCCCAGGGGTCCAAACTACACAGAAATGCAGAGCAGGGCTGGGGGCAAGAGGAAAGGCATCCTGAAGGACGTGAGTGGCCTTGGCACTGGCCTTGAAAGAGAAGCAATTCCACAGGTCGTGGTGGGTGGAAGGTGTTTCAGGGGAGGGTGGGCACAGGTGTGGAGGTGAGCTCAGGAGCTACGTCTGGCATAGAGCCATCAGCCAGATAGTGGGCTGGGCCAAGGTGGGAAAGGCCTGGAATGGCAGCTAAGAAGCTGGGGCCGGTTTCTCTGGAGTGGGGACAATGGAGAGTCTCTGACATAGACAGGGCCTTGAGCTAACTTGGAGTTTGGCTTGGAGCCCAGGAGTAGGATGGGGCCTGAGGGCTCCTGGGAGGAGAAGTGAGGCAGATCATAAAAGTGTGTGACGGGGGGATGGCCAGAATGACCCGGGCCCTCTGGGGTCTGAGCTGGTATGGAGACCTTCCTCTTTCTTGTCTAAGTCCTGAGCTGAGGCCCCCCAGGCTCCTCACCTGGTCCTGTGTTTGAGGCTGGAGCTGCAGAGGAGTTCTGGGCACAGGTGTTCTTTGGGGCTCCTGAGAGATCCGTAACAGCCACATGGGCAGGAGGGGCTTGGTGCGGACTCCATGTGGACAGTGGCCCTGCCCCTTCCAGGCAGAGTGCTTGGGCCCCTGGAGAGGGTCCCTTTACTTCTCTCTCTCACCCTTGGGGTTAGGTAGGCAACTTTGTCCTGCGGAGTCCCCACCCACATCCCCAGGACTGAGGTCTGAGGAAGAGCCCAGAAATCAGAGCAGCATGTGAACCTTGACTCTGGCCTTTCCTAAAACTCATATGACTTTGGGAAAATCACTTAACACCATTGGGCCTCAGTCTCCTCATCTGTGAGATAGGACTGGGTGAGGTGGTGTGGTTGAGTGCTTGGTCCAGGCTGTGCACAGAGGAAGTGCCCCCTGCGGGGCGGGGCCCTCTTCTGATTTGCATCCCCCACCCCCACCCCAGGAGCGTTGGCAGATGGTCACTAACCCTGTGGTCCTTCCCCCCCCCAGCTCTTCAAGGGCAAGTTCTACCACTGTTTGGGCGTGGACACCCGCAACATCACCAACCGCTCTGACTGTGTGGCTGCCAACTACCGCTGGGTCCACCACAAGTACAACTTTGACAATCTGGGCCAGGTGAGCGTCCCCTGCCTACCCCTGCCCTGACCCACCCCCTTCAGTGCCAACAGCCCTGGATCACAGCTTAGGCTCTGGTCCTGCTCTGCCAGGACTGACCCTGTGACTTCTCCTTTCTAAGCCTCAGTTTTCTCTTCTGCAAAATGGGTAGGTAGGGGTGGACCGCACCTCACAGGTGTTGTGAGGCTGAGAGATCCTGAGTGCAGTGTCTCAGGAGTACGACGTGGTGCTTAGTAGGTGCTTCAGTGAACGTTGGTTCTTGGCCTCCGCCCCCACCCCGAGTCTGACAGGAGTTTCAGAGACAGCCAGACCTGAGTGTGAATTCCGGCACTGTGCCACTTACTGTAGGCGTGGGCTCTCTGAACCTCAGTTTCCTCATCTGTAAAATGGGAACGTGACAGCTTACTAGGTAGGCAGTGGTAACAAAGTATAGCAAGCCCCTGGCGCGAGGAGGGTTTCCTCTCCCAGCACTCATCTACTCTGCTCTCCACCTCAGTGGGTGGGCGGGCCTCCTGCCCAGTTCCTGCCTTGCCCTTGGTCCCTTCTCCTGGGGACCTGCCAGTCTTGACCCACTGGTGGTGCCCCAGATGAGAACCTCCAGGGTGGTTCTCTATAAGGCTTCATACTACCCCCGCCCCCTCCCACCAACTACTATTTCTTGAGGGCAGCTAGGTATGATCAGATGGGGAGTGGCTTCCCCAGGTCACACAAGGATGGAAGAGGAGCCAGGTCTGTGTGGCCCAGGGCCTGTGCTCTATTCCTCTGCCAGGGACCCCCTGGCTGGATGCCATTGAAACTCTCACCTTGGGGCAGCCTGGGTGGCTCAGCAGTTTAGCGCCGCCTTCAGCCCAGGGCCTGATCCTGGAGACCCAGGATCGAGTCCCACGTCGGGCTCCCTGTATGGAGCCTGCCTCTCCCTCTGCCTGTGTCTCTGTCTCTCTTTCTCTCTCTGTGTCTCTCATGAATAAATAAATAAAATATTAAAAAAAAAGAAACTCTCACCTAACACGACCAGGGATCCCATTCCTCTTGCCCCCTGGAAGAGGAGCCATGGGCCCTAGAAAAGCAGTGAGTGGAGGAGGGAGAAGAAGCAGGAACTGGGACACGGGAGTTCCCCCAGCCCTTCCAGATTTTCCAGAAGCAGTACCTTTCAAGTTGTTAGCAACTCGATGGTTGATAAAACAGAGGTTTTAAAAAAGATGTTCCAGGAAGCTGAGGGAAAGCCTGTGGGGGCATCTTATGAGTTTGTGCCCAACTCCCTGAACTCAGCGCCAGGCCCAGGGCCCTGCTCCCATGGAGCACCCCTAGCTCTTTCCCATTCTGGGCATGCTTGTTGCCAGGCCGATGGCCCTCTTCTCAGCATGCGTATGGGGGAGCCCAGAGCCTTGGACTCCTTGGTGGGCTCCTTAGCTGCTGTGTGTCCTCAGGCAGGTGCCAGTGTGTGGTTCAGTGCCCTCATCTGTAAATGGGGAAGTGATAGCAAGTGTGTGCTTCCCAGACCCAGGCTGGGCATTTTGGGCCTCTGTCATCCGAGGGCTCATAGGAACATTTGCCCCTGGCCTGTGAGGGCTTCACCTGCCTCCCTGGCCACAAGGACTCACTGTGTGTCCCTTGCTCTGACCTCCTCCTGAGCCTGAGCCCTTTCCAGGCAGACCTCAGTGCTTTTCCCCTCTGGAAGGGAAGAGGAGGAGTCTGTGCCCTGGAAGATGGGAAGGAGGGGCGAGTGTGGGGCAGGAGACCCATCCTAGGACCCCGTTTCCCAGCTCAGGGCCCTGGCCACAACAAATGAACAAGTGTGGCGGAAGCACGGGGAAGCTTCTGGAGTAGGGTGTGTGACCTCTGGTCAACTGTTGGTGGTGTGGATATCTGCACACTTGGGCTCTGCAAGAACGGCACTGGTGCCGTCCAGCTCAGAAAACCTTTGTTGAGCACCTACTGCATGCGGGGCACTGTGCTGTTGCTGTAGGACCAGCCCGTAGCCCTGTTGAGGGGACACGGGCGTGCTCTGGCCTGCCATCTGCGTAGGAGCCTTGGCTGGTGTCTCCAGGGCAGTCCTTCCATTTAAAGTCTTGGATTAATGAGGGTGCTTATTGCCATTTACAGACAAGGAAGGTGGGGCCCAGAGAAGTTGAGGAAGTTGTCCCACGTCACCTAGCCAGCACGTGGCAGAGCTTGCGTGGTGCCCAGGGCTCCTGGCTTCTCTCACAAGCTCCTGCTTTCAGGTGCTAGAGGCAAGCTTGGGGTGGCAGGGCCCCTTATCATATTTGTCAGGGACCTTCTAGTTTAAAGTCACAGCAGACCTGGCAGTTAAGCATTAGCTACATTCTGTGGGCGAGGAGACAAGAGCCCATGAATTCTCTTGAATTAATTTCAGAGCTGAACCAGGACTCCTGGTCTAGTGCTCATTGACCTCCAGCAGTGTCTGTGGGGTATATGACAAGCACATAGTAGGTCCTCAGGAACCATTTGTTGTCATCCTCAGGGAAGGCCTCTTTGATGCTCTGCCTCCTGAAGGCAGAAAACTAGAGAGCTGAGGAGGGGTCAGGAGCAGCCTGAGCTGTCTGCACCACCACCCCACACCCTCCCCTTCCTGTGTCTTCCAGGCCCTAATGTCCCTCTTTGTCCTGGCCTCCAAGGATGGCTGGGTGAATATCATGTACAACGGACTGGACGCTGTCGCTGTGGACCAGCAGGTGGGGGTGGGCTGGGGCCAGGGCAGAGGGCAGCAGGGGAGGGACACGGTATCTTTGGGGGCCCAGTTGTCTAAAATGGCATCAGCAGGACCTACAGCCCCAGTGTCTCCCGCCATCAGCCGTGGCCCACCCCTCATCATCCCAGCCTGAATCTTCCACCAGGGAGGGCACTCCAAGCGGGCTTCTGCACGGAGGGTCAGAGCCTCGTGAGTGCAGAAGCAAGAGGAGGAGGAGAGGGGCTGAGCCAGTTGGGACAGAGGGACAGCAGGGGCAGGCCTGTGGTGGGAGAGTGCCGTGCTCGGGGGGTTGTGAGTCGAGGGCAGGAGGTGGTGGAGGGGCTAGGCAGGGCTGGAGGGTCCGGAGGCCCCGTGTGGGCCGGGGCAAGGGCCGAGTTTAGCCGAGGGCAGTGGGAGCCCGTGAGGGTGTGGTTCCGGCGGGGCTTGCGGAGCTTCCCGAGGCTCAGCACGGCGGCCCCGGCGGCCTGCCTCAGCCCCATCTGCTCCCCGCAGCCCGTGCCCAACCACAACCCCTGGATGCTGCTCTACTTCATCTCCTTCCTGCTCATCGTCAGCTTCTTTGTGCTTAACATGTTCGTGGGCGTCGTGGTGGAGAACTTCCACAAGTGCCGGCAGCACCAGGAGGCCGAGGAGGCGCGGCGCCGCGAGGAGAAGCGGCTGCGGCGACTGGAGAAGAAGCGCCGGAGTGAGTGGGTGGCCTGCTCTGCGTGCGCCCCGATCCTCCGGGTGCAGTGGCCGAGGCCTGGGTGTCACCACAGCCTCCGGGCCTTGGGGGCTGGAAGGGAACACAGGGCAGACTCTGTGCCCTTGGCCCTGCCCCTTCCTCTGGCATCTGCCTGTTAGGTGACCTGACCCCCCCGTCGCTGGGCACCCAGAGTCCACTGGTGACCCCCTGGTGACTCAGTTCACCCAAGGGCAAAGGCCTGGACGCCCAGCCCTGAGCTGAGGGACCCCTATCTTCCTGAGCAGACCTAAAGCCCCCACCATGGGTGTGTTTGGGGTCTCTGGGTCACAGTCATCGTCCTGTCCTCCCCCACCTCTTATCCCTTTCCCTTGTGTCCCCCTGGCTGGGTGGAGGAGACCTGAGTCTGACTCTCAGGGCCTGGGGTGTGCTGACATCTCTCCCTTTCCTTCCTCCCTCTCCTGTGGTGGTCCCTCCATGTGCTCTGTTCCCCCACCTGGCCCCAACCCTCTGTGGCCTGTGCCACCCCCCCACATCCTCCTGCAGAGGCCCAGCGGCTGCCCTACTATGCCACCTATTGTCCCACCCGGCTGCTCATCCATTCCATGTGTACCAGCCACTACCTGGACATCTTCATCACCTTTATCATCTGCCTCAATGTGGTCACCATGTCCCTGGAGCACTACAATCAGCCCACGGTGAGCCCCAGCCCCAGCCTCAACCTGAGGTCACATGGTAGCGTGGGGTCCTCAACAGGACCCAGGGACAGGGTAAGGCAGGAGGGTCTGAGTAGCACCCTCAACTGGGGCCCTGTGCCCAGGAAGCTCATGGCCTGGTAGGACAAATGAGAGAAAGGGAAATGTCACTTGTTCCTGATGAGTGGGGAGGTGACATTTGGGCCTACTCTTGCAGATGAGTACCAGTGGCAGTGTTGTGTGCAGTGTGACTCTGCAAGACACACTACAGATATTAACTCTGATGCTCACAGCAACCAAAGGTGGGGGAGGAGCTTTTCTACAAATTTTGTAGAGGAATAAACAGGCTTAGAGGAAACGTGTTGCCCAAATTACTCAGCCTATACGTAGCGGAGTCAGGACTAGAACTCAGATATGCATTCAAGATCTACCACATGGCCTCCACTGCTGCCTGGGCATATGGAGCCTGGGGGAGGGGCATTCCTGGTCACAGGATCTTTGGAGGTAAACACTGTCATGGGGGAGAATGACCAGTGCCCAACGAGTTGCTAGCAGTGGTCGTGAGGGCCATGTGAGGAGCATGTAAGGACAAGTGCATTCTAAAAGCCTCAACATATTGGAGCTGAGAGGATGAAGGGTGAAGCAGGTGAGGAATTGGTGTCTTATAGATACTGGGAGAGGCATATTATAAATGCAGGGTAAAGGAAGGCAACCATTGGCAGAACAGCAGCTCTTTAACAGCAGGTACTGTTATCTATCTAACAGGTACTGTTATCATTCCCTGTTTATGGATTTGGGAACTAAATCCCAGAGAGATTAAGTGACTTGCCCAAGGTCATGTAGCAAATAGAAAGTATGTGCCAGGCCAGGATTCAGATCTAAGCAATCTGGTTCTTTCTTTTCTTTCTTTCTTTCTTTCTTCCTTTCTTTCTTTCTTTCTTTCTTTCTTTCTTTCTTTCTTTCTTTCTTTCTTTCTTTCTTTCTTTCTTTCTTTTTCTTTCTTCTCCTCCTCCTCCTCCTCCTCCTCCTCCTCCTCCTCCTCCTCCTCCTCCTCCTCCTCCTCCTCCTTCTTCTTCTTCTTCTTCTTCTTCTTCTTCTTCTTCTTCTTCTTCTTCTTCTTCTTCAAGATTTTATTTATTTATTCATGAGAGACACAGAAAGAGAGAGAGAGGCAGAGACACAGGCAGAGGGAGAAGCAGGCTCCATGCAGGGAGCCCGATGTGGGATTCGATCCCTGGACTCCAGGATCACGCCCTGGGCTGAAGGCAGGTGCTAAACTGCTGAGCCACCCAGGGATCCCCAGCAGTCTGGTTCTTAACCATGACCCTTAAACATTACCTCATCTTGCCTCCAGAAAGAGGTAACTGGACCAAATCAACAGAAATAAGGAAGAAGAAACCACAGTGTAAAACAAATAGTGCACAGTAATTTAAATGGAGGGAATGAAAGGAGATATATAAACAATTGCACTAAACATGAATGGACTAAATTCTCCCCT
Organism: Canis lupus baileyi; assembly: GCF_048164855.1. Taxonomy (NCBI): domain Eukaryota; kingdom Metazoa; phylum Chordata; class Mammalia; order Carnivora; family Canidae; genus Canis; species Canis lupus. Next base: position 28,026,652 of record NC_132848.1, on the reverse strand, counting down.
TAAAAGGCAGAGACTTTCTGAGTGGAGGAAGGTGGGGGCAGGTTATGGGGTCTGGATCATGCTTCTCTTTGTCCTCCATAGTCCCTGGAGACAGCCCTCAAGTACTGCAACTACATGTTCACCACTGTGTTTGTGCTGGAGGCTGTGCTGAAGCTGGTGGCATTTGGGCTAAGGCGCTTCTTCAAGGACCGGTGAGCAGCTTGGCTGGGCTAGGGCAGCGTGGAGTGGTTTTCAGGATGGGGAAGCAGTGCTGACCCCTGGGGAAGCCTGGAGCAGCCGGAGGTGGGCATTGATGGCAGGGGCCCCCAAGTCTTGCCTATGACTCTGAACATCCAGCTGATGGATGCAGGACATTCTCTTACGTCTCTTCAGCTTCTCTCTCGTGGGTCCTCCATAACCCACAGGCAGAACAGGGCATACCTCATGCTAGTTCTTCTTTTCAGAGGGAACAAGTGAGGTTCAGAGAAGTTGATGGACTAGCCCAGGGTCACACAGAGGGAGCAGAGGGCTCAAGATTCCAATTTAGAAGTCTTAGCTCATTCCTCCTTCCCTGCAGGTGGCCAGAGATGTTTATTTAGCCTGGTCAGGCTCTTGCTGGAGGGATTGGAGGCTGTGGGGGGCAGGGAGGGAGCCAGACCCAGTGGAGTCTGGTGGGGCTAGTAGGGAGGGGTGGCCACACATTCCCCCCCCGAGGGAGGGTCGTAGCAGGAGGGTGGAGAGCTGGGAATCTCCTCCTAACCTAGGCATTTCTAAATCAGAGTGCCCTTCACCCTGCCTCCCACTCCTGCCCTCTTCTGCCCGGCTGAGCAGGTGGAACCAGCTGGACCTGGCCATTGTGCTGCTGTCGGTCATGGGCATCACGCTGGAGGAGATTGAGATCAACGCAGCACTGCCCATCAACCCCACCATCATCCGCATCATGCGGGTTTTGCGCATCGCCCGGGGTGAGGGGCAAAGGTGATGGGGTGGGGACAGGTAGGGGCAGGATGGGACTCCCAGGAGTGGGGTGGGACAGGCAGGGGGAGGGTCACATGGTTATGATGGGCTTCCTGCTGAGCAGGGGAACAGCCAGGAGGAGCACACACCCAACACACACACTTACTCCCTGTGTGTACACACTCACGAGCCCTCGTCCACAGACAGCTCTGTAGACCACACTGTACCCCCACCTCTGTGGAACACCACAACCCATGCGGACCAGTCTCAGGTTGGGATGAAAGGAACCCAGGGCAGCTGGGAAGACACTGGGAAGTAACTCTAGTTCCTCATGGGCATGCGTCCAACGCTGGCTGGGACTCTCTGTCCTCAATGCTTCTTAAAACCTTTGCTTCCTCCAAAAGCTCCCCCCTCACCCCAAAGCTGTGCCTACACTTCTTTAAAAAACCTCTTGCCTTAGTGCTGGCCAGGCCCCTCTTGCTCTTTTGCTCTCCACCTGCAATAGCTTGTCGACACCTCTGGGTTGTGATGTGGGGAGGGTGCGGAGCAATTCAGCACAGGACACTGGAGGGAAGGGAGAGATGTGGGCCCTCGGTCACTTATGCTCTATCTCGGGGAATTATGTGCTCACAGACACACTTTGCTCCCACTGTGTGTGCCTCCTTCTCTTGGACACGTTCACACTGATATCCACACCTTGTGCATGCGTGTCTTCATGCACACCCCTGTCGTGCAGCGGCACCGATGTTCTTATGGTGTGGCCTCACCAAGTTGCCCCCCTTTGCTCGCACACTCCTCCACCTTCTCCCTTGTGCTCACTTCTGCATGTACATGCGTGCACACGGCCATCCCCAGGGGCCCGGGCTGAGTGGGCCGGGCTGGGTGTCGCCCGCAGTGCTGAAGCTGTTGAAGATGGCCACGGGGATGCGGGCCCTGCTGGACACGGTGGTGCAAGCTCTGCCCCAGGTAAGAGCCCCTCCTCCCGGCAGCCTGCCTGGCTGTCACTGGTGTTTCACAGGTCCTGACTTCCCTTCTCCAACCTGCCCAAAGCCAGGACAAAATGCTGCCTCCCAAGAAGCAGCTTGAGCTGGGGGCTGTGACAGCTGGAAAGGGCCCCCTGTGCCTTCTGGGAATCCCACAGTCCAGTCCTCCCCCCCCACCATCCTGACTCCTTTGCAGGGGGGCCCCCTCCCTCCCCTCAGGGTGGCCTTTGCTCTGAGGTGAGCCTCATGCACATTCATTTATTCATTATGACTCATCTAGTCTTCAGGAATTTTAGGTGTCTTAAAGGGGACGAATACAGCACGATAAAAATGAGGATAAAAGATGAACAGCCCTGGGAAGGTGGAAGCAAAGCTGACACTCTCAGGGACATGGAACTCGGGGATGCTAGTGAGTTCCATTCTGTGAGTGTCCCAGCAGCCCACTTACAAAGGGAAAGCCACGCGGCTCTCATCAGGTCTGGATGGAAAGCAAGCAGGTGTTCATTCACAAAGACTGGGTTTTCCCTAAAATGAAATCCCTTCAGAGGAATTTGTCACATGGGAGATGCCCAGGAGGTCCCAGCTTCGAGTAGGAAACACGACAGTAATTACAATGACATCAGCACTTTAAGAGATGTGCGTGCCAAGTATCATGTAGCATGGGGAACTTACCCTCAAAATCTATTAGCTGTCATGGGGACATTGGACATTTTCTCCGTTCTGTGTAAAGTGCTATGCAAATGACACTTCTGGGGCGCCTGGGTGGCTCAGTTGGTTAAGCGTCTGCCTTTGGCTCAGGGCATGATCCTGGGTCCTGGGATCCAGCCCTATATCTGGTCCCCTGCTCAGTGGGGAGTCTGCTCCCTTTCCCTCTCCCTCTGGGCATACTTTCTCTCTCTCTTAAATCTTAAAAAAAAGAAAGGAAGGAAGGAAGGAAGGGAAAATGATGAAAGAAAGAAAGAAAGAAAAGAAAAGAAAAGAAAAGAGAAAATGATACTTCCCACCAGGCTCTGCTCCGTGCAGAGGGAGGAGGCAACAAGGAAGGCTTCTCAGAGGAGGTGATGCATGACTTGGGCTTTGAAGGGTAGGGCAGAGGTGTTTACCAGGCAAAGACAGAGAAAGGGTCTTCTTCCCTGCAGGGGGAACAGAATATGCAAATGGAGTCTGGTTTCTGTGTGGCCAGAGTTTGGGGTGGGATTAGGCAGGGAGGGAGTCCACAGGGCTAGGTCACAAAGGGCTTCGATGCTGGGACAGTGAACTCGGGCTTTGTCCTGGGGGCAGTAGGCATCATGAGAGGTTCTGGACAAGGCAGGCCTCAAGCAGAGCCCTGCTTTTTAGGAGAGGCTGGAGGTAGGGAGGCCAATGTGAGGAGGCTGCTGCAGCCGTGCAGGCTCTGGGAGATGCTGAGGGTGGAGGGAGGGACTGATAGGGATGGTGAGCCCCCCCCCCCGCCCCAGTTGAAGAGCCCTGCTCACCTGGGCCTGCAGAGGCTGGGAGGCTGACGTGAGGGCCTGGGCCACGCTTGCTGCCTTGCCTCGCGGGTGTTCGGTGAGCGCTTATACCGTTAACAAGCAGAGCATCTTTTAATTAGTCAGACGCTCTGGGTATGATTGTAGGACAGCTCAGAAGGAGAGTCCTCCTCTGGAGCAGAGAAACACGGGGAGCTTGTGGTTAACATGGTTTACTTCTCAACAATTAATGCAAACCCTCTTCTGATTCTGTTCATGCAGGCCTTCTGAGGGTTCCAGGACATACTCCATTTCTAGGGCAAGAATATGTTTGAGCCTTATCTTGTCCACAGCATGAGTTACAGGCAGTCTCCAGTGAATGGATGGATTTGGAATAGGTTTATAATATGGGACATTTTGTTCCCACAGGAGCTGTAGGACAGGGGTGGCTGGGTTTGCAGGAAGCTTCTGGGGCTCACAATCCTGCGTGATTCCTGTGCTCACCTGTCTCCATGGCCAGGCCCCGGGGAGATCCTACTTAACCTGGCCATGTCCCTCCCTGCCCTCAAGGGCTCTCAGACCAGCAAGGCACAGTGACAGGGACACACTGTCTTACACAGTGTGGCTTACACTCACACTGCTTCCTGGAGAGATCCAGGCGGGCTTTGTGGAGGAGGCAGCACTGTCGCTGAGACCGCCTCCCTCCCTCGCTGGGACATTACCTACCACACGTGTGTGGAGGAGTGACTGTGTGCGTGGAGTCAGGCTGCTGGGTTTGAATCCTAGTGCTACCACTTAAGTAGCTGTGTGACCTCGGGTAAGTCACTTCACCACTCAGTACGTGTCTCTCTCATCTGAAGAATGGGGTAACATGTAGTTCAGAGATCGTTGTGCCGAACGAGCGAGCTAATGAGTCTGAAGTGCTTGAAACTGGCGACTCCCAGGGTAGGATCTACACATATTTTGTTATTCTGTGTCCTGTACTGGGCCTGCCTCCCCTACCACACACACCCCGGGGTCTGGGGAGGTCACTGCAAGGTGGCAGCCATGGGCACAGAGCTGCCCCTCAGGCTGCCCCACCCCCACCCCCTGCTCTCCCTACAGGTGGGCAACCTGGGCCTTCTCTTCATGCTGCTCTTCTTTATCTATGCCGCCCTGGGCGTGGAGCTCTTTGGGAAGCTAGGTGAGTGACTCCTGAAGCAGGCCTGGGCTTGGGGCAGGGTGGTGGGGTGGGGTGGGTGCTGGGTGCTGGGGGAGGGTCTTGACGGAGTGGGGAGGCTTGACCCCGGCAGAGTGTCACATCAGGGTCTTTGTACTGGGGAGATGCCCCTGCTGCAGGCCCGTGAGGGGATTGGGGGTGACCCTCAGCCATCTACACCCTCCCCCGGGATGGGCAGTAGCTCTAGAGAGACACTCACCTGGAGCTACCTGCATACCCTAGGCCTGATCCCCAGCTGTCGGACCTCCCGAGATGGCCCCTGTGCTGGCGCCTGTCCCGAGGCAGCACCAGCCCAATGAGCAGAGGGGGCAGGGCACAGGCCGAGGGCAGCAGCCCAGGCTGAGCCAGCCCTGCACAGGGTTGGCTTCAGAAAGTGAGCGACCTTGGGGCCTGGCCCTCACCCCTGCGTCCTCTCTCTCAGAACCTGATACACCAGTGACTGATACACCAGCTCATGTGTCCCTCCCTGAGCCTCAGTTTCTCTGTCTGTGGGCTGGGCGCCTCCAAGGATTGGGGATCCTAAGATGAGGCCTGGAGGCTCCGGGGCAGGGTGGGTGCGGCAGGGGACTCTGCAGTGGGACGGGGCTGACCTCTTCTCTCCTCTTAGTCTGCAATGACGAGAACCCATGCGAAGGCATGAGCCGGCATGCCACCTTCGAGAACTTTGGCATGGCCTTCCTCACGCTCTTCCAGGTCTCCACTGGCGACAACTGGAATGGGATCATGAAGGTACCCGTGGGCAGGCTGGGGAGGGAGCAGTCGGTCTGGGTTCTGGGGGTGAGGGTCCTGACAGCTAGGGCTCTTGGGCCCCCTGCCTGCCCGGCGCCCTGCTGCACACGGGAGGGGACTGCAGGGCACCTGCCTGGGGCTCCGCAGCGCAGCGAGGCGGAGAGGAGCCCAGAAAGCGTTCTCTGCCAACCCCTGCCTGCTGCTCTGCGATCAGTGCTCGGATCTAGGGGACACGACTCGCCCGGGGCCAGAGGGAACCGGGGGCCCACAGCCCAGGGCGGGGGGCTGCAGGCGGTGCCCCTCCTTGCTGTGGCCCATGCCCTGGGCCTGGACTGGGCAGGGCGGCAGGGCTCACGGAGGGTGGACATGAGCCCCCCACCGCGGCCCTCATGGACCCTCACCCCCGGGGCAGGACACGTTGCGGGACTGCACCCATGACGAGCGCAGCTGCCTGAGCAGCCTGCAGTTCGTGTCGCCGCTGTACTTCGTCAGCTTCGTGCTCACGGCCCAGTTCGTGCTCATCAACGTGGTGGTGGCCGTGCTCATGAAGCACCTGGACGACAGCAACAAGGAGGCCCAGGAGGACGCCGAGATGGATGCCGAGCTGGAGCTCGAGATGGCCCACGGCCTGGGGCCCAGCCCGCGGCCCCCCAGCAGCTCCCCGGGGGCGCCCGGCCGAGGCCCGGGCGGGGCGGGCGGCGGTGGCGGGGGCGACCCCGAGGGCCGTCTGTGCCGGCGCTGCTACTCTCCGGCCCAGGTGGGCAGGGGTGCAGAGGGCGGCACCACGGGGCTGCAGGGGCGCTGGGCCTCCGAGGCCTCGGGCAGAGACCTTGGTGGTTTGGGGCCCTGCCCTGCTCAGCTCCGTTGAAGGGGTGACCCCTGTGCCAAGGGGGTCGGGCCCCGCCCACCCCGCAGTCCCCGGACCCGGCCGATAATCCCGCCTGTCCCCACCCCGTCCCCGTCCGCCTAGGAGAACCTGTGGCTGGACAGCGTCTCTTTAATCATCAAGGACTCCTTGGAGGGGGAGCTGACCATCATTGACAACCTGTCTGGCTCCATCTTCCATCACTACTCCTCGCCGGCCGGCTGTGAGAAGTGTCACCATGACAAGCAAGAGGTAGGGTCAGCCTCGGAGGGAGTTGGTACCTCGTTTGGGGTGGGGGGGCAGCCTGAGGGAAGAGCCTGGGCCGACGTGACCATCACTGTTCAGCTTCAAGGGGACTCTGCGTCTGCCAGTGGGCCAGCTTTGGAGCTCATAGCCCCCGGCCACCCAACACGGGCCTGGCACTGTGCCGACTGTGACACCCTCGTGTTGTCCTCTCCCCCTGCCCAGACTGGGCCCCCTGTGCATGGTGGCATGGTGTCCGTACTGGCAGATCTCTGCACCTCTGACCACCTGCCTGTGTCTTTCTGGAGGACCAGGCTGGCCCCATCCCAGCCTCAGGGGTGACATGAAGTGGCCACCTCTCCCTGCAGGTGCAGCTGGCCGAGACGGAGGCCTTCTCCCTAAACTCAGACAAGTCCTCCTCCATCCTGCTGGGTGATGATCTGAGTCTCGAGGATCCCACAGCCTGCCCAGTCGGCCCCAAAGACAGCAGGGTGAGCGGTCCCAGTGGGTGGCTGGGGCTGTCCCTGCAAGCTGACACTGCTTCTTGCAAGTGCGCTGAAATCTGAGCGGCACTTGCTGTGTGGCAGGCCCTCATCTCTTGTTGGTCAGATGAGGGCAGTGGGGCTCAGAGAGGTGGAGTGATTTACCTGAAGTCACACAGCAACAGGCCCAGCCAGGGCCCCCAGGCATGGCATTCTGTGGCCTCAGCCGCTCCCTGTTTCTTTGGATATTTTTTATTCATTTAATGGGGGTTGTCCCAGGCAGGACAAAGTCACCAGTGGTTGGGGTACGGGGGTCGGTGTGAGGCTGAAGAGAACCGAGAAGAGTCACACCAGATGCAAGCACTTATTGTGTGCCAGGCATTTGTACTCTGTCTCCCAGCCCTCCCCCCCCCACCTTTTTTTAAGATTTAAAAAAAAATTATTTATGAAAGACACACAAAGAGAGGCAGAGACACAGGTAGAGGGAGAAGCAGGCCCCCTGTGGGGATCACGCCCTGAGCCGAAGGCAGATGCTCAACCAGTGAGCCACCCAGGTGTCCCTCTCAACTCTTGGCATTAGGGATGATCTGGTCCCATTTAGCACTTGAGGAAATGGGGGGGCTCTGAGGAGCGGAGCGGCTTCCCACCTCACACAGCTGGAATGGCAGAGCAGGGAGGCCAACCCTGGGGCTGGCCCCCAACCTCTACCCCTGAGGCAGGCCGTCTGGGGAGGCCTGGAGGCTGGGAAGGGCCACTGTGTTCATCTTGCAGACTCGGGCAGGAGAGGTGTGCCGCTGGGCTCGTGAGCTCAAGGCCGAGCTGTAAGAGGAGCTGTGGAGGGGGTGGGCCCTGCCTGGCCTGAGGTAGGGATGCGGTGGCCCTGCAGAGGACAGCCTCTTTCCCCCAGAGTCCCAGGACAGCCTGGGTTTTGCACCACTGTCCCCTGGGGCCATGCTCCATCTGCTCTATCTTCCAGTCCACTCCCTGCCCTCTCCAGCACCCCCCAACAGCTGGTAGCTCCTGTACACCCCCCCACCCCGCCCAGCCCCTTCCTGCATTTCCCTGCACCCTTGTGCTGCTCTTCCACATAGGATGTTGGAGTGAGCCAGCCACTCCTGGGCCTGGTTGGGCCTCGGCGAGTGTAGTGTGGTATTTATTCTAGACTCGTGGGGGGGCGGAGGGGAGGTCCATCTGCCTTGGAAGGGGGCACTGAGGCAGCTTTAGAGGAGCTTGCTGGGTGTAGGGGTCACTGGGCAGCAGGGCTGAGGAAGGGCTGGGCCCAGGGAGTGCCGGAAGGACTGCCAGGCGGCTTCCGGGTGCTAGACCCAGGAAGGAGGGCTTGCTCTCTTCCTCATGGATGTGGAAGCTGAGGCTCGGCAAAGGGAAAGGGCCTGCCCATGCTCACAGGGAGGCCCCTGCAGCCGCTCCACCTGTCTTCTGATGCCTTCACCAACCTGGACTTGACTTCTGCACTGGGCCCGTGTCTGTACCAGGCACTTGGCTACAGAGACAAGGGAGACCCTTGGGATCTCAGGGCCTTGTGAAGAATGAGCAGGAAAACTGTAGCCTGCCTGGGACACCAGAGTGGGCTTCCTGGAGGCGGGGCCCTTTCACCTGGGTTCTGGAAGATGACCATTGTTGGCCAGGTGGAAGAGGCCAGGAGAAGGCCATCTTGGGCAATGAGAGTGGCCTGAGCAAAGGGCTGTGGGTTAGGCTCACTTTATGGCAGGCTCGGCCTCTGTCCCCCTGTCACTACTCTAACCCATCCACCTCCCTTTCCTGCAGGGTGAGCCAGACACACCTGAGCCCATGCAGGTAGAAGAGGTGGGCGAATGCTTCTTCCCCTTGTCCAACACGGCTGTCTCGTCGGATCCTGAGAACTTCCTGTGGGAGAAGGAGGCGGTCCCATCCAATCCCGTCCGGTCCTGGCTGAAACAGGAGAGCAGCCGAGGTGAGGGGGGGAGCCCCCCGCCAGCTCCCCACAGCCCCACTCTCTGGCAGCTGCTCCAGAGAGGCAGGCTGGCTGTTTTCCTTAGTGTCTCTGCCCAAACAATTATATTGAGTCCAGAAAGAACCAGATGGTAACAGACAATAAAAGATGGGGCTCTCAGGTCTGATATAACAATGATGAAAGATCAAGAGCCAGATAATACAGAGAGGTGAGATGATAATCATCTAGCAACCTGGTCTAATGGGAGATTCATGCTGAGCTCCTGGGAGCTGTGGTGAAAAGGGAAACCCATCACACAGAGCTCTCATTAAGCAGAAGGAAAGCTGCCAAATTATTGCGGTATTTTTCTAGAGCTGAATTTGAGAGGTGTTTAATCCCACAGATCTTCACACAAGGTGATGCTGAACAACAGAAAGCCAGTTGTAAAATGTCCTGAAGTTTATCCTTCGGGCCTATCCTCAGCATCTTGTGTTTGTGCTCTGGGCTTGGCTGGGCTGTGGGCACGAAGACAGAGGACCGAGTTCACTTGTTCCATCCCTCGGGCTCAGCTTCACCTCCAGGCCTCTGAGAGGGTGATGGGAATCCGGTTCCACAGTACTGGTTGGGGAAGAGGGCAGAGAGATGAGTTCAGCAGTAGAGAGGTCCCCCCCACCCCAAGACCCTGAGCTCACCCCAGGTACTTCCTGGGAGGCCTGGCTTCGAGCACCTTCCAGGAACTGGAGGTGGAGAGACTTTTCCAAGGACTCTCCCTAAAGCCAAGGGCTTGGTGGCTGAGGTGCCAAGACCCCAGACTTCCTGGACCAGAGTCAGGGTGCAGGACCCAAGAGCCATTCTGATCGAAAGCCATCCCCTTTAGCTAAGCATTCATCTGTGTATTCCTTAAGTAATAAGATGACATAGAATAGGAACCCGTCCTCCTCCCTACCTCCTCACCCCCTGCTGGGGACATTCAAGCTATCCAGCCCCTTTGACCCTGTCCCCTCTCTACCCCTAGCAGAGCAGACCAGACAGGTCCAGCAGCCTTCTATCTGCTCTGCCTGTCCAGTGCAGTGCCCACCCTGCCTGCCATCCCGGAGGGGCCCCCAGGTTTGGCTGCACCGTGTGAGGTGTCAGGCCCCGGGGTGGCTAATCATAGCAAGCGTCTGCTGTGCCCCTTGTCCTGAGCTGGGAGCCCCACAGCTGCTGCCTGTTCTTATAACCTTCCCTCCACTCTACCCTCTTGAGGTAGGCCTGGTTTCCCTGTTTTGCAGAGGAAGGAACCCAGGGGTCCTTGAGCCTGGGTCCACTGGCTCCAAAAACTTGTCTTTGCCCAGTGGCCAGGAAATCAGAGGGTCTGGCTCAGTATTTCTTTCTGGCTTTTGCAATGGAGACACCAACTCTCAGAGAGGGAGACTGACGCATGGTTTCACAGCCACCAGCCTGAGCCCGCTCCCTGCTCTCTTCTGCCTCCCCAGCTGCACCCCCGAGTCCCTTCTCCCCGGATGCCTCCAGCCCGCTTCTGCCCATGCCTGCGGAGTTCTTCCACCCTGCTGTGTCTGCCAGCCAGAAAGGGCAGGACAAGGGTGCTGGCGCTGGGACTCTCCCCAAGATCGCCCTGCAGGGCTCCTGGGCATCCCTGCGGTCGCCGAGTGTCAACTGCACCCTCCTCCGGCAGGTACGGGCACCTCCCCGTCTCCAGGAGCTTTCCTGGCGGGGGACATCTGAGTGGGGCCTTGAGGTCCAGGTGGAGATGGAGGGGCCAGTCTGGGGGATGGGAGGTCTGGCCTGCAGGGCCAGCTCTACTGCACTGGCCAGGGCTGCCTCCTGGGCATGCAGAAGGCACGGAGCACAGAGCAGAAAGGCCAGCAGAGCCAACAGCCCCACGCGTGGGTGGGGTTCCCTGGGCTCAGGGAGAAGCAGGAGCTGCCCTGGCTCCCACAGTATGGTGGAAGCAGAGCCAGGCCTAGAGCTAGTCCACCTGCTGACCCCAGCTATGTGCCAGGCTGTGTGCCAGGCTCGGAGGCCACAGCAGGCCACAGAATATGAAATCCCCCTCTCGTGGCTTACACGGTATTATTCAGTGTAGGCGTTGCAGGGCTGCGAGAGGAGAGATGGTAAGCCAGAACACGTGCGTAAAGAGCATAGTCTTTGAGAGCGACACATGCTAGGGAGGACACTGCACCAGGAAGGGGCTGTGGGGGAGCAGGTCGAGGCGCTGGGAAGGCCGTGAGGGGTGAGGTACAGGGGCGTCTGGCAAGAGTTCCAGGCAGCAGTGGCGGGTCTGAGGGGTGGGGTGGAGGGTGGGGAGAGTGAGGGGGGCATGGTGGGAAGAAAGGTCCCGGAGGCTGGAATGGGGTCCTCAGGCCAGTGTGGGTGCGCTGCGGCGGGAGGCGGGAGGGCGCGGAGCCCGCCAGCCGCCAGCAACCCCGGGGTGCGGTGCGGTGCGGTGCGGGGAGCGAGGAGGGGCCGGGCAGCGCCCCCCAGCAGCGGCCTGCAGCCCCCGCCTCCCCCGCCCCGCCCCAGGCCACAGGGAGCGACACGTCGCTGGAGGCCAGCCGCAGCAGCTCGGCCGGCAGCCTGCAGACCACGCTGGAGGACAGCCTGACCCTGAGCGACAGCCCCCGGCGCGCCCTGGGGCCGCCCGCCGCCGCCGCCCCCCCGGGCCCCCGCGCCGGCCCGTCGCCCGCCGCCCGCCGCCCCAGCCTGCGCGGCCGCGGCCCGTTCAGCCTGCGGGGCCTGCGCGCGCACCAGCGCAGCCACAGCAGCGGCGGCTCCACCAGCCCGGGCTGCACGCGGCGCGACTCCTTGGACGCGTCGGACGAGGAGGGCGCGGGCGGCCGCGGCGGCGCGGGCGGGGAGCCCTCGGAGGCGCTCAGCAGCCTGTCGCTCACCGCCCTGTTCGCGCCGCCGCCGCCGGGGCTCCCGGGCGCGCGCCGCTCCAGCAGCACCAGCAGCCTGGCCGCGCCCGCGCCCCGCGCCCCCGCCCCCGCCCCCGCCCCGCCCCGCGGCCCGGCCCCGAGCCCCTCCTCGTCCTGGGCGCCGGAGCGCAGCAAGGCGGCGGCGGCCCCGGCCCCGGCCCCGGCCCCGGCCCCGACGGCCTCCCCCGAGCCGCAGCCCGGCCCCGGCCCCGGCCCCGGCCCCGGCCCCGGCCCGGAGCAGCGGCAGGCGGGGGCCGCGGCGGGCAAGCGGAAGAGATGAAGGCCGCGGGGCGGGGCGGGGGCGCGCCCCGTCTCACCTTGTCTTACCTCAGGGGCCGGGGGCGCACCCCGGGGTCGCGCAGGGGCCGGGCCAGGCCGCCGAGAGGGGGGCCCTGGCGGGTCCGGGTGAGCCGAGCCCCCGCCGCGGCCCTGCCCGTGCACGCGGGCGCACACACACATATATATATGCATATAGAGAGAGAGACAGACATATATATTTATTTATTTTTTTTACCGAGAGCTTATGATTTCCAGAAAGTGCTAAAGTTGGGGGCGGGGGTGCGGGCCGGCCGCCAGGCAGGGCTTTTGCCCGACGCTGAAGGACCCGGCCGACCTACCCCAGGGCAGGTGGTCCCGCGGGGGTGTCAGCAGCCGAGCTCTTTGGTACGTCCCCTGGGCTGGGAGGAGCGGAGGAGATGCTCTCAGGCCTCTGAAGTTCCTGTGGCTGGGGAGACAGGCTCCCAAGAGGTGAAATTCAGGGTGCGTTCTTTTCTTTTCCTTTAACGAAGAAGCGCCGCTAAGATCCCCCCCCCGCCCCCACGTATCGGGGTGTCTGTCTTGTTCCTGACTGTCTAGTTGTTGTGAGCAGTCTTTTGTAGATGCCCCAGAGCACACTCTTAGTCAACCAGTTAGATGTATTTCTTTAGAAAAATCAGAGGTGAATAGTCGTAATTTCTTAGGGCAGGGGTGGGGGGTGGAGGGCAGCTCGGGGAGGCTGGGCAGGGGGCTCAGCCAGGGGGCAGGGCACCTCCAGGGGTGGGGGTCTGCTGTGGCTCTGCCCCCCCCAGGAAGACCGAGGGTGGGCACGGAGGCAGCAGGAAAGAGGAGGGGTAGAGGGTACTGAGCAGGGCGGGAGATGCCTGGAAATCAGGGGGGCCCGTGGTCTGTGCCGGCTGATGCCCTGCGGGCGCCCTGGGCTAATGCAGCCAGCGGTGGCTGGTGGTCGTTTCTTACCACCTTTTATCCTCCAGGTGGACCCTGAGCCAGGAGGTCATGCCCCCCCACCCCGCGGGCCCCCAGGCATCTCTGCCCCCTCCAGTGGAGTTCAGGGGAAGGAGTTCAGGGAAGGGGGACCTGACAGGATTGTAAGCAGGGGTGGGGGCACCTGCTAGCCCTGGGACCAGCCTCACTCCCCTGCCCCCCATCATTTTCACAGGCTGCAGATCAGGTTTCACTCTAGCCGTGCTTCCCAAGTGGGTGCACAGATGACTCTTTTTTATTTGAATAGTTATGCATCCCCCCCCCCCCCCGTATTTATTAGGAAATAAACAGTCCATTGAGCCCATGACTTCACAGACATTGCTTAGGTCAAGGGTAAGTTTTCAGAAGTGATTGGATTCAGGGTCACCTTAAGACGATTGGGAACGTGGTGGTACAGGTGGTCTGCAGACAGGCAGCGCCCTGGGGCGGGAAAGGCTGCGAGTTTGGGAGACGCTACACTTCCAGCAATAACCAGGCCCTTTGCCTTTGTGGGACCTCCTCGGAGATGGCTTCAGCTGGGCCCAGCTGCAGGGACCTGGTCCTCGTTCCCAAACCCTGACCTTACAGAACTTGCCTTCGGGTCAGGCTGGCAAGTGGAACCGGGTGGTTGGCTGCGTGGATGGGCTCCGGGTGTCTTCTGGGTGCTTGGGGCCTGGGCACTGCTGCAGAGGGAGGAGGCAGCGAGGGACGCAGGCTTGGTGGTCTGCTGAGCCCTGCCCTTAGGAGCTGGTGGCGGGGTGGGGAAGGGTGGGCAGGCCCACTTCCCACACGAGGAATTGAGCCCTGGAGAGGTTAAGGTGGCTGGCAGCCCAGGATCCCTCAGTGCCCTGGCAGCAGAGTCTGCAGTCCAGCAGGGGGCCAGAACCTGATTATGTGGGATGTGGAAAAGCGCACCCAGCGGTCAAAAGGCGTGGGTTCAGAAGGCAAAACCTGCCCGGGGGTCTCTGCTGGCACCACGGCTGGGCCAGCATGGTGGCCAGACCCGCATCAGCCCTTGAACCTCGGGAGCTTGGCTCTCCTCCCCTAGAAGTGGGGGTGGTGGGCCCCTGGGAGGATACCAGGTGATCCCCGAGCACTGAACCCCCTCCCAGGATGCAGCCTCGGTGGGGGGGCTGTTGGGGAGCAGGTAGGCCTGGGGTCGCGTCCTCCTTGGCCCCAGCCCACCTTGTGCTGCTTCCCTTGCCATGTTGGGTTGTGACAGGGGTGCTCATCCGGGGAAGAAGAGGGCGTAGGGAGCTCTGTCTCCCCCTCCCTCCCCGCACATGCACGTGAGGTGTGCACGTCAGCGCGTTCCTGGAGGGACATGAGTGCTGGAACTCCGGAGGGGAACGTGTGACCTGGAAAGACCAAATAGAGGACGGATTGGGGCTCAAGGGTTGGCCTCTGACACCTGTCAACAGCGTCCATTTTAATGCGTCATCTTTAATCTGCGTGGCAGCCCTGAGCGGTGTGCCCTGCTGTTCCACGCACGGACCGGGAAGTGACTTTCCCGGCGTCACCAGGTGATAAGCGGCTGGGCAGGGAACGCATCCTGGTGTGTCCCACATGAAGCCATCCCCTTACGCTGAACCGGTGTCCCCGGATGAGCAGACACGTGGGGAGGACAGGCTAGGCAAAGGGACTGGCCCGAGCGGAGCTGACAGGCTAGAGCAGGGTGTGTCTAGCGGTGGGAATAGCTGAAGGGAGAGGCTGGCTTGGGGGGTGCGCTGCGGGGCTGTGGTCGTGGGAGGTGGGGCGTATTCCTGGAGGGCTCCGGATGCTGTTCCCAGGCCCTTGGCTTTGTTTCTGGGAGCACAGGAGTTAGGGGGTCAGGGGAGCTGTGACTGGCTGGTTCGGACAAGCCAAAATGGATAAGGGTTGGGTGAGTGGCCCCTCTGCCCTCCTGATCCTGGGACCTGTTCATCACAAAAGCACAAACTTACCCTAACTCACACAGATCTGGCCCCAGCGAGAGTGGGGAACTTGGTGCCCGATACCCCAAGCCATCTGTTTGCGGGGCTGTACAGAGTGGTGGCTGCAGGCACCGTGGCATCTGCACAGATGGACCTGTAACCTGCCGGGGCCAAACCCTCTTCCTGTCCCCTGCCCGGCCTTCTTTGCACCTGGCAGCCCCCTAAAGAATGAAGTGGGCACAGTATCAGCCTGTCGGCCCGTCTTTCCCCCAGATCCTTCCCGTAGAGCCTTTTGTTTCCAGGGCCACCTCCGGCCCTCTTTGCTGCGTTGTGTAAGGGCTTGGGGTCTTAGAAGCCGCTCTTTAGCCCAGATACACATACTCTTTTTGTCCTCGTGCAATAATCAGTGTTCCTGGTGGAGCCTGGGCTTAGCTGGGGCCTGGGGGCCTTCCTCCTCCAGGAAGCCCTCAGCCTGGCCCTGCTGCCGTGACTACCGCACTCCGAGTGGCTGTACAGTTTCTATGGTGTGAATGAACTTCCCTCCTAGTTGCTGACGGCACTGGTCCCTGCTGGCCCAGATGGCCCGGGCATAGAGAAACCAAGTGGCAGCTGCCACCATGTTGTTTTGAATAAAAACCCAGAAGCCTATTTCAGAAAATTTCCATGTGCCTGTGCTGTTCTTTCTTTTGCACGATGGGTGCCGAACTGGGGGCTTCCCCGGGGTGGGCTGGTGATAGGTTCTCCATTATGTTCCAGCTGTGGGGCCTGGGTGTCTGGGACCTAGATTAAAGCCACAGGGAAGAGTCCTCTCACAGCTGGGGTCTGCTGGGCTGGGGGAGGCAGAGCCTGGCTCTCACGCTCTGGTTCTGTAGCTAAGATGCTGGAACTGTGTGGGAGGGTCACACGGGAGTAATAGTCTATTTACCTTTTGCACTGTTAACGGAATTCCTATTATGAGTATTATTAGGATTCTCTTGGCTGCAAAGGACAAAAACCCAACTTGAATGAGCTTAAGAATATAAGAAAAAAAGCCAGAGAGATGAGAGAGAGAAGGAAAAGAGAGGAAAGAAGAAAACAACTTAGTGGTTTTTTTTTAAAGATTTTATTTATTCATGAGAGAGAGAGAGAAGCAGAGACACAGTAAGAGGGAGAAGCAAGCTCCCTGCAGGGAGGCCGATGCGGAACTCGATCCCAGGACCCCGGGATCATGACCTGAGCCAGAGGCAGATGCTCAGCCACTGAACTACCCAGGTGCCCAACTTAGTGGTTCAAGTAGCTAAAAACCCCAGAGGTAGTGTTGGCTTCAGGTGCAGTTGTATCAAGGGCTCCAGCTATGTTCCTAGGACACAGTCTCCACCTCCTGGATCTGCTTCCTTCTACATTTGCTCCCCTCCTCTTCTAGTGGCCACCAGCAGCCCAGGCCTGGGGCCTGTGTACCCATCCCCAGGTGGATGAAAGCTTCTCTCCCTGGCGGTCTGGCAAGGTCCATGGACTCTCATCAGTTGACTTGGGCGTGTGCCATGGAGATGTTCTGAATGGCCAGGCGTGAACTCTGGGATCCAGGGATGGGGGTGACGCACCTGCCTAAGAGCAGGAAAGGGACAAACTGCCCGAGAATGATTGCTGTGCACTTGCTGGGAGGAGGGAATACGTCAGGCCTGGCACTTTGTCCCTGGGGAGGGCAGCTGTCACTGCTGTCCTCCTAGGTGAGCCAAGAGGCCCAGAGAGGTCCAGACATCAACAGACTATGAGAGCAGAACAGCCAAGCTGATGGCCAGAGGGCCTCCCTGTCCCCACCAGCCTCGTCGGGCCTCTTGTCCCCCTTATGTGGCCTTTCTCTGCTCTTCAGGGACATGGCCGGACAGGGACGGGGGACACCAGGATGGGGTATGACCTCCAGTGCAGGAGCTCCATCGTGGAGGCCCCGCCCACTCTGGAGGACTGGGTGAGCTGAGGCCACGCTTAGTCCTCTCACCCCCATGCTCCCTGTTTTTGCCTTGTGACCCCCTTCTGGTGGCTGCTGCTGCTCTTGGAGCTGATAGAGAAAGGACCATCCAGGATCCTCAGAGGGACCGGGACGCTGTGTTCCAGGCTGACTGCCAGCCCTCACAGAGCACTGGGCTTTCCTGCTCTGGGGGCCTCAGGGGACATCTCAGCGGCCTTTCTATCCGGCATCTGCCTCCTTGCAGACAAAGCAGTGGGGCGCAGGGAGCGAGGGCACACCAGGAGGCTCATGCACGCATGAGGCCTGCACACCTGAGCACAGGCACCCACATCTGCTACGGTGCCTGAGTCTGTGAGAGCAGACCCGGCTCCAGCTCCTGGGCTGCCTGCCTTCATCCAGACGGGGATCTCACCCTCATTTTCACGTGAGAAAGCTGGGCCCGGCGGACCCCTACCGAGCAGGCCACGGCTTGAGTCCAAGTGCGGCCCACGCCTCTGGACCGCAGGACCCTGGGCCAGCCAGCTCCCCACCCTGAGCCTCATTCCTCACCTGTGAGGCTTGGCTTAACCTCCCAGCTGGGGCTCTTGGGCCAAGAGGTCCCCCTCCTGGGGAGGCCCTGGTTCCAGCCCCTGCTCTCCCAGCCCCTTGAGACAGTGCTCCTGGATTTCCCCACCTGGCACCTCCCAAGATGGCCTTCCCCAATCACCCAGGCTCCTGCCAATAACCAGGGCACCGGCCTGGACTCCTCGCTCTGCGTTGGGCTGCCTTTCCACCTGCTGTGACCTCTCCGGAGCACCTTTCCTCCTCTCCCCACTCTGCTGCCTGCTAAGTCTCATCGTTGGGGGTGACCCTGCATGGTCACAGACCTCCCAGGGCCAGGACCAGCTCCATAGCCCCCAGCAGCCAACACCGTGTTCCCACCAGGCCCAGGGGACCCCTCACTTCTCCACGGCTCTGGGCCACCCATGAGATCAAGTCCTGACCCCTCGGTGGGCACACCCCCATCATCGCAGCTCCCCTTCCAGTCTTCACTCCTGTGGTCCCCGTCCTCCTCCTGCCACCTGTTCTGGGACGCTTGCAGCAGACCTGCCCTCGCCTGTCCTTTCCCAGGCCTTTCCCTCCCTCTGAGGGCCACACCCCTACCCGCAGCCCAGGCCTCTCTGCCTGTCACCTTGCCCCTCTGCCTGCCAGAGGAAGGGCCCAGGTCTGGGTCAAGAGAGGCAGGTGTACAGGGCCCCCTGCTCAGCGACAGACCAGAGGCCTCAGCACGCTCTGCTTCATTCCCTCCACTAATACTTGTGAGGATGAGGAGGTGACTAACAGTAGCTGGTGGGCCCTGAGCAGCTGGGTGCTGGGGCCACAGGGGAGAGCCCAGTGTGGCCCTGCCTGCAGTTCCTTCCACGTGGGCCCCATCCACTGTGCCCAGGCCCCACTGCTGGGGTGACCAGTGTCAGGGACACAGGCCTCATGGTGGTCACCCCTCGGCTGAGCGGTGTACTCTTTCTGTCCCAACTCTGTCTCAACACTGCCTTGGTCCTGAACACCTGAGCCTACACCCCATGTTCTATAGGACCAGGCCCACCTGCTAGCCTCACCTGTTCCCTTTCTCCCCCTCCCCCAGCTAACTCTTACTTTTCCCTTCAAGTCTCATCTCAAATGACACTTCTTCCAGGAAGCCTCCCCAGCTGTTCCATGGCTTTGTTTCCTGATTGAGTCCCAACCCTGAAGGTGGGGACCATAGCCCCTCCTGCCAGCCCAGAGCTTGGTGCCAGGCTGAGCCTCAGCAAATGTCAGCTACGTGCCTGAGTTTTGGAAACAGAAGAGATTCTGAGGACCAGTTAAACCCTTTCCTCATTTCTCTACGAGAGGAAACTGAGGCCCAGAGAGAAAGAACCGTGTGCTCTGGGTCACACAGGGAGGCCGTGCCAGGGATGACTGTCACCTGTAGGGCCCTGGTTCCCTCTAGAACTGCTGAGGCCACAGGGAGCAGAGCCCTGCTTTGTCTTCCTCTCCCTTACCCGTTAATAATGGGATTAAAGCGAATTGCTGCCAAGGAGACAGACTGACTTTAAAAAACAACAACCCAAGAACACTGAAACAGAGTGAGAAACTTCAGCCATCAGCACTTTTTACTTAGACCTGAATTCATGAATTTTAACCAAATAAGCACTGGCACGTGAGGTATTAATGTATGTCCCATTATGCAAAACCACTATTATGGCTGTAATGAAAATTAGATTCTGACTCGGTGGTGGCGTTCCAGGAGGGAGGCTTCCTCTGGTTTCCAGCGCTGTGACCTCGGATTGCCGTTGCCATGGTAACGTGGCTGCCTCCGGGACTGTGTGGACAGGAGGCTGGTCCTGTGGGGAAGGGCAGCTGACAAGGCTGGGCTGGCCTGGTTCGGACCTGCGGACCCCATATGTGGGCCAGGCCAGGGGAGCTCTGTTTCCTGGCCCCGCTGCTGGGGGCCCTGAACACCTGCCTGCACACCTGCGCACAGAGGCAGCCCCGAGCCTCTGAGGACGGTGGACAAGTCTCCAGGGGGAGGTGGTGAGATGGACAAAAACAGCAAACCCACAGTGCCCCTGGGCCACCTACATCCTTCTTGACTGTCCCTCCAGGGAGACATCCCTTCCATCCTTCAAATAGTATTTGCTGAGCACCTAGTACGAGCTAGGCCTGTGCCAGGTGCTGGGAAGTAATGACAGGTCCCGGCCCCCGTGAGCCTGCATCTCAGCGTGGGGACATAGAATCAAGGGCAAGCAGACGCACCAGTGAGGCTGTTTCACAGCCCTGCCAGTGCCAGGATGGCAATGGAGCAGGTGATGAGGGTGACAGGGAGTGACTAGGGAAGGGGGAGGGTCCTTCCCCCGGGGTGGTCAGGGACGGGCCTCTTGGGAAAGAGTCCAGTGAGCCATGGCCCAAAGGAGGAGGAGGAGACAGCCACACAGAGGCATCAGGGACCCTTCGGACAGTAGGGTGGCCAGATAAAAGAGGACACGCAGTTAAATTTGAGTTTCACAGTTAAATTTTGAACTGCGAATAATATTTTAGTGAAAGTGTGCAATACTAGGGACGTGCTTACACTAAAAAGTAATCTGTTGCTTATCTGAAATTTGAATTCTTATTTGCTAAATCTGGCAGGCTGATCAGAGAGGGGAAAGGACTCACGTGGGGCCACAGGCAGAAGAGGTGGGCTGCACGCTGGCCATACGCCTGCCCCGGTCACCCCAGCTCCTCACAGTCTCCCTGCCACTTTTGACCCTAGATCCCCTCTGACTCTGAGCCGAGAAATGCCCTGTGATCCCGTCTCTGTCTGCCCCACCCACGTGAGGACCCCTGGGTGCCCTGGGCCTCAGCCACCCATTCAGCTTCCTTTTTTTTTTTTTTTAAGATTTTATTTATTTATTCATCAGAGACACAGAGAGAGAGAGAGGCAGAGACACAGGTGGGGGGAGGAGCAAGCTCCACGCAGGGAGCCCGACGTGGGACTCGATCCCAGGTCTCCAGGATCACACCCTGGGCCGAAGGCAGGTGCTAAACCGCTGAGCCACCCCGGCTGCCCCCCACTCAGCTTCCTGTCGGGTCCCCCTCACTCTGGCCTCCCACCCTGGGCTCCGTGGGCCTCAGCCCGCAGGCCCCAACTCGGGCGTTGCCACGTCAGGAAACTTCCTGCCAGCCCGGGCCATCCCCACGCTCGGCTGACTCTCCCTCAGGTCCTCACTGGGCTTCTAAATTTGCCATGTGTATTTTTGTATTGTGGCAAAATGCACATGAAACTTACCATTGTGACCATGTTTGAGTTGACACTGAGTGGCATTCCCACACACCACACGATGCTGTGCCACTGTCACCACCACCCATCTCCAAAATGTTTCCTTTTCCCAGACCGAAGGTATCCCCTGCAAACAGCAGCTCCCCGGCCCTGCCCCCCCAGGTTCTGTCTCCATGACCCTGATGCCTCCGGGGACCTCATGTAAGTGAAATCACGGGGGTCAGACCCAAAGTCCCTCCTTTTGCAACTGGCTTACCTCACGGAGCAGCACGTCCTCAAGGTTCACCCACGGGGAACCATGTGTCAATTCCCTTCTGGGTCGGTGTCCTCCCGGTTTTCGGCTGAGGGATCACGGGATCGCTGCCCCACCAGGTTCTGGTTCTTTTTTTTTTTTTAAGATTTATTTATTTATTTATGCGGAGCACCCCGCTCATCCTGCAGCCCCGCACCGCACAGCTCCTCGCCGGGTCGAGAGCCGGGTGAAGACTAAGAGAGCTCCCGGGAGCTCATCCATGGGCCTCCTTCCCCACTTGCCCTTCCCCTCCCTGTCCTTTTGGCACCCTCTTGCCTCTTGCCTCAGAGGCCCTGTGTGGCCTTCCCTGCTGGTGCTCAAGACGTCCCGGCTTTTATTTCCAAAAGCCCAAAGGGGAGCTTGGTAAGTTTTCCAGGAGGGAGGAAGACAGAGGGGGAAGGGTTAGGCCTGCCCGGCCCCTCCAGCAGCTGAGCCCCAAATCCACTTGGGTGGGGCCTGGGGCTGTGGTCTGACCCCAACAGGAGTGGCCGTGGGGGGCATCTTTCTGGCCAAGAACCATGGGTCTGGACAACTTGAACCTGTAGGGCCCGCAGGCTCCAGGGGCAGAGGATCCGCCAGAGGCAAGCCCTGGGCGTGGGGGACAGCCCCAGAATGACTGAGTAGATTCTGGGAGAGCAGAGAAGTGGTATTTCAGGCCTCTGAGCTCCTGGGCCAAGGTGCCTTCCTCCACACCCATTGCACCCACGCGTCCATCCGGAGGTGGGAAGCTGTGCCCTCTTCCCAGGGCGTCAGGTCTGAGCTCCCCCTGCTCAGCTGCCTGGGGACCCCGAGCCAGCTTCTGCTGCCCGTGAGGTCTCCTTATCTTCGGGCCAAGATGTAAGCACCCAGAGGATGCGGCAGCAGGTGCCGGTGCTGGAGGGTGGTCTCCCCCAGGTGCTGCTGCTGGTGCTCTCTGTCCACTTCGTGTCAGCTTCTTCCTGCCCTTGATCCCAGTCTTCTGTGCTATTTGCTACTCCCTCTCTGTCCATCTGTCCATCTGTCGCTCTAGCTGGTCCTCTGGTTCTCTGCTGCTTTCCCTGGCCATTTCCCACATATTCACAATAGCAGCAGGCACACCTTGGACCAGGGCCCCAGTCCAGGCTCTCCTCACCCTGGTGGTCCCGAGGAGGGAACCTGTTCTCTCTAGTGAGGCCAGGGGGCAAGTTACAGTCTGGACCTGGCTCTGCGTTCTTTGTCCTCACACCGTGCATTTGGGTTTTGCCTACCGTGTGTCCTGTGAAGGTAAGGGCACTCAGGACAAGAGTCCTTCCTGCCATCGGCTCACTGAGTGACCATGGCCCAGAGTCATCCTCCCTGGGCAAATGAGGGGACAGCCTCCATGCTGGTGCTGAAAATGACTGGTAGTCTTCTGGACAAATAGAGCCCTCAGGACTTCCCAGCTAAAAGTAGAAGGAGGGGAGCTCCTCCTCCCAACCCCAGGGCACCCCAGGTCGGGATGTTCCCCATAAGCACTTCTTCCTGGGAGGATGGCAGAGGCAAAGGTCAGGACCTCAAGGCCCTGGTGAGCTTTGGCTGAGGGAGGAGCAGCTTCCTACGCAGGGTCATGGTGAGGGATGCAGACCCAGGTCCAGCACTGTGGTCATCTCCCAGAGCCAGGTGTACCTTTGGAGAAAGCTGCCAGGAAGTCCTATCTGGCAACAGGCAGGCCGTGGTGTCCCACCCGAGAGTGCTATAGGCAGCTCCCCGGGGTGGTTCACAATGATCCTGCCTCCTGGTCCCCAGGCCCTTGTGTAACGCCCTCCCCTTGCTGGGTGGCAGGGGTTGCGCCAGGGTTGTCACTTCCGAGAGTAGGCCATGAAGAGCTTCTGGCTTTCACTAGCAGGTTCTCTCTTGTCCTCTGATGAGACTGGCTGCAGTGTTGTGAACTGCCCTACAGAGAGGCCTCCTGACAAGGAATTAAAAGGTGCCTTCCTCTGGCTGACATCCAGGGGGAATGCGGCCCCCGGTCCAACAAGCCCCTGAGGACCTGAGCCTGCCAACACCCACTTGAGTGAGATTGGGAGCAGGTCTCCCTCAGTGGAGCCTGGAAGCGAGCCTGCAGCCACAGCCAACAAGCTGGTTGCAGCTGTAGGGACCAGAGGACCAAGTCAAGCCTTCAGAAACTGTGAAATCATAAAGGTGTTGTTTTAAGCACTGAGCTTTGCAGTAATTCGTCATGTAGCCTCCGGTCACCGATCCAGGTACATGCTGTACTGCGTTATGCAGTCATGTCTTCTAGTATGTGAAATTCTACTACAGGCAAATTATGCTAACGTGGGAAAAATAAATCAGAACAACGGCTGCCTCCTGGGAGTGGAGGCAGGACTGACCTACTAGGGCCACGAGGAGTCTTTCTGGGATGATGGTAACATCTTTTGTCCCGACGGGACATTTGTTTATGTGACAAAATTCAGCAGATGACTTTCAAGATTTGTGCATTTTGTTGTATGCAAATTTCACAACCAAAACAGTACATGCTAAAGTATTTAGGGGGGAAACTGGACTGATGTCTTCAATTTATTTTGAAATGCATTAAAAAAAATTAGATGGATTGATGGGTAGATATTGATAAAACAAGGGTTATTCGATGTAAATGATAGAATTTTACCCTAAGAGTATATGAGTGTTCACTAGAAATGCTTTCAGCTTTGCTGTGTGTTTGGAATTTTCAGAATAAAACGTTGGGGAAAAGGAATCACTTATTTAGCGAATACAGAGTGCTTCGTGGGAGAAAATTAGAATAATAGCATTGTGCCTGGATAGTAATTCTAATCAAGGTTGGTTTTGTGCGAGGCATCCGATGGGGCTCTTGCACGGGCATGGTTTCATTTTATTCTTCAAGCCAGTGCAACAAGAAAGCAATGATGCATCTGAATTTACAGATGGGGAAGCTGAGGCATGGGGGAAGGGGGTCACTCCGTCGGGGTCATGCAGTGAGCAAGCGGCAGAGCTAGGATTTCCCCAGGTCTGAGTGCTCAGAAGGGTTGAGCTCTGTCAGCCTCTCTGTGCCTCAGTTTCCAGTCTCTGATGCAGAGATGCAAACTGGCTTGTGGGTGAAATCAGGTAGCAGTAGCTAAGTTTGTCGAGGTTCTATCGGCGCAGGCTCCGTGTTGTAGCAGCAGGAAGCTTGTGGACTCTCAGGCGCGTGGACTTCACCTCCGTGCCCTGCTTCCTCCGCCAGAGCAGGTGCACAGCAGGTGTGGCTGCCAGGCTGGGAGGTGCCATTGGGCTCAGCCTGCCCTCCCGGAGAGGCTGGACTCCTTTCTTCCCGGACAGTGGCTCGGACGCCTGCCTGGGGCTCCTGGGTGCCTCACTCGCACATAGTCGGATCCCATGTGTGGAGGTGAAGATGTTTCAGCCCCCAGTGGGCTCCCCGGGGCCTCGTCTCCATCCTGCCTTTCTCAAGGACGAGGGTCCATCCATGCGCAGCCCTGGCCCGAGAGGAAGACCTCTGGGCCCCTGCTCCTGCAAGTACCGGTGAGGCACAGGTAACGCTTCTCTGAGTGCTCCCGGCCCCACACGTATGCATTTGAGCCCCTGTTTCAGCCAGTTAGGGGAAGCAAGAGAGGATGATAGTACGGCCCCCGGCCCCGGTGCCTCCCCCACCTGAAATTCCTCCCCACAGCTGGAGTCAGCACCTCACGCCCCCAGAATAACGTTCTTCATTACATGTCCCATGTCCCGACAAGCTTCTTCAGGTGGAGGCAGAGGGAGGGACAGAGGGCTGGACAAGAGGCCTACCAGGCAGAGCTGGACAAGGGACAGGATGCTGGTTGTGCACTTCCAGTGTCCCTGGGGCTTCTGGGCCCTTTGACCTCATGTCGGCCTGGAGAAGTGGGGGTCACTGATCCCACTTCTGTGGTCAAGGAAATGGAGGCTCAGAGAGGCCAAGTGACCTGCCCAGGGCCCACTGCCAGGACTCCCAACCCAATGAGCCATCCCTAAGGACTGGGTTCTTTCTGGTTTGCTCCGTGGGTCATAAGGAGAATGTAAATGAAAATAAACTACCCTTCCCAGGTGTCCGTGGGCTTCTGAGTATGTTCTTAACAGCTAATCCGTGGGCTAACCCGTGCTCACAGCTTTCCCACGGCTCTTTAGTCCTAAAAACCCAGAGGCTCTGCTCCACCCCGGGGTAGCCAGAGGAGGAACAGCTTTTCTCTGGAGCACAGTGCGGTGCCCGAAGCAGGTCCCCCTCCAGGTCAGAGGGCTGGTCCAGCTGTAGGAAGTTAGGGTGAGGCAAGGACTCCACGGGCCCATGTGCTACTCTGCACCCAGTGTGCTCAGAGTTGCCATCGTATCGCTGTCGAAATCCCCTGAGAGAGTGACCAAAGGACTAGAAAGACCAGGACTGCCCCTCAGAATCTGGGGACAGAGCAGCTCTGGGGACCATGGTCTGGTGAAGGAGGCCAGGCAGCCAATGAGAGAGGACAGCGAGCCTGTCAGTTCCCAGCAGGGCCCCTTCCTTTGTCCCTAGAGGTTGTGACCTGTCGAGGGCAGGGGTCCAGAGGCCTGTCCTTTGGCCAGCCTTGTCACGGTAGACCCCGACCTGGGGAGTGTTGCCAGTTGCCGGCTCTTGTTCCTGGGAGAAGACTCTGCGGTGAGTCGAGTTTCATGGCCTCTTGAGGACACGTCTGCACAGTGGATGGCCGAAGGACTCCTCATCTGTGGACATGAGGTTTTCCAGCACAGGGTGGGCCTCGAAGCGCTGCCAGCTGGGCACCCCCCTGCCAGGTGGGCCAGGCTGCGCCCAGAGTCCCACTTGTCTGCACCAAGCGCAAGGCCCACCTTGCTCTCTTGTCCCCAGTGAGCGTGTTGGTACAGCTGGTCCAGCCCAGCAGACCCTAGACCTCAGCCTGAACAGGCTGGTGCCTGAGTGGCCACTGCCCCCGCCGTCGGCCCCGCTGCACCTGTCATCTCCTTGTCCCAAGGTCCCCTGTGTCTGCCTCTACATCCTCAATACCCAGGGCTTCCTTGAAAGCAGGGCCACATCTAAGTGGATTCGGGGGCCAGTGCTGATAAGGCAGGGCAGGGAAGGAGCATCAGGCCACTCTCCCGTCTGCCATGCCAGTGAGCCCCTCCGCCTCCCTGATAGGCAGTCCTGCCTCCCGGGAGCCAGGCCAGATGAGAACCCTTTAAGTCCCTAAGCCCTGAAAAGATTATGTGTATAATGGTGAGCTGTGGAACAATTATGAGTGGGGCTTTAATTCTGGCACCACGGTGGAGTGGTGTTTAGTGAAGTAATGCCAGCTGCTGCACTGGGTAAGCCCCTCAGTCCTGCTCACGCAGCGTCTGCGGTGGTAGACGGTTCTTCCGGCAGTGATTGGGACTGCAGGCGCATCGATCGTGTGGCTCTGCCATCATCACCCTGAGGATCATGTGGGAGGTTCTCAGGGGCCTGATCTGAAACAGTCACAGTGGACAGAACACAGTCACGTGACCATGTTTAGGTGTAAGGGGCCCAGGGATAGGGTCTAGCTGTGAGCCCCAAAGGAAGAAGAAATGGTCTGGGGGAATAGTTCTGCTACAGACCGATCTACTGGCAGCAAAAGTCGGGGGAGGGCGATGGGATATTCTCTGGCTACAAAACACTAAGAATGCAGGATCAGTTACCACATATGTTATTCAACGCATAGCTAAGTTTGCAAGGAGGGAAGGGAAGTTCCTGGGAGCCGGGAATGACTGGTGGGCTGATACCGGAATCGGAAGCAAATGCTGATCTCTGGGGACCCCAAGCCATTTGCCTGTAACAGGAGCCTAGAAGCTCATTTTGTTTTGTTTTGTTTTGTTTTGTTTAAGATTTTATTTATTTATTCATGAGAGACAAAGAGGGGCAGAGACACAGGCAGAGGGAGAAGCAGGCTCCCTGTGGGGAGCCAGATGGGGGACTCGATCCCAGGACCCTGGGATCATGATCTGAGCTGAAGGCAGATGCTCAACCACTGAGTCACCCAGGTGTCCCAAACCTTGGGTTTTAACCACAACACAGGGAACCGAAAACACTATTTGGTGTTGAGTCCATAAAAGACTAAGAGTAGGAAGTGAGACCCTCCCCTCAAGCTGGGCCCTTTAACATGGTATGCTCAGTGTAAGGGAAGCCTGTGGAAACCAAACTAGCAGCAGAAAGACAACAAGGACACTCACTTGTCCTGGCGTCTGCAATGAATGGGGATACACCCATTCCTTCCTGAGAATGTGCCAACTCAGGGTGACCTTCACTGGAGATCGGGCTTCAAACTTGTCAACGGAGTGGTCCAGAGAACCCCAAGCCAGTGAAGGAGCCTACAGTGGTGTTGGGTTGGCAGATGCCCCTGCACACGGCCGGGGCACACTCTCCTCTCCTGGGTCCTCCTGGGTCCCCCGACGCGCAGCCTCAGGCTGTGGTCTCCAACCACAAAAACACAGGAGCAGACAATCCACGATGAGTCACAGTCAGCCCAAGCCACGCATGCGAATCTAGATCGAAAGATTTCAGATGTTTGAGTGATCAGGACTAGAATAAAAATAAAGTAAGTTAAAAATGTTTAAAGAAAGAAGGATTGAGAACATGGGCAGGGTAAAAAAAAAAGAGAGAGAGAGAGAGACTCTAAAAGTTGTCAGAGAGAGATGAGAAAGAGCCAAGTAGAACTTCTAGAGATGAAGAATGGAGTAACTGAGACACGAGAGCTGATGGACAGGTGGGTTGGACGGCGGCAAGTAGACCCAGCTCAGGAGAGAGTCAGGGACAAGATGAAGTGGAAGCAGTGACCAGAATGCACAAGGCGGGACAGAAGAAGATGACACAGGAAATATGAATCACAGGCCAGGAGGTGGGAGGTTAGAGCAAAATGAAAGGGGGCCCATCTATCTGGAGTTCTGGAAGGAGAAGAGAGTGGACGAGAGTCATGGTTCAGAGAGGTAATAGAATTTTCCAGAGGAGTTTTCCAGAATTGAGAGGAAATGTGAATTTCAATCCAGGAAGGGATAATAAGTCCCAAGCAAAGAATCAAGAAAAGATTCCAGGGATCCCTGGGTGGCGCAGCGGTTTAGCGCCTGCCTTTGGCCCAGGGCGCGATCCTGGAGACCTGGGATCGAATCCCACATCGGGCTCCCGGTGGATGGAGCCTGCTTCTCCCTCTGCCTGTGTCTCTGCCTCTCTCTCTCTCTCTCTCTGTGTGACTATCATAAATAAATAAAAATAAAAAAAAAGTCTTAAAAAAAGAAAAGAAAAGAAAAGAACAGAAAAGATTCCACACTTGGACCCATCACGGGGATGAAGAGCAGCACGGAGCCTGACGAGAAGCCGGAGGGAACAGACGAAACGAACCACGGTGGACGCCCGGGAGGACGGAGGCTGGGAGCCTGGACGGGAACATCGCCGAGGACGAAGCCAAACAGAACGGTTGGCCACCCAGATGCGCAGCAGGTAAAACATATCTTTCGAGAATGAGAGGAAGAGCCCTTCGGACAAAGGCAAGCGAGTACAGCTCTCACGGCCCCTCTGGGGAGTGACGCCTGGAGGAAGGGCTGGGGTGGGGGTCCCAGGGGCATGAACAGGGAGCAAAGGGGCAGCAGCTTTGTAGAGCAATTCTAGTAACATCCAAGCAGGGGGTAGAATGGATAGGATGCTAACGAGACACTGGTATTTCCCATGATGATTGTTTTGATGCTTTTGGAAGAAATATTAAATATCGAATTTTTTCACAAAATTTTCTGCTTTGCCTGTTCCCGAAGGCACAGTCAGCCCGCAGGAGGCTAGAGCAGCGGGACAGGAGGCTGGAAAGGGCTGCCAGGCCCTGAACTCATGGCCAAAGGAAAGAATTCCCAGGACATTGGCTCCCTCAGTGTGGGTCTCCCCACACCCCAGCCCGGTAGGTCTCACCGAATCATCTGGAGGGCTTGTCACTGGCGGGGTGCCCGAGGCCCCACCCCAGAGTGGCTGATGCGTTCAGAGAATCCGCATTTCCAGCAAGTTCTCCGGTGTTGCTTGGCTCAGACCAAAGTTTGAGGAGCACTGCTCTGGCCCAGGGGTCTCCAAGTCTCGCTCCAGTCTGTTGCAGGGCTAACACGCCTCCTCCGGGAAGCCTTCCGGCATGCATATCTCATCAAGCAAGGACTGTGTTTTCATTGTTACCTGCTCAGAACAGAGCAGATGCAAGATCAATTTGAGTTGAATTCCTAACTGACTTTATGAACCTTAAAGAACCCCCCCCAAGAAGTCTGACATACACACTCCTTACACACACATGCACACACACCACATACCACACACCTTTTCTCTTCGCTCGAGTTACTGCATCTCCTCTTCCTCCTAGTAGGCCTTCCTGAGTGCTGCCTGTGTGTCCGGCCTGGCCCTGGACCTTAGGTGGTCCTGCTGCCCCTGGCGTGGGACAAGTGGGGCCCCCCAGGGGCTACAGCCCAGGGACTATGTCTAAATATGGGGGCTTTGGCCCTGGAATGCTTCTAACTCCCCCTCTGGCTCCAGACCTGCCGTGCACCCTGCTCCCATCTCCCTTAGGGGTTGGGATAGGGTCCTGAGAAAGCCCTCCTTGCTCCTCCTCGCCACTAAAGCTGTCAGTTACCTGGCAGGGGGATTAAGTGGAACGCCACGGGCAATTGATCCCAACAAGCTTAAGATGTCCCCGTTCCAGGAGAAGGCCCTGCTGACAGGAGCAGCAGCTGCCAGGCTGCTGGCTGGCGGGACTCCTGTAGGAGCAGCTGGGAGCCCCTCGCCTGCCGAGGAGGAGGGAGGATGGTGCTGGGCACACTGGGGGAGCAGGACTCCCCACCCACCCACTGCCTGGAAAGGCTGGAGCTTCTGGCGCTGCCCAAGAAGTACCCAGAGGACTCAAGGGCTGGGGGAGCAGTGGGCGTAGCCTGGGGGTGCCCACGTGGCTCATTTATGAGGCCAGATTAAGGACACCGGTGGCCTGTCCTTAGCCAAGTAGTGAGTTCCTTTGCGGGGATCTAAGGGCACAGCTGTGGAGGAGAAGCTTTGCAGGCGCCGTTCAGGGGATAATGACGAGTAATGGGTTGAAGCAGCGGAGTTTCAGGAAAGAGACCTTGGCTGTGAAATCTGTCAAGGCTGGAAGCCAGCTCTGGCAGGAGGAGCAGGGCCTGCTTTCTCGGATGCGGGGCGTCTGGCCCGGGTGTGGGAGGCACACGAGGGAGAAGTGCTGCGCCCTGGGGAGGCTAATCGCATTCAGCCTGAGACCATTTCTCTGCAGCCCTAATGGGCTGTGCGCTCAGCATTCTCTCTCTGGGGCACCTGATCCCCTTCGGAGCGGGGAAGGTGGAGCTTGGGCCCCAGTGGGCTGCCGGGGTCCGGTTGGGGGGTGCCAGGAGCAGCCGGGAAGGTGGAGCCCCAAAGAGTGACACCTGTGGGAGGCAGAACTGCAGGCGGCCGGGCTACCTCTCCCTCGAGGGCAGGTGTTTGTTCTCCTTTGGTCCTTCGCCCCTGGGGAGCCCGGCAGGCACCGCAGCAGGTGCGCAGGAGGGCGGGCGTTCAAACATGGGTCAGGCTGATCCCAGAGCCCAGCTGACTAGGGCTCCCGACTGTGCGCAGAGCCCGGGAGGCGGACCTGGCCACCTTGCCACGTCCCTGATCCCTGAAAGAGATCACTGAGACGCACCTCTGAGCCCGGGGATGTGCACAGCCCCCTGGGACTTGTAGCTCTCCCGGCAGCAGTTGGAGCTTTCCTACCCGGATCACCAGGCTTCACGGTAACACGGGTCCCTTGGTGGCAGATGCCGCCCCCACGCAGGGTCGCCTGCTGAGTAGCTGGATGGCGTGTGCCAAGGAGAGCTTCCTCGCTGGTGGAAACAGCCCATGACTCAGGCTCTGACTCGGTGCCCAGTGCGAGTGGGCACAGGCTGTGCGGGCTGGGGACGCCCGGGAGGAGGTGCGGGGGCCTGGGCAGCACGGGCGGCAGGGCCCAGGCGGGGCCTCCTCCACCTGCCAGCTTCCAGAACAGTTTCCTGGGCCCGTGCTGGTTCACTTGGTCTTCATGTAGCCCCGGGGGGGCAGGAACAGGTTCTCCCCATTTTGCAGTGAGAAGGCCGAGTGTCCTGGGAGCTAAAGTTGCATAAAACACTGGGACCAGTTTAGCCCTTAGTTCATATATGCCCCCTTGCCGCCTCCTGAGGACCAGCACGGACTGTTTCTCTGGATCCTGCTGACCCCACTGAGCTGAGACACAAATGACCCCCTTGTGCAAAAACGGCTCTCCAGGGAAGGTCTCTATGTGCCACGAGCCCATACACAGCCTGCCTTGATGGCTGTCTCCCTGGGCAGTCTGGTCTGGCCTCCTGTCCTGCCCGCCTCCGGGCCCCTCCCAGACTGGCAGCCGGGCCTGCATCCTCTCCCCCTCCAGCCCTCCCTCCCCAGCCCCTGCCCTCTTCATCCCCTCCTTGCCCTCCCTGACCTTCCCCATCCCTTCCCTACCCTTCCCCTCCCTGCCCTCCCCCTCCTGCCCTCCCCTCACCTTCCTGGCCTTCAGCTTCAGAACAGCCTTTGCAACTTTCTTGCTGGCTGACAGCAGCATTTAGAATGTGAACTATTATTTGTGGGATTTTTATTCACCTGTGAAAATTAGTGTTCAAGGGACGGGTATAATCATCAACTCTGCCTCCCAAGCAGGTCCCCACAGAGCAGCACCTGGTCTCAGCCCTGGGTTCCTGGGGTGAGCTCCAGCTCCCCAGAGTTCTGAGTGGATCTGGAGTTAAAGCACTCAGCTGCAGGGCTGACTGGCATGCCAAGCGGGCCCCCACCTCCAGAGATTTGTATTCAGGCAAGGCTTTGGGGGAAAGTAATAAAAAATGTGGGTGGGGGAAGTCTAACCCGTCAAAATGAGATTTCTCATTAGTTTGAAAGATGGACCAAGACCTAGGTCTGTAATGAAGAGAATGGATTGTGTCCTGATTAGGTTGTCTGGAACTTGGAAATAGCTCGGCAACTCCTGTCCTGACGGTCACACGGGTCCCCAAATACACCAGCCTTAAGCCCAAAGCTTAAGCCCATGAGCCTCAGCCAGCCAAGACCGGGCCCCTGGCCCTCCAGGCCTCCAGAAAGAGGAGGGGAGGGTGCCGGGTGGAGGGGCCCAGTCCACCATATGGGCTGCAGGGGGGCTGGGCCCGGTTTCTCTCTTGGCCTCGGCATCCCCGCTCTGGGACATGGTCATCCTGCCCGTGGAGCGAGGGGAGCTCGCCAGCCAGCGCCCCTTCTTCTCCTGCCCCTCCTGGGGCTTCCTGCAGGGTGGGCTCAGAGGCCATCACCCCAGACCCGGGCGCCGGCGCTCACACTTGCCCTGCGGTACTAATTGGAGCTGAGAGCATCTCTACCTGGATCCTGTGGAGTTGGATCATGTTAAAGGAGGAGTCATTTCTCAGCCCAGATTCATCCTCTTCCTGGAGAAAGGTCTCGAAGTGCCTAACAAACAGTACAAAAGCAGCTCAGGTGGTTCCAAGTGCTGCGTTGTCGGTGACACCAGCTACATAAAAATGATAAGGGCCATTTATCTTCTGTCTTTGGAACATGAAAGCAGATTTTTAGGACTGCGGCTCTATGTTAATGCAATTTCTGTTACCCGGAGCTGGCTAGCGGCACCCTACCTTCCAGAAGCAAGGCCTCCGGGGACAGCCTGTAGTCATCATTAAAGAAGGTTCGACCTGCTGTTCAATCAGTAACCGGGTTTAATAGCTGGAGGCGGGGGGGCTCTCCGTCCCCCAGGCTCTGAGCGGGGGTGGCCTGCCTGCCTGCCTCCCCAGGCCTCCTGCCCTTGACTTTCCATGCTGCTGCACCTGCAGGCTGAGGCCCACCTCTGCTCTGGAGCCTGCCCAGGCCTCTGCTCCTCTGTGCTCAGACTCTGAGCCGAGGGGAACTGAACTTCCAGCCCCGAGAATTTTGCCTCCTGCTTCCTGAATGTCTCTGATGTCTTTCCTCCCTGACATTGGCTGCCCTCGGCCCACTCTTCCAGCCTTCTCTGTGCTCCCTGGTCAAAAATTCACGCTAGCTACAGTACCCCACACGGCCTATGTTGTTCTCCTCTTTCCACCTTTGCTCATTATGGTCCCTCGACCTGGACACAGTCTCCTCCCCAGCTCCCTGGGCTTTGCTAGATGAGTGCCTAGTTTGTTTTTTTAAACAAGAAGTGTCTGTGGCATTTCCTCCTCCGGGAAGCCCTCCTGAAGCTATAAAACCCCACCTGCTCTCAGCACACTGTGTTTTGTAACCGCTTGCTTTGGATCCGCCCTCAGTGTTGCATCTCCCCGGAATGCTAGCCGTACCCAAATACCTACCGGCCCCTGAGGCTCCCTGACTCTGTCACTCCCGGGAACCTTGCTGGCAGATAGACAGACTTCCATCCAGATGGAGCCTCCAAACCAGCGTGAGAGGTTTGTCCAGCAGCAGCTGGGACCTTGAAGGAAGGCGGACGGGCCAGAGGACCCCCGGGGACCTGCTCTGCTGCCTTCCTCGTTGGAGACCAGCTGCCCTGAGGGAATGAGGGGGTGGTGCTGAGCTCTGTGCTCAAGGGAAAGGGGACTGAAGCCCACCTCGGCTAACAGCCCTCCTCCCAGATCCACTTGGTGGGATGCTCTCAGCTGGCATCTTCTTACCCCCTGGAGAGGACCACGAGGCTCCGAGAGCCCCTGTCCCTCAGCACAGCCGCCTGAGAGTCACATCATCTTGGTTCATCACATGTTCTCCTTGGGGGGCCTGGGAGAGGACCCAGGGGCACCAGGATGTAGGTCCATCGGGAACCCCATTGGGCGAGTAGCCCCCAGATTCTCAAAGCCCATGAGTGGTGAAGACAAGGACCCAGATGGAGTCCCCAAGCACAAGGGTCCCCTATGTGCCTTGAATGTTGCCATCTTCCTTGGAAGTATCCCTGCACTTGTCGTGGCGATGGGCAGGGACGAGGTTATGAAATATCACGTTGGGGGAAAACTTATTTTCTAACCGACATAAGCCTCAGCCACAATGCGCCCGTCTAAGACACACTGCTCCCTGTTCCCACACTGCAGAGCCGCAGAGGGATAATAAACCACACGCATTCCCGAGGGGGGGCTGGGCTGTCACCTCCTCTTCATTGCCCCGTGGCCTCAAGGTCCTGGCAAGGACTGCAGTGGAGCCGCAGAGATGCTCTCAGGAGTCAGGTGCCGCCGGCCCAGAGGGACACGGTGCCAAGCAGCCCGGTCCTTCCTGTGTTCCTTCCTTTTCTCAGAAATGCTACAGGTGCAACCCCAAACCTCCTCACTGCTGAGACACAGAGGAATCCAGGGGGCACACCCAGTTCAGGGGGTTGGGCTGGGGCTTGGAGGTAACTTGATTCCAGTGGAGGGGACATGGGATTCAAGTCAGTAACGTCGGCTTAGAAGCCTCCGGGGTGGGCTCAGAATCCGGACCCAAGGTGAAACCTGACCCTCTCATTTCTCAGCAAGTGATAGACCCTCTTGGGCTCAGTGTCCCGATTTCAAAGGGACAATAGGCTTGGTGCTTCCTCACTGGGGTCTGGATGGTGCTCCTGTAGGGACAGCTGTCAGCACTCGCCCAGGGAGCAGAAGGGGACCGCTGGTCCCTGCCCCGGAGCCCAGAGCCAGGTAAGGGAAGCGTCCGTAGTCAGTGTGCTGCATTGGAAGGAGCAAACCTCTCTCCATCCGGTTTAAATCAAGCCAGTTTGTTGCCAGGATTGGGGGGTCGGAGGGGATGACTCGGGAGTTAATTGCAAGGAGAAAGGGCATCGCTCCTGGCCTCTCTCTGGGATATCTGTCCTCAGCGCCTGCCTCTCTCTGCATACCAGCTCCGCGTCCACACAACACACAATGCTATTTCTGTTCTCCTGTGACTGAGCCTGGTGTGTGGCTTTGATTCTCAGCTCCACCTCTAGATCCCAGGACCATACCATCTGCCTGCCATCTCGTTGTCTCCAGATTCCTGGGACAGTTGTCTCCGTAGCCCTGGTGTGATTGGGGTGGACAGGGCCTGGTCTCCTGGAATGGAGGGAGGACTCCTTTGCCACCAAGGGCAGAACAAGATCTGTTGGGAAGGTGTGTACGTGCATCTCCAGGACAGACAAAGAGACGGGTGGACGGTTCATCTGCTATGGGAGCCCAGGAGCAGCAGAGGCCGTGCATGTGTGTGTGTGTGTGTGTGTGTGTGTGTGTGTGTCCCAGGGGATTTCACAGAAGAAGAAGTTTTAACCTAAGGCCACAAGCTCCTGGAGGCTGGACTAGGCATTCTCTGGATCCCTAGACTGACACGAGGCCTGGCCAGAGGAGATCATGAATGAATGAGTGAGTGAACCACCATCAGCACATGGGTGGGCTTGGCGGCGAGGCCCACATCGGACCTAGTGGGAGGGGGCATGGACAGGCTGGGGGGGCCCACGTGGCACACCCAGCAGATCGCAGGTCCTGTGACCCAGGACCCAGCAAGTTCACTTCTAGGACTTTATTCCAAGGAATTACTTGCACAAATGCACAAAGCTATTTACTACTGCACCTAAATTTCCATCATAATGGGATTGAAGCACTACACACCACGGTGCACTCGGAGGCCTGCCAGATGCTTCGTGAAGTGACAAACAGCTTGTGTAAGGAAGAACGGGGTGGGACGGGTGTGACCTCAAGCCGGCTAGAAAGGTTTGTGGGGAAGAGGTTGGGAAGCCGGGAAGGACTTCTTCTTTACTGTAAACCCTCTTGCTTCTCCTCTTTTTGTTTCTGTCTCTGTCACAAAGCAGTTATTAAAAATGGAATGTGACAACCGGCCCTGCTACCTTTTGGGAGGGAAGGAACAGGCCATTGCCCTCGACCTTGGAGGGACCCGGACCAGCACGGGGGCACCAGGATCAGCACAGGGGCACCTGGATCAGCACGGCGGCACCTGGATCAGCACAGTGGCACCCAGATCAGCATGGGGGCACCTGGGTCAGCACAGAAGCACCCAGGTCAGCACAGCGGCACCCGGATTGACACAGGGGCGCCCGGATCAGCACGGGGGCACCTGGATCAGCACGGTGGCAGAAATAACTGCATGAAGGCAAGCATCACAGCTGCTGCTGGGCCACCCGTCCTGGTGCCAGGCCATTTTCACAGACCAGCTCACTGACTCCTCCGAAGGTAGTGGGTTGCAAGCACTGTCAGGATCCCCATTGTACAGGTGAAGAAACTGAGGCTCCGGGGAGTGGAGCCTGGGGTCCACATGACACAGTAGGCAGGGGTGGAAGAGGGACCTTGGAACCTAGGACTGTCTGGGCCCAGTCTGCACTAGTTTTCGGAGATGCTGAAGGTCCTGGACGCACAGCACACACCAGGGCCAGCAGGCGTGGGCTGTGTCTCATCTCAGGTCACCCGCCCGTGGAGACTGGAACCCACTGCTGCCCTGGTTCCGGCCCTGGGTGATGCAGGACCCCGGGGCTGGCAGCATGGGGCCTGGGGGTGGCTGGGAGCTAGAGCTTGTATTTGCTTCACCCAGTGGAGGCCTCAGCCTACCCTGCCCTCTGTGACTCGGTGGCATGGAGCACGCTGAAGCTATACGCTGGCCCTGGTTAGGGATGGCGGTGGTGACTCCTCACCAAGGCCTGCTTGGTGGCATCTGTGTCTGGGGGCCCGAGTCCTCAGGGAATGTCCTGACTACAAGTGGCCTGGGGCGGCGGGCGGCTTCACAGAAACGGTTTGCCGTTTCCTCTATACGTGTCTTTACCAAGCAGAGGCAGGGGGCATTAGGAACCTGACTGCCAGGGGCCCTTGAGGGAGGACGGGTGCAAAGGAAGCAAGGGAAGGGGCTGGGGAGAAGGCCTGGGAGTTCTCTCCCTGACAAACGCTTACCTCCACGCCACCCTGGGCCACCGGCTGGCTGTGGGCATTTGCCTACATGTCCCGCAGACACGATTGCAGAGGTGAGCTTGGGAACTGCACGCCTTAGCCGGGCATTTGCTAAGGAATAGGGTCAGAGCATGAGCTGGCAGGACTAGATTGATTTAGAAGAATTTGGTGAATTCGTGGTTTTTAATAAAGGTAACTGCAAAGCAGGATAAACACGAGTACATTCTGTTCTTCAGTGAGTTGAGTGAGATGCAGTGAGTTGCCCGTGCAAACCTGCAGGACCGTCTCCCCCCTCCCTGCCCATGGCCACCCCCATGGCCCTGAGATGCGTGGTTTAACAAGAATATGTAGTTTTTATTTATGTTTGTTGGGTGGTTGGTTGGATTTATTACATTCAACTAATATTTCTTAATATATTTATCATGTTTTCATACATCCTGAAACTCTGACAAATGTTTTACATACGTCACTTCTCATAACCCAGAGAAGAAGCTCGTGATCTCATTTCCCCATTTTGCAAATTCCTACCAAGGCTTGACTGCCTTCCCTCTTGTGAGTCCCGGGAGCTGATGCAGACGTCACCGCAGCCTGGAAAGTCCTGTGGCTGGAGTCCTGCCACACCAGCCTCTCTAAGCTGCCCACCCCCCAACTCCCAGAGCCCATCTAGACCTCTGCTGTGCACCCCAGACCTGGCCGACCCAAGGGCATCCAGCTCTATGGGGGAAGAAAGGCATTCAGATCCTGAGCCTGGAACTTCCCAGTGAGGTGAACCCCCAGCCTCAGTTTCCTCATCTGTCAACTGGGTAAGAAGAGCCGATCACTGGGTGACATCCTGGCCTTACAGAGCCAAGTGCCGTGCCCAGAGCCTGGAAGTGCTCGGTAAACGCGAAGCCCTTGTCACTGTTCTGACTGGTGTGTGGGGAGCCGACTAGCCCGAGCCAAGGCTCCCAGAGGCAGCAGATAGACATGACAGTGGCCCCCACCCTGATTTCTGGCGGAGATGTGGCCGCCTCCTGGTCCCCAGCTCTGGGCCACCATCTAGTCCTCCCCCCTTGTCCTTCCTCATCCATCTGCCTGCCTCCCTCACATCCCACCTTCCTTCTGGGCCCCATGCGATTGCTGTGACTTCCAGAAGCAGTGCCCCTCCCCCAGGGATTTTGGACAAACGAGTGCAAATGACTGGTGTGGGCTGGCCTGGCTCTCTGGGGGGCAGATGTCCCCTCAGGGGTCTTAGCATCCAGAATCAGTCTGGGCAGCTTCCTGACTGAACACCCGTGTTCTAGAGTCAACTCATATTCTGTGCACACTAGATCCCATCCTCGAAGCCAGGGAGAGGAGAGCAGTGAGCAGAAAGGGGAGCCCAGTCTGGTGACTGTGGGACCCAGGAAATTGAACAAAATCCCCTACCCCTGGACAAGCAGAGCAGGACTGACTATTTTGGGCTGCACCCGCCTTGTGCTGACCTGCTTATTACTTAGGGCACTGCCCTGCCCTAGTCAATGACCAGGACACACCCTAATCGGAAATCCGGCTCAGTGGACCAGCATGTCCGTGCAACTTTCTGCGATCCCATTGGCCACTGGCCCCTATAAAGTTGCTAAGTCTTTTAGTCTTGGGGTCCAAGTCCCTGCTCCGCTGCGTCAGGTATACTTGGTCCCAGGCTCGAGCTTGTAAATAAACCTTGGTGTGATTGCATCGGTGTCGGCTCCTTGGCGGTTTCTCGGATTTGCGATCTTGGGAACAACAGTGACCATTAGCAGAAAGGGGAGCCCAGCCTCGTGCAATGGGCAGGCAGGCTGTGGAGCAGGGCTTGGCAACCCCTGCAGCCTTGAAAGCTGAGGAAGGCAGGGCTGGCGTGGTGGACACTTGTCATTCACTTGGGCCATCCAAACCCAGTCCTGTGGCTACAGAATTCTGCACTCCTTTTTTTGTTTCGTTTTTAAGATTTTGATTTATTTATTTGAGAGAGAGTAAGCAAGTGAGAGAGAGGGAGCACGAGTTGGGGTGGGGGTAACAGAGGAACAAGCAGACTCCCCGCTGAACAGGGAGCCCAAAGTGGGACTCGATCCCAGGACCCCGGGATCATGACCGAAGGCAGACACTTATCCAACTGAGCCTCCCAGGCGCCCTGCATTCTGCACTCTTGAGTCTTGACGAGGTGGGAGTGAGAAGACCGTCTCCTGTAAAG
Organism: Canis lupus baileyi; assembly: GCF_048164855.1. NCBI lineage: Eukaryota > Metazoa > Chordata > Mammalia > Carnivora > Canidae > Canis > Canis lupus. The sequence goes on along the minus strand of NC_132848.1, from coordinate 27,987,749 downwards.
GGGCTGAAAGAATTGGAAAGTCTGCTTCTCTTGCAGCTGGGGTGCAGAGTACACTTTGACTTGGGGGTCCTCTCTCTCTGGTGTCAGTGGTCTTCACTGCAGAAGTGGCCGTGGTGTGACTGCAGGGTCTCAGGGTCACTGAGAACAAGCTCCACGTTGGACCAACCCAATGGCATGGGGTGGGGGTGCAGGGTGGGCAGTGCTTCTGGAAGCTCTAGCCCTCCTAACCGTGTCCTTTCAACAAGACTATTCTCACTTACGAAAGCAGAGTCAGCTTCTGTGCTTAGAGCTAAGAGCCCCAGTTGGTATAGACACTGGTATTGGCTCATTCCTGTGCCCTGTCCCTACCTACCTGTCCCAACCTGACGTGGGGCCTTGTACCTTTCAGTCCTTGACAAATGTTTGGGCTTGGTTGGTTGGTTTTTAACAAACATTTATTGGGCACCTTACCAAGGCCCACAGAGCCCTTCCGCACACAGGGTCCCATTCGGACCTCACATTTTAGTAGCATAGCCTTTATTCCCACTAACAGGCTTCACCATGCATTCTGTGTCCACAAGTTGTTCCTCCTGTGTTGACAGAGCTACTGAGTTCTGTGCAATGAAGTCATGTCTTTTGGGGTTAAGGGCCAGGGAGAGCCTGTATCCCTGGAATGGAGAGGGTGTCTCTAAGGGCAAAGGATCTGGAGCAGAGAACCAGAACTCAAGAGGTAGACTTTCTTGAGTTGGCACTTTTAAGAAGGTGTGAGGTCCTAGGAGGTGGGCTGAGATGGACAGGAAGCCAGGAAGGAGGAGAGAACTTCCTAGTGCACGCATGCGCGCGCGCACACACACACACACACACACTATCTTTACCTTTTAACTGGCATAAATAATACATACAGTAAGGGATGGGAAGTACAAAGTGTACAAGTCTTAAACACACAGCTTGATTTGTGTTTACATAGGTGCACGCCCATGTAATCATCACCTATGTCAACAGATGGAACAGCTCGCCACAAGAGCCGCTCATGTGCCTCCCCGTCAATCCCAGACACCCCCGCCCAGGGGACCACTCTTCTGACCTCTAGCATGCTACTCTAAGTTTTGCCTACTCTTAAACTTCATATAAATGGAATCATACAATGTAGTCTTTGGTCTGACCATGTTCACTCAACCTAAAGTCTTTGACAGTCAACCATGCTGGTGGGTGCCATCTGCTGGTTCTTCTTCAACTCTGAGGTGTATTTCGTGGTCTAGGTAGAGCACAGTTTACCCTTTCTCCTGTCAATAGACAATGACCATTTCTACTCTTTGTCTATTATGGGTATGGCTTCCATGAGCCTTCTGGCACTCCTCTTTTGGTGGATGTGTGGACTCTTTCCTCTTAGGTATATATCCAGGAGAGGGGTCACTGGGTCATAGGGTAGGCATCTGACAGCAACCAGTGGTAGGCTGGTAAATGTCTAACCACCAGGTCTTTGAGGAGAAAAAAAGAATCATTATTTGTAGTGTTGGCCAATTTCTGTGGCACAAATAATTTTATGGCTGACTTTAAGCTACCAACACAGAGTCATTACATCCAGAATTGGAAAGAGATGCAGGCCACCAGATCCAGAAGTCCATATGAATTGACTCAAGAATGCCACCGGGCCTCTTTTCCTTAGGAACTTGTTCAAGTAGAACAGGGCCTATAACCCAGAGACGAGTCTGCATGGTGTAACCCGGTCCATGGGAGGCATGTCACACATCATACTTCATTACTTTGTAGTTGTCACACCTGCCCAGTTTTGGGGCACAAGAGTAAGCGTCTACCTCTCCCTGGAGCATTAAGAAGGGAGTTCATTGAGGTCAGTGTGACTGTGGTAGTAGGATCAGGGAACCATCCCCAAAGTGAAATGTGTTGAAGAGCCATCCCCCTCCCCCAGAAGGGTCCTTTGATGCCAACCTTGGAGAGTCTAGGTCTTATCATGATGAAGGAGAGTGGCAAATTCCTTATAAAAACCAAGACTCAGGAGGGCTTAAGGAGAACAAGAGGGGGCCGAGTTGAATGCCACCTCTAAAGCTTGGTGCTTGGGAAGGAAATATCTAATGTCAGAGGAATGAGTCTCTAATGATGACATTTCAGGCTCCCTGGCAGGCTGGTCAGGGAGAGAATGGCTCCACACCCCTCAAATGACACCCCGAAGGCTGGGCCCAGCCAGCCAGGCCTTTCTGCTTCATTTGAAAGCCTCCCAATTCCCCACTGTGCAGCCCCGGATAGTATTTTACAGGCAATAAAAAGCCAGCCCTCAATCAGCTGGAGCGGAGCCTTTTCAGCCCAGGCTGTTAACAAACACGCCGCTCTGAGGGCCTGAAGCCGTCACCGAGGACACATCTGTTCCCCAGAAGCACTCGGTGACAATCTTCCATCTCCTTGCCCGCCCTCTCTGCCTGCGATGGGGGTGGTGGTGGTGGTGGAGCTTGATGGAGTGTCCTTGTTCCTTCCCAGCTGCCGCCCCTAACGTCACCTCCTTCCCCATTCCCCTGTGGCTGCCCATCAGGTGCTCACACACCCGTTGACACCCCCTCATTACAGACATGTCCTGGCTCCCCATGGCCCACAAGAGGAAGTCCAAACTTCTGTGTCTGTTGTTCTTAAAGGGTCTCGTAGATGGTGCACATGCCTGCTTTCCAGAACATCTCCTGTCACTTGCCAGCTGGCCCTTTCCTGCAGACACACTGCTCATCGATGCGTCCCCGTGCCCTCCGTCATGTGCTGGCCCCATGTCTCACCTGCAGGAGCCCAGCCTGGGGACTCAGCTGCAACAACAGCTCTTCTGTGAAGCCTTCTGAGAGTCGCGTGTCATCTCCCTGTCCCTGGCAGAGTTTGTCCCCTCCACCCCAGCATGGCACGGCTGCCTCTAGCCCGCTGTGTGCTAACAGGAAGAAGTGGTCTTTAGGGGTGCCTCAGGGTCACAGACAGGTCACCCTCACTTTGGAGTGCTTAGTGCGTGGCCTTGAGCCTGGCATTTAGCAGAAGCACTCAGGAAATGCCCCTGGTTTCAGTTCAGTGAAGGAATAAATATCTCTGCTTGGGACACCGGTCAATACGTTCCTACCTGAAAGTGGTCCAGGAGAGGACACGGGATGGGGGTCCCATTAGGCATCTTGTCTCCCAGGAGGGTTCCCAGGCTCTCCCATGGAGGTGGCAGGGAAAGGAGCTTTGTCACAGGCTCTGTTTTTTTTTTTTTTTTTTTTTAAGATTTTATCTATTTATTCATGACACACACACACACAGAGAGAGAGAGAGAGAGAGAGAGAGAGAGGCAGAGACACAGGCAGAGGGAGAAGCAGGCTCCGTGCAGGGAGCCCAATGCGGGACTCGATCCCAGGACCCAGGGATCACGCCCTGAGCCAAAGGTAGATGCTCAACCACTGAGCCACCCAGGGATCCCCTTTGTCACAGGTTCTAGCTGCACTTGACCTCTACCCAGAAGCTGGACTTCTAGAATGGTCTCGTTTTTCTTTCTCTGTCCCACATCCCTGGCTGCATGGTAGAGGGGCCATGTGTTTGAAGCAGGAAAATAGGAACTTCACAGCCATACTCATCTGTGTGGTTTCCTGCCTGTGTGACTGCCTTTAAGATGGGGCAAACATTGCCCTTCTGTGGGGACACTGGATGCGGAGGCCTTGGCAGAGGTCCCGGCTCACCGAGGTGCCAGGCCAACAAAGGCTATGGTCACTTCATTGGCTTTCTGTGGTCCAGGCTTGATGCGCTTCTGCTCCAGCTTTGACACAGTTTCAGCTGAGGGTTTTATACGTCAATAAGGCATTTCCTTCCGTCACGTTTCCCTCACGGTTATTCTGATCTCCTATAGAACATAAGGCCAGAAGGAGTCAGACTTGGTGGTTCGCCCTGGGAAGAATGGGATTGGGGTGGGTTTTTTAGCTTACTCTGTTTCAAAGTGTGTTTTTTAAATATATATTTTATTTATTTATTCACGAGAGACACAGAGACAGAGAGAGAGGCAGAGACACAGGCAGAGAGAGAAGCAGGCTCCATCGAGGGAGCCCGACATGGGACTCATCCCAGGACCCTGGGGTCACACTCTGGGCCGAAGACAGACGTTCAATCCCTGAACCACCCAGGTGCCCCTCTAAGTGTGGGTTTTTTTCTTTTTTTTTGAAATGAGACTATATCGCTACCCTGATCTTCTCTACACCCCGGCTGGAAGCTGATGGATGCATGTAGGCGGGGAGTGAAATAAAATGGGAAAGCGAGGATCAGCTTGAACAGAAGAGTAAGTTCTGCTTTTAGCATTTGAGACCAGAGTGTCATGGGGCGGAGGCAGGAGGAGGCTGGGGCTCTGGGGGCTCCTGCTCCTCCACTTGGGAGCATGGCCTAGCGCCATCCCATGTGCCACACGGGGTGTCTGTGCTTATTTCCAAATGTTGTTGGAGGAGAAAATGAAATAACGTGCAGAGAAAACACTTCCTAAACTGAAAAATGGCATATACCTACTAGACACTGAGGATCTTTTACTGTTTAAAAATGTGTGAACTATCCGTACAATAGCATATTGTTCAGCCTTAAAAAGAAGGAAACTCTGCCATGAGCTACAACATGAATGAAACTTGAGGACCCTATGCTCCATGAAATAAGCCCGTCAGAAAAAAGAGAAATATTGGGGTGCCTGGGTGGCTCAGTGGTTGAGCATCTCCTTTGGATCAGGGTGTGATCCCGGCCGGGGTCCTGGGATTGAGTCCCGCATCGGGGTCCCTGCAGGGAGCCTGCTTCTCCCTCTGCCTGTGTCTCTGCCTCCCTCTCTCTGGGCCTCTTGAGAATAAATAAAATCCTAAAAAGAAAAAAAAAGGAGAGAGAGAAAGAGAAAAACGTATATCGCGTGATGTCACTGATAGGATGTCCCTGGAGTAACTGACCTCACAGAGACACAGTAGAATAGTGGTGGCCAGGGCCTGGGGGAGGGAGGTGGGAGTTTGTGTCTAATGAGCACCGACCTTGAGTTTGGGAAGATGGAAAAGCTCTGCAGGTGGGCGGTGGTGATGGTCACACAACAATATATATATATATTTTTTCACACAACAATATTGAAACAGGGAACGTGAAGGGACCCCATGAAAGTCCGCATTTTTCAAGGCCTCTGCTTTTATAGGGACCTGCACCCCCTGCCTCACACACGTCCTACAGAACAGGTCTGTCCTCCTCATAAAGGTCAAGGATTTAAGGATTTCCTTGGAGTCTTCCAGCACAGTAGATAACATCCAAGCAGTGACCATGTGGAGTCGTCATGCATGTTTTCCAAGACCACCGACCGACTCACCAGGACCCCTGGCTCCGGCGTCAGTGGCTTAGGGGGAACACTGCTCACCCTCGTTCCTGGGTGCCTGAGGGGACTGTGCACTGGACCATCGTCCTCAGTAAAAGCCTCAGGCCCCGTGCACAGACGAGACTCACTCTGCTTTCCTTTCTGGGTCTTGCAGACACTCTGTATCTGCTCTCTCTGTCCTCAGCAAACTCTGCTCTCACTTCCTCTCAGCACACATTTGATTTTTATCCCGTGCAAAGCCGAAGACCCTCTTGGCTCGTCCTGCGGGACCCCCTCTCCAGGTCCTCGGACCCAGCCAGCCTGCATCATTATGAATCTACTTAATGCCACTAAACTACCCACTTAAAAATTGGCTAAAATGTTCATTTTTATGTTATGTATATTTTACCAAAATTAAAAAAAAAGTGTGACAGCTACTTTGGGAATAAAAAATGAAGGGATGGAAACACACACTTTATTTCCAGAGAAAAAAGGGTGTGTGTGTCTGTGGGTTTCCTTTAAACAGATGACAAGTAAAATAAAGTGAAATGAGAAAACTTTAAAAGGAGGGTTGCTGGCTTATGAGGTTGTGGTTTTTATAGCCTTTGGGTCGGTGTCCTTCACTTCGGAGAAAAGCTGATATTGCTTGTAACATTTTTAAAGGTCAAAACCAAGCGGAACGTCAGCCCACTGCCTAAATGCATGATAATAGCAAATTTAAAAATTAATTACAGGGTCTGTCCTGCTGACACCTGGTGCTGGCTCTGTCGGCGCGGAGCCGAGAGGGGCCACTCAGAGGTGCCACTGCGCTCGGAGAGCCTTTCACCGTCTGCTTCTATTCTCAGGAGCAGCTCAGCTCTGCTTCATGACATTGTCCCTGGACAACAATACGTTTTAAAATGAAAAATGTTCTAATTGGACACAAAGGAGACACCTTCCAGATTCTGAGGCCAGACGGGAATAAAAACTCTACTTAGCTGAGGGCAGAAGGCAGAGCAATTCAGGGAGGGCATCCAGGGAAGCCTGAATCATCTTCAAACTTCCCCAGAACTACCCGGACCCCGTGAAACACAGCGTTGGCAAAGCAGGTGGCGCACAGGGCTGGGGCACCGAGGGTCGCCTGTGCTCTCCAATGTCACCAACTTAAGTTCTCCCAGTCACCTTGTGTGTAGTTATAACCTCTGTTTTCTGTTTTCTTCTTTTTCTTCTTTTTTAAAAATGTTATTTATTCATGAGAGATACAGAGAGAGAGGCAGAGACACAGGCAGAGGGAGAAGCAGGCTCCATGCAGGGAGCCCGACGTGGGACTCGATTCCGACACTCCAGGATCACGCCCGGAGCTGAAGGCAGACGCTCAACTGCTGAGCCACCCAGGTGTCCCAACTTGTACCATGTTTTAAGTGACTTGGCCACATGTAACCTCCGGGGGTTGGTCAGAAGTGCAGTTTTGCTTTGTGCTGGGGGGATGGGGAGCCAGACATATTTGGTTACCATGCTTATCACAACCTTGCGTCACTAGGTTGTTACTGGGTGGGAGGGAAGGAATTGTATACGATGCACTTTGTCAGTCAAGTTCTGTACAGATAGATGCAAACCACACATGTAAAGCGCAAATGTAAATTGCAAATGTGTGATGATTGTCATTGTTACTGATCTTAAAATCTTTTCTGTCTTTCGCACCATCCAAGAATCCGCCTTGAACACCAGCCCCAAATCGTGGGAGCCGTTCTCTCCCCATCAGGGTAGGAGGCGCTGAGCAGCCCCGGGGGCTGGGACCGTGCTCCCTGCAGTTGACTTCTGCTGTGCCCACTGTCTGCCATTAGATTTTCTCTTCCTCTGCTGAAGTTTCTATCATTATCCAATCCCACAGCCACAGAAGCATCAGAATTTTAATAGACGTGGGCCCCAGAGCCTGAGAGCACAGCTACAGATGGAGAGTGCCGGGTCTCTACAGTGCAACATGAGCACTGTGGATTTTACACCATTCCCTGGGCCTTCTGCGGTCCCCGCAGGGTGAGTGAGAAGTTTCTGGGAAAACATCGGTGGTGGGCTGCCCATTTAATTGGCTCCGTTTTGCTGTCCCTAGTCCTGTCCCCAAGCTATGCCATAGGTTGGATACCAGAGCTTTTGAGAAAAACATCAAGAAAGATTCTGACCACCTCTCACAGTTTCCAATCGTCTGTCCTAGAGGTTTGTGCTTGTGACTGTGGTTCTTCTCTCCGTCTACACGATCCCCTTCCCCTTCCGCGCAGAGCTTCCTCCACCTTCCCAGCAGGTGTCTTCTTACTCTTCTTGTGGCTCTCCCTGACCCACCCCTGCGAGATGCTTTCTCTTCGCAGCCCTGCTCTGAAAGGATGTGTAGTGTGATGTCGTTGCAAGCACGCCCCCTTGGCTTCAAGCTGACCCACCTGCCTCTGACAGGCCTTTTGCCCTTGGGGAGTCCCTTAACCTCTCTGAGCCTAATTTCCTCACCACAGCGTGGGGGGAAGGCAACGCTTAGCTCCCGGAGCTTGGCGTGCGGCTTGGAACGCCTGCCTGGAGGCCCGGGCTCCCCCCTCCCTCTCTGGCTGCTGCCCTATTCAAGGCCCACCCCACTGTCCTCCTCTGGGTTTTCCGTCCTGGTAACTTACCCCGCTCAGCCTGGTACTGGGAGGGCCTCACTCCCCAGAGTCCCATCTTCAGTGTCCCCGGGAGAGCCTTTCTCCATCCAGCCCCCAAGAGGAAGGAAGAAGAAATGAGCTAGAACCTGGCATTGGCGTGGAATGTGGGGAGTCTTGGGAGGGTGCTGGGGCGTCGGCAAAGGAGCAGCCAGGAGCATCCGCGGTACGAGGGCAAAAGGAGATCCAGAGTCCAGCTCAGGATACAAGCTGCATCAGCCTTAAGAATATGAAAGTAGGGGCGCCTGGGGGGCTCAGAGGTTGAGTGTCTGACTTTGGCTCGAGGTGGATCCCGGGGTGCTGGGATCGAGTCCCCCATGGGTCTCCCCGCAGGGAGCCTGCTTCTCCCTCGGCCTGTGTCTGCTTCTCTCTGTGTGTCTCTCAGGAATAAATAAATAAAATCTTAAAAAAAAAAAAAAAGAATATGAAGGTAAATGAGAGTTCATTTCTGTGCCTTTGTCTCTCTGGATCGGGCTTCTTGCCCAGGACTCTATTCAGAGGCCTGACCGGGTGGGCCCATGACTCAGAGAATTACCCTCAAGTTGATGTTCGGTCCACTGTGTGCAGCCCCGTCCCCGACACGGGTTCACAGGTGGGCCCCGCCTGTGCCGGGCACTCAGGAAGTCCTACTGCTGTCCCCGGTTCCCTGTCGCTGGATTCTTGGTCGAGCTTATGGCTTGGACACAGCACCACACGGCCATCGCTCAGAAGTCTAGGGGGCTCACTTTCACCCCCAGGGGCTTCCAGCTTTCCTGACATCTCCCTCCTGGGCCCGACCCCCTCCCAGCCTTCTCTGAATCATCGGGAATCTGGACTTGGGGTGCGGGCCTGCCTCTCCCTCGTCTCCCCCAGCCTGCTCCCAATACCCACCGTGCCTGGAGACCTCGGGCAGGAGGGGCCATGCTCTGTGCCCAGCCTGCTCCCCACCGGGACCCCCGGGGAGGCCTCACTGAGACTCACGTCCTGGCTTGTAGCAGGTGTCCGGCCCTGCGTCCTCCACGCCGGCATCAAGTGCTGTTTCTCCCCAGTGGCCGGGTGTCTTCGGGGCTCCCAGATCTTGAACACTGGGGTCTCACAGACCAGTGGCAGGAAAGGCGCTCCAGCCACGAGAGGCACCAGGACCCGAAGGAACCGCTGAGTCTGTCTCCCGCTCGGCAGAGCCTGGAGTTCACCGGATACTTACTGGACTCTCTCGCTCTCTTCTGCAAGCGGGGGTGGGTGAAGCATGCGGGTGGCGTTAGATGTGTGTGCTACGTGACCCCAGTTTGTGGGCAGTGAGATCCGGGTCCCCAAAGTGAAAGTCACCCTGGAACCCAGGCCCAGGTCAGCGGCTGCCACGGTTTGGAGGTCGAGGGGAACAGCGATCCGTGTGCGGTGGGTGGATTAGCTGTGGCCCACCCCACGCTGCGATCTTTATAAGAATGAAGTATGTCTCTAGGTCATCAGAAAGCAGCCGCTGTGAAGTGTGGTATAAAATCAGCAGTGATTTTGGAAGTTGTAACATGTCATGGAGGGATGCTATGCTTCTCAAAAGAAGTTTCCAGGGGCCGGTGAGGAAGGAAAAGGGAGAATTAAGAGAGAAGGAATGGGCAGAGCTTCTGGGCCCCTCCAGGAGAGAGGGGGCCCTATCTCTAGTGTGGCTCTTGTTCCATCCTGATGGTTACTCTTTCGTTCTGGATGTTTCCTGACCCCTCCTGTGCCCCAGGCCCTGTGCCAGGCTCTGGAGCCGCTGCCTCTTCTCTCTCTTCCTTCCGTGCAGGTACACACTGTGCTCAGGACACCCTGGCCAGACTGGCCTTTCTGCTCCTTAATCAGTCCAACTCGTCCCTGCCCCAGGGCCTTTGAACATGCTATCCTTGTTCTGTCCAGGATTCCTTTCATCGTTTCACCACTGGCTCCTTATCACATAGATCCCCACTCAGGTTATCTTTTTAGAGGGGCCTTTCCTGATGAATCTCAATCACTCTGTATCCTGTTTTTATTTATTCTTATTTCTTTTTTTAAAATATTTTATTTATTTACTCATGAGAGACACAGAGACAGAGAGAGGCAGAGACACAGGCAGAGGGAGAAGCATGCTCCATGCAGGAAGCCTGATGTGGGATTTGATTCTGACACTCCAGGATCACCCCTGAGCTGAAGGTGGCGCTAAACTGCTGAGTCCCCCCCGCCCCACCCCAGCCCCACCCCACCCCTCCCCCCCCGGGCTGCCCTGCTTTTTTTTCTTTCCAGCGCTTGACCACTCTCTGAAATTTTTATTTAGCTGCTTATTGCCTATGCCTCACTAACTGGAACATAAGGTCCACGAGAGACAGGAATTTTGCTTGTCTTGTTCTCCACTAGATCCTAAAAGCTATCCTAGAATAAAAGCTCCTGGCACACCGTGGGTGATCAGTAACTATTCATCGATGAATAAAGTACCGCCAGTATCTCTATGCCGGGCACTGTGTGAGGCTGAAAGGTAAGGAAAATGACAATTTACTGTGCTGCCAGACATAGTGGGTTTCATTTAATCTTCACAAGTGCCTTATTAAAAGGGAACTGATATCATTTCCACATTGCAAGCTAGAGAACAAAATCTGTAAATGTAGATAACCTGCCATAGTAGATTGTATGATTGTTGCCAATTATTTGCTGCCTTAACCTGAAAGAGTTCCTACTTCCCTGCCCCAGCCTCAGCAAGCTTGGCCAGGCGGCTTACAAGGGAAGTAACCCTTCCAGAAGTTTCAAAAATCATCATGTTTCCACCATTGTCCTCTCCCTGTGCCACAAGAGCATGTCCTGCTCCTTCAGCCTGGATCTCAGGAAGAGGATGGCTTGCATCAGCCTCGGCAGACAGGCAGCTGATGTCTAACCCGAGTGAGAAATAACCAGTGGTGGCTGTAAGCTGCTGGGAACCGGGCTTGCTTGTTACCATGGCATAACTTAGTGAGCGCTGATTGATACACTGGCTGTAAAAGTTTTGAGAAGGGAGAGCTTTCTGGGGTGGGGTGCATCTCTGGTTAGCTAGAGGAGGCCTGAAGAGGAGATGGGAGTTACTGGGCTACTGAGGGGTACTCATGCAGGCACTCTGGCCGCACACGATTTCCCCTTTCTGGGTTTATAACCACCAGGACATTAGTGTCTTATTTTCCTGTGCCCACCACGTAAGCAGGCATCTGGGAAAGTCACTTCATTTCCCCAAACCTCAATTTCTCTGTCTGTAAGAGGGAGGATGAGGAGACCATTGGGATTATTTTAAGGCTCAAACGAGCTAACGTGGGAGAGTGCCCAGCCCTCCGTGGATGTTTGTTGGCTGAGTGAGCGAATGTACAAATGAATAAACACTTGCAGTCTGGTGCCGAAGATCTGGCTTATAAAACAGTCTCTTTTGATTTGGGTTATTACAAAGCAGCCTCCTCAGGGTTGAGCATCTCTGCAAAACCCGATAAAAGTGAGCATTTCTGAACCTGTACGATCGTGGCGGTGGTGACCCTGGCGAGCGGCGGCCCTCCCAAGAGTGTCATTCTGCAGCAGGCTACGGTCTCTCCCACCTGAGGCAGGGATGGAGGAGCAGATGGCAGCCGGAGGCCCTGAAAGGCGAGAGGCATGCTCCAGTGCCCCTGTTCTCTTCTGAATGCTGCTCCTCGGGATGTGGGCTCCTAGGAACAGGGCAATTGATTTCTGTATGGCAGACACAAAGGCCCACACGACATGGGAGCCGGAGAGGTGCTGTGACAGTCCATCAATGCCAGGCGTGGTGTTCCACCTGCATCCTTTTCAAAGAAGACAGCCCACCGTCGGCCTGGTGCCCCTTGGTGAATTCTGAAAAGCCAGGCACTGAAAAATACTTCTTTTTGTCAATTAACTGAACCACAGATTCAGTTCAAGGAGCACATATGTGCTGCAGAATTGCCTCTTTAACAATGTCAGGTCAATTGAAACCCCTATGGGAAATGTGGAGATGGGCTAATATTTACTGAGCATCTACTATGTGCAAGGAGCTTGTAGACATATCTCCATTTATAGTAACTGAGTGAGGTGAGAGCTATCATGATACAGACAAAGGAACAGAGGCTCGGGAGGCTGAGCAGCAGGCCTAGGGCTAGAGCCCAGAAGGAGCAGAGCCTGGACTCAGATCAGCATTGTCTGATCCCCGGAGCTGCGTTTCCCAAGCTGCGTAGCCGCCGAATGGTTACACGGATATACGAGGGGGCTGGCTTCAGGGTCCGTTGCGACATTCTCTTGGGATGGGACTGGATTGAGCCAGGTGGGTGCCTGGGGAAGGGGCTGCTTTTATCATGTTTGTTCACATGTGGGTAGATGAGCAGTTGTTATGGGCTGAATTATATCCCCTAAACATATATGTTGGAGTCTTCACCCCCTAGGACCTCAGAATGTGACCTTATTTGGAATTAGGGTCTTTGCAGTGAAGAGTGTGTGAAAATGAGGTCAGTATGGTGGGTGTCCTCGTATAAAGGGGAAATTGGGCCACTAACAAACATGCCAGAGGGAAGACATGAGAAGAGACACAGGGAGGTGGAGGCGGAGGACTGGATGGAGGCGTCTATAAAGCTAAGGAATGCCAAGGACTGCCTGCGACCCCTCGAAGCTGGGAGAGAGGCCTGGGTGGAACAGCCTCAGAAGGAACCAGCCCTGCTGACACCCTGAGCTCAGACTTCTGGCTTCTGGAAAACCGAGAGGATACATTTCTGTTATTTTAAGCCACCAAGTTCATGGAACTTCGTTCTGGCTGCCCTGGGACGTGGTAGTGGCTTCGGCTTCCCCTTCTTGGTGGGTGATTCCACTTAGACGGGCCACCTCCTCAGCAAAACCAAAGCCCTGCTGCTGAACAGCTTGACCTTCATCACAGGGCTTTGATGACAGCCGGTGACACTGAAATTCCCCCTGGATTTCGCCCCCACCCTGAGGGAGCAGAACTGCCGGGTGGGGTGGGGGGAGGACCAACGCTCAGTCCTGAGCAGAGTGGGTGCTGGGCCCGCCAGGTCTACACAGGCTAGCCATAGGGACAGAAGAGCGAGCGCACAGAAAGGCACACGGTCACTCCCATCCCTGTCCCCCAGATTATTTTTAAAATCTTCAACATTAGGAATTTTAATTAATGAATCAATTGCTCACTAATATTCAAGCATCTCCATTTACTTAAGATTTCTACGTGGTGAAGGCGATGGGCTGAGGGCTGGTGGGTTGGGCTCATGTTCTAGTGTCAGACAGCAGAAGGGGACCGCTGTGGATCTCAGCAGATTAGTCATTGAAATTCACCCTCTTAACGACTGTCATTTAGGCGTCTAGACAAAATCAGAGTGATAGCCACCCTCTCCCCCTTCAGCTCGTCTCAGAAATGTGAGGTGTTCTGGTCATTGTGTAATATTGTTTCCAATAAACTTGGCTTTTTATTTTTATTTTTTTTAAGATTTTATTTATTTATTCATGAGAGACACACACACACACAGAGGCAGAGACACAGGCAGAGGGAGAAGCAGGCTCCATGCAGGGAGCTGGATGTGGGACTCGATCCCGGGACTCCAGGATCAAGCCCTGGGCTGAAGGCGGCACTAAACCGCTGTGCCACCTGGGCTGCCCTAAATTTGTCTTTTTAGGGGAAGAAGTGGAGATGAATGAGTCACATGAAAACACTGATTTCCATATATTAGAGCCAGTGAAATACCTTAAATACACTTAAATGACTTAAGTGAAGCCAACCTACAATATTAAGAATATAGTCTCTGCCTCTCTCTGTGTGTGACTATCATAAATAAATAAAAATTTTAAAAAAATTTAAAAAAAGGGATCCCTGGGTGGTGCAGTGGTTTGGCGCCTGCCTTTGGCCCAGGGCACGATCCTGGAGACCCGGGATCGAATCCCACATCGGGCTCCCGGTACATGGAGCCTGCTTCTCCCTCTGCCTGTGTCTCTGCCTCTGTGTGTGTGTGTGTGTGTGTGTGACTATCATAAATAAATAAAAATTAAAAAAAAATTTAAGAATATAGAAGATGGTTTTAGGAGCAGAGACTCCACACTGGGTTTTGGGCAGCCGGTTAGAATCCCGAAGCTTCCCTGTGTTTTAGGAAAGAGGTCGAAGGCTGGTAGCTAGCAGGAGAGGATGCATCTGGCATCAGAAACCTGGGGGAGGGGTGCCGGGGGCTCAGTCGTTTGAGCATCTGCCTTTGGCTCAGGTCATGATCCCAAAGTCTGGGGATCAAGTCTCAAATTGGGTGCCCTGCTCAGCAGGGGGGCTGCTTCTCCCTCTGCCCCTCCCCATGCTGGTGCGCACCCTCTCTCTCTTTTTCTCTCTCTCTTACAAATAAAATCTTTGGAAAAAAAAAAGAAAGAAAGAAAGAAAGAAAGAAAGAAAGAAAGAAAGAAAGAAAGAAAGAAAGAAAGAAAAAGAAAGAAAGGAAGAAAAGGAAGAAAGAAAGAAAAGAAGGAAGGAAGGAAGGAAGAAGAAAGAAAGAAAGAAGAAAGAAAGAAAGAAAGAAAGAAAGAAAGAAAGAAGAAAGAAAGAAAGAAAGAAAGAAAGAAAGAAAGAAAGAAAGAAAGAAAGAAAGAAAGAAAGAAAGAAAGAAAGAAAGAAAGAAAGAAAGAAAGAAAGAAAGAAAGAAAGAAGCAAGCCTGGGGGAGGGGTCCCAGCCCTGCTGCCCTGAGCGTGTGGCCCTGCGCGCTGACTGGCCTCCCCGAGCCCCCTCCCCCCTCCTCGCTCCCCGCGGCACACACGTGTCCCAGTGCTGGCCAACTGCAAAGCGCTCCACAAATGACAGGAAACGCGAGGCCAAGGGGACTTGAACAGACGAGCAGCGGAGACGTCAGAGGGACGAGGAAGCCCAGCGAACCTGGGTGTGGAGCGTCCCAGGCCCTTTCCAAGGGGAGACCCACGGGCCCCCGCGGCAGGAGCGAGAGCCTCCGAAGCCGCCCGCCCTTAGCGTCCCGGTTAGGGACGTTCAGAGCGCCCCCCCCCCCTTCGGAAGGACAGTGACCACCGAGAAGCCAGGCTGGACCTGGGGCGGCCGAGCTCAGGAAAGCCCGTCCTCCCCGCAGGCTCCCCTGGCCTCCGCAGGCTCCTGTTTCTTGGGGGGTGCCCACGGGGATTTGATGGGCGCAAGTGAGCTCGAGCATCTTCTGTAAGGGGCCCCTGCCTCATGATGGAGGAGGTTTGGGCTTCAGGTTTCCTGACCGCCCCTCTTTCGGGACCCTGCCCTGTGTCGCGGCTCCCAGGGCGGGACAGTGTGGCGGCTGGTGGCCGCCTGCAGCCCCGCGGGGCGCCCCCCCACCCAGCGGGCAGCTAGGCCCCCCTTCCTGCAGCCCTCCCCACCCTACTCCTGCGGCCTCACTCTCATCGGCGCCTCAGTTCTGTGCCATTCACCTGACTCCAGAAGCTCTCAGCCGGCCTGCCGCTGTCTACGCGGGGCCTGGGGCGCCCTGCTCTTGCTCCCGCAGCCCCCAGCTGGCTGCGCCCCGGGGCTATGTGCACCGACAAGGTTTTCCTCCGCAGAGTTTGTGCTTTTCAAGCTGTGTATTTATTCTCACATTTGGCTTCATCTAGTGTGTTACTGTTTCTGGTTCAGTCCTTTCTCTGGTTTCTCTGGTTTTTGTTGTTGTTGTTGTCGATTTTTGGAGAAATGGGCATGGGGGACACAAGTGGAACAGGACCTGTTTAGGATTAACCAAAGCCAGCTCCTCTGGGGGTGGTGGGACCCTTGCACCACGATGTGGAAGAAAAGCAAATACCCCGTCATTAGTGCCAGGGGTGATGAAACTAATCACTAAGATACGCGCCCTGCCCCCACATTAAAAAAAAAGAAGTATGAACATATTACTGTTATATGTAGCAAATTCAAAACAGGTTCTTTTGTTTAGTTCTTGTTGGCTGTTTTCTGGGTTGTTCTGCGTGGTTTCCAGGCACATATTATACACTCCAGAAGCAGAGACCCATGGTAGTGAGTGGAAGTTCTCTGCTGCTGGGGTGAACCAGGGAACAGTCCCCACTTAAAACAGTGGTGTGGCTACATGACAATTCCCAGGTTTAATCAGGTAAGGAAAAGAGAAATTGGGACAGTCTCTTCATCTCCAAACTGGCTCTTAACATGTTCTAGCACCACCCCAGCCTCCAGACGTGAAAAGAAGGCAATGACCAGCTGGGGGGTGTGGGTGGAGGCAGATAGCTCTTCAGAAACAGGCAAGTCAACCAAAGGGGCTCCAGAGGGTCTGGGGTGGCAGCTTCGGCCAAGCAGTCTTGCAGGAGTGGGGTGACCAGCTGGAAAGCAGGATGTGAATGCAGAGGGCAAGTATGCCAGGCAGGGGCTCCAGCTGCCCTCGAAACTGAGCAGCTGGACCTGCCATCTTCCCACTTTCTTGTCCCAACCAGCGGTGATACCGCCCACCTGGCTACCCTCGCTTTGGATGGAGAGGCAGTGTGGCCATGTGGTGACAAACACAAATTTGACACCAAGACACACCAGGGCCTATGGTGTGGCTTGGATGCTTACTGCTACCTGTGTGACCCTGGGCAAGTTCCTTAGCTTTTGTTAGCCTCTGTTTTCTCTTATGCAACATGACAATACTAGAATCTTCCTGGTAGGGCTGTTGAGAGAACTAAAAAGTGCTTAGAACATTGTAAGCATTCAATGAATGTCAACCACTGTTAGTGTGGTGATTACATTACTATTAATAATAATAACAGATTAGAATTCTGGAGCTCATCCTTGATGTGTTGCCAACTCTAATGCCCTATTTTTAATCAATCAGCAAGTCCTAGAATGTCTACTTTCTGCATTTTGCTCCTGGTGTTCTGTGTCATAAGAATGGTGCAGTACAGCGTATAGGGGACAAGTTTTCAACTGCGGCGTAACTGAACACACAGATCATGATATTTTATAATGGAATTTTACTGTTTGAATGGCTGCGGATGCCTGAAGCCATAATTCTGCAATAATTACCATATCTTTGAGAACTTTCTGCACCATCAGTGAGAAAACAGGATTTGAAATTACCAAACAAAATCATCTTGAAAACCTAGTTTCTTCTGAGCCAATTTACTCTGTTCTAAGCCCGCCTGCTGATAAAAGGTGGCACATATATTCTGGCATAACAATAATATGCTTGGCCTCCTCAAATTACTTGTGCTGCAAGAAATAAAAATCTCTCAATTCCACATATCTAAATCCTTTTATCACATCTCAGAATCCACTCTATTAAAAATACAGTGAGACTTAGAGAAACAGTCCCCAGTATACGAGCACGTAACTGACTCACCAGGCTGCTCTCAGGGTTCACCTTTTCTTCAGAAGGAAGGTGCACAAAGAAGCCACTCCTTGCACATCCAGAGCAAACCACTGTCATGACCATCCCATTTGTGGAGAAGATGAGTCACCAAGGTCTCCAAAAAAACCCCTATAAAGTCTATTTTTTATTAGTTTGTGAATGGATTTTGGAAACCCCCAAGTTTCTAGGACATTTTGTGTCCAGTATGGTCCATTTATTTGTCATTCAGTCCTTTTCTGCTACTCAGTCGGGTAATACTACTGAACCATCACCTGCAGTGTCTCCACATGAAGGGAAACCAAGGCACTCAAATCTCTGACCCACCAGCTTTATCTGATCCTGTCTCACCTAGATCCTGCCTGCTTCCAGCTTTTGTACTTGCTCTTCCCTCAGCCTCGAAATTTCTCTACCTCAACTCCCTTTGCTTGACAAACTCCTGCTTATCCTTTAGGATTCACGTTGGGCTTCATTCTCTCCAAGAAGCATTCCCTGATTCCCCCCGCAAATCAGACCTGGTTGTCCCCTTTACCAGGCCCTCCCATACCATCCCCTGCTTCCTAAACTCCTAGGACTTACACATCACACTCTTCCCATGTCTCTACCTGTACCTCCATGAAACTGCGGCTCTGAAGACAGGACTGCCCTCATCTTGTTCACCACTGTGTCCCTAATGTCTAGCAAATTGCCCACTCATAATGAGTGCTTAATAAATATCTAAAGGATGAACACATAAGTAATTTGACAAGAGGTAAACTGTAAAATATTTTCATAACCGCCTTATAACAAGATCCTCAAGTTTCAAATAAAATACTTAATAGCATTTAATGAAGTATTTTTAATCTGAGATAATTACGAAGTCAATCAGAATATACCCGCTCTTAATTTAAGCCAAGTTTGTTCTATTCACTTAATGGAGTTGGCTAAATAGAAACTCAAATAAGTGCTTGTTAATTATACTAATTAAAAAATGGTTGAATTAAAATATATGAGCTATGTAAAACCTAGTTAAAATCTGAAGTTACTATGTGCATGTAAGGTAGTTTCTCAAAGGGATAGCTTTTGCTGCCTTAGTTATTTGTGGGATTTCTCTGAGTGAATTTCAAGATATCTGATGTGGCACCTTTTGGCAACGGGGGGGAGGAGAGGAAGGTGCTATAGCTCTGGAGTTTTGTTTCTTCTCAACTCTTAGCAATGTACAACTAAAAAAAGGAGATACTGTATCTGACTGAATCCATTTGTGGGTCTCCCAGATGTATGAAGAAAGCCAACAGAAAATGTCTTGAGATTTTATCCTTGTTTCATGCTCTATGTTATTTCATAAAGAAGTTGTCTTGCCCCCGAAGTCATTAGTGGCATTTACTTCAGTAATCCTAGAATTCGTATTTCAACTCAAGTGACTTCCTTATGTAAGATTTTCCTGAACCCCTCATCAGGTCAAATCCTACATTTCCTTTCCCAGAACCATTAGACTTTTACATTTTTTAAAAAAACAGTTTGATTAATCTATCAAATCTCTCCAGAACTCTAGAACGCAGTTCTCTGTGAGCACAGGAATACCTGGTTTTGCTCACCACAAATCCCCACGGCCCAGAACGGAGTCTTGTGTAAAACAGGTACTCAAAAAGACAAAGACCTGATAAGTAAATGGTTACAGATGCCACTTTTCTCTAAGGGCATTCATTGGGTTTAACAAATTCCAATTTTAATTTTGGTGATTTAGGAAGAGAAATCACCTCACAAAGTGGAAAGTCTAAGGAGACAGGCTCCTTTCAACAAAGTGGAACCCAATGGCTACACAAGGAGGGTGAATTAGAAATGAACCAGCCTTTATAAGGAATTTAAGTTTGAGATTAACCTGGGTATTCTAGAAAACTTCAAGCCATGATCTTCATTTACCTAACCAGTATGGTGGTGAAATAGCACCAGGCACTTGGCAGAAGCAAAAACAAATTCTTGTATTAATCATACAAATAAATTTTCAAGGGTCATGACCAGCACATAGTCAAATATAATCAGGTACACAAGGAAACATAACATCATGAGTACAAGTCAGCAGGGCCATAGATAACAAAAACAGACACACAAAAACTTTAGATGTTAGGGGGATCCCTGGGTGGCTCAGTGGTTTAGTTTAGTTTAGTTTAGCCTTTGGCCCAGAGCATGATCCTGGAGTCCGGGGATCAAGTCCTACATCGGGCTCCCTGCACGGAGCCTGCTTCTCTCTCTGCCTGTGTCTCTGCCTCTCTCTCTCTCTCTTTCTCTCTCATGAAAAAATAAATAAAATCTTAAAAAAAAACTTTAGATGTTAGAATTATTATAGTGCAAATACTTGGAAGTTAAGAAATATACTTCTACTCTTCTTCATGATAGGAATTAGAATATTTTTTTGAGCCAAAGGATGATGAAAATACCACATACCAATACTTGTGGTAAAATGGTCAAGCTACTTCAAAAAATAGCTTGGCAACTCCTCAAAAAGTTAAACATAAGAGTTACCATATGACCCAGAAATTCTACTCCTAGATATATATCCAAGAGAATGGAAAACATATGTTCACACAAATATTCATAGCAGCATTATTCATAGTAGCCAAAAAGTGCAAACAACCCAAATGTCCCTCAACTGAACAGATAAACAAAATGTGGTATATCCATACAATGCAGTATTATTCAGACATAAAAAGGAATAAGAAATCATAGGTGTTAAAACATGGTTGAACTCCCAAAGCGTTATGCTAAGTGAAAGAAATTAGACACAAAATCACATATGATTCCGTTTATATGAAATATCCAGAATAGGCAAATTCATGGAAACAGTCAATTAGGGGTTGGCAGGAGCTTGAAGGACGGGAAAACGGGGAGAGGATGCTAAGGAGTAGGGGATGTCTTTTTGTGGTGATGAAACTGTTCTAGAGTGAGATAGTAGTGATGGTTGTGTAACTCTGTGAATATACTAAAACCACTGAACTTTATACCTTAAAAAGGTAAATTTTGTAGTATGTGAATTATATCTCAATTTTATTTTTTTCAATTTTATAATTTTGTGGATTTCAATAAAGGGAAATTCATAGTCTTAAGTGCATATATTCTTGATAGCTTGCTGGTAAGAGTACTCTCTAGTTTCCTTATTATTCTTACTGGTAAGAATTCTATACTAGTTTGCTTAATGTTCTTACTAGTAAAGTTATGCTTGAAAATATCTGCAAGAAACATGGACCTATGAAGAGGTTTTTATTTTTATTTTTTAAAAGATTTTATTTATTTATTCATGAGAGAGAGAGAGAGAGAGAGAGAGAGAGAAAGGGCACAGAGACAGAGGCAGAGGGAGAAGCAGGCTCCATGCAGGGAGCCTGATGTGGGACTCAATCCCGGCACTCCGGGATCACACCCTGGGCTGAAGGCAGGTGCTAAACCGCTGAGCCACCCAGGCATTCCTGAAAAGTTTTTTAAAAGAATATTTTAAAAGATTTTTAAAAGGACCAAGCAGAATTCTAGAAATGAAAAGAGTAAGAACTGAACTAAAAATCTAATGGGAGGATTTAACCACAGATTAGACACAGCTGAAGAGAGAACTGGCTAATTGGAAGGTAGGCAGGCAAATTACCCTGATTCACATAGTAAGTATGTTGCAGTATTTAAAAACTGGCAAAAAGGTCCCATTTCCAATAGCAGAAAAATATAAAGCATGAAAGGATTAAGTCTTTGAAAAAGAAATAGAAGCCCTCTGTGGGGGTGATTATGAGTTTACTGAAGAACATTAAGAGAACATATAAATGAACATAGAGATATACCACACCCATGGATTGGAAGACTAAACATAAAATTTATAAGAGAAGACTCATATACCATGCTCCTAGATTAGATTAAATTTGTAAAAAATTTCTTTAAATTGAAGAATAAATTTAATGCACATTGGTCAAAATCTAATAGGGCTTTGAATCACTATCTTGTACACCTGAAACTAATATTACACTGCATTTTAACTAATTTAAATAAAAACTTTAAAAAAATCTAATAGGATTTGGAAAGACTTGAAAATGTGCTTTCAAATGCATATGGAAAAGGAAAGGGCCAAGAAGAGAAAAACACTCTGGGCTTCCAAACACTACACCCTATATTTATTGTTTTGTTCCTAACCTTAGTGGTAGCTCCTTCTCACCTCATTCATTGATTCCTCAAGTTCTTGATCTTCTTCTGTTAAGAATCCCCTGGGGTTCAGGCCTTCAACTTCTCTCCACTATCATACTCACTTCTTTGGCAATTTCATCCAGTCTCATAGCTTTAAATAACCACCAATTACTAACCCCCAGCCTCCATTCCAATCTCTCTCTCTCTCAGACTCAACTCTCAGATCCAATTGTTTACTTGATATCTCCTCTTCAGTTATCTAACAGATATCTGAGATTTAACCTATTTAAAACTGAATGCCTCAAAATTTTCCCTATCTGCAATCTTCCTTATTTCAGTTGACAGCAAGTTCATCTTGAATTTCAATTGCTCAATCCAAAACCTTGGGTTCAGCTGTGACTCTTCACTCTAATATATTTTATTCAGCCCATCATTTAGCAATTCTCTAAATGAATCATTTCTCATGTACCTTCACTATGTTTACCCTGGTTTGATCCACTATCAACTCTTATCTGGATGACTGCAATAGCCTTCTGATTGGCTTACCTGCCTCACCCCATGTCCCTGCATCCCTCTCTCCCCCAAAGCCAACATGATCATTTGGAACCCTAAGATCATTTTCCACCCTAAAACCTTGTCAGTTTTTATTTCATTGGGTAAAGGCCAAAATCTCTAACAATGTTCTTTTTTAGAACCTATGTCATCTGGCACTACTCCTTGCTCTTTCCTCCATGACCTTATATCTCCTACTATTTTCCCCTTTCCTAACTTCACAGCAGCCCCAGTGGCTTCCTTGCCATTCCTCAAATGTGCCAAACCTTCTCCCATGTCACAGTCTTCACATGAACATTTCCACTAGCAGTCCTCTTTAGTTCTTAACCCAGTTCACACAGTGAAAATCAGTTTGGGTTTGGGAGTGCACCCAGTATTAGAATATTTTTGAAATGTCCCATATTTCTTCAAAATAATCAGGAATTATTTTAGCTTTTAGTTGGTAATTGTCAAAACTGAGTGATGGGTCATGGAGTCTTTTGAATTGTCCTTTAAAATTAATATAAAACAAAATAAAAGCATCTCTGGTGATTTTAATGTGTAGTAGGATTGAGAAGTACTGGTCTGTGACCCCCAAACTAGATCATTTTCCCAGAGATATAATAAAATCGAGACATTTCTACTTGAATTTCTGTCTTAATGAATTAAAAAGATACATATAAGATGAAAAATACCAAATTTATTTCCCAAATAAAAGAAAAAAGTATCCATTTGAATTCACTTTGCAATATACATTAACAATAAAAACTCCTGTTCCATGTCCCACTTGTCTCAACCCCCAACCAATGGCGGCAGCCACAAGAAGGGAAAGATTGCTGGCTGGCTCTTGGTTTTCAGAATCTGAAACTTGGCACAAGAGCAGTGGAAACATCTACCCCAGGCTATGAAGGGCTTCTTATTGCCCTGCTTGTCCAAACGCTCTAGAATAGCCATTTGCAATTGAAGGTCTTACCACAACTTCCACTAATGTTTAATATATTTTAAGGTAAAGTCCAGAGCATAGAAGAATGCAATTCTCTTCAGTTGCAAAGGAACATTAGTTCATATCTAAATGTGATAAGATTATCAAAGGTCGTTAAAAAATAAACCACCCAAATGAGTTTATTGGTTTGAAAGATATTTGTTAATAAGCCTGACAGGAAAAAATCAAACCACCACCCTGTTTTTGCCATCATAATGAGAATCTACAGAAGGTTAATTTAGTCTTTGGGAAGTGGAACCACATTGAGTTCTACCAAAAATGGCTACTGGGCTTCTTAGATGTGATCTAAGCTCCCCGCAGAAGACTGAGGAAGCTATGATTTGCTTAGTGACTGACTATTCCCACTCATGCTCATCAGATGGCTATTGATGACATGAAGTTCTCGTATCACCATGCTCAGATCTTCGTGTAGTTTGACTATGGCATTTTTCATCTCCCCCAGGATAACTTTAATGGAACTGTTGGCTTCAGGTTCCTTCAGCAGGCCTTCGGTTGTCTGAAAACTTGGACAGGACATAGAGGTGAAGTGGTCTACATTTAGGGTGGAAAACTCTTCCCAATTACTGCCCGAAGCAGGACTTGTCTGCTTCTTGGCAGACTCAGAGTTATTTGGAAGACATTCCAGTAAATTGAGATTGTCAACTTCCTCTTCATCAGAAGACACTAGTCCCCTAGGAGCTAAGGGGTAATGAGCCCTGGCTATCTTATCTTCATCTTTAAATAAAGCAGAAGAAGACTGTGGATGGGACAGAGTCCAGAAGGAAGGTCCAGCCAAAATCGGGGGTAAGAGATGAATAGACTTCTCTGGAGAGGCTGAATTAGGAGGGGACACAGATAACATAGAAAAGGAGGATGTTCCTTCAGAGATGGTTGAAACTAAAAGGTATAAAGGGGGAGAGAAAGATTATGTAACATACAAGAGAGAGCCATAGCTAAAATATTTTTACAATGTAAAATCCCACTAGCAAAACCTCAATGTTAACATACTATTTGTAATTTTATAGGTTAAATATTCATAATAAGCCTAAAGACACCTGAAAGCAGGAAGTGGAGAAAAATCTAAAGATGTATTATATACCGATACTGCCATGGAAATGAAACTAACATAGAAGTATCAATATTCACCTTGACTCTGAACCGTGCCCAACATATTTTTACACTGCACTTACCAGAGAGAGCAGAAAAGTAAAGTATTACACCCTATTCTACTGGCTGGTGGCATTTTAAGTTGGCATTTAAAGTAGAAAGTGTGAGAAAGCTGTAACTTAGATTTCTTCATCTTTTTTTTCTTCTACAGAGAATATTATGGCAAAATGAACAACCAACTATACGTACCCAAAAGCTGTGAAACAAACTTTTTTCTTTAACTGCTCAAATACAGTTGAGACTGAACTCCAACCTTCCAGAGATCTGGAACATTTGGGTATACATATAGAATTTTTTTTTCACCAAGAAACAATAAGTAAAATAAAAAGCCTTCAAACCTGTTCTCCGTAAAATTAAAAATTTGATAACATTTTAACTCCATTTCAGGCAAAATCATACTAAATCTCTTCTTTTGTACTTCATTCTAAATCATTATTTCCCAGCTCATGTTCTGAGGAATACTGTGTTCCTTAAGATGTAAAAAGATGTCTTGTGACAGGATATTAAAGTCAGATAAGACTGGGCAATTGCATATCGTGCCTCTCTTTAGGAGATTAACAATGAACATTAGCACACTGAAAGTTCTGAGAAATCTATAGTAATTTATTCAAGTGGTTTCCAAACTTTCTTTGACACAGAACTGTTTCTTGTCTCAGAATATCTATTTACACTCGTGTGTGTCTTGGGTGGTATGAATTGGCAAAATCTGGTTCTAACATCTTTGCAGCTAACTCTAGACTTGTTACTTTAAAATAAAAAAAGAAAGCTTCAGGCATCAAACAGGGAAATTAATGCTGACCTGTCAACACACATGACTTATATATATTATTTGCTTTACATCTGCATGTCCCTTTAAACCAAATTGAACCTCCTATAAAAAACATGGCTGGGGCAGGCGGCTTCTATTTTCTGCTTCAAAGCTCTCTGAGGCCCATCTCCAGCTTTTAGGAAAAATTCCAATCACAAGACATTTTGGGGGTGAAATGAGTATTCTCAGCCGATGCAGCAGCAGGACACGAGGAGGAAAACAGGAATTTCATCAGCACATGGTCAAGACAAGAACGCACAGCAGAATCTAGGTCAGCCTTATCCTGATGTCTGTCCAGGGCCTGCTGGTGATGGGTATGCTAATGATGAGAGCCTCAACACATGTGTGTCCTGGGTCACACACCCACTGTGCTCTGGGTCACAGCTGTCACCTGACATGGCCCTGCACCATCCTCCTGTCGGATCTCCTGTTGTCTATATCTTTGGTCTTTATCTTTCTTGGTGTACCCCCTTTTGGGGTAGCACATCTCTGGAAGTTCACTGAAAAAGGATAACATGGTTATGTTAGTCATGTGTATGTGATGTGATTAAGATAACCTGGTTAACTTTAACCTGGTTTAACTTCATACTAGGGGTTCTCAAAATGTGGTCCCCGAACATGCAGCAGCAGCAGCAGCAGCACTTGGGAATTTGTCACAAATGAAGTTCTTGGGCCCCATCCCTCAAAACTACGTCAGAGACTGGGGTTGTGCCCTAGAGGGAAAATAAGTTTTAGCAAGGCTCCTGGTGTTTCTGAGGCATGCCAAAGTCTGAGAATCACTGTTTTCTCCTCGAGGTCCACCTTTCTTTCGCTTTGTAGCTACAACTGCTGACTAACTGGCTTATCATTGTTTACAGTTTTGGAGCTTCGATTCACAGACTTTTGCTCATAAAAAGCCACTTCATCTCTAATTGCTGCACACCAATTTACTTTTGTTTCCAAACACACCACAGCTGTACCAGACACTTCAAGCTGCACTCCAGGGTGCCTCTCCTGCCCGTTAGTTAGCCTGCTCCGGCTCCACTCACCACCGGAAGGTATTTGACTACCTTGTTAACATTCATCCTCTTCATACAGTGTAGCCATCAGAGCTGAAATGCAGCAAATACGCAGCAAGAAACGGAGGCATTGAAAAATCTCCCCATGTGATAGATGCCTGCCAATTAGTGCACTTGCTTAAAGACAAAATGATCCCAAATGCTGACGGTCGTCTCTAACTTTTTAAATTCAGGAAAAACATCAGACCAGTTAATTATTATATTGTAACTTTAAAATCAAAAAGCGTTTAGAAGAACTGCATTGCAAAAATATAACGACAAATACATTTCTAGGAATATTTTTAGACTCTCTTCAGCTATAGCTGTCAGTGTAAATTTTTCTGTTAGCAGCGGGTCCTTGGTCAACTTAACACTTCAAACTGTTCCCTGTAACACAGAGAAACTTCGTGTTCTTTGTCCAATTCTTCCCTCTCGTTGTCCCTGATGTATAATGACTGTCAAGGTCACTGTGCACATGAACTAAAATATTTTGATTTTGTTCTGTGATGTAAGAAGTAACATTTTACATAAATATCCACAGTAAAATTTTTCATAATACCTAAAAAGTGGAAACAACTCAAATATCCATCAACTGATGAATGGATACATAAAATGAGTTCATCTATACAGTGGAATATTACTCAGCCATAAGAAAGAGTGAAGTACTGATTCATGCAACTTGGATGAACTTTAAAAACACTGTGCCAGACACAAATGGCATATATTGTATGATTCCGTAACATTAAATGTTTAGGGGAGGCAAATCCAAGAGAAAGCAGATTCCTGGTTAGAAGGAAGTGCTAGGGGGAGGGAGGAATGGGGAGTGACTGCTAATGGATGCAGGACTTTTTGGGATGATGAAAATGTTCTGGGATTAGTGCTGATGACTGCACATCTCTAAAAATATACTAAAACCCACTCAATTGTATGCGTTAATAGGGTACATTTTCTGGTACCATGAATCAGATCTCAATTTTTAAAAATGTAATATTTGGAAATTCATTTTAGTATCATTATTATAAATAAGCTACATGAAAGAAACAGATTTAGGAATAACATAGGATTAGAGAGAAATGCTAATGAGTTTGCCCCTCATCGGAATACTAAACTGTTATTGGGACAGCTGGATTACTGGATTAATGATGACTTTTCTCACTTACCTATGAACTATAAATTTGGTTCACTGAATTTAAAAAATCAAATCAGTGTGTCTTTTTGTCTGCAAGAAGGGAGGCAGGAGCTGTACAGCTGCAGCCGTGTCTGGAGGCAGAACAACTGAGTGCTGCCCTGACTTCCCTGACTGGTATGGTTAGATTCCCTTCCACCCTCCACTCTGCATGCTGCTTCTGAACCGACCTGACCAGGAGCTCAGGGCTGGCTAAGACTGTGCAGAGCTGTTTATTACCATTTTCCCCATTTCTTTTTGGGGAAATGTTCATTATCCTGGCTCTGAAAATTTTACAGACAAAAAGTTAAAGGGTTTGTGTGTGTGTGTGTGTGTGTGTGTGTGTTTGGTTTCTTTCCTTAGCAAAGATGAGCTGAAAAACAGCTCTACAGAACAACCACTACTGAAATCCAGAATACAAAAATGGAATCAATGAGCTATAAACAAAGGATGGAGCCAGTGAGAATGCTCACCACTATCCCAGCATGAGAATGTATAGGTTTTTTTCCTCCCCCCAAAATTAGAAAGTAAGTCCAGAGTCGTCTAACACGCTTACTCAAACTGTGGATCATGAATATAATGTTATATCTGGCTTCTGCGCACCTACTCTTTTTTTTCTTTTCAGTGTGCGTGACAAACGATCTAATGACTTAAAGGAATAGTTTGATCTACAGATAAATAACTTAAAATTTAAATGGAAGAGGAGTGAGAATGGGCTGGTCTAGGAACAGGGTTATTTAGTATCAAAAGGTCAAAGGAGGTCGCTGCAGCAAATCTGTCATTTGATGAAAATATTAGAATGAAAATACTAACGTGCCACCTTGGCCAGACCCCTGGTGGCTGAGATCTGCTACAATGTGAGTGCACAAGTTTTTTTTTTTTTTTTTAAAGATTTTACTTATTTATTCATGAGAGACACAGAAAGAGAGGCAGAGACATAGGCAGAGGGAGAAGCAGGCTCCCTGCAGGGAGCCCGATTCAGGACTCTATCCCAGGACTCCTGGTTCACAACCTGAGCCAAAGGCAGATGCTCAACCACTGAGCCACCCAGGCATCCCAGAGTGCAAGTCTTTTTAAATTTACCCAGCTCATTATCTCCAAAGAGTTTATACCACCAACTGGCCCAGAGCCTTCATATACACAAATACTTCTTAAAACAATAAAAGATAAAAAACAGAAAATAGACACTGACTTTTCTAGCCTCCATCACGCAGCGCCCATGGAGACTAGCCTTAAATCCTACCTCATCATTTCCTGAATTTCTCAACCAGGAGTCACCTTCAGCTGTTCCTCTGAGCCCTCCCTAGGACATGTCATCACGCAGAACCGCCCTACTCTGAAGTCTTGCTTTCCAAGGTTACTTTCCCACTTGATTACTTCTAGACCTCTCACTCCTTTTAATCCATCTGCACTTTGGACTCATTGAGACAGTAGATCCAATGATCCTTTTATTTTTTCTCACCTCATCAATGCCCACCTGACTCTCCTTTCTTGTCTAGTCTAGGATCCCATTATCCCTCACTGCAACCACTTTCTTGCTCCATTCCCCCCGTCACCCCCCCCAACCATGTTTTCTGCCCTGTTGTTAATTCCTTTATATATATATATATATATATATATATATATATATATATATATATAAAGATTTTACTTATTTATTTGATAGAGTGCACATGAGAGCGAGCAAGCACAAGCAGGGGGAGT
This sequence comes from Canis lupus baileyi, assembly GCF_048164855.1. Classification (NCBI taxonomy): domain Eukaryota; kingdom Metazoa; phylum Chordata; class Mammalia; order Carnivora; family Canidae; genus Canis; species Canis lupus. Next base: position 27,959,025 of record NC_132848.1, on the reverse strand, counting down.
GTCAGAGGCAGAGGGAGAGAAGCAGACTCCCCACTGAGCAGGGAGCCCATGTGGGCTGGATCCAGGACCTTGATATGATGACCTGAGCTGAAGTCAGCTGCTTAACCACCCAGGCACCCCTGTTATTCATTCCTAATCCAGGAATCAGCAAACATCTCCTGTAAGGGACCAGATTGTAAATAGTTTAGGCTTTCTGGGACATACAGTCTCTACTGCAACTACTCAGCTCTGCTGTTGTAGCACAAAACCAAACAAAGATTATGTGTACAACAATTACTCTGGTTGTGTTCCAATAAAACTTTATTTACAAAAACAGGGAGTGGCCTCCTTTGACCCCAAAGCTATGGTTTGCCAGTTCCTGTCCTAACCCTATTTAAGTTCAAATATCTGCCTTTTTCCTTCCTACCCCCAGGCTGCTCAGCACTATTGGAGAAAAGGATCCTGCAAATCAGAATCCCTACAAATTACGGCTCCTTCATCGAACCAGTGTCTTATCGGCTCTTTCTTCCATTTTCTGAAGTGGCTATTCTAAATCTTACCAGTCCTTTCACCACACTTACAGCACTCCAAACCCCTCAGTCTGGGTGGGTGACCTCGGACAATAAGATATAGAGGCCATGATATAATGAGTGGCACAGGAAAGCTCAATACGTCTTAATTATTAAGAGCCACCAAACCCTTCCCTCACATCTGATACATCCTTTTCCCTCCTTCCCTGCAGGCCCTGAGGATGAGGTGAGTGTATTTCTGTTCTGGATTCTAGCCCATCTCAGGGTTACCCCCCACCTTGTCCCACCGGGTTTCTTTCCAGGCAACAGCCCCTGCCAGGCTCCCTGCCCCAGCCTCTGCATCAGTCCTCCACATTCCCTGACCTCAGTGATTTTTCTAAACCACATTTAAAAAGCTGCTCACCTGGCCTAACACCCTTAGTGATGTGCATTCTTTTCAAAATAAAGTCTAACCTCTCACACACATCTCCTCCTCATCTGTCCTGGCATAATTTTCCAGTGCTTTCTTCTGTTATTTCCTCATATTTCATTCCTGCTTTACTAGGCTGCTTTTAATTCACTTATTATATATTGGGTACCTATTACGTACAAGACACTGTGATTGGTGCTGGGGATACAATAATAAACAGGCAGACACGGTTCCTTCCCTGAGGAAGGGGACATTCTACTTGGGGGGTGGAGGGGACATTAAATAATTCAATGCATGTGTAATTATACTGAATTAGGATGATAATACATGCTAGAAGGATAATTATATGTGCTTAGACAACATATAGTGGAAGGGGGATCTGAGATCATTGAGGGGGTCAGGAAATCTTACAGAAGTGATGTTTGAGCTGATGACCCCTGAAGGAGAAGTAGGAGAGAACTGGGGAAAGGGTGGATCAGAAGTGTTCTAGTGGAGGGAACAACAGTACAAAGGTGGTGAAAGCAATTTGCTTTACTTGACAAATGGAAAGAACACCAGGCTGCTGGGAGAGGCAGAAGCTAGCCATCGCAGGGCACGGAAGCCTATTTGATCTTTAGGAACACTCCAGAAGTCTGGGGCTTCCGTGGGGAAATATCAGGCTCACATCCTCTGGCTGCTGAACTGGAGCTCCCTAGAAACCCTTCGGTTAGTACAATCACAACTGCGCACTATTCCTCAGCCTGGAAGGCCCTTTCTGGAAGCACCGGAGTTTCCTCATTCCTGAGAATAATAAGCAAGGAACTCCTGGGTACTTTGGGGAAATAACCAGAGTGGGTCTGGAGGGTTAGCAGGGGGCTGCAGGCCTAGAACTGTAAAAGTGGAATCAAACATAGAGGCACTGGAGTAATAGCAAACTTTTCTGTGGTACTTGCTGGGTACCGGATTACTCAGATCTGCTTCATGTTTGTGAATTCATGGAGCCCCTCCATGTGTGTGGCAATGCCATCCCTGTGTCCACTCCACAGATGAAGATACTGATGCCTGGAGGCACGCCACCAGTGGCTAGGCTGCGATTATGAACCCAGGCAGTGTGACTCCAGAACCTGGGCTGCTAACAACTACACAATTCAGCCATTCTTTGTGCTCTGCTTCAATATATACTACATCTCCATGTCTTAAAACCCAAAATACAGTAGGAAAATTTTGCCATAAAACATCATATTGCATTTAAAAATCATAATAATAATAAAGTATACAGCATTTTATATTTACCTGCATATTTATTTATAATTTCCAGTGCTCATTTTTTCCCCCTACTGAATACACTGGGGTCTTCCCCTCCATGTATAGTTTAACAGTCAGTCAAGGATTCAGGTCGAGTTTATAAACAGAATGTGGGGTGGGGTTCACCCCTTCTGAGTTTCCCTCCCTGTTGATTTCTTGAATAACTGTCCAGCACCTCTGCCAGTGAGGCTCTCTTTGATACCTCAGGCCATGACTGAGTAGTACTCTCAGGGGCTTAATGTTGGCTACTGTATGTTTCAGCTCTGAAACTTTCATTTCATTCTTTCTTTATAGATGTTAGTATCTGATGAAATTCTCCATCTTTCCCTCTGTGCTCTTGATCATATTTATCACAGCTATTTTAAAGTATCTTGTAATGTCAGTTATCTAGCTTATTTGAGGGTCTGTTTCCATTATCTGTTTTTCTACTGTATTTTAAATGCCAAAAATTTTGCATGAAAAGTGATAGGAGCTCTTAAGAAAGGATTTTGTTGTCTTCTAGAAGACAGATGGGCTATAAAGCAATGACTTTGCTCTAGATGGAGCTGGATTTCAGCATCTATGAGGGCTGTTCTGGTTCTGCTCTGCCCTTAACCCAGGCTGTAGTTCTGATGCTTTGGGTGTGGCCTGTGGAGGAACCAGCTGAGAACATGGAGTACTGACCAGAGCCACACAACTTGGCAGATCCTGAACTCCTGTCTCCTAGCACCCTGAGATTATCAGAATCTCTGTGTAGCATGCTGGCCCCTTCGAAGCTGCTTCCCATTTAGTTTCTCGGCATCTTTAGCAGGAGGCAGATGTTTCAGTAAGAAATTACACAAAGAGGGATCCCTGGGTGGCGCAACGGTTTAGCGCCTGCCTTTGGCCCAGGGCGTGATCCTGGAGACCCGGGATCGAATCCCACGTCGGGCTCCCAGTGCATGAAGCCTGCTTCTCCCTCTGCCTGTGTCTCTGCCTCTCTCTCTCTGTGACTATCATAAATAAATAAAAAAATAAAATAAAATAAAAATAAAAAAAAAGAAATTACACAAAGATTTTTGGGCTTTCTCCTCTGTGAGTTCCTCTCCTCTGGAATATTGGCCCCTGGAGTCCCTGCTCACTGGGAAGCCCCAAATTCCAATCCTGTCTCCCAAGCTCAGTGAGACAGTGGAGAGTCCAGGCCTGTGATTTTTCCCTCAGTTTTAGTCATCCTGCTCTACTAACAGGCAAAAGGTCCATGCTGGGAAAACAGGTGAATGTTGAACCAACTGAAAGTAAACTAGTTTCCTACTTTATTCACATCACTTGACACCAAATGTGTGGGTTTCACACACAAGGATTTCTCTGATTCTCTGTGGACATCAACTGAGTGTCCTATAATTTAATTCAATTCTGACACTACCCAGAGTTAGTGCAGCTCCCAGAGATTAAGGGCTCAATCCCTTAATCTCAAGACTACCTACCACTTTAGATTCCAATCAAAAGTCTAGGCCTCCCGTATTTCTGACCTGCCAGCTATAAATTGAGGGATCCCATGATCCCCTCCTTGGGTTTGATAAATCACTACAATGGCTCATGGAACTCAGGAATGCGCTTTACTTACCGTTACTGGTTTATTGTAAAGGATGTAAGTCAGGAAGAGCCAAATGGAAAAGATGCACAGGGCAAGGTAGGGGAAAGGGCCCAGAGCTTCTAAGCCTTCTCTGGGTATGCCACTCTCCCAGAAACTTCATGTGTTCACCAACGTGGAAGCTCTCTAAACTCCACTGCCTAGGGCTTTTTATGAAGGTTCCATTACAGACATTATTGATCAAATCATTGGTCAAGAGTGATTAACTCAACATCCCTATAGATCAAGGGGTGGGACTGAAGTTCTAAACCTCTAATGACCTGATTGGTTACTCTGGCAACCAGCTCCCAACCTCCAACGGTCACCCTAGAATAAACAGGCATGCAAGAAAGGGGCTTATGACAAATAACAAAAAGACACTTTTCTCACCCCTGTCACTCAGGAAATTCCAAGGATTTTAGGACCTCTGGGCCAGGAATCAGGGATGAAGACCAAATATATATTTCTTATTATATTACAGTATCACAGTCCTTTTCCTAGGATCTTGACCTCATTATGTGTTTTCTATCTTGGTTGTTTTACAGGACTTCAAGCCAGCTTTTAATAGTTTTCCAGCTTTAACCAGTTTTGGTGGGAGGGTTAGATAATACTATCTACTTCATTATAGAAGCAAAAATCTTCCTTGCTAACTGGCTTTTGAGACACTTCCAGCTGATGTTTATAACTAAGTGTGCTTGGTACACAGGCAGTAGCCAAAACCTATTTTCAATTATCCTTCTGTGGTATTTGTGAAAGAAATGAAGTCAGAGTAACAACTTCCCAGGCAACAGCTACACATATAAACCATCACAGTCACGGTGACCAGTACTGAGTGGTTTCCACATTGGTAGTCTCTGCAGGACAGTTTATTTGGTAACAAAACTAAGAATCAGTTTATTTTTAGGCTATTTAATCCCCTGAAGTCCTGGGAAAGGCAGCAAGGAGAATCTATCATTCACTGACCTAACTAACACAGAAGTAACTTTCTTTAGCCTCAATGCGCTGGCTTCTATTGTTTTACATATATGATGGTACTTTTGACCTGAGTTTGAGGCAGTTTAAAATATTTATAATAAAACATTGTATTTATATAAGTTAGTAAGCATTATTATACAAAAAACCAGTAAAACTACATCCATCTGAAAAATTAATGAGCAGGTGCGCTGGGTGGCTGAATCAGTTAAGTGTCTGCCTTTGGCTCAGGTCATGATCCCACAGTCCTGGGATGAAGTCCCACATTGGGCTCCCTGCTTAGTGGGGAGCTGCTTGCTTCCCATTCAATTCTCCCTCCCCCTCTGCACCCCCCATGATGGTGCTCTCTCTAACAGATAAAAAATCTTAAAAAAAAAAAACTGCATGAGCAAATTATTCTTCTATTAATTAGGTTTAAAGAGGAAAGAATAGGGGATCCCTGGGTGGTGCAGCGGTTTGGCGTGGGCCTTTGGCCCAGGGCACGATCCTGGAGACCCAGGATCGAATCCCACGTCGGGCTCCCAGTGCATGGAGCCTGCTACTCCCTCTGCCTATGTCTCTGCCCGCCCCCTCTCTCTCTCTCTGTGACTATCATAAATAAATAAAAATTAAAAAAAAGAGGAAAGAATAATTATACAATGCAGGATTTGGTAACTGACAACCAACAGCCTGGATTCCCAATTGGCTTTATGCTTTACCATCCAGGCTCAAGAATACTGCAATCCTTTTAATGTTTTATGGGACAGAAAAAGGAAAAGGTTCTCCACTGCTTTTTTGCAATCAGTATACAGCCCTTTAAAAAAAAAAAAGGCCCCATGTGCACACAAACACACAGATATATATTATTTGTATGTGCCAATAAACATAATAACTAATTCTTTTTTATATCGTCTCTTAATAAGTAACCTAAATGCCTAACAGGAAGCTCTTATTTAATGTGAGTTCTTTCTAGTTTGTTCAGCATTAGAACTGCTTAGGGATGCCTGGGTGGCTCAGTGGTCGAGCATCTGCCTTTGGCTCAGGGCACAATCCCGGAGTCTTGGGATGGAGTCCCGCATCAGGCTCCTCTCAGGCTCCCTGCTTCTCCCTCTCCCTGTGTCTCTGCTTCTCTCTGTGTCTCTCTCATGAATAAAGAAATAAAAAAATCTAAAAAAAAGAACTGCTCAGAACTTGTGCTTCAACCAAGCACTTGGAACCCCCTATGATGAATTGCCTCTCAGGTCTTTAATAAAAGGGATGCTTTCCTAACTGAGAAGTGCCTCTCTCTGGTGTGTATATTTTAGTAACACTGGATGAAGAGTGAAAGAAGGGAACCAAAAACAGAGGCAGAAAGCATAGAAAAGTAGCAGAAGAATGCTTCAAAAGAGGGTGTGTGGGGATCCCTGGGTGGCTAAGCGGTTTAGTGCCTGCCTTTGGCCCAGGGCGTGATCCTGGAGTCCTGGGATCGAGTTCCAAATCGGGCTCCCTGCAACGGAGCCTGCTTCTCCTTCTGCCTGTGTCTCGACTCTCTCTCTCTCTCTCTCTCTCTCTCTCTCTCTCCATGTGTCTCTCATGAATAAAATCTTAAAAAAAAAAGAGAGAGTGTGTGTGTGTACATGCGCACATGTGTAGACTCACCCCATGTGGTCACAGGCTTGAGGTTTTCCTCATCCATCTGAAAAATGCTGGATTGTGCTGGCTTCTGAAAGTCCTTATTACTTATAATCTCCTTCACTGGGTCAAATGTTTTAAATGAGGGAGAGACATAGAGTGTCTCTACAGAGGCCTGGTTATAGAAAGTAGAATCTGATTTTGACATCCTTAAATTAGGGCTGATAAACTCTTCTTTATCTGATGACCAAAACGATGGTAAAGTTGTCAATGTTTCGAAACTTTTTGCAGTTGACTGCTTTTCTAGACGTATGTGCAAAGGGTTTTTGGTTACAGTATTCGTAATGGTACTGTCTGATTTCTTGTCCAAACTCACATTTGTCTGCAGAGATGGGCTCTTTTCTGAGGGGGTAGGCACAGCATCTATAAAATACCACATAAGAACTTTGATCAAAAAATACAACTTAAAATATTCTATTTTGAATCCGTTGCAATTTTATTTAATTTTTTAAAGTAAACTCTGCACCACACATGGGGCTCGAACTCATGACCTTGAGATCAAGAGCGGCATGTTCTACTGACTAAGCCAGCCAGGCACCCCCAAATCAGTTGCAATTTCAATAATCAGACTTTTTAAATGCCACTCTCTATTTAGTTGTCTCTACTTTCTTACTATGTTTCTCTTCTGCCTATATAAAGTATACCTCAGCTATTACTGATGCATTAGTCATTTGGTGGCTGCTTCTCTATCTCTCTCCTCACTGAAGCACAAGGCAAGGAAGGCTTCAAATAACTTGTCTTTAAATATTTCTCTCTTCACCCACTTATCTGTCTCTGGAACCATTATATTTTTAGTACCTTCAAACATTCATATTTCAAAAGATAAACTAGAGAAAATATGCCACATCAAACTGGTCTATCCTTATAGAACTGGCTACAAAAAAAGTCTTTTACCCCTGTAATAAAAATATATATATATCTTCTTGCCCCAGTGGCTATGCAAAGCCCATGAAAGAAAACCCTACTTTAGGTAGCAGTCTAATTTTAATAAATCCTTTGGCTATGTGGGAGAAAAGAAGCAATCTTTCAGAGTGTTGTGATTACTGAAATATAAGTTGCATCAGGTCAGAATCTTTGTCTATATCATTCATTTCTATCAACAACAGTACCTAGACTATAACAAAGTACCTGGAATGTAATGCACAAGTAATATTACAAATAGAAGGAGTTGAAAGAAACAGATATTTAAGGTGGGTCTGATACGGAAGATCTTTTGAATCTATGAATTATGAACCTGATCTAAATTTCTAGATGTGAATTGTTATCAACAGTGCTGGGTTTTGGTCTCAAGTAGTTTTATCTGAAGTTGGATATGGAAAGAAAGAGAATTATTTTAAAAGACAGAATTAATGGAATTAGAGGTATAATGAGACGAGAGTGGGCAAAAGGAAGATTGTATCATTTGAAGTTCCCAGAAGAGAAGAGAATACAAGAATTATGTAATCCGCTATCAAGTGCTGATGTATCACAACACACATCATGACCTCACAATGCACATTTAGAATGTGTCTAGGCTCTGAGTTATTAAAGAAAACAAAGCCTCTGAGTTTTTAAAGAAAAACAAGTTTTCTTTGACTCTAAAAACCTTCCTTCCCATTTTCATCCATAGCTAGAGGCCAGCCTGGGCAAAAGGGCTGCTGGGATGCCACAGCATTGGATCTCACTGCCTCCATCAGGAATTCCATTTCTTTCCAACCCTCTCAGCTACAAGTTTTCTCATCTTTTCAGACTCAATTCAAATATCACATTCTCCTGTCCTGATCCTTTCCTTTTCTTGCCTTATCCCGTTTTGTTTTTTTTTTTTTAAAGATTTTATTTATTTATTCATGAGAGACAGAGAGGCAGAGATATAGGTAGAGGGAAGGCAGGCTCCATCTGGGGATCCTGATGTAGGACTCGATCCCAGGACCCCAGGATCATGACTTGAGCCAAAAGCAGACACTTAGCCACTGAGCCACCAGGTGCCTGGGCCTATCCTGTTCTTGTCTTTCTTACCACACCCTGCTTGGAGCCCTGTGAGTCATCATTACACTTGGTCTCGTTTCTCACCAGTCTGGCCCCTACCTGCAAACAGGACCCTGAAGAGACCTTAGTAGGAGTCCTGTTTGTACCCAAGCACTTGACAGCGTGGCCCCTACGATGTGCTCAGGAAATGCTTGTTGAGGAAAAGGACAAATTGAAGCACAACGATAAAGGAAAAGTTATGCCTTTGGTTTTTTTTTTTTTAAATCAAATACAATTTCATGGGGTGCCTGGGTGGCTCAGTCAGTTAAGTGTCTTTGGGTCAGGTCATGATCCCAGGATCCTGGGATCGAGCCCCACGTCCTGCTCCCTGCTCAGTGAGAAGTCGGCTTCCCCCTCTCCCTCTGCCCCCTGCTTGTGCTCTCTCTCTCTGTCAAATAAATAAATATTTAAAAACAGACAAACAACAAATATAGTTTACTGAATAATAATTAAAGGAAACACCAAATTAGTAGATGAAAATAACTTCTAAAATATTTCTAATTGGGATCCCTAGGTGGCGCAGCAGTTTAGCGCCTGCCTTTGGCCCAGGGCGCGATCCTGGAGATCCAGGATCGAATCCCACGTTGGGCTCCCGGTGCATGGAGCCTGCTTCTCCCTCTGCCTGTGTCTCTGCCTCTCTCTCTTTCTGTGTGACTATCATAAATAAATAAAAAAAATTAAAAAAAATAAAATATTTCTAATTTGCATATGACCAAGCTATATCTAGCTGGTAAAAGGTTCTGCTAAAAATATTAATATATTCCTGGTAGAATGCTAGATTTGTGGTATTCCCAGGTACATGTGTACATCACCATATTTACATAAAAACATTCCTTAAAAGTGAATCTTAGTCAAAGATTTTTCCATTGGTTTCTATTTTACATCTGAGAAAAATGGGGGAAAAACATTTTTCTATAGTAGCAGAATCATCTTAAAATTTAGCAATATGTAAAGTAAGATAATTTGGAATGACAATGACTTTCTGATGGAAATATTCATAATAACAATCTAAACCTCAAAACTGGAATGTATAAACTCATCTGTATAGCCATCATTTTATTTTTTTATGTATTATTATTTTTAAAGTCATCTCTACACCCAACATGGGGCTTTAACTCATGACCTCGAGATCAAGAGTCGCATGCTCTACCAACTGAGCCAGCCAGGCACCCCTAACCATCACATTAATGTTTAATAGAAAAGCTTAAAATTACAAAAGAAAAAGTTATCTTAAAATTCAATGAGACAGAGGTACTTAGGTTGCTCAGTTGGTTAAGTGAATGGCTCTTGATTTTGGCTCAGGTTATGATCTCAGGGTTGTGAGATAGAGCCCCACATAGGACTGTGCATGGAGTCTGCTTGGGATTCTCTCTCTCCTTCTCTCCCTCTGCCCCAGCCTCTCTGCTGGTTCTCTCTCTTTCTCTCCCTCTCAAAAATAAAAAATAAAAAGAAATTTCAATGAAACCAGGCTAAAATCTATCCACCCTCTTTCCCAGTTGTCTGGGAGGAACAGAACACAGTCTTCTAGTTGCTTAAACTTTGTTTTATAAACTGGTAATCTTTTTATTTATTTATTTATTTATTTATTTATTTATTTATTTATTTATTTATTTATGATAGGCACACAGTGAGAGAGAGAGAGAGGCAGAGACACAGTCAGAGGGAGAAGCAGGCTCCATGCACCGGGAGCCCAACATGGGACTTGATCCCGGGTCTCCAGGATCGTGCCCTGGGCCAAAGGCAGGCGCTAAACCGCTGCGCCACCCAGGGATCCCATAAACTGGCAATCTTTTTAATGAATAAAACACTATGATCTAAAATAAGAAAGCATGACAATTCAAAAATAATAATTTTATCTTATTTTTTTAAAGATTTTATTAATTTACTTGACAGAGAGCGAGCATGCACAAGCAGGGGGAGCGGCAGAGGGAGAGGGAAAAGCAGACTCTCTACTGAGCAGGGAGCAAGATGCAGGACTTCATTCCCAAGACCCCAGGATCATGACCTTAGCTGAAGGCAGACACTCAACTGACTGAGCCACCCAGGTGCCCCCAAAGTAATGATTTTAAATGCAGGGTAGATGACAGAGGAAAATGTTTACTTAACTAGAAGGTAGAAGATACCTGAGGAGTCTAGGTAAAGTAAGCTGTACTTGGGGCCTTGGCCGCCCCCTTGCTCCACCCCTCTTCCTGTGCAACAAGCCAACGTATCCTCTTCAGTCCAACCACTACTTTATTTACAGTTAATGTTCACAAATTCTTCAAAAAATCCTTCTTGTTTCAGTGACAAAGTCTAAATTCCTTGGGTTTTAAAAGCCCTCCGTTGCTGCTTCTTCTTTTTAAATTTGTTTTTCCTTTTCTTTTCTTTTTGGTTATAGTCACCCTGGAAAACTGCTATACCTGCTAAGGCCTTTACCTAGTTAAGAAGTCTGACCCATGTAGGCATTTGGCCCTACATGGTCTGGAGATATTATGTGTGGGGTATCAGTCATACCACAGAGTTTGGCTAGCTGCTAAATGCAAAGTGGAAGGTGGCCAAGTTGTATCTTACAAATGCTCTCAAAGGCAATCCTTCTAGTTTCTGGAAAGCGTGACCCTGATTCACAGCTGAACTCTTCATCAAAGGATCCATTGAAGACCCTTCAACTTGATTGCCATTTATTTACACATTCTCTAGAAACCTCTACTGCTTTCCAACTTCTAATAACTTCACTTTTTATTGTTTCTTTTTTTTAAATTGGGCTACAGTTGACATATAGCATTGTATTAGTTTTGGGCATACCACACAATGATTTGATATACATGTATATTGTAAAATGATCATCACAGTGAGTGTCATTAACATCCACCACCGTTACACACAGTGTTTTGTCTTGTGATGAGAACTTTTAAGATCTATTCTCTTAGCAACTTTCAAATATACAACACAGTATTATTAGTCACCAAGCTGTACATTATATCCCCAGGACTTATTTTATAACTGGAAGTTTGTACCTTATGATCACCCACACCCATTCTTCTTTTCCTATTATTATTATTATTATTATATTGCTTATTTTCTATGGCTACTCAACAGAAAACTAACCTCCAGTCAGGTTATCTCTTCCTCACTCATGTTCATTCAGGTCCCTTTAGCTTCATTCTCCATGTTTTTTAATCTTTACTACCATCAATTTCTCACTCTGCACTCCAACACTGGAATGCTTTCCCCCTTCTCTATCTATTTCAACCCTACCAACTTCTCAAGGCCTATCCCAACTACTTCTCAAAACTATTTCCAATCATGTCTACCTAATCCATCCCTTTTCTTCATAATAAATATTAGTTTCAGGGATCCCTGGATGGCTCAGTGGTTTGGTGCCTGCCTTCAGCCCAGGGCGTGGTCCTGGAGTCCCAGGATCAAGTCCCGCGTTGGGCTCCCTGCATGGAGCCTGTTTCTCCCTCTGCCTGTGTCTCTGCTTCTCTCTCTCTCTTTCTCTGTCTCTCATGAATAAATAAATAAAATCTTAAAATAAATAAATAAATATTAGTTTCTATAAATTCATTTTTTTGGTAGATTCATTTTTTTCAGTGATTATACGCTGTATAGAGCCTATAACACATCATATTAAGTTCCTTAATTCTGACTTTAGAGTTTCTACCATGCTTTTGCATATAGGAGGTATGAAAATATTTGTTAAATTTAATAATTTATAAATTATCTAATATAAATATTGTTGATTTTGTGTATAATAATGTACAGTCTATGTGAAGGCTAAAAATAAGAATGATCAATCAAGAAACACTTGCTGAGCACCTTCTGTTTGCATTGGGTTATATTAGATTCTAGAGCCATACAAAGGTGGAAGTCATAGTTCCTACTGTCAATAAACATAAGGTCAAGTGTAGATTTTATATAGATAGGATATATATACATATTTGCATATATATGTGTGTACATATATATATACATACAAAAATATATATATGATAAACATAGAAATAACTAATAATACAAGTTACCAGTTCAATTTCACAATGTCTAAGAGATTCAGCTTCTCAATAAGTGAGTGAAAATAAAGAATATATTTGTATAACACAGTAAATTGAACAGGTTTCAGACTGGGTTCCCCCAGAAGCAGACTCTGAGGAACAGACTTGGATGCAGGTAGTTGATCTGGCCAGTGATCCCAAGAGCACGAGTGAAGGAGTGGGAAGGTAAAACTAAAAGGGATAAAGTCAACAGAGTGCACTAGTGGTCAGATGACCACTGTGAGCAAATGAGATTTGATCCTGCTGGGGGCTATAGGGCTGTCCATTCAGGAACGGGGAGGAGTCTCTTACCTTCACTGGTTGAGTGGTGCCCCCATGAGTAATGAATCTGTCGCGTTTCTAGGCTGTCCTATGCTTATGCTGAATGAGTCTATGGGCTCCAGAAGAGACACTGGTAGAGGACGAGGGAGACACAGGCACTCTCGGTGTATATGGAAACGGGTCCCTGGGACAACAGTTGTCCTCAGAGGCAGGCTCAGAGAATATGGGCTGGGGCATTCACGGCATTGCTACAAGATATACTCATTTTCAGCTTTCCTTTCCCAAAACCTACTGAAGTGACACAAGTGGAACAGAGGTATGAACCTAAAAGGGCAAACAGAATAGGAGAGAAGAGAGGACAACAGAAGATGAGAGTCATCAACAAATTGTTAGAAAAGGAACAGCTGATGGAGTGAGGAAGCAAACCCCCAGATACCAACAGCACGGAAGCCGATGTGAAAAAAATCAATTCCCACCTCAGAACTCTAGAAAGTTTCAGGAAGGGGAGGGTGAGGCACCTTTGTGCCTCATTATTTTAGGGAGAGCATCTTATTTGTACAATGAAAGATGTTTTTGTTGGCTGGTTGTTCATACATACGCAGAAGGGTGTGGATGAATGATGCTGAGTAGCCAGCGGATGGGCTGTCTCCTAGCTTTGTGATCCTGGGGCTGGGACATCACAAACCACGCCTCTGCTTTGCTGCCTCATTTTGTAGCACAGTTTTTCCTAAAATTGTATGATCCTACTACACTTAAATTCTTTCAGTTCTTCCAATTTAGCATGTTTCCTCTTTGTGCCAAGCTTTCACCCATGCTGTTGTTTATGCCTGAAATGCTCTTCCTCCTCTTTATATCTGATTTCCAACTTCCAAGGTGATGTCCGAGAGGCAGACATACATTTGCATATCTGTGTTTTTGCTCATGCTGCTCCCTCAGCCTAGCATATCCTTCATCTCTACCCTTCTCTTCTATCAAAAATTGTTTCATTTGTTTAAACTCAATTGAAATGCTACCACCTCTTCTGTGAGATCTTTATCCTCCGAGTTAAAACTGAATCCCTCCTTTGTTTTTGCATAATACAATGTGAATATTCATATTTTTCACTTATTTCCTATTTCAAATATTAGTCCTTCATTTGACAAATATTTATCAAGTACAAGGATGTAACAGGCACTATTCTGAGCTCTGTAACAGTGGTAAACAAATTTGTTGTTTCTGACTCATAGTTTCTTGTTTACAGAGGTGTCACCTCCAGCAGATTGCTAACTCCTTCAGGGTGCACATCTTTATCCAACTTGCTCAACCCTTAAGAGACTAGCAGAGTATGTGCAGTCATTTGATAAACGTTTGTTCAACGAGTCATTATGTGGATGGTCTCGTCATTAAAATAAATTCAATTGTTGAGGAAAAAGTCTTGGGGGACACCTAATTCAGTCCCTTTGCAATACACACGAGAACCTGGGACTTCCAGGAGCAGGCAGGACAGAACCTCAGATCCTTGAATTCTAGCTCAAAGCTCATTTTGCTAGGGGACTAGAAGATATAGAAAGTGTAGTAGAACTAGCTATGCCGCCTACTTCTTCACTGACAATTCTTCTGAAGGTTCACAACTGTCAAGTGACTGAAGTTTACTTTGAGGTCACTCCTTTTGCCCCTGGTGCCACTTTCAGAGCATAGGCCCAGGTGGAGGAGGACTGACTTAGGTACACAATGGACCCATGTATCTGTGCCCACGTGTCTCCTCCCAGGAAGCGCTTTGGGGTAGATGTTTTCTTGGATCCATATAAAGAATGCGCAGCATTTATGAAAAATTTTCTGAAGCCCATGGAAACTCCTGGGGATTTGCCAGAGAAGAGCAATAAATATTGTTTCTATATGGTTGAACACAAAGCACATAAATATATATACTCTGTAAACACTAAAGCAATTGTTTTGTGAGGGCTTTCCAACTTTCTCCAGGAGAGAATTTCTCTGAAATCCACTAAAAAGCAGAGAAGACTACAGAGTGAATTAATTTGGTTGGCTTGCTTTATCTGGTTTCTCATTTTCTTTCAATTTAAACCTGAATGTCAAAGAGCTTTGTTCTCAAGTATCTCTCTGGCAGACTCCTGGATGAGAAGCTCGGTATTAAATTATGAGTCTGTCCCCAGTTTCCTTTATTGTACAGTGCTTTACACCTGCCAATATACTTGATTAATGCAAAATACGACCTTGAAACATCGGTCATTGTAAAGCTGGCTTGATTACTCTTGATAGTTATCTTTAGGAAGAAGCTTATTCCTGGTGTAAGACATCAGATTGCAAATTTAAATACAGACTATCACCAAAATGCCTGAAGTAAGGGAAAACAACAACAACAACACCTCTCCATGCTTTAAGCCTACGGACAAAAGAGAAGAGCTATGTTGTTGAAGGGACCGAAAATGTTTTTGCTCCTTTGGAGACGATGATGAAATCATTTTTGAAAGGGAACATTGGATTTAATTCTAAGAGTCTTTGCCTACAGATAGGAACATTCTATACTGGTAACTCTTTTTCATTTTTCAATAATTCCACTGCCTTATTTCAGGTACTATAATCACTGCATATTTTTTTATATTCCATTATATGGTGAATCTAATAATGGGTGTTAATTCCAGCAGAGCCACTGCCATGATCAATTCTCCTGTTAGTCTGATACATTGTATCCAATTACAGCTACAAAGCAGAGAGCTGGCAAGCTTGACAAAAGATGGATGCCAAAATATGTCTTTCTGTAGTTTAAATACGTGTAACTGAAGGAGCTTCTACTTTTGCAATTATGTTAATCAAAGGAAATCGGATCTGATGATAATAAGTCCATTTTGCTAAGAGGCCACAGTTAGAAATTATTAATATAGAGGCAATTTGAATTGCTCATTAATATATTGGTTTAAGTAGACAGACAAGCCACTAATTTAAAATGGATATGAACGTGAAACTTGAATAACTTGTTTGATGTGAAAGTCTTAATATGTTTTTCTTACAGGATATGCATGAAACCCCAAATAATCATAAATTAGAACAGCTAGACTCTCCCTCTGGTCTGTGTTAAGTGTGTGTGCGTACATAGTTGTATGTTTTGAAGTTTTCACTTCATCATATTCATTATACTTAACTACAGAACATATTGTATCCAAGTTTTAAAAAGAGAAAATACTTTGGAAAATGTGGCTATGAAATATGGCAAGTATATTTACTGCTTTCAGTATAAATTTGAGATAATGGTTTTACTTTTCATAAGCAAATAGAGATATGGACACATTTAAAGGGGCTTTTCTTTTAAAACCTCAGGTAGGACAGTTGAAGGTTTTCAGGCCCTGAAAATGGGTCAGAGTGAATGGATTATAAAATAGGTACAGGATGCTCATTATTAAATTTTATATCATAGTTATGGTTCCACCAACAATAAAAATCATAATTTCCCTTAATAGATTATCATCATAAAAATTGAAACTGAACATGTCTTTGGGAAACTAGTGATCACTAGCTATTGCAACGTTTCCTGTTGTTGAGGCTAGGGTTTATTTACTTATTTGAAAGATTTTATTTATTTTATTCTTGAGGGACACAGAGAGAGAGAGGCAGAGAGGCAGAGACACAGGCAGAGGGAGAAGCAGCTCCCCGTGGGGATCCCAATGCAGGACTCCATCCCAGGACTCTGGGATCATGCCCTGAGCCAAAGGAAGCCGCTCAACCAGTGAGCCACCCAGGCGTCCAAGACTAGGGTGTAAATGGAAAGTGCTCTCTGGGACATGAAGGTCTCCTGCTTTACAGAGCATACTCCTGGCTGAAGGAAATGAGCAAGTGCTTGAAGGCACAAGTGTTTGTGATCATCAGACCAGACCTTAGAATGCCATTAAAACCCTACAAGGCGTCCTAGGAGAATAAAGACTTTAGATAAATTGGCCAGAGTTTCAATTCTGACATGAATTAAATATATGAAATGCTTGAAGTTGCACCTGGCACACAGTAAACACAAAATAGGTCCTGGGTGTTGTTATTATGGAACAGTCTGAAGACGTGAAACTCCCGAGGAGTTCCTGCCATGGCCTTGACTGGAAACATGGGCATCTGAACGCACCAGGTATTCTCCTCTCCCCCTGGAAATTCCTGTATATATAGACCACAGGCATAATGTGCATACTTTTTTGCCCATTGTTTTCAGAAGGTGATGTTTGAGACCCGGAGAACTGATGTTCTATGGAAAGATGATGAGGAGATGAAGACCTATAATTCTCAAATATTTTCCTCATTAGATGTGGAGACCAATAATAAACTTTGACTTCAATATGGAGTAAAAATCACGTCTAAGTCTGCAACACTGCAACAAAGCTAAGAATATAATTTAAATTGTGAATTCAGATGAAGAGTTAATTTCTCATGAAGTATGAATGCTCTATTTTACACAATAAGCTAAGAAGAAAATTCACTATTAAAATTTCATATGTTATATAATATACGTCCCTTTGGAAAATACCTTCCTGAATACCTAAGAGGAGTCATATCATTTTTCTTTCCCCAGGCAGTTAGTGTATGGTCCTTGTTTTTAGAGCTCTTTGCTTATATTTTTATAATATGATTTACAGTACCATACTGTAATTTACCTACTAATGTTTCCTCTTTTTTTAAAGATTTTATTTATTCATTCATGTGAGAAAGAGGCAGAGACACAGGCAGAGGGAAAAGCAGGCTCCATGCAGGGAGCCCGATGTGGGACTCGATCCTGGGTCTCCAGGATCACACCCTGGGCTGAAGGCGGCACTAAACCGCTGAGCCACTGGGCTGCCCTCATTTCCTCTTTTTATTCCAGCACCTTCCATATATTTTCATTCATTCATCTATGCAACAAATAGATGAATGAATTCGAGGATGGACCATATACTTTGCACTGTGCCTGAAAGTACAAAAGCCACTGGAATTATACTGGCAAAGTTTTTCGACATTGTAATTCATTTCAATTACAAAACACAGAAGATAAAATAACCATAGATATACTTCATATGTTTAAAGACATACAAGCTTGAAAATATGAGCACAGAATAAGAGATTATAAAACCAAAAACCAAGTAGAAGATTCAAGTAGAACTTCTAAAAATGAAAAACAAAATAACCAAAATTAAAAAAAAAATAACTGGTGATTAAAACAGCAGTAACTCTAGTTGAAAAGAAAATTGGGGAACTGAAAGGTAGTACAAAGAAATTATTAAAAAATACAGCACAGAGATCAAAGTGAAAGAAAATCTGGGCGTGAGTTGAGGCAATATGGCAGATGGAGGGTTCTCACACTAACGCCATGTCTAGTCAGAACACAACCTTCTTTTTGGTCTCTAGTGACCCACCCGATCACACATCAGCCATTCTTAATCACTAGAAAGAGTCCACCTCATGCTAGCACACCTCTGGGCTTCTGCACTAGCTGCTCTCCCTCCAGGGCCTGCTTTTACTTCTCTTTCCCTTCTCTCATCTGGAGGATGAAGTTGACCTACTTATGGGACAAAGCTCCCTCCTCTGAGCTCAGCTCTATTCATGTCAGAGCAGAGGAAGGGGAGTAAGAGACAAATGTCTATCTCTTCCTCATCTGGCCATTGTTACAGTCACATATCTCTTGGTTGCTGCTACTGCTTTGGCTAACATGGCTATCCACAGCCTCTCAACAGCAGGCACCCAATCACTGGCTCTCTTGTGGAGTGGATAGGAGAGTTCTTCAGAGCACCCTGGGGACCCCGCCCCTAACCGCACCACTCCCTAATGTAGGACACATCCAGGTCTGCTTCAGCTTACTCCAACCACCTCCCTGCTGCATCCCCTCCACGGTGACTTCCAATGTTTGCATCTAGCCCCTCAGGCCTGGCACATACTTGACTCCTCTCTTCCTCTCCTCTCCCAGGGTTAGGAGTGAGTTGGACAGTTAGGCAGTCATGGCCAGGGTCTCCAACAAGAAAATATGGAGTCAGAACAGCTAATATAAAATGGCATTAACATCTTGTTCTGGAGCTTAGACAGGACCAGACTGACATTCTGCTTTGCAGCCCTTGCAAAAATGACTTCTGTAAAATGTCCTAAAATAAGACAATTAACCACAAAGCATTTGTCATGGACAAAGGGGAAGTTAGGACATAAGCCCCCAGATGTCAGAAAAAAAAAAAAAAAGACCATCAGTGCATACACATTAACCTAATAGGTAAACAGATATGTAACCCTGTTGGGCACAGGGTGTCAGCACACCCTGGTTGCTTAAGAGAGTTCCACAAAAGAGCTCATTAAAAAAACCAGAACTTAGAAACTCCAAGGGCAACCTTCTTGGGCATCCCCCCCTCTCCGGCAGCTTTATACTTCTGCTCAGTAAACTTGGCCCTGCTGCCCACCACTCTTCGTCTGATCTAGCTCTTCATTCTTCAAAGCGTTGTGACCAAGGGCTGCGGGCACTAAGGGGACACAAATCCTGTAGCACCAGGTGACTGCTGGCTACAGGGGAGAATTCACAGCTGGAAGTTCAGGCCTCCAAGCCCCATGGGTCCTCAGGAGTGTCCATGAATCCTTTTGCTTGTCCTTTGCCCTCTCATTTCTCTTAAAGATAATTCCAAACCTTCACTGGTCTCCTCAAGCACCCTTGTCAACCAGACCTTCTCTCATTTTTAGTAAATAACCTTCTCCCCTCTTCCTCAAGGAAAGAGAGGCTTTTCAACAGATTTGTTTTAGCTTTTCATCCTCCTGCCAGCCAACTGAACTATGACCTACGACTACTCTTCGCTCTCTTCCCTTCGTTTTGAGGGTCAGAAACCCTGCCTATGCCTGTCCAGGCCCGTCCTGCCATCTGTGTCACCGAAACACTCCCAGTTGCCTTTCCTCTCATCTTCAACTCCTCTTTTTTTTTTTTTTTTTTTGGTTAGCTTTCTCCTCTCAATCACAGAGGAGAGGTCTTTTTTTAAATACTTCCGTGGGCCTCTGTGTCAGCGTTTCTCCTGCTCCCCTCCTCACCCAAACACAATGGAAAGCAAATGTTTCCCCTTGAATTCATTTCCTTCTTTCCTGATCACCTTCTCAGAACACCACAGTGTGGCTTCCATTCCCACTTCTCAACTGACGCTTTCCTGAGGACCACTGACCTTTTCAGTGAACCACAGGACATCTCTGCGTTATTTCAGATTGACTCGTCTCTCCTCCCTCTGCACCCCTTCATCTCATACGTTCTCTCCCTCAGAAGATATTTATTAGGCAGTGTGGCACACACTATTCCAGGAACTAAAAATGCAACAGTGAACAAAATCACGGAGTCTTTGCCCTGGAGCACAAGCTACAATGCATTACAGGGGAGAGGAAGTTGTTAATCACCAAAGATTCGTGCACAGTACGTCAGACGATGCATTCTGTGGAGGATGATGGAGTGGTCGGAGGCATGGGGAGCTCAGGGGGATGAGCAGGCCTGCAGGGAGGGTGGTCTCGCTGTAAAGGTGGAGCTTGAGCAGAAAGCTGAAGAAGATGGGAGAGAAAGACATATGGAGTAGAGGAGGGCTGCGCTGTAGTTGGAGGGAACAGTCACTGCAGGACCCAGGGCCAGGAGGGTGCTGGGCCGTCCCGTCCCCGGGAACAGGAACAGCCAGGGGTCTAAGATGGACGCGGAGTGAGTGCCGGGGAGAAGCCACAGGAGAGGAAGTCAGGGAGAAAGCTGGGAGCCAGATCAGAGATATTCTTGTGTGAGATGACAAGTCCCTGGAGGGTTTTTAAGCAAAGGAATATGATATGACTTCCTCTCTCTCTCTTTTAAAGATTTTATTTATTTATTTGAGAGACAGAGAGGATAAACAGGGGGAGTGGCAGAGGGAAAGGGAGAAGCAGACTCCCTGCGGAGCGGGAGCCCAATGTGGGGCTCGATCCAAGGACCCTGGTGGGATCATGACCCAAGCCGAAGGCAGACACTTAACCAACTGGGCCACCCAGGCACCCCGATATGACTTTTTAATAAAATCATGTTGGCTTTTATGTGAAGAATGGCTAAGGGGGAATCGGGGAGAGCTGAGGTCCCAAGCAAGGCCCTGTATGAGCAATACCAGTAGACAGGACCAGGATCAGCAGTGGAGATGACTGGTTTCTGGATATATTCTGAAGGTAGAGCTGCTAGGAGAGCAAACTGGGGTGGCTTCAAGGTCTGCAGGGATGATGCATCCTCACAGACCTCCAGACTCTTCCTGCTGAGTTCTGCTCTCTAGGCAGCCCTACTGAACAAGACCCAAGATGACCACCATGGCTTTCTTCCCAGATAGTTCACATCAGCACAGCCCTTGCTGTTCAGAGATTTTAGAACCTGTAACTCTAACTTACCCTCTCTCAGTTGCATGATATTGTTACCTAGAAGTTTAGTTCTTTTTCTAACACCACAAATTAGATGTTATAATTAATTTTAAAAGACAACATTTGTTTAGATTGATGTACATATTTACCAATTTCTTTTGGGGGCGGAGAGGCAGAGGGAGAGGGGGAGAGAGAGAGAGAGAATCCCAAGCAGGCTCCATGCCTAATGCCAAGCTGGACGCAGGACTTGATCTCATGACCCTGAGATCATGACCTGAGCTGAAATTAAGAGTCAGATGCTAAATGGACCAAGGCACCCAGGCACTCCTGCCAATTTTTGTTCACCATTCCTTCTTGCACTTCAGACCTTCCTTCTGGAATATTCCCTTTTTCCTGAAATAAATGTTATGAGTTCCTTTACTGAGAATCTGTGATGATAAACTCAGTTTTTGTTTATCTGAACCATCTTTTCTTGGAAAATGTCTTCATTTCACTCTTATTCTTAAATGACTACCCACTTTGGATTGGCAGATATTTTCCCTGAGAAAGCAGATGATATTTCCAGTCTTCTGGCTTCTAATGTTGCTGATGAGAAGTCTGCCCTGTTATTCTTTCATGGATAATCCGCTTTTCTGTTTCTGGTGTTCTAGATGTTCATTATAACATGTGAGTTGGCAAATTTTTGTAGTTATTTATCATATCTGGCATATATTATGCTCCCTGATTTTTTTGAACGCATGCTTTTCATCAGTTCTGGAAAAATGATCTCCTATTATGTCATCAAATATTACCTCCAATCAGCCATACTAAACTTCATTTATCATTTGTGTCTCAGCTTTTAAAAAATATTTTCTACCTTCTTGGCCTCTGCTGCATTCTGGGGAATTTCTTCTGATACACATTCTGATTCACTAATTCTCACCTTAGTTTTATCAAATCTAGTGTTTAGTCCATCCACATCCACTGAGTTTTTACTTTCAAATAATTATATTTTCCCGTTCTGAAAGTTTTACTTGGTTATTTTCCAAATTTGTCTAGTCATCCATCCCTTACTGATTCTATCCATTTTTTTTTCTTTAAGCATTTCATAGTCCGCTAATATTGTATAGCTAATGGTTCACATCTGAATCCTTGCAGGCTGAATCGGTTATGTGCGTCTCTCTAGACTCTGGGGCATGGAGACTTATTCCCCTGTTTTCGGCGACTGCTGACTGTGACATCATGCTTGGTTGAGGTTAATCTCTAAGAGTCTTGGGTCTCAGTAGGGCTTCCAAAAAAGATCTGTATTTTTGTCAGGAGCTAGGACTACACACCTAAAGCCAGCGCAGCCTCCTTGAGTGCCCCCTGAATGCCAAGTCTGAGGCTCCACTTTCTCCCTGCCTGCTGGCTCCGCCTGAGTGGGGGAAGTGGTGGGGTGTGGGGGAGTGCTCTCTGATGCTGATGTCAGCATCTGCCTTTCTGGAAAACCTGCCTTTAGAAAGTCCTTTGCACTCACAGCTCCCTGCTCCAGCTGGGTTCCAGTTCTTGGGCTTACACGGCATGGTTTTTGTTCGACTTTGCCCTTCAAGATTTCCTTTAGTTCCCATGAACCCAACAATGTATTAAAAGGTATCTTTTATCCAGAATCTAGGTTTGTGTGTGTGTGTGTGTGTGTATGTGTGTGTGTGTTGTTTCCATAGCAGGAGGCTCTTCAGAGCATCTAGTCCACCAAACTCCTGCAAATATAAGTTAGGAATATAGTTTTTATCCTGTAGATAATAAAAAGCCATTAGAGGCTGTTTTTAAGATTTTTGTGTTAGATCTCTGTGGAAATTATGTGGCTGATAGGAGCGAGGCTCAGGCATAAAGATCACTGACAAAGGCATCCTAATAGTGCAGCCGACAGATGACAAGATCCCCCAAAGTAGGGACAGAGATGACAGTTAAGATATGATTGCCACAGAACTGTCACAATTCAGTGATCGAACATTTCTGAATAATTAAGCTTTTCCCACGTTTGTAGGTAGCAAAGTACTGGTAACTATCATTATCAAAGTATTAAGTACTCCTTTCTGGGTTTTTCTTTTTTCTTTTCTTTAAAGATTATTTATTCATGAGAGACACAGACTGAGAGAGAGGGGCAGAGACATAGGCAGAGGGAGAAGCGGGCTCCCTGCAGGGAGCTTGATGTGAGACTCGATGCTAGATCCCAGGATCACGACCTGAGCCGAAGGCAGGTGCCCAACCGCTGAGCCACCCAGGCGTCCCTTTCTTTCCTGAATTAAATGAATCAAATACCTTCAAGGAAGTAAAACACCCTTTTAATAATCTATATTTATTCAAAGTATTTGACCTTGCCATGAGCCACAGGAAGCTATCAAGATTTTACTGCTGTAGTCCTTTGCTTATCTTGTCTCAAGGCCATACTGCATGCTGATCCAAAGTATAAAAGAAACACCTGCTGCAAAACTCTGAGGCACTTCCAGAATACCTTTGTAGTGCAGTAGAGCTACCATCTCTCTCTCTCCCTCTCACTCTCACACACACATTAAAATCTTTCAAGAGGGAAAAAGGACGAGCGCCTGGGTGGCTCAGTTGGTTAAGTGTCTGCTTTCAGCTCAGGTTACGATCCCAGGGTCCTGGGATCCAGCCTGTGTCTGGCTTCCTGCTCAGTGGGGAGCCTACTTCTCCCTCTCCCTCTGGTGCTCACTCTGCTTGTGCTCTCTTGCTTTCTCTCTCTTTCTCTCTCTAAAATAAATAAATAAAATTTTTTTAAAAAGAGGGAAAACGTACTTTCAGGAGTTTAATCAACCCATCAGAAACTAGGTCATTCATTGTCTACATCACCCAGTCCTCTAAAGCACTCATACTCTGTTGTATGGAGGACAGCAATATGAAGAGGGAAAAAATCAAGTACCACTATTTACATTTTGTTAAAACCGCTAACTTCAGGGAAACTGAAGCTATGCTTTGAACATGTTGGGCATGCTGGACTGTAATCAATAACAAGGACAAAGAGATGAACTGCTAGATCACTCTCAGAATTTTATTAAGGGATTGGGCATGTTTGGTGATAACCTACATTTGAGGTTTGTGGTGCCTAGTTTTGTTTTTTTTTTTGTTTTGTTTTGAAGAATAGTGGAATGCTCAGATCTCTGAAATGCACAGCAGACATACAACCGGAACCCCAGAAGCACAGTTATCATCTAAGTTCAAATTTAATTACTTTAGTGTACTGATATTCAATATTTCTAGAATACAAGGATTTAGATGGATGCTCACAGGCACCTCCAACATAACACATCTAAAACATAGCCCTTAACATATCCCTCAGACCGGGTCTCCCCACCGTCTTCCCCTTCTCAGTAAGCAACACCATCACATACTTCCCAAAGGCAGAAAACTAGGGCTCATCCTCATTTCCACCCTTGTCCTCACTCCAACAACCAATCACCAGGAGTCCTGAGGGCTGAACTCCAAAACAAATCTCCCATGTGTATATTTCTCTCTGTAGACACTGCCTCTGCCCTCAGTCATGGTCACTGGATAGTCTACCTAGGTTCTTCATTCACCTTTCTGCTTCTGTCTACCCTGGTAATGCATTTTCCCTCAGTTTATATTTAAGTAAATACAAATCAGATTGTAGCATTCCTGTGCTTCAAATGTTCCCACTGTACTCAGAATTCAGTCTGAAACTCCTCCCTATGATTACACAGTACAGAGTGACATGGTTCCTGCCTACTGTTCTCTGATCTCCACGCAGACCACCGGTCCCTCATTTGCTTGCAACTCTAGGAGCAAGCTAACCTTTTATTCCTGCCCCTGGGCCTTTGAACTCGCTGTTGCCTCTGCTTGGAATGTTCTTTTCACGCCTCTTCATCCTTACCTCATAGCACACCATCTTGGTGCAGGGGATTTCTCTTACTACCCTAACTAAAGCATACCTCACTGAAGTTCCTCTTCATTTCCTTAATAACATGTGTTACAATCTGTAATTGTTTTCTTTGTTTAGGTTACTGGTTACCTTTACCAGAACAAAAGTTCCTTGGGGCAGACAGGGCCTGCCATACTCATGGCCATTATTTCCTGCCTACCACCAATGCTTGACACATGGTAGAAACTTGATTAAGTACCTGTTGAACTAAAATAGAATTTATCAATCTTCCCTTCTAAAATTACTGTTTAGCAACTAATATCTAGTTGCTGATAGCTATTTTATGCTCATAAAAAGCTGGACAATCTCTGGGTTTGGGCTCAAATTGAGACAGTTTACTAAGTTGGGATCTAGGGAACACCTAGCATTACAATTAGTAAGAATTATAGCAACACTCTTTATAAGTATTAAAATGAGCAAATCATGTGGTTTTGTTGAATAGAATTCTGTTTCAACAAAGAATTGACAATATTGAGCACTCCTTCTAGATCTCATTCCATCTTTACCCTGAGGACCACCCCTGCCCCAAGCTTCCACTCTTTACCCTTTAATATCCCACCAATTTCTGATTCATCCAATATTCAATTCAGTGAAGATGAACTGAGAATCGACTTTGTGCCAGGCAGTGTGTGAAGAACTGGGGCTATAAAGGTGAAAGGATGATGGATGAAGTACTAACAGGTAGAGTCTCCCTCACCACAACTGAATCCCCAAGGCCCTTTGCCAACCACAGTCACCAAAATACAGAGCTCCTTTTGCCCAAGAAGGACTGTCTTGATGGGTCAGAGATGAAGATTGATTGATTGATTGATTGATTGACTGATTTATTTATTTATTTATTTATGATGAAGATATAGATTAAAAACAAAAGCCAGATTAATTTAACACAGAGGGAGTTTGGGGAGAATACTGATTTAGCCTGTCACTCCCTGCCCTACCCCTCTATGCATCTACCTTAGACTAAAGATCCTCTGAGGAAGGAGACAAACAGAAGAATCAAGAGTCAGATACTGGCAAGGAGGTCTTGTACTCTGAGTCTATCCAGGGCCTGGTGGTGGGAGTTGGAGAGGCCAGCCATCCCTCTTTCTACCAGGTATGTCTTGAGCCCTTATTGTTAGCTAGCCATACTTCTAGGTCCTGAGCATTCAGCAGGGAGAATAGAAAAAAAAAAAAAAAAAAGAATAGAAAAAAAATTCTTTCCCTCATGCTGCTTTCATTTGGAGAGTAAGAAGGATTTCTGCTTGTTCCCCAGGTGGAGCCTGGAAGAGCAAGTGACATTTGGAATTCCTCCCCCTGTCTTCAAATCACACCAGCAGCACAGAATGGAAGCAGCCTCGGAGAAATGCAGGGAGGTGGGTCTGGGAAGAGAGTATCTCAGGGCAGCCATTCAGAGCCCCCACTACATGAGAGAGGTGTTGGGGAGCATCCAGCAGTGCCTGAAGGCTGCAGGATCAGCTGAGAGACAGAGTGGCAGAGGTGAGAGGGCCTCACTAGTGGGGCAGAGAGGATGCTAAAAGCCCAGCCTCACAACTTTGTGCCAGGGCAGTGCTATTAGGAAACCAGTGGACGCTGGCAGAAAGAGATGTGGACAATTAGAGAACAGTGAGCTAAGTTTCCTCTTAGCAGAGGTCAGGATGAAGATGTCCATCCCCAAAGCCATGATGCTAATAAGCTGTCCCTGAAAGTTGGATGCCCATCCTTGAAAGGAGGAAGGAGAAAAGGAAATCCTGAATTGATTGAGTTTAAACCGGAAATGACTGAGAAAACAAAATAAGCAAAGTGATATTTTTTGGAAGTTTAAAATTAGGAAGGTAGAAAAATAGGGCTACCCCTTTTGGCGCACTGGAGGTCACAGCTTGAAAATATCATGTTGATGACACAAAGGTGAATAAGACCCACCTCTGCCTCTGAGGAACTCTTTCATCTCCCAGAAGGCCCTTGGTGTTCCTTCCCCACAAAGAGCTGCTCAGCTCTTTTGCTGCCCTCCAGACTTCCCTCCCTCTAAAATCCCCTACCTTGAGTAACAAACATCATCCAGGAGCTGGGGAGAAATCATCCATGCTGGTCTCCGGGCTCCTGCCACACCAGAGACAGATCCTGGTTTCAGACCAGACTTGAAGTGACATGAAAAGAAAAGCTAAATAAATAATTCCTGGGGAGATGCCTGGGTGGCTCAGTGATTGAGTGCCTGCCTTCAGCCCAGGGTGTGATCCTGGAGTCCCAGGATCGAGTCCCACATCAGGCTCCCTGCATGGAGCCTGCTTCTCTCTTTGCCTATGTCTCTGCCTCTCTCTGTGTCTCTCATGAATAAATAAATAAAATCTTTAGTTAATTAATTCCTGGGCCACCACCCTCTCATGTGTGTTCCTTCTTTATATCCTTGAACATGATTTCCAATTGTATGTGTTTTGGGTACTTCCTCCTCTTAAACAGACTCTCCTTTGGATAACAAGTGTCAACCAGGAATGAGGAAAATTTTATAAAATTTTAGAAGATGACTCTGCTGGTATTAAACTTCATCAGTGAACTTGGAGTACACCCATGTGCTGCTCAAGCTGCTCTTCTTTTACAAAACTATGGTTAACTTTTCTCTGAAGACACTTTCAAAGTATATGCAAGAAATACAGAAAAAAACACTATGACTCTCTTCAATTTAGGGGCATTTCAAATGACGCTTGTTTAGCCAACAAATATTTAGTATATACTTACTACGTGCTAAGCACTGGTTTAGAGGCAGAGAATAAAATGATGAACAAGACACAGACCTTCTCTCAAAAAAGAAAAGTCATAGCCAAATCAATGGAACAGAATAGAAAACCCAGAAATAAACCCACACATATAACAGTCAACTAATTTACTACAAAGTGACCAAGAATATACCACGAGGAAAGGACAGTCTTCTCAGTAAATGGTGCTGGGAGAACTGGATAGCCACATGCAAAAAAAAAAATGAAGTTGGCTCACTATCTTCCACCATACACAGAAACAAACTCAAAATGGCTCAAATATTTCAATGTAAGACTGGCTGCCATGACACTCCTCAAAGTAAACATAGGTGGCAACCTCTGTGGCTTCAGTCTTGGTGAGGATTTTTAAAAATTCCACACTAAAAGCAAAGACAACAAAAGCAAAAAAACAGGAAATAACACATGTTGGTGGAGATGTGGAATAATAAGCTTTGTGCACTGTGGGTGGGAATGTAAGTTGGTGATCGCACTGTGGAAAACAGTATGGAGGTTTCTCAAAAAATTAAAAACAAATACTGTATGATTCAACAATTCCACCTCTAGGTATTTATCTGAAGAAAATGAAAACACTAGCTTGAAAAGATATCTGCACCTCCATGTTCACTGCAGCATTATTTACAATAGCTAAGATGGGGAAGCAATCTAAATGTCCATTGATGGATGAATGGATACAGAAAATAGGACATACAAAAGCACACACAGAATTATTTAGCCATAAAAAAGAAGGAAATCTTGCCATTTGCAACATGGATGGAACTTGAATGTATTACACTAGGTGAAGTAAGTTAAATAGAAAAAGACAAATTCCATTCTGATCTCACTTATATGTAGAATTAAAAAAAACAAAACTAAACTAACCAGCCAAATAAATAAAACAGCCTCATGGGTATAGAGAACAGATTGATGGTGGCCAGAGGTAGGCGGTAGGGGTGGGCAAGATGGATGAAGGGGGTTAAGAAGTACAAACTCTCAGCCATAAAATAAGCCAGTCAAGGGGATGTAATGTATGGCATGGGGACTGTTGGTTAATAACCCTGTACTGTATATTTGAAAGTTGCTAACAGAGTAAATCTTGAAGATCATCATTGTATTCTCTGCACAAGAAAAAATTTGTGACAATGTACTGTGATGAATGTTAACTGGACTTACCGTGATGATCATTTTGCAATATACACAAAACAGTGAATCATTTTGCTGTACACCTGAAACTAATATAATGTTATACATCAATTATATCTAAATTAAAAAATCATGGTCTAGCTGATTTGACAGTGGGGAGGCATAACGAGCAATTACAACACAGAATCAGCACTGGATCTGAAGCATCCAGAGTGCCATGAGAGCCCAGAGAAAGAGCAATAACCCCTGCCTTGGGTGTGTCAGGTAAGGCTTCCATGGAGAAACAGCATCTTAGCTGAATCTTAAGGATTCACACAAATGAATTCATATGTGAGGGGTGGGGCTTCCCACCTGAGGAAGTGGCATATGCACAGCACTAGGCATTTAAGGCAGGCAGTTCAAGCATCCATAGCTAGGCCATCACCTGTGACAGGGGAACAGGCCGGGACAAGTAAAGCTGGAGAGAAAACCAGGGGCTTATCTGCCATGCTAAGGTGTTAGGACTTCAACCTAGGAGAGCTTCTCAGAGTTGTGACCTGATCGGAGTTGCATTTTAGAAATGTCTGAAGTCTCTAATTCTGTTTTGACCCAAGTGCTCTAACTTGTTTCCTCCGATCCTTTCTTTATGCTACCCCCACAGTCACCTTCCTAAAGCAGTTATATCATGTCCTTGCTTAAAACACTTCAGAGGCTCCCTATTGTTTGTTATTCAGACACACCCAAAACCCCTCAACACAGTTCATCAGGAGACAGGGCACACATGCTGATCCATAGTCTGTTAGGGCTGCTATAACAAAATACCACAGGGGTGCCTGGGGGGCTCAGTTGATTAAGTGTCTGCCTTTGGCTCAGGTCATGATCCTGAGGTTCTGGGATCGAGCTCTGCATCAGGCTCAGGGAGCCTGCTTCTCCCTCTCCCTCTGCCTATTTGTGTGTTTGTGTGCACGCTCTCTCTCTCTCTCCCTGTCAGATGAATAAATAAGTCTTTAAAAAAACAAAAATTAGGGGATCCCTGGGTGGCTCAGTGGTTGAGCACCTGTCTTCGGCCTAGGGCGTGATCCTGGAGACCCAGGATCGAGTCCCACATCAGGGTCCCTGCATGGAGCCTGCTTCTCCCTCTGCCTGTGTCTCTGTCTCTCTCTGTGTCTCTCATAAATAATCTTAAAAAAAAAAAAAAAACAAAACAAAAATTAGAAAACTAAAACAGAAAAGCAAAATACCACAGACTGGGTAGCTTATAAACAGAAATGTCTTTCCCACAGTTCTGGAGGTTGAAGTCCAAGATCAGAGCGCCAGCATTGTCAGGTTCTGGTGAAGGCCCCCTTTTCAGTAGCAGACTGCCAGCTTCTCACTGTGTACCAGCTTCTCACTGTGTACTGAGCTCAGTGAGGTCTCTTATAAATCATTAATTCCATTCATGAGGGTTCCACCCTCAAGACCTCATCACCTCCCAAAGGCCCCACCTCCAACTACCATCACCTTGGGCATTAAGTTTTCAGTGTATGGATTTGGAGAGGGGGGTACAAACATCCAGACCACACCAGTGCTACTCTGCCAAGGGAGCTCCAGGTTTACATCTGTTATCCTGGCATAGTTATTAATTGTGCTACCTTTCACATCAAAAGTATCTTGGTCTGGGGGCACCTGGGTGGCTCCGTCAGTTAAGCATCTATCTGCCTTCCACTTGGGTCATGATCTCAGGGTTCTGGGATCGAGCCCTGCATGGCGCTCCCTGCTCAGCTGGGAGTCTACTTAAGGATTCTCTCTCCCTCTCCCTCTGCTTCTCCCCCCGGCTTGTGCCCTCTAATAAATAAATAAGTAAGTAAATAAAACCTTTTTTAAAAAGTGTCCTCGTCTGGACAATAAATTACATGGTCACCTTTATTGATACGACTTTGCTTACCTTTCTGGCTCCATCTGGTACCTCTCCTGCCATCCACTCAATCCTAAGCCCCTGTTACATTTCCATCAGTTGTTCAAACCTGCCAAGCTCCTTTTTCCCCCACATCCCTGGTCTCCTACACAGTGTTCACTCTGCCCAGACATTCTTTTCTCCTCACTTCGTCTGGCTCCTTCTGGGTAGCAGGCAAAATAGTGTAGTAAACTCTTCTTCAAACTGTGGGCTGTGACCCATTAGTGGGATGTGAGATCAAATTGTGGGTCACAGCCAATATTTTTTTAAAAAGTAAAACTGTGGGGCACCTGGGTGGTCGGTTAAGTCTTTTCATCTCAGCTCAGGTCTTGTCTCAGGATCATGTGTTTGAGCCCCACATTGGGCTCCATGCTGGTTGTGGATCCTACTTAAAAACAACAACAAAAACCTGTCTAGAAAAAAATAGAATACATCAGAGTACACTGCCAAAACTCTTGTTTTGTGAAACTACTGTTGCAGGTGTGTGTGAGTCCATGTGTCCTGGGTCATGGCAGGAAAGGCATTTCTGACTTGAGCACAGTCAAAAGATTTGAAACACATTGGTATAGGTGCTGAGATCAGACTATTTTGTTCTAAATCCTGACTCTGCCACTTCCAGCTCTGTGTCCTTGGGTAAGTTATTGAAACTCTGTGTGTGTGTTTTCTTCATCTATCTCACAGGATTGGTATGAAGATTAAATGAATTAAAATGCTTGAAAGTATACTCAGCACACAGAATATAAGAATTGGCCATTTTACCTATGCTTCATGTTCCAGTATGGGCAACGCTTTTCCTTAACACCTGAAGTCAGGGATAGGTGCCCTCCTGGGTGCTTCCCTGTCCTCTATCCTAACTCTTACCTCACTTACTGGATTATACTTGGTCCCTGTGTTGGGAGCTACATAAAGGCAGGAATCTTGTATGTCATTGATGATCAAGCAGTTAGCACCATGGCTGGCACAGAGTAGGTATTTGGAAAATTTTTGTAGTACAAATAATTTACTCATTTTTGGAGAAAGATATACATCCATTTGTTTCCTTCAGATACAGTCTACTTGGGACTTATATATCTGAGATGTCAGTCATTTGGATGAAAAACCTGTCATCTTACCTCAGATTAAGTTTGGTTCTCCTAATTTGGAATGTTGGAGGGCTTATGAGACATTTTTATAATACACACACTCATTAGTAATAGAAGGATTTAGGCTGGATGGTTTCTTGACCTAAAACTCATAAAAAATTCAAAAGTCAGAGATCTCTTCATATTTCTTTTAATCATCACAATGATGAAAAAATTGGGCCACTGTGTGACAAATAAAAGGTGGCATCTTTAACTGTAGTTACATCCTGCCACCCTTTTAATTATTTAATTGACTTCTACTGCAAATGATTGTGGTTTTGTTCTATTCATTCATTTCAATGGAAGCCTTTAATAGTTTCATTTGTGTCTTTTTTTCACGTTTGAATCATGTTTTCCTATATTTTTGAAGTAAAAAGAGGGAACAATTAAGTTAAAAAAGGTTTTAATTGGATTTCTTAATATCAACCATATAATACACAGTTGCTATGTTGATAACCTCTCAAATTTCTATAGTCAGTTCTGTAATTCAAAGCATGCTTTGTAATGCTCTGATGATTGATATAAAGACTCTTTTGGAGAAATGTGAAAGCATATAGCAACTGCCCTCAAAACAGAAGACACTAGTACAATGCACCCAATTCATGAGCAACATTTAAAAACAGTAAAACAGTGTGCAACTGCTTGAAAAGCTTTGTATATACCTGGAAGTGGCAAAGAGCAGAGCCCAGACTCAGTGCTCTACTAATGGCAGATTCACTATGATACCTGTAGGTGGTCTGGGGAACTCCCGTTATCAGACTAGACTCTTATTAAATCAAATAGATGCATGCTTCAGATGATGATTAGTGCTACTAAAGAAACAGAGTGGGGACCAGCACAGGGAGGGCCAATGGTGGTGGTGGTGTGTCAATTTTTAATAAAATGTTCAGGAAAACTGCCCTAGACTCTAACATTTCAACAGGACCAGAAAAAAAGGGAGAGAGAGAGAGTGCCAGAGAGTGAGACAGCACTGTGTACAGGACTCAGAAAAGGCCTTCAGAACAAAAGGCACTTCTTTGGCACCCTGGAAAGGAAGCTTCAAGAATCCACATGATGGACTGCTGGGAGGGATCTACTATGTACAACATGCTCAGCCACCTTCTAATTGTCTTGGAGAATACTTCCTTCACCAAGGCATTCAAAATGTACTGTGACAGGCACCAGCATCACTGAAGCACTTTTTCATGGTTGTCATCTGTAGGTTGGTGGTGACCCCAGGGATGACGCAGAGGTGACAAGACTGTTGACAAAGAAATACACGGATGGATCTCTTAGGATGTACATGCAAAGTATTTATGTCCCATAGAAATGCCAGCCATGGGACATTCCCTGTGGAAGAGGCTCTCAAAAAGTGAGTGGGCAAGACACTCTGTTTACTGGCCACATCATCCTCTTTCCCTGGTCACTCCAGAGGCTGTCCAATAGGCTTTGGCCATGTGGCAGGGATGGCGGCTATGCATGGGCTCCCTGACATGAACTGCTCCTGCCCCAAGTGACCTGGATATCCAACTGGTGAATGCCGCAGCTGACAAGAGTAGAGGTTACTGCTACATCCCTAGCACGATACTATTTTCCAGGGAAAATAACCAGTACATGGTGTCAGCTTCATTGTATTGGATCTCTCCATTACAAAGGGAGCAGTGCTTTGCCTTCATAGCGACACACATATTCTGGGTACAGATTTGCCTTCTCTGCCTGCAGCCCTTCAGGCAGCACCATGAGTGAACTTAAAGAATGCCTTATCTATTTTGGCATCATCTCACAAACAATTCTACTCAAACTAGAATATTAAAAAAGAGCAAATGCTTTCCAACTCTTTTAACGAGTCTAGCAAATTTTCAATACTAAAACATGACAAAAAGAATATTAGAAAAGATAATCCCAGTTAACTTCACTCATAGATGTAAAAGCAAAACTCCTAGACAAAGCATCAGCAAATCAAACCCAGCAACATATCCGTAAGATAATATACCATGGCCAGATTGAGTATATTCCATGAATTCAAGGTTGTTTTATTTTTTTTTAATTTTTTATTTTTTTCATTTATTTATGATAGTCACACAGAGAGAGAGAGAGAGGCAGAGACATAGGCAGAGAGAGAAGCAGGCTCCATGCACCGGGAGCCTGACGTGTGATTCGATCCCGGGTCTCCAGAATCGCGCCCTGGGCCAAAGGCAGGCGCCAAACCGCTGCACCACCCAGGGATCCCTCAAGGTTGTTTTAATATTTGGAAATCAACTACTTTATAAATTAATAGCTCAAAGGAGAAAAACCTATAACCATTCACACAGGTGCTAAAAATGGAGAAAATTCAACATATATTCATGAGAAAACTGTTAATAAATTAGGAATGGATATCTGCAAAATACCTACAGCAAACCCATCCTAATGGCAAAATGTTGAAAGAATTCTCTTAAAATACAGAGCAAGTATAGGAAGCCCATGATCACACTCTCATTCAACAATGAATGGTTCTACCTAGCATGGTGAGGTAAGAAAACAATACAAAGGATACAGTTTATAAATGAAGAAACAAGTTTGCCATCATTCACAGATGATATGCTGTGAAAAACCCAGAAGAATCTATAGGTAAATTAGAAAAATGGGTGAGAGTTATTTAAGCAAGGTTGCTGGCTACGAAATCAATATACAAAAATTAATTTCACCATCAACAGTTAGAAAGTGCAACTTATAAAATATCTTTTACAGTAGCAACAGAAATACATAAAGTACCTAGTACATAACCCTGATAAAAGATATAGGAGACCTGTATGGAAAAAAAAACTATAAAATATATTAAAGGAGACTTAAATGAATGGAATGATGTGATGTTGTAAAGATACTACTGCTCCAAATTGATTTAAAGATGTGAGACAGTAGGGACCTTAGGAACAAGTCCCTCAGGACCTGGGACACTCTATGCTGGCTACTATTACTTTTTTGCCTAGCAAAGCACCAGTCAGGGTGTAAGCCTAGACTGGTTCAAATTAGTCCAAGATGCAATGGCCAACAAATTAGACTTTTCACCAACTTTCCCCCTCATTATAATGATAAAAATCACACCCAGTGGTAGGGACTTAACATGCAACTAAAAACATACAGTGTACAAAGAAGCTTGTTCTGTCAACCAGGACTGCGTGCCCAATTCCCTGTATTGTCTCACCCTTACTAGATGTCATTCCTCGTCCTTCTGAGATCCTTTCAAACTTCTTAGCTATTGTTTAGGTCTGGTTCCTTTGTCATGGCTGTGTCTTCCATCAGCTGCAGCTGTTGCCCCAATTAAGCCTTGCCTGTCTGTGCCTTTAAATTTTGGGTTCAGCCTCTTTTCTACCGTTGCTGGATCCAAGGACCTGGTCTGGTAACAGATTGGAAGTGCCAATCAAAACTAATAGGTTTTTTTTTTTTTTTTTTCAAAGACCTTGACATGCTTTTATGTGGGAAAGCAAGGGACCAAAAAGAGACAAAAACACTCCTGATGAGGAAAAAGACATCAAGAATTATTACAAAGATAGGGTAATTAAAACTATTTGTTGGTGCGGGCATAGTCACATAACTTCTGGAACAGAAGAGAGTCCAGAAACAAATCCATACGTATGGGTAAACTTGCTTTGGAATATAAATAGCATTGCAGCTCAGTGGAGAAAAAAGCAAACTTTTCAATAAATGATGCTGGGGCAGCTGGGTTATCCATTTAGCAGCAAAACTGGATTCTTGCTTCAACCACACATAAAAACCAGTTCCAGTGGTACTAAAATTTTAATTGTGGAAAGCAAAACTAGGAAAATTTTAGCCTTGATAGAAGTAGGCTATATGGTCTTGAGACAAGAAAAAAAATCTTAAAAAATAACAAGATACAAAAAGTACAACCCATAAAGAATAAAATCCTACCTCATTAAAATTGAGACTATCTCTTATTCAAAAGATTCCTTACAAAGTGAAAAGACAAGCCCCAAACTGGGACTAAAAAAATGAAATGTTTAGCTTCCAGAATAGATTAAGAATTCCTACAAATCAATTAAGAAAACAACCAAATCAAATAGAAAAATGGCCAAAAGACATGAACAGACATTTTACAAATGAGGTAACATGAATGAACCATACAAATATGAAAATATGCTCCATTTCAAATCCCACTTTAGTACAAATATTGTACTAATTCTCACTCAACAGATTGGCAATTTCTCTTTTTCCAAAAACGACAATATGATATGAAGGGTTGGTGAGGACATGGGGACAACTAAAACTCTGGAACACAATTCCACATTATCTAGTAAATTTGAAGATGCTCATACTGAATGATCAGCAATTTCACTTCTAAATATATGTCCTAGAGTAACTCTTGTCCATGAGAAGCAGGAGGCTTATATAAGTATGTTCCCAAACTTTTCACAATACAAAAAAACCTGACATGGTACTGATGATAGTAGAGCAGAATAGATACATTCTAATATACCACATCTACTTTATCTATTCATTTATCAATAGACCCTTTGGTTGCTTCCATATCTTGAACATTGCAGATAATACTGCAGTAAACATAGGGATGCAATTGTCTTTTTGAATTACTATTTTTGTTTTCTTTGGGTGGATACCAGTAGTGGAATTACTGGATCATATGGTATTTCTATTTTTAATTTTTTGAGGAACCTCCATATTGCTTTCCACAGTGGCTGCACCAATTTACATTCCCCCAAACAGTGCACAGGGGTTCCTTTTACTCCACATCCTTGCCAACACTTGTTATTTCGTGTCTTTTTTATTCTAGCCATTGTGACAGGTGTGAAGTGATATCTCATTGTGAGTTTGATTTGCATTTCCCTGATGATTACCGATGTTGAGGATCTTTTCATGTGTCTGTTGGCCATCTGGATGTCTTCTTTTGAAAGTTAGACCCCCAAAAAGACAAATACCATATGACTTAACTCATATGTGTAATCTAAGAAATGAAACAAAGGAGCAAACAAAAAACAGAGAGACAAACAAAAAAACAGACTTTTAAATACAGAGAACTGGTGGTTGCCAGAGGGGAGGTGAGTAGGGGGATGGAATAGATAAAGGGGATTAAGAGGTACAAATTTCTAGTTATAAAATAAATGTCATGGAGTGGAAAAGTACAGCACAGGAAATACAGTCAATAAGACTGTAATAATGCTTTCTGGTAACAGATGGGGACTATACTTATCCTGGTGAGCATTCCTGAGTAGTGTACAGAATTGTTGGATCATTATCTTATACACCTGAAACTTATATAACACTGTATATTAATTATACTTCAATATAAAATTTACAAAAACAAAAGCTCTGAAGGGAAATAAAAATACATATAAACTACATAAAACTTTTATAAAAACAACAAAACAAAAACCTATAAAGAAATCTGAAAGACAATTCATAGCCTAGAAGATGATATTTGCAACATAAGCAACAGAAAAGGATAAGTAACTGTGAAAATTAGTAATGGGGACCTTCACTAAAATGAAGTCTGAAGGTTTCCTCAGGGGAGCTCTTGCCCTACCATTCTAGTCAATTGCAGATGCAAGAGGAAGAGACCTTGACCTTGCATATGCATACTACACTACATTTTGGTGAAGGAAGAGACACTTTCTTGATTCTCTTCCCCTCCCAACAACAGCTCAGTCAGTGAGAAGCCACCATACTTGGAACTTTCAAATGACTCCAGTGGACTTTTAGCCTATAACAGCCTTCCCAACTATCCCTTTTCTCCTTAAAAAAGTGTACCTTTCCTTTGTTCCTCGGACTCACCTAGGTTTTGCCACCACTTGTTTGTCCTGGATTGAAATTCTTTTATTCCCAAATAGCCCCATTTTTGCTGGTGAAATAACAGGCAGTTTTTATTCTTAAGGTTAACAACATATATAAAAATGTTACAAAATCATTTATTTTAAATAAACACAACACACAATCCAAAAGAAAAACAGACTAAGGATATAAGCAGGCAATGCACAGAAGAAATAAAAATACCCAGTTAATACATGGAAATATGCAAATTATACCTACTATGCAATGCAACCTTTTCCAAAGTGATAAAAATATAAGACTTGAAAAATATCAAGTGCCAGTGAGGGTATGAGTGAATAAGTACTCATAAACTGCAAGACGATGTAAATTGGTATTGATATTTTGAAGGGCTATTTGGCAAAATGAAAATGGGCATATGTTATGACCCAGGGATTCTATTTCTAGGAATCCACCCTAAAGAGACACTCACATATATGCACAGAGCTATTCACTGAAGCACCATTTGTAATAGTGAAAAATATAAAAACACTAACTGTCTATTAGCAGGGAAATAAACTATAATATCCAGGCAATGTAGGAGTTAAAAAAATATATGGTAAATCTCTAAATACTGACTGAATACACTGAAGGCTCACCAAGTGATATTGCTTTAAAAAGTTTCAGAAAAAGAATAAAAAAAAAAGAAAAAGTTTCAGAAAAATACAGAACAACATTCTAAAGCAAAATAAAGTCAGTTCTACATACTTTTAAAGATACACGTACATATGTATATGCACAGAGAAAGACCTGGAGAGTAATTAACAAATTGATAATAATAGTTAACTCTGGTGAGGGAACTGTGTTGGAGTAAGGGACAGTCAAGGAGGATTTTGACTCTATATTGTTTGAATTTTAAAAATAAGAGTATATTGGGATCCCTGGGTGGTGCAGTGGTTTAGCGCCTGCCTTTGGCCCAGGGCGCGATCCTGGAAACCCGGGATCAAATCCCACATTGGGCTCTCACTGCATGGGGCCTGCTTCTCCCTCTGCCTATGTCTCTGCCTCTCTCTCTCTCTCTCTCTCTGTGACTATCATAAATAAATAAAAATTTAAAAAAACTTAAAAAAATAAGAGTATATTCACTTATTATATAATTACAAATAAATAAAACTTATAAAATGGTACACAACTATAAATTTTTTTTATTTTTTTTATTTTTTATTTATTTATTTTTTTTTACAACTATAAATTTGAATCTAAGGTTTTAGGCAAAGTCCGATGGGAACACAGTGAAAGGAAAAACTGGTATGTAGAAAAGATTTTATAGCAGTTGTGACATTTGAGCCTCCCTGTTTGAATAGGATTTTGTCAAGCATCCATAATTTGATGGAGGACTGTGGCAGACTGTATTTTCCAAAGATGCCTGTACTAACACACACACCATCCCTTATGCTTTTCTTTCAATATGACATTGACACTTGTCCATAGATGGGTGGGGGTCTACATTCCCTCCCCTTGAACTTGGGCAAGATTTTGTGATTGCTTTGATGAACTGAATGGGAAGGAAGTATCACAGCATGATTTTTGAGATCATTCAGCTTCTGCTTGGTCCTTTCTTTTACAGGATGCTCACCCTTGGAATCCAGCCACCATGCTGTGAGAAAGCCCAAACTAGCCCATGTGGAGAGACCACACTAAGAGGCTCATGTGGAGAGAAACTGAGGCCCCCAGCTGATAGTGGGCACCAACTACCAGACATATGAGTGAACGAGCCTTCAGATGATTCCCGAGCCTTCAGATGATTCCCATCCCCAGCCTTTGTGTCCTCGGGCTGAGGCCCAAACATACGTCATGGGGCAGAGATAAGTCATCCCCACTGTGCCCTGTCCTAATTCCTGACCCAGAGAATCCATGAACAGAATAAATGGTTATTTTATGCCACAAAGTTTTAGAGCAATGTGTTACACAGCCGAAGTAACTGGAACAAAGACTTTCTAAGGAGAAGAAATTATACAAGTAATAGAATGTTGTACAGCATTGTGAACATTGGCAGTATTGGGTGATGAGGTCACAAAGGTTGGCTGGGATCAGGCCATGAAAAGTCTCATATGACAGTATAAAAAAATTAGACATACCATTGGCAGTGGAAAACTGTGGAAAATTTTTAAGCTGGGAAGTGAAATGCTTAGGGCTGCACTTTAGCAAGATATCTTTGAGATTGGTGTGAAGGAAAGATGGGGCAGGGGGCGGGAGGAAGACTCAAAAATAGGAAAAACTCCTCCAATTAAGATGAGTTCCAACCAAGTAACATGTTTTGTGACTTTTTTTCCTCATAAGGCCTGCCTCTTAGGCTCATTTATATTCCATTTCACTTGTATTATAAAGTTGGCAGGGGAAACTTATTTCCACACAAAAACACACACATGGATGTTTGCAGCAACTTTATTTATAATTGCCAAAACTTAGACACAACCAAGATGTTCTTCAGCAGGTGAATGGATAAATACCCTAGTAGATCCTAGCAGATTCAGCACTACAAAGAAATGGGCTATCAAGCCATGAAAAGACACGGAGGAGCTTTAGTGCATGTTACTGAATAAAAGAAGTCAGTCAGAAAAGGCTATCTCCTGTATGATTCCAACAATATGACTTTCTGGAAAAGGCAAAACTATGGAGACAGTTAAAATATCAGTGGTTGCCAGGGATTAGGAGGAAGGGAGGGATGGCAGGCAGAGTACAGAAGTTTTGCAGGCAGTGAAATACTCTGTATGATACTATAGTGGTAGATACATGTCTTTATGACACTTGTCAAAACCCACAGAACATACAACATCAAGAGTGAACGCTAATGTAAACTATGGTCTTTGGGTGATAAAGCGCTAATGTAGGTTTGCGAATGGCAACAAATATGAGGTGTTGGTAGGTGGGGAGGTTGTGCTTGTTTGGGGACAGGGGCATGCAGGGAAATCTCTGTACCTTCCACTCAATTTTACTCTGAACCTAAAACTGCTTTAAAAAGATGAAGTCTATTTTAAAAATGTTGGAGGGGGTATATGAGGGGATATTAGATCACAAAAAACGTTTTCCTTACCATTCTTCTTTCAAGCTTCTGGATCTGGATCAGTTTACATAAAGTGTATTCTAAGAATACAGAGCAAGCTGTCTTAAAAATGGTAACCACTTATAACTAATTATCCATGTGAGTAATACCATCCTGTACTCCAAATATCACCATAACCCACAACTTCGTGTTCTGTGTTTATTGAAATATCCTCCTCATCATTCTCATGACTAGCTTTATAAGAAAATTATATAAACATGAACCTGTAAAATAAATCTATTCTAATCAACTAGTTTTTATATTTTGGATATTGGGGATCTATATATGGAGAAAATCACAGCGCGTGGCCCAAAGATGAGGGAGAAGATGAAACTCAGAACATAAGGAGCCACCTCTGCAGTGAGGGAAAGGATGCTTGGATGAATATAAAAGCAAAGATAAATGAGGGGATGAACGATACTAATGAGAATG
This sequence comes from Canis lupus baileyi, assembly GCF_048164855.1. Classification (NCBI taxonomy): domain Eukaryota; kingdom Metazoa; phylum Chordata; class Mammalia; order Carnivora; family Canidae; genus Canis; species Canis lupus. Next base: position 27,917,924 of record NC_132848.1, on the reverse strand, counting down.
TTTCATTCTCATCTTGGCAGAGGGTCTTGAGTCCTATTTTTTGAGAAAAGCAAGAGGAAGAATGTATTAAAAATTGAGAGTTTCTGAAGAATAGAGACAGTATGAAGTGGCTCTACCATGAATCAATCAGAAATTGAGTAGCAGCAGAGCCCAGTTTGAATTTGATAATGTAATTCATTGGAGGCCAGTTTGTATCATTTTATACTGTATCTTCTCTAACACTAATTATACAAGAGGTGATTAGCCAATTTGTGGGATGCTATGCATGTTGTTTTTCACATTTTCATCTAATGCTTGCTTATGAAAAATGTCATAATTTAAACTTTATCAAAGAGAAGTTAATAGAAATGAAAAAATGAACCCTAATTTTTCTGCATTTTAAACCATTCACAAGAGATTTGAGGTTTGCAGTTAATAATTTTTGAAACAATGAAAAAAAAAAAAGCAAAATAAAGGGGGAAAAAAACCACTGAAACAAATGGTAAAATAAGATTACAGGATCATGTGTGGGTTGAATTCATCCATGTTGGTCCCATCCCTCATTATCGAAGTTAAATTAAAACCACTGCTGCCATATTTCACAAAATAAAATCTGATGAAAAGCAATTCCTGCCCAATGTTTCTTATTCATGTTTCTGAGTAACCTTCACAACTCCTAAATGTCATCAATGAAATTCTAAAGAATAGAATTTACCTGCATCCCAGAGGTTACAAACGTCTGCTGGCCCTTCTGATGATATAGTTGATGAGATAATGGAAGGAGGGACTGTCGGCAAAAGTGGCTTTGGGTCATCCTCATAAAATAACATCAGGTCCTTAAAGAAAACAGGAGAGCACACGAAGTTTGAAAAAAAATAATTAATCCTACTGCTTCAATTTGTTAAAGTAGATGGACAATTTATGGAGATACAATGTGTCTATATGTGCTAACATAAACACATTTTAACTGAAAGAACTCAAATGTAAGTTAGCTATACACTAGTACATGGTGGTTTTCTACCCTTGGAGATCCTCACTCCCTGATGAAGACAGCTGGTGCAGGTAAGCAATGATTCTGTTTGAGGCATTAACTGTCTCTATCACCCTTTGAGCATCCTTAGAGCATACGATCTCAGAAGCCAATTTTTCTGTTTTACTGGTTATAATAAAGCTACCAGTGTATATCTTTTATTCATATTTTAAAACTTTAACTTTTTATCATGGAGTAAAAAAAAATAGATGATAATCCAATCATGTAGGTTAAACAACAAATCAATGCATGGCCAGTCTTGTTTCATTTATATCCTATTACTCTTCATCTGTTTTACTGTGAAGTAAATCCTAACTATATCACTTATTTTGGTGTATCTCTCTACATGACAAAAATTCTTTAATAATTATTATTTTACGCCTAGAAACTTTACAACTCCTTAATGTCATCAATTATAAATCTATCTTTCTGAATGGATAAAGAAGATGTGGTTTATGTATACAATGGAATATTACTCAGCTATTAGAAATGACAAATACCCACCATTTGCTTCAACGTGGATGGAACTGGAGGGTATTATGCTGAGTGAAGTAAGTCAGTCGGAGAAGGACAAACATTATATGTTCTCATTCATTTGGGGAATATAAATAATAGTGAAAGGGAAAATAAGGGAAGGGAGAAGAAATGTGTGGGAAATATCAGAAAGGGAGACAGAACGTAAAGACTGCTAACTCTGGGAAACGAACTAGGGGTGGTAGAAGGGGAGGAGGGCGGGGGGTGGGAGTGAATGGGTGACGGGTACTGGGTGTTATTCTGTATGTTAGTAAATTGAACACCAATAAAAAAAAATAAAAATAAATCTATCTTTCCAATTTCTCCTAAGTGCCATAAATAGGTTTTTCTGTAGCTTACAAGAGGATTCAAATAAAGTCTCCACAGTGGGATGGGTTGACATGTCTTATATCCCCCATGAAGAGAGATTTGTTCTGCAGTATTTATTTAAGGTGTAATTAACATAGAGTACATAAACCTCAAGTGCAGAGCTCAATAAGTTTTAACATGATGTGTATACCTATGTAGCCACTTTTCTGTCACTCCAGAAAGTTCCCTCAAGCTCTTTTCCAGTTGATACCATTCCTCCACCACCAGTACACAGTATTCTTCCTTCCACCATAAATCAATGAGATTGCCTGTTCTTGAGCTTCCTATGAATGTAAACATATACTGTGTAGGCTTTTGTATCTGATTCCCATTGTTTAACATGTTTGTGAGATTCATCCATATTTTGAGTGTAATCAGATACTTTTTTTTTATAAGAAGTATTCCATTTTATGAACATGCCACAATTTGTTTATCCATTCTTTTTTTTTTTTTTTTTTTTTTAAAGATTTTATTTATTTATTCATGATAGACACAGAGAGAGAGAGGCAGAGACACAGGCAGAGAGAGAAGCAGGCTCCATGCACCGGGAGCCTGACGTGGGATTCGATCCCGGGTCTCCAGGATTGCGCCCTGGGTCAAAGGCAGGCGCTAAACCGCTGCGCCACCCAGGGATCCCTGTTTATCCATTCTCCTCCAATATGGACATTTGGATTGCTTCCAAATTTCAGCTACTATGATATGAATAAGGTTACTATGAACATTCTTATAGAAATCTTTTCATGGACAAATGTACTCATTACTCCTGGATATTTATACAGAAGTAGATCGGCTAGGTCGTAGCATAGGTTAACTTTTAACTTTATTGAAATTGCCAAACCATTTTCCAAGCAATTTTCCACTTTTCATAATTCAACTTTTATTTTGAAACCATTGTAGATTCACAATCAGTTGTAAGAAATAATACAGAGTGATCCTGTATATCCTTTACCCAGTTTTCCCTAAAGGTAACATCTTAAAAATTGTAGTACAATATTATCCAGGATATTGACATTGATAATGTCAAAATAGAGAACATTTCCATCATAATAAAGATCCTTTCTGATACTTTATTACCATAGCCTGCCCCCCACAACTACTAATCTGTTCTCCATTTCTATAATTCTGACATTTGAAGAATGTTACATAAATGGAATCATACAGGATGTAACCTTTTGGAATTGGCTTTTTTCACCTGGCATAATTCCCAGGGATTCATCCAAGTTATTTCATGTATTAATAATGGTTCCTTTTTATTGCTGATTGCTGCATAGTATCCATGGTATAAACGTATCACATTTTGTTTAATGTGCCAAAGGAAATCGGGATGGTTTCCAGATTTTGGTTATTATAAATAAAGCTGCTGTGAACACTGTGAATAAAAAACCTCACAGGTTTTTGTATGAAAATAAATTTTCATATCACTGGGATAGATGCCTAAGAATTCAATTTCTGGGTTGTATGGTAGTTGCATGTTTAGTTTTATAAAAGACACTGCCAAACTATTTTCCAGAGTAGCCCTACAATTTTACATTTCCACTAATAATATTTGAGTGATCCAATTTCTCCACACATTTGCCAGCATTTGGTGTTGTCATTATTTTTTATTTTAGCCATTTTGATATTTCATTACTTGTTTAAATTACATATTCATAATAGGTAACAATGTTGAACATCTTTTCATGTGCTTATTTGCCTTCTCTATTTGCTGAAGAGATTGTTCTTGTCATCTGTCCATTTTCTAATTGGGTGGCTTGGTTTTTAACTGTTAGGTTTTGAGATTTTTTTTTTTTAATTTTTAAAAGGAGGTTCCACACCCAATGTGGGGCTTAAACTCATGAATTTGAGATGAAGACTCACCTGTTCTATCAACTGAACCAGTTAGGAACACTGAGAGTTCTTTAGTTTTTTATTTTTTATGCTGTAGGTATTAGTCCTTTGCTGGATATGTGGGTTGCAAATATTTTCTCCTAGGCTGTAACTTGTTTTTATACCCTTGTGTGAGGATGTCTAACTTTTATTTTTCCTTTAGGGATCATGTTTTTGGCCAGCCCTAGATTACGAAGAATTTTATCCAGTATTTTTAAAAAGTTTTATAGTTTTACATTTAAGTCCATGATCCTCTTGAATTCCTACATGAGATTTAAATTAAAGTTCATGGTTTTGCCTGTGAATGTCCAATTGTTCTAATATCATTTGTTGAAAAGATTATCCTTCCTCCATTGAATTCCTTTTGTTCCTCTGTTAAAAGCCAATTTGCCATATATGTGTGGGTCTATTTCTTGGTTCTCTATCCTGTTCTACTGACCTAAATATCTATCTCTCCACCAGTATCACACTCTCTTGAGTAAGTAGCTATGCAGTAGGCTTAATACCAAGCAGAGTTATTAGTTCCACTTTATTCTTTTTCAAGATGGTCTTAGCTATTTTAGGACCTGTGCCTTTCCATATAAACTTTATAAGCTTATTATCTCTGTATCAAAAAGAAAACTGCTAGAATTTTGATAGGAATTGCATTCAAGATATAAGTAATTGGGAGCATCTTTACTATCACAAGTCTTTCAATCCATGAACATGGTATGTTTGCGTGGTCTTCAAGTTCTTTCATCAGTATCTTATCATTAATTTTATGTATTTTATAATTTTCAGCACACCGATTCTATACATATTTTGTTGCCTAAAGATTTCATTCGGGAGCAGTAACTGCAAATTGCATGTGTCTTAATTTCAGTTTCCACATGTTTACTACTAGTATATAAAAATGCAACTCATTTATGAATGTTGATCTTAATATCCTACAACTCTGCTGAATTCACTTGCTGGTTCTATGAGGTTTGTTTTTTCCTAAGATTTATTTATTTATTTTAGAGAGATAGAGCACACACATGCAGGGGAAGGAGTGGAGGTAGAGGGAGAGAGAATCTGAGGCAGACTGTGTACTGAGTGCAGAGCTCTACATGGGGCTCAATCCCATGACCACAAGATCATGACCTGAGCCAAAACCAAGAGTGAGACACTCAACTGACTCAGCCACACAGCTACTTGAGGTTGGTTTGTTTTTGTCATCTCTTTGAGATTTTCTATGCAAACAATTTGTAAATAAGGACAATTTTATTTTCTTCTCTACATTTTACATACCTTTTCTTATTGCAGTGGCTAGAACTTCCAGTGCTATTCTGAATAAGTCCTGGCCTTGTTCCTGATCTTGAAAGTATTCACTGTGAAAAATGATGCTATTATAGTTTTGTGTAGATAAAATCTTTATCAGTTTAAGGAAATTCCATATGTCTAGTTGTTGAGTTTTTAACAGAAATAGGTTTGAATTTTGTTAATAAATGCTTTTCTGCATCAATTGACAAAATCCTATGATTTCTCTTCTTTAATTTATTGATATGATGAATTGCACTGATTGGCCCTCAAATGTTGAATTACACTTAGATTAAATTTTACTTGGACCTGGTATGTAACTTTTTAAATACATTGCTGGATTCAACTGGATAATTTTTTGAGGATTTTTGCATCTAATTTCATGAGAGCTAATGGTCTATGGTTTTTATTTTGTACTGTCTTTTTTGTTTGTTTGTTTGTTTGTTTTTTTGAGGTTGGTAGCAAATAATACTTGCTTCGTAAGATGAACTGGGAACTATTCCCTCCCATTTTTTGAAAGACATTTGTGTGAAAATAGTGTCAATTCTTATTTAAACATTTGATAGAATTCTTCAGTAAAACCATCTGGGCCTAGAGATTTCTTTTTCAGGGATTTATATTACAAATTCCTTTTAAAAAATGGTTATAGAACTATTCAGGTTCTTTTTCATCTTCTTTGAATTTTGGTAGTTTGCACTAAGAAATTGTTCTATTTCTTCTAAATTGTCAAATTATGAGCATAAAGTCATTGGCAGTAATTCTTTATTGTCCTTTTATATCTACAGGAACTGCAGTAATATCCCATTTCATCCTGATATTGGTGATTTGGGTCTTCTTTCTTTGTCAGTCATGCTAGAGGTTTGAAAGTTTTGTATTTTACAAGAATTAGCTTTTTGTGTCATTCATTTTCTCTCTTAACAGTTTTCTTGCTTTCAATTTCATTAATTTCTGTTCTTTATTATTTTCTTTCTTCTGTTTCATGTAGGTTTATTTTGCTTTTCTTAGTTTTTGTTAAAAGAAACTTAGATTATTGATTTTATACCTTTTCTCTTTCTAATTTAATCATTTAGTGCTATAAATTTCCCTCTCATCACTATTTCACCTGTGTCTCATATATTTTGATATGTTGTGCTCCCTTCTCATTCAGCTCTATGTATTGTAAATTTTTCTCTGAGACTTCCCCTTTGACCTATGAATAATTTAGAAGTTTGTTTATTTTCCCCAAAAATTTCAAGTAAGATTTCTCATGAGTTTATACTGATATAATTTCAATCCAATTCAGGTCTGTTAGGTGATGACAATCTCTTCCATCTTACATTCATATCTCCTTTCCCCCATGTTGAGAATCCTAGTTCTCAAGGATACCAAAGATGATACAAATAGGAGTATCACACAATTATTCATTTGATTCATTCCACATTATACTCACAATAATCTCAGGTCAAAAATACCAATGTCTTAGAATAAAAATACCAACTGAATGTAGGAACATTTGTTTAATTTTATGTTACATTTTAAAGGATTGTTTTATTTAATATAATCTTGTTTTATGATAATGCAAAAATATTTCTAGAATTCCAATGACAAATCTAAAAACATGGTATAATCAAAGAAGTCTAGCTTCTATTTCTCCTTTCCACCTTATTCCCCTCTCCCTTTATGAATAACCTCTTCTTTTCTTTCCTTTTTTTTTAATATTACAGCTAATTTTTTAAATGGCACATCTTTAATATAAACAAATGGAAAATCCAGGAATAGACCTAAGCATAAATGGGAATTTATTATGTGATAGAAGCCACAATTTAAGTCAATGGAAAAAGATGGATTGTTCAACAAATGACATTGAAACAATTGATTATCATTTGTTTTTTTTTTTTTTTTTTAATTTAAAACAAATTTATTTTTAACCAGAACAAATGCTGTCATTTGTAAAAATACAATTTAAAAGGTGGATCTTTACCACTCTCCATTCATCAAATAAATTCTTCATGGATAACACTTAAATATATTTTAAAAATTAAAGCATTAAAGAGGTAGGGTAGTTTTTTACAAAATTAAACATACGTTTATCATAAAACCTGGTAATTACACTCCTTGGTATTTACATAAAGGAGCTGAAAATTTATGTCCACACAGAAACCTGCACACAATTGTTCACAGTAACTTTATTCATAATTTCCATAAGTTGGAAGCAATAAGATGTCTTTCAGGATGTGAATGGGTTAATGAACTTTATATCCAGACAATGGCATATTATTCAACATTAAAAAGAAATGAGCTATCAAGCCTTAAAGAGACATAGAGGAATCTTAAAGGTATATTACTAAATGAAAGAAGCAGTTCAAAAAAGGCTACATATTGTATGATTCCAACCATGACTTTTTGGAAAAGGCAAAACTAAGGAGACAGTAAAAGGATCAATGATTGCCAGGGGTTAGGAGGAGGAATGAATAGATGGAGCACAGAGGATTTTAGTACAATGAAACTATTCTCTGTGATGCTATAACGGTAGATATAGAACAGTATACATTTGTCAAAATCCATAAAATACACAACATCAAGAGTGAATCCTAATGTAAACTATGGTCTTTGGATAGTAATGAGTGTTGATTTAGGTTTAATGATTATAACAAACGTATCACTCTGATGTGGTTGTTATTGTGAGGAAGGTCATACGGGGGCAGAGGCAGGTGGGGGTATTCATGGGGTATATGTAAAGTCTCCTACTTCCTACTCCTGCTTGAGTCTAAAACTGATCTAAAAAAACAGCTTGTTAAGATTTAAAAAAACAAAAACAAAAACCAGGGCAGGGTGCCTGGGTGGTGCAGTCAGTTAAGCGTCCAACTCTTGGTGTTAAGCATTTGACTTTTGGTTTTGGCTCAGATTCTGACCTTGGGATCTTGAGATCGAGCCCCACCTCAGGCTCCATGCTCAGCGCAGAGTCTTCCTGGGACTCCCTCACCTTCTCTCTGTGCCCCTTTCTCCCCCACTCTCTCTCTCCAAAATAAATAAATAAATATTTTTAAAAATAAATAAATACAAATCCAGGGTGATATTTATTAAAGTCTTACACTACAGAGGTCTTTCTATTATTTTTAGTATTTTACTTATTTATTCATGAGAGATACACACAGAGAGGGAGAGACATAGGCAGAGACAGAAGCAGGCACCTTGTGTGGAGCCTGATGTGGGACTCAATACCAAGATCCTAGGATCATGACCTGAGCCAAAGGCAGGTGCTCAACCACTGAGCCACCCAGGTGCCCTATGAAAGGTCTTTCTAAAAATGACTTAAAACCTAGAAGCTATAACAGAAAAGCAAATTTGACTACTTTTTAATAAAAATTGAAGACTTAAGACTGTGATATTGTGATTTATGATAAATATATATTTGGTCTTTGTCCATGGTTCCAGGCACAGAGCTCATAAACTCTTGTAATTTCCTCAGTGTAAGAGCACTAGGAGCATCTTTTATTCTAATATTTGGTCTTTGACCCCCATTCCTGACCAGAGCTCCTAAATCTGTTGGAATTTTCAGGGAGATCAGAGTGTCTTTTGTTCTGTGAAGTGACTCTTGATGAGTGCCTAGATAGCTTCAGGATGGGGACTAGTCACCAGAATGACCAAACCATGATTAGAAGCCTGGAACTTTCAACCTCATACCCCATCCTCCTGGAAGGACAGAAGATATTGGAGATGGAGTAAATGATCAATCATACCTACGTGATGAAGCCACCATAAAGATCCCAATGCTTGGGGTTCAATGAGCTTAGTTGGTGAACACACGTACTGAATGCCAGGAGGATAACACAGTTCAACTTCACGGGGACAGAAACTCTTGCACTTGGGAAACTTTTAGGCCTCAGACTGTATATTTCATCTGGCAATTCATCTGCATTCTTCATCATATCCTTTGTTATATAATAAACCAGTAACTCTAAGTAAATATTTCCAAGAGTTCTGTAAGCTGTTCTAGCAAATGATCAAACCCAAGGAAGGAGTGATGGGAACTCCAATTTATAGTGGTAGGTCAGAAGTACAGGCAGCAACTCCGGACTTGCAACTGGCATCTGATGTGGAAGGTGGGGGAAGGGGAAGCTTTGTGGACTGAGCATTTAGCCTGTGAAGTCTGATGCTATCTTCAGGTAGACAGTGTCAGAATTGAGTTAAATGGCAGGACACCCAGCTGGTGTAGCAGAGAATAGCTTGGTGTGTGGAAAGCCCACATCTCTGGTGTCAGAAGTGAAGTGTGACAGCAGAGTGTGAGATGAAAAAAAGAAACAAAGGAAGAGCGGTGTGTTTTCTCTTCACAAAAGGCAAAAAAAGAAAAGCCATAAATAAAGTCAAAAATCAAATGAAAAATTGAAAATGAAAGACAAGATAAAGAAATAGTCAATGGGCTAATCATTTAATAGCCAAATAGCTCTTAGAAACTGGTTAAGAAAAAGATGAGAAACCAAGCAGAAAAAGTGAGCAAAGGACATGAATAGAGTTAATAATAAAAAAAGAAACACAAATTCCCAATAAATGCATGAAAAGCTATTCCAATCTTACCTATAATTACCATGGAACAAAGTAAAACAAACTTTTCCCACTTCTCAGACTGGCAAAAACGTACAAGTTTGATAATATTCAGTATTTGCGAAGATGAGGGGATATGCTTTTGGTGGACATAAATTTGTGTAACTTTTGGGAGGACAATTTCAGAGTATTTTTCAAAACTAAAAATAAATACAACCTTTTGGTGATTGCACTTCCAGGACAGCATCATATAAAATATGTATAAGAGCCATTATTACAATATTGCTTTTAAAAGATAAAAACATAAAAATATTCCTAAATGATTGCTAACAGGGGATGGCGAAATAAAGATTTATTTTATTTTATTTATTTTTATTTTTATTTTTATTTTATTTATGATAGTCACACAGAGAGAGAGAGAGAGAGGCAGAGACACAGGCAGAGGGAGAAGCAGGCTCCATGCACCGGGAGCCCGATGTGGGATTCGATCCCGGGTCTCCAGGATCGCGCCCCGGGCCAAAGGCAGGCGCCAAACCACTGCGCCACCCAGGGATCCCAAGATTTATTTTATACATCTAGGGATCCCTGGGCGGCTCAGCAGTTAGTGTCTGCCTTTGGCCCAGGGCATGATCCTAGAGTCCTGAGATCAAGTCTCACATCAGCTCCCCACATGGAGCCTGCTTCTCCCTCTGCGTATGTCTCTGCCTCTCTCTTTGTGTGTCTCTCATGAATAAATAAATAAAATCTTAAAAAAATTTTTTTAAAGATTCATTTATGCATCAAGACTATAGTACAGCTATACGTACTGATAGAGAAAGATATCCATAATCTATAGTTTAGCGAAAAAAGATTTGGGACAATATACATTAAATAACTGTGTTTATTACATAAAAAGATTTACAAGACGTATTGCTTAGTTCAAAGCATGCTGCATAGCAGTATATACTGAACAAATCCATTTAGATAAAAGAAATGCATGGACACAGAAAATTTCACTCCCAAATTTCTAAGAACCTAGTTAGTAATGGATGCTTCCAAGGAAAGGAACAGAAGGTGTATAGGTAAGTAAACAGAAACTTTGTTTTTTATTCTTTACCCTTTCATATTGTTTAAACTTTTTCCAGTAAGTATCTTCCAACTTAAAAAGAATAAAAGTACAAACATGAAAATAAAAAAGAACTGTTAAGCATAAAGTAATGACACAGAAAAGAAGTAAGGGGATGATGGATTAGCATGATTAGAATAGGTATAATTTCCATTTCTCTAACAGCTTTGATGAGTTCAAATTTTTGCAAATATAATAAATGATATGCTAATAAGCCCGAGGATAAAAACTGTTTACTCTTCATTTAGCAAAATAATAAACAGAGGCAGTAGGAAATAAACACTTATCTTCTATCACTAGCAATTTAGCAACTCACAACTAGATTGAAGGCTTTGGTCAGCTTTAATTTTGTGTGAACCAATTCACAGCATCCCTATCTGTTGCTATAGAAACAACTGTGACCAAAAAAATCATAACCCTTATTGTTGAATCTCCTTAAACAGGAAAAGAGGAAGGTCTTTTGAGGTGGTCAAAGCTACATATAATTTTATTAATAGCAAATTTAATAATAAAGATTCTGTACAGTACTCAGAGAGAAAACATATCCGTATCTAAGTATCATACATTTACGGGCTTTCCTTGGTTTTGAAAGTACCACCAGCAAGCACTGTTCTGCTCTTGAAAGCCCTATTCTGTTCAGAATTTTATTTACTGCTTTTAGATCATTCTTTCATTTGTAGAAAGAGAATAAAGAGGTTTCTATTTAAAGTTTTTAAAAGATATTTTTAAGCACCCCTCATCTGCCTAAGCAATCAACAGTATCACTTCTTTCTTTCTCATTCTGTATTAAGAACATGAGAATTTTAATGTAGATGTAATACATTTGGCAACAACAATTAGATTTTACTATTCAGCTTGGTAGGTGTTGTCTTCTGTCACAAAAGCAGATTTCTGAAGAGGACATATTGGGTTGCATCAAACGTTCCTGACAGTAATAAGAGGAGATGTTTGTCAATAGAATGATGGAATAGTGTCATGATATCGTAATGTATTGAAAAAGGAAAATCCAGCTTTAAACTTGTTTTGAAAGAAGGGCATCATTTTTTTACTAACTGATATAAGATGTTGAGTGTAAATCAGTTACAGTGGGTTCCTCTCAAGTAAGAAAAAACAATAATAATGAGAATTTGAAGACTGATACAAAAAAGCTAGGCGGCATTTTATGCCTTTGTTAAGTTCTAAAGCATGTAAGATGATTCAAGTCTATTTTCTTCCTTAGAAGCCAGCAGCAGCAAATAAAAATGATCTCAAATTTAAAAATAATTTTGACTTAATGTCATTATCTTTTAAATAATCTACATAATTTCAGTCTGTGGGCTACTATGCAATTAAGGAACAGTGACATTTTAATTTCATGTACTTTTCTAAGCTGCTAGAAAATCAGGTAAATCCATACTTAACTGGGTTGGAGGGTATGGTGGAAAGTGTTGGGAACAGAAGGTCAATAAATAATTCCAGCCACTCTCATAGGAACAGTGGTGGTGGCAGGGAACATTAAACAAGCCCTCCGAGCAGGAGGCCAAACAAACCTCTTTTATAAGAAAGGAAGAGAAGGAAGTTAATGTCTACTATTCAATCATTTATTCATTAACAAAAATGTGGCAAATTAAGATTCAGTAGTGAATAAGACTAAAATGGTCTCTACTCTCAAGGAGCTTTCCTTCTAGAAGGAGAAACACATGTAAGACAGAAAGCAAATGAACAAATGAGAAAACTGCATATAGTTGAGTGGAACAGATTTCCAGTCAAGATGGGTCTATAAGTTCACAATTTGGGGATATCTTCCTTCCTTAAACACACAACCACCAAAGAGAAAATACAATTGTGAAAATTAAAGACACAGGTCATGCTCAGAAACAAGATGAAAGCATGAAGAATAGAAACATAATGGTATCCAGAACATACAAAGAACTCTCAGAACTCAATGGTAGAGGCGCCTGGGTGGCTCAGCCGGTTAAGCATCTGCCTTTGGTTCTGGTCATGATCTGGGGGTCCTGAGATCAAGCCTCATGCCAGGCTCCCTCCTCAGTAAGGAGCCTGCTTCTCCCTCTTCTTCTGCCCCCCCCCCCCCAGCTCATGCTCTCTCTCAAATAAATAAATAAATCTTAAAAACAAACAAACCTTCAGTGGTAATACACAGTCCAATTAGAAAATGGGCAAAAGGTCTGAACATATAGTTCACCAAAGAGAGGTTATGATGCTACAAATGAATACATGAAAGGATGCTCATCATTAGCTATTTGGGAAACACAAATTAAAACCACAGTGAGAGACGCCTTGGGTGGCTCAATGGTTGAGCATCTGCCTTGGGCTCAGGGCGTGATCCCAGGGTCCCGGGATCGAGTACTGCATCAGGCTCCCTACAGGGAGCCTGCTTCTCCCTCTGCCTGTGTCTCTCCCTCTCTCTGTATATCTCTCATGAATGAATGAATGAATGAATAAATAAATAAATAAATAAATAAATAAATAAATAATCTTAAAAAAAATAGAACCACAGTGAGATACTACTACAAACCTATTTGAATAGCTAAAATTAAAATGGTAATGCCAAAGTTAGTGAGGATGCAGAGAAACTGGATCTCTCATTACACTGCTGGTGGGAATGTGAAATGGTACAGGCCTAGAAAACAGTTTGACAATCTCTTACCAAATTTAGTATGCACCTACCACACACCCCAGCAATCACACTCTTAGATAGACATTTATCCCAGAGATAGGAAAACTTCACAACCTGAATGGTTCTCAAGAGTATTATGCTGAGTGAAAAAAAAAAAAAACCTCAAACTATCTCAAAAGGTTATGTATTATCTGAATCTATTCCTAGAAATACATTCTAGAAATAATAAAACTATAGAGATGGAGAAAAGATTAGTGGTTGTCAGGGGATGAGGCGGTTGAGGAAGAGACGGGGTGGATAACAGGACAGACCTCTTGTATGTGGACGTAACAGTTTTGTATCTTGATTTTGGTGTGGTTATACAAACCTATACTTACAATAAAACTGCATAGGAACCCTCCTCCACACACACACATAAATGCAGGTTATATTTTTTTAAGATTTTATTTATTTATTCATGAGAGACACAGAGACAAGGCAGAAGGAAAAGCAGACACCTTGCAGGAGCCCCATGTGGGACTCAATGTGGGACTCGATTCCCGAACTCCAGGATCAAACCCTGAACGAAAGGCAGATGCTCAACCACTGAGCCACCCAGACGTCCCTAAATGCAGGTTAAAAAACTGAATACTGAGTGGCAAAAAATTAAAGAGGAAGACAAACCATGAGACACTCCTTACTCTGGGAAAAAAACAGCGTTGCAGAAGGGGGAGGTTGGCGGGGGGTAACTGGGTGATGGGCATGAAGGAGGGCTAATGATGAAATGAACACTGGGTGTTACACTGTATGTTGGCAAATTGAATTTAAATAAAATTTTAGCTGAGTGAAGTAAGTCAGTCGGAGAAGGACAAACATTATATGTTCTCATTCATTTGGGGAATATAAATAATAGTGAAAGGGAATATAAGGGAAGGGAGAAGAAATGTGTGGGAAATATCAGAAAGGGAGACAGAACGTAAAGACTGCTAACTCTGGGAAACGAACTAGAGGTGGTGGAAGGGGAGAAGGGCAGGGGGTGGGAGTGAATGGGTGACAGGCACTGGGGGTTATTCTGTATGTTAGTAAATTGAACACCAATAAAAAATAAATTAAAAAAATAAAATAAAATAAAATAAAATTTTAAAAAATAAAATAAGAGTAAGATTCTCAAAAAAAAATAAAACAACTGAATACTGAATTGAAAATTTAGAAGCTGAATAAGGTCTGCAGTGGGTCAGCAATAACATACTGACAGCCATCTCCTTGTTTCGATAGTGTATTATGATCACAGAAGATGCCAGCAGCTGGGAAGCTGGGTACTCCATACGTGGGACTCTGTACTATTTACTGCAGCTTCCTCCATATCTATAATTATTTCACAATAAAAGGTTTTTTTAGATGAGGAGAGAACGATGGACTGTTCAATAAATTAAATACTATTTACTCACAGGAGTGCAAAGACCATAAGACCCCTATCTTATAGTAAAATTCTAGAGGGCACACGGATTTCATTTAGAAGAAAAAATAAGAGATCTTTATTATAGTAGGATAAAAAAATTTCTTAAGTAAGATTTTTTAAAAGCAGCAGCTTTATATAACGAACACTTTGATCATTTAACCTTATTCTTACTTAAAACTGTATAACGAAGACAACAGAAACAAATTTGAAAGACAAACAAGCACTGTTTCTCTTAGAACACAAGAAAGCTGGAAAGGACAAGGAAACAAATTCTCCCCTCAGGGCCTCCAGAGAGAAATGCAGCCTGCAGACACCTTGATGTTAACCCAGTGAGACCTATGTCAGGACTTCCAACCTACAGAACTGTAAAATAGCATACTTGTGCTGATTTAAGGCACTGGGCTGGTGGTAATTTGTTACAGCGGCAACAGGAAACGGCTACAATGACTTACCTCTGTGGATTTCCAAGAATTAATCTTGACTGGTAGTGTTTCCTGGGACAACATGGTTCCACTAGGCAACTGAATGTCTTGGCACTGCTCTTGTTTCAATCCTGCCTTGGAAGCGTTTTCTGTCAACAACATAAAGCTAAGATTTCACTTTGGCAAAAAAGAGTAATGTTTTCATGTTAGCTCACAATTTTTAAGCTAATTACTTCTGAAAATCCATTTTGTCTGCCACATATACATCATCTGCCAACGGTCATTTTAATATTATCTCTTCATAATAATTGACAAATTCAGGCCGGTTTGAAAAATACAACTAATTCTAGCCTTTTCTCCCACCAACAATTTTATGCTTTATTATTTGAAACATATTTTTTTAAATAAGGTCACACATAGTGTAGAAAATAGAGTTTGAAAATTATCCTTAGCAAAGCAGGAATGACTAGAATTATTCTAATTAATATTTAAAAGAATGTTATTACTGCACTGTACATTTCATGTGTTCACATACATGACACATAGGCTATATATGATGAGAAAGAACTTTTAAACAAAATTTAAAGAATCTTGAACAAAAGAAATTGCCAGTGATATTAAACATATTTTTGCTTGTATGTTTTTACTGAATTTAATGGTTTTGTATTTGCCATTTTCCTTTCTTTTTTTCCCCCTGGGGCAGGTGCGGGTCAGAGGGAAAGGGAGAGAGAGAATCCCAAGCAGGCTCCAAACCCAGTGTGGAGCCCATGGTGGGGTTTGATCTCAGGACCCTGAGATCATGACCTGGGCAGAAATAAGTCAGACGCTGAACGGACTGAGCCACCCGGGCCCCCCTCCTTCCTTTTATCTGAATGATTGTGTAAACGAAGTATTATTGCCAACTACCTCTCAGCATATTGTTGGGAACAATAAGCGTAAGAGAGCTATCTTCAAACTGGTGTTTGTGCACCACTAGGGGTACTTAAAGACTTCCCAAGGGCTAGATGGGCATAGATAGTTTTAAAGGAATCAATGTCCAGACCCACCACTTACATATACATTCTTTCTAAAAAACTCGTCTGTCTGGGAATGCGACTGTGTGGAAACATCAGACTAGTTCTTTCTTCCTCCCCTTTCATAATCTATTTCCTCCCACTTTACAAAGAAAGACCCATCGTCTACCCATCTTATTATGGTGCATCTTCCTTTATGCTACGAGCATAAGAACCTCTAAATGCCAAACAGTAGTAAAAACTGGTATAGGGAAGCCTCCTTCAATCAAGGCAAGAAAAACCCAAAGTAAAGCTCTAAAATTTGTCCTGTTTTATGCATATTTTTTTTAGTGGCAAAGTGTGGCATAAGTAACAGGGTATTTTGGCCCATACTGGGATGTCTGGTATCCAGATACACTACAGTATGGAGGAGCAGGACGGTTGACAAGTTTCATTTAATGTCCTGTGCTTTTCATCCTCCAACTTGTCAAAGAATGTATCATTTTTAAGGGAAGTCCCACAAGGGGAAAGAAAGCAAGTACAAACATGGGAGGCAGGGCACCCTGTCTCATCAATGCAACAGACTTACATGACAAGGCTCCATGTCTTAGCCATCTCCCTTAGGAAAAGAATTCAGGAATGTGAGCGCAACCACAGTGATGCTAGTTTACATGTTTTTTGAATAAATAAAGTAAGATGTTTTCTGAAAGAAAGTTTAAGTCTGATTTGGCTGACTGTTTTGACAATAAGGGCTGGCTCTGCCAACTAGGTAATATGGTCACTATTTTCCAAAAATGGAATGAACCAAATTCTGTACTTTTGAAGAGTTGCTGAAATATATTTAAAGCATATGAAACTATAAAGTAATTACCTCAAAAATATTATATTGACAGGTATACCTCAATATTTTTTCCCACTTTCTGAGTATATTGGGTTAAAGTGTAACTGGTATAATTAATAATCACCAGATAATTTTTAGTAAAGGTTTTTTTGATATTATTCCCAGAAGTTGAGAAAGTCCATCATTCCTAACGACTGTTTAACAAATCTTTTTCGGGATCCCTGGGTGGCACAGCGGTTTGGCACCTGCCTTTGGCCCAGGGCGCGATCCTGGAGACCTGGGATCGAATCCCACGTCGGGCTCCCGGTGCATGGAGCCTGCTTCTCCCTCTGCCTGTGTCTCTGCCTCTCTCTCTGTGTGTGTGTGACTATCATAAATAAATAAAAATTAAAAAAACAAAAAAAACAAATCTTTTTCTAAGTGGGTTATTTCCAAGTCTTGCTTTCAACAACATTGAAGACAGATCTAATCAACAGCTGACAAGAGATGAAAACAATTTTTATAATAAATTACTGTATAATTCTGGGATACCTAAAAGGAATTCATAGAACTGACATTGCTATAATATAAAACCTTCTATTCCCACCTACGATTTTATGTGAACGAGTCTTCCCAGTATTTTCCATCTATAAAAATGTAAAAAGAGAAACAGAATTTATGCTGAACCCTGCTTACTTCCAGCAATAAGTGATATTCATAGGTGGGTAAACAAACAGTTCCATGTATCTCATAGAAATATGTATTTCCTATAAAATTATTTTCTTTATGTTTACTATTTATGAAAATTTATAATACACTTACATAGTTTTGGTTTTGATAAATTGTGTGCTAAAATGATAAATCAATCTAGAAAGAATATTTTCTTTTACCACTTAAAAGCCTCTGGTCCTAGAAAATGTAAAAAAATAATTTCAATTTATATACAAAGTTGATGTAGAGAAGACTTTCAGGCATCAACATTCTATTAGGATGAAATCCTGCGAGGGATGTGGAATAAAAATACAACTTCAAGGAGAAAAGGGAATGACACAAAGCTTCCAATAGTTAAAGACTTCATGTGTTTTTTCCAAATGAATGGCTGAAGGTACCCATCACACAGTGTTGAGATTCCTTTAGATATGTTGAGAAGTCTCATGGAACCGTTTCATTTTGTTTTATTTTGTCTTTAATGTCAATATTTTCAATTTTGTCCTTTGTAGTTACTTATAGTACAATTTCACATGTCAACTTAAAAATGCATTAGGAGGTATGTAATTTTTCAAAATCATTTTAGGGGCTATGCAAGAAAAATCACTTGAAAACCAATGGTTTCAGACATGGTGGTCCTCACCTTCAGAAAGGTTACAACCTGACTCGGGAGATAAGTCTGACATACAGAATTACGGGAAACAATTTGAGGAAAACAACACCATGCCAAACTTTCTTAAATTAATTAACTTTAGGAATAGACATTTTAAGGAGGAAAAAAAATCAGTGTGCATCAGAGTAATCAGAAAGTGTCTCAGATATGAAGTAAAATTTGAACGAGGCTTTGAAGGATGACTAGGATTCCTGATAAACATAGAATGAGAAACTATCCCAAGCAGAAAGAACTAGGTGGGCAAGAGGAGTATGATATTTGCCAAATTTACTGAAGAAAGAATAAGAACTTTGCAATTGCGGCTCTGAATTTTCATCTTCTTGTAACTTCACATGAAAATGAATAATTAAAAAAAAAGAAAATGAATAATTAAAATGAGCTTATTCGGACCTGGAGATTTTATAATGAATACTGGCAAACAGTAGTGGTTTGAAGCTTAGATTATCTGTGTACTTTCATGTGATTCATCAGAAACTATATTATCACTCTCTGAGTATTCAGAAACAAAATTATCCTTGAAGTGATACGGACTTAGGTTTAGACATCATAAAGGTAGATTAATAACAATTGCAGGAAGTCAACATTGAAGTAAAGTGTGAGGAGAACTGAAGGATAGCAAGAACTGTGAAAGAAAAAAATACCTTAAATATTTAGACACACATTTTAGGTTAGAATAGCTACACTGTTCTAAACCTATATTAAATAATCTTCTAGGAGCAAGAAGGAAGGCAGTTAGAACATAGTGAGACTTTGGAAATTGAGAATTTTTTTTAGCACCTGCTCCAGCACTGGAAGTGAGGTGTGCTTAATTAAATTAGGCGATTACACAAGATTTATTTCTGGATTTTCACAAGCAAATGAAAGGAGAGAATACACATTTAGTTCCATAGTGGAAATGAAGTCCCTTTGGTATCATAAGCTATTTATCAGTTGAGATGGTGAAGTCACAAGCCTGGAGGACTCGCGTGCGAATGTGAAACCCCAAAGGGAAAAAGTGAAGGCGCTGAGGCAGTGATACTATCAGGTCATTTGAAGATGAGAGGTTAGATACCAAAGCTTGGAGGTGCTGGGAGGAAACCATCCAGAGAGGCTGTAGATTTCTTTGAGCCTGTATCACTCAGATAATACTACAGAGCAGAACTGACAGACCCTGTGATAATTCTTAGATGAGATATCAAACTGACATTCAAGCCATCAGATATTAACAAGGCAAGAACACACTTTGGAATTGAAATGCTGCACAAACTTAGTAAATTCCCAAATTGCTCCACTTATTATTTAGTATCTAATAAACATTGTTGTTATGTATCGACTGTGTCCTTTCAGGTGTAATGTAAGTAAATCAAGTCATTTACTTAACAGAAGCAGCTTTTTAAAAACAAAGAAAGAAACAAATGCATCCACCAAAGGAAATACTCAGTGGGCTAATGAATTGATAAGATATAGAAGTCTCAGTGATTATCTTTATATCTCAGTTTTGCAGAATCATGAGTTTGGAACCTTAACAACTTCTCTGTCTTGGAGCATAATTGCACCTAAGCACCTTCAAGCATCTCGTCCTAATTTCTTAAACTTCCATCTTCTAGTAATTTCAAACTTATAGAAAAATTGCTGCAAGAATCATACAAAGAACTAGTTCACCAATTCACTCTTCATCCAGGTTCACCAATTGTTAACATTTTGCTCCATTTGCTTTATAATTCTTTCTTCATGGACATAACATATATTGTGATACTCCTATATTTTAAACCTGAAGAAAAGCCATTGTCATAAGTTGGGCTCCCCAGGAAACAGATCCCAAGGCTCAAATTTGTTTTTGTTTTAAGATTTATTTATTTATTTATTCATGAGAAACACACACGCAGAGAGAGAGAGAGAGAGAGAGGCAGAGACACAGGCAGAGGGAGAAGCAGGCTCCATGCAGGGAGCCTGATGTGGGACTCGATCCCGGGACTCCAGAATCACAACCTGGGCCAAAGGCAGGTGCTTAGCTGCTGAGCCACCCAGGGATCCCCCAAGGCTCAAATTTGTGAGGGAGATTCATTAGGGGGTACTCTTTGTAACAGGACCCGTGAGGTGCTTAGAAGTCAGTTCTGGGCCAAGGGAGAAACCCATCTGTAATGTGGCCATGATCCTACTAGGAGCTGTGGAGCTGGGATGGCTCTTCACAGTTGTCCTGCTTTGAAGCAAGAGAGCAGCCCAGCCACAACCATAGGTCACTGGATGTTGTATCCCTCAACATGGGGCTGTGACCCTGGGCAAAGAGGTTCTGGTCAACTGTTAGGAATTCCCAGAAAAAAAAAAAAAAAAAAGGAATTCCCAGAAAAGGAGGGGGCTAGGTGGCTCAGAGGTTGAGCACCTGCTTTCAGCCTGGGTCATGATGCTGGGGTCCTGGGATGGAGTCCCACATCAGGCTCCCTGCAGGAAGCCTGCTTCTCCCTCTCCCTATGTCTCTGCCTCTCTCTCTGTAACTTTCATGAATAAATAAATACCTAAAAAAAAAAAAAAAAAAGGAATTCCCAGAGAAGGATTCAGCTGAGACCCTCAACCTCCAACCCTCCCAGCGGCCGAGGGAATGGGGTCTTGATCTTGAAAAGGAGACTTGGGGGGCACCACAACATGCACTACAGATGTCACCCCTGTACTCCCATTTACTTGAGAAATGCTGTTGGAGGTAGAGTGTGAGTACTGTAAATCTTTTTTGAACGGTGAATTTTGAGATGAGTGGAGAAGAAAAGGTTTTTTCAACAAAAACAGAAAAAGAGAATAAGAAAGCAGAGCTGTTTAAGCAATTTTAAAAATTAAATTTTAAATAGGTAGAGAAGAAAAATGAGAAAGGACAAACTTCTATTGCAGGAGATCTTAGGGAGTTAAGGCAATTTTATTTCCGTGTTTTGCTAACAATAGCACACAAAGTTTGAGGCACTGCCAGTAGTTCTTACTTTAGAATAACAGAGAACAGGAAAATGCACAGACTGTGTTAAGTGCTCTGCCACAGAGACGAGGAGCATACAGCCACTACACAGGCAGGATTAAGTATTCAGGGGTTGGCTCCTAGGTTAAGACAGTACACTGAAATTGCAACACAGAATTTCCATCAGCCAAAATTTGTTTGAAAAAAGTCAAAACTAATAAAATTACAACAGCAATCTAACATGGAAACAGAACTTAAAAATTTTAAAAGGAAAAGGAAAATAACGGGTGGCCAAGGCAAGCATCCCATTTCCCTAACATGATAGTGATGCACTGATAAGATTCTGAGATTTCTCATCACTATCCACATGTCTGAAAGAAGGGGAACAGAGCAGACAATGCTTTTCTCACTCCTTATGACCAAGAAGAGGTAGAAATAGACTAAGGGGGAAAAAAAAGAGGTGTACCAGAGTGAGTAAATACAGGTGCCGACACTAACGGAAGTGAAAGCTACAGTTTCACACTGAATCGGGTGGATGATCTGAAGTTCAAGAGCATCTCCCTGCCCCACGGTGGCTGGACACATTTCCCAGCTAGACAGAACGAGCAGGATCCTGTACAAAAGGCTCAGAGGACAGAGCAGAGTCCAGGTATTCTAAACAAGATCACATAATGGCCTATGAAGGCTCCTGTTTCTCACTGCTGCAGAAAAATGGATAAAATAACAAACAGCACACAAAGTCAACTTGGTGGCGCAAACTGGTCTCAGACATGGTGGGAAGAGTGGAGAAATCACTAAGTGTATCTGAGCCAGTAACTGCCAAAGTTGATGCTGCTGTACCTACATCACCTTCTCTACTTCTTATGACAACTCTGTAATAGAAACCATATTATCCCCATCTTAGAGAAGATGAAATTGTGGCAAAAGCTTGCATTTCCAAGGGCACACAGTCCACACAGCCCGAGTCAAGATTCAAATCCAGTAAGAAAGGTGCCAGGACCTAAGCGCTTAACCCTTATTCCTTACTGCCTTCCAAATACACTGCCTAGTGAGAGCCGCTTAAGCATCAGTAAGATGGAAAGAGACCTGGCAACTAAACAAACATATTCCAGGGGGAAAAGAGGAAAAGAAGAGGAGGAAGGGTGGGAGAAACAAGAGAGAGACGAAGATGGCATGCAAAAAATAGACTCCAAATGTACAAGAGAATGTACTTCAAGGAACAGAAGGACGTTCCTCACAATATGGCATTAGATGGTTTTGGAAGTTATTGTAAATTGTGTATTTTCATATATTTCATTTTAGAATTGTTGCTACTGTATAACAATACAAGGTTGAGCATTTTTAAAAAATGTTTCTTGGACTTACATGTTTCCTTCTCTTTTTTTAGGAAATGCTTTCCATATCTCCTTCCTATTTTTCTGTTGGGCTTTCTCACTGGTTAGCAGAAATTCTTTATATATTCTGGATAATCCTTTGTCGCTTACATATGTTAGAAATGTAACATATTTCTATGTTTTGTGACTGTCTTCTTCACTTATATGGTGTTTTTCAATGAAGAGATAATTCTTAAATTTAATATAGTTTTAGAAGTTTTCTATTGCTACCAAAAATTACAAGATACTTAGTGGCTTAAAACAACGCCCGTTTATTATATTACAGTTTTATAGCTCAGCAGTCCAAGCAGGCTTGATTGGGTTCTCTGCTTTGGGTCTCACAAGGCCAAAATCAAGGTGTCAGCCAAGCTGGACTCTTCTCTGGAGACTCTGAGGAAAAATCCACTTCCAAGATCATTCAGGTTGTTGACAGAATTTGGCTTTCTTATGATTGTAGGACTGAAGTCCCCATTTCCTTGCTGGCTGGCAACCAGGGACCACTCTTAGCTTCTAGAAGTCACTTGCGTTCCTTATCACTCCATTTTCAAGCCAGTAAGGGTACAACAAATCCTTCTCACACTTGGTATCTGTGACTTCCTCTTCTGCTACCAGCTGGGGAAAATTCTGCTTTTAAAGGGTGTGTGTGATTGGATTAAGCCCACCTGGATACTCCCTTTTAAAAAATTTTTGAATATTGAGTTCATTAAAACATTTAATTGAAAATGACTACCAAATGGTAGCATTTTATATCAGTAATCAAAGGATATCCATTATTTTATCATTTATGTATTTATTATTTATTTAAAATCAATTAATTAACATATAGTGTATTATTAGTTTCAAAGGGAGAATTTAGTGATTCATCAGTTGCATATAATACCCAGTGCTCATTACATCAAGTGCTGTCCTTAATGCCCATCACCCAGTTACTCTGTCCCCTACCCACAGCCCCTCCAGTAACCCTATTTGTTTCCCATAGTTAGGAGTCTCTTATGGTTTGTCTCCCTCTCTGTTTCATCTTATTTTATTTTTCCTTTCCTTCCCCTATGTTCATCTGTTTTGTTTCTTAAGTTCCACATACGAGTGAAATCATATTTGTCTTTGTCTCACTGATTTATTTCACTTAGCAGAATACCCTCTAGTTCCATCCACATCATTGCAAATGGCAAGATTTCATTCTTTTTTGATGGCTGTTTTGACATACAACATAACATAATCATGGGAATCATAACTCTTCCCACTCAGAGGTTATGCTCACCTCTCAAAGGGGGGGGGATTACATAAAGACAATGGTCATTGGGGCTTATTCTCAGAATTCTGCCTCCCACAGGAGTCAAACTTAGAAAAGCTTTTTTAATAATTTGCATTTTGTTTAAGAAATCCTTCCCTATCCCAATGTAAGAAAGATATTCTTTATTTTCTTTTAAACATTTTAAAGTCTTTTTTTTCTCCTTTAAATCCTTAATTCCTCTAGAATTTGTTTTTGTGCATGATAGGAGGTAGAGACCTAATTTCACTTTTTTCAGTATGAATAAATAATTGCCCTTGCATTATTTAGGAAGTAGTTCATCCTCTTCCCACCAATGTGGACCACCACATCTGTCATACTCTAAGATAACCTAGCTGCACAGGTCTCTTTGCTGAGCTCTACGGTTTGTTCCATTGGCCCCACACACCTATTCCTGCATCCATACCATGCTGCCATAATTACGATTGCTTTAGTTATGTCATCCAGAAAAGAGAGCCCTCCACCACCTTATTCTTCTCCAGGAATGCTTTGGATATTCTTGACCTTTTGATTCTTCTAGATAAATTTGGGAACCAGCCCATCAAATTCAATTTTTAAAATCTGTTTTGGATTTTGATTATAATTGCACTAATCAGTGGTTCTCAACTGGGGGCAATTTTGGCCTTCGGGAAACATGTGACAATGTCTGCAGACATTTTTGGTTCTCACACCAGGAAGGAATGTGTGCTAACAGCAACTGGTGAGTAGAGGCCAGGGAATGCTAAACACCCTATGCTGCACAGGACATCCCCCCCACGACAAAGAATTATCTGGCTTAAAATGTCAATAGGACCAAGCTTGAGGAAATCATCCATTAAATCTGCACAATTTGGAGAGAATTGATACTTATATTTTTTAGTATTTCTACAAACATGAGTATCTTTCCATTTATATAGATCATCTTTAATGTATTTAAGTGCTATAATTTTCAGAGTATAGATCTTGTAATCTTCTTTTTAAGATTTATCTCTGTGTCATGATTTTTTGCTATTATAAATGGTATTTTTTAAAATTATGTTTATTGTTGGGTGCTGATACATAAAAATATAACTTGACTTATATATTTTGATCTTTCAGTCAGCCATCTTGCTAAAAGCCTCTTTATTTCTAATATGTTTGTAGATCCTTTCAAGTTTTCTGTATGAAGATCCTATCATTTGCAAATACATTTTTCTTCCATTTTAATACTTAAGCTTTTAATTTCTCTTATTTATTTTATTGTGATGGCTAGGGCCAGTGAAAAGCTGAACAGAAGCAAAAAGAATGGGAACATTTTTTTCTACCTGATTCTAAAGGAATACTTCCACATTTAAGTGTATGAAAAAATTTAATTTACATTTTTAAGATTCAAACTTACTTTTTTGCTAGAAAAAGTGGTCTGTATAATACAAATTCTTTTAAATGTTAAGACTTTCTTTACAATATAATCAGTTATAAAATTCATATTTAAAAATCTTTTATTTACTTGATCTATCAATAATTGAGAGATTTTAAAATCATTACTATAATGGGATATGTTTCAATTACTTTCTGTAGTTCTACCATTTTTTGCTCTGTATTACTTTGGAGTTATTTTACTGGGTATACTCACATTTAGAAATGTTATATCTTCCTAGGGATTTAAGCCTGTTATCGTTGTCCTTAATAATGCTTTTGGCTTTAAATTGTACTTTGTCTGATATTAATATAATTATACCACCCTTCTTTAACTAGTATATGTCTGGTTTACCTTTTTCCATTCATTTGCTTTTAGCCTTTACGTGGATTTACGTGGGCAGCATATATCCAGACTTCTTTTTCTCGAATTTGGTAATCTCTGCCTTTTAACAGATGAGTTTAATCCATTGATATTTATCATGATTATTAATATATTTGGACTGATTTCTACCATTTTGCCTTTTTTATTTCCATCTCTCCCACTTTATCTATGCTTCTTCCTTTTTATAAACCTTTATTTTCTCATTCTATTATTTTCACTACTTTGGAATTTATTCACGCTACTTCTCTTCTTTTGGTGTTAACTCAAGTTTATCATGCATATTTACCTTTAACAGTTAACGGTCAAATAATATCCTTACCCTTCTCTCAAAGTATCAAGGATCTTAGAACACTTAATTCTATAGACTCATTTCCAATTTACATACCATGGCCACCCACTATTTTAGTTGTCTGTTTTTCAAATTCAGAAGTTAGACATTAGGGCAGCCCAGGTGGCTCAGCAGTTTGGCACCGCCTTCAGCCCAGAGCGTGATCCTGGAGACCCTGTATTGAGTCCCGCATTGGGCTTCCTGCATGGAGCCTGCTTCTTCCTCTGCCTGTGTCTCTGCCTCTCTCTCTGTCTCTGTCTCTAATAAATAATAAATAAAATCCTAAAAAAAAAGTTATTTACACAGTGTTTATTTTATATACAAGTTTATTACTTGATAGTCACTCCCTCTTGCATTTCAAAGCATTCTTCTGGAATAATTTTCTTTTTGAAGTACATCCTTTAATGAAGATCTCTTGGTGGTAGGCTCTTGGGTTTTTTATTTATCTGTAAGTGACTATTTCACCCTTATTTTTGAATGACAGTTTTGCTGGGTACATAATCACAGGCTGTTATTTTCTCTCAGCACTTTGAAAATGCTGTATCACTGTCATCTGGCCTCCACTGTAGCTGAAGAGGAGAGGTCACTGGCAGAGTAACTGTCATTCCCCTGCAGATGTGTCCTCTATGTCTTACACTGTTTTCGTGTTTTCCTTTTCCTTTGGACAGATCTTCTAGTTCACTAAATTAAGTTTTTGATTTCAATAGTTTTTCTCATTTCTGTAAGTTTCCATTTTTCAAATTCATACATGCATGCCTAATAATCTTTTTATTTTAAGTAAAACAGTTTTATTTTTTAGAGTTTGGTTTGGCCCAATGAGCCATGCTATGACAGATATAACTGACATTTGAATAACTGGATTAATTTAGAGAAGGATAAATCCAGTTTTGACGCTTTTGCTTGTGTGTATGTCTTTTTAATTTAAGACTTTATTTTTCAGAGCAGCTTTAGGTTTACAACAAAACTGAGAGGGACATACAGAGGTTTTCCATACACCTCGTCCTGACACATGCAGAGCCTCCCCATATCAACCTTTACTTATTTAATATTTAAATGCATAGCTATTCTACATCAGGTATCTGACCTTCCTGCCATCTACTGTCTTTAGGGGGCTAAATATATTCTTTGCTAATCATTTTTTCCAGGGTTGGTGATATGGATTGTGAGCTCATTGCCTGATTTTAATTGGTGGGAAATCCTATGGACCTAACTTGTGAACTGAGCTTTATTCTTGCAGAGAAAATTCAGCCCCACGTTGAATGTCTGGGTTCAGCACAGCAAACCCAGGCTTTCTTTCCCAATGCTTACCTATTTTCTTACCCAAAACCATTTTCTTACCTATTGATGAGTGCCCTTAAACAACTCAGCTTCTACAGGCACCAGCTCCAAGTCACTCTGGCCCCAGCTCAT
Organism: Canis lupus baileyi; assembly: GCF_048164855.1. Taxonomy (NCBI): domain Eukaryota; kingdom Metazoa; phylum Chordata; class Mammalia; order Carnivora; family Canidae; genus Canis; species Canis lupus. The sequence goes on along the minus strand of NC_132848.1, from coordinate 27,890,521 downwards.
ATATCCTGTTATTTAATTTGATTAATTTATTTAAATTTTTGGAAGGCAAGATCTTTGGAGACTTCCCATAACCCTAGTGAAGCCAGAAATATTGCAATGGTTTGGTTACTATGCAATAAATGGGCTTCTTGGAGCTCCTAATAAGTCTTATCACTAGAAGTAGACCTAAAATATTTTTTAGTGTAAAAAAATGTATGTAGTACAATTGTTTTTATAAAAATAAGTTCTCTCTAGTTACCCATTTTCTGTATATGTGTGTGTGTGTGTGTGTGTGTGTGTGTGTATTTACACAGAAAGATGCCTAGAATCTATGCTCATCTGATATGAATTATGGCTATTTCTGAGTGACAGGATTGGAAGTGATTGATTCTCCAGGGTTTTTGGGCCTGTACTGTTTTTACCAGAATAGAGTGATTTTTTTTTCCGAAGCAAAAATAAAAGAAAGAAAACAGGGTGCCTGGCTGGCTCAGTTTGTAAAGTGTGTGACTCTTGACCTCGGGGTTGTGAGTTTGAGCCCCACATTGGATGTAGAGATTACTTAAAAATAAAAAATAAAGGAAGGAAAAGACCAGACTGGAAGTGAATATTCTAAGATGTTAATGGCAGTTGGTTTAGGGTAATAGAGATCAAAGTTACTGTTACTTTCTTTATTGTACTTTTAAGTTGAAAAAACCACCGCTTGATACTCACCAGTGCAAATGTTTTAGTAGGAACTGCCTTTGTATTATAAGCCCTGCCATCCAGACTGTGTGTGACACAGCAACCAAATATGACTCCACATCAACTGTTAGCACAAGGTTCATGGTAGAATTAACATTAACACTGGTGCTTGTGCTTATAAAAAAGCATGACAAGTACTTTAAAGTTTTACTTTTGGTCCAACAGGAAACTTACATGATTTTTAGGAAAATATTTCCATGATACAGAGTGCTACTACAGTTAACACAGACCAGAGTAATCCTTCTCTAATATAAGTAAAGTTCTACTGCAAAGAATAATACCACTGAAGAGCTCTTTATGGAGGATCAGATGACCAACTGAGATAATGCTTTGTTGGTCTGGTTGCAAGCAATGTCTCTGGTGATAGCTTTTATAATTATCACCTCTAAGAAAAGGGTGTGATGCTGACGCTTACAGCTCGAAGAAGCTGAGTTGTAACTGTGTACATGTAGTTTTCTGTATGTATTTCATATGTACTTCTGCTCTCTTGGAGGTTATATCTAGTGATGGCTTTCAGTCTGCTTTAAAAAAAAAAGATGTTCAAAAAGAGTTTTGGTGAATGACAGCATCATTGAAATGAATTTGTAGTAAGAGTACATTAAGCAACAATGATCATTCAGTCCCTCTCGTCCTGCAAACAACAAAATTACCTCAACAAAAACCTTCCAAGCTATCTACCACAATTAAAACTTGAGGAAAACATCTAGAAATAGGGAAAAAAAAAAGGAGTAGAGGTAGTACTATGTGTTGAACACCTTCTCCAAAGTACTTTGTTCCCTTTGCTAAATTACCACAAAGAAGCTAGGCACAGCTGTTTCAGCTCTAGATCCTAAAGCCTGGGAATCATATTCTTAGCAATGCATTCAACTTTACATTTCAATATAACTAAATAATTTAGAGATGTCTTTAAATACCTCCTGATGGAAATGCACCTGGGTGATACCATCACTAGCCTCTCTGAAATATTAGTTGTTTTCAATTTCTCTTTCTTCTCCAATATATCATCTACTTAGTCCATTTCCTCTCTATATCTTTACACATTACCTTTCCCTCATTTCAATAACTCGAGCAAGATGCTGGATTGAAACTACTGTCTCTCACAGAGCTTCCTTACAATTCGTATTGCCTTCATTTCTACACAAAGCAGTAAGAGTTATCTTCCACCAACAGCTGTTTTCAGTAATAAGAAAACTAAGTTCTGTGACTAAGCTAAACATCCCTTCTGTTCTCTGAGGCCTACAGTGGTTCCTAGTTGCTAGTGGTATTGAAGTGAAATCTCCAAAGACTGTTTCATTACGTCTTTTATGAACTCTCAATGACCTGTCCACATTTTTCCACATATTCAAATTTATGTTCTCTATGCCATTGAATCTGACCACCATGCATTAACATGATTAATTTGTTTCTTGTTTGTATTCTTTATCACTACAGTAGGAACTATCTACTCTCCCCTATATTTATTATCTCCTTCTTCCTTAACAATAGATCTTCTAACTTTAATCTGGGCACACAGCTGTCCAGGGTAAAGACTACATTTTTCAGCCTCTCTTGCAGTTAGGAGTGTCAAGTGACTAGATGCTAAACAACAACATGTAAGCCAAAATATTATGAGCAACTTCAACTTCAATAAGGGTCCTTAAGGGGAAGGAGTATTCATATTTTCTTTTTTAAAAATTTATTTAGTTGAGGGATGCCTGGGTGGCTCAGCAGTTGAGTGTCTGCCTTAGGCTTAGGGCATGATCCCGGGATCCTGGATCGAGTCCCACATCGGGCTCCCTGCATGGAGTCTGCTTCTCCCACTGCCTGTGTCTCTGTCTCTCTCTCTGTGTGTCTCTCATGAATAAATAAATAAATATTTTTTTAAAAAAAGATTTATTTAGTTGAGAGAGAAGGGGAGAGAGCATACAAGTGGGAGGTGAGGGGGGTGCATGCAGAGGGAGAGAGAGAAGCAAACATCCCACTAAACAGGGAGCCTGACTTAGGGCTCAATCCCAAGGTCCCAAGACCTGAGCTGAAGGAAGATGCTTAACCTACTGAGCCACCCAGTTGCCTCTAGAATATTCGTATTTTCAAGCTTTCCTCCTTCCTACTGGCTAGAATGCAGATGTGATGGCTGGAGCTCAAACAGCTATCTTGGCTCGTGAAGTGGAAGTTACATGCTGAGTCTGGTGATGAGACAGAAAGACCCCTGGGGTCCTTGACTTTATGAAGGGCCATATCAGTCTTAAAATATCTAGTTCTGGATTATTTTTAGAAGAGAGAAAAAAATCCTATTATGTTTAAGCTGTGAACATTTTTGTGGCCTCTTCTTTATCACTCCTGGGAACACGTAATTCTAATTGATCCACCTATCTCCAAGTTTTCATTTGCTACTTCTGTCCTACTAAGTAAGAATGCTCCACCAATTTATTTTCCTATCTCGCTCAATACCCTCCCACACAAAATTGTCAGGTTTCTTTCTGCCTTTAAAATATAGCTCCTGTGGTGTATTTCCTGGGGGGGGGTCAGTTAAGCATCCAACTCTCGGTTCCAGCTCAGGTCATGATCTCAGGGGTCATGCCCCATGTTAGGCTCTGCGCTCAGCAGGAAGTGTGCTTAAAGATCCTCTCCCTTTGCCCCTCCCCTTGTGTGCACGCTCGCACTCTCTCTCTGAAATAAATAAATAGATAAATACAGTTTCAGATTCAAATGCCTATGTGGAAACAGTATTGCTAAGCTTAATCCAATTACTCTTTTTTGGTTTTTTGTTTTAAAGATTTTATTTACTTATTCATGAGAGACACACACAGAGAGAGGCAGAGACACAGGCAGAGAGAGAAGCAGGCTCCATGCAGGGAGCCTGATATGGGACTCAATCCCGAGACTCCAGGATCATGCCCTGGGCCGAAGGCAGGCACTCAATTGCCGAGCCACCCAGCCATCCCCAATTACTCTTTTTTGAACGCAAACACACACATATATCTATCTACGATGTATATGTATATATATATACATAGATGGATAAATGGAGTTTTTAAATAGTTTAACAGATTTTTAACAAATTTACTAAGTTTTTATTTATATCCAAACATTCACTATTTGCCATCATTCACCAAAATTCTTTTTGAACATCTTTTTTTTTTTTTAAATGGACTGAAAGCCATTACTAGATGTAACTTCCAAGACAGCACAAATACACCCAATTTGCTTACCACTCCAAGAATAGCGTCTGGCATATCGTAAGTACTCAATACATGTTTGTGATATGAAAAAAAAAATTAACTGTAGCAAAACTTCATTTGAAGGTAGACTGACTTTTTAAAAATAGTCAAAAGTCATTCGAAGCTCAGTTTAGTGAATAAGATGTGTCATAAAGCTAGAGAATATCATTTGGGTTAAAAAAAAAAAAGCAGTGACTATAAAGCAATAAACCTGATCTCCTGTATGAATCATAAAAATGGCTCAGAGTTGAGCTTCTTTCTGTGGCAATTTAAAGATTCATTTCCTAAGCTTACAGTTAAGTACGCCAAGCTTGCTCCAGTTTCAGAATGTTTGCACCTGCTGTTCCCTTTGCCTGGATCACCCCCGATATACATAGATAGTCCCTTCACTTCATTTGGGTCTCTGTCTAAATAGCCACCTCTTCCAAAGGTCTTTCCTTACTCCCTGACCTAAGGTAAAGTCATCCTTGTCACTTTCTGTGCCCTAATACTGCTTTCCTTTCTTTTTTTATTTTTTTTAAGATTTTATTTATTTATTCATGAGAGACACGGGGGGGGGGGGCGGCAGAGACACAGGCAGAGGGAGAAGCAGGCTCCACATAGGGAGCCCAACACGGGACTTGATTCCGGGACTCCAGGATCATGCCCTGGGCCAAAGGTGGGTGCTAAACTGCTGAGCCACCCAGGGATCCCCCTGCTTTCCTTTTCTTTATAGGACTTGTCATTGACATAACATTTTATATCTATTTTGTTTATGTGCGATTAGTATCTGTCTCTGTCACTAGAATATTTGCTCCATGATGAAAGGGACTATGTTTTACTCACTGCTATAGCTCCAAATTTCTGCTTGATATCTAAATTTCAAAACAATCCATTAATAGATGTTTACAATGAAAGAGCAAGGAAGAGAAAAAAGGAATGGAGAGAGAACAAGAAAGGCAAGAGAGAAGTAGTGAAAGGGGTGGGCAAGTCGGTGATTTTACTCTGTAACTCCATTTTTGTATTAGTTTGAGTTGAAGGCTTCTGTGAGAAAATTTCAGACTGTGTCTCTTTTCTCTCCTGGAGATTTATTTCTAAATAAAATGGCTACCAGAAAGAAAGAGGTTCCACTCCACTTAGAAGCATGTGGATGGCATTTACTGTCTTTTACCATCTTTCCATCTCCCTAGTCCACACAAACACAAACTGAGTGAACATTCGAGAACTCCTGAGTCAGAGAAGTACTTTAGTGATTTTTAGCAAGATTCCTCTGTGTTGGTATTACTATTAACATTCTTAATTTCTATACATAACTGACATTTGGAACATCTGTTCATTTAATACCTGCAGCTCTTTCAGGCTCTTGTTTAATAGAGTTACATGATAAAGCTAGGCGGCAAGCCTCTGAAAATACTTTTAACTCTGTCACTTCTGCTGTCTCTCTCACAGCATAAAGTTTACCTCCTTTCAAGGCACAGTAATTCAAGTCACATTTCTTTAATGATTTTCCTTCCTCAGACCATTCCTTACACAAAACTTACCAACAAGGTTTGTACTGGAGAAGATAGAGCACAATGACATTCCTTCATGTTTTGGCAAATTTACTAGAAAAGGTAATTTGTTTCTTTTTTTTTTTTTAAGATTTTATTTATTTATTCATGAGAGACACACAGAGAGAGAGGCAGAGACACAGGCAGAAGGAGAAGCAGGCCCCATGCAGGGAGACTGAAGTGGAACTCAATCCCAGGGCCCTGGGATCACACCTGAGCCAAAGGCAGACGCTAAACTGCTGAGCCACCCAAGTGTCCCAATAATTGTGTTTTCCTGCTGATTTCTATAACATTACAAAGAAAACCTTTATTTTTTTTAAGATTTTTTAAAAAATTTATTCGTTCATGATAGAGAGAGAGAGAGAGAGGCAGAGACACAGGCAGAGGGAGAAGCAGGCTCCACGCCCGGAGCCCCGACTCGGGACTCGATCCCGGAACTCCAGGATGGTGCCCCAGGCCAAAGGCAGGCGCCAAACTGCAAAGCCACCCAGGGATCCCCAAGAAAGCCTTTTTTTAAAAAGTTCATTCTGCATTTAAAATCTTTGGCAAAGGAAAAAGTTCTATGATAGAAGACACTGTTGTCCTGTAGGAGTTTGAGAGACTTTCAGAATTCTGAGGCACATTTAAGAAATGTGTAGGATCAAACAGCACAAAACGCATAGATGCCCAGACCCTGAGGCTCACATTCCAGTTATGATGAAAATCTTAACATGAATCACAATGCCAAATAAGTAGTCACTATTTTAATACCATTTGAGCTCAAAACTCTCATTTTATTTGAAACCCAAATAAATTGCATTCAGAAAACAGTCGTAATATTTTCTACTATTATTCATCTTTGTTTTGTACAGAATGAGGCCTAATATAGTACCAATAGCACTAATATAGCATTAATACTTCAGTATTAAAATCTAATGTTTTGAGGCACTTGGGTAGCTCAGCAGTTGAGTGTCTGTCTTTGGCTCAGGTTGTGATCCCGGGATCAAGTCCCTGCAAGGACCTGCAAGGACCCTGCTTCTCTCTCTGCCTATGTCTCTGCCTTTCTCTCTGTGTTCCTCATGAATAAATAAATAAGTAAAATGTTAAAAACAAAAAAAAAACAAAAACCCTAATGTTTATATTTTTTCATTGTTCTTAAATGATACCATTGTAGGCTGACGCTCATTATACGTACTTTTATTATGTAGCCTTGCAACCTTAAGAAGCTTACGTTTCTTCTCTGAAGCAGAAATTTCTGGTGTGTGGGCAGAAGCACATGCTGTTGGTGAGTTAGCTGTACCAGGTAATCTTTTAGGAAATGTCATAGAGTAGGAGGTACGCCGTCTTGTCCGACATGCTACTTCCCTCTCTCTATGCAGCAACTGTTCATCCATCAGCAACGTTATTACTTGCTTAGACTTTTCCCGGATATAATAACCTGAAAAATACATTGGATTTGTGTAGGTAAGAAAATGTTCATTAAAGCTACAATTAACTTTTATTCTTAAGAAAATTAGGAAAAAAAACATAAGCAATGTAAGCAAAGAGAAAAAATAGGGAAACCGGTTTCATTAGAATTGTCAATAAGCTCTCCTTTTCTTATACTTTGAGAAGTAAATAAATGTATGATGAAATCGTATCACATATTTCCTTTTAAAAGTAATAAATACATTGCAATAAATCAAACAATATAGGCATAAAAGAAGAAAAATGAAATTAGATCTAGATGTACGACCATGACATATAACTAAAGATTTAAAATAATATGCATGGTATGATTTAAATCGGTAAAGCACAGAGGAAAATCAATCATTATATATGAATACAGGAGAGATAAGTAGATAGAGAAATACATGAGTGGATAGGATGGATGGATGGATGGATGGATGATGGATGGGCAGGAAGATGGCCTGCTGTGCTCTCACAACATTGTTAATATCCCTTACCTTAAAGGGGTACGATTGGGGTGGGACAAGAATGGGGGGGGGGAATGGATTTTCTTTGACGTAACATCTTATCAAAACAACTTGATGCCATTAATAGAGTGCCAGAGCACAGTCTAAGACCAGAATCCTAATGAAGATGCTCTCCTTAATCATCTGTGTGACTCTGATATGTTAGGTGATCTGTCTGGCCTTGAGTTTTCTATGTAAAAACCAGTAGAAGCATATCTCAGTGTAATTCACAGATATAAAAATATACTCATTCAAATATATAGTATCATTACTATTCTCAATCCCTTCCCCATGAGAAATGATAAAGGAAACCCACTCCCCTCTCCATAGCTTGGGACCAACTCATATTATAACATCTCATGTCTTCCCAAGCCTTCTTCCAGAAGTAAACTGAAAAGTCCCTAAAAGATGCACTACAATGTTCACTCTGGGCTCTAAGCATGATGAATTAAAGTGGTAATATATCCAACTATAATTTACAAGTAGTAGAAGTAATGAGAAATGGTCAAATGTAGGGTGCATTTAGATGAAAGAAGCTAATATGTTCTCTGCAGTCATTTCATTAAGGACTGCTACGGATGGTTTCAGAAACCTTTGTTCAAGTTGCCATTTTTCCCAGGATTATTTTATCTACTCTTAATCTCATTTCTTAGTCACTTCCTCCTTCCAAACTTCTTTTATAACTGCTGTGAACCGTATCATTCTTAACACCCTTAGTTTCCTATGAGTAATTTGTAGTCTGTAAACAAAAAATCCCGCAGTGTTTTGGGTTACCACTTTGTGTTGCCTGATAGAAGCCTGCTGTGACTGTCAGCCTTTGGGGACAACATGCCAGACACTCCTTTCCCCTGGAAAACTGCCATAGCTCAGTTTGGGAGAAAGGGTGAAAGACTTGTTTTTCCATTTCTAACTTCATAAAAACTCATCTCCTTCCACTTCCACGCTCTCCCTCTACACTGGCGACCCTGACTGCCTTATTCTGCAATCACACCAGGCTATCTATCTCCTTCAAGCTGTGTGCTAGCTGTTGCTTCTGCCAGGGGCTCTGCATGGATAGGTCCCTAATTCATTCAAGTCTCTACTCAAATGTCACCACCTCAGAGAAGCCTTCCTTCTGCCCACCCTCTCTAAAATAGCCCCATTCCCATCACTCTCTCTTTCATTACCTATTTTGTCACTACCCGATACTGTTATACACACACACAAACACACACACGTTTACTTGTTTACTATTTCTTTTATCTATGATACAAACTCCATGGGGGCAGAGAACCTCATTCACCCAGTACCTTTAGTGTCTAGAAGAATGATTGCACATTTACTGAGTAAATGAGTTGATAAAGGAGCAAATTACCAAAAAGTTTCAATTTCCTCCTTGACATAGTGCAAATGGAACCACATGTATAAGATACTGAGTGCCAATTTACAATGCAGCTGCCTGAGAAAGTTGCTTGGCCTGAAAGTTTCTTGCAACACCCTTAATTACAAAAGGTCAGAACTAGAAGTTATGGGACAGATGTGGATTATTTTACTTGGAGTCTGCATGAATTGGTGGCACTTGAAAGCAGCTACAAAAGTTCAAAGGTCCATGCAGGTACATCAAGCAGAAAGCCAACCACAATGATGAAGCACTTCTCCCTGAAACATCAGGGCTCTTCCCTGAGGGAGCAGTTGATAGCATCCGGAATGTCAAGCCCAGTGGTTTACTTCTCACTTGAGGCTGCCCACTGCCCTGGCTACCTCCCTGCCACCCTCAAGATGCTGGAGAGTAGAAACCTGGCTGTTCTAAAGCACTGAAGTTGAAAGTGAAAAAAAATCTATGAGTCCAATAAACTTGTTTCCAGGATGAGTTAAATAATAATAGTACTAACAAGATGGCATCTCCTCACTGCTAAGTAATATGTTTCTGAAAGGAAAGGAGGGATGCAGTACTAAAACAGAATTGTACTGGAATAGAACACATATAGGAACCAACCACTTTGTGTCTAAAAGAGAAAAGGAGGGGAGGGGAAGAAGATGGAATGGAGGGAGAAAGACAAAGGGAGGGAGAAAACATGGATTCTCTGAAATGAGAAATCAAGCTACGAAATAGATCAATACCCAAAGGTACATCAAGATGTAAAGCTCATTATTAAGATGAAGAATAAAGTCAAAACAAAGCTATATTCTGTTTTGGGGGGCCTGGGTGGCTTGGTCAATTAAATGTCTGTCTCCAGCTCAGGCTATGATCCCAGGACCCTGGGATTGAGCCCTAAGTCAGACTCCCTGCTCACTGGAGAGTCTGCTTCTTCCTCTCCCTTTGCCCCTCCCCTTCATTCATTCTCTCTCTAATAAATAAATATATATTTTTTAAAAGCTATATTATTTTAATTAGGAATCTTTGGGTTCTAAGTGACAGAAACTCAAATTGAACTGGCCATGAAAAAACCAGGGGTTATGACTGGGCCTCAGGTAAAAAAGAGGAAGAGACTGGAGAACTACTAGGACTCCTCTTCCCTCTCCCATCCCTTCTTCCCTCTGGAAGAGGCGTGTAATGCCTTCATTTTCTCAAACCCTTACATATTGGCTTCATCCATCTGAATGTGGACATGGCCACAGATACCTCCAGGTTCATGCCTCACACTCTACCACCTGAGAAGCCTCCCTCTTCCTTCATTCAAACTGGAAAAATCCAAGAGAATGACTCAGTTTGGCCCAGCTTGAAAGTCACATGCCCATCCCCTTGGCCAGAGCAGGAGATACTCCCATTGGCAACACCCATCAGAAAGGCACAGTGAAGTGAGGGGAGAGTCAACAGGATAGAAAAATGAACAAACAGAAAGCCAACTGGAGGAGGCTTCTCAAACTCAAGCAAAGGCAAAGGACATACAAATCACTAGAGCAACTATGCATCAGACCAATACCCAGAGATACTCACTTATGCACCTAGGCAATTATCTGATCATTTCTTAAATACTTAAGTTTCAGGAATTGTTCTAGAAGCACAAGTGAGAAAAAAAATGACAAGATTCCTAAACAAGATAATTTCAGATAAAAATAAATGCTCTAAAGGAAATAAAGAACAGTGAGGTGCTAAACATCAAGTTGTGGTGCAGTGAAGTCAAGTCATATCTCTGTGCATTTTGAGCAGCCAGAAAAAACCAGCCCTGCAGACATTCAGGCAGAGGGAGCAGCTCTGACTTCACTTCTTTAGGAAGCCCTCTGTTGAGAGATAGCAAGACCCTCCCAGCTCGCTCTACACATCCTTGGTCAAGCCTGGTTTCCAGTCTCATGCACCTGCACTTGTCTCTTACTGCACTTCCACAGGTTGTAATTGCTTATTTATTTGATAAATGTCTTTTTCCCTCCATTACAGCCAGAAGTATGCCTGTGTGCTTAAGAGATACTTCAGAAATGTCTGTTCAATAAATGAAGGAACATTCTGAGGGAAAATGTCCCAAATGCAGGGGAGGAGTCTCTGTAAACACACAAATGAGCATCATGTAAAAGGATTTAGAAATATGATAAATTCAAAGATGTTGGGCAGTGAAATGCACCAGAAACAAAGACATACATCGGACTTCTAGAAAAACATGTATTAGGCTTCAGAGAGTGGTCATAAAACATCTTAACACCGCTCCCCCCATACCTGACCCACTAACCAACCCAAATTTACTCTTCTTCCTATATTCCTTTCTCAGTGAATTTTATATCCATTCACCACCACCCCCAAAACTCAATAACCCAGGCCTCTTGTTAGTGTCAAATCCATCCTCTCGTCTCCATCTCCCAGTTCAGGCCCCACTCATTTCTTGCCTGTGGTGTTCTGTTTATTTACTTATCTCAAGTCTCCCTTGCCTTCTATCCTCCACAATGTCTCCAGGGGTGGGTGATGGAATTGGGGTAGGAAGGTAGGGGAGAAGTATCCCCAACAGTGTTATTTTCAAGTTAAAAAACCCTCAGTCAAGTTGGCACCAATAAGTTCATGCTTCAAAGTACCCCTCTGCTCTGCTCCAAATATACAGCAATAATAGACATCAGCAGTCTCAAAAACAGGATAAAAACCTCCACAAACCATAAATATAAGAGAAATGAAAAAGCAATAAGCCAGGCTGAAGCTACAGGGCTGCTGGGTTCTTGATCTGGCAGTCAGGAAGGAGTTCAGCTCCTCAGGTGTTAGGGAACCAGAGCTGATCTCACTCTTTGATGTTAGGGGGTATCTGTGTTTGAGAGAGGGCTGGGAAGAAAAGAAAAAGAAGAGGGGAAAAACCCAGCTGCTTCCTGGGCTGTCACTTATTTGTAGCTGTGGGTCTAGAAGCTAGAAGACACATGTGCAGCCTTAAGGCTGGGAACTAAACCTAAGGCAGGCAAGGCTCCTGCCACCTCAGTGGCTGCATGTAAGACACCTTAGTTCTATCACAGGGCATGGCTGCCTTTCTAAGGGCTGTACTGGAGGCTCTAAGGGAGCTGGGTGGCATGAACTGAAAACCAACATCAAGGGGTGAACATGGATAGTGGAGGAAGAACCTCCCAGTCAAAATAAGACAGAAAACTAAAATTCCAAAATAGTTTTTTAAAAAAATCTCATGCTTAAGAAAGATGGCTGATAAAAACAGCAATCAAAATGCAAATACACTGCAAGGGAAATCAGTGTTCTATAGGATTCTGTAAGATCTTCTATAAATCAATATTCTATATTGTTAGAGGATTTTAAAACGCTAAACAAAGATTTTTATTTTTACATATGTATTTATGATTGATTTGAGAGAGAGTGAGAGCACGTGCACGTGTGGTGGGGGGGCAGAGGGAGAAGGAGAGAGAGACTCCCAAGCGGTGCCAGGCCCAGCGTGAGCCAGGTGTGAGTCTTTATCTCATGACCCTGAGATCATGATGTGAGCTGAAATCAAGAGGTGGATGCTTAACCACCTGAGCCACCCAGGCACCCCCTAAACAAAGATTTTTAAGTAATACAATTAAGAGAGATTAATACAGGAATCATAACCACAACAAGAAATTGGAGATTATGAAACAAAAATAGGCAGAAATGAAACAAAAACATTGGATATGAAAAGAGCCGATTAAAAATCCTAGAAATGAAAACTATACTCAGTAGAATTAAAAAGAAAAAAACCCTCAACATCCAAAAACTCCAGAATCTAACAGCTGAAGAGGTAATTGAAGAATAGTATTAAGGAATTCTTCCAAAATATAGCACAGAGTGGCAGTAAGATTAAAAAGATTAATTAAAAGTCATAAACGACAGATTGTGCAAGGCCCAGTATTCACTTAGTTTCAAAAGAAGAAAATTACGGTAATCACAAAAAAGCAATATTCAGAGCAAAAGGGGCTGAGAATTTAAGAGAAAATACATGAATCCTCACATCAAAAATGATCTTCAAAGACTAAGCAGGATAAATAAAAATAATCCTATATGTAGAAATCTTGTAGAAAGACAGAACATTTAGGATAATGGGAAACTCTTAGAAGCTACCAATCAAAAAAAAAAAAAAAAAAAGCTACCAATCTTTTCTTTGAACCTCCAATAATAGCCCACTTGTCAGCATTTCAGTCAGCAGACATTTATTCAGCACCTTCACCAAATTGAGTAAAGAAATAGAGATCTCAATAAAATAACCTCAGCCCTCCAAACCCGGAGTCCAGTGAAGGAGGTAACATGTCCTTGGGTCATACAGCAGTGTGCTTCAACAGATATGTGGGCAAGGCGCATTGGATGGGCAGAAACTGGAAAAACAGGATAGTGGAGAAGCCCTTCCTAGTGAATGGTTTGCACTGAGCATTATTTGGACATGAATATACACTGCAGGAAATAAAAGTAATAAAAGTAAAAATATGCCAAGGAGTAACAGTATAAGCTAATATTGATTGATGATCTAGAAGGTGCCTGGCCTTCAGACATTATCTCCAATCCTCACAAAGTCCATTTTACAGATAAGAAAAGTAAGTTTAGGGGGAGTAAAAAACTTTTCCAAAGTCATAAAGTTAATAGTAAGTTTGAAGGTAGAGACTGGCTCTATAGAAATACCACAATATAGACTTTAGTTTCCTTGACTGAATTTAGCATACAAATGTAAGCTTTTTTATTTGATGGGAACCTTGAGAAGAGCACGATTGTGTTGACACAGCACTGAAGTGCTAAACTGTTATTCTCTCTTGTTTGTTTACTGTACTCTGCTGTCCATGTGTGTATAATATGTAAAGAGGAACGTGGGAAGACTGGCTAGACTGGCATATTTAAGTTTAAATAGATTCATGGTTTGTTTCTTGCTGTCATGATTACCAATGATTATATTTGCTCGAAGGAGCAAAAGGTGATCCAAAATATTAAACTGTTGTAGGTATAAAGGTTTTATTTGAACTCACAGTAATATAACTTTCAAGTTACTTGTAACAATAACAAAGCACTAACAGAACAGGCTCATGATGACCCGAAGCCTGGATGTTTGTTTAAAGGAAATTCATTTGTTCATCAAAACTATAAAAATATGTGTTACAGGAAATCACATTTGTTCAGCAGCCTTGTGTTAATTATCCCACCTCTCTGTAAATGAGCACATCTACTTTCACTAATGAATCCAGCCTCCACTATGTATCAGATGGGTTTGATGGTTAGAGAATTCTGACCACTGCTGTCTGACAGCTATAGAGAGACAATCAAGTCTGATGCACTTGGAAGCTAGATTCTTCCCACAGTGCTTAGGCACTACCCTCCTTCCCGCTCCCACCCCCTCCCACCTCCCAGTCCAGGAGCTGCCTGCCTCACACTGTCCCACTTCTGTCCCTCCTGTAAAAGAAGGAAGACAGTCAGATTTCAGTTATTTTGCTTTTAGAGGCTAACCAACATCCAAAGTAATTCTACATTTTAAAATATTTTCTTTTTCTTGAACTCACTGTTTCCAGATATCTTGGCTCTGTTTAATTCATTATAGTCACCTTGAAAGTGAAATTCTAATCATTCCTTTGTTCTTCTACTTGTCCATGTCCAGTCTTTCTCTAAATCCTATCAGGGTCCAAATACCTGGTGTTTTGTTTTCTTCCCTTCTGTGAGAACCTGAACTCAAAAAACCATCTCCTCAAAAAAAAATTTTTTTTTAAATCAATAACTTCTAAACTAGCGTAAATATATAAATGTATCACATCTTCCACAGTCTTTGCTTTTTACATTTCGGGTTGTGTCTCTTAACTCTGGCTTATAAGGTTTAGTTCCTACTCCAAGACTTTCAAACTTTAGTGAACAAATGGGTAGGTGATTGGTAAGGGCCAATCCTGGAGGCAGACAGGCAGCCTGTACAAAATCAGCCATGGGTCAAAGTGTGAAGCATCTAATTCCCAAATTAGATGACTGATAATGACAAGGGAAAACTAAAATGGCAGTAATGTCACCAGTGTATGCCAAGTTACTTCTAGTAAAACCGCTTAACATAATTTTTTAACAACACTGAAAATTTGTCTTTTTAGAATGTACCTTTAAGAAGAAATCCATCAAAAAAAAAAAGAAGAAATCCATCAAAAGATGAATGGATAAAGAAGATGTGGTTTATGTATACAATGGAATATTACTCAGCCATTAGAAATGACAAATACCCACCATTTGCATCGACGTAGATGGAACTGAGTGAAATAATATGCTGAGTGAAATAAGTCAATTGGAGAAGGACAAACATTATATGGTCTCATTCATTTGGGGAATATAAAAAATAGTGAAAGGGAATAAAGGAGAAAGGAGAAAAAATAAGTGGGAAATATCAGAAAGGGAGACAGAATATGAAAGACTCCTAACTCTGGGAAACGAACTAGGGGTGGTGGAAGGGGAGGTGGGTGGGGGTGACTGGGTGGCAGGCACTGAGGTGGGCACTTGACTGGATGAGCACTGGGTGTTATTCTGTATGTTGACAAATTGAACACCAATAAAAAATAAACTTATTTTAAAAAATAAATAAAAATAAAAAATAAAAAGAAATCTACCTTTAATTTACATAAATGTACACATATAATGGCCCATTTAAACAAAATTAACTACAATCTCATGACTTACCTAATTGAGAATAAAGTAGTACATACATCTATAATACACACATTTCCAAGAATACTATAAATTTGGTTTTATAAAAAGAATACCATAATCTGTATAAATAAATAATTTGATGGTATGAAACATTCAACTAGGTATTTTTCAGACAATTTTAATTAAGTTCACTCCGGTAGTTCGATGAAACTTTGTTAGGATATTTTTTAAAACTCAATTAGGAGAGGCTGTGTAGCACAATAATAGAATAGCACTAAGCAGTATTAGGATATATGAGCTTTAATCATGTTCAGTCATTAATTAGCTGTGCAACCTTACCTAAATAACTTAATCTGTCTGGGCGCTAGCTCCTCATCTCTTTAAGAGAGATAACATATATCTTTTATTCCTCTAAGATATTGTAAGGGTCAAATAAGATACCAAACACAAAAATGCTCTATTATTAAAATCTAGTAACTCAAACAACTAGATACCTTATGGAAAAGACTGAACTTTACTTCCACCTCATAATATACATAAAGTTAATTCTAGATCAATCACAGACCTAGCTAAAACTGTAAGATGTCTAAAAGAAACCAAGAGAACTCCTTCATAGCTTTGGGGTAGGCAAGTTTCTCAGACAAGACACAAAAGGCATCAGCCATAAAGGAAAACATACTGCACTTCATCAAAAGACATTAAGAAAGTGGGAAGACAAGTCACAAACTTGGAGAAAATATTTGTAATCCATATATCTATCTGACAAAGGACTCATATCCAGAATGTATAAAGAACCACTACAAATGAAATTTAAAAATAGGCAAAAAAATTTAAAACTGAAATAGGCAAAACACTTGAATAGGCAAAGATGTTCACAAATCATATTAAAAGATGCTCAACAACTTTTCAGGGAAATGGAGATTGAAACAATACTATATACTCATCAAATTGGTTAAATAAAAAAGAATAACAGTACTTAAGTAGTGACAAGTATGTGGAGCAACAAACTCTCAAACACTACTGGTGGGAGTACGAAGTGGTAGAAACCACTTTAGAAGACTAGTTGAATATACACCCAGAAATGCCACTCTTGAGCATATGCCCAAGAGAACTGAATATGTATAGCCATAAAAAGGCTTACATAATAACATTCACAAGAGCTTTATTCATAATAGCCAAGAACTATACACATATCAAATGCCCATCAACAGAAGATGGGCAAAAAAACTGAGATGTTCATATAATGGAACAGGACTCACCAATAAACAGGAATGATACTACTAATGTATGCAACAACATGCATGAGTCTTAAAATCATTAGTGGAGATAAAGAAGCCAGAGGCAGAAGAATACATATGTTTCCATCTGTATGAGTTTCAAGAAAAAAACACAACTAATTTACGCAGTAGGAGAAATTAGAATAGCAGCTGCCGCTGGGAAGGAGGAAGAACTAAGTAGAAAGGGGGATAAACGGAAAGGGGGATTGGAAATGTTCTTTATCTTCATATGGGTGATTGGTTATACTTACCAACATTCATCAAACTGTATACTTAGGATCTGTGCATGTTTTAGTATATAAATTATATCTCAATAAAGCAGTGTTAGCATTAAAAACCTATTTTAAAAAATAATTTAGAGGTCAGCCCGGGTGGCTCAGCGATTTAGCGCCACCTTCGGCCCAGGGTGTGGCCCTGGAAACCCGGGACTGAGTCCCACGTCGGGCTCCCTGCATGGAGCCTGCTTCTCCCTCTGCCTGTGTCTCTGCCCCTCTCTCTCTCTCTCTGTGTGTCTCTCATGAATAAATAAAATCTTTAATAATAATAATTTAGAGTAAAGAGGTAGAAATTTTATGGTTAAAGGAGTCAACTTTGACATTTATATTTTTTATATTCCTAAAAGAAAGTTAATTGCTATAAATCTGCTAAAGGTATAAAAGTATTACAGTATTAGTCATCCATTCATCTAATATCTATTGAGTGATCCTACTCCCAGGCAATGTAGTAAGTGCTAGAGATAATGTTATCGCCCTTTAGAAATTCACAGTTTTGCAAAAGATACAGGCATGTATATAAATGTGCTCTGACAGAGATATAGGGATATTGTGCACATAAGGGAAAGAACATTGCACTTGACCTGAAAATATCAAGGAGACTGAGGACTATCAGTTGGAGAACCTGAATCACCTGCAGGAACATGGCACTCTTTCTGATAAGTTTGAGCCTAATGCATAATGGGCCCTAAACCTGCGATAAAAAACAGGCCCAGCCATGCCAACTGCATCTAGCTATTTGTCCAAGACCGTAAAATTAGATTTGAGTGAATGATTTTTTAGGCCATGACTGCTGCAAGTCAAGAGTATAATATGTACATTTCTTGTATCATCTTTGACATAAAATAACTCTGAAATAGATGAAAAAAAGAATAAACCTCTCGGTTCCTGTCCCAGATTAATGAACACAACTAATTCAGTTCTCAGATCCTTCCTATGTGCTCCATCCTGCTATATGCTGCTAGTCAAGTGCTTGGTCAAGTCTGGAGATGTGACATGTGGTGACAGCATAGAGTAGAAGAGCAAAGAGCATGAGCAGGATATGGATAACATCATTCATTCAACAACATATTGTTGAGAACATGGATTCTAGAGTCAAAACGTCTAGATTATAATCTTGACTCTAACACTAACTAGCCGTGTGAGCTAGCTACTCAACTTCTTTGTACCTTCCTTTCCTCATCAGTAAAAAGGGGCCAACCTATCCAAAGGGTTATTATGAAGATTAAACGAGTTAATACAGGTAAAATATTTAGAAGAGCCTTTGTCACACAGTTAAACTATATAAACTTGTTTGCTAATATAGGGGTCCAAAAAGTTGGAGAATACAGAATAAACTTATTTTTAAGCAGTATGTTGGTTACATTTTAAATTCATATGTTCAATGTTTTTCTATAGATTCTAGACACTGTTTCAGGTAAAGTATCTCTGTATTTAAAACAATGTGTTCTAGCTTGGATTGCATCTCATTTAATTGATTTTTAATTTCTGCCTGATTAGATCTAAATTCTGCAGTCATGAAGTCTCTTGAGTCCTTTATGCTTTTTTCTAGAGCCACCAGTAGCTTTATAATAGTGTTTCTGAATTGGCTTTCTGACATTGAATTGTAATCCAAATTTTGTAACTCTGTGGGAGAGAGGACTGTTTCTGATTCTTTCTTTTGAAGTGAGGTTTTCCTTCTAGTCATTTTGCTCAGTGCAGAGTGGCCAAAAACAAGTTGTACTGGGAAAAGGAGAAAAAGAGAGAAAAGAGAGAAAAGAGAGGAAGGAAGGAAGGAAGGAAGGAAGGAAGGAAGGAAGGAAGGAAGGAAGGAAGGAAGGAAGGAAGGAAAGAGAGAGAAAAGAAAAAAGAAAAAAAGAGGGGGAAGTAAACAGAAATAAAAGAACAAAAAAACAAGGGGGGGTATCCTCTGATTCTGTATACTGTAAATCCCTCTACTTCCCCTGGAACTTTCCAGTGCTGCTTGGTCAAAAATTTGTTTTTCCCCTGTTGGTCTAGCTGGTCTTCTGGGGGAGGGGCCTGCTGTGCTGATTTTCAGGTGTTAGCACTTGGGGGGTGGAAGGGGAGATGGGCGGGGGGTGGGGGGTGACTGGGTGACAGGCACTGAGGTGGGCACTTGACGGGATGAGCACTGGGTGTTATTCTATATGTTGGCAAATTGAACACCAATAAAAAATAAATTTACAAAGAAAATAAATAAAATAAAATAAAACAATGTGTTCAACTGTCAACCTAAAACCCCCCCAAAACTATAATACAAAACAGTGTCCCCAAAGTCTGAAACAGTGAAATTTATCATAAAATTTACTAAAAATCTTTTCAGATGAATAATTAGACTCATTGTTTTAAATTTACTTCATCTGAAAAGCTGTCTGGAGGTTGAAAAAAAGCATATGGAGAACCTTGTTTGAAACGTTAACCAATGAACTATTTGAAAATAAGTTTCTCTTGTTCCCCAAGTTTTCCGAATTGTTTTCTCAACTTTTCCCCTCTACAGTACAGTTGCCTTCCCTTAGCCATGAGGAATACTTTCCAAGACCCCTAGTTAGATGCCAGAAACTGTATAGACCGTAAAAACTGTGAAGACAATCCTATATATGTCTTTTTTCTACACATGCGTACCTACGATGAAGTTTAATTTGTAAATTAAGCACAGTGACAGATTAACTACAATAATAAAATAGAACAATTATACCAATATACCATAATAAAAGCTATTATATGAATGGGTTATCTCTCTCAAAATATCTTATTGTATTCTACTCACCTTTTTTATGTGATGTGAGATAATACAACACCTATGTGATAATATGGAAGTGAAGTGAGTGACATAAGCATTGTAATATAGCACTAGGCTACTACCAACCTTCTGAACAATATGTCAGAAGGAGGATCATCTGCTTCCAGACCGCAGTTGACCAGGGGTAACTGAAACTATGGAAATTGAAACCACAGATAAGGGGAGATTACTGTAATACTATTATTAATTACTGGGCAGGCACTGTGTGATAGGCACTGTTGTAATGTTATAGAGCATGGACAAAGATGTTAAGCATCTGACCCTTGATTTTAGCTCAGGTCATGATCTCAAGGTCATGAGATTGAGCCCCACATTGGGCTCTGTGCTCAGTGCAGAATCTGCTTGTGATTTTCTGCCTTTCCCTCTGCCCCTCTTCCTGCTCATGCTCTCTCTCTCCCTCTAAAAAATATATATAAAAATCTTTAAACCTCAAACAGACATAAAATATTCCTGTCTTCATGAAACTTATGCTTTTGTAGGAGGAGAAAGAAAACAAATAATAGGGAGTAAGAAGGGATAAAAAAATATATAAAACATGCCCTATGTCAGATAAGAAAAGCTATGAAGAAAAATAAAACAGAAGGTGGCTAGGGCGTATCAGTACAAAGAATGGGGTGGGGCTGATTTTAAATAAATAGGGTAGATATAAGAGACCTCACTAATAAAATGACTTTCTCAGATTCTCAGCAGAGATCTGAAGTGAGGAAGCAATGCAGGTATCTGGAGATGTGCACTCCGGGTAAAGGGTAAAAACTAATCAAGGAAATCAACATAAAGGTCTTTTTTTCTATAGTTTCTTCTGCTTTTACCTTTTTTCTTTGTCTCTTCTTAATACCAGTATCTCAGGTAGGATCCAATTATAGATTCTTGGATCACTGCAATTTCTCTCTCATTAATTTCTCGGTATAAACTTCATTGCTGGGATCCCTGGGTGGCACAGCGATTTGGCGCCTGCCTTTGGCCCAGGGCGCGATCCTGGAGACCCGGGATCGAATCCCACATCGGGCTCCCGGTGCATGGAGCCTGCTTCTCCCTCTGCCTATGTCTCTGCCTCTCTCTCTCTCTCTCTGTGACTATCATAAATAAATAAAAATAAAAAATAAAAAATAAACTTCATTGCTTTTTTTCTTTTCTGATCCAACAAAATCATTCTTATTGAGTAGTTTTTCAATGATCAAATTTCTTACCTCAATTCCCTCAGTTTCTTTTTTTATAACTTCTACTAAATAAAAATTTACTGATGTCCAGTATGTACCAAGGCCTGATGGTAAAAAGATGATTATCATATGACATATACCCTAAGAATCTAGTCAAGGACAAATCTGTACATATACATGTACATGTATACATACATGCACACATATACATATATATATCAAATGGGTATACTATAAAAAACCCACACTGATATTATTAATAAAGTTCTACAGCAATTAATTCTGCCTAGTGAGAAAAAGAAATAGTTGGAGATATGGAGGAAAAGACCTCTGAGCTAGAATTTGACAACTAAGTAGGAATTCAACAAACAGCAAGAAACTGCTATTACAGGGAAGAAGAAACATCTTAAGTATCAGCACATAGAAGTGAAGAATATACTAGGAATGCCAAATGCAATGTGTTAGATTGAAGACTAAGGAATTAATAGTAAAAGGTCGATTTGGAACATGCTAAGGGGCCTGACTTTATCCTGAGAACAAGTAATTCCCAAACTGTTTTAACTGCACACCCAATCAGTAACAATTTTTTTGTCCATGCATTGACCCCCAATATACATACACATTTGTTTATGTATAAATTATGCCAAGAGCTATTATTCTAATAATTACATTCACTAAGAAACAAACACAAAATGATAAATGCATGAAAGATAAAAATAAAATATTTTTCTTGCCTTTTTGGTGCTACCAAATAATCAAGAGTATTTACAAAGTCCAAGATAGTATACTTGTGCTTCATTCTTTGATGCTAAGCTCAACTGTTAGGAAATCTGAAAGACCTTTATGATAGTGAATTTAAACATATCCAAATATACCATACTTTGTACATATAAAAGGTATAAATGCATAACTAAGCATGTCTGCTTAAAATTTCATGCTTATCTATCTTATCTCTCAAAATAGCTCATAAACTCTTTAGAACATGGGCTGATCCTCTCTTTCCACTTAAGGAAAAAAAATCAAGTGCTTAGTACAGTAATAAAATATCTGCTCTATGAAGAAAAAAATGATTATATTCCATTCACGATCATACAAAATACTTTTTTTAAACCTAATTCTTGGGGATGCAAAATTTTGATCACTATTTTAATTTTTAAAAATAAATTCAAACCTCATGAAAGTTAATGTCTTTACAATTTCTGGATTAAAAAGCACAGCATGATCAAAACCCAGGAAGATTTTCTCCAATTTCATCACTAAACCTCAAACCTGGGGTGCCTGGGTGGCTCAGTCGGTTTAAGCATCTGGCCTTTGATTTTAGCTCAGGTCATGATCTCAAGGTCATGAGATTGAGCCCCACATCAGGCTTTGCACTCAGTGCAGAATCTGCTTGTGATTCTCTGCCTCTCTCTCTCCCCCTCTTCCTGCTCATGCTCTCTCTGCCTCTCTCTAAAATATATATATATATATAAATTTTTAAACCTCAAACCTGACCTTAAGTAAACAGTTCAAAAATAAAAAGGATATACATCATGACCAAGTGTGATTTACACTAGGGATGCAGGTTGGTACCCATATGAAAATCAAAGTAATACACCATATTAGAATAAAGGGGGAAAACACATAATCATTTCAACAGATGCAGAAAAAACACTTGACAAAAGTCAACAGCCTTTCCTCATAAAAACACTCAACAAACTAGAACTCTAACAACCTTATGATGAAAAGCATCTATGAAAACCTAACATCATACCTAATGGTAAAAGACTGAACGTTTTCCTCTTAAGATCAGAAACAAGACAAGGATGTCTGCTCTCCACCAGTTCTATTCAATCCTGTACAGGAGGTTTTAGCCAGGGAAATTAAGCAAAAAAAAGAAATAAAAGGCATCCAGATTGGAAAGGAAGAGTAAAACTATTTCCATTTGCAGATGACATGATCTTGCATGCAGAAAATCCTAAGGAATCTGAAGAAAAAAACAACAAACTATTACAGCTGATAAATGAGCTCAGCAAGTAGCAGGACACAAGAGCAATACACAAAAATAACTCAGTCAGTTGTATTTCTATACACTCGCAAAGAATAATCTGAAAATGGAATTAAGAAAACAATTCCATTTACAATAGCACCAAACAATTAAAAAAAACAGTAAAAAATGAACAAGGGATTTTTTAAAAAAGATTTTATTTATTTATTCATGAGAGACACAGAGAGACGCGGAAATATAGGCAGAGAGAGAAAGAGAAACAGGCTCCATGCAAGGAGCCTGATGTGGGATTCCATCCTGGAACTCCAAGATCACAGCCTGAGCCAAGGGCAGACACTCAACTGCTGAGCCACCCAGGCATCCTGGACATAGGATTTCTATAGACATTTCTCCAAAGAAGATCTATAAATGACCAACAAGGGCATAAAAAGATGTTCAACATCATTAGTCTTTAGGGAAATGTGAATTGAAATCACAATGAGATACTACTTTTCACATTCAGTAGAATGGCTATAATCAAAAACATGGACAGTAAAAAGTGTTGACAAGGATGTGAAAAAACAGGGACCCTCTTACATTATTGGTAAGAATGTAAAATGGCATTGGTGCTAAGGAAAACAGGTTATTGGTTCCTCAAAAAAACTAAACATAGAATTGCCATATGATCGAGCAATTCCATTCTTAAGTATACACCCAAAGGAATTGAAAGTGGAGACTCAAACTGACACTTGGATGCTTTCGTTCATTGCAGCACTATTCACAATAGCCAGGATGTGAAAACAGCTCAAGAATCTCCCAACTGATGAATAGATCAACAAAATGCGATATATTTATACCACAGAATGTCATTCAGCTATAAGAGGAATGAAGTCTTGAGACGTCCCACAGCACAGATGAACTGGAAAACACTGTGGTATGTGAAATAAGCCAGACAGAAAAGGGCAAATGCTCTATGGTTTCACTTATATGAGGTACCCCGCATAGGACATTTATAGAGACATAAAGTAGATGAGAGGTTAGCAGGACAGTCATTGCTTAATGGTTATGGAGTTTCTGTCTGGGGTGATGAAAAGTTTTGGAAGTAGACAGTGGTGATGGTGGTACAACTTTATGAATAGAATTAATGCCACTGAACTGCATACTTAAATGACAAATTTTGTTATTTACATTTTATCACAATATTTAAAAATTAATAATATACATAAAGCCACAGGATTGTATACTTGAAATGAGTGAACTGTATGGTAAGTGAATTATATCGCAACAAAGCTGATTTTTAAAACATGAAGAAAAAAAAGAAATGAGCTCTGAGGCTATAAAAGGACATGAGAGAATCTTAAATGCCTACTGTCAAGGAAAGAAACGAGTCTGAAAAAACTACATATTGTACGATTCCAGCTATATGACATTCTGGAAAAGGCAAAACTATAAAGACAAGAAAAAAAATCAGTGGTTGCCAAGGGTTCTAGCTTAAAAAGAACCAACAAGTGGAACATGGGGCATTATCAAGGCAGCACAACTATTCTGTAGGATATCAGAATGGTACATACATGACACTCATTTTTCAAAACCCACAGAACTATAGAACACAAAGAGCCAACCTTAAGGTAAACAAGGGACTTTAGTTAATGTATTAATACTGGTTTGTCAACTGTAACAAACGCACCACCCTACTGCAAGATGTTAATAGGAGAAACAGCGTGTGGATGGGGAAGGGTCTATGAGAACTCTGTACTCCCTGTGTAATTCTTCTGTAAACCTAAAAGTGCTCTTTAAAAAGTCTATTCTAAAAATGTATACTTAACACAAAGACTGCACTGAATTTTATCCTCTTCTCATGATTCATAAGCCTATTCCCTTTAAGCACAAATTATAATTTTACATTAGACAGGGAGGAAGTGCTGATTCTTTTAGCACTGTAGATACCAGACACTACCAAATCATCTCAGTTCAGTATTCCACGCACCCTTTCCCTATTTCACCTCCTCCTCCACCCCCAACAAAATTATTTTATGACCTAAATTTTTGTATTCATGTAAGTACTTCCATCTAGATAGTCTTTGAAGATTCTGTAGTCTTTGGAAACACTTCTTTACATTTGTGACTAAATTTCAGTCTAATTATAATTGTGAATTACAGTGACATTATTATAGCAAGCTGCCATGCCTCCCGCTTTATTCACTTTGTTCATTTTCTATGAGGTATCGTTTTATCAGGAACCTAAGTGTGTTGGTTTTACCCATCTTCTTGGGAAAAAAAAAAAAATTGTTCTCTAAGGCCCTCAGGAGTCAACACAAAGGATTAAACTGGAAACTATAACTGTCCCAGGAGAAAGGGGGCTGATACATTTAAGAACAACTTTTCCCCAGCTCCTGCTTTAAAAGGATCCTCTCCCAAACCTCTCATCTTTTTTTTTTTAAGATTTTATTTATTTATTCATTCATGACAGACACAGAAAGAGAGGCAGAGACCTAGACAGAGGGAGAAACAGGCTCCCTGAGGGGAGCCTGATGTAGGACTCAATCCCAGGACTTCGAGATCATGACCTGAGTCAAAGGCAGATGCTCAACCACTGAGCCACCCAGGTGTCCCCCAAACCTCTCATCTTTATTGGCACACCGTATGCATTTCTTTTACCTTGGTCTTTTCCAGCTTCATCTATGTGTTGAAAATCCTTTAGGGTCTGAATGTTACAGAACCCTTCTCTGCAATGCTGAATAACTTTCTTTGATCCATTCTTGATGAGATAATCCATGAGTGTCAGGGATTTATACACATGGCGCCAGTTCTTCCCATGATCATTGAGTCTCTGCCACAGCATATTCATAATCTCTGACAGAGAAATTGTGTTGAAAGTCAGGCCACTGATATCTAACATCAGAGAACTAGAAGGACCCCAAGGGTCATTAGAAGTTGCTTCTCTGACTTTTATTTCAGCATCTGAATAATTTTTCACAAAGTTTTTCACTTGTCTCCTGAATGCCATAGGTAAGACAAGTTTGAAGGTAAGATGGGGAGGAGAGCAGTGGAATCAGAGCTTATATAATTGGTTTATAAAACACTTGACAGGTAAGTGGTCCCCAGTTCTGCTGCTCCCAAACACAAATGATTAATCTTCATTTTGATGAGGCATCGGTTTCCTGCAAAGCACAAAAAAGATGTAAGTTAAATACTTTTTGAAATATCTACAGAAGACCAAGTCAGTCTGAAAAAATCTAGGATTACTTAGAAATCAGCCCTTCATTTAATCAGCCAGAATTGGGGGCACCACCTAAATTCTCCTAGGATCAGTATGGAAAAATCTCTTATAAGGAATTGGCCTGTATTATTTAAAGAAATCTAGATGGTCTTTCTAATCTTAAAAGTTTCTGTAGAAAATATCGTTCAACCTCTTTGGCCAGAAATAAATTATTTTAAAGCATTCCATGGACAATCTTTAAAAAAAAAAGGAGGGGGGGTCAGCCCGGGTGGCTCAGCGGTTTAGCACCTGCCTTTGGCCCAGGGTGTGATCCTGGAGACCCAGGATGGAGTCCCACGTCAGGCTCCCTGCATGGAGCCTGCTTCTCCCTCTGCCTGTGTCTCTGTCTCTCATGAATAAATAAAATCTAAATAAATAAAATAAAATAAAATAAATAAAATAATAAAATAAAAAAATAAAATAAAATAAAATAAAGCATTCCATGGACAATGGTCAAGTTAGTATAAGAAAATGGGACTTGGCTCTTCCCCCGAGCGGCCTGAGGTGACCTCTGGAGATGGTTCGCTACTCGCTGGACCCAGAAAACCCTACAAAATCATGCAAGTCGAGAGGTTCAAATCTTCGTGTTCACTTTAAGAACACACGTGAAACTGCCCAGGCCATCAAGGGTATGCATATTCGAAAAGCCACCAAGTATCTGAAAGATGTCACTTTGCAGAAGCAGTGTGTGCCATTCCGTCGCTACAATGGTGGAGTTGGTAGGTGTGCGCAGGCCAAACAGTGGGGCTGGACACAGGGTCGGTGGCCCAAGAAGAGTGCTGAATTTTTACTGCACATGCTTAAAGATGCGGAGAGTAATGCTGAACTTAAGGGTTTAGATGTAGATTCTCTGGTCATTGAGCACATCCAGGTGAATAAAGCCCCCAAGATGCGACGTAGAACCTACAGGGCTCATGGCCGGATTAATCCATACATGAGCTCTCCCTGCCACATTGAGATGATTCTTACTGAAAAAGAGGAGATTGTTCCTAAACCAGAAGAGGAGGTTGCACAGAAGAAAAAGATATCCCAGAAGAAACTGAAGAAACAAAAACTTATGGCCCGGGAGTAAATTCTGCATAGAATAAATGCAAATAAAAATAAAAAATAAAAAATAAAAAAAAATAAAAAGAAAATGGGACTTGTACTCTGACATCTCATTCTTAAAATTTGTTGTCACATATAAAAATAGTGGGTCCTGAAGGTAATTAAGATGGTAGCATCCAAGCCTTAGAATCATCAGATGACCCTGTGGTTGTATTCTTAGTACAGGCCACTAGAATCAGATTTAAATATGTTCTGCAGGGATCCCTGGGTGGCGCAGCGGTTTGGCGCCTGCCTTTGGCCTGGGGCGCGATCCTGGAGACCCGGGATCGAATCCCACGTCGGGCTCCCGGTGCATGGAGCCTGCTTCTCCCTCTGCCTGTGTCTCTGCCTCTCTCTCTCTCTCTCTGTGACTATCATAAATATAAATAAATAAATAAATAAATAAATAAATAAATAAATAAATAAATATGTTCTGCATTCTTGTTAATCTGAAAGTAGGGAGGGTTGTCAGCTATTAACATAAGTAGTTGTACCTCAGTGGACTCGACATCTAACTCGTGGTACCCTTAACCAGTATTTTAGTCCTGGTAAGGTTAGCAAGTTCAAGAAAAAGGTTAAATTACTTTCTTCACTGGGCTTTAGAAAAGGAAATATGCATTTAGGAGTAAACAATGTCAATACTATGATACAAATCAGGTAACAATTTCCCTAAAACCTGGAGTGATCAGCATCTGTATTTCTCACATCCCAAAACAAGTACACACAAAAAGAGGCCCATTTAGGTTGATACAAAATACATTAAAACCTAAAGGAGGTCTGTAGCCCCAGAGCCTTAAATGATGCTTATGAATGATCAACTCGCAGTTCATATGAAACCATTCCCTTCCTTCTTTTTCATTACTTCACATTAAGGTGGGCCAGTTAGTTTGCAATTTCCCTGGTGATTCATCCCTGATGGCCACCAAGATAGTGTACTAAATTGATTTCAAGCCCTGACAAGCATCCAGACCCAATGAAGCCTCAACGATCTATAATCAGATTTTACTAGAGAAACTGCACACACACACAAAAGGAAAACATTAAAATCCATAACAAATTTGTCTTGTTTTCAGTTTTGCTTCTCTTCCTTGACCTTCACAATTCCTAGCTCAGGTTTGATTAATTTCTGTGTATTTAAGGAAGACATAAATTTTCAGAAGCAAACTAAATGAGTTATCCATTTTTTTTTTTTTTCAAAAAAGGAGAAGGGGATAATTAACCTTTTTTTTTTTTTTTTTTTTTTTTGTAAAAGTACAACACACTCTCAAATAAGCAAGATGGAAAATGTATCAGTTTAATTAGCATTTCTTAGAAAGAGACTATCATCAACCCTAGGAAGAAAAAGAGAAGTTGTGTGTTTTTACAATTTTCTGATTTTCTCCCTTGCTTGCACTTCAAACATAGGCATTTTTATCTGACTTATTCCTGTAGTGAAAACCAGATTTATAATGTTTCAATAAGCCATTAAAATTTTCAATCATGAAGGTTTTCTTTTTCTATTGTCTTTTTCCCCCCTTCTACCAAGCTCACGCCATGCAGAGATGCACTGTGACACTGGCTGAGAGCAACAAGTATTGATCTGTTTCCTCACAAGTCTATTTAAACAAACAAAAAAACAACAAAAAACAAACAAAAAAAAAAACCCTGTTAGAATCATAGCCTTCTGGAATTGAACACAGTCATCAAAATGCTATTTTTTTCTTTTTTGGCAAGCTACCTGTCTATATTTTGGAGAGACAAAAATCCTAATTTTTAGGTTCTCCTATATTTTCTACTTTGTACTCAAAGAATGTTTTCTTCAATGCATTTTCTGCCCGGGGAAAGTATCTAAATAATAGGCTTCAATCCAATGGGACTGGATGTGCCTGACATCATACCTAAATTAAACACATTCCCAATCATTAAAAAAACCATGAAGCAAAAAGTCTGGATGAGTGAATTAATACTATTTACTAACGCATGGTACTTTGTGACATGATCATAGAATAGGTAAGACACTATTCTACAATTGTTATCTTTTCAGATTAGCAAGGAGCTCAATTGGTGTTAGTTGTAAATTATATGTTGACTTTATGTGTTTTAGATGCCTGACTACATACAAATGTTCAGTTTACTCATACTATCAGAAACTTGGGATTGTAATTACAGTGATGTGACAAAAGTGGTTCCCAACAGGTAAATTTTCACACCCAAATTTTGGTTGGCTATCCAAGTCCCTAGAATATTTAGAAATGTTAAGATAGGGCAGCCCCTGTGGCCCAGCAGTTTAGCACCGCCTGCAGCCCAGGGTGTGATCCTGGAGACCTGGGATCGAGTCCCATGTCAGGCTCCCTGCGTGGAGTCTGCTTCTCCCTCTGCCTATGTCTCTGCCTCTCTCTCTCTCTTTCTCTCTGTGTGTCTCTCATGAATAAATAAATAAAATCTTAAAAACAAAAAAAAAAAGAAATGTTAAGATATTCCATGTCACAAATCTAGGTCACCTCTTCTGAGAGGCTAGCACAGTAACTACTTAGATCTTCCCAACATATTCTTTCTGCACCTGGTTTAGTTCCTTCATGTGACTTACCATACTCTGTACTTTTGTATTTGTCATTTGCTTTCTTCATCACCAGACCAGGAATTCCATGACAGTAGGGACCATGACCATTCTATTTACAAGGCAATATAATCCTATTGCCTAATCAGTACCTAGAACATAATAGGTACTCAAGAAACAGGTATTGACAATCAATATCAACAAATATTTCTTGAGTATCTACCATTTGTATCACTTTCAACAAATATTTCTTGAGTATGTACCATTTGTAACACTTTGCGGATGACATAAGAAATATAAAACACGATCCTGACATTCAAAAACCAGCGTTTGATTAAGGAGCTTTTTGCCCTTAAATAATTCCAAAGTAAACACACGATGAGGTAGAAAAGGTCTCTTGGTTTCCATTTTAGACTTGCCCACTTCCACAATGCTTTGGCAAAGGCTATTTCCTCCCTCAACTTTACCTTAATCATAACAGGAAATCATTTATCAAGTGACATTGTGGAATTCAAACTCAACGGGTTTTTTTCCAGACTTCTGAAGGGTAATGCAGTGCCTATACCATACGTTACATGATACCCACAGCAAGGTGTGGGGCTGCTCTGAACAAGCAAACACATTAACATGACTGCAACAAAAACTTGTAAATATCTGGAATAAATACAGATAAGTGGCTCCTTTCAATGCAGGTGTTGCTGCCAAACGACCTGGGGGGAAAAAACTGATCTTCAAAATTCTTTGGATATCAGAACTGAGAATAAGGAATCAAGGAACTGAACTGACTTCACCCAAAGACCTAAGACAATACCAAGACCAGCATCTAAGAGGCTGAGTGAGAGGCATCTGGAAAGAAGCATTCAGGGCAGAGAACAGCTTTCCTTTTTGTACAGGTTCTGCCTATAGACTTAAGTTAACCCGGGAGAAAATAAGCTCTGGCCAAGATTGTGATGGGAGAATGATCGCAGACGATGCCATGGCATTAGGAGGTGTTACTGCTCGGATGGGAAGGACACTGCAAGAGGCTGAGAAACCCACTTTGTGGAGCCCCTCCCTCCTGTGTGTGCTCATCGATTCATTCAACTATTAGTTCTCCAGAATTCACCGTGCGGCAGACTCCATTCTAGGAAACGGAGAAACAAGGGCAACAAGGACGCAGTCCCCATTCTCTAGGGTTAAGGTCCACTCTTTTTTGAGCGCTCACAACGCGCTCACACCTAGGCGTTCACACACCTCACCTCATTGCTTTAATAATGAGGATTCCAAAGGCAGGGACTTGAGGTCCTGCTCTGCCACTTCCTAACTAAGGTTCCACAACTTCTCTGGGCCTCAGTTCCCTCATCTGCGGCACAAGGAACAACCACCACATAGACCGCGGACAGGAAGAAGGGAGATGCTTGGGAAAGAATTCTGAACACGAAGGGCGAAGGCTGAGAGAACCAACTTCCTGTAGACGGGGTCTTTCCTCGGCATCCCTTTCTTCAGAACGACCGCTGTGTACAAGGCAGGCCCTGTGCCAGGCCCGGGGTCACACAGGTGAGCCGGACCACCGTCTCCCCTCAGAGGAGTCGGACAGCACGCAGTTTACTTGGAGCAGAAGGCAGGGCCGCACAGATGTTTCTAGAAGGAGGGAGTGACACGATGGCGTCACACAACGGGGACCTTCCCTCACGCAGGCCATGGTAGCCTCAGCCCCTGCTCGCCCGCGCCCAGCCAGCGACGGCACGGCCCCGGGACAAGAGGCGGGGAGCGGGCCCCTCCACGCCCGCCTGCACCCCCAAACCATCTACTACCTGCGGAGAAAGTCTAGCCACCGGCGTCGGGACCTTTCCCCGTTCAACTTCAAGCCCTTGGCTCCCCGGCTGGTCGCCTCCCGCGGCCAGGCCCAGGCGCCCACGCCCTGCCCCACTTCCGCTTCGTCACTTCCGGCCTCTCGGAGGTCTCGTGTCTGCGGTTCACAGCGTATCGCGAGAGCAGAACGCGAGGCGTCAAAAGGACTTAGTTTGCCAGGCCACCCAGTGAATTGAGGGCAGATGGCCTCGTGTAACGATCCAGAGGGCCGTGGTGCTGCCCTCATCCTCCTTTCGAGGAGATATTTTACAACTTCTGTTACTAATGTATTGAAGCTGCCTGGAAACAGCAGCTGCAGCTGATGTCCACCTCAAAGGACCAAGAATGTAATGGTTGTTTGCTAGGAATGAAAAGAGTAGGGACGCCTGGGTGGCTCAGCGGTTGAGCGTCTGCCTTCGGCTCAGGACCTGATCCCGGGGTCCTGGGATCGAGTCCCACATGGGCTCACCCCCCGGCCCCCAAAGGGCCAATTTTTGGTTCTTGATGTTGCACTCCATCTTGATGTTGCCCCCCGCAGGGAGCCTGCCTCTCCCTCTGCCTGTGTCTCTGCCTCTCTCTCTCTCTCTGTCTCATGAATAAATAAATCTTTTAAAAATATTTTTTCAAAAGAGTAATGAAAAGATTAGGTGTGTGGTGGGCAGGGATGGAGTGGCTCCAGGGAGGGCCGGGGGTCCCACTGATGGGTCATCGTTGAGATAGTCAGCGGATCTTCAGTGAGCCCGGCACCCCACCAAGCTGTGCGGATGCAGAGATAAAGCAGGAGTCGGATGCTGCAGGAGTTCACAGGCTAGTGGAGGTGACAGGCACCGTCACAGAAGATTGTCACAAGATAGGTATCTTGTAATAAGAGAGGAGAGAGCATCTAATTCTGCCAAGGAGTATTCGAGGGCAGGCTTCAGGGAAGACTTTACATCTGTATCTTAAAGGATGACAGAGTTCACTGGATAGACAAAGTGGAGGAGGCCATTAGAGGCAGAGGACACATCGTGTGTAAAGGCTTGAAAGCCAAGAGAGCCTATTATCTTGGTAAAACTACAAGTCCTGTAGTTCCGATGGCTGTCTCAAAGGCTATTAGTGGAACAGCAGAGGACGAAGTGGCAGAGGAAGTCAGATCATGAAAGACCGAGTCCAGCCTGCTGGCTGATTTTTATCTGGCACACATTGAAAATATAATCAAACCCATGTTTTAAAAGCACATGGCTGGCTGCGTGGACTATGGCAATATTCCATCAGGGTGGAGGGAAAAGACAGACCATAGAAAAAGTCTTCAGAGATGAAAGTAACATTTGCTTTTAGCTCCTGCTACTTCAATCATAACAATTATTGTAACAGACCTCAGGACAGCTGCTGACGTGTAGTTAGGTAATTATAATGTAAAATGGTAGAAGATATGAAAGAAGTCAGTGTGTTTGGAATACTGCTTAGCTGGCTATCAAATAGACTAGTGGGCATAGTAGCCAGAGAGAAATGTAAAAGGTGGCCTGGAAACAGATTGAACAGGGCCTTGAATGCCATGCTAAGGTTTTATTCTATAAAATAGTGAGGGACAAACAAGTATTTTATTTATATAGTGAGCTATAGTTTAGGAAGATATTTTTTTTCAAGTCATGGATTATATAAATTTCAAAGGAACTCTGAAAAGTAGATATAATTATTCCATTTTACAAATGAGGAAGCCGAGTTTGGGGAACATGCATTCATTCTACATTATTGAGCACCTGCTAAGTGCCAGGCACTATACTGAGCTACGGGAATACAAAGAAGTAATAGTCTAATTAAAAAGACAAAAATAAATTAGCAATTATAATTAGTTGCTGTGATAAAAGTGCTTTGGGAGTAAAAGAGGATTTGTCTAAATCTACATAATTAGAGAAGTCTTCCTGGAAGAGGTGAACTTGAGCTGAGTTTGAGAGAACAAATAGGTTACACAAATTGCCCAGAAATATTCAACCTAGCAAGTGATTTAACTAGAACTTGACCCAAATTTTCAGTGTCCAAGTCTATGTCCTTTCCTCTACCCTAAGGGCCAATTTTTGGTTCTTGATGTTGCACTCCATCTTGATGTTGCACATTCTTCTTCTTTTATTTTTTTAAGATTTTATTTTTAAGTAATTTCTACACCCAACATGGGGCTCAAACTCACAACCTCAAGATCAAGAGCCACACGCTCCACCAACTGAGCCAGCCAGGCTCTCCTCCATTGACATTCTCAGTCACAAGTCTACCTATTGTATTTGGAAAACGTTGGAGATCCCAGTTTTTTTCTTTTTAGACCCATTCATTTCCTCCTTTAAAAAAAAAAAAAAAGATTTTATTTATTTATTCATGAGAGACACACGGAGAGAGAGAAGCAGAGACACAGGCAGAGGGAGAAGCAGGCTCCATGCAGGGAGCCCGATGTGGGACTCGATCCTGGGACTCCAGGATCACACCCTGAGCCGAAGACAGGCACTAAACTGCTGTGCCACCCAGGGATCCCCCTCATTTCCTCCTTTTAGAATGAATCTATGGGTGTATTTGAAAGGATGCTGGTCAGGCTTAGCAAAACTGTAAAGTATTACCTACCTAGTGGAATTAAGTTGGTTAAACTAACATGTGAGAGTCCTTCCTCTCTGCTTTCTTCCATTTGGGAGCACCATAATTTAGTTGCACTCACCAAATATGGACAATAATAACTTGGTGTGTTTTTCCCCTGAACTCAGAATTTAATAAAAGTGAACAAAGTTTTCTTCACTTGGTTTCCAGGAAGCCATTGTTCCTTCTCATCTCCTTGGCTGTTTTCTTCTCATTTCTCTGACCTCTCAATTTTAAAGGGGTCTGTTCTCTATCAATATTCATTCCCTGTGTGGTTTTATCCAGTGTCATAACTTTAAATAACCTTTTCTCTATCTCTCAACAACTTTCAAGTTTTTATCTCCAGCCCTAACCTCTTCTGACCTCCAGACTCATATCTATCTTGACATCCACACTTGTATTTCTCATAGACATCTCAAACTTAATATGCCCCCAACCAAACTTCTGATCTTCCAGGCTTGTTCCCCCATCTCAATAATGACATGTCTTTGCTTCTAGTTTCTCAGGCCATGAACCCTGGAGTCATTGTAGGTGCTCTTCTTTGTCTCTCAGACTTCACATCATATCATCAGCTTGCCTTTAATGCAGGGCAGCCACCAAGTCTAGGTAATATGCATTTGGTAGGTAATAAATGGTTTATCAATGCCACATTCTAATTCACAGTAAAATAATATTTATGTTTCCAGGCTTTATGGTCACCCCGTATATTCAGAATTCGGTCATTTCCCACCACCTCCACTTTCTACCAGGTGTCCTAGGTGCTGCCTTCTTTTGCTGGAACCATTGCAATAGCCTTCTAACTGGTCTTCCTGCTTCTTCTCTTGCTCCCTTACAATTTAATCTAAACACAACAATCAGAGTGATTTTTCTAAAACTCAAAACCCAAATTAGATGATGTAACTCCCCAGTTCAAAATCTTCCATTGGCCCCCATCTTACTCAGCATGAAATCAAAGACCTTGCCAAGGCCAACAAGGCCCTAACGTGTTTCAGCTCCTGCTTCCTCTCTGACCTCTATCATGACTCCTCTCCTCCTCATTCATTGCATCAAGCTTGCTCCCACCATAAGGCTTTGCATTTGCTAGCCCCTCTACTTGCAAAACTATTTCCCCAGAGAGCCATCAGGCTGGCTGCCTCACTTTGTTCCGGACTTAGCTCAGGTGTCCTTTGATCTCCCAATAAAATCACAACCCCCCACCTGGGCTACAATTCCTCTAACTCTTGCCCCATTTTATGATTCTCCTTAATAGTCCAACCATCTGATATACGTAATTATTTCTCTGTCTGACAGAAGGTAAGATCCAGTAAGAGTAAAGACTACGTTTTGTTCGTGGCTATATTCCCAGCACTTAGAATAGGCCTAACACAGAGTAGATATTCAAACATTATTTACTGAGTGAATCAAACGAGAATGTCTGAATCTGAATTATTGAATGAGAAGTACGCGTTCTACTATAAAGGTAAATTAAACGTAATTATGTACAAGAGATTCTGATATTAACATCGACCCTTCAAAAGGAACTGCTGAGGGATGCCTGGGTGGCTCAGTGGTTGAGCATCTGCCTTCGGCTCATGGCATGATCCGGGGTCCTGGGATCGAGTCCCTCCCTGTGAGGAGCCTTCTTCTCCCTCTGTCTGTGTCTCTGCCTCTCTCTCTGTGTCTCTCATAAATACATAAAATCTTAAAAAAAAAAAAAAGGAACTGCTGAAAAATTTTAAATGAGTATGGTTTCAAAAGGAACTTCTGTTATGAGTAAGTCCAAATTTTATAGATTCTTGAATCCTCACAATTTTGCCTATATTTTCTGAGTGCCCCATGATTGTGAGGGCTGAAATGATGGCATTCTCATATTAGAGTCTTTATTCTTTGGTTCTGCCTTTGTACTTGTTCAATTATGGAGCATCCATGAAATATACCACTAGAGTGGCCTCGCTCCCCTGTCAATACGCTCTATAACACATTTGTTGATCATTACTTGCTGCTGAAATAACTTCTTTTTGAGATTTTCCTGTTCTGCATTCTGTCCCACACTTGTAAAGGGAGGACTTCTATTCTGCTCCCTGGGGAGATAGTACCCTGTGGAAAAGTAGCTTCCTCATTAGGGTGCAAGCCGAAAACTCCATAATACTTCCTATAGAACACTATTTATCTTTTCTCCTTTCTTCTCACTCTCCAGCCATGGGAGTTTAGGGCCTCACTCTTCAATACCACTGACTTGGGATAAGGACTGTGGCCAGAGGATTTCAGTGTCTGACAACTGGCTATGAAGCTGCTGGGTATAATGATGGGATCCCAGAAGGTCCTTAGACCATGAAGACTGAAGAACACTGAGGCCCACAGTGAGAATTTATTGCTTTAGGGGTTTTTGTGTGTGTGTGTTTTAAAGGTTTTATTTATTTATTTGAGAAAGAGAGCACAGAGGGAGAGGAAGAGGGAGAGGGAGAAGCGGAGAAGCAGACTCCCCACTGAGCAGAGCCGAATGTGGCTGGATCCCAGGACCCCCAAGATTATGACCTGAGCGGAGGGCAGATGCTTAACTGACTAAGCCACCCAGGTGCCCCAAGATATTTATTGTTCTGAAGTCAATAACCACTCTGTTAACTTTAAAATTCTATCTTTGCAACATGTGAAAATAGTGGGGACCCTGTTCAGACACAACTTGGATTTAAGAAAATGTAACGAACTTGTATTAACAAAAAGAAAAACCTTCATTAAGGAATCAGGAGTAGCAAATTCCTTCCTTTAACTCATTCAATAAATATTTATTGAGCACCTCCTGTGACCAAAGTACTCTGTTGATTCCAAACCGGATTCTTCTTTTGTATTTCAATAAAAGTGTTGAGCAATTATCACCAAGGAGTGACACCCCCTCACCCCCCCCAAGAAAGGACATTTCGAAGATTTAGGTATAAAGGGGGTGAAAAGATTTTTTAGAAAGGATATCATCTTATGATGTAGAATGACTTTAAATTTTAGAACTCCAAACTGAGTTTTATATGATATCCTCCTTCTGAGCCTTCAAGGGATAAATACTGGGAACATCCTGTCAACCAGCATTTCCCTCTTTCTCTTGGGCCCAAACTCTGACTGGTGCCACTAAGCAAGCAGCAATGTCTCTTACTTTGTGCAAAAGATGCATCGTTGGCAATCCATTGCTAGTGAGAGCAAAGAGAGGAAGAGGCCTTCACAAGTTGCACTTGGTATGGGAACCTAAAGGGGAGTAGGGTTTTTCACAAATTTGAAGGTAAAAACTAAAGAAGTTGATGGTGTCAAGAACCTTGAGTCAGTGAAAACTCTTTAAATTCCAGAAATCCTTTAGCCCAACCAATTTAGGAGAAAGAGAAATCCCCCAAATCTAAGGAACCCGTCCCAGTTCATGCCTGATTGGCAAAACTGGTGTTAGAACTCCTCCTGGCTCAGAGCTTTTCTTCTTGTGTTTTCCGTTAAGGGTAATGTTATGGACTAAGAGTAATATTATGGCCTGAGGTTACTGAGAAAGCATATCCTCTGGGATTTTAGCTTTGTGAGTGATTCCAGGGTGGTTTTATATAAATTCCCCGAAGTGAAGAAGCCCTATTTTTTTTCCTCTGGATTCTTGGATGTAATAAGGGAAAATCAGAGTTTTCCTTCAGAGCAGCAACAGCTTGTTGATGGATCACCTCTAGGATTAGAAATTTTCTTATGGGAACATAATCATTCGGGGGGGGGAAATTGTTAAAATTGAAACCAAGCATCAAGAAGCAAAAGTGTTTCAGAGAACCTCCTGCATTTTAGTTCAACTCTGGCAGCAAGAAAACAAAACCACATAATCTAAGGCTCACGCCCAACTCTCTGAAGCCCTGTATCTGCTAGTTCCTGTGTGGTTTGCCTACAGACTGCAGGGCTGACTGGGGGTAGTTTGGAGGAGGGAGTAAGAAGTAAGGCAGGAGGAGGCATTATTAATGGATCTGTGAACTTGAACCCTGTTTTAGTATGATCCTTGGAAGATAGCACATGGTGGATCTGTACTCTGAAATGCAATAATTTTGATATTTTACTTCATCTTCCTTCTTGCAAGAGAAGATACTATTAATTTGGTGTCAAAGCCAAGACATAGACTCGACCTCCTCTCTTCAAAAAGGTATGTCATTACACAACGTCGGGCCATATACTCTAGAGATCTTGAATAGTTTTGTAACTTGCAGGATGTTCTCTATAAGTCAAATCTAATTAAAATGAATCCCATGGGTTCTCTAAATATTGCTTTTTTATATTTTGGTCCATCCACAAAGGTCTGTATGTCTTTTGCTGTAACAATGCTTGGTGTGATGGGATTCAACTTCCAGCAGAAGAACTTGTTCCTTATCCAGTCTAGCACACAAAATTCTCCACTAATTGGCCTCTGAGCCATCCCAGGGAGACTTTAGACCCATTACAGAGGTGAAATCCCACCTCTCCATGTCGGCACTGAAATCCAATTGAAGGCGGGAATGAAGGTCTGGGCAGCAATGAATGAACATTGGCACTGTAGGGTCAGGATGGCTCTTTTACGTACGTTTCTAGTTCTGTCAGTATTTATCGTACCTTTACAGAGAATACCACTTTGGATCTCTTTACAAAAAGAAAACTTTATGTTGAAATAGGTTTTGAGAGAGTATTGTCTATCTTTATCTCTTTATTGATAATTAGTGCCAGGTCCCTAAGATGGTGCCCAATTCAGGCATTGAGCTGAAGACAGCTCCTTTGTGCTCTTTGCCCCAACTACTCCTGAATATGGGGGTTGAGTATACCCACGAAGGATTTCACTAAATTAAAAATACCATGTTTACATACCTGGAATGGGTCCTTGTTAATAAGGTATGAGTAACTTAATCTGCACATTACTGAAAATATTCAGCCCCACATAAATTAAGAGGGAAATGTTTAGGATCTAAAATTCTGTTTCTGAAGGGGTTGCATGTGCTCATGTTATGTCATCTGAGGGTGGAAACCTCAGGTTGAAGCATCTTTTGTTCTATACAACTGCATTTATCATAGACTGAGCGGTTCTTCAGTGGGGGTCCTCCTTTTTTTCTTATTTTTGGTTTCAGAAAGAACGTTTAGTGTAAGTAGACTCTGCTTTAACAACCCAGTATTGTTTATAAAACTTCATGTTTATAATGTAATTTTAAGGAAAACCTCTACAAAACCCACTGTTAAATAAAGAACACTGTAAATACAGAACCATTGAAGTGCATTTAAATTTCAAGTTTTAAAAACTATGATTTGTACTCTTTTTGAGAACTTTGTTTTTTGTAAAGAGAGAAGGCCTGTATTGTTGAATAAGATCAGACTTGGAGTGTCTC
The DNA here is from genome assembly GCF_048164855.1 of Canis lupus baileyi. Classification (NCBI taxonomy): domain Eukaryota; kingdom Metazoa; phylum Chordata; class Mammalia; order Carnivora; family Canidae; genus Canis; species Canis lupus. The sequence continues at coordinate 27,851,034 of NC_132848.1, read as the reverse complement.
CCATAAATTATAGGCTTATTTTCCCTAATATATTACTTATTTTATTATTATTTTTTTTTACTTATTTTATTTTTTAAAATGACTTTACTGAAGCAGAAGGGAGGAACACTATCGATTTGTTCAGTATCGATTTAAGTAATAATTCTATTGCTACTAAGATATCCTTCTGAATATCTCTCACATCTTATGTCCTGATGAAAATCCCTTTTGTTCTGTTAGTTCAGTTGTTCTATGTCTACTTCACAGAGATACTATGAGAATAAATGAGCTCACACAGATACGAAGTGCCTTAGGAAAAAAAGCACTCTAAAAATGCAAACTTGTATCATTAATTATTGCTTTGAATTGATCATTTTTTTTCCACTTTTATACAAAATATACCTCATCTCTCTTAGAACCATTGCCTTCTGGAAGAGTTGAAAATGATCCCCGATTCCCACAAATGTATTGGTTCTCAGAGTATAATAACACCTGCTGATGCTGGTGCCTTACAGCACTCACGCCTGAACTTGAGCAGGACTTGCCTCTTTTCCTGGATCAAGAAAAATCTACAGTTGTTCAAAATGTGTCATCAAGTGTGATTCCATGAGGAATTCTTAAATAAGTAACAGTTGCTGCTGGATTAGTCTTAGGGCCGGATTCTTCATTTTCATCCTGTCCTAAAAATTCAAAATGTGGTTAAGAATCTTTGTGACCTAAGTTATTTGAATCACAAGATGGGGTTGCTTCACCCCCATTTTGTCCATCTCAAGTATTTGCTAAAGCATATCTTCTTGATCTGCAAAGGAAGAATAGTCTCCTTTCTTTCTTTCTTTCTTTCTTTCTTTCTTTCTTTCTTTCTTTCTTTCTTTCCTTCTTTCTTTCTTTCTTCTTTCTTTCTTTCTGCCTGCAACTTTAAAATTCTCAGGAACAAAATAAATTTAACACATAAGCATTTACAAACATTTATTGGGCGTTCACTATGTATCAGGCCCTATATTAACATGGAGCACTCTTCAATGTTACTATCAGGTTTCAGTAAGGTTGAGCAAATAGAAATTCAGTAAGTGATTTTTAAAAATTTCTTTTTAAATATGCATTCACAAACATTATAGAGAATTGAAAGAAACTATTACTAAGCACATGAAGATAAAAGTCTCACATGCTCTCCGAAGAAGATATAAGACATTTTATGAAGAAAGTGAAGAAAAAGTCCAAACGAAAAAGTTTAAAGTATTAGTACAACGAATACCTCTACCTTACCTGCTAGACTCACCAACTGCTATCTTTCTGCCATATTTGTTTCATCTTTGTGCATTTCTTTCAGAACTACTTGTAATTTGCAGACAAAGCAACACTCCACTCCTAAATAATTGGGTACACATCTAAGAATAGGGGCATTCTCCTATAGAACCACAACGCCATCATTATACTTAAGAAGACGGACAATTAAAAAAAAAAAAAAGATGGACAGTAATTCCATAATTTCATCTAATACTTAGACCATATCTAACCTTCACCATCTGACCCCCAATTGTCTATACCTTTAAAAAAAAATAGTAGGATCTAATTTTTATAAAGAAAAGCACATTTTTGCACTTGGGCTTTATCTTTTTATTTGATAACTGGATTTTTTTGGAGGGTTAGGCCAGTTATCTTGTAGGATATCCCACGTTCTGGATTTGTTGTTGCCTCATGGTGTCATTTAATTTGCTCCTCTACCCCCTGTATTTCCTGTAAACTCCCAGGTTCAGCCTGAGCATCGATTAGATTTCAATTGAACATTTTTTACAAGTCACTCCATATTGCATCTCATCAGGAGGCACATAATGCCAGGTTGTCCCTCTATTTGTGACTCCCGGTTTGATCATGGCTTGAGGTAGTGATCTCACTCCAGGGAGCTCTCATCGTAAAGGTACTTTTTCTCCCTTTCCAATTAACAAGTTCCCTGAGGGGGTGACACTTTGACACTGTGGTAATCTCTTATTTCCCAACAAATGTTACCTAATGGCTGTAGGTGATAATCCTTGCCGAAACTGACTGATCCATTGGGGACCATATACATTTTTTGTATAATTTGAAGAAGGTTTAGAAGTACAATTCATCATTTTTAGCAGCAATAGCAGATATGATTGAGTGTGTAAATTCAGATAATAACTCCAACAACAATAAGAAGTAACACTTACTGAGTGCCCGCTATGGGTTTGAGGCCAATCCTCTGGTTACTAACTGGGCCAGATGAGACAAATTAGTCTTTCTGTGCCTAGTTTCTTAAGGTGCAAAAGGAGAGTAATAGTGGTACCTATCTCATCATATCATTTTATTTTTATTTTGTTTAAAGATTTTATTTATTATTCATGAGAGACAGAGAGAAAGAGAGAGAGAGAGAGGCAGAGACAGGGGCAGAGGGAGAAACAGGCTCCATGCAGGGAGCCTGATGTGGGACTCGATCCGGGGTCTCCAGGATCATGCCCTGGGCTAAAGTTGGCGTTAAACCGCTGAGCCACCCGGGCTGCCCCATCATATCATTTTAGAGCCTCAGTATAGTTGACCCTTGAACAACATGGGTTTGACTATGCGAGTCCACTTACACTTGGATTTTTTTTCTAGAAACACAGGGCAGTATTATAAATATATTTTTCTCATGATTTTCTTTTCCTTAGCTTACATCATTGTAAGAAGACAGTGTATAATAGAACATGCAAAATAGGTGTTAATTGAGTGTTCAAGTTATTGGTAAGGCTTCTGATCTGTCTTTAGTAGTTAGGTTTGGGGAGAGTCAAAAGTTATTCAAAGATTTTTGGCCCTGGAGGGTGGTGCCCCAACCCGCACCTTATTCAAGGGGCAACTGTAATTTATACATGTAAAGTCACTAAAATGATGTCTGTATCTTTTGCCAAGCACTGGTCTATTCCTTTATAGGTATGAACTCATTTGCTTTTCATAAGGGCGCAATGAAGGATAATGATATTATCCTTCTTTTGCAAGTGAGGAACCACAGCTGCAGAGAGGATAAGAAACCCGCACAAGGTCACTTAACTAGTATGTGGTAGAGCCTGGATTTGAACCCAAGCAGTCTGACTCTAGAGCGTTCTCTCCGAAGATTGGCACATGTAATGAGAAATGACACAAGTGGAACTGAATGGTAAGCAGTAACAGAACCTCACACCACCACCACTCAGATTTTAAGTTACTCTAAGTTATTGAAAACCTGGTACCGTTGCTACCAAAATACATATTAGGTTTTGTTCTTCTGAATGATAATACTACAGATGAGTGTACTTACTGCATTTATATAGCTTAAGGCTCTGTATGGGAAACTTTAAACAAAAGATATCACTAAGAACTGAAAAATATAGAACTATGAAGGAATAGGAAAGAGGCACACAGAAAGGAATAATACAAGAGGGGAATTATGAGTCCTCAGAGCCGTGGGGCAGGAGATGATATTTTGATATAGTCAAGAGGGAAAAAAAATCCCTCTCATTTTTCACATTCCTGTACTGTATTAAGATGTTACCACTAAAATGTAGGAGTATAGCCATTGTCAGATTTATAAAGGACCCCACTGGATTTCTTTATGGGACAATGGATGAGTCTGGTAAGTAGGTAGCTTTCCTGGTTGGTTATCTCATACGCTCAGATATCGCAGAAGCCAGTCTCTGCTTCTGAAACGTATAACTGTATACAGAAAAGGCCTTACAAACCAGTATCCATCCCTACCTCTTCATTAGCATTACAAAAGTGCTGTAGTGCCGTCTTATCCACTCCCTCAAATGCTGTTGCAGAAAGCTCTCAAGTGTAATTTTCTAAACAGAACTAAGAATAAATGAGAAAAAAATCCAACATTAATAACGTTTTTATGCACTTCGAACACAAGTCATGGCTAAATTGGTCCTGCCTTTTTATGTTTTTTAATGAAAAGCAGCCTAATTGATCAATTGGTCGTGAATAATACTTTTTCATTTGTTTTTCTCCATACCGCTCAGCCTTGTAGAACCATGGGCATAATGTGGCAGCCTCCAAATGGTTTATGATTTGTGTCTTTTGTCTAGTGCTTTATGGGAAAATACTGGAAACAAAGTGCTGAGAACTCAGTAGGAACTCAGTAAATAAAAAGTAGATAGTTCTCTTGTTAAATATGACCTTAAAGAAATCTCTTTCAGATAACTAGGAAATATTATTAGGGAAGTAAGAAAACAAAAACCCTGGTTGGTTTGGAATTTGTAATTTCTATTCATCATTTTATAGGCCATAGATATTTAGTCCTCTATGGAACAAAATGGGAGGTCAGATTAGCTTCCCTCCCCCAAGTAGATTTATGTTCTAAAAATACGGATTATTGAATCAGTAAGGGCAGCGGGAAAATCTCAGCCATGACCTTTTAAGTTGATTATAAATATGTTGATACCCATAGCACACAGATTCTTACTGACAGTGGTGAGGTAGGGGTTGAAGACTGTCAGCTACACAGTTAGGAAGCTGAGGGAAGCTATAGAAACTCCCCAGGGAGAAAAAAAAATGTGCTTAGCACTCAGCCACATGCACCTTTATGCAGACTTTCTAGTGATCCATGAATCCCCCACTTGTCAGCGACAGGAAAAATTTCCTTTATCTGAAGTTATTTTACCCTGAGCCTTATAAAGTCTTTCAAAAGAGTTTTCACACGTTATCTCATTTGATCTTTGAGGTAGACGCACTACATATTTTACCTCTAGTGCTGCATTGTGGGAAAAACAAAGCTTGAGAATTTAAGTGGCTTTCTCAAGGTCATTTTGCTAACATTCGCCAAGACTTAAGACCAAGGCTTTGAAGTTGATACTCAGGGCTCCTTCTATCACACCGTGTTCTGGAGATGCAGGAACCCTTGATGAACTTCTGGAAATCTGAAATTTGGCTCTACTGGAAACTACCTGCATGACTTTTAACATTGTAACTTCTTACAAGACATTGTAACTTCTCTGGGCCTCAGTTTACCTCTCGGTCAAGTGAGAGATTAGACTCTATGTGCTCTGAAGCCCTTTGGATTTTGTTCAAACTACTTAATCCCACTGGGCCTGAGAACAAATGACCTTTTCTGCAATAGATGACAAGACCTTTTACCCTTCCCTGTAGGTCGTAAAAGCTGGTGTCCAGTTTGCCATGGGTTCCTTTGCAATGTCCAAATCCTGTTAGAAGCTATAAACATAATAGTGCTTTTGTGGGCTGCTTGCGTGTCGTTCTGCTGGTTGCTCATTTTCCTGCAGGGCTGAATGCCTCACAGTGAATTTGCTTTCTGTGCTCTGCATCAGACAGACTTACCATGATTATTTATTATCCCTCTTGGGTAGTTCAGAGTATAATATGGAAATAAATAATGATGATGGACTTATTTGGGGCTGATAAACCTTATCCTTCTATAAAGGTTATTTCTCGTGAAGGACCTAAACCTTCCACCTGATTTTTCATTATTAAGAGTTATTTCTTTTAATGTCCCTGAAATGTGCTTGGAAATTGGAGACTCATAAGAGGGCCTGCGGTACTGAGCACAGAAGCCTTGAAAGAAGGAAGGACATGACCAAGCCCTTCACTTTGGGGGCTAGCTGGAGTCTTTGGGTCAGTCTAATTAGGACAAGTTTAGTATTAGCATTTGTTTCAGATTTATAAAAAGTGTCCATAGCATAAGCTGCCAAGTACACAAAATCCATGATATAGTCCCAGCTTAATTCTGAGTCTCTCTGGGAAGCTAAAACAAGCAGAAAATTCTCATGCTTTGTGTGTCAGTTGCCAGATAGAACCCCAGAACTGAAGGTCTGCTCCACATGGCAGGAGCCACCCTGTTCTTGGCCATTGGACTAGTCTGGGCCAAGGACTATTTATTGGCCGGGAGAGGCTGGCGACCTCAGTAATCAGGAAGGTTGCCACAGAGATTTATTTGTGATTCATAGCCAGAGATATGAAATTGGGGGTCCTGGTTTCTCAGTCCTTTTGCTTTTTCAATTTTCCAAGTGAACTTCAGGCTGGCGAATGGAGCTATAGCAACTTCTCACAGAGAAGCGCATAATTTGCTCAGTACAGTGTCAGGTCACTGACTGTGGGAAGAAATACTGTCCAGTGATGAGAACAACAGAGAATGCAGTTAGCTCCTATATTCTGTGCTCTTTCCTCAGCCTTATGGATGATGCAGTATGCTTCATTCCCTCCTCCGTCCTTGAGTGAAACGATAGCATTCTCTAACCTGCTACGTGGGACACTTGGGAAGAGACATACATTGTAACCCCAAAAGCACTTTTATACCTTTGATATAATAGAAGTATGCAATATTTCATTTATAAAACGCATAACGTGGTGCTTTCTTATTTAGCCAAACCCATTTTGTGGCATATCTCTCTTTCAGACCAATGTTGTTAAGCAGACTACTAATTCACTTTATCCACTAGATACTGTAGGATGCTGTGACTTAGCACTGGTACCCTGTAAATACCCAAATAAACAAAGAAGGGGTAAGTGTGAAGCCAAAAAAAATCCCCTTGCTGGAGAGCGATTCTCAAGACCTGGAACAAGGCAGATGGAGCTCTTCCATAGTAAACTTTGTGTTTTGGTTCTTTGTTTTTTTGTGTGTGTTTTTTTCCAGCATGGATATACAGTTTTTATTTTAAAACGTAAGGTGTAGGGAAAAATAAGATTTATTACACAGACAACCTAACTGTGTCAGCTCAAATTATTTCATAAAATGAAGGGTCAGTTAGGTGCTATTATCATCAAGAGAGCATGCTAGAAGGCTCTGTCATGTAGATGCCATAAAAAATTACCTGTTTGGTCACTTTAATTCGTCTTTGGGCTCCTGTCAGCAGACACCCCTTCAATCCCCAAATCACGGTACCCAGATATACTGAGAACACTTAGGATAATAAAAAAAAATAATGGGTTCTTCCCCCTAAGAAACATACAAGCCATTAGGGAAATTGAGTAAATGAGCACTATAGTGCATTGCTTATAAGGAGAAGAACAGAGCAGGTAGGGCAAGGAGGGCTTTGTAAAGAGGGCTTCCCGAGGGAGGCAGGGAGGCACACCTGCAGGGGAGAGATGTGGCTTGACAAAGAGATGTAAGTGCAACTACAAATTTGCATCGTTCACAGAAATCATAGGAGGAACAGAGTCTTCTTTGCTGGTGATCCATTTATTTTGCAAATGATAAGAGTTGAGAAGGCTCCCGTGACATTTTTTTCCTTGAGGAGCCAGAAATTAAATTTCTGTCCCTGGACACTGTTCCTCAAGCTCTTTTCCCACCTAGCCAGTTCTTCTCTCACTTCCAGTTATGTCTCTCTCTAAGTCTTCTTTAAGCATCAATATCTTTGGTTCTTTTAACTACTCTCCTAAGATGGGATTTTGCATGCTGTCATTTTAAGGTGCTCACCTCTGAAGGACTCCAGTTTATGGATCATGGTGCCAGAATGGGATAGAGCTCTCCAGGGAGCCATCTAACAAATGCAGAATACAGTGAACTTGTTGCCTCCCTTCCTCTATGCCTTATATTTCTATTAATATGGCCCAAGATGGCATTAGCCTTTTTGGCATTCATGTCACAAGGCTGACTTATGCCGAAATTGTGGTCCACTAAAACCCATGAGTTCTTATGCATTACTATTAAGCCAACTCTTCCTTATTCTGTACTTATGCTATTGATTTAAAAACAAACAAGCAAACAAAAAACCCTAGGCACAGAGGTTTAAGTGTAGAGAAATTTATCCCTCTCATACTAAGTCATATTGATAACAACCTATTAAAATATTTCTAAGCTAGTGAATTAGTTCTCTCTCTTAGCAGGTGAGTATTTGTTTGCTGCTGAGAGCATAGCTAGTCTCACACTGGATCCCTCCTGGAAGAGGTCTCCATAGAGTCAGGACTTTATTTTCTCCTTCCTATCAAAACATTCTCTGCAACCGTGGACAAATCTACATCTTTAGACAAACAGGTGAGCCTCCATAAAATCAGAACAAACATGAATGGCCATTTCTTTCCCAAGGATATACGACAATGAGTCAGATGTCTACAAAACTCTAAGTAAAAGTTACTCAGAGGCTCTATTATGTGACAGGAGGAAATTTTATTTCAGGCTCTCAGCAGCTTTGGGAAGATTTGATTATGCTTACCGCCATACATTATAGTAAATAACATTCATTTTTACAACTGTTTTAAACCTGGAGCTGATTGATCTGATTTTGGGTTAGAGTAACATCATGTGATGTCAGTACAACTTCAGTGCACAATTATCTGTAATTTCAGTAAACATGATCACATACCTGTTTCATGGCAAGGCCTCATCGAAAGTGACTCTTCTCTCTCCTTCCCCTCCCCCCCCCAGCCGCATCCTCAGCCCTAACCCCTTCCGTTAGTAAAATAAGGACTACCAAAACCTTGAAGCTTAGGTTTCTGTCAGACCTTTGGAAACTCCTAAAAGTCTTGCCAAAGGAACTTAGCTGTTCATAGGTTTTCTTTCCCGCACCAAAGAGGAGAACTCACAGCTAACTTGTATAACTTTTATAACTTCAAGCTAATAGAAATGTTGCATTTCAAAACCCATTCCTGTGAGAGGTTTTGTTCTTAAAGAATGGTTCTGGGAACACGCACATTTTTCTAATCTGTCATTCTGATGCAAATTTTAAGGTTGCTCCCATGACCTTGTAATCATCAAGATTCAAAGATTCCCCACCCTTCCCTCTCCCCAGTGTTTTTGATCTGGGGTCTTGCTACTTAGCTATTCAACCACCAGTCAGTCCAGTTGATACCACCTGGGAGCCTGTTACAAATGGGGATCTCAGACCCTGCTTCCAGCCTACTGAATTAGAATTCAAATTTTTGAAAGACTCCCCTGGTGATTATTATGCACACTAAAATATGAGAAGAACTGACCTAGGGTGCAAGGTTTTCACCCCACATTACCCAGCATCCATCTTGTGTCGTAATACAGTTCTAAAATTCCATTTGGTATTAAGAGTTTAGAGTTATTCTTTACAATTTTACCAGATTTAAATACTTTATGCACACCCAGCTATTTCTCAAAGTATATATAACTGGCTTTAAAATACTCGTGATTTTCTAAGTTCTTATAGAACAGAAGTCCTCAGTAGGGAGAGGTTTGACATCCCCTCATTGCCAGGGGCATTTGGCAATGCCTGGAGACATTTTTAGTTGTCACAATTTGGGGTGGTAGTGGGGGGTGCTACTAGGATCTGGTGGGTGGAGGCCAGTGATGCTGCTCGGGATCCTACAATGCACAAGACGGCCCCCACAGCAGAGACTTAACCAGCCCCAAATGTCAATAGTAAGAACCATAGAGAAACCCTATTACAGAGGTATATAGTTGTAGAGAAAGATTCAGATGTGCAACCATACATTATAAGAATGCCATAGGAAAGTGGAGCCTTGGGGCCCATCGTGATATAACCAAAGAACAGATAGGCTGTCAGTGGCCTTAGTGATGATGTAAGGAAGGGAGTGGGGGATCCAGCCACAAGTGAGAGGAGACACCTAGGACAGAGGGTCACCAGTGCTCTGTGCACAAAGACAGTCAGCTTTAGGGAACAGGGATGGGATTCAGAGACTAGACACCAGAGATGAACTGAGGGGAGGGGTGGGCTGGAGAGACACAAAGCTTGAGTCCTAGAGTAGATACTAGATATGATCCCAAAATCATGTTAGGCCTGGAAAACAAGAAAGGATTTCAGGTGTTAGCCTGGGAGTACATGGTGGATTTCAGGTAAATCCAGTAAAACAAGGACTTAGGAGCAAGACAAAATCCCATTCGCTAGAATTGGGACACCTCTGAGCCAGGGCAGCAGCAGGGGGTGACCTGATCTAGAGTTAGCCAGTTATTCAGCCACAGTGAACTTCTTAAATCCCTCCCAACCCAGAAAAGGCTTAGTGCTGAGCCTACGGTATGGTTGACTTGCAGGAAGGGGTCAAGTACTTCCAGTTATAGAGAAAGGTAGGCAAGAATCAAACCAGGTCCTGACACTGGCTGGTAAAAAATCATGGGATAAGAACTGGAATAGAATCTATGACGTTCTTGGGTCATTTCCCTGCTGTACCACACCTAAATCACTTCACAAAGATTATCTACTTTTCAGCTGTAAAATTTCTGGGGAAAGATTTCTTAAAGATTGTGTTGATGCCTTATAATCCATCTAAGTAAAGCTTTCTTCCCCATTCCTAATCCCAAATCCTCTTCCTGGGATGTATATTGGCTTTCTTTTCATCCCACCAGAGAGGCTTTGTGCTGAACAACTACGTCTGGAATGGCCACAGGCAGCCTTCCCCTTTCTAGGGTAGAGAATCTCCTGATTGCATTAGCACGGGCCCCCTAAGATCCTCTCCCCAACCTCTTCATCCCTTTGATATTCTCTGGACCCTCTCTAGGTCCTGCCTGCTTGTGATAGTCACCACCAGAATGTATTTATTAAACATACACCTGTGCTGACTACCCTTTTGACAATGGAAGGCAAAGAAGAGAGAATCTAAAAGAATACACATGGTTTTGTGTTGGTTTTTATTAGTCTCTCTTTTCTCTCTCTAAGAAGTTGTTGATCTTTGCTGAATTCATAGTTCAGTTGGAGAGACACTCCATAGGCTAAGTTCCATTGCCACATTTTGGTTGACCTGCAAATGTTTTCACTGTGACCCTCACCTAAGGACAATAGAGTGTGCTTTCATATGAAATAGCTCTGATGTGAATTTAGCTGTAAATAAAACTGAGATAAATGCATTTGTTCAGTTCCAGAGAAGGCATTATACTGCCATGTGGATTTTGTTTCAAATGAGCTGCAAAACAAAATTCTTTTCCATGGAAAGGGATTTATTCAACTGAATCCACTCACTTTGCTGCAACTGGATTAATTTCATTTCACATCATGTCTCTAAGTAGAAAAGTAAACTGATTTGCTTCCGGCTAAATGGATATGTTGATGTATCCAAAGTCAGTAAGGCTTATTCCAACTAGATTACAACAATCATAGTATCCTGGTTGTTTTAGCTTCTATCAAGTAGTTACAAAAGCGCACCAATTCCGTATGTGAAAAGCAGTTTATAAAGTTACCATAGAAGGAGATGTTGCAGAATGAGAGAGAACATAGATGTGTCAAATGAGATGACTGTTCTTCCCTTCCTCCAGAATGAACCACTCTTTTGCTCCTCGGTGTTATAAAAAATATTCATTTTATTCTGTACCCATGTTCTAAAATCCATCATTTTATATTTTTGAATTGTGCTGCTGGCATTGCTCAAGATACATATGACTAAATAGGTTTTGACTATGGGCTTGCGGAGTGCTCAGTACTGTGCTAAGTACCACCAACCACCCCATAATGGACCACCATCCCACACTCACTCCATCTTCTACCTTCTGCATCACTCTCATTTCCAAAACCACAATCCCATCGTCCCCCTGTGACTCTCAATCACTATCTATCTCGAGACCCTTTCTTTCATTTCTCCCAAATTGCTGGCTATCCTGGTGTGCACTTCTAACACAATAAGGCTGCTCGTGGAAATTTTTCTGATTTCTATAGCTAGTAGTTTCTATAAGTAGTAGTTACTTTCAAAGGAAATAGCTTGCAGAGATGAGCCTGTGGTGTCACAGGGATGTTATATGGATCAAATGTAATCATGTGTATAAAAAAGCCATTTAAAAATTGTAACATGCTCTCTAAAGGTAAATTATGACTGTATTACATAATTTTAGGGTTTAAAAAGCAGCTGGATGACATATAAAATTCAGTAAGACTCAGTAGCAACTTGCTAATTGGAAACAGAAACGAGAGAATTTAGGGGATTGACTCCTCCATCAATAAGCTAGAAGCCGTCAACATTTTTTACAGGTAGAGCACAACCATTTCGTTAAGAACATCCACTCAGTTCCAAGGACCATTTCTGTTCACCATTCTGGAACAAGGCCTCCCTCTTGCTTGAGATACCCCATCTCCTATATGGCCACCTTCTCAAATCCAAGCCAATCTTGAAGGGCTAGCCACAAACCTACCCCCTGTCTCTAGCCCTTCCCCAGACAGAATTAATCTCTTTCTCCCCAGCACTCATGTTACCCTTATGTTAGAATTATTTATGTGGGCATCGATTCCCCTCGAATGGAGCGTGATGTGCTGCAGGGCAGGCGTCATGTCTGTATCTGCCAGGCTCTCCCCTCCCCTCCTCCACCAGTAACAGCTCAAAGACTTGTGGCCCAGGGATAAAAGAGGATTCCACATACCAAAACTGGCCTCCAGAAAGGTTTTATCTCAAAGGGTGGTCTCAGATATGGAAATGATTTTACTTGAGCAATTAGAGTCTGTAACAAAGACAAGAACTCTAGTAGGAGTGGTGGGTTCATCCAGATGTCTTCTTGTCTCTACTTTTCTGTACACTTGAAAATCCTATTTAAAGGTTACTGAGTTGAGTAACTTTGATTGTCACTTGATTTTCAGCTCTAAAGTTTTCCTGTAATTTCAATTATAAAAATAATCCCAACTTAGTTGTATTTTATCTTCTGAATGTGGCCCCCCTTGAAATTGTTACTACTTAGACTGCTTCACACAGTGCCAGATTGCATCACACCCTTATTGAAAGGATCTCCTTGAGCAGAGTGAGGGGCCCTTGGAGAATGCAATGCACCACTTTTTAGCACATTAAAAAAGAAAAGAAAAGAAAAATCCTGGAGCTGTTTTGTTATTTTAATACTTTATCTTTGGCAGAGCACAAAGTCGTTTTAGGAATCCTCTCTAAAACGATTAGCCATATGACTATTGTCCAAGTCCATAATTGGTGTGCAATAAATATTTTAAAAATAGATTAAAATACTATGCACTTCAAAGTGAAAGATAACTTCAGCTATTTAAAACACAGAGCAATAGGTATAGTTTCCAATTGTTCCTCTTTTATGTTCATTAGAAATCACAGAAAAATGGGAAGATGGGGAAAAGTTCCGACACTGTTATGGAAACTGCATTGATGAGAGCAGATTGTAATTTTGCATATAGTGATTTTGATGCACAATTATTTGAGGGATTTATTGTCATCACAGCTTAAAGCCGTGTTGTTACTGAATAGGAGCTTGGCCCAGGGCCCTCATCTGTTACCAAACTCTCTAGCATCACTTCTGCTTTTTCATTAGCAGTCCATGCCTCCTCCCCTCTCAAACTCTGCACTGCAGTCCTGGCACAGACCCTAACCTAAAACTCCAGCCAATTCCTTAACAACACACTTTCTCCCCTTCACCTGCCAGATGCTTCTTGTTCTCAGACACAGCTCCCCGAAATCAGGGGCTTTCGATGAGTTAAAAAGGGAAATATAGAATTACCTAGCTCTACCAGTATTTTAAGTGTTCTTGTAGACTTAATGAGAGCTCTTGCACAAAACCACTTGAACTCTTTCTTAAGATATGCTCATTTTTTTTCTCTCTTTGATTCAACTGTTGACCTTCTGGATATAGGACTAGTTATTACCTCAAGTATGTTTGGAACTATTCTTGCCCTAACCATTCTAAAATGTAATTAGCATTAAGACATTATTGTAGGAGCACATCCCCTCAGGCTGGGATCTCTTTAGATAGCACGAACCGAACAGAATATTGTGTATGCTCCACACTCAGAGAAAAAAAATCTCTAAGAAAAATCTGTGGCATTGGGGGAAAAGTTAAAACTGGTGATTTCATGAACCCTCTTTTGCTCATTTATTTGATTTGTCTAAGGATCCAAACAGAGCGAGGATTGTGGTTCTTCTGTTTGAAAAATGAAAGCAACTCTTCTCAGAACTCTTGCTTATGCAATGTGGCTGTTCTCACAGCTCCGGGACAACCCAAACCTAAATAATCCATTTTAGAGCTTTAGCTCTTCCCTCTAAGAAATGAATCTCATTTTAAGGCATGATCCCATTTACCCTTGTAGCAACAGATGTTATAGAGAATGAATATTCTCCAGGAGGTAGTTAACCAAGATGCAAAAACTGAGGCCCAAGCAGGTGTAATAGAACTAATGGGTTATTTGCATTCCTCCTTGAACATGCCCATCTCTTCCAGTAGAAGAAGCTTTTTATTTTCTGAGTTGAAAACCGTTTCATGCTGCCTGTTGGTTTATTTCTTAACTCTTGGATCAATCCCAACTGTCACGAAAGCTTATATGAATAATAACGAAGCTCTTCATTTCTGGGGGTCTTAAAGGTTATCTTTTCTAGTTCATTGCAGGGCACTTTTGATGCCCTCACTGAGCCCTGAATGCCTGGAATCTTCAGGAGAAAGCTTGCCTGATCCTGCCATTCACCTCCTTTATTAGTCTGTAATGTGTTTTAGTGTGCAGAGATATGTCATATGAACAGTAATTTCTCATTATCATAACAACATTTTTCCTTAATTGCAAAACTATATCTGACCTGAATTTATTCTTGTCCGTGGCTTGTGTGCACAAGCAGAGTCTTGTCTGCCTCTACAATATATTAATAATGTATTAATTAGCTTCCCAGCGCTGCCCCAAACAAGGAACAGAAAGGATTTATCTAAATCATGAAACATGAAATGAAGCTAACACTTTGTTAATTACATTTTAAGGGCAGTCTTGCCATCAGGCAGGAGAATGAAGTTTATGCCTAATTTTTGAGAGAAAATAATGGAAAACAGCACTCAATTAAGAAAACATTTGTTTAGCACCTACTGTGCGCAAATTCTGAGCGGCAAAAAGGGCCAAGACAAATATAATTGGCCAATTTAGTTCTAGAGTCATAGTTAAAAGGCAATAAAGGGCAAAGTAATATAAGTGTTTTGATTAGTGCCAGTTAGCTTAAATATATTAGACTGAACTGTATGAAACTGACAATGTCTGACCATTTTTCATCAAAAGAAGTGGCAGTTTCATATGATTCAACCTACTATCAATATCAACTTTTAAACTGTACCAGCTCCTAAAACATTATACTGTTCATTTTCTTTCCATTTTCTTAAATTATTCATTTCAACTTGAAGCTGTCATTAGTAGAAAATCAATACAAAGTAAATATAGGTCAGAGATTTGACTCCTGTTTTTTATATTTATTTATTTTTGTGGGTTCAAAATTAACATGTACTTTGCAGCTCTAAAGTGTCTGGTTATATTAAATGTTTTTCTTTATTTGGTTGAAAGTCATGGACCCTGTTACCTGCCCTTCCATTACCAACTGTTTTTCATGACATTCCCATTGTGATCTTCATGCAAAACCACCATCTTCATTCCCTACTTTTCTGCAGAGATAGATGTTTGATTGCAGAACACTGCACTTTTTTTGAAATATTTCTCTATAGGAGATTAAATCTAATGCCTGGTCTGCCCCCAAATTACAGGTTACTGAAAAGTCAGAATAGGTTGCCATCCATGTATTCCACTAAATCGATTCTTTTAATTCCTTCAACATTTAACAAATAGGTACCAAACCCTTATTTTGCACAAGCACTGGAGTTGGTCCTCTGCCAAGTATGAAGTCTTATGAACAAAGACATATGCAATAATATAAATACAAATTTAATGCTACCTAAATAGCAGGCACCGCTCCAAGCACTTGACCTGTATTCCTCTATCTAACCCTACCCAAGGGGGTGGGTACCATTGTCCTATCCATTGTAAAGACGAAGAAACGGAGACCAGAAAGGTTCAATGAGCTTCTGGAACCCAAGCGTTTGTTTAATCAAGGCACCAATACTTTGTTTGTATCTAGTCATTGTCAGGATCCAATGTTAAAAAGGAAGTGCTTCTCCCAGACCATGGATTCAAAGTCTGACAAAGTTGCAGTGTCTGCTGATGCCCTAAAATGGTTAAGAACCAACCCCAGCCGATTTGTGTATACTCTCAGAAAACATTGCCCCCCTGGGTCTCCTTCCAGCTCAGGACCCTTCGCCCTCCTTGGTCTCCTGCCAGCTCGGGACATTAGCACCACCCCCCCCCCCCAGGCCCTCGGCACACACCGGGACACACGTGCTGACCAACACATTCTTGCAGAGTCACATCTTAACCCAAATCTTATCACAACCCTGCCCGAAGGCCAGGCACTATCGAGAAAACGTTCACTCATCTTCTTCCCGTTAGGCCCCATGTGTGAACACTGATAACAGATCTAAATTCGAAGAAAATCAACAGAAGTCATCTCAGTCAACCTGAAAAGTGTAGTGACTCATTCACACCCTTTCACAGAGCTCCTACTGGGCTGCCCTGGTTCCCCCGAACCAGCCCCAGGCCTCCCGCACGCGGCGGGGAGCGCAGCGCACAGCGCGGGCCCTGAGCGCGCTCCCCTCCGCGGACCCGAGGAGCCCCGACTCCTGCGGCTGCGGCTCCGCATCCCAGCTGCTGGCCCGCTGCCCCGCTCGGCGGGCGCCCTCCCCGCTGCTTCTGCCCCCAGGCAGGCGAAACGCGGTTGCCTTGGAACCGATCGCAGGGAACAAGATGCTGACTTTTCAGCCCCGAGAGTAAATTCCATCCCTCTGGAGCGACAATCATAACATCTCAATCTGACTCGACTTACGTCTGCTCCTATAAACCGCGTGTGCAGACTGCAGAAAACAAAACAAAACGACTCAACATCTCATTAGAAAGGAGCTGGTAGGCCAACTCACTAGAACAAAGCAAAGCAAAGCAGCATTCAAATTTCACTACACACACACACACACACACACACACGCACGTGCACACGCATGGTGTAGTGAAGCCCCTGAGACAGCAAGTTGCACTGACAATGAAGGACGGTTTATGTAGTCAAGGATTTTCTTGTTCAAATTTAAATGAGCCCCAGGAACTTAACTGAGCTAACCTTGGGGTCTCCATCCGGAGAGGAAGGTCTGGCTTCTAGTTCTGCCTCCTAGTAAAGCAGTGAGCAGAGTAGGTGAGAGCAAGGGGCTCAGGGGTCAGACAGCCCTCCAGGGATCTCAGCACCACCAATTTTCCAGCTGTGCGGCCCCTCTCACCCCCCGGGGGTTGGAGGGGACTTGCTTAACGATCAGTAATGGTGCCTCCACTTCCTCACCTGCAAAATGAGAGTAACACAAGCTAAACTAACCTGCATGGGTTTGTCCTGAGCATCGGGTGAAAGAACACATGGGGAAAGGTTTAGAATGCCTGGCTCTGAGTAAGCCCTCCACACATGCCAGTTATTTGTAATAGTAACTTGAAATGAGTTCTGTCACCCACTTGAAATTGAGTTCTTTTCTGTTTTTAACTTAAATTTTGTAGCACTGTGATCTCATTTTTTTCTTCTTTTGTGTGCATGCAGAAGGAGGATGTTTAGCCGTCCTTGGAATACAATCCCTTCCTTTCATTAAGAACCATTATTAAGTCTCTTCAAGTCTCTCTCCTGCAGTAAATGATCCACATTACTTAATTGTTCTGCTTTACATGCTTAATCATTTATTTGAATTTCTCAGCCATCCAGATTTGGTACACACAGAAATATCATCTAGGAAACTTTTTTTTTTTTAAACTTTTATTTATTTATGATAGTCACACACACAGAGAGAGAGAGAGGCAGAGACACAGGCAGAGGGAGAAGCAGGCTCCATGCACCGGAAGCCCGACGTGGGATTCGATCCTGGATCCCCAGGATCACGCCCTGGGCCAAAGGCAGGCGCTAAACCACTGCGCCACCCAGGGATCCCTCATCTAGGAAACTTTGATTTTGAAATTCCTTATCATCTGCAGCCTGTGAGCTTAAATATTTAAAATCCATTGTTCAGAGTTCTTTACCATATTGTTCAGCTGGCTCTCCTCTGCCTTCTGCCACAGTCCCCTCGTTCTCAACTGCATAGCTCAGCACAAGCCAAAACAGAAAAGACCATAGGTCATTCATTCATTCATGCAGTATTTGTCAAGGGCCTACTACAATTCCAGGCACTGTGCTGTGTGATAAAATCACAAACAAGACAGTATCTACTTGGAGGAGTTTACAGCTTGGGAAGGAAGACCCAGAAGTAAATAAACCATTGCGAAAATCTTCCATTAGAATCTGTCCTTGACAGGAGAAGGTGCCAGGATACTCTTAGGGCAGGAGGGAGAGGAACTCAGCTCTACTTGGTGGGCCTGGGAAGGTTACACAGAGAGGGTGACTTTGGAGCCATATTAATGGGGGGCAAGGCATGAGGAGAAGGAGGAGGAGAGTTTTCAAAGTAGAAGAAACACCTAGGAACAATCTGTGCCACATCACCAGGGAACCTTCCATGGTGCTGTTAGGACTGGGGCCTGGGGTCCAGGGAACATGTAGAGACATAGGCTGCCCATTATTTTGAAAGTCAGCAGGGAATGTCAACGTCACATGGAAAAACAATATATGTCTTCCTTACTAGTTTTTTTTTTTTTTTTTTTTAAGATTTTGTCTATTTACTATGAGATACACTGAGAAAGGCAGAGACATAGGCAGAAGGAGAAGCAGGTTCCCTGCAGGGAGCCCTATATGGGACTCAATCCCAGGACCTCAGGACCATGCCCTGAGCCAAAGGTAGACACTCAACCATGAGCCACCTAGGAGTCCCACTAGTTATTTTTAAAAATATCCCTTCATATATTTGACATATATTAGCTAAGATAATATTCATGGGGGAGTCTTCATTTTTAATTTTCTAGAAATTAATTTTTTAAGTACAATAAGATGTTAGCATCATTTCCATATTTATGCCTGACATAGTATCTATCTACCTACTTGTTTACTTATTTATTATCTGCCCTCCCTCGGAGATAATCCTCAAGGTTAAGGACTTTTGCCTTTTTTGTTCCAATCTGCATTCCCCAGCACCTAAAACAGTGTTTGACCATGATAACTACTCAATAAATATTTGTGGAGAAAATGGATGAATTCCCATATGGGTAAAAAGAAACAATCACATCCTTTACTAATGAGAGAGGAGGAAAAAAAAAAAAAGAAAGAAATCCGGACTTAAAACAGTTTTTCATGAACAGATCCAATTTGCAAAAATGGAACTGAAGTTTAAAAGCTATTTTTCTTCCTGAAGCTCTGCTTCTGGGAAAATCACAGCTGCCAGCTTAGATGGTGGTTTTAACTGCCCAGTTACAAATTCTGCACAGTTGTACATATTGGCAGAGCTCAGCTTCCTTAAATGCTCTTGGATCGGTAAGGAAATGGTGATTTTCCTTATTGATTTAACGCCAGTTTTTCTTTTGTGAAAAATCCCGTGTGCTGCTCAATGGAACATATACAATAAAAACCGAACACTGGGGTGCCAAAAATTAAGTAAGTCACTCATGTTCCTCTTCAGTCGTGTGATGTTAAACCATTTCTGCTTTTGAGCAGGAATGTTCAATCATTTTCCCCTTTAAATTTAGCAGAGTGATTATTCCTCCTGGTGGATTGCACATATGCTCCTTTTGATCCATGCAATAAATAGCTCATTCCTGGATGAACTTTAAGCTCTGAAGGAATGCCTCTAAAATATTGTTTATGAATCGTAGGAGAAATGTTTCACATTCTTTTTATTCCAAAATGGTTACAGCAAACCACTCTCTCCAAGGTTCCTATTTTCCAAGAAGGCAGAAAAAGAACTTGGGGCCACGGCAGCTATGATAACACAATAATAATCATGCTTCCCATGGATTTTACTCAATGGTCTCCTAGAGGCTATAGTGGAGGAAAGCCACGGTCAGCAATTATTTTCCGTGAGCAAGATGCTGAGCTAGGTCCATAGACTACAAAGAGTGGGGGGTGAGGCTTGGCTCCTATCCTCTGGAACTTACAAATTAGTCAGTGAACTAAGACACAGGCCACAAAGTGAAATTAATAGTCACTAATGAACAACATAGTAAGTGCCACACGGGATGCCGCAAAGGGCGGGGAAGCCAGACAGCGTTCCTAGGAGAGATGGTCTTGAATTTGAGTTGGATCTTTAGTAGGAGGGCTGGAGGGAGAAAAGGCAAAGAAGTAGGAATATTCATGGGTGCCATTGCCAGGGTGTCCCCTGGCTGAGGGGGAAGATGGGGCACATAGGGCAGGGGGTTAGATTAAGGACGGCCTCGAATGTCACTCCGAGAACTTGGTGCTTGATTCTATAAGGAAAGGGGAATCAGTAAGAGTTTTTGAGCAGAAAGGCTATAAGCTAAGCAGTGCTTTAGAGAAAAGTAATCAAGCAGGGATCCGTGCTATGAGTTTAATTGGGGGTGGGCAGCCCCGGTGGCCCAGTGGTTTAGCGCCGCCTGCAGCCCAGGGCGTGATCCTGGAGACCCTGGATGGAGTCCCACGTCGGGCTCTCTGAATGGAGCCTGCTTCTCCCTCTGCCTGTGTCTCTGCCTCTCATTCTCTCTCTGTGTCTCTATGAATAAATAAATAAATAATGTTTAAAAAAAAAAAGAATTTAATAGGGGGTACTTCAGAATTGAGATAATGAGACCCTGACCCAGGCTGGCAACGGTAGGATGTCTTTATCATACAGTACATTCTCATGAGGACTTTTGAAGGGTTTCTGCGGAATCGCACCTGCCAGTCTCTGCCCTGTAAGCTGGTGATGCCACCGGTGATACCATGTGCTGCTTGGACATGGCCTCCTTCCTGCAGAGCCCCCACGGGTGGCACAGGGAACAGGCCCAGGTGTGGTCTATACACACGCCACAGAGACCCTAGGCAACTTATTATATACAAGCTGGGAGGAGTCCTAGAGCCCACAGAGTCCGTGTCCTCAGTTTACTCCTACAGAAGGCAGCCCTTGCTCTGGTTCACGTAGCTCATCAGTGACGGGTGTGGGACGTGACAGACTGCATGTCGGCAAAGCTTCCAAAGCAGGTTCAAATTCTGCTTTGAGGTGTGTGTGTCTACAAATTCTGGCACGATCCAGAAGATGTTTAGTCCCGACCGAGGTGACTGAAGCTCCTTTTCTTTACTCCCTGCCCCCAGGTTCTCAGGGCCAGATCCAGTCCCCTGTCTGAGCCCCCACTTCATTTTTGTCAACTCCTGGCCTCAGGACTTTCCCAAACACCCTCAGGGGGCTTCTAGCTCTCTGCTCCCTGCTGTTTCTTGGGTCCTGCCACCGGCTATGCTACCCCTTTGGAATACTTCATAGCCGCAGCCAGGTCTCCCCATGTTCAGGAAACCCCTCTACACACATCATGGCCTCAGCTCCTTCCCTAGGTAGACTGAGGTCTCCCTCCTCAGCCCTCCAGGCCACCTTGCACAGGGCTCTCTCGCTGTGTCTCCATATCTTATAATTGCCTGTTTATGTGCCTGCCTCCCACCCTACTACTGTGAGCATCCTGAGGGCAGGGACTGTGGGTGTGCATCACTGAACCTCCAGCATCTAGCACATTCTAAGCCACACACTGGCACACACCAGGCATTCGGATGTCTGATGAATGAGTGAATGAATGAATGACATTTGCCTTCCTGGTGCATTCATGTATTTAATAAACATTTATTAAGCAATTCCTTATGATCAGCACTGTGGTAGTCACATTTAAATGTCAAAATATACCAAAGCACTCAAGTTCCAAATTATGTGTGCATAAATTATGCACACGGAATGTTAACACGCACACGCAGCAGAGACGGCACACGCATCTACAAATACCAGAGCGAGCAAATGCAGTAAACTGCGTGCCAGATGTCCCTGAAATTTACAAAGAACCAAGAACCAAAAATGACAGTTAGCTCCATAAGGCCTGCAAAAGAAAAAAAGAAAAAACGTAAAAGAACAAAAGAACCTCCAGCAGAAGGAAGTGGCTATGGGTTTTTTTTCTATGCAGTAGAGCTGGGGGGTGGGGAAGATGTACAAAAGCATTCGATGCTGGGCAGGTTCATGTAAGTCTGAGTTCCTCAAGGGTTGGCTCTTAGGAGCTGTTAGGAAAATTCATTGCCATGCACGAGTTGGGAGGGGGACGGTTTTTGATTCCACCGGAAACTGTTAATGGGGACTGCCCTAGTGGCCCCTCGTTGCTTTGCCTGATAGAGAGACAGCAGGTTCACCCAAGCAATTCTGGTGCTCTGATCACTGCCAATTAGGGGAGCATTGTCTGGCTGCCATAATCAAGTGAGTATATATTTATTGTGATTGGAAGGGGGAAGGGAGACAGCAGAAAGAATGAGGCAGAAGCCGTCATCACCCCTTTTCTGGCTCCAGCCTGGATCAGGCTGAGCATTTCCGTCACCTGGTGCGTGGGGGGAAAGTGGTCACTGGCTTGGGAGGTGGGCAGGGTTGAGAATTCAAGACTAGAATTGCTTTTCCCAGAAGGGGCCCTGCCTCTCCTTGCTTCCCCCCCTCGCTTCTTCCCCCTTTTCACCTTTGCTTCAGTGGAAGCTGAAGAGAGAAGAGAAACCAGATGCCACGTGGGTCACGTTTTCTCTCTGCCCCGCCTGCCCTACTACCTCCACTGAGCTTCCCGGCCCTTCCCTCCCCCGGCCCGCGGGCATCAGTTTGTCTGGCACGGGGTTTATTTCTTTGTGGGCTGGAACTTTTGCAGGAAAATCTGCGATGTGTCTCGGAGCTGGGGTTGAAAGACCCTGATAAAAATAGTTTCCTGCCGCGGACTGCTAGGGGAGGGATTTAGGGGAGGGATTTCTCACGTTTAAACGGCTCCAAAGGGAGGCACGTTTAGTCACATCTGGTGGCATTCTTGTCTGACTGGAGAGCGGGGTCTGTTCAAGCATCTGCAAGGATTTAAAAATGCAGCCTGCATCTATTCAGCCCCAAACAAATGGCTGGGTCGGATACAAACGGCCAAACCACACTGTCAAGGGAAAAGGTCTATGAAGGAACTGAGGCTGAATTTCAACTCCGGTCAATGCGGGCCTAGTCCATCAAGCACATGACTTTGGTTTTCTCACCCTTGACCTTGATAACAGCACTTGTAGAGCTGAGTTGATTTCAGCTACTTCCCTCCACCCTTGTCCTGTGAATGCTGCTCTGGCTCAGCACCTGGGGGGCAGGAGACCCTTTCCAAGGGCTATGACGGAGGAAGGACCCTCCTTCCCCTACCTCTTCCCACTGTCCTGTTCCCTTCAGCCTATAGTTGGACTTCACAACTGTGAATTGCCCTCAGCCTGTCTTCTCAAATTTGACACGAACTATTATATTACTGGTAGCACAGATATGGTACGTGACAATGTAAGGGGAGGTGTAGATGCACAAAATAAATTTGTGGAGATCACTCAGCCTGAAGGCATCTGACCATCCTGATCCAGCCTGTTCTTGCTAAATTTTTCCTTCTTCAGCTGCTCAGAAGTTGTCAAGGCCAATTGTCAAATTCTTTTCACCCAGCTACCAGAAATGAGTGTTTTGCTGAATTTTCAGATCTTAATGGACAAAACATTTCATTTTTCTACGTTCTACCTCTTGCCAGATATATTGTTTTTTGAGAACTAGAACTCATTTATACCCAAGGGAGGAAAAAAAGTCATTCCATATTTACTGATTAACAAATCACCACTTAGAGAAAAAATACAGAGGAGCTCTCACCTCTGTTAATAAATGGATTATTTGCCTTGGCTGAAGCCTGGCTGATGGACAGCCACTGTTCCCTTCAAGTTGGCTTAATTTTCTCTTGCTGGTTTTTATTTCCTTGAAGCGAAGAGGTTTCTTGATTCTTTCTTTGTTTGCTTCTGCTTTTGAGGAATGTGCCTGTATCCTTTGGGTTTGTTTTTTTGATAAGCTGGTTCGATGAAACCCCTCACATTTATTGAGGAGCCTGTCGTATTGGATACTGTGAGTTCCTCTGAAATAATCCCAGCTCGAAAGTTGGATGGACTCACTCATCTGAATGCTAACTCCCTCCTAATCCATTGGTTTTCTGCTGTGTAGACGGGGGGTGGGGGGGTGGGGGGGGCATGAAACATGAAATAGCCATCTAACAAGACTGCCTGTCAGAAACTGAGCCTGGGTTCAGTAGTCAGTGAGACCTGGGTTGTACAGCAACCTCCCTTTCTCTTCAGTGTCATACAGTCCTCATTACAGATCCTGATGGGGACAGCAGAGCAGTTCTTTTCTTCTGTTCTTCATCCTTTTCTATAACAAGAAGCCAAACAGATAGTGAAGAGTCTGGTCTGACCACATAATGTTGGTACAAGTTACAGATCACTCTAAGAACGAATTTTTGACCTGAGCATTGAGGTGGCATTTAGGTGTTATATTTGATGCATGTCATTTAGTTACAGGCATAAAACCTCTTGAACACATAAAGCTCTGGACCTGGTTGGACATTACATCTTGCCTCATTTTGACTCTTTTTAGTCAGGGTGCTTCCCGCTAGGAAGTGGTAAAAGAAAAAAGTAGAATTCCAGTTAATAGAATTGTACCAATGTCAGTTTCCTGGTATTGATGTTGTACCAT
Organism: Canis lupus baileyi; assembly: GCF_048164855.1. Classification (NCBI taxonomy): domain Eukaryota; kingdom Metazoa; phylum Chordata; class Mammalia; order Carnivora; family Canidae; genus Canis; species Canis lupus. Next base: position 27,826,763 of record NC_132848.1, on the reverse strand, counting down.
GGTGATGTCAGATGTCAATCTTGGGAAGAGGATGAAGAGGACAGGGGATCTCTCTGTAATATTCTTGCAATTTCCTGTGGCTCTATCATTATTCCAAAACAGAAAGTTTAAGGAGAGAGACAGTATGGGATAGCAATTGGGAGAGATGGGTCTTCATTTTGGTTTTACTTCTTGGCTGAACAAATATTTACATTTTGTTTGCTTCTTCTTCTTTGTTTGCTTTGTTTGCTTCCCCTTTTTCCAGATAGATTTTTGTGAGCAGTCAGCTATAAAAGTGCTCGTTTTTCTGTAGAAGAGAAAAAATGTAGAAAAGCCAAGAGAACTCCTGCCAACATTGGGTTAGAAGGCCTACTTCCTGTCTCTCTTCACCCTCTTTACCTACACAAACTTACCTCTGCATTCACACTTTATCTTTCTTTCCCATTCAAGAGGAGATACCTACAAATGAATTCCTTTACCTACACAAGGCATCCATCCCTTACGTGTGTTTCCAGAGCTTACTCTAAGGACATAATCGCCCCCATGTTGACTTCCTTCTAAGCCTGGGTTTTAATAATCATCTATATGGGAATAGCTTCTGCATTTATATGTCTGCTCAGACTTCTATGTTGAGAGCCACACCTATGCATCCAACCCCTGATTAGGAATCTCTACCTGGATGTTTTTCAAGCATTTCAAAGTCCTCCCAAATCATCTTTTCTTCCCATAGTGCCTTGTCTCTGAAAATGTTACCACCATCTACCATATTGGCACATTCTACAACAGCAGAAATATGAGAGCCATTCATTCTAGACCCATGCTGGTCAATATGGTAGCTGCTAGACATGTGTACTATTAAGTACCTCAAATATGCTTGCTCCAAGTCAAGATGTACTATAATTATAAAATACACACCAGACTTAGTTCAGAAAAAAGAATACAAAATATTTCAGTAATATTTTATATTGATTTCATGTTGAAATGATAGCATTTGGGATATGTCGTGTAAAATAAATTATTAAAAATAATTTTCCTTTTTTTAAAATATGTTACTGAAATATTTAAAGTTACATGTGTCGCTCACAGTTGTGGCTTGCATATTTCTGTCGGAGAGTGCTGCTCTTGACTCTTCTCTGCCTTTTAGCCATTGCCAGATGGTCAAAGTAATAGACAAGGCACAAAATTAGTTAAATACGCCTGGTGAATTTGAATCCTGGCTCCACCACTTTTTGACACATGTGACCTTGAACAATTTTTTAACCTCTTTGCACCTCACTTTTCTCATACGTCAGATGGATAGAACAACAGGTTTTATTCCTCAGGATCCTGCAGACTAAATGAGAAAACATGTAAAGCACTTACTATTGAGACATAAGCCCAAGCTCGAGGGAAGGAGCATAGTCTCTCGCTGTCGTATTTCAGGCCCTTGTGGTTTCTGGCCAAGACCACTGCAGTGGTTTCTTCATTTATAGTTTCACCCTGCCCCCCAATCCTTCATACTGCCACCAGATTAAACATTTCCTAATGCAGATGTTATCAACATTTTCATAGATTCCCCCTCACCTGTGGCATAAAGTCCAATGTTCTTGTCATGCTGTGCAAGGTCATCCATGACCTGCCTCCACCCAAATCACCAAGCCCACCTCCTGCCAATCCCCGGTGGTTATAATGAACATAATGGACTCCACAGAAACTATTTACAGGTATCATTCCCTCCATTGATGATGTACATGCCCTCTACTTGTCCATAAGACTCATCTCCCTTGGAAAGGGCCCCCTGGCCCCTCTTGCACCTGTACCCATCCCAATCTGGATTAGGAGCCACTCCTCTGGATTCTTCAACCACTGAGGTCTGGCTCTGTTACCACACTGATCTCATTTGTTTGGTCAACTTCTCTGTCTTTCCTTCAAAACTGGGACTCAGCTACGGTCTAGGACCACCTCTCTAATCCACTCTGGATTTCCATGTGGAGCACAATGCTTGACACATAGTGGGGCCCAGGAGATGACTGCTGAGCACATGCATGAAGCATAGGAGATACTCCTGAGAGAGAGAAGGAAAGTGAAAGCCCTGTGAGGTCAAGCAGCAGCAAATGTGAAGACCAGACCAAGGAGAAATTGCCACTGCTTGGCCATGCAGACAGAGTTGGGAGAGAAAAGAATCTGGACAAGGAGTCAGTAATGGAGGATTTGAAATGAAAGAGAATAAGAAAGAGAAGATCACAAAGGGAACAGAACCACATTAGGTACTGCTGGGGGTTCAGTAGCTTCCTCCACAGTGGTTCCAGGAAGAGGCCAGGCTCTAGAAAAGCACAAATCATAGTTAAAAATAAAAAAAAGATGAGCTATCAGCAACCAAGTCAAGGATTATTTGTCATCAGGACTAGAGACATGGATAATACAAGTAAATGTCAAGCTGGTGACTACGTGATGGGACTACTAATAATTCACTGGGGCCGGTGCCCAGTAGTTTTTTTACTGTGGTGCAAATGCCAAGCATGGAAAAATTTGACAAGTTATAGATATGAGAAAGCAGATAGTGAATTTGAGAATAACAATGTGAAATGCCAGAATAATTATAAGAGAAACATCTGAATACATAAGAAGGCTTAGAGGATTCCTGTTTTATCACAAATACAGATTACAAGAAAATTCACTTACTGAAACAGAAATTCCAATCTATCAGACCCACTTACCAAACACGTAGTATTCCAGAATGCTGAACAGGAAGAGCATGCCTTTTGGTCCACACAACATGGAAAGTAGCAAATAACACACGAAAAGCAGAGAAGGTGGGAAGTATGACATTTTGTGGCTCATTCCATACATGAATGAGAGAATATGCACTTCTACATGCAAACCATAATCTTCTTAGGAACTCCTAAGGCTTCATTCCAAGATCTGGAGTCTTATGACACAAGTTGGCCCACTCCCCAGTCTTTATGTCAGAGATCTTGTAGAGCAAGCATTGTGTGAGATGGCAGGCAGTGGGCAGAACAGAGAGGACAGGGTGGAAAGGTCAAATGATTCCTTGCCATTATTCTTTTTTTTTAATATTTTTATTTATTCATGAGAGACACACACAGAGAGAGAGGCAGAGACACAGGCAGAGGGAGAAGCAGGCTCCATGCAGGGAGCCCGATGTGGGACTCGATCCCAGGTCACCATGATCATGCCCTGAGCTGAAGGCATGTGCTAAACCACTGAGCCACCTGAGCCGCCCTCCTTGCCATTATTCTTAACAATGCACCATTTACCCCTATGAGATTTATGTGGACAGGGTAAGCATTTGGGGATATACTTATGCTAGAAAACTTATAGTAGAACATTTGTCTGAAATTCAAATTAAACTGGGCATTCTGTACTTTATCTAGCAAGATACTAGTACTTTTTTTCACTGATTTTTCCAGAGAGGCACTGCATCTCTCAGCCATCGGTAGCTATCATGGAATAGGCATAAAGTAGCAGGAGCTAGCAGGCATGAAGTGCTTGCTATATGCCAGGCACCATACTAAGTGTTTTGGATGGATGTCTTAAATATTCAAATATCTTCACGAGAATACTAAGGCAGGTACTATTATTATTATTATTCCTGTTTTAAAGATGAGAAAAATGAGACTCAGAGAGATTCAATGACTTGGTCAGGATCACTCAGGTAGCTAGTGGTGCAGCTAGGATTTGAACTCTGGTGGCTGGACTCCAAAAGGCCAGGTGCTTGCCCATGTAACTGAATGTGGCAGCAGCACCAAGCAAGGGGTAGATATGCTGAGTCCCCCAGAAGAAAAAGAGAGAATGAGAGTTTAGGGTATGACAAGGGCAGACCCCAAGTAAGGTTTAGGAGGGGCAGTTGAAGTCAGATCCTATGCCTTCGTTTAAATTAGAAAAGTATGTCCCTAACTTTAGATGCAGCCCCACATCAGGACTCAAAGCTTAAGAGAAGAGCACTGGCTGTCTCCACTGCAACCTCAGCCACAGGCCCTTGTGCAGTAAACAGCCTGCACAACTGTACATAGCAGCCTGAGTTCGGTGGTGGAAGGAGGACCAGTGCAGAGGTGAGGATGCAGAAGGAGTGCTTAGAGAATAATGAGAAAGCATCCTGAGGCATGTTTGCATTGCATGGGTGTGTGGTATTCTGAAGTCTATTTAGAGAGATGTCATGGAGAAGAGATTGCTAAGGCCCAAAATGGCAACAGGAAAGTCTTGAGTGGATCTAGGAGGTAGCATGACAACATGGCATCAATGAATTCTGAATGGGAAAATGACTCTCAGATAAGGTGACAGCAGCCTATTTAAAAGACATAGAAGAAAACACAACAGACGGGAAAGGTGGACAAGGAATGGGGAACAGAAGACACAAAAGAGGCAAAGTGAGTGAAAAGGTGAATTTCTTCCACGTGGCATTTCCCCAAGTATGACCCTGGAACCCTGTTCTTATAAGGTTATCAGACGGCCATGTAAGGAAAGGGCCACAGGCACGGCCCAGTTTGATCTCAGCCAGGCGTTTGGTTGCATTTTTCACGAGACCCTAGAGAACAAAACGCAAGAAAACGTGAAGAATGATGACTACTTAATCTGGTGGGTTCAGAGCTGATGCTCAGAGGGTGCTGATGAGTTCATGTCAATCTGGAGGGAGTCATTCAGTAAGAAACTGAGTTCAGAGGTAACCAGTGAGCTTCTGATCTCACAGCTGGTGAATGAAGGAGCCAGGACGCAAGCTCAACTCCATCTGACTCCAAGCCCATGTTCCATTTATTATGGATAAAGACCAAAAAGGCATTAAGGTTGCTTGTGAGACAAGAGTCGGGAGAGAGACCAGAGGGGAGGAATACCAATCTGTGCTCCAGCTGAATCATGGACTGCAGAGCTGGCTGACGGCCAGGACCAAAACAAGATCAAAATCAAAAAGATTAAGTTTGAACCTCCCATTTGGGCTCCCAAAAGCCTCTCGCAAAAATGAAGTGGAGAGGCCTGGAGTGACCCCTCTTCACGCCAAGGAACCCTTGTGCTTTTGTCCCAAGGCTTGGCTGCCGGACCCCGAATGGCCAACAGAGTCAAGCGTTGTTAAAAGCTCTGCTGCACAGAGAAAGTGATTTAATAGTGTCTTCCACTCAGCCCAGCTCAGACCATTTCTTGAACGTTGGACTTACTTCTAGGTAACACTTTTTTAAGAAGAACATTGAACGAATGTTCTGGTGATGTTGTGTGAAGGAAATGACCAGGAGAGCAAGGAGTCTGAGCCTCGTCCCACAGAAGGTGGTGGAGGACCCAGGGATAGTCAGGCTCAGAAACAAGAATTGGGGTATTGTGAGATTCGTTCATACACTCAACTCTTTTATTTCTCCTTAGGGTAGAATTTGGACTGAAAATTATAGTGAGATGTTTGGTTCAATGTAGCCACCAAGCTGCTTCCACTTCCACCTTCCCTGTGCCCAGTCCCCATCATCTCAATAAATTAAGGAAAGACTGGGTCAACTTTCTGGGTCATCTTCAACTTGGACAATCTAAGAGTTTTGGGGATCAAAACTGGCAGTTAGAAAGAAAGAGACTACAGTAAGCAAAGCAAATACAGGTGTTCCTCAGTTCAAGCAAACTCTAATTATGACCTTAATTTAAAAAAAAAAAAAGAGATAAGAATATGATAACTATTCATCTGATGAAAGTAATGGGCAACATCTCTTCTCTTGGCAACTTTTTAGTACCTCTATGGGGTGACTTGATATCTAAAAACGTATTTACCTCCCCCTTTCGAGGGGTGGACTTATCGAATGAAGCCAGGTAAACTGTTGCAGGGGTTAAGGTCCACTTCTGCAAGGTTCGAGACCAGCGAACTAAAAAATAACCTGCATACCAATAATAAGTGGGGGCCTGGAAATATAAGTAAAAGTGACAAGCAGGTGTGGTCACAGAGTCATTTGCTTTTGTCCTCTGCCCAAATAAGAATTAAGATAGCACTGAGTGCAGACAGTGAGGGGGGGAAGAGGGTGCTGAGCTGACTCGGTAACGTTTGGGAGTGATATTACAGCCCTGGTGACCACAGAGCAAGAAGATGGAGGCTTTCAAATATATATATGATAAATGAGCCAAGTGTTCAGAGACCAAATCAATAAACAGTGAACAGACGGGAAGAGGAGGAAAAGAGATCATGAAGGCACCATAAACCCCTGGTGATATATTTGAAGAGAAATCATGATGTGAATAGAAATTAGAAAGTGAATGGGGGGTGGGGGTTGGAGGGGAGGAGAAGCCTGGAGATTTGTAAAATGTCTGTCTGTACGTCTCCATCCTGCCTCCACTCATATCCACCACCAACCCTCCTGCCCTTCTTGTAGGGTTCCCTGAATCATTTCTGATTGGGGGGTGCGTGTTATCTTTAATGCTTCATTCTTGTTTGGATTTCACCAACAGGATTCATGGTGTTTCATTGCTTTAGGGAACAATCAGGGTAACACAAGAAAATGGCAAGATATCTCAGTCTGGCGCCAGAGTGGGGCTGGAAGGAACAGCTCCGGCGGGCTTGGTGGGCTCTTCCTGTTTCATTTCTGTCGCTGTTGTTTTCACGGTGTCATTTCAATAAGAAAAGTGTAGGAGACGTGAAAACAAAAGACCTGAGGTACACTTGCTCTCGCTAGATTCACGGTAAGTCACTGGCATTCAGAGGAGAAAGGAGAGAGAGCTCAGAACAGAAGCAGACTAGCTGGTGAGGAATGTTGATGGTGGGAGAGGTTAGAGACCCGTGACCTTGAAAGACAGCAAGAGAGAGAGAGAGCAACGGAAGGGAAAGGCAAGGAGAAGGACAGCCCCACGTAGGTTTATTCACTGAGATTGCTTCCATTATCTGCAGTGGCCTCAAAGCACAAGATGGCTTGGTCGGAGGTCAGCCGGGTTTATTGCAGGCTTTGCCTCTTTGACCAAGGAATGATGGCCTTGAATTTTGTGGGTACGTGAGAATTGTGCCCATCAATTTCTTGGCTGAAGGACAGCCACCCAGGAAGGTTCAGGGGGCCCCGAGCTCGTTAGTAATTATCCTGAACTAGTGCAGGACTTTTCGTTTTTGCTGGTACCGGCAGGGGCATCGTGCAGAAGGAAAGAACAGGGGGCATGGACGGTAATCGCTCCCCTGTTCCCCAGCTATAAAACGTGTGTGGCGGTCGTGGTCGTAGGAGTAATAATGATCAGAGTCATAATCATGTTGCAAAGTGCATGGGAAGCCCTTGGCCCGTGATAGATCACATCGATACATGAAACTTAGTCCCAGCTGGTTCTTGTCTCTGGATTTGGGTGAGGAGTGGGCCCCGTGGGCCCCCCAGGTAGCTGTCCTGGGGTTTCTTTTACGGAAAGCCACGCGGTCACTGAGCTCCAGGCAGATGGCAAAGCCTAGAAGCTAGAATAGTTTTCTGTTGCTCAGCCTTCCATCACCCCACTGCCCTTTGGTTCGTGCTGCCTTTTCTCTCTACTTAGGAGACAGTCTTGATTACAACATGCTGTGTGTCCCATCTTCTGAAATCACTGCAGCCAGAACTTTACAGTGAGTAGAGAGAACTCAGTGTTTCTGCCCCCCCCCCCGCCGCCCCAGGGCAAGTGAAGAAAACTTGAGACTTAAAAAGCTGGAAAGAGGCATAGGCTTGGTGGATTTTTTTAAAAGATTTTATTTATTTATTTATTCATGAAAGATACAGAGAGAGAGGCAGAGACATAAGCAGAGGGAGAAGCAGGCTCCCTGAAGGGAGCCCGATACGGGACTCGATCCCAGGACCCTGAGCCGAAGGTAGACGCTCAACCACTGAGCCACCCAGGCGTTCCTAGGCTTGGTGGGTTTTTGAAAAATGGTTTTGAAACTGTTTTCTCTACAAGAAAGGAGAGTAGATAGATGAGAAATTATTGGAGAGACACTGAACTGTCAGACTCCATAGATGGGCCAGGAGGTCACACCCTGTCCCCGGACAAACTGGAAATGAGGATTATTATCTGAATCCTTGATTGTAGAGCCTGAGGCACAGAAGACCTAAGGTCCACACACACACACACACACACACACACACACACACACACTCCCCCTGCACTGGCAAGGAAGCAGCTGAACTGAGATCTGAAACCAGCCAGGCCCCTGCACCTCTGCGATGGCTGGCAGCCTCACCTTGCAGAGAATGGCAAGTTAGGGGAAAAAAGAATAGAAGTTGCTTGAGTTTGTCCACTGAAAGAAAAGGTTATTCTTCTTACAAAAAGTTTGAGGACAGGTGAAATTTTATGTGACGTGCTTTGACCTTGAAAAAAAAAGAGGGGCACCTGGCTGGCTCAGTTGGTGGAGCATGCAACTCTTAATCTTGGGTTGGAAGTTTGAGCCTCATTTTAGGTGTAGAGATTGCTTTTTTTAAGACCTTATGGGGGCACCTGGGTGGCTTAGTGGTTGAGCGTCTACCTTTGGCTCAGATTGTGATCCCAGGGTCCTGGGATTGAGTCCTGCATTAGGCTCCCTGTGGGGAGTCTGCCTCTCCCTCTGCCTGTGTTTCTTTTTCTTTTCTTCTTTTCTTTTCTTTTTTTTCTTTTCTCTTTTCTTTTCTTTTCTTTTCTTTTCTTCCTTTCCTTTCCTTTCCTTTTCTTCTTTTTTTAAGATTTTATTTATTTATTCATGAGAGACAGAGAGAGAGAGAGAGAGAGAGGCAGAGACACAGGCAGAGGGAGAAGCAGGCTCCATGCAGGGAGCCTGATGTGGGACTAGATTCCGGGTCTCCAGGATCAGGCCCTCGGCTGAAGGTGGCGCTAAATTGCTTAGCCACCCGGGCTGCCCTCTGCCTGTTTCTGCCTCTCTGGGTCTCTCATAAATAAAGAAAATCTTAAAAAAAAAAAAAAAAATTGTACAAAAAAAGAAAGAAAGAAAGTTTCATTTAATGTGCCAGACTGGTGTTGATTATCAAAGAGCAGGATGAAAAAAAAAAAAAAAAACAGAAGGAGGAAGAGCAAATGACTCTCATTTGCAGGGGAGGGGACCCACACAGGGACAATCCCCCCCTCATTTGTCTCCACCTTCTTCTACTCCCTTCTCCTTGCCCTCCCTTCCCAACCCAAAACAAACAAACAAACAAACCTTCAGCAGGAAAAGAGGAGCTAATTTAAAAAGAGGAAAACATCCCTGAGACCTGTGAGAGCTCCCGAATCCACAGCGACTAGTAGGCATCTACAGAACAGAAATTTGATTAAATGAAGATATAAGGGATTTAGAGGGACTCTCCAGTTGCATCAAGTTTGTCTATATGTCTTTGAAATATATTTATTTGGCTTCCAAACCTAAAGACAAGTGCCTCCTAACTGAGGAGATAGTACCCACTCAGAAAATAGGAAGACATCAAGGCAAGGCCAACGAGTAGATTGAAACTCTAAGCAGTCGGGAGAGGGTTGGCAGGAGGTGCAGTGGTAGAGAGTGCCCCCAGGTCTCAACTCTCGCCCCAGGACCCACTACCCCTTAGTTACCTGTCATCAGAGACAGCTCTGTTGCTGTTTTCTGTTGAAGCGAAGCAGCCAGAGGATGACTGATACATGGGCAAGACAACTGCAGGCGCAATGGAGCACACCCCGCAGGCTTCTTCCTAAGCCACTTCCTTGCGTCCCCAAGACTGGCACCAAGAGGTCAGCCACTGAGGAATCGCTATTCTGGGATGGGGTGCAGACAGCCCCTCTAGTTGCCTGAGTTTGCCCCGCCGGTACTGCCAGGAGAGTTTATGCCTCCTAGGGGACTTTGGAGGGGGAAATAACGAGTCACCTAGGGACAAGAGGAAAATAAGAATGTCTCATGTGTGCAAAACCATTTAAAATGGAGGCTTTTAGAGGGTACTAAAATCTCAGCCAACCACCCAGAAATGGTTTGGGGAGTATATTCTACTTGTCTTTGCATACTTTGGTTGCAATAAAGTCAGAAATGCTTATATGCCATGGAGAGAACACCTGTGGACACAGGCCAGGTCGTCCTGAGAAGGCTGTTTATTCCCCCCCTGGGGTCCAGCACCTAAAAATAAATGGTCCTGCAGCTCTGACTGGGGAGGTCTAGATGAGCGTGGGAGCTGCTGGTTGTCAATCTTTGAAAGCAGAGGCCCCTGATCGCCATTGCCAAGTACGTGGCTATCTGCAAGCTTGGTGCTGCCATCATTCAACTGCCACTTTACCCTCTACTTGCCGGCACAGATCCGAGTCTCCAGAGAAACCAGAAGGAGGATCTTACTAGAATAGGATTTGGGTTTTTATTTTTTTATTTTTTTTTTAAGATTTTATTTATTTATTCATGAGAGACGAGAGAGAGAGAGAGAGAGAGAGAGAGAGAGAGAAAGAGAAAGAGAAAGAGAAAGAGAGAAGCATGCTCCATGCAGAGAGCCTGACGTGAGACTCCATCCCCGGACCCCAGGATCATGCCCTGGGCTGAAGGTGGCGCTAAACCACTGAGCCACCTGGGCTGCCCTGGGTTTCTATTTTAAAGGCTCCAGGGATGAGTTAGAAGTAATTCAAGAGCAGGCACAGTAAAGAAATGTGTACACCGTGTTAGACATTCAGCAAGAAGGTTAACATTTCCAACATGGCCAGCTGATTAAGAGCTATTCTGTAAGCAGGGATTCCACTGGTTTAGAATAGAGCAAAAATCTTGCCATCTGAAAACCCAAATTGAAGAAAGGCCAGCCCTTGATCTCTTGACCATGCTCAGCCTTTTTCTTTCCTTTTTTTTTTTTTTTTTTTTCTACTGCCTTTTCCGGAATAGATTGATTTGGGTCTCTGGGAGAATATTTAAGCAATAGCCGACAGGTAAATTATAGGTAGTTGTCCAACCTAAGCTTACAAATTTTCAAGGAGGGCCATCTATGACCTCTCTCAGTGTCCTGTTCCTATATTCAACACTCAGGAAAAGGTGATAAACTAAGGCAAAAAGTCTCCAACCACAGATGTAGGGTTCAGATAAAAAAGAAAAACACGCAGTAGGGGTTTCAGGAGAAATCAATCATTAACCTAGAATGGAAGCCAGGAGTGAGGACTAGTCACTTTGAGATGAACAGGACCACCTCTACTCAGGGAATTCAAGCAGCAGGATACGGAGTAGGAGCCGATGATTTCCAATTCTTGCCCAGCAGAGCCATTCTGTATTGTATGGGCTTTGGACTCCTTGAAATGATCAAGTATACATGCCTTAAAACACACGAAAGAAAGGAGGACAATCACCAAACCTGTCTAGATAAAGGTTGTGGGGACTCAAGACGCAAAAAAAATGAGTTACAGGACAGAACCGATGGTTTGGGGTGCACCATTGCCCTCTGTTGGATTAAATAAATCAGACCTTTAGTGCGGGTGTGTGTTTTATTATCTGGCTGAGTTTGCTGAAAAGTCAGGGCACTTTTGAGTGGGAAATTAATTTGTCCTTGTAAATGGGTCCTCAGTCTGCTGTCCCTGCCCTGAGGAAACCCATTACAGTTGTAACTCTCTGATGGCAGGTTGCTCATCATGTTTTCATTCACTTAATATTTACTAAGTGCCTACTAAGCACTGGTTGGATATTGTAGAGAATCTAAGAATAAATAACACCAACACCTGTTACCATTTGTGGAATGCCTACTGTGAGCCAGTGTCTTTACACACATGAATATACAACATCCCCATGAAGTCAACGTGGTCACTCCTGTCTAATGGATAAAGAAACAGGACCTTTGGAAAATGAATGGCACATCCTAGACTTAAATCCAGGCCCATATACTCCTAAACCCACACTTAGTTCACTAAGCCACAGCTCTTCCCCTCAGGAAGTTTGCAGACTACTAGGACAGGCAAGATACAGATAAAAGCTTCTGTATCAGAGGTTCACACACCATGGCCAGCAGGCCAAATTCCACCCATCACCTATTTTTGCCCATGAGCTAAGATGGTTTTTATATTTTTAAGTGTGGTTAGGGGAAAAAAAATCAGAACAGTAAAACTTTGTGGCATGTAAAAATTGTGTGAAATTCAAATCTCAGTGTCCACAAATAAAGTTTTATTGGAACCCAGCTATACCCATTCAATTCTCTTCTTTCAGGCTGCCTTCCTGGCTATAGCAGCAGAGTTGAGTGGCTGTTTGATGATTCCTATTCTACACTCCAAGGTGGAATGTTATATATCAATAGGAGAGGCTTTTAAAAAGCTTTCTGGGGGATCCCTGGGTGGCGCAGCGGTTTGGCGCCTGCCTTCGGCCCAGGGCGCGATCCTGGAGACCCGGGATCGAATCCCACGTCAGGCTCCCTGCATGGAGCCTGCTTCTCCCTCTACCTGTGTCTCTGCCTCTCTGTCTCTCTCTGTGTGACTATCATGAATAAATAAGTAAAAATCTTAAAAAAAAAAAAGACTTGATGTGTGAAAACCCAGATTTTAGGACAGATAGATTAAAAGATAGTTATTTGTATAACAAATTTTCCTTTTCATTTTGTAAAGGGATTCGCCATGGGGTTCCTTTATAGAATAAGCCTCTAAAATGCATGCTAATATGAAGCCACTTACAAATACTCTAGTCCTAATAACTTTTCAAGAACGTATCTATTGTGTACAATGAGGCTTAGCTAGAATCTTTTTTTTCTTTTTTTTCCTAGCAGGGTAAGGTTTCCTACTTCTGAAAAGTAATGGAGCTGACCTTGTCAATTTAGGAGAGTAAGCACTCTGCCTTCCCATTGAATCCAAGAGGGGCTTTGCCTGACAAGTAGAAAGGCTGTAGGTTCCAAAGATCTGCATTATGTGGGTCAAACTGCCAGAAGAATTTTGCAGTTTTAGCCAAGCTCCTCTTAGTAGCTGCAAAGTCCTAACATGTAAATTCCTTACTGTTTTATCACTGCATTTCACACACAAGATAAATTAATAAAAATTATGTTTGTTGTTACCATCCTGATAAATCTGCTACAAACAATACTTAGACGGAGCAGTGTTTCTCTCTTTTAAAAAAAATTAGCTTAACAGAATTACAACATAAACTGGTACAAGTCACATAATATTTAAATTAGAGTTCTCTCCAGCAAAATAGGAAGTGGTGTTGCTGACTTGATTTAGGACCCAGCTCCTTCTTTCTTTGGGTCCTGAGCCTGAATCTTCCAACAGCTTTGTGGTGTTATGCAATTGCTCTTTTAAAGAGATGCATAAAACGGAAGCTTTGGCTATTCATAGCCAACTTAGGAGGAGCTGAAATCTTTCAAGAAGTTTCTTGCCGGGTACCATTTTTGAGGGTAACTACATGCTTCTGAACACATCCAATTAATCTGGATTTTACATGGGGGCTCTTTTAAAAAGCTATCTTGTGGTTTTTATTTTCATCCTCCGCGGTGACTGTATTTTAGAAGTAGACAAACATTCCTGGTATATAAGGCTGAATATTTTTCAGGTTTTTTTGGAGGTAAAAGAAGCTTAAATGGAAATGCAGGGGCAGAGAAAATCGTGCCTGGGGAAGTCCTGTGCAGTGCTGCCAAGTGGCGCAGCAGATCTGTGTCATGGGGCTGCTAATGGATATTGCACGCAATTCATAAAGGGGCAAAGTGAGAGAGACGCAGAGGGGTGGCGAGAAGCAGTGCTAGCATTAAGGGCAGGAGCCCTGCATGGTTCTGAGGTAGGATTTCTGGATAAATGGCATCATTGACGGGGTCGGGGTGGGTGGGGGAGGCTCCAGGAGGTGGCTTGACTGCCCTTGGACATTGTCACCTGTCATTCACGTTCTCCTTCTGTAGCAGGCAGCATTTCAGCCATTTCTGAAGCTGATCACTGAAAGGAAACGCACATTTAATCCATGCGTGAGGTTCTTTAAAGAGATGTCTTTCTCCTCATCTCTCAGGTCAGAAGCACTGTAACTGCACACAGCAGCTAGAAGGCTCCACCGCATTCTTGAACACTTGAGCTCTTGAGCTGGCTGCACTTTCTCCCCTGTCCCTCCTCTTTTCTCTTCTGTCTTAAAATTGTTGCTACCATGTTTTTAATATGTGTATATATATATATATATGAATATATATAGGAATATATATATAGGAGTATATATATTATATATATTTTATATATATATTATATATATTATATATATATACTCCTATATATATATATATATATATATATATATATATATATAGGAAGGTACAGACTATACAACAAATGGATAAATACTGAACCAAATATGTTCAGTTTTCTTTTGCCCTGGTGGTAATTTAAAAGTTTTCAAAATAAAGACTAATGGATATAGAAAAATAGGATAGAAATCTCCATGCGTTTTTATGATCAAATAGAAGACCGACCCCTGGGGGTGGCACTGCTATTAGGGAAGCAGGGAATGGTAAATTCAAGGGGACAAATTGCAAAGCCCTGGGTTTTGAACGAAAATAGAACACACCCCTCTCCCCACTGAACGTCTCCCTCCTACCAAACAGCATCTGAGCAGATTTCATTTCACAAATGGAAATGGGACGCACACAATTTTTTTCAAAGTGATTTCATGAAGAGTGGGCCTGTTTAATTGGGTTTTCGAAGTCAGGATTAATATTATAAGCTAGGGAGTTCTGCGATGTGCCATACCACCTGCCTCCTGGGGAAAGGCAGGACAAAGAGCTGCTTCTCAGAAGCAATGCTACTTCTGCCTCAGTCTTCTCACTGAAGCAGCACACAGCCAGCCTGGACCAAGTACCCAGGCTGGGTCCAAGTTACATGTAACGTAGGAAAGATCTTCCCAAGCTCAAGGTCATATCTAGAGCATGCCTTGGATATTTTTTCACCCCTAATTTATGTGATTTTCTAATATGTTTAGCATTTGCCCTCCTCTTGTCTCCATCATGCTTATTAAGGTAAATTTGCATAGAAATGGGATCTTAGTTTTCAGGACCATTCACCTGACACTTGCTCTCCTGAGGTGACCAGTATCCGCTGTTGATACCATGATGGTGACCTGCAGACACCACATCTTCCCGCAAACTCAAGGCAAGGCCTTAATTAGGGGAGGCCTTTCATGTTAAAGCCACGGGGTGAAGCAAATCAGCAAAAGCATTTAGTGCTCACTAAAGAGAGCAGAATACTCCATTCTGTTGAGTGGGTCACCCGAGGTCACAATTTTAATTTGCCTTAGCTGGACAGATCCTGAAGAAAGGGTACAAAATATATATATATATTTTTTGAAATAAATTTTGGCTGGTGATAAAACTCAAGACAATTAACTATGACATTTTACTTTGGCTCCTGAAGTATTTTTTGCTTAATATCTACCTTTGGGATGAGTAATTGTCATCTCTACAAATTGCCTTTGGAAGACTGAGTAAATGTGGAAAATCAGAGAAACTAGCCACTTGCTGTCACCACCATGGCAGTTGGCTTTGATCCCCTGATCTTTGCGTGTTGTACCCTCCCACTGGCAGCCACCTTCCTCATTTACCCAAATCTTGTCACTTGGGTGGAAATTCCCACTGAGAGTGTGATTGTGGTCCTGGTTTACTGGTTACTGAAAGCCATTAGGTGTGAGGTTACTAACCTAAAGGGTTTCAGACTTAGCCAAATTCTGATAAATGCAAATGCCAAGCAACAACTTCCAAGACTGTCGGAACAGCAAACTGTCTTAGCAAAGAACCAAAGGATTTAAGGGTCATGGAGAATTAGCATCAAATTGCAAAGAAGAAAGTTTATAGAAGATGGGAGAAATCAGAAGAAAACTGGGGCTGCTTTTGGCCAGACTACATTTGCTGAGGATAAATTCATCCCATACAATTTCTTTTAATATTATTTGGGTGAAAAAAAATTATTTGGGTGCTTTTTGTTTATTTATTTATTTATTGAGAGAGAAAGAGTGCACAGAGGGAGGGGCAGAGGGAGAGGGAGAGAGAGAATCTTAAGCAGACTCCATGCCCAGTGTGGAGCCTGCCATGGGGCTTGATCTCACGACCCTGAAATCATGACCTGAGCTGAAATCAAGAGTCAGACACTCAACTGACTAAGCCACCCTGGCACCCCTATTATTAGTTGAATATTATGATCCCTACTTTACAGATGAGGAAACTGAGACCTCAAGAGGTTTAGTTGCTGTACAAGATCATACAGCTAGTCAGCCACCAACAAAACCAGGATGCTACTCTTTCTATTATAGCCTCAATGTCTTTTTCTTTTTTTAAGATTTTATTTATTTATTTGACAAAGATAGAGATAGAGCAAGTGAGTGCCAGAGACCACACACAGGGGGAGCAGCAGAGGGAGAGGGAGAAGCAAACTCTCTGCTGAGCAGGAAGCTCAATGTGGGGCTGATCCCAGGACCTCAGGATCATGACCTGAAGTCAAAGGCAGATACTTAACTCATTGAGCCACCTAGGTGCCCCCTGCAATGTCTCCTTAAAAACAAACAAAAAAAAAAATTAAAAAAAAGAAAAAACAAACAAACAAAAAAACCCACAACTAACTATATTTAATTTGTAGGCTAACTTTTTATTTTACATAGGCCTCGTGTATTCCGGGGGGAGGGGGTAATAATATTTTAACTCAATTCAGAAGTATTAGAATGAAATTTTTCAAAGTGTACTTGGCTTACACTCTTGAAATGAAATAAGGAGTCTAATTGAGTCCCCTGCTTCTCGAACCAGAATGCTTTCCACTCTCAGGCCATGTGGAAGGATGCTAAGTTCCCCACTGGCCGATGCTGCCTAATTCTCTTAAATGATTCAGATGTAAAAGAGAAAATGGCATCTGTCTAATTAACACTGCCTGGTTAAATATAGCTGCCAAGGGACAGCCTCAGGACGATGTTTACGGAACAGTCTTTCCAGCCCCTCGGCCCGAGTTAGAGGCGATAGCGAGTCTTCCGTCCTTATCAGCCAGAAACAGGGCCGCCCGCAGAAAGGGTGACCGGCCAGACAGGCAAAGTGAGATGAAAGGAAGGGGAAAGGCGCTGCTGGCCTCGGTTCCCTGCTCCTGGCATGTGGGGATTGGGGGAAGAACGGGAAGCACATCCTGCAGGCTCCCTCCCCGTGCGGCCCGCCTGTCTCCCGCCCCGGAGGCCTCGGAGGCCTGGGACCGGGCGCCGCGCCGACCTCCGGCTCCGACTGCCAGGCCGCCGCGCTGCTCGCTTCTCCGGACAGAAGGGCATAATGAGAACATTACTTCTCTTCCAGCTCCGCGTCACGACATGGAAGCCATCGCCAAGTTTGACTTCACCGCCTCAGGTGAGGATGAACTGAGCTTTCACACCGGAGATGTTCTGAAGGTAGGTGACGTGGGGCCCTGAGGGGAGGGGGCCCTGGGGAGTTTGGGGTTACTCTGGTCTGGTCCCCGACTTCACCCAACAACCCATGCCTTTGTTTCTTAAGAACTACACACAGTTCCTTTCAAAAAGAAAAGTTCGCCTCAATCGAAAGGGCTCCTTCTGAGCACCGGGATGGCAGTTAGCAGGTGGGGTGATGGAAAGAAGCCACCATCCTTGTCCTCAGGTGCTCATGGTCTGGAGGAGAGGGGGCAGAGAGCCAAAAGGCTCTTCCAGATATTCTTGTCTAAGTGCTCAGGAGCCCAGGTGAGGGAACAAGGGATCCCCCCCGCGAGAGACGGGGTTGCAGGAGCGAGGGGCAACATCGGTTGTTCGGGAATGCCGCGAAGGTGAGCTGGACTTTACCCGAAGCTCAGAGGTGAGCAAGCCTGGGTGGTGCTCAGTGAGCATCGTGAGGAACCTAACAGGAGGGTGCTGGTGGAGACAGCCTGGGAAAGACAGCTGGAGGGGACGTGAGCCAACGGAGGCCACGCACACCCGGCCCCTCAGGGGCACCTGAAAACTGGCCTAACACCCACACCTGAGTTGTAGTGGCTCTTTGCAGGGCTGAAGAGGCCTTGAATTTCCAGTCCATGCACCACACTCAGAGGCTTAAGTCCTGCATCTCAGGCCGTTTGGAGCAAAAGCACAAGCCCTTAGGCCATCTGGGGAGTCTGTGAGGCGAATGCCCCCTGCCTGGCCTCAGAGCGCTGGCAGAAACCTGATCCCTGGTCCGCAGCAGCCCACGCGGGCTCTTCTCAGACCGCAAGGCAGCACTGAGGCCAATCTCACTACCGAGAAGTATGCTTGCTGTAGAGAGAATCGTGTCAGTACGTGACAAGTGCACAGACAAGAAGGATGACTTGGTTTGGAACTTGAACACCCCCAGGGCTCATCCTTCTCACTGTCGTCACTTTGCAAGATCTAGCAATATAGCTGCCAAGAGTGTGCCTTCCATGCTGGAGCTTCTCAAGGTCCGAGTGTTGTCTGGGCTGCTGACCCAAGGAAAGGTGACCTTCACTTCTGTGGGATCTTACCAAGGTCACAGAGGGATCTGCCACGCGGTGAGCAGTCCCTCCCTTCTCTATGGGTATTGTGACCTTGTGATCATCAACCCCTACAGAGTGTCCTCACTCCAAAGAGGCCAGGAGCCAACTCCCACTCCTCAGCTCCCATTGCAAACAGAACCTAGTGTCTTGCTTGAGTGCTTCTTATTTCTCAGAAAAGGAAAAGGAAAAAAAAAAAAAACCCACAAACTTTCCTTGATTCTGCTTCTGAATCTACCTCCTGGTGTCTTTTCCTCACTACCAACACTGGGAGAGGTTCTCTGTACTGATGCCTGACTCCCTCGCTTCTCATTTATTCCACTGGAACCTACTGGAATCCGTCTTAAATAATGGCCTTTCTAAAGTGCCTGTGGAAGTTGACATTGTTAACTGTCCCTCCTCTGGGTCTGGAGTTCTGCTTCACCCTAAACATGTACTCTGTCCATTGGTCTCTCTTGAGATCTCTTAAGCATTCTCCTTTTGACAAGAGAAGTTTGATGCAGTAAAAAGGAGCAGGAGTTTAGAGCCAGATATATCTGAGCTTGAATCTCACCTTACTAGCTGTGTGTCCTTGGCTCAGTCACTTGCCCTCTCTGAGCCTCACTGTCTTCATCTGTTAAGTGGAGACTATATCTACTTTGCAGGGTTCTGGAGAGGATTAGAGGTAATGGTCCCAGCTCACAAATGGTTGCTTCATAAATGATTGCCATATTTCAGTATCACCTATTCCTGCTGTCAGTCAGACTACTGCCACAGCCCTTTGGCTGACTTCAAGGGGCTCCTGTCTCTTACTCCTTCAATCATTCTACATACTAGTCTCAGGAGGATCTTTCTGGAAGACAAATCAGATCAGATCACTTCCTTCTCAAAGGCATTCAGTGGCTCCCCATTATCAACTGATTGAAATTTAAGCCAGCTGCTCCCAACCCACTCCCTAACCTCATCAAGCTCTCATCCAGGAACATGCACATGTATGTACCCGCATGCACACACCCTTGTGTATGTAATGCCCAGATTACGCTGCAATACACACACCGTGCTGTCAGGCTCTCCCCATACTCTGAATACCTCTCTCCTGCACACACATATTTGACCATCTCTGCCTGGAAACCCTCACGAATCCTCCACACTCCCGATGGCCTCAGCAAAATTAATCAGTCCCTGTTCAGTTCTTCCACAGCATTGCACACACACTTCGTTCAAGGCACTGATGATCTCACCTCCGGTGGCAGTTATTCATGAGCAGCCAAGCCTCTGTGCTCTTCTGCGCCCTGTACACCCATCTCTCATCACTGCCCCTACCCTGTAGGATCCTGATTGCCTGTTTATGTGTTAGCTACTGCACTCGCCAAAGCTCTGATGGCAGGGGCCAGGTCTGCCTCAGTGTCCAAAACAGCAGAGAGTTGACTCTCCCTAATATTTGATGAATAATTGACCAGTTGATTCTTCCTCTGGTCCAGAGCAGAGCCATGCCTGGTTCATCTTTGTGTCTTCCCAGCAGCACCCCACACAAGTCACGACCCCAAACAGGTGCTCAGTACAAATTGCTTGAGTTATTAAATTGCATTTCTGCATGCTCATGTAGAATTCCACCAGAAGGCCAACCTCTCCTTCTTTTCAAATTCTGTCCCTTGCAGCTTAATGGTGGGATGAAAAGTGGAGAGGGGCTTGTTGGCTGAGCCCCACAGTACATCTCTATCATGGGGGTTAGTAGCCCTGCCTGTGGGTCTCTATGTACAACTGCAACCCTGCCCCTTGACTCCAGAGATGGGTAACAAGCCCCAAAAATCTTGCAAGTGCTTTCAAAGGCAGCTTGTGACTGCCCCAGTAATTTACTCCTGCGGTGTTCTTTCATCCTAGGCTTTTCATGCTAAAAGACTAAACAGACTTTTTCACTAGAAGGTACAAACAATGTCTGACTAGCTCACCGCCAACCCACCCACTCCAGACTGTGAGTTCCCCAGGACAGAGTTCTCAGTTTATTCATCTCTGTATTCCCAGCACCTGAGTGCAAACAGCAAGTGCTCACTAGATGCTGATCACAGGATGATGAACAAGATGGTGGTTGGGGAACTCCAGCCAAATTATTCCATTCTGCTTCTCCTGGGAGAGAAATATTTGAAGTCAGGAGTCGGATGTTTCATGTTTGTGCCTCAACCCCCTGGATCTGCAGTTATACACAACACCAGACTTAACATTTGTCTCTTAAATTTGCCAGTTGTTTTAAAAAAAAAAAAAAAAGTCTCTTGACCCAGTCCATTTCTACCCACTTCTGTAACATGTCTAACTCAATCCCATTGCTCCCTACTAAAACAGTGACCTGAAAGCACTAAGACTTAATCCTGTGTCAATTAACTTCTTCAATACTTCAGATTTCTACTAGGCCACTAAGAGCTATAATTCCAACCAATTTTAAAATTCTCCCAATGGTACATTTTGTCCTCTTCCCACATCTTATTCTCAGGCCACGTAACACAGAAAATTATGCTGGTAGACAACATTATAAGAATTAAGATATGGTAAAGTGAAGTATAAAACCTCATGTGCTCAGCCTGAACCCCTTGCTTGGGTTTTCATGATGGGGACAAGAGATATGGGGAACCGAATAGACAGAAAGATGAGAAGAACAGGAAGTATGGGGCCCTGAGCCAACAGCGGCAGGAGGAAACCACCTCCCCCCCAAACACTTTTCTTTGCAGAAAATGAGATTCTTTTAAAACCTTGCCTTCTATACACCATAAAAAGCCTGTAAATTCACCTCTCTGGGAACACAATCTCAGGCAGACGGAGCACCAGGTGGTGGGTAGAAATGGCCGGCATTGCAGGATAATCTTTCAGTTGCTACAGGAGGTAAATGGGTATGCGCCACAATTACTAAAATTACAGCTGGTTTCAGGTCAGAGAACTAAGTACAAAGTTGGTTCTTACCGTGATGAGCCAATTTCCAATTGGCCTCTTTTACCCTATTATCCCTGTTCACCTTCGTATTTGACATTTGCTACCCAGCCGAAACATCGCACTCTGGGATGATGGGAGAAAGGAATCCCAAAGCCACAAATTGGGGAGGGGGGGGGGGAAGGCGTGGCGTGAAATGTCCTTGTGTTCTTTGTGTGAAGACCAGGCACCGGTGTGAGTTTCCTAGTTCTTTTTCTGACCTAGATTTTCTGCTCTCCCCCCTTAGCATACCAGTACCCACGTGTCCTCAGTGATACCAGCAGTCATATTTGATGTTAGAAACTATAAAGTTTTCTGTCCTCAGCAATTCTAGAACTTAAATATGGGACACACTTTTATTTCTTCAGAACAAGTGATCAAATTCAAAACGTACACATATAATACTTGAAAGAATTTATAAGCCCTACCATGTCCTTCAGAGCTGGAGTCCTCCTTTCTAAGAATACCACATTTTGCAGAATTGTATTTAAAAAAAAAAACCCAAAAAAAACACAGCACACACTTCCTGAAGGATTTCGAGGTACCAGGGCTCATCGGATCCTCACATCCTCTCTGTGAGGGGCTGGCTAGTGGTTACTGTCACCACTTGCCTGACGGCTGGTTGACGTGCCAAGGGTCATACAGCTGGTGACAGGGCCAGCCTAGAAACTGGGTCTTCTCATTCCACATTCAGAGAGCTGGCCCTTTCTTCCACCTTGGGGGTGATAGTAGAAGTACCAGTTTCCTAGCTCTTCTCCTCTCTCTTCGTGTCTGGAAGAAAGGAGCCCGTGGGACCCAGGCTTCCACCCCACCTGCGCTGATGCCTCTGGAGTCACCGCCGCCAGCCCCAACTTCTCCTCCAACTGCTCGCTGGGCTTTCCTTCCCAGACGGTCCCGGGGCCACGTGGATTCACCCACACGAGATATTCACACCTGCTCCTCCTCCTGTACTTGTCCGTTTGAGCAAAGGCATCACCACCCACTCGGTCTCCCAAGGCCAAGGATACCCAGAGCCCTCCCAGAATCCCCTTCTCCCTCGGGTCGGGAAGGTCACGACCTGCACACGGGGCTTCCGGGGGGCCTCCAAGCGGACCCTCGCCCCTCACAGGGGTGGCTGCGCTTCGTGCCTCCAAGCCCCCTTCAGGCTCTCGTACAGGACTCCTTCCTGGCTCTAATTCTTCCCATGTTATTTCCCGGCTCACGATCCTTTAGTGGCTCCCCATAAATTTCAAGAGAAAAGGCCTTGTGTCTCTACCTTTACCCCCCTCTGGGCCCCTGGGGCCACAACCGGAAGTCCCGCCGGACAGAGGCCTTTTGTTCCCAGAATGCACTCCACTTCCTCCCGTCCCGGAAGTTCCTGCGCCCGCCCTTTGCCTGGAGAACCTACATGGCCTGGGCAACCCCAGGGCTTCTGCTCCCGGTGGTCTCCCTGAGCCGTCCCCGGCTTCCCCCTTCGGCGTGGCGGTTTCCACCAGTTCAGGCGTTTTCAGCTGCAAAAGAAGCAGAAACGTGAATGCGGCTTCGACAATAATGCCCATTGATTACTTCTCACGCAATGTCCAGACGTAGGAGGGCTCCCGGGTGGCTCGTTCAGGGGCTCGATGACATTGTCAAGCCGTCTTCACTTTGTTCTTTTTAAGAGTCTATTTATTCATGAAAGACACAGGCAGAGGGAGAAGCAGGCTCCCTGCGGGGAGCCGGATGCAGGACTCGATCCTGGGACCCCGCGATCTCTCCCTGGGCCGAAGGCAGATGCTCAACTGCTGAGCCCCCCACGTGCCCCAGCTCTGGCACCTTCATTGCTGTTCAAGTCCATGCCACATACTTTAGAACCGTTCTCAGTGGGGGATGGGGGGAAAATATTTGTCTTTTAATAGTGAAACATTTTCTGAAATAACCGGAAGCCGCATACAGCCAAGTCTGATGAGTCATACGAGTAATCAAGGGAAGTGATAACAGTTGGGGTCACAGTCAATGAAGGACCATATAGTAAGGAGACAGAACTTCTGGTTTGCTTGTGATCTCGTGCTAAAAGCAAGTTTAGAAAAGGCATCCCAGATATCTTGAGTCACGTCCAAATTGTTTGTGAAACACATGGAGTGTGAACACAAAGAGTTACTGTTTTCAAAGCTGGCCCCACCGGATGTTTAAGTTTTAATTTGCTTGTTTAAAGAAATAGGAACACATTAAATTTCTAACAGGTTCCTGGCTACCTGGCAGAGAAGAAGAAATCACGGAGTGGCCACTCTTGTCTTCCCAGCATCTGCTCAAATGAGGAGCTTAAGGTGCTGAGACCTGGGACACATGAATTTCCAAAATATAAAGAGAAGGGGCTTCAGAGAATCCTCCAAGTGCCAAGCCTGGAAGGCCACGCCATGATGGGGTCCCATGTGTGGCTGGCACTAGTGGACAGATATAGCTCCGGGTCACAGAAGCCAAACTGCAGAGATAAACCTGTTGCCCCGCCACTGGAGCACCTGTGTGGTTTCTATGGCTTATTTCCCTCTAAATCCAAAAAGATGTTCTTTGCCCTGTACCCCTCTCTTTTGTTTCTTGACATCCTCCCTCCAGTCTTTGTCCTTGCTTCTCTTCCATGTAGATCTTAAGTAACCAAGAGGAGTGGTTCAAGGCGGAGCTTGGAAGCCAAGAAGGATATGTGCCCAAGAATTTTATAGACATCCAGTTTCCTGAGTAAGTATTTCCAGCCTGCTGACATGGGCCTACCCACACACACTCCCCTTACTTTTTCAGCAGTCACTAAAATTATCTATGCATACCCAAGATACTGTCAAAACCGGTTGCCTCTGGAGAGGGAACCACACAGCTGAAGGCCAGGGTGGGAGGGAGATTTGCATTTCACTGCATTCCCTTTTGAATTTTATACCATGGGCATGGATCGCCTATTTTAGGTTTATAAGCTAAAGGCATCTATAATTGCAATCACAGGGTTTCCACGAATTCCATCGGGGGCGCTGTTGGCCACCCCCACATCAAGAGCAGCTTCTTCAGGGCACCTCTCCATTACCTCCTAACCATCTTCCGTCCTCACCAGGGATCACAAACAGCTGCCTTCCCTAAGCCATGTTCATACCCATGAAAACCATCAGTGGGGGGAAAAGAGGAATTCCTTTCATAAAGAGGAAAACGAAAAATTGAGATTTTGTCTCATTTGTCTCAAGAATGGACCACAAGGGTTAGATACAAATCTAATTTCCGAGAGTCTCGGTCTAGCTCAAAGAGCACAAAGGTCTGTTAGAAACCCGAAGCGGTATTGGTGACTCTGGTGAACCAGGACTGACCACCGAACCAACAGAACGACCACCGACCTCAACCCTTGATGCTGCCCTGTAATCTTCTAGATGACCACTTGATGCCTTCTTGCTCCTCAGACCTCCAGCCCCTCCCCCACGGCCCTAGTGGCTCAGGGCCTTGCTTCCAGGGACACTGGGATGATGGAAGCCACCAGAAAAGCCCCTCTACCCTGCCCCCCACCCCACCCCCGCTGACTCATTGCATCCACCCACCTCTTGCAACTGCACTCAGACAAGGCTGCCTTTCCTGCAGCTGTTTGGAAAGAATTGTCTGTGCTTCTAGCAGAAACTCCCCCCCCCCCATATCAATTCTCTCCCTCTCTGCTGGGTCATTCCCATCTGCAAAGATGCTGCAACTTCTCCCATCTTACCGAAAAGCAAAACAAAAGCAAAACCTCCTGGTCCCAAGTCCCCCTCCAGCTATCACTCCACTACTCTACTTCTTCAAGAGAATTTTCTGTACTCTCATCTCTAACTTCTCCCCTCCCCCTTGAAACCTTTTTATCACTGTCGCAGTGAACTACTAGGTCCGCCAGTGGGTTCTACAATCTCTGTGTGATAGAATGTAAGTTCCATGAGGACAGGGCTTCTCGTCTGCTCTGCTCACCACTATATCTATCCCCAACGTCTAGCAGAAGGCCAGCACGTAGTAGATACTTGATTAAAAACTGCTGAATGGGCAGCCCGGGTGGCACAGCAGTTTAGCGTCGCCTTCAGCCCAGGGCGTGATCCTGGAGACCTGGGATCGAGTCCCACGTCGGGCTCCCTGCATGGAGCCTGCTTCTCCCTCTGCCTGTGTGTCTGCCTCTCTCTCTCTCTCTCTCTCTCTCTCTCTGTCTGTCTCTCATGAATAAATAAATAAAATCTTAAAAAAAAAAAACACCTGTTGAATGAACGAATGAATAGCTTTGGAAGGATATGTAAAAACATAACCCTGCCTGCTCGCTTAATATGCAGTGTGTGGACATTTTTGCAAGTCTTGAAGTCATCTATCCAACTCCAATTAAAGGACAAATGTGTATCTTCTAAACAATCCCCTAACCACTTGCTGCCTCTTCCAAAATATTTCCTTTGAGATAGGGCTGCTGAGGAGCATGTCCCATTCTCTTACCCGGCCCCATTACATTTCCTACACAAGGCAATGCTGTGGTGGTCACTTGTTCGGCCCTGTAGCAAAGTGTGGCAGCTACTCTGGCAGGATTTCCAGGTAGACGGCCACCAGAAAGCCTCTGCTTCTGGCCCTTCGGAGCCCAACCAACCTTCCCCTGCAGTTCCAGGTCTAGAATTAGGACATCCCTCCTGCCACTCCTGTCCAGGTTCCTAAATTCTAGAGAGCACAGGATATTGCTCACAAAGGAATCCAAAGTGCGTCAGACATTCACCTTCAAGGGATTGGACATACTAGCCTTCCTGTGGCAGCAATAGGAGAGCCACCTTGGAGAAATGGGACCCATCCCACTTAGGGCTGCTGAGTGATTGCAAACACTCATTTTGCTCTTCTGTGGTTGAGAGGTTTCTGGCCTCCTGCCCTGAGGCTGTAACCACTGTTTGCCTTGCTCCTGTGATTGTACTTGACCTTTTGCATGTATGCTATGCCACCTGCCACAACACTTCCAGACACTGCCACCCTGACGGCTCCCCTGAAAGAAGAATCTCTCCTCTGTTTCTTCTTTTCCACAGTAAGGATTATTTGCCTGGATATTGAGGGGGGTCCTGGGAGCTGGCTGTGTTGACGCTGCTCTCTGCTGCTGCTAGCCTGGCTCCACACCACCCAGATCACAAGCACCTCTGGGCATTAAGGGGGCCCACTGATCTCCCAGCCTGGGTGTGAGCCCAAGGCTTCCCAGCTCTGGTCCCCCAGTGCCTGAAGGGGTTCCTGTCTTCCTGGCACATCATCTGTCCCTGCAGTTCTTTCCTAGTGACATCCCTCACATAGCTGCCAGCAGGCGGCCACTTCCCGCAGTGAGTCACTCCCACACTGTCCCATTTTGGTGCAGTGGCACATTTCCATGATTCAGGTTTTCCAAGTTCAAGAAAGACTTCTCCTGGAGGGAAGGAACAAAGTGGGTGCGTCAGGGGAACGCTCACTTGCCTTGTCTGAAAACTGCCTAGAGCATGTTTGGTTCAGAGGCCCCAGCCCCCTCCTTTGTCTCTTCCTGTTCTCTACTGACCAAAGTCCCTCTTTCCCTTTGGGTCGTTTCTTCTCCCCTTCCCCTTCCCCTTCCCCTTCCCATCACTCTGGCATCTCACCAAGACTCTCTGGTTTTATCTCATCCAATAGATGGTTTCATGAAGGCCTCTCGCGACACCAGGCTGAGAACTTACTTATGGGCAAGGAGGTTGGTTTCTTCATCATCCGGGCCAGCCAGAGCTCTCCAGGGGATTTCTCCATCTCCGTCAGGTACGATCATTCCCGGCTCAGACTGCTAAAGCCATGAGGTGACCCCTTGAATGTGACCTATTGCTCAGAAGCATGGCGGCCAAGGGGCCCAGGCATCTTATCAGCTGGAAGCAATTCATCTCCTTCCTGTGACCCATGTATATACCTCCTCAGTACGCTGGCTTGTGGCCAAGTTATGTATATGTCCATCTGCCTCCCCCTCTAGCCTAAGTGCTTCTGGAAGGACAGGATCTTTTTTTTTTTTTTTTAAGATACTATTTATTTATTCATGAGAGACAGAGAGGCAGAGACACAGGCAGAGGGAGAAGCAGGCTCCCTGTGGGGAGCCCCATGTGGGACTCGATCCCAGGACCCCAGGATCATGCCTTGAGCAGAAGGCAGATGCTCAACCACTGAGCCACCCAGGTGCCCCTGGAAGGACAGGATCTTAATCTATTTCATCTTTGTGCCTTTAACAGCACCTTATACCCAGTGGGCATTCGATGAGTATTTGTGCAAAGAAGTAGGACAAGAGAAGGAATGGAGAATCCTCAATTGTCCACATCTGTCTTAGGGTTTAAATCTGAACTTCTTCTTCTACTACTGATACATATCTGAAGAAGGCTCAGAGGAAAATTAAAATCTCAAGTCATTGCTGTAGTCACAAGTCATTTGTGGTTGCACAAAAAGAAGGGCCAGCTCCGTGCACTGTAATGCAGCAAACTGACAGCAACAGATCAGAGCCGAGGGGGTTGAGGTGAGGGACCGTAGCAGCAAAATCTCATTAATGTGAAGCACCCAGGAGGAAGTGAGTCAGTCCAGACACAAGCATGACACAGCCCCACGCTCAGAAACCCCAAGTCTGAGTGCACTGTGTGTGGTCAGCACGTCTGGGATTGCAAGTCACATACCAGGCATGGTGACCACATGTGAAAGTGTGCAAATTAACGCTGATACCTGCACATGAGGAGCCGTGGAAACCTGTACAGTGGAGCCTACTGTCGGTTCATTGACAGGAAATATTGGTCTGGATCATTCAATACATTTTGAAAGGCATGCAGCTTTAGTGCTTTAAGTTCATAAATCCAATCTTGCGTAATAACTGAGAGGCCACTTTACTATTTAGAAAGAATGGGTATTTTTGCATTGGGCTCCCTGCATGGAGTCTGCTTCTCCCTCTGCCTAGGTCTTTGCCTCTTTCTCTCTGTGTCTAACATGTATAAATAAATAAAATCTTAAAAAAAAAGAAAGAATGAGTACTTTTTTTTAAAGATTTTATTTATTTATTCATGAGAAACACAGAGAGAGAGGCAGAGAACAGGCAGAGGGAAAAGAAGCAGGCTCCATGCAGGGAGCCTAACATGGGACTTGATGCCAGGTCTCCAGGATCACACCCTGGGCTGAAGGTGGCGCTAAACCACTGAGCCACCTGGGCTGCCTGGAAGAATGGGTATTTTAAGGAATAGGTAGGAAGGACTTACAAATAGGGGTCAACCATTTGTATGCACCTGCGCCTCTAAAGCGCTCAAAAGTAGCTTGGTCTCATTAGCATTGTCCTTGCAATCTTGCTTAAAATCTTAATTTTCCTTAACTAAAACTTGTTTTTTTTTCATAGGTTAGGCAATAGGAAATTTTAGGTCAGGCCAATAGTGATGGATCACAAATTCTAAATTTGTTAGGTCTTAATGCAACTTTGCTCTATTTAATAAATTTTATAGTCAAACCTCTTTCTTAAGGGCCCTGGTTACAGATTGGACTAGGTAAATGGCTACATTGAAGGGCATTCCTTGGTGCCTTTGGTTTGCATGAAGTGCACTCTGGCTTTTCAACTAGGAATTATGGTTTATATTTCCTCCATGATGGTGAATTCTCCAAAAGGGTCAGCCTTGACTTCTGCCACAGTCTCTCCCTGCTGTTGAGGCATTGCAGCTTCTTGTGATTATTACCATAATCATTACTACGTCTCTTGCAGAAACGTAGACTAATATATTCCAAAGCAAATCATTTTTATTTATTTATACATCTGCTTTCTGTCATGCAAAGATAATTAAGAGCTAATTGTAGTTCTAACATTTAGCATTTGTTAAGGGTCTGAAACACTAGACTTTAGAGTCTGAAGCCCTGAGTTATATCCTTTTCTCTGCTCCTCTTGGAACTTGAGACAGTGGTGCAGCCCAGATGAGAGAGCCCAGCTCTTTCCACAGGCCCAGGTGACTGGCTGCAAACCTGACATCCAGCCTCTCAGTTCATGAGAGAGAGAGAGGGTTAATGTTTCTCACTCTGAGTTCTTTGACTAAGAGGTGGTGGATGAATAATTATATCACAAGAATATTTCCTCCTCCACACACAGATGTGAGGAGTAATGACTAGGAATTAAACCATGTGTTGTTAGAATGAAGAAAGCATCTGTTAGTGACCAACACCAAGGGGAAGACCATGCAGTGATTGCAGAGTGTCGGTTCCTAGCTCAGAGCAGTCAAGCAGAGGTCACTGCTGGCTATGAGCAGAGCCCAGCACATAAGACGAGCCTGAAGATCAATCAAAATTCCTGTCCCCTCTGAACATAGTCCACTGAATCCATCCTTAAGAAACCTGCACTAACCTTCGGAGGTATCCTTACTCCCCAACTCTCCTTAAATTCTTGACCTTTCTCTTGGATCAGGCAATTGATATCATTAGTTTATTTTTAGATATAAGTGTATGTCTGTTTGACAAATAAACTTGACATCGAAAAGAGAATGCCTTGTTGATGGAGAAAGACTGGAGCTAATAGTAAAGGGCAAACTCCTCCTTTCCAGATGAATAAAATCCAGTTTCTCCTACCTTGATACAAATATTTCCCATCACTGCAATTCCAGCTGGTGTCAAAAGGTGCCGATCTAAAAGAAGTTAGCAGGTGTACATGGTATGACAGGCTCAATTCATTAGACTGGAATCAGAAAACCAAGGTTCTTGCCTCAGCTCTGCCACTCACTCACCATGACCTTGGCTGAGCCCCTCACCTTTCTGAGCCTCAGCATCCTCACCTCACATAACATGGAGACAAAGCTAAACAATCTCAGAGGTCCTTGCCAATTAAAACACTACATGTCTATGTAACACTTTTCTCCCCAAAAGTTCAAAATACTTTGTAACCTTATTTTTGCAAAACATAAACCAAGGCCAAGAGATCTCCATTATATAGAGAACCAAGTGTGACAAATTTCCCAAGGTAGCCTCTTACTGTCCAGAGCTAGTTTATGGGCTTAAAAGAGCTGGTTCAAAGTATTTCTGATAATGGAAAGATAGCAGGGGTGAAAAATCTTCCCCTCTGAGTCTTGACAGAGTCCTTAGCATCATACAGAACTAGGGATTACCATGTTTCAAACAAACATTGTAAAAAGTCCTTGACCTGATAGTTCTTAAAGCACTTGGACATTTTCTTCTTATAAAAGCTTGGCTCCAGTGTCAGAAGACTGATTATCTTCTGCTGATGTAAAAATCCCTTCTAATGCAGCCTGTGTCCTGAGTGGTCCCTGCCACAAATCTCCTCCTAGAATTTGAGTGAGCCAGCCCACCTGCTTTGTGATGGGCAAGCACTCAAATCCCCTTTCCTGCCCAAAAAGAACTCCAGCACCCCTGGATGCAGTCAGCTCTGGGGGTGGGGACATCATCACCATATAATATACAATTTTGATTTACCTTGATCTCTAGGCATGAAGATGATGTTCAGCACTTCAAGGTCATGAGAGACAACAAGGGTAATTACTTCCTGTGGACAGAGAAGTTTCCATCTCTAAATAAGCTGGTAGACTACTACAGGACGACTTCCATCTCCAAACAGAAGCAGATCTTTCTGAGGGATAGAACCCGAGAGGACCAGGTATGTCTCAGGCCCTGATCAGCCCCGGTCTACAGATTTTAGGCAGCATGAGTCCTACTCGACCCATCAAGACAATGCATTTGATGGGCATGTCCTCTGAGTATTCTGGAAGACAGAATAACTCTGAGGTCAGACCTCAGTTTAAATCATCTCTTAATACTTCCCAGCCATGTGATTTGGGAAATTTATCTGATCTTCAGTTTCCTGATCCATAAAACTGGAATGATAGTG
Organism: Canis lupus baileyi; assembly: GCF_048164855.1. Lineage (NCBI taxonomy): Eukaryota > Metazoa > Chordata > Mammalia > Carnivora > Canidae > Canis > Canis lupus. The sequence continues at coordinate 27,795,787 of NC_132848.1, read as the reverse complement.
ATACCTAACTCATAGATGGTGGTGAAGGTTTGAGAAGATAATGTATTGCCTTCCCTTATATCACTCCTAACAGTGCTACCAGCACTCAACAAACATTAGCTCTTAACCATGGATGCTTTATTTGTTATTATAGATGTTACTGCATCACAGTTTCAGCCCAACTTAGGAGTTGGCCAAAGATGAAGGCCAGGGGGGCACACAAGGAATGATGGAGAGCATCTTAGAGTCCAGGACTAAGGGAGTGGGTAGAGCTTTGTCACAGAAGGGTGGGGTAGGGTTGTTGGAAGAAATAATTGGACCTGAAATTCTTGCTCTGGGAACAGTCTGGAATATGGAGTATTATTTTACTAGAAAATGTATCAGATAAACCTACCTTTAAAAAAAAAAAGATTGGGGATTCCCGGGTGGCTCAGTGGTTTGGCACCTGCCTTTGGCCCAGGGTGTGATTCTGGAGTCCTGGGATCGAGTCCCACGTCGGGCTCCCTGCATGGAGCCTGCCTCTCTCTCTCTCTATCTCTCATGAATAAATAAATACAAAATCTTTTTAAAAAATTTTTTAAAAAGATTGATTGATTGATTGGTTGGTTGGTTGATTGAAGAGAGTGAGGGCTCACAAAGCAGGGGGAGGAGCAGAGGGAGAAGGAGAGAGAAAATCTCAAGCAGACTCCCTGCTGAGCATAGAGCTGGATGTGGGGCTCTACCCCATGACCCTGAGGTCATGACCTGAGCTGAAACCAAGAGCGAGACACCTAACCAATGGAGCCACCCAGATACCCCCAGACAAACCAGCTTTAAATCTTAATTTCATCACTAACTATCCTTATTACCTAGCCAAGTTAAGAAACCTTTCTGAGTATCAGATTTCTCATCTGGAGATGGAGAGAGTATAATACTTCCCTTGTTGGCCTATCACAAGGATTAAATGAGATAATATAGAGATAGCACTCACCATAGAGTCTGGACAGTAGCAGGCACCAAGGAAGTGTTAACTTGCCTCCCATAAATTCACACACGCACAATTTATAAAATATCTTTCAAAGGAAGCAAGTCGTTATAAGAAAGAGATGGGAGGGCAGCCCGGGTGGCTCAGCAGTTTAGCGCCACCTTCAGCCCATGGCCTGATCCTGAAGACCCGGTATTGAGTCCCACGTCGGGCTTCCTGCATGGAGCCTGCTTCTCCCTCTGCCTGTGTCTCTGCCACCCCCCCCCCCCCCCCCGTATGTATGTATCTCTCATGAATATATAGTAAAATCTTAAAAAAAAAAAAAAAGAAAGAAAGAGATGGGTATAGGAAGAAGCATTCTCTGGAATAGTTGAAATCCCAGGAACAAGTTATTTGAAAAGGCATTGCCGCTGTCAAAGCAACATGTGCTCTGGGGAAGTAGAGAAAACCATCTCAGGTAGTTGGCTGATTGTAAGCCTGAGAAGTGATGACAGTCCTAGGAGAAAAACAGTGTTCCTAGCAAGTGCACATAGAAGTCCAGCAAGAAAAACAAAGGTTAACTAAGACTTTGTGAATTATTTTAACCACATTACAGGTGATGGAAAGATCCAAGTGGCCGGAATCCAATTCATTCATTGGACCTGGTATTAATTTACCAGGACATGCATGCAAGAGAGAAAAGAGGTAGCATAAAAGTGCATTAAACTGGATTAAATGCATTCATATTTGTAAAGCTCTTAGAACAGCGCCTGGCGTGTACAAAGCCCAGGGCCCTATGTGATTGTTTGTGAAATAAAAATAACAATAGAGGACCTCCAAGTCACAGGGCTGTGGTCCCATTAAGCAGAAAGGCCGTGCTCCTTCCCAGCGTGCCCAGCGGCAAGCCTGGTTTCCATGGCGCCGCAAGAGGACTGCTGTTTGGGTCTCTATCACCAGGCTATGAATGACAGTTCAAAATCAGGCAAAGTCAATAGCACAGCTCATCGGGAGGGTAGGATGTCCGGCGGTGTGGCCACATGCGATAAGGAGGGGTGGCATTGTGTCAGTAAAATAGAATATTCAAGCTTGATTACACAGAGGAAAACAAGCCTACTAGGAAGGGACAAAATGGGAGGCACGTGGAAAGGAAACAGAGACCTGAAATTCCCAACCCTGGAGAATCTGAGAACGTGGAGCCATTTGAAGCTGTGAGGGTCTGAACTGTGGGCTGTCTCTGGGCTGCCCACATGCCCTCAGCTGTCTCCTGGGACTGTCCTGAGCAAGGTCTGGAAACAGCTGCCAGAAGGGGCAGGGTGGGGCCCAGAGATGCAGGAAGGAGGAGGATGGATCTGCTTCATCCTCATCATTCTCTCTCAGGGTCACCGGGGAAACAGCCTGGACCGGAGGCCCCAGGGAGGCCTGCTCCTCAGTGGGGCTGTGGGAGAAGAAATCCGGCCTCCGATGACCAGGAAGCTGTCAGACCACCCGACGCCCCCTCCCTCGCAGTACGCCCCGGCACCACCAGCTCAGCAGCACCGCTATCTGCAGCACCCTCATTTCCATCAGGTACCCCAGAAGAATGCAGTGGGCACTGTGAGGTAGGGAAGAGGACCTGCTCTCCCCCATGGGGCTCAGGCCACCTGTCCCCACCGCCACCGAGCCTGTGAAAATTTCCCGTGATAGCAGATACAACCAGAGCAAATAAATGCTGGGGGGGAGTGGAGGGGGGGGAGGGTGTGTGGTCCTGGGACTGTGGGCCCGGGAGAAGCATCTCAGGCCCAGCCCAGCCTCGTGAGGGTCCACAGATTTCATAAAGAAGAACTGGGACCTCCCAACCGGCAGAAATATGATAATATGATATGGGAACTGCTCTTGGCAAAGAAGTCCCTGTGAATTCATTGGCTCCCTGCCTGAACACACACCCTCACGCGCACACACACACTCCTACCCTGAGGATTCAGTGAACCGTGGCTTCATTTTCCTGTCAGCACAATTCCAAATCTATCCATGCCCCTTAACCCATCTGGCTGTGGAGATCCACAAGAAAAACAGATTAACGCCCACAATAGAGCCTTGCTTATTTATTTATTTATCCCCTGCCTTGTTCCAGATGGGATTTGGGGCCGCTTACTGAGATGGACAATACAGCCAGATAACATCGTTCCTAAATTCCTTAGTAGGGCACACGAAGCTCTTTGTGAGCTGCCCATATCTGTTTCCCCAGCCTCATCTCCTGCTGGCTCCTCCTAAACCACCCCTCTGCCCCCCACCCTCCTCACTCCCCGAGCAAACACACATTCCAGCAACACTGCACTATCTTTAGTTACCAGAATGGTCTGTTGTGTTTTCTCTCATAACTTGGGGGGCTTTTTATATGTTATTTCCCCTGCCTAAAATGCCCTTTCCTGGCTGATCCTTCTCCTCCTCTAAGCTAGAGTTCAAGTATCACCTCCCCTAGGAAGCCTTCTCCGATTACCCTGGCTGATTTAGATGCTCTCTCAGCTCACTTATCACTTAAATGTAGATGGTTCCCCCTCTAAACTGATGATCCACGAAGACAAGGGCCTTTTCCTTCCAGCTACACATCCCCAGTGATTAGGACAGTACTAGATACATGGCAGGTGCCTGATATTCTTTGAATGAATGAAATCTGGCATCGTCTTCACAATCGAAGGTCCCTTTGCCATCCTTCCCCCTCTCTCCAACACCTGGGGTTTCTTGTCATTGGCAGCAAGTATTCTTGGAACACTGGCTGTGTCCCTAGCATCTGAGCAAGGCACTGGAGGGCCTGGGAGGGACGTGGTGTGGTGACAGGTCTTCTGTTACATGTGTTTCTAGGAACGCCGAGGAGGCAGCCTTGACATAAACGATGGGCACTGTGGCGTGGGCATGGGCAGCGAAATGAATGCCGCCCTCATGCACCGGAGACACACAGACCCAGTGCAGCTCCAAGTGGCCGGGGTACGTGAACGTTCCCTCCCTGGGCTCAATGAAGGCAGCCAGAGGGGCACTTAGAGAAAAGGCTGGTCCTGCAGGAGGGAGCCAGGGTGCTCAGAGCTCCGAATGGAGGCAGGGGGAGCCCAGTGATGGGGGCGGGGGAGTTCCCAGGCAGAGCCCATCCCTGTCTGTTACTCTGGCTGCTCTGCCTTGCCCTGTCCTCTTCCTTCTCGGCTCTGCCTCTAGCGGAGGGAGATCTGTTGGCTTTTTCCTTGCAATCCACCTGCCTCGGTTGTGCTAGCACCAGGGGCTGTCAGTGTAGGTACGCTGCCATCCTTTCTGTCGTCTGAAGAGAATAAGAAGACCACCTATTGATGTAGGGAGGGTAGTTGTCAAGGATTCTCTGGGAGGCCTTGGAGGGTAACCTCTCTGCAGTAAAAGTCCTGAGTCTCAAGAGCGGCTCAGATAAGTTCTGATAACTTTGTGCTCAGGGCTGTGCAGTGGGGTCTGCTCTCTGCTGCAGGGGGGTCTGGGAGGGTCTGGGAAGCCAGAAGTCAGCCTTTGGGGCAGGGGGGTCCAAGAGGGGTCTGGGAAGCCAGAAGTCAGCCTTCGGGGCAGGCCACTCATGGAGGACTTTATCCTGGTGCGGGAGCCTTGGGACCTCCCCTGTGTGACAGTGGTTCTGCAGGCCAGCCCCCCGCCCTGGCTCAGCAGGACCCCTCTGCGCTTCCCTCAACAGCGAGTGCGGTGGGCCCGGGCACTGTACGACTTTGAGGCCCTGGAGGACGACGAGCTGGGATTTCGCAGCGGAGAGGTGGTCGAGGTCCTGGACAGCTCCAACCCGTCCTGGTGGACCGGCCGCCTGCACAACAAACTGGGCCTCTTCCCTGCCAACTACGTGGCACCCATGATCCGATGAGGCCCTTCCAGTGGGGTCAGAAGCTTTTGCCTGAAGCTGCCTGCAAGAGAGAGAGCAAGAAAGAAAAGCTGGAACTATATAGACACGTATATGTGTGTACACACACACACACACACACACACATATGCCTATGTGTATACACATTTTATAATAGTAATTTATTGGTGATTTAGTTGGTTAATTAGTTAATATGAAAGGAAGTCAGGTGGGGAATTATATTCATACTTGTTTTTCTGCTCCCCTCAGCGGTGTGTGGAAGGCAGCGGGTAAGCTGGCGAGGGGGCAGGGACATGAAACTCAAATTCTTCCTGTCCTTAGGATGGCACTGCTTCCTCCTGGCCTTGGGAATTCTCACTGAGAGAAGCTAAGCGGAGATCCACACCCTAGCGATGGACGCAGAATAACAGGGTGGAGCTGGACTCGGTGGGGCACGTTTCAGCTTACCGCCAAGGCCAGCTTACCTTGAGGATTCGCGGGGCAACTTCCCTCCTGTTCTCCAAGGGTGGGTACTGCTGGGTCGAGAGTAAAGGTACAGCCACACAGGGCTGAGCCGGGAGCGGGAAGGACCATGAAGGCAGGACTGGAGCAGCAGGTGTCCCGAAGCCTGGGCCAGCCCGGCCTCCTGCTCCACCCTCGGTGGAGACCTTCACCTCCCTCCAGTGACTGTTCCCTGGCTAATCCTCTTCCTCGTGGCCGACATGGAGAAACAGACCACGAGGAGCCAGGCACTGGGAGATGGAGGGATTTTTACAAATCCCCAGGGGCTTACTTGTAACCTCTGTTTCCCCGGATACCGAAGAAGCCTGCATCTGAGATTCTGTGAAGTGCTTAGAGAAGCCCTGGCTGAGAAAGCTGGATTTTAGAGCCATTGTTTCATGGTTACAAGGATGTCTCTTTGGGTCTCTGTTTGTTTTCCTGTGTTTTGAGGAGGCTTTGCCCAGTGGCACAGAGAGACGCCGACTCCACAAGAGTGTTGACTAGCAATTGTTGATGGATTGATTGATTGATTGATTGATTGATTGCCCAAGCATGACCCTGGGCGGGAACCAGCTTTGCAATGTGCTTTCTGTTGGATCTGGCAGTTGAGCCACTGCTGGCAGCGTCCCCCCTCCAACACACACACACACCCAAGAGCTGCACTTGGGACAAGGGACCCCATTACCACCTTCTTTCCTGCCACCTCCAAATAGGATTGTGTTTCTCCGGGGAGGTGTGAAGCACAGACTGACTTCGCTGGGAAGAAGGGACAGTGGAGAAGGAAATTTAGTGTTTTGGTGGAGCCTGGGAGCAGATATGTCTGCACCGCTGAGGGTCCTGAGAAGAGGAGGGGTGTGTGCAGTGACACCTAAATGAAAGGATGGGGTACATGTTGGAGATGGAGCACGGGGGGTGAGGTGGGTCCGTTCCTTTGTCTTCTTCCCCAGCCCTCCTTGCTCTCAGGAGTGATGGGGGCAGCCATTCTGGAGTGTGATAGAAGAAGAAAGAGTTTCTGACTCAGAAGTAACTGTCAGTGTAACGTAGGCTGTGTCCCCTTGACTCTGAATTCTATGATTTTGTGATCCCTGCGCTGCCTTTACAGGGGAAGGGAAAAAGAAGGCACTCTGTGGTGAGTCTTGGGAGCGAAGAGAAAATAGCCTGAGAGGCGGAGGGAGTGGAGCAGAGTGAGGAGCGTCTGGCACGCAGCCTTTAGAAATGAAAGCACAGAAAGGGAAAGGTAGCAGAGACATTTCAAAAGATCAAGGAGCAGTGTGAGAGGCCGAAAGGGAGGGAAAGCGAGCGAGATGTTAAGTGGGACAGGCGAGGGAGACATGGGAGTAGGAGTCAGCGGGGAAGGCAAGCCCGGAAAGGAGGGTGGGAGCAGGTGGGGGAGGAGGAGACGTGAGCGCAGCGGAAGGTAGGGGCGCGGGCGCAGGTACCACAAGGATGAAGGCGACAGAACAGGGAGAAGGAGAAGCAAGGCAGAGAAGACCTAAGAGCTATTTTGGTGCTAGGTGATGTGAACATGTTACAGTAAATAAAAGCCAAAAGTGATGTTTGATTTTACAGTATTTACAAACCATATGCTTTACACAGCCCACAAACCTCATCCATTTGTCTGATTATGTGGGAGGACCAGCCCCAGTGAAGAGAGAGGGAAATGATTTGGCTCTGGCCTGGATTTTGCACCTTGAAACACTTCTCAGGAAAGCAGAGATAATGACAAGGGCCCTGTTTTGCTGGGCAGTGTCTGGGTCACACATCCGCTCAAGTGGGAACCGGGGTCACTGGCCTGGAGAGGCCCACCGCACAGCGTGGGCAGAGCTTTCAAAACCCCTGGAGCTGGATGTTCTATTCCACCCCAGGCCATTGGAGGAGTCTTAAACTGAGGTCCTAACCCAGCCTTATCCCTGCACATCACTCGTTGCTCAATTCAGAACAAAGCAAGAGTCACCCTAACCACCCTAACTACTTAACTGGGGCCCTTAGGGACCAGGCAAAGAGGACAAGGAACAAACTGTCCACACTTGGGGGGGTTTGGGGAAGTGTCTCTGCTGCCTAGGGGAGCGCATGGAGAGTTGCTTTCCACCTGACAGCATTTCAGCACCAGGGGTGCGTCCCCTTGCCCTCAGCGCTCCTCCCAGCCACACAATGGGGAAATGCACCCAACATCTCTGACTTCAGCTGAAACGCTGTGCATGACCCGGGGGCAGGGAACTTCCAGAGAAAGTCTGGTTCCTGTTGAACCAGTTCAATTTTTCTAACCACTTGCTGAGGCTCACTGCAATATCAAATCTCTGGTACCTGTCACCGCCCACCCACTTTTAGATGGTCTTAGGCTGATCCAAGGCAGGGCTTCCCAAAATGAACTTGCCTATGGATGGCCTGGGGAACATGTTAAAATGCAGATTCTGATTCAGTCCTGCAAGTCTACTGAGCTCTGAGGTGATGTTAACTCGGTCCACGGACCATGCTTTGAGTAGCAAGGGCAAAGAACAGAGAGCTAGAGAGCCACAAAAATCTAATTAGATCCCTTTGCTCGGGATATTCAGGCACCCTCCTCTGTTATTTACAAACGAGACATGCTTCAGAACTGCCATTATGACGTCATCCATGTTTGAAGGCCCAGGTGACTGATTTCAGCATCTCCATCAAGAATCAAGAAACTTCAGGACGAGAGGCATCCAGGTAAAATACAAACAGGGGTTTCCCAATAGTGATTCTTTTAAAGACAAGCAGAGGTTATCTTTGAAAGAAGTTGTGAAAGCTTTCTCAGGAACCCCTCAGACATGAAACGCACTCACCTCAGGTGTGGTCCTGCTTGGAGGTGAGGGTATGGCCCACATGACCTCGGCACCGTTAGAGCAACTAACCCAGAGCAAAACAGGCCACGCGTGGGACAGATTGACCTGGGCGAGTACTTGCTCTTCACCTTGTTTAAAGTCAACGCTTTGGCCTGTTTATACCAAAACAAGGACACGGCAAAAACATATTGTCTCAGTTCTTTTAAATACTTCTCAGATTCCTCCACGTCTTTCCATCACCACGACCACGCCACCAGGTCTCTTTCTGGGTGACTGAATGAGCCTTGACACGCTTCTCCCAGCAGACCCTTTTGTCGCCAGTGCATTTTCCAGAGAGATGCCAGAATGATCCTTGTCAAACATGAGCCTGATCACGTCACTCCCCCACCAGCCACCATGCTTGGACTTGCATCCAAGTCCCGATGTGGCCGTGTGGGGTCTGGCCCCGGCCTCCCACTGCAGCCTCCCCTGTGTCTCCTTGCTGCCTTCTCTCAGCCTCCAGACCGGTTCCCAAAGCCTCCGTATCTATTGTTCCCTCTACCTGGCTAACTCCTATGCATCTTCAGGTCTCAGTTTAAGTGTCACTTTCTCAAATTATCCTTTCCTGACCCTCACCTAAAAGAACCCTTCCGATTGGACTATGGTGGTTCCAGGTGCTTTTCCTGAATAGTGCATACGCTGGTCTGTTGGACTATTAGACCATAAGCTCCCCAGGGCAGGGATCATCTCTGTTTTGTAAACCATTGTCTGCCCAGCATGCAGCACTATGTTTGGTACACAGAGGCTCAACAAATACTTACTTAATGAGTGAGCAAGTGAAACCTGCCTCATGTCACCTATCATTCATTCTGTAACCCAAAGGTCCCAGGCCTTAGGGACCCGTAGGTGCAAACGAGGTAATATTAACATTGATGCTCAAGTTACAGTAACTTTCAGCCACCTGCCCTCAAGATCTCCAGTTACTTCCAAGAGTCCAAGGGAAGGAGGCTGGTATCTCTCATGTGTCTAAGCACCAGTCCACTAATGTCTCCTACTCTGCCCATGTTCCACTGTTCCTGAACATGCTCTGCTGACACCGTCTTCCCTGATGCTGCCGGTCCATTGTGCATCACATCTCTATCTTGATGAAATGCCCCCAATCCTTCAGGAAACCAGATCTGTCCTGTAGTTCCCATGGTCAAGGGGTTGGGGAAGAGGATGGGTAGAGAATGGCCTATACCTAGTTCTGAGTAGCCCTTGTCCCTGGGCCTCAGAGAGGCACTCCCTAGGTCAAGGGTCCCCCACAGTTCATGCCCTCCTCACTGGAGCCCTCTTTCCATCACACAGGACAGAGGAAGTCCCTTTCCCCCCATCTCTCTTGTTTGTCTCTCTCCCTGTCAGCCCTTCCTCCTTCAGATGAAAAGATATGCTCTTGTACCTCTTTGTTTGTGCAATAGATACCACCCACAGCACCAGGGGGATACACACCCTGTTGTACAATTTGGGCTCAGCTGTAATTCATTCATTAAATCAACAACTATTTACAAAGCACTTCACAGAGGCCAGATGCAATGAGCCAGTGGGTCATCCACATTTCTCTACTCTCTCTGCATCTGTGCCACAGTTGCCCCCTCATTTCAAACCTCTCTTCACTCACCCCCAACCTCCCCCCACACACACCGCCTGGAAACTGCAATGCTCTCAGAATCATCTCCCAGCCTCCAGGCTGGCCCCTCTTATCCAGTCCACTGACTACCAGAGAGATCTTATTAACATGCAAAGCTGACGACATCAGGCTTCTGTTCAAAAGCCTCCGGGGGCTCCCACTAGCTTTCAGGCTAGAGTTTAAACTCCCAAGCTTGGCACTAATGCCATTTTGCGATCTGACTGCTGCCTGTTTGTTCAGCCGCAATGCCCATCTCCCCCCAGCATGAGTCATGTTGTTTCAGAGCTCTGAGTCCTTCCACTGGGTTCTTTCTGCCTGGAATGCCTTTCCTCCACTTTTTTGTCTAGATCAGTGCTGTCCAATAGCACATTCTGGGACAGTGATAGGGAAGTTCTCGATCTGCTCTGTCCAATATAGGAGCCTCCAGCCACTCGTAGCCACAACTTGCAACGTGGCTAGTGTGAGTGAGTTAAATAGCGGGATGGGGCAAGTGGCTAACCTTATTGGGCAGTATTGATCCAGACAACAACTAATCACTTTGAAATACTTAGCTCAGGGCTCAAGTTCTCCACTGGGAAAGCCATTCCAACTTCCTGGCTGCTGTAGATGCCCCTTCTTCATGTTCCTGTTGCATCCTTGTTCTGCTTCCATCCCTATATTCAGAACTCTGTATTGTGGTCAGTGATTCATTGAGCCTGTCTCTGCCACGGGACTGAATATTTTTGAGTGCATAGTTCACACAATAAATGGCTGATGCATGTATGCATCAGTGTACTGGTAAATATTTAAATGCCCTCTGAAGGAAAGCCCTGATTTGTTACATTTGCCAATTCTGTGGTATAAATATTCCTACCATGCATCAAGAGAATGAGAAGATAAGCCACAGAAGGGGAAAAGATATTTGCAAAAAGCCTGTCTGATAAAGAACTGTTGTCCAAAATAAAGCAAAGAATTCTTAAAACCCAATAATAAGAAAACGAACAACCCAACTGAAAAATGAGCAAAAGGCCTGCCTATTGAACAAGCCCCAAAAGACACCTCATTGAACAAGATAGAAGATCACAAGTAAGCACATGAAAAGATCCTCAACATTACATGTCATTAGGGAAATGCAAATTAAAACAATGAGATACCATTACACAGCTCTTAGAAAATCCAAGGTCCAAAACACTGACAACACCAAATGTTGGCAAGGATGTGGAGTAGCAGGAATTCTTCACTGCTGGTGGGAATGCAAAATGGTACAGCCCCTTCGGAAGACAGTTTGGCAGTTTCTTACAAAACTAAACATAGTCTTAACATATGATCCAGCAATCATGCTCCTTGGTATTTACCCAAAGGAGCTGAAAACTTCTGTCCACACAAAAACCTGTACATGAATGTTTATGGGTGTTCTATTCATAATTGCCAACACTTGGAAGCAACCAAGGTGTCCTTTAGTAAGTAAATGGAAAAATAAGCTGTGGTCCAGCCAAACAATGGAATATTCTTCAGTCCTAAAAAGAAATGAGCTCTCAAGCCATGCGAAGACCTATAGAAACCTTTAATGCCTATCACCAAGTGAAAGAAACCAACTTGTAAAGGCTATATATTGTATGAATCCAACTATATGACATTCTGGAAATAGCAGAACTATTGAGGTGGTAAAAAGACCAGCTGCTGCCAAGGGTGAGGTGGGAGGGAGAGAGGAAGGGGTGGATTTTTAGAGCAGTGAAACTATTCTCTATGATACTATAATGGTGGTCACATGTCATTACACATTTGTCAAAACCCAGAAAATGTACAAAACCAAGAGTGAACCCTGAGGTAAGCTATAGGCATTGGGTGATAATGACATGTTGATGTAGGTTCACCAAGTGTAACAAAGGCACTGCTCAGATGGGGGATATTGATAATGGCGGAGGCTGTGCATGTGTGAGAACAAGGAGTATAAGTTTTGCAACCTAAAAAAAAATTAAGCTTATTAAAAAAAAAAAAAAAAAAACACCCTCCCACCATGGCTGATTTCAAGCCACCAACATGACAACAGTGAACTGATGTGGGGAAGAGATGTGTGCACAATCGACTCTCACAAGCAGGGAGGAACCAGCCTCGGCACAAATGTATGAATGAATGAGTGAAGGAAGAAAGGAAGGAAGGATAGAAGGAAGGGAGAGAGGGAAGGAGGGAAGTCTACAGTCTGCAAGAAGCTGGTCCTGCAGCTACAAATCCAATTTCAGTTCCAAGCTAGGAGACAAAGGACCAAAGAGTCATATCTTTGACTTATTCAGGAAGAGGGACACTTGTCTCCTTTTGGTCTTTTACTTCTAATACCAAGCCTTGTCCAGGCATCTACTGAGAGCCCTGCTCAGACTAGTGAAAAGTGAGTGAGCCTGAGGCCATGAAAGTAAGAGTATCCATCAGGAGGATGAAACCCTGACCCAAAGTATCTTGAGCAACAAGAGGTTTATGATATTGCATATAAGAGGGCCAGAGATAGAGCTTGCTGAGTTCAGTGATTCAACAACACAATCCTCTGAACATCAGTGGTGTCTCTTAGTGGCCATTGCAGTACCAGACATCCAGTGCAGACCGACAATGTCCAGTAAAGAAGAGGCACATTCTGGGGCACCTGGGTGGCTCAGTCAGTTGAGCGTCTGGCTTGGATTCAGGACATGATCTCAGGATTCTGGGATAGAGCCCGGTCTGCTTTTCCTTGTCCCTCTGTCCTTCCCCCCTACTCATGCTCGCTTGCTCTCTCTCTCTCAAATGAATAAATAAAACCTTTAAAAAGAAAAAAAAAAAAGAGGCACATTATCTGCCATTTTTTTTGTAACAGAGGAGCCTGAGTGGCTCAGTGGGTTATGTGTCTGACTCTTGGTTTTGGCTAACATCATGATCTCAGGGGTTATGGCACTGAACCCCACATTGGGCTCCACACTCATTGGGGAATCTGCCTGTCCCTCTCCCTCTGCTCCTTCCCCCACTTGTACTCTCTCTCTCTCTCTCAAATAAGTAAATAAAATAATTTAAATATACAAATAAATAAATTGGTGAGAAAAACCTTTCCCAGAAGCCATACAGTAGCCATTCCCTTGGATCCCATTAACATGACTAGATCACACGCCATTCCTAAACTAGCCATTTCCAAGAGAATGAGACCACCATGACTGGCTTAGACCAACTGATGGGACTCTATAGGAGGCAGAACCTGAGAACCCAGGCAGAGCCCTGCCCTAAAGGAGGAATTAGGTGGGGTAGGGTGACAGTGGGCAATGGCTATCAAGACCCAATCTACAGGAAATGTTAGAAGAAGATGCACACATTTTATGATCAGGCCATTCCATAAACATTTCTTGAGAAAGGTAAGGAACAAGAAGGCAGTGTGAGGCAGCATAGCTCCCTAGATTTTCCCTCAGACTCACATGCATACACACACACACACACACACACACACACATTCTCTCTTCCATCAGGCCTCCATGGTGGATTCCCACATGCAAATTAGGACAGCGTGTCAGTGGGGACAGTTTCCATGCTATGCACAGAAACCAGAACTGTACATAGTGAGGCCCTGTGTCCACTGTGAAGACCGAGGCCCCAGCCAGCCAGCTCTGCGCCATAGTCCCACAATAGCACTGATCCTGGCATGAGACTCTCCTACACAGGTGCTTCCGGGTATGGCTCTATCCAGGGTCATTTGTGGCCATGTTCTGACGTGGGCAATCCCATTTCAACAGGACTGAATTCCCCAGGGTGGGCAGCACATGGTGCCTCCCTCCCCCTGCTCTGACCTGGTTATGGGGAGTTGCTAGGTAACTGCTACGCAGCCTCTGCTTCCCACGCTGGAGGAGGCTTGGTTACCATGGCAAGTCCAGATGAGGTGGGGGATGCAGGGGAAAGGGAGCACTGGCTGGGAGCTCCACAGCCTGGACTCTGTCCTCGCTTGCTCAGGGCCACTGGAGCTTCAGGAAGTCTCTTCACCCTTCTGTGCCTCATTTTCCTTGTCAGTAAAATAAAGTGCACTAAACCACTGATGCATGCAGATGGCATATACTAAATAAACACAGATCATCAGACTCCTCTTAGGTAAGAATGACTCAAGATGAGTGTAGGAAAGGAATGGATTGAGTTGTGTTTAAAATAAAATGGAGAAACTAGCAAGCCAGCGTCTCTGGCAGGACACATAAAAGTTACAGATTCTCCCTACCGTTGACAGAAATTTAGCTTCTGGAATTGATACTCATGAATCCCTGGGGACTCCCTGGGTCCTTTACTGAACCTAGACTTCCTAAGGAAGTCCCCTTAGGGGTGTGCTGCCTTAGGGTCCCCGGCTTGCTAAAGGGACTACCCATTCCTGGGCTCTGCGGCCCTTCTGTCCTCACTGGATCCATGTCACAGGCCCAGCTTGCTGGGGCCAACTCCTGACTTGTGGGGCTCTGCACAAGTTTCTAGGATTGGCTCCTTGATCCTACCCTTGATCTTAGCCAGTCTCTTCCTTCATTCCTGCAGTGAGATGCCTCGCCAGGCCTATCTGCAGCAGCCAGCTCCTCCCCTCCCCTTCTCCTCCTGGCTAGTCCCCTTCCAGAATCCAGACCCCTGCTGCTGGGATCTCCTAGCACGTTGCCATCCTGCCTGTCTACCTGCCCAAACCTCCCAATATTGGGCTGCTGCTCCCTTCCCCCACTCCGCTCACCATCACTTCATTGGCCTCATGCCGGGGTCCCTGATGCTGCTGGCTCATAGCACCAGCACCATCTGATGCTCACTGTCACCGGTGGCCCCTGTAATCCCAGAAGAGAAGCTAGACCCCACTCATCTGCCTTCCCCAACTTCCTCCTTGGACGCTGCCTTCAGTTTTAAGTCTTGGCTGCTCCTTATTCTTCCTCTGCCATATACACGTGGCCAACAGGGTTATATCTGAGTGTGGCTCAGGACACTGGAGCCATATCCACTCCTACTCCACAGTTGAGTTTCCCCATACCTGGTCAAGAGCAGAAAGAGGAATTCACACCTTGTACAGAGGGTATGAGAACCAGTAGGAGGTGTTACACGGCCAGCGGCTTTTCAGTTGCCAGCTGTGATCTGGGGCACTCTAGAAACTCCTAGTCCTGTAGAGAAAGCCCATCTTTGAATTATGTGCCCCAGAGCCCCCTCCTTTCTAGCTGTCCCCTGCTTCCCCTGTAGGCAATGTGGAAAGAGTGGAGGAAGCACTCTGCCACTGACTCTGTGAGCCTGGACAAGTTACTTGACCTCTCTGAGCTACTCTAGAGAACCAGAGACAATAACACAAAGTGGTCATGAGAAGTAAACAGAATCATAGGAATTGTTTGGTGAGCCCCAGCAGAGAGAGGGCGGTCCCACTACACCTTCCACTGTAGCAGAAACAGCCTTCTGCACCCCACCTCACCCTCCTCGACATGTTGTTGCAAAGGTCTCCTCTTCTTAGAAACCTGCCTGTCCTGTACTCAGCCCTTAGCAGGGTAAGTCTCTCTGCACCTATCACACTGATAAACCTGCTGAGGTAGTAAATCCCCTCCCTGGGCCTCGCCCACCCCCTTCCAGAGGACAGCTGCCCTGTAACAGTGGCCTGCAAGGGACAAAGTGCTGAGGGTGTTGGCCAAATAAAGGAGTGATTCTTCTTCTTTTAATATTTTACTTATTGATGAGAGACACAGAGAGAGGCAGAGACACAGGCAGAGGGAGAGGCAGGCTCCCTGAGGGGAGCCTGATGTGGAACTCGATCCCAGGACCCCAGGATCACACCCTGAGCCAAAGGCAGATGCTCAACCACTGAGCCACCCAGGTGCCCCTAAAGGAGTGATTCTTGAGGGAGAATGACAGGCTGCTCCTGGAGCTGCCATTACTTCCTCTGGCTGGCCTGCCCACCTCCAGGCTCTCCGCTACTTTATACATCACTCCACCCAGATAGGGCATTATCTCTACTAAAAACATTCCCCCCACTATCCCAGGCTTGAGATTCATGCTGCCTTCCAGAGCTGGGGGGTGAGGGAGAGGCAGGACCTCTGGGCTACTCTCTGCCTGAACTGCACCCTACATATTCCTCCTCTGGTGACTGGGCATATCGGTCCTCCACCTGCAGTGCCCCTTCCTCTCTATTGCCCTCTGTCTACATCCTAGCCAGCCTGCAAGGCTGGGGGAAATGCCACCTCCTTCACGAAGTCCTCCTTGATCCCACCCTCAGAGAGCACTCTCCCTCTGTGGAACTGTCTCCTGCCACTGCTCTTCTGACCTCGCCCTAGAGGGATCGGTGGGCAAAGGGCCTAGTCCCTAAAGACAGAGATGAACAAATACTAAATATTCCAACCCAGGTCCCTTGGTTGGGGTCAGAGCTGTTTTAAAATTTGCCTAAAAATGTTTCAGACACACCCCAGTTCGCAGCACTGCTAGCTCTTGGAAGGGGGAGGCGGTTCTCCGCAGCACTTTGCCCTGTGGGGGTGAAGATTGCTCAAGCTGCACACACAGCCTGCATACCAGGGCACACGGCTCCCGGAACTCTGTGCAAGAAAGAAGTGAGAGATAACCCCATCCCTTCCCGTGACTTCCTTCTCAACACCTCCCCAGCCTCAGAACTGGAGTAGCCGGCTTTCTCAAACACTGCATGTTGTCAGAGCACACCAGGGGCTCTCTCTGCCTCTGGCCGTCCCTGCTGGGACATCCTGCCATTTCCCAGCTCACACACCATCCGTGGCTCCCAACTGCCAACAGCACTAAGTTCAAACTCACCCTGGAATTCAGAGATTCAAGAACTTTCACGGAGCAACGTCTATTTCTGGCCTATTCCCTCTCCCTGTCCTTCCCCTCACCCCTGAAATATCCACATGTATATACTCACATATGTGTAGTCACCTACACATGTGACTGTACACACATGTATACCTGTACACGTGTATACACATACACACATGTACACACAAACACAAGACAAAAATACACTTACACACACACACACTTACACAACAAATCTAACGTGTTAGTTTAGCCTGTATTTGCCTTGATCATTACATTCATTTGTTCATTCACCAGTTCCACATTCCCTCGGGGCCAGGTCCCCACCAGAGCTGGCATGCAAATGTGAAGGGCACAATTTCCCTCTTTCCCCCAGGAGTGGTTTCTGCCTCCAATGCTCCCTTACCACCCCAGCTCGAGGTCCACCTCCCTGGAAAAGCCTTCTTAAGTTCTCAGCCCCGGAGTAACTATCTCCGCATGTGAGTTCTTATAGCAGTACCATGTAAAAGAACTCTCTGTGACATTAGAAATATTCTGTATCTGCACCATCCAGTGTGTAGCCATTGGCCCCATTGGTTATTGAGCACTTTGAATGCAGTCACTGTGACTGAGGAACCGCATTTCATACTTTTAATTTATTTTTTATAAGATTTTTTTAAAGTAGGCTCCACACCCAATGTGGGGCTTGAACCCATGACCCCGAGACCAAGAGTCATATGCTCTATCAACTGAGCCAACCAGGCACCCTGAATTTCTTACTTTTATTTAATTTTGGCTAATTTGCACTTATTTATTTATTTTTAAAGATTTTATTTATTTATTGATGAGAGACAGAGAGGCAGAGACACAGGCAGAGGGAGAAGCAAGCTCCATGCAGGGAGCCCAATGTGGGACTTGATCCCAGGACCCTGGGATCACGCCCTGAGCCAAAGGCAGATGCTCAACCACTGAGCCACCCAGGTGCCCCAAGTCCCCAAAGTTTTACAACAGGTGCTCCTGACACAAATTCCTACAGAGGAGAAAAAGTCAGCCCTGGGAATCATAGCTGATATATCATGAGGTGGGCTATTTTGGGACTCAAACTACACAGGAGGGCCTGAGAAATAGATGTGCAGGGAGATGAACACAGCTGCAATTAGCATTAACTACAAGGTGTCGCATCTTTACTGCACACACAGCAGGCAGCATGTCCCGGGGTGGGGAAGGTGAACAGGAGCCAAGGTCCCAGGTGGCAGGGGGCAGCAACTGCCAGAGGAGGAGACACCATTTCTTAGGAAGGCACAGTCACCTTGGGTAAAGTGGCTTCCGAAGTTGGAAATGCAAGCACAGTAGGCTCCACCTAGCTCAGGGAAACTCCAAACCAGGACTGGAGGGACTGGTCTGGGGCCAAAGGCTTCCAATCCTAGGGTGTCACCACCTCATGGAATGTCCCCAGATGCAAAGTCGATAGAGCCTGTGCCCAAAAGGAATAGATTTCCCAGTGGGTAAGCCTTTTTAAAAAACTCAGTGATAATGCACAGTGTTTACCTGTGTGGGAGGGTGGAAGCCCAGGTGGGGGGTCAGAATGCATGGACAGGTGCCCCAGCATTTCCACTTGCCAGCTGATAACCTGGAGCTGGGCCTCCCCACCCACCCCCAGTCTCAGTTTATTCATCTTTTTTTTTTTTAAGATTTTATTTATTTATTCATGAGAGACACAGAGAGAGAGAGAGAGAGACACAGAGAGAGAGAGAGACAGAGACACAGGCAGAGGGAGAAGCAGGCTCCATGCAGGGAGCCTGACATGGGACTCGATCCCAGGTCTCCAGGATCAGGCCCTGGGCCAAAGGCAGCACTAAACCACTGAGCCATCCAGGCTGCCCAAGTTTATTCATCTTTAACCCCTCCCTGTAATCCCCTTTAGAGTCTACTGCACCAGATTAGGGGCAGATCAAATTGGATAATTTTATGTTAAAATGCCTCTGTAGCCTGCAACCTCTCTGAGAACGCTAATGCCATCACTTACCCCTGCTTTGTAGAGACAGCTGTGGGCATATGACTCCCAGCTAAACTGAGGCAGCCACCAGGGCAGCTAGCTATCGCGTCGGATTCCTCTATTTTATTCCCAGTGGCAAGCATGTTATCTAGTACACATTAACTGCTCAAAAATGTTAGCTGAATAAATAAGTCCTTGGTACCCAAAGGGGAATATTACAAAAACACCACAGTGTGTTTCCTATCGGTTACATCTAGGAGGGATCTTTTCCAAAGTCAACTGTTACTAAAATACTCTACTCTGATTCTAACCTTCTGTCCAATTCCAACTTATGTCACACAACATTTGTGCTTCTTTGAGAGCAAAAACCATGTCTTAATCACTGCACTTCAGTGTGAGCTCCACATGAGCAAGGACTGGTTTTGTTCAGAGCTGAACTGCTGCACCTAGAGTAGAGCCTTGTGCTTTAGTAAAGCTCAATAAGGATTTGTAACTGAATGGTGTCTAACCCAGAACACCATGCTAGGCATTCAGTGAATGAATTCAGCTGAATAAAGAAATTAGTAAGCAAGGGGAGCACTGTCTCTTACTAATGTCACTTCCTAACATTCTCAACTGAGGCAGTATAGCGAGGTGGGTGGGTAGGCAAGCTCTGGAGTCAGATGATCTGGGTTTAAATCCTGACTCTCCTAATCATTAGCTGGGTGATCTAGAATAAACTACTGAACCTCTCTGTGCTTCAGTTTTCTTACCTATAAAATGGGGATGATAATAATTTTTAAAATAGGATTACATGAATTCATTTGAAGGATCCATAAAATAATTAGCACAGTACCAGGCACATAGTAATTACTGATATTTTTTTAATGAACATATCAGCCTCTTAATAACCTTCTGTGCCTCCCCTCTAGCTACAGGATAAGATCTAAAATCAAGGTCCTGTGACGGCTGGGTGGCTCAGCGGTTGAGCGTCTGCCTTTGGCTCAGGGCGTGATCCTGGGGTCCCAGGATCGAGTCCCACATGTCCCACATTGGGCTCCCTGAGGAGTGCCTGCTTCTCCCTCTGCCTATGTCTCTGCCTCTCTCTCTTTCTCTCTGTGTTTCTCATGAATAAATAAATAAGATCTTTAAAAATAAGTAAATAAAATCAAGGTCCCCACAATTTGGCCCCAATGTCCCTCTCTTCCAGTCTCATCTTCCTAGCTTTAACACTGATGACCCTTTACTGGCTTTTCCGCTAGGCCAGACACTCCACTAAGCAGTATATATCTATTCACTTACTTCCTTTTTCACAAGCCCTGTAAGGTAGGACTTTTTACTGCACACATTTCACTGAAGATGCGACCAAGGCCCAGAAAAGGGAAGTAACTTTCCCAGGGATACACAGCTTATCCCTAGAAAGTGAGATTCATCCCAGGACTCCCTGACATGAAAGTTCACTCTCTTATTCACTGGCCTCTTGAAATCCTTGCTAGGCAAAGTGCGGTCTATAGGCCAGTGCTACCAGCATCACCTGAGAGCTTGCTAGAAATGCAGAGTTTCGGGCCTCACCTCAGACCTACTGAATCAGAATCCTCATTTTCACAAGATCCTCCAGGCAATTTCTATGCACAGGAAAGTGTTGGAAGCAATGTTGTAAGCCACTTTCTACCAGTCAGACACAAAACTGATTAAATCAAATACCACATCTCAGCTAATCCCCACAACAATCTGGGAGGTATTAGGAAATCACCATTGTTATCCCGTTTTGCAGATGAGGACACTAAGGCTCTGAGAGCTAATGATCTTGACCTGAAGCCACCTGTGCCTGATCCCAGCATGATGCTCTGGCTATCTCCCTCTGCCTGGAGGGTCTTCCTTTGCTCTTTCCCCTTGAAATATTCTCATCTTTTAGGCTCCACTCAAAATCCCCTCCTGCTGGGTAAGCCTCTCTTATCCACATCGCATTGGACAGATTTATTTCTTCCCTCACAATCCCCACAGCTCCCTGTGCATACCTTTCTCTTGGCCCTATTTCATTCTGTTTTAAAGAAATATGTACTAAGTGCCTACCACATGCCAGACACATTGTAGGCATTGAGTAAATGTTTGCTTCCAAAGCACTGCTGCTTGAGTTTATCAGAGCACTTTTGTTACACCTGTGTTATCCCCCCACCTCCCCCAGTTCCTCTACGCTCCCAGGGCATAGTCTAGCATCTCTTAGGGCCTCAAAATCTTTAGGAAGTGAACTAAATGGTCTTCATTGTAAAGATGAAATTTGCCTAAAGATGAGTAAAATGTTTGCCAAAAGTGAGGCCTTGCAATTCCTAAGGGTGCCAAGGTGATAGGCATTTCTCTGCCCACCACCACTGATCTTTGGGCTGACACTGGTGCCAGAAGCAACCGCTGTCACAAGAGTCACAGATATTTGAAAATCTAACCCTCTTTTCTTCCCCCCCACACTGTCAAAGGAAGGCCCAGAAACAGGCAACTTCTTCAAATTCCCTGCAGTTTAGAATCAGGTCCCCAGTAATCTTCTGCCATTTCACAAGGAAAAAGGGCAAAGGTGACTGAGATGTACAGCAAAGATCATGGAGACAACAGAGAAGCTAATAGAGCCCATGCCCTGCCTCTCCTTTTGCGGGAGGCCTGGTTAGACCACGTGTTTCAAGGCCTCAATTTCCTCAGCTGTAAAATGAGGGGGTTGGACTAGTTTCTAATGCTCCTTCCAGCTCTGAGATGCTGTGCTATAAAATGGGAGAAATGTGAACCTTTGGTTGCTATGATCTGAAAATATTTTGAATGTGGAGAATCAAATTGTACAGCAGTGCATGAACAAAATAATATGTTAATGACTAAGAAGATTGTATTTAATCCAATGGGAAACAGCAGAGCAGCCGCTGCTGGTGAGATGTGTGTGTGTGTGGCTTCTTTCCTTGAGCTCAAACATGTACTTTGAATCACTAATATAGTAATCAGGCCTCTGGCAGCCTGTCTTGCCCAAACACACACACACACACACACACACACACACACACACACTTGTCACTTCAAATTAAAATGGGGCAGGGGTGGGGGCGGCGCGGAAACCCACCACCGCAGCTGACATCTTTGCTGTATTTGGATTTGTTCTATTTTTTTAGGAAATTTTTATCGTGGTGAAGGTCCTGTATTAGCTTCTGGAGCCCTCTGATCTCCAAACTGGGACACGTGGGCCGGGAGCTGGGGGTGTTGCAGGCCAACCGCCCCCCACCCTGGGCCGTCACAATCCTGTCGGGCAGCGGGGCCCGCAGATCCCCACGGCGGGGAGCGGTCAGATCCACCGGCCCCGAGGCACCGCGGCCAAGCACGTGCTCGCGGCCGTAGCTGCGGAGAAGATGAGCGCGCACCTGCTGCGGGTCGCGCCCGGCCAGGCGGCGGCGGCGGTGGGGGTTAGGTGGCCTCTGGTGCCTCCCCCGCGAGTTCCTGCCCGCCCGAGGGCGCCCGCCCCCCGCCCGCCCCGCAGGCCCGAGCCCCCGCCCCCCGCCCGACGGCCGCGCCCGCGCCCCGGCCCGCGCGGATTGGCCGGCCTCGCGGCCAGGTGAGGCGCCCCGCCCCTCGGCTCCAGGTGCGGCGGGGCGACCGGGGCTGCGGCCGGGGCCGGGACCGGCGGCCGCAGCGCCATGGCCGAGTCCCAGCTGAGCTGCCTGGACGAGGCGCACGTGAACGAGAGGGTGACCGAGGCGCAGGCCGCCTTCTACTACTGCGAGCGGCGGCGGGCCGCACTGGAGGCGCTGCTGGGCGGCGGCGAGCAGGCCTACCGCGAGCTGGTCCAGAAGGAGCAGCTGCGGGGCTTCCTCTCCAGCCAGGAGCAGCAGGCCCTCCGCGCCGCCTGGAGCCCCTACGAGGCCGCCGCCGCCGCCGCCGCCGCCGCCCGCGGCAAGAGCAAGGCCAAGGCCAAAGCGTCGGCGCAGGCCGAGCCCGAGCCCTGCGAGTCCCTGGCCTACTGGCCCGACCGCTCCGACACCGAGGTGCCCCCGCTGGACCTGGGCTGGACCGACACCGGCGTCTACCGCGGCGTGAGCCGCATCACCGTCTTCACCCACCCCCCCAAGGAGGAGAAGGCGCCCCACCTCAAGCAGGTGGTCAGGCAGATGATCCAAGAGGCCCAGAAGGTAGGCCCCCACCCCAGACCTGTGCGACCCCCACCGGCAGCGCCTGGGACCCGGCCCCACCTCCGAGGCAGGGCCTGGGGCAGGACTACCCCGGGCCGCTCTGGAAAATGGGCCCAGAACCCTCCCTCGGGTCGAGGGGCTGGTGAGGCCTCTACAGAGGATGGATGGGAATGTGTTTGGCGAATTACAAGGTGGTGGACAGTTTGTCATTATTACAGTGTCCGGAGGGCTGGCTTTCCTCCGCTCTGGGCTTCTATTTCCTTGACAAGTTAGTCTCTTGTAGGGAGAAGGGGGCTGTGGGGCCTTGTGGCAAAATGGGCCACTCAGAGGTCTTGATGACAACCCATGGGCGGCCCAGGGATTTACACAACAGATCCCAAGCGATATTCTCATTTGGTTCTCAATCAGCCCCAAGAACTGGGTGCTGGGACTTCCCTACCCCAGCCGAGCTGTTCGTTAGGAGGCCCCCAGAGTCAAGACTGGGCTGGCATTCACACCCCCTTGGGGGCCAGTACTAGAAGTCAAGCAGCCTAGAGTGAATGAAGAACTATTTTGAGCACCCGCTATGGGCTTGGCTCTGTGCTGGCCACTTTGACAAGGCACATAACTGGAATCAACAGCCGGGGCAGGGAACCCTGGGTGACGGGGTGGTTGAGCACCTGCCTTTGGCCCAGGGCAGGATCCTGGAGACCAGGGATCGAGTCCTACGTTGGACTCCCTGCATGGAGCCTGCTTCTCCCTCTGCCTGTGTCTCTGCCCCGCCCCCCCCTCTCTCTCTGTCTATCATGAATAAATAAATAAAACTTTAAAAAAAAAAAAAAACAGCTGGGGCAGGGTGCGGGTGCAGTGTGAGAAAGCTCGCACTGTGTCTACTCTGCTTGGGGGCTGACCTCAAGAGGGGATGTTTCCACAGTAGCTGGTTGGAATACTGATGGGCCAGTAGGTTGTGGGGCAGGGAGAAGAGTTTAATCTTTACTCTCTGCCCTTGGGTAGGGGCACCTGGGTAGAGTTGTCAGATAAAAAATGGGACATTCCATTAAATTTGAATTTCAGACAACAAATAATTTTTAGTATCTGTATGCCTCAAATATTGCATGGGGCATACTGATACTAAGATGTGTGTTGTTCATCTGAAATTCAAATTTAATGGAGCATTCTCTAGTTCTGTTAGTTAAATCTGGCTTCCGTGCACAGATATTTGAGGAACACCAGCAATCTTTTGTGCCCAGTTCAGAGTATACAACAGGAGTGGCTTGGACCCACCCTTCTAATTTAACTGGATGGATGTGGTTGAGTCCTGTTACCCCTTGAGGCTGAAGTGGCCTGGGAGGAAAGACTAATCTAGAAAGACCAGTGGTGACGCTCCTTTTCCTGGAAGGGATGATGCAGGTTGTTGGCTAGATCGGCTGCCAGAAGGAAGAATGAACTTTTCACTGTCCAAATGCCCTCCTCCCCCGGTAAGAAGTTCCTCCTAATTTGCCTGAGCTTTCTTTGTATATTGCATCCTGCAAAAGAGAAAGGCAAGTGTGAGAAGAGGAGGAGAAAGGACAAAGGATAATAGTACTGTAAATGCTGTTCAGCTGGAGCAAGAGGTCAGGTCTCACGATGCAATCCTCAAAGCCTTGGTTCGTTAGTGCTTCCTGGGTGCCAGGCCCAATGCTAGTAATTTGCTTTCATTTTCTCTCTTGCTTTTCACAACAACTAGGTGAGATGGGGATTTGCCTTATTTTTTATTCTGAACAGTTACTTGCCAAAGGTCACACAACTAGTAAGTGGCTGTGCCAAGATTCGAAAGCCAAAGTCCTTGCCCTTAACCACTGTGCTGTCCTGCCCTGCTCTCTGATGGTAGTGCCCCAGGACTAAACCGAGGGGGGTGAATGGAGCTAGCTTGGTCACAACCTGGGGTACAGATTTTGTGTCCCTGTTAAAAGAAAAGAAGAGACAGGACCCCTGCCCACAGAGGCTGCCAGTCCCATGTGGGATGTCAGGAGTCTCCTGTGGAATGTAAAGTTCTTCACTCTTTAAATGTTTAACAATAGAAACTTTAACAATTGTGAACAAATCCAATGTGTACATATTGAGCTAGTAGTTATTTCCTAAGTGCCCACTATGTGCCAGGCGCCGGCCATAGAAGCACATAAGTTGTGGGTTTTGCCCTCCAAGAGTTAATTAACTCAGATACTGGGGGAGACACTGGAAGGAAAAGTAAGGAAAAGCGTTGTTGTTGTTGTTTTTTTTTTTTTTTAACCTAATCTGGGAGGGCTTCCTGGGGGAGGTGAATTGCAGAGTTGAAAGGGGAAAGAGAAGGAAACTGGAATGGGTGGTTTTTCCATTAAGAGACTTGGGAACAGGAGCAAGAGATTTTTTTTCCTTCAGAATAGCAAGTGCTATGGGGGTGTCTGGGTGCGCCTGGGTGGCTCAGTCAGTTAAGTAGGCAGGCTGCATTTGGCCCAGGTCATGATCTCAGGTCCTGGGATCAAGCCCCTCAGCAGGGAGTCTGCTTCTCCCTCTCCCTCTGTCTCCCCACCCCCACTTCTGCTCTCTCAAAATAAATAAATAAAATATTTAAAAAAACAAAACAGCAAGCAGCTTTGGCAGGAGGAAAGAGCTATGGTGGTGGAAGCTAAGTACTAGGTGGGGCCTGGTGCGAGCATCCTAACACTGAGTCTAGAGCAGGTGAGCACACCCTATCAGAGGCAGCTTCTGAACCTATCTATGACCCCTTAACTCCCAGGCCTCTGGGGGCCCCACTGTCACTCAAGTCTCTACAGCACCTTCTTCTCAGAGACCCCATGAAGTAGGCAGGACAGAGAGGTTGACCTGTTTCACAGGTCACAACTGAGGGACAGAGGAGGAAGGGAGTTTGCCTGAAGATCACATGGTTGGTGATGGAAAGACCCAGACCCCTCGCTTCTGCTCTAGAGGCTACACCCTTTTACCTCCATCTGCTCCTGACTCCCCCAGCTTGTTCGGCTGGTAAGCAACCTTCCACAGCTGTTCCTCTACACTTTCCCCCTTCCTTTTCACCCTGATGCCTTGAGGGAGTTTCCTTTGTCTGCAGGGGAAGTAGTTGGCCTGCTGCGGCCTGGCTGCGAGGCCAGGTAAGGCAGGCTGAGATGGTTTCTGTGCTGAGATGAGGGGCTGTGGTAGGAGGCAAAAGGACATGCACCCATCCAGCTGCATCCCGGAGAGTTCGTAGTTTATCTCATTTCATCTTCAGAAGACCTTCATGAGGCTCTATTGTCTTTATTCCTGAATGACAAACAGAAAACTGAGGCACAGGGGAGTAGGCAGGACTTTACCCACTGCCACAGACCTGTGAGGGCTTCCCACCTGGCCTTGGATCGAGAGAAGGGAGCCTAACTAGGAGACAGTTTGAAAATCTAGGGACACCTGGGTGGCTCAGTGGCTGAGCATCTGCGTTTGGCTCAGGATGTGATCCCAGGGGTCCTAGGATCGAGTTCTGCATCAGGCTCCCTGCAGGGAGCCTGCTTCTCCCTCTGCCTGTGTCTCTGCCTCTCTTTCTGTCTCTCATGAATAAATAAATAAAATCTAAAAGAAAATCTGATTGAGGGTGAGGGGAGGCAGAGGGCACTGAAGAGACAGGCCAGCAGGTGTAGAGGTGGGACCTGGTGGACTGGGAGGAAGGCCTCCAAAGCGGCCAGTTGTGTGTGTTTCTAGGCCTCTGTGGATGGCGGAAGGCCCTTGTGGCTGCACTGGCTCTGCTGGCTGTGCTGGCTAGCTGGCATTTAGACACTTGGCCATGTTTACTTGTGGGGTGCAGTTTTTTCCTGCTGCCTTTTCCCCCTTGAATGATCTGCTTATTTTAGTGTCACTGAATGATGGACTTTGTGTAAGCTAGCTGCAGGCAGAAAAGGTGTCTTCAGGGACCAAGAAATGAGTTCCTGGCCTGTCTCATGCTGACAGAGATGACCAGGGGAGGTGGCTACTGCGGCTGCTCAGGTCACTGACTGCAGAGGGCCAGGAGAGACCTCAAGCCAGACCATGTGTAGACTGGGAAATTTTGGGTTCTTATGTACAGGAGCAGAGGGAGAGGACCAAACGGCTGCAGTTTGGGTGGGCTCGTGATTTGGAAGGAGCATGTTCATCTGGTCACTGGACAGATATTTCAGCGTTACTGTGTGCTAAGCACATTAGCAGAAAACAGGCATATAAAACACACCCCTGCTCTTGAGTAGCCAGCTAATCTACTAAAGCATCATTAGAATATGCTAAGTGCCTGACAGAGGGCATAGCAGCAGGGGCATTAACCCAGACCCAGGTTAGGGAAGGCCCTTTGACGCTGAGGATCTGGCCACAAGCATGTCCAAACGCAACAGGAAGGCTGAGATTGCACCAAGCCTCCACCCATCTTTGCATCTCCACCCTGTGCCTGGTGGCATCTGTTTTTGAGGCTCCTCCATGGGTTTAGAGAGGTTGCCTACAGAATAGAAAATTTACTGGCCCCCTACCTCATTGACTGACCCTTGACCTCGCACTCCTGGGCCTCACACCCAAATGCACTTCACTGCCAACCACACAGTGAGTGCCTTGTGTCCTTTGAGACTCAATCATCACATGAGGCAGAGTATTATCTTCATTTCTGCAGGGAGTCATCTGAGGTCCTAAAGGGTGAAATGGCTTGTCTTTAGACCAAAGACAAAGAGATTTTATAGCCTCTCCAGGTCTGTGGTCAGAATTACCAATGACTATAGACAGACAGAAGATTACAGACAGAACCCAAGAGAGGCAGGCTGGTAGACCAGGCAGTTTTGATGAGCCAGGAGCTCTTCACTCCTGTTGCAGCCAGACCTGCCTGGCTAATGGGAGACAGACGAGCATGTAACAGGCCTGGCCCTACCCCTGCCTGCCTGCTGATGGCTTTGTCTCCTTTCTTTCAGGACCCAGCTCAGGTGCTGTCTCTTCCTTGGCACTTTATCAAATTTTCAATTCAAAAGTGACCATTTTGGGAGGCACCTGGGAGCCAGTTAAGCATCTGACTCTTAAAAAAAAAAGCATCTGACTCTTGATTTCAGCTTGGATCATCATCTCAGGCTCGTGAGATCAAGCCCCATGTGAGACTCTGCACTGGGCATGGAACCTGCTTAAGATTCTCTCCCTTCCTCTGCCCTCTCCCCGAAACTCCACACCTCCCCCATCCCTGAGCTTATTCTAAAAAAATAAAAATTAAAATTAAAAAAAGCCACCTTTTTGTTGTCAGACATGGCCCCTTGTTTGTTCCAGGTTTGTGCCTGACACACAGCTCACTTTGGGAGAGCTCGTTTTATCCTCAGGGACTAGCAGCTTTAGAGGAATGAGACCCCACCATATCCTCTGAGTCTCCTTTACAGGGCCCCAGTGGTCACAGGCAGTCAGTATTTGTATAAAGGGTTGGAAACTGTCTCCGATTGGCCATCCATCTCTTTCCATCCCTGTAGAGAAGCAAGTGTCTGGAGAAGTCCCCTGTTGAACTGCGTGTTACCCAGGAGATTCCTTTCATCCCCATTGTAACAAACTGCAAAAGGGTTTGGGGAAAAGCAGCAGAGCAGGAGGCATGGTTAGAGGTCTGGAGAGTTGATGGGGGTGAACACCTGGGGAACATGTGCCCAGGGGGTAAGGCAAAGTCTTGGGGTCTCTGGCTCACCATGCCAGGAGACACACCTTGCAGGTGGCTGTTTGCCACTAAGTAAAGCTAGTCTTCCTCTATTAGCCTCGATCAGCGCTTCCCTCGTTCAAGGACATCCAGCAAATAGTGCCAAGCCCTGTCTCTGTACTGGGCCCCATGCTGGGCACTGGGATATTGGCATGAGGTAGATAAAAAAACAAAAAGAAGTCTGATCCACCTAACCCTTCTTCTCTACACGAGTAACCATCCCACACAGACTTTGTTACAGAGGCACAGGGCAGTTCCAGAGTCCTTGTCCCACTGAGGCTGGTGGATTATGGTGCAGCTGCAGCTCCAAGGACTGAGCACAGCCCTTCCGGGATCTTGCCCCAGCCTGTCCCGGCACCCCTGCCAAGCCCCGAGCTCTTTGGCTGTTGGATTCTAAGCGTCTCTCCTTTATGCTCAATCACTGATCCTAGGAGCCAGAATTTCAGAGCAATGGAGACCCAGCTTCATGTCAAGGTCAAGCACAGGCCTTGAAAGACCTTTAAATCGAAAGATCTTGGTTTCTGTCTAGATCTGGCCACTCAATAGCTGTGTTCCTTTGGGTAAAGCACTTCCTTCTCTGAGGCTCCTGATCTGCAAAATGGGAGGATGATCCCTAGATTTCTGGATGGTTTTAAAAAACAAGGATGAGGAGGGGCACCTGGGTGGCTTAGTTGGTTAAGTGTCTGCCTTCAGCTGAGGTCATGATCCCAGGATCTTGGGATCGAGCTCTGCATCAGGCTCCCTGCTCAGTGAGGAGCCTTCTTCTCCTTCTCCCTCTGCTTACTGCTCCCCCTGCTTAATTCTCTCTCTCTCTCTGTCAAATAAATAAATAAAATCTTTAAAAACAAAACAAGGAGGAAACTATGTATGAAAACTAAGGATACCAAGAATGTAGCCCACAAATGTCAATTGTTCTGGAAAGTACCTGCTGCCTTCTCAGCCTTCTTTCAGAGCAGGGGAGGGAATGTGGCCGAATTTCCTCCCAGGAAGTAGGGATGCCACGTCCAGGAAATGAATTAGGAGAGTTAGGAGTCACTTCCCATTGTTGGGGCTGGGGACCCTATGCAGGTGTATTTCCTTTTTCTTCCTTGTGAGAGAAGACCAGCTGCCCACTACCCTCCACCCCTCCCACCAATCCCACTGCATTTACCTGTTGGCCTTGCTTTGGTGGTAGCTGTTTGTCAGAGCAGCTGTCTGCCTGTCTCCACTGTCTGCAGGGCTATGGGATCTGAATAGGCAGCCACAGATCTTCTCTAAGATCTGCCATGGGCAGAGACAAGACAGGAAGGCATAGAGGTGTCCCAGTTCCTAAACTGGGCATCCCCAAGGGTGTTCCCCTCACACAGTCATTCAGAAGGGCCTGACTGGCTGCAAAGCCCAGCCCAAAGAGCCTGAGGGCAGTCTGGAAATATCCTCAGGAACTAGAGCTTTCAGAGTTGGGCAGTGGGGCGTAGGAAGACCAACCGTGCTTCTCTCTGGAGGAGAAAGAGGCCTGGCTTAGTTCCTCTAAAATCTGACACTGAGTCCCTGAAACTCTGAGGATGGGTGTTTCCCAGGGAGCTCAAACATCAACGATGGGGCCTCAATAAAGGGGTACCTTCTTCATGACCTTCTCTTGGTTTCATGGGGAGCAGATCCAGGTTTGTTGGGTTGTGGTCTCCCGACCAGGCTACTGCCAAAGGAAGGAAGAGTACACAGTTGGGAGCTGGGAGCCTAGGTGTCCTCATTCTTGCTCAGATTGTCTCTGTCCTCACCCACTTGGTGACCCTGCCTCAGGCGTCATCTCTGCATCAGTAAATGGGGATAATTCTTGCTTTCTTGCTTTCTTTCACGAGTCTGCTGAGGCTCTAAAGCAAGACTGGGAGACAGCTCTTTGAAAAAGATGAGTAATGTATGCAGATAAAACGGATTTCTATGAAGAGGGGCTAACGTGGTTGAAAGATGGGCGCTGGGATCCCTGGGTGGCGCAGCGGTTTAGCGCCTGCCTTTGGCCCAAGGCGCGATCCTCGACACCGGGGATCGAATCCCACGTCGGGCTCCTGGTGCATGGAGCCTGCTTCTCCCTCTGCCTGTGCCTCTGCCTCTCTCTCTGTGTGTGACTATCATAAATAAATACAAAAAAAATTAAAAAAAAAAAGAAAGATGGGCGCTATGCTGTTTCCTTTAATTAATCCAATCCTCAGCCCCTCACAAGGGATGCACTGTTTTCCCAGAGGCTCAGAGAAAGCACAAGGTCATAGAATTCATAAGAAGCTAGCTGGGATTCCACCCGGGTCGGAGTTCAAGGCTTCTGTGCTTCTGCTACAAATGCCATTACCCTTGGGGATTGTCCTCTGGGGCCACCTCTTCCTTCTGAAACTTAGAGAAAAAAGGTGTATTTGTTGCCAGCCAGGCTCTGGGAAGGTCACAGACTAGTTTGGAGACAGACAAGTACAGGGCTGCTAGCTGCTCTGATCTGTGCCGACTAGGTGAGAAGATTCTACTTGGAGACATTGGGGCAGGTGTCACCTGGAAACTGAGTGCAGGTAGCTTCCAGGGACCTACGCTGTCCTCTTAATGGCCACGCTCTGGCCCCCCTGGGGCTTGTGACCTCACTGAGCAGCTGAGGCCTTGCTGGGATTCCCAGCCACCCCCCTAGTCCTTCCATACTCTCAGCCCCTAGGATGCTGCCTCACCTTGGCTGGTGGCCAGATCCACCTCCCTTTTCTCAGAGTGTATAAGGCAGAGCCTGTTCTTGGGCAGGATTCCAGTCTGGGGGATGGGGGGAGGTGGGGAGCAGGGCAGAGTCCTGGCTGCCTGCCTGCCTGCCTGCCTGCCTGCACTCCTGGCACCGGCCTGAGCAGCCCCCACCGGCCTGACTCACTCCAGTGACCCCTGCTAGATCCTTCCCCCACCGCACCTCACCACCCCGGGTGCTATGACCAGTCAGCTTCACCTGGAGCTGCTGCTGCCTTGTCTGGTTTTGTTTTTCCTTCTCTGAAATCTGTGGAGTCTGTGGACTTGCTAGTGATCGCATAATCTTAGCCCTGGGTTAGAGCCTATGCTTTACTAATTATTAGTCTCCCTGGACCAAGTTTCCAATAATCTGTAAGCTCCGCCCTGCACAGCTTGTGTGGTGGTCATCTTTCTGTTGGGCCCCTCGAAGTACTGCCTGGGCATGTGGCAGGCTCTGGATAAGTATTCTTTTTGTTCTCTCTTCTAGCAGTGAGTCAGCAAATGCTTGGGGCAGTGGCAGGGCTCAGGGTTCTTTAACCTTTTGGTGGGTCCCAGAGGACAGACTCTGAGTGTTCTTTATTCCCCCTTCTCTTCCCTGGAGATGCCACATATGTGTTCATTCATTTAACATGGTGTTGGGGACCTACTATGTGCCCAGTTCGAGAAATATACAGCGGAATGAAATATGGAGCCTGACCTTGAGTCTAATAGAGGTAAAAAGAAGGCCTAAGTCTGAAGGAGGCAGGGCATTTGGGGGAGGGGG
The DNA here is from genome assembly GCF_048164855.1 of Canis lupus baileyi. Taxonomy (NCBI): domain Eukaryota; kingdom Metazoa; phylum Chordata; class Mammalia; order Carnivora; family Canidae; genus Canis; species Canis lupus. The sequence goes on along the minus strand of NC_132848.1, from coordinate 27,764,115 downwards.
TCAATGGCTGTTCTTAGCACTTCAGTGCCAGACATACACAGGTGCCAGCCCTTTTAGAATATATTATTTCATTTCATTTCCACAACAAATCAGCAACCTTCCGTTTTACAGACAAGGAAACAAGTTCAGAGGGGACAGGGTCACACCTCTGGTTACTAGTGGAGCTGCATGGAACTGAGTCTGATTCCCACGGAGTTCCAGGAGAGCAGAGGCCTCCCAGGAATTGACAGCTGAAGCAGCCAGTGTGGGAAGGAGGGCGAGGGGGCCATGTAAGGCCAGAGGCCACAGAGGATGAGAATTTACTTTATTCACTTTATTTGCTGCACCCCAGTGCTCTCCAGACCACCTTCCCCAACCACACTCCTCCCTGCACTCTCCTCTCTGGGGAAACCCTCCCAGGTAGCATCACTTGGCAGTTATCCTTTCTGAGGATCTAAGAGTTATCCTTTCTGCTTCTTAGAACCTCCCGGGTCACTGCCAACCCCAGTTGTCTTGCCCTGGTGAATCAATCAAGAAATACCTCAGTAGGGATCCCTGGGTGGCACAGCGGTTTAGCGCCTGCCTTTGGCCCAGGGCGCGATCCTGGAGACCTGGGATCGAATCCCACGTCGGGCTCTTGGTGCATGGAGCCTGCTTCTCCCTCTGCCTATGTCTCTGCTTCTCTCTCTCTCTCTCTCTCTCTCTCTGTGACTATCATAAATAAATAAAAATTAAAAAAAAAAAAAAAGAAATACCTCAGTAGGTACTTTCCGAGTCTTGCCTTGCTCTGCCTGTGTATTGTATAGTGTTCCCAACACCAGGCCAGTAACCCAGACCAGCAGCTGATCCTAAAAATCATCTGTGTATCATTTAATTTTTTTTTAGCAGCTGATTTATCTTCCTAATTATGTTTAGCTTTAAGCTAATGTTAAAATGAGCTTGCATTAGATAATTTTCACTAATTAACACCAACTTAGTGCAGGGAAATCATCCCAGAAGCCCTCCGTGGGGCAAGGAAAAGCTGGCCTAGGATCTTAAAAAGAATTGCTATGCTTACTCCCTAGCGGGTCACATATGGTTCTTCGCGGCTAAATTAGTTGACCTTGCTCACGTGGGTACGATCTGCTTTCCTTCTCTGGAGAGCTAGCCTGGGTTTCTTACATATTGTCCCCTTCATCAGCCTATTTTGGGGTATGAGTGTCAAGAGGGTGACAGCCTCACAGGGTCAGATCAACAGAGAGTGAGTCCCAGTGGCACACGGGAGGGAAACATGACCTTGCAGGGTCAGGAACAGAGACCAAGTGGTCTGGGAGAGGAAGCAGCCTGGCTGGGGTGGGATTAGGCTCCTGTGGCTACCCCTGCATCATGGGCATCCCAGGATCCTAGTGTTTAATGATGTCTAATTAGCTTGAAACAATGTAACATGGCCATAGACAGCTGGGGAGCCTCAGCTGACAAAGCACAGATGCCCTGCTGGTGGAATGGGGGCAACCTGGCCTCTGAGCAGAGCAGGACTCCACTGGTCTTGGCTCTGCCTTCTTGGTGGGCCAGGGCTCTGGACCAAACTGTGTCCTTAGCATCCCGAGGGAAGCCCCCTACTGCAGAGGTGTTTTTAGAACATTTATAGCAGGTCAGGCTCTGGATAGGAGGGAATGACAGGTCCCTGCTCTCCCCCTGCCCCACTCCAGTGCTCAGGACTGACACAGGCCTGAGCAGTTGAGCATCCTGGGAAGGGCACAGACTGCCCTAAGGGCAGGGGACAGAGAAGGATCCTGGGACACCCTCTGGGAAGAGTGAAATAAGGCCCTCTACAGAGAAAGGGCACCCATCACCCCAAGGATAGGGTGGTCGCAGCATGATTTAGGGCATGAGGTCAAGGCTGGGGGCCTGCTGGTGTGTTTGGAGAACACAGAGTGATTCCTGTGGTACGAGTTTATTGGAAGCACAGGGAGGGTCTTCAGCTGGGCTAAAGGCTGGATTCTGTAGGCAGCCTGGGGTCAGTGTGTTTGAGCAGGGGAATGACATGTTTGGGATTGTGTTGCTGGGTCTGCCTGCCAAGAGGGAGAGGGATTGTGTTGCAGGATTTCTCTGCCTTTAGTGCCCGCAGCTCTTGGTCATGCCACTTTGAAAAATGAAGAGCTAGAGCAGATGAAGAGTGGTGGGTAGCAGGGCCAAGTTTACTGAGCAAAAGTACAAAGCTTCCAGACAGGGGACCCCTGGGTGGCTCAGTCAGTTGAGCGTCTGCCTTCAGATGCTAAACTATATTGGGCTTCCTGCTTAGCAGAGAGTCTGCTTCTCCTTTTCCCTCTCCCTCTTGTGCTGTTCCCCCTACTTGTGCTCTCTTGCTCTCGCTCTCTCTCAAATAAATAAAATCTAAAAAATAAAAAAAACAAAAAGCAAAAACAAAGCTCTCAGAGAGGGAGGGGGGCCCGAGAGGGTTGCCCTCAGAGTTCCTATGTTTAGGGGGTTTTATGAACTCTTTTGTGGAACTTTCTTAAGCAACCAGAGTGTGCTGAGTCGTGCCCAACAGGGTCACATATCTGTCTACCTTTTAGGTTAATGTCTGTGCACTGAAAGGTTTGTTTTTGCTGACATCTGGGGGCTTATGTCCTAACTGCCCCTTGCCCATGATGGTGACAAATGCTATGTAGTTGTCTTATCTTAGGACGTTTTGCAGAAGTCACTTCTGCAAGGGCTGCAAAGCAGTGCAGTCGTGTCTAAGCTGCAGCGCAGGATGTTAGTGCTGTTTTATCTTAGCTGACCTGACTCTGTATTTTCTTGTCGGGGACCCTGGCCCTGACCACCTAACTGTCCAACTTGCTCCTAACAATTGGGACTGCGTGAGCTGGTATCCCATCAAGCTAATGCTGAGCATCAGAGGGCAGCCACCGTACCAGGTTCCTAGCAGACTCTACTGCATTTCTGTGCTTCCTCATGGGACCGTGAGGCAGCTTCAGTTTACAGGTAGAATCCAGAGGTCTTCCCGCCAGCGTGGGATCCCTGACTCCAAAGTCAGCTTTCCTCACTGCAATACACTCTTGGACGAGGGGTCTAGCAGAATGAATCTGGAGCCCAGGGTGGGACGTCTCAAAGGGGATGGGGGCAGGGCCAGGCAGTGTTCCGTGGGTGTCCTCTCCAGGGGGGCTGTGCCGACCTCCCCTGTTGGCTCTCCTCTCCCTTTTACCCCAGGGAGCGGAATCAGAAAGCATAGCATAAAGGTTTCTCATCCAGTTGTTCCCACCCTACCTGTGCAGAATTGGTGATAATTCAGATGGAGCCTGCTGCAGTCTTGATGACGAAAGTGAGTCTGGTGTGCCCAGGGCGCTGAGAGTCCCCCCCCCTCCCCCCAGATGAGTTGTTTCCATCCTCTGGCAGCACCTTGCTGGGCTCCACTAACAGCTGTGCCGGTGAGGTTCCCAGGGCCACCTCGGGGTCCTCTCTACTCAGGCAGCTGTTTGCTCACCGCCATCCAGCTGCCCATGTGCAGCTACAGACACCCAGCATCGCTCGAGGAACAGTGCATCCTACAGACTCTCCACTTAATTGAGCTGCCCTTCCCTTTAATTAGTTCAAGTTCTGACCTTTCTGTAAGTGTAGTGTTGTCTAGGCTTTAATCACCACCCCAGGCTGGGCCTGCCGGGCATGGTACTGAACAAAGGAGAAACATCTCCACCTTGATGTCTGAGCCTGCGGGCGGTCCCAGCAGCTGGCTCCCTGGGAGCGTGGCGCCCCCTCACTGGCTCTCTCCGACTCCGTCTCTTGTCGCCCCTCCCCTGAAGTGCTGGCCCTTTCGTCCTGCGTTCAGTCTCTAGGAGAGAAGATGGGCACTGCTCACACCAGGCCAAGCCCCGTGCTCCTGCGCCGCCTGCATCGTCTCACTTCAAACCCGGAACTTCTCTGTGAAGGCATCACCTCCCCATTTGAGGAAACTGGGCCTTAGATTAAGTGACTCACTCTAGAGGTGCCTGGGGGGCTCAGTCAGTTGAGTGTCTACCTTTAGCTCAGGTCATGATCTTGGGGCCCTGGGAATCAGCCCCACATTGGGGTCCCTGCTCATCAGGAAGCCTGCTTCTCCCTCTCCCTCTGCCCCTCCCCCTGCTTGTACTCTCTTACTCTCTCAAATAAATAAATAAAATATTTAATAAAAAAGTAATTAAATGACTCACTCAAGGCCATACAGCCAGTAAGACTGTCTGCTTCCAGAGAGTGTATTCTCTTGCAACTACCAGTCAGAACTCGAAGCATGACCCATCCACCACCTGCATTCAGATCACCTGGGGGAAAAGGTATTGCTGAAATGCATTATTTAAGGACTTGCTAGATCAGAATCTCTGCAGATGGGGCTCTTGAATCTGCACGTTCAATAAGCACACACCCCCATCCCCAGCCCACCCTGAATGATTCTTTATACGCTGGAGTTTGACAGCCACTGCCCTATAGACCTTGATCTCTCTCTGGGTAGATAAGAGGAGACTCCTGACTGGCTGACCCAGCACTACCGTCCAAGGGAAAGGTAAGGGCTGCTCTCTGGTCCCAGGCACACTGACTGTCCTGGGCTGCCAGATAGGTGGCCAGCTGCTGCCCTCCCTACCCTGAGGAACTTTAGGGCTCACAGTGTGGGTTGTTAGCCCCATTTACCTATGAAGGGGCCCTGTTAATGGCCCCTTATAACCGTACAGCTTTTTCGTGGGATTCCATGAGCATGACCTCATCTGAACCTCCCAACAGCCCTGGGAAGTAAATGTCAGGGCTCCAAGCTCACATACGTCATTACCAGGAAGCAGGGACTGGAACCACTGCTGTACCTTGGTGGGCTTTCTTCCCTTCCTCCCCAGAAAGATGTGACTATCAGCACCCTTGCAGTGAACAGGCTTGGCCTGTGGCCCCTTCCTGCTCCCACAGAGCAGAGGGAGGAAGGGGTGGATCTTTGCCAGCAAGGACAGCCACACCTGCCCCAGTGCACACAGCTCCACGTCAGCAGAGCCAGGGAAACTGTGAAGGAGAAAGTGGTATTGTCCTGCTCTACTGAAGCATCCTGGTTTTGTGTGACCAGAAGTGGGCTGGGGTCCTCGCCAGAGAAGATCCCTGCCCAGAGCTGCCCTGTCCCCATCACTGGGGGGTAGGGGTGTGACGGGGGTTGGTGGGTGATGATGGGTTGGTGATGCTATAGGGAAGCTCAGGACTGGGGTCAGAAGGCCAAGCTTTAGTCTCACCTGTGCCCAACAGAGTAAATTAACCTTGGGGCTGGGTTCCAGCTGTGAAGTTGCCTTTTACTTCTGAGATTTCGGGAGTCTGGAATGTCCTTCAGTGCAGGGGCTAAGTGCTCAGGTGCAGCCTATGCCCTGCACGCAGGCACAGCCGGGAGGCTTTGTGGGGCTGACATGCAGCCCGTCACAGGGAGGACGACCTCCCTTTTGCAATTTGCACAAAGGTGCTTGCCCTATGTGCTGCTAGCAGCCCTGCCTCCTGGCCTGATGTACTTTGGTTAAGTACTGTCCTCATGTACGAGCTGGCTGCTCCTTTAAGATATTAGGTGGGTAGAACAGAGACAGACCAGACCTTTGAGCTGTCGCTCAGGTGGCAGTCTTAAAAAGGCACCCACTTCTTTTCCCTTCTGTGCACCCTTGAGGAAGAACATTAACTCTGCCTTCCAGCAAGAGGATCTTACCAGGAATCTTGCTGTATTATTTTTTTTTCCTCCACCCTAGTGCCTTGTCATTAATGAAATAAAAGAGATGACTACAAAAGCTCCATCTGCACCCCACAAATGCAACATGTAGACATTCATTCCGCAAACACAGAGAACTGACTCGGTGTAGAGATGTCCCCTGAGGGTGGAGATGCTGATAGAAATCACGTGGTCCCTGCCATCTAGGAGCCCACAGCCCAGTGAGGGACAGAGCTGTTCAGCAGATGTTACTTGCACTAAGATGTCACGGACTCTCGCTTGCCTGGAATACAACGTGGGCAGGAAGCAGGGAGTGGCAAGCACTGCTGGGGAGGGAGAAGTTCAGGAAATTCTTGGCTGAGCTTGAAAGCTGCATAGGAGTTTCATAAGGTATAGAAAGAATAGGAACAAAAGGACTCAAAACCACCCAATGTGTGTAAAGGTGCTCAAAAGGGAGTGGCAGGGTGATGCAATTTTGCCCCAGGAGACATTTACCAGTCATACCTACAGATATGTTTGGTTGTCACCACTTGGAGTGATGCTACTGCCATGCTGCTAAACAGCCTGCAATGCAAAGGACAGCCCTCCCCCCACCCTCCCCTCCAGCAAAGTAGTACTCACCCCAAGAGGTCAATAGTGCCATAGTTGAGAAACCCCTTGTTAGGGAAATGGTAGGTCATTCTGCATAGCTGAATTCAAGGGACGAAGGTGATCTGGCCCAAGATGAAGCTGGAGATGCAGAAAGGGGCCAATCAGAAGGCCCTTCAAATACCAAGCTAAGGAGTTTGGACCTCTCTCAAGGGCCCTGGGGACCCCCAGTTCATGAGGCTGTTGTCTGGGGGGATCGCTGCTGTGGAGAATGAGAACACAGAGACTAGTAGGAGAGACTAGTTGAGTCTTCTATTCTAGAAGTTCAGTAAGTGATGAGGGGGCCTGAGTGAGAGCAGCAGTGCAGTGGGAACAGAAAGGAGTTGACCCAGAGAAGGTGAATGGAGCACAGAGGACCCGTTGGACTCTGCGACCAATTGGTTGTGGTCAGTGGGGAGGAGGAGGAGACCAGCAGACTCGGGCTTCTGGCCAGGGTGGCCAAGAGGATGTTGATTTTGGAAGTGCCTGTGGGGCACACTAAAATCCTTTAGTCTGGGTCATCCAGACACACCAGGGGTGCTGGTCCCTGGCAGGCAGTCTTGGGCAGAGCTGCCTTGGAGTGCGTGGGGAAGGTGGAGTCCTTTGGTTATTTTACTATCTAATGCTAATTAAGGAATCCAGACAGAGAATCTGAAAAGCTGGCAGTGTAATTAAAGGTAAATGACAGAGGAGAGTTCTGAGGCTTCCTAACCCTCCCCTGCCCCCCTGCCCTTATGCCAAGGGAGGATATCAGAGGAGGAGATGTTAAGCTAACCAAACACCTGATGAGAAGTATTGCAGCATGATGCCTGCGACAGCTTCTAAAAACTCCTGCCACCTCGAATTAACCTCTCCCCACCCGGGGCACTGCACATCAGTGGGTAACCAGGTGAAGGACACTGGGAACCTGCTGGGTGGGCCGGGGGGATTGACTTTTCTCTCCTGACAAAATCTATCTCCCCAGGTTCTAAGCCTGTGACGTCCTTCTTTTCAAACCCCATTTTCCATTTGCACCAGGAATTTCAAAGTTGGGTTTGGGGTGGAGGATTACGTGGCATATTAAACACCATGGCAGAGGGAGCAGGGAGCTGGTTTGCTTGGGCCTGGAGCTGTGGAGCTGAATGTCAAGCAGTGCCCTCCAGAGACCAAAGCGGAGGGTAATTATCACTTCTCCTCCACAATGAGATTGCAGAAGTCAGAGAGCAATTGATTTCTCTTCCTACTACAGATATTTCACTGTTTAATTGGTAGTGACACAGATGGCTGGCTCTCACCGGGGTGCCACAGACCAAACCTCCCGAAAGCGAGGCCCTCGAGACTCATCTCTCCCTCTGGCTCATGATCTGTTCACATCACCATCCTCCGCCAGGTGGGGTTGGGTAGGGGTGAGGGCGGGCCACTGCCTGCTTGCTTTTGCAATTGTGAAAGGAAAGCAAGGGTGTGAATCCAGAAGCGTCTCAAGAGCCAGTCATCTGTGTCATTGAGAGTTGACTCTGAGCTGGACACTGTAGAGAGTTTGGAAATGAGCAATGGCCTGTGGCCTCAGACAGCACTTGGGAGGTAAGATATCAGAAACCCTGCAAAATGGGGGAAGTATGTCCTGATGCAGTGGAGCCCGATGCATCCAGTTAAAACCCTCCACGATCCAGCCCAACCCTGTTGAACTCTCACTACCCTGAACTGCTCTGAGCCGCCCGCTTTGTGTTTGTCTGTTTTAGACCTCAAGTGCAGAGCTGATCGTGACTGTCAGGTCATGGGCGCTGCAATCATCAATCCACAGAAGGCCCAGCCCTCTTATTTTATTTTCTCCTTCCCTTCCTCTCTCTCTCCACAGGCAGCCACCCTAATGTGTTCATGTCCCTGAACGTGTCTGGACCCTTGACATTTTATGTCCTGCATTTTTATTTACATAAATGTTATTAGGCTATATAGATCTCATTCTCTGACACTTTAAATCAAACTATCCGTTTTCAAAAGAACTGTCCCGGTTCTGCACCAGAACTTGTACACTGATTGCTCCTGTCGGCTACCAAGGACTCTGCAATGTGCATTTCTCACATTTTCCTTACCAACATTTTTTTTAGAGATGGGCAACTCCTTGCTATGCCAAAGAAAGCTGCAGTGAATGTCTTTGTTCCTGCCCGCTTACAGACTGTTGCAAAGATCCAAGAGGTTCCCTGGGTGGCATGGCTGGGAATGGCATTGCTGGCTTGAGTTATTCACCATCCTTAAATCCACCAAGCTCTGCCCACTGCTGTAGGGAATAGTTTGTAGCAGTGTTCCCTCCCACCCGCAGTGCATGAGGGTTCCCCTTCCCTCACATTCCAACATTTGGAATTAGCCAGCTTTCTCATTTTTAGTGAATTTTACAGTTGTAAAGCAGTATCTCTCTCTCTCATCTCTTTGCTTTAATTTGAATTTTTCTGATTGCTAATGAGGTCTGCGTCTCTTTATATACTTATTAACCATTCAGGTATCTCCTCTAGGAATCGCCTATTCATATCCTTTGCCCATTTTTTTAATTAGTTCCCTGTCTTTTTCTTGCTGATTTGCAGGGAACCCTTGTATAGTATTAATTCTTTTTGGTTGTAGACATTGCAGGTATCTTTTCCCTGTCACCAATCAGTTGGCTTCATCTAAGCATCTTCCTTTAAACAGAAAATTCTTAATTTGTCAAATGTATTATATTTTTTAATTTCATTTGTCTTATGATTTATGTTTTTAGACTCTTAAGAAATCCACTTACCTATCTTATCAATTTTTATCTTTCACATTTAGGTTTATCTTCCACATTTAGGTAGTTCGCCTACCTGAAATTTATCTTTATTTTTTTTTTTAAAGATTTTATTTATTTATTCATGAGAGACACAGAGAGAGAGAGAGAGGCAGAGACACAGGCAGAGGGAGAAGCAGGCTCCATGCAGGGAGCCTGATGTGACTCAATCCCAGGACTCCAGGATCACACCCTGAGCCGAAGACAGACGCTCAAGGCTGAGCCACCCAGGCGTCCCAAAATTCACCTTTATGTATAGCGTAAGGCAGGGATACACTTTTTCTCTTTATAGTAAGCCAATTCCCAATAACATCTGCTAAGCAACATTTTTTCTCCACTGAGTTGTGATTCTACCTCTATTAGACTTAAAGTTCTATGTTTCTGACACACAGTTGTTTCCATTGGTTTTTTAATTCCTTCCTACCTTAGTACCCCAATGCTTATTACTATGTGTTGTCAGTATATCTTACTATCTGGTAGGAAAAGTGTCCCCTTTCAGCTTTTCTTTTTCAAAATGGACTTGTCTTTATTCTTCCTTGCATCTTGGAAGTATTTGAAATCCTCAAAAAAATTTACCGGACTTCCATTGGAATTGCATTGAATTTTATTAATATGAGGAGAATTCGATTTTTCAAATATTGAATCATATTATCCATATTTATCCACAATTTATCTCTTCATTTATTCATGTATTTTATTTTTTATTTTTTTATTCATGTATTTTAAAATATCCTTCAATAGAGCTTTCTAAATTTCTCCATAAGGTATTAATTCTCAAATCTTATGTGCTTAAATTGCAATTTTGATCTTAGTTTTTTCTCCTCCTTCCCCCTTTTTTATTTGATTGCTACTGTAGTAGAAGAATGCTGTCGGCCTTTGTTAGTTTTTCTTGTATCTGGCAATCTTGCTAAATTCTCCTGTTAATTCTAATAACATTATTCTGCATTTTACTGGGTTTTCTATAAAAATATCATCTCCAAGGGTGCCTGGGTGGCTCTTGTGTTAAGTGTCTGACTGTTGATCTCAGTTCAGGCCTTGATCTCAGGGTCATAAGTTCAAGCTCCATGCTCCACTTTGGACTCCACACTGGGCATGGACCTACCTTAAAAAAAAATGTCATCTCCAAATACAAGTAGTTTTGGCTCTTTTAATCCTTCTCTCTCTCTCTCTCTCTCTCTCTCTCTCGTCATGTTGCATTGGTCCAATACTTTTTTCACAACACGTGGTGAAAGTATTATTGACATTCTTGAGACTTAAAGGGAATGCATCTAATGTTTTTCTGTTCAATATGTTTCATGTGGGTTTTTTGTAGATAGCCTTTATCAATTTAAGGAAGGTCACTTCTGTTGCTAGTTTTTTGAGAATTTTAAACACAAATAGAGATCCCATGTTATTAAATACTTTTTAAAAACCTATAAAGAAAAAAAAAAAACCTATAAAGATAATATATGGGTAGCCCGGGTGGCTCAGCAGTTTGGCGCTGCCTTCAGCCCAGGGTATGATCCTGGAAACCCAGGATCGAGTCCCATGTCAGGCTCCATGCATGGAGCCTGCTTCTCCTTCTGCCTATGTCTCTGCCTCTCTCTCTCTCTGTTTCTCATGAATAAATAAATAAAATCTTTAAAAAAAATAAAAATAAAAACCTCAGAGGCAGTTAAAAAAAAAAAAGGAAATATATGATTTCCCTACCTTGACCCCAAAGATGTTATAAATTAAAACAACAGATTTTCTGATGTTGAATTTCCTAACATTTCCAGGATAAACCTGGTTATGCTATATTATGTTTAATTTGCTTTTAATGACTTAACCATGTCATTCTCATTTTCAAATTCATCAGTGTGTAAATAGTCCTAATATTCCTTTTGCCATTTTACTATTTCTTAAGTAGTACAATTTCTTAAAAAGTAAATATATGTGTGGCTATTTCTCTGTTTTTACTCAGCATTTTATTTGCATTTCCTGTTTTTGTCAAACTAGCCAGAAGTTTGTCTATCTTGTTTGGTCTTTTTTAAAAAAACCAGCTATTTTAAAAAAATATTTTATTTATTCATTCATGAGAGAGAGGCAGAGACATAGGCCGAGGGAAAAGCAGATTCCCCACAGGGAGCCCAATGCAGGACTTGATCCCAGAACGTTGGGATCATCCCTGAGCCGAAGGCAGACACTCAACCGCTAAGCCACCCAGGTGTCCCAAAGAACCAGCTTTTGATGTGATGTTTCTAAAATACCTTATAGTGTCAGAGACTTGAGTTCAAATCCCTGCTCTGCTACATGCTAACTGTATAACCATAGACCATCATTTGGCCCCTTTTCATTTACCTCCTCATCTGTAAAATGAGAACAGTCCTCCTTATTGTGAGGATCAAATTAGAAAATTTACCTAAAGCATCTGGAACAGTGTGGAGCACATGGAAAATGTGCAGTGCATGTTAGTCCCTGACCTCAGTGCCGTTATGATGTGTTCTTTGCCTGAAACACCCACCTTGTAGGCTTCTGCTAGCCCAGGTGGAAGCTGCGTACAGATTAGGAAAAGGTGTCCCTTCCTCAGGCAGGCACAGCTTCCACTCACTGCCTCAGCCCAGAGCTCATGTGCAGTGCACAGCCTGTATATCCATGCACGACAGCCCTGCCCACTTGCCTGCTGGGTTTTCCATCCAGTTCATTTCTCATGGTCCCTGAGGCTGCCCATTCTTCAGGTTTCAGCTTCCCTGATGAAGGCTTTCTTGTTCTCCTTTGGCTGTAAGTAATCATTCAGTCTCCCTCCCTCCTGCTGTCCCTCTTCCCACCCACCCCCCTTCCAACTTTGAACTCACATCACATGTCACTTGTGCATCTCTTAAAGCATTTTATCTCATTTTGCCTCATGTCTTAGTTATTTTGTGCAAATGTCTTATCATTCCAATGGGATTAACCCCTTGAAGTTAGGGATTATAGTTTAGATCCTCCCTCTGCCTATGGGGCTCAATAAATGTTAACTTGTATGGATGATTATGAAATAGTCTTAAATAATATTGTGTGAATGGGAGGGTAATGGTAGAGCACATGTGTAAGGGTGATAGGGATGGAGGATACCACTTGTTGAGCTTACCATGTGCCAAGCACTGTGCCAAGTGCTCTCATAGTTTACCTCCCTAAGCCCTCACAACAACACTTTGAGATAGTTGCTATTATTCACTGGGCACTGATGAATCAGTGGTGGAGCTGGTATACCAGGCCCAGTCTGTCTCACTTCAGAGTTTAGGCTTTCAGTTACAACTAACAGAAATCAAGAGTCCTAGGCAGTGACCTTTACTTGAGGGTGGTGTGGGATGACCTGGCCAGTTGGAGGCCAGAGAGTTTGAGCTAACTGGAGCTCTCTACCTGATTCTGCAACCAAGGTGAGTGTGGAACTTTGCACAGCTCTAGGGAGATCAGAGCACCAAAGCCTGCAGAGAATGGGTTTGAGCAGATCTGTAGGTGGTGGAAAGGAGTCCATCCCATGCTTCTCAGTGATCTCATCTTCTTGAGCCTACTTGTTTCCCTAGGGCCACTAGGACCAACTTTCTTCAGCCTCCTAGATCTCCCTGATATGACTTCTGAAGAGCTGCTGAAGAATGCCCAGGATGAGGTAGTGTCAAGGATGAAGTACAAGTAGCATAGCCTGGACCCACAGGCATTTCTCAGAGCAGAGAGCCTATCTCTGGGCTCAGATGTGCTCAGAGGTGGGTGGGGATGTGGAGATCCCAGGAGTGGTGCAGATGGGGTGTTTGACTCTTGGCCTCCAGTTACCTAGGCCCAGCTGGTCCTCTCTGGGACACAGTGTATCACTGTAAATATGGCATCACCACATGCCTCACCAGTGCCCTTCCCCATCCAGGTCATTGCTGTGGTCATGGACCTCTTCACCGATGGTGATATCTTCCAAGACATTGTGGATGCTGCCTTTAAGCGCCGGGTCCCGGTGTATATCATCCTGGATGAGGCAGGCGTGAAGTTTTTCTTGGAGATGTGTCAGGGCCTGGGACTCACTGACTTCCGTATTCGGGTAAGTTGTACCACTGGGGTAGAGGTGGAGTGTGGGGAGGGAAGGGCAGGAGATGAGATGAGGCTGCCTCTGCCCCATTCTCTGCCTCCTCCCCAGTTCAGGGGCACAGGTGAACGTCAAGAGCTCAACCCTTCTTTCTGTCTAAAACCATGCCTTGTGAATTAATAACTCTAAATTATATGCCCAGCTTAAATTTTATCTCAAGACTATTGAGGCTAAGGAGTCTGCTCTGGCCCAGTCCTGGGGTGCTCACCTTACAAAGTCACTGTCAGGATCAAAAGTCAGGCTATGGTTCTCTTCTGGGGAGCTTTGGGAACCATCCTGGGCTCATCCATGCTCTAAACAAGATTTGCTAACTTCCTCTCCAAATGGAGTTCCACCTCTATGGGTGTAGGAAGCAGAGTGTAGTATAGACAGGAGCCAACAAGCAGGATTTCATGGACAAGAGGGTTCCTTCTTTGCCCACACAAAACTTAGCTCAGAGCCTTATAAGCCCTCTGCCTGAGTGACAATGCCTTTCTCCTCTTCTGAACAGAACATCCGTGTCCGCTCTGTGACAGGTGTTGGCTTCTACATGCCCATGGGGAAAATCAAGGGGACCCTGTCATCAAAGTTCCTAATGGTAGATGGCGAAAAAGTAGCCACTGGATCTTACAGGTGAGTTGGGCCAGGTCAGAGAACCACCCAGGAGGCCTTTATTTATAGTAACAAATGTACATGGTCAGGAAGACTCTGGCCCCCGGAGCTATGGGTTTAAGAGATATTGTGTGATCTAATGGCAAGAAGAGCCTCCTGGCCAGTCCTTGCCCTCAACATTTCTGGCTACTGGATTATTCCAGAAAGGGTCAACTATTACTGGCCATTAAGTGTGGCTTGCCTTTCATGGTCCACAGCAACCGGTTGCATTTTGAGGCCAGTCATCGGGTCGGACAATCAGGAAGCAGAGTGGACCAGATATAGGAAAATGTGAGGGTGTGGTCTCTTTTGCTCAGGCCTGTAGCACTGGCAGAGTGGGCAAATGTCACAGTTATCATACTGCCAGGAAGATCAGAAGTGGCATGATAAACAGTATCAGAAAGCCCCCTTTGGGCACAGCCCCAAAGGCCAAACTTTTTGGAGGCACTTCCCACGCAAAGGGAATTGTGCTGGGCAAAGCAGGGGTTGAAGAACAGCCACATTCTGCCATTGGGAAATGTGTCAGGGTCCCGCTGATCAAGAATGGCAAAAAAGCCACAGCCTTTGTACCCAGTGATGGTTGTTTGAATTTTATTGAGGAAAATGATGAGGTTCTGGTTGCCGGATTTGATGGCCAAGGTCAAGCTGTCAGTGGAGTTGGCTTTAAGGTAAAGCAGCCAATGTCTCTCTCTTGACCTCAAAAGGCAAGAAGGAAAGACCAAGATCATTCTTGGAGTTGGCTTTAAGGTAAAGCAGCCAGTGTCTCTCTCTTGACCTCATACAAAGGCAAGAAGGAAAGACCAAGATCATTGTTTTGATGGTGAAAACATGACAATAATGAATTTTCATATGCCGACAAAACAAGAGAGAGGAAAGGAGAAGAGAGAAGAAAAAAAGAAACATGAGGATGTGGTGTGGAGAGAATGTGTGCCAAATTCCAATTCAGAAGTAAATTGCCAGTAACATGAGACTGTATCCGTGCGGTCTCTGCCCTCCAAGTACACTGAAATCTAGGTGAGGAAAGATACCTGGAGCCATGAAACAACAAGTGGCAGAAGGCCTCTGATGGGGCTGAAGTGTGGGGGTTTGCAGACACCGCGCACCCTAAAGACTCTGAGAAGAGCTACGTTAACAATAGCAGCAGCTGCTTTACCAATTGTTCAGTGTGTGTTTGTGCCAGGAACTGAGCTAAATGTTTTCTTTGTGGTACCACACGTGAGCCTCACAACACCTTTGTGACCATACTCCCCACGTGCCCTACTTTACAAGGCTGGAATCCAGGCCTGACTTCTCATGCCCTTGCCCGCTTTGTGCACTTGAAGTCAAGGTCTGGCAAAGAGGGAGGATGTGGGTCCTGGAGACGCCTTCCCCAGGGCAGCCAGGCATCAGCCTCAGTGATAGATGAGGTGGGGTGTGTGGGGGGGGGGGGTGAGACGGACCGCCAGGGGGCTGCTGGCAGGGTGAGGCCATAGGCTGGGCCTACGTGTCACACTTTCTTGTCCTCCCATTCCCAGGTTCACATGGAGTTCCTCCTACGTGGACAGGAACCTGCTCCTCCTCCTGACAGGCCAGAACGTGGAGCCCTTCGACGTGGAGTTCCGGGAGCTGTATGCCATCTCAGAGGAGGTGAACTTGTACCAGCAGCTGAACCTGGCAGGGGGTGCCAGGAGGCTGGGCCCTGAGTATTCCTCCACCGTGGCTCGCAAGCTCATCAACCCCAAGTACGCCCTGGTGTCAGGCAGCCGCCACCCACCTGGGGAGCTGATGCGCTGGGCCGCCCGGCAGCAGCGGGAGGCCAGCGGCAACCCAGAGGGGCAGGAGGAGGGTGGCAGAGGCGGCGAGGCGGCCCGGCGGCTGGAGAGCTTCCTGAATGACCTGGTCACGCTGGAGCAGATGCTGCCCCCTGTGGAGCCCATTCCCCCCAGAGAGCTGATTCAGAAGGACAGCAGGTTGGTCTCTCACCTGCGTGTGGACCTGAAGCCCAGACCTCCAGAGGTGCTTGTCCGAAACGGCAAGGGAGAGGCTGCCAACGGGGAGGCCACCCCGGCCAACGAGGGCAAGCGCTTCAGCAAGAGGTTCTTCAGTCGGCGGGCCAAGAGTCCCACGGCGCCCAACGGCATGACCAGCACCGTCTCCACCGAGACCTTTGCAGAAGTGGAGTTTGTGACAGGAAAGAGGCCCAAAGACGGTTCCAGTGCTGACATCTCAGGTGAGCCCTCCCTCTCGGCCTGGTGCTCGCTGGGCCTCCTGTCGTCATCCAGGAGCGTTGTCTCCTATATGCTGGCACACAGGGAGCGGGGGCTCTGAGGTCAGACGGTCCTCAGTTCCCATCCTGTGCTAGCTTTTCTCTACCTTATGGTCATGAGCCAGCCGCTGGAGGGCCGAGTTCACTTCCTCTCCTCTGAAAGGGGAGAAGAGTGAGGCACCTGGCTGGCTCAGTTGGCTAAAAGGGCTGACTCTGATTCAGCTCAGGTCATGATCTCAGGGTCGTGAGATCAAGCCCCTTGCGTGGGGCTCTGCACAGTGTGTGGAGCCTTGCTTAAGATTCTCTCTTTCTCTCCCTCTGCCCCTCCCTACTCGTGCTCTCTCTCCCTCTAATACTAAGCAGATCTTTAAAAATGATAAAACAAAAGGGGAGAAGGGTACCTGCCTTGCTCAGCTGTTCTGAGGCTATGAAGTGCTTCAAACAGTGCTGGACATGAAGTAGCTTAAGAGCTATTGTTCTTGCTTCTAGAGGCTTGGACACTTTCTCCTTTGTGCCTGAAGAAACAGGCACAGGGCAGCGGAGTGGCCTGATGCAGGCTTGACCTCCGCCTCTGAGCCTAGGGCTCATTCTAGAAAACTTGTTCCTGGCCACATCAACGTTTCTCATCACAATCCAGTGTGATCAAACAGGCCCCACCCTCACCTGGGCCCCACCAATGCCCTGACCCACTTTCCTCCTCTCTCTTGTAAATAGTTTGACTTGTTTCTTCCGTGTTTATTTGCTAAGCACTGTTTGCCATGCTGCTTATATTTGGGAGAGACTCTTCCTGGTGGCGCTCTCCTCCTGGCTGTCTCTCTGGGATCCCCTAGAGGTCTGGGCCTCTCCTTCTCTGGAGCCGGCCCCAGACTGGTGGTGAGAGCCAGGCTGCTCACTGCTGGTGCCTTTCCTCATGGCAGCACCTCTGAGTGCAAGGGGTCTGTCTCCAGGTTGGGATTTCTCCCGTGGCTATGGCACCCTGCGGCAGTGAGACTGGCCTCCACCTGGCCAGGCAGGTGATGGTGGGGCCTTGCCCTGGGCAGCCTGAGTGCTTCCAGGTCTCTTGTGTCCCCCACAGCCCCAGCTTTGAGCCGATAGTGGCTTGAGTGCAAGGATCATAACCACCTTCCTCTCCGCTGATTCACCAGCTCGCCACAGAACCTGACACACTCGGTCGGGGCTTCTTACAGTTAGGACAGGCCTGGGAGTCTCTGAATTCAGGACGCAGGCGTGCCAGTGCCGTACCTCCTTTGGCTGGGAAGCATTTATTGGGCATCTCCATGTGCCAGGTCCTTCACTAAATGCTTCCTCTCTCACTTGGCCTTTACGACAACCACAGAGGTAGATGGCTGAAGCTCAGAGAGGTGAATTAAGTGGTCCCAGGGCCCAGTAAGTGGTAGCAGGGTCAGGACTCAAACACAGGCCAGGGCCCGTGTCCTGTGAGGGAGGGGTGGTGGCCCCCAGTCCACTCCCCCTGGGCTCCCTGGCTCCCCCAACACCAGATGCTTTGCCACTTTGCACCTCTTGTTTGGAGGAAGGGTTGCCATGGTGAACACCTGGCAGGGAAGGGAGGGGGAGGGGCCAGCCCAACCACACAAAGGGCCATTTCCCTTGCCCTGACTGCAGGTGTAGTGGAAGCTCTCTCTCCCTTCAGCCCCTCACCCTGAGGTGTGGTTTCCATAGAAACAAAAGGCCCCATTGTCTTGTCCCTTGCTGCCGCCTTTCCTAAGTCTCTCAGCAGTGAGTTCCCCTGCTTGGAGAACTTGGCTGGTCACTGCCACTGCCGCTGCCCTCTGAGTATGAGCACACGGTGCCCAGGAGCCAGCCAAGCATGTGGGGCTGCACCCTAGGGAAGCTGCTCCCCTGAGGGCCCAACACACCAGCACATAAAGCTCAAGAGGCCCCAGGGGTGCCCAGTAGGGTCATCCTATTGCTTCTCCATACTTAGAAGAAAGAGAGTGGCCTCATCCAGCACAGCCTCTGCCTACCTGCTGGGCATCCAGTTTCCGAGGGCCTGATATTCAGGTTGCTAATGAGCTCTTTACTGTCCCTGCCACTTGCTTCCTTCCAAGGCAGGGGCAAGAAAGAGGACCCTCCTCTGCCCACAGGCTGATAAAGCCTCCAGCTTCCTAAATGTTTAACTGCCAGCTGGGGTGTCCTGGTGCCTCGTCTTGGGCAGAAGCGAAGTCACTAGGACTCTGTGTGCCAGAGGGTCATATTCCCAACTGCTTGGGGCCACCAAGGTTGGAACTAGTAATTCCAGTACTCCTAGAACTGTCATTTGGGAGGAAATCACTTTACTACCTTACAGCCCTCATCTAGGGAAAGGATCCTTTTCCTACAGCCACCATTCAGAGCAGACATCATGTGGGATCTCAGCTCCCAGCACTTTGCTCCCCATACCCCGGACACATCCCTTCCCCTCCCCAGGGCTGTTTCCTGTTCAAGAAGAGGAGGGACTGAGCCAGGGAGGGTTTCTGAGGTCCCTCTGAGTTCCTGATTCTGACTCTGTCCTCTTTCTCCCTGCTGCCCTCTTGTCAAGGGAGACCCTGGGCTGATGGATAGGGTGGGTAGAAGAGAAAAATAGAAAAGGTAAATGCTGGCAGCCTGTAAAATTGCTCAATAAGAAGTATATAGTTGTCAAGCAGTATGCAAATTTTTGCAGGTCCAAGTGTGGCCCTTGGGAGAACCTTTGGAAATCCCTTTCTTCTTTTAGGTCTTGGGATGGGAGGGTGGTGTCTTGTCAGGTTTGGAGGTGGGAGGGTGTTGCCTGGTGGTTTGAAGGCTCACTGCCCCCTCTACTGGTGGAAGCTGAGCTCCTTTTCCTTTCGGTTTTTCTCAACAACTGAGACCTTGCTTCTGCACTGGTGCACTTAACACCTTTCCCAAGCCTGCCACCTATGTCCACCCAGGAGCTTGGGACAGGCCCTCTGGGACAGAGATCCCAATCTCAGGGAGCACATTCACTGGACAGGCTTGTTAAAATACAGTGAGAAGGGGGATCCCTGGGTGGCTCAGCGGTTTAGCGCCTGCCTTTGGCCCAGGGCGTGATCCTGGAGTCCCGGGATCAGGTCCCATATCAGGCTCCCTGCATGGAGCCTGCTTCTCCCTCTGCCTGTATCTCTGTCTCTCTCTCCCCCTATGTCTATCATGAATAAATAAATAAAATCTTTAAAAAAAATCTTTTAAAAAAATAAAAATAATAAAATAAAATAAAATACAGTGAGGAATCTGTATCGTTGGGCTAGGCTCAGTAATCTGTATTTTAAAGTGTCCTGAGTGTTTTCCATATAAGGGGTCCCCAGAGCAGCGGATTATGATGACACTCAGATAAGGCTCTCATGGGGCTGCCAGACTTGGGGAGGATGTTCCCAATAATGTTGTGGAGCCTCTCCTGTCCCTCCAGGAAGATCACTGGGAAATGCCAACACAATAGACATTCCCTGACCCTGACCAAGTGCTGGGTAGACACATGCTACATGGTGTCACACAGAACTCGCAACCACACTTCCTGGTGCCATCGTTTCACAGATAGGAGATGCAGAGGAGCAAGCCTCTGATCCATGGTCACGCAGTGAGATAAGGCAGCAGGGTCTCTTGTGTCCCAGGGCCCTGCACCAAGTGTTGTGGCTATCTCCAGAAGATTAGAGTTAGTGCCACTTCCCTATATCTTTAAAGACTGTTTGGAAGGGCCACAGGCTTCTTACCAATGGACTCCCCCACCCCACCCCACCCCCCATATCCCATTAGTGGTGAGTGCCATTAACACTCCAGAGTGCCTCTGGGTCACCACCTTCCAAGGTCCCCCAGGCCCATGCTTTTCTTCTCAGAGTTCTCTGTTCTGCAGTGACAGTTGCATTTCCAGAACTCTCCTGGGTTCCCTGATTCATGCATGGGGGGCCACCCTAACTGGCAATGTGGTGTGGGTCCTCGTGCTATGGCCACCAAGCTCTTGAACTTGGGACTTCAGGCTCACCTGTGTCATCTCTGGGGACTGGAAGTCTCAAATCTCTCTCAGAAATCTGGGGCCATATGGATGGAAGGTTGGGAACGTGCTTCTGCGGTTCAGAGCTCCCTAGGGGACCTGTGGGTCTCCAGTTCCAGGATAAGTCTACTCAAGAGCTGTCTGTCAAGATAGAGTTTCAAAATCCAGGGTCACTCCTGACCATCATGGGTCATGCCCCAGCCAGTGTTTGGAGGTCTGATTTAATAAACTCAAGCACTATTACCAGTCAGGGTCCCAATCACACAGCAAGGTGAGGGGAGTCAAGTGAGCATCCTTTGAGGAACTGATCCCACTTGGTTCTAGAAAAGAGGCAAGCATCCTCATTCTCATTGGCATCTGTCATAATCCCTCCACCCTTCTGGTTTTGCTTGGTCCTAGCCAAGGCGCCTGTCCATCACCATCTAGGTGAGTGAGGGCTTGTGTATCACCCAGTCAAGATCTACTCATGCTGCTTATTGTTAGTATTGGTATGAACCTCTAAGTAGCTTGTCCCTGCCTGGTCACCCATTTTACTCAACAAATATATATCTATGTAGTGTCTGCTCTGTGCCAGGCGCTGTTCTAAGTTCCTGGTACAGCAGTGAACAAAGCAAGCAAAGTCCCTGCTCTTATGGAATGAACACCGTACTGGAAACAGAAGGGCAAGAGAGGGCAATGACCCTTTTTATAACGCGTGAACGAGAAGGCCTCTCTGACGAAGGGACAAAGGGGCATTGAAACAGAGACTTGAATGAAGGGCGGGAGAAAGCTGTGTGGTCATCCAGAGGAAGAATCTTCCAGAAAGGGGGAATATGAAGTCCTGAAACCCCTTGGTAGGTAGACCCCGTGGTCCCTGTCTGGACCAGCCAGATCAGCATCCTTGTCCTGATGCCCCAGGCGCCTCCACCAGCTCCCACCCTAGGTTCAGTCTCTGCAGTGTTAGCTCCCTTTGCAGTTTGGCCTTCCCTCAAATCACCTTTGGGCTGCCCCTGCCACACAGACCTTGTCCTGTTAACCTGAGCAGGTCTGATTCTCCTCGGTTCTGCCAAACAGCTGCATGAGGTAGACTCTAAGTGCGCCGAAGGAATGACAGCACACAAAGAATTTGTCTTCAAACCATCTCTCTGTCAGAGGCATGGAGTTAAATCCTGAGTCTAAAGAAGCTCTGCAGGCTTTCAGGATCCTTATGGAACAAGTGGGAAGCACACACTGGCAAACTCAGGCTCCCCCAATCCTCACCCCTCCGCCTCTCTCAGCTTCCCCCTACCCCAGGGCAGGAGAGTAGGAGCCCTGGAAAGCAGGCCTGCCCTTCCCACCCCCGAGCCACACTCCCCTGCTTCTGGAGGCAGAAATCAATCTGCTTTCCTGTCTCCAAAATGCTGCTGCCTCCAGGGAGAGACTCAGCATCTGCTCTGTAGGCCAAGCAAAGGAAGGAAGCCACTAAGGAGAGGAAGTGAGGACTGCTGTGTCCATTGCAGCATAGAGGGGACTGTGGGACAGCAGAAGTAGTCCCCAGCAGAGCTGCATCAGAGGCAGCCTGGCACCACCATGGAGGATGACCCAAGCACCTTGACCCTTGGAGCCCCCAGGGAGCGGGTGGTACAGTCGTCCAGCTGCCCTCCCACCTTCTCTAAGTCTGATAAGCCCCAAGGAGGCCCAGCTGGACTTGTAGCAAGTCCCGAGGAGTGGGTTCAGTCTGCCCAGACAAGGTGGTGGTGAGCTGAGCTTGGAGGGTGGGGGGGGTCTGGAAGGGCTCCACTAAAGCCTCTTCAGTGTCTCCCTTCCTAATGGCTCAAGAGAGGAAGCAGCCGCCACATTAATTAAATTCACAGCTGGAGTGATAGCGGAAGGTGGTGTGAGCGCCAGGGAGGGGACCCTTGGAGTTGTAGGGAGGGACGGGCAGGAAGAAGCTTGCACCTGGGAGAGAGGCAGCAGGAGCCCAGGAGGACAGAGGCCCAGCAGCCCAACACCTGGAGGGCCAGGAGGTGTCAGCATCTGCCTCGCAGCTCCCTGCCACCCTCTCTTCCCTCTGCAGCTATGAAAACAGAAATCCCGCCAGAGAAGCCACCGGCCTCGGCTTTGGATTGAAAGGAAGTGGAAATGGATAGAAGGGGCCTGGGAAGAGAAGCATGCTTCTCTGGCTGGCCTGGAGAAGAACAGCTTTCTCTTCCTTTTCTTTCTTTCTTTCTTCTTTCTTTCTTTCTTTCTTTCTTTCTTTCTTTCTTTCTTTCTTTCTTTCTTTCTTTCTCTTTCTTTCTTTTTTTTTAAGATCTTATTTATTTGAGAGAGAGTGAGCAAGAAAGATAGCAAGAGCAGGGGAGGGAGAGAGAGAAGCAGATTCCCGGCTAAGCAGGGAGCCCAAGGTGGGGCTCAATCTCAGGACCCTGGGAATCACGACCGAGCCAAAGGCAGATGCTCAACCAACTGAGCCACCTGGGTGCCCCTTTCTCCCTCTTCTTTCCCCCTCAATGAAGTGTGCTCCCTCCATCCTCTGTGTTAAAACTACCCCCCGCCCCCAGCCACGCTGCCTGGCTCTCCGCCAGCCTGCTGACCCTGGTGACCCCTTCCTGGAGTAACCGCACAGTGGAAGGAGCTGCGGCTGGATTTGGAGGCCAGGTGCTGCTGCTGGCTCGGGGGAGCTGGTGGCCCGCTGCCCTCAGCTGTGAGGCAGGGCTAATGGCACCCTCTCACAGCGCGGCTGCCCCGGGGGGCTGCCTGAGAGCATGACTGGTGGCGGTTTGTAAGCTGTGAGGGAGGCTGTGTACAGTATTAGCTACTGGTAAGCCACCTCTTGGCAAGCCTTTTTAAGTCATTGATTATCGTAGTAGATTGGTGTTCTGGATCCTACCACCCCCCCCCCCCCAACACTGCTGATATCCGGAGATCCCTTGATACCCCCAAACAGTGACAGTCTTGCTGAGAGTACCAGACAGGGAGAACCTTTCCTTTGATTTCCTGGGGGGCCTACTGGTTCCAGATCAGCAGCTTGAGAGGGGGACAGTGAGCCCCACCCCTCAATTTGGGGTGCGGGCAGTACCCAGGAGAGGAGTGGGAGGCGAGTCCACCAACACTTATGTCTTCCTTGCCTGTGTCACTTGTCTCTGCAGGTAAAACAAGTCCCAGTCCTGCCAAGGCCAGCAATTGTGTGATTTCCTGAGCCATGGGCCAGCGGTGGGTAGGACCTGTGGATGCCCCCGGCCCTGTCCTAAGGAGAACACAGGTCAAACCCTGTACCAGTTTGCACTTTGGACCCTTGTTCGCTTCCTGCCCATCAGCCTCCATCCTGGCCTTAAGGCCCCTCAACCCCAGATGTGAGAGTCTGCAGCATCTCAAGATGATCACGTGCCCCTACAAGACTGTCGGTGGCCGGGCAGGGGTCACTCCTTCTTGTTTACATTAAGTGGAAGCTTGACTCATGTTTGCTCTCCTTTATGCCGGACCCCCTCTCTCCACTGAGTCAGCCTTGCCCTGCAGGTCCCCAGATGGGATGAGCCCATGTCTTCATGCCCGATGTGATGGGGTCTCCAGGGCAGCCCCAGCTCCCTGACTTCTCCTTCCCTGGGCTTCCCGGTGCTTCTGGTCCCCCAAGAGGTTTGGTGGGATATAAGGGAAGAGGACAAATGGGGCTCTGAGCCAGGGAGCCAGCCTTGACCTGGGCTCTGAACTCAAGGTGGAAGATACAGCTGGGGCACCGGCTGCTGCGGCCTTCCTGGCCTGCTTCCTGCAGGCTCCTGTACTACACCCAGAGTGAAATGAGGGGAAGGCCTCCCCCCAGCCAGTGGCAGGATCTGACCCTGCCATTCTGAGAGCCCTCCGACTAAGGTCTCCTTTCCTTCTCTCCACACTGTTGTAGCAGTCTCTACCCAGTGGTCCAGACCCCCTTGGCTTGTTGCCTGCTGCAAACACATATGGGGGTTCTTCTTGTGCCTTTCCCTGGGGCCCCTTCCTCCTGTTAATGTGCCTTGATTTGCAGCCCAGGGCAGGGAGAGAGAGCTGGCCGAGGGTGGGAGATTCAAGTGGTATGAGAGGTTGAGTCCTGCAGACAAGGGCGTTTGTCCTTTCCCCTGCCCCCAAGATGGCCCTCAGCCCCCTCAACAGCCAGGACTTTTGTGCCTTCTCCAGGTCCATTTCAGCCAAAGACCAGCCTTTGCCTTCTGCCAAAAGTCAGGCTGCATCTAGGATCCTTGTCCTCTGCAAAGAGGCCTGGCCTCATGGCTACAACACCAAGCCAGGGAGAGCAGCCTAAAGTCCCATGCTGCCCTCTCCACACTTATGTAACCAGAGGGGTCTGAGGAGAGATTTCTGGAATGGACAACAGAGAAACTGCCAAACTGCAGGCTCTGTGAGCCTACTGTTGGGAGATCATAGCTGCAGCAGAGCCGAAAGGCTGCGGCACCCAGTGGAAGCACCACCAGGCAGCCTTTTTCAGCCTCTTACTTTTGAACCAAACTCCTCTCTGTCTTTCCTTCTGCAAAAACCCTTAGGCACCAGCACCTTGGGGAGGGGCACAGGTGCAGGGTTGGGGGAGGGCACTGCGGGCACGGAAGTGAACCAGCAGGTGGGATGGTGTGGTGCACTTGGAGGAGAACCTGGCCTCCAGCGGTGGGGAGGAAAGGAAGGGTGAGCCTGGTTCCCAGGGGCTCTTCCCCTCATCCTGAGGCTAGCTTCTGAGGGGAGGGGCCTGGAGGGCAGGGGACCCTGACCCACCTCCTTGAGCTTTTATGAGGATTAAACACTTCCTGGGAAGTGCTGACAATGTGGCACGTGCTTGTTCTGCAGGGGAAGGAAGGGGGAGGTAGAAACTGGGCCGTGGAGGGTGTCCCCTCTGCGGGGCCATCACCTTGTTGGTATGAGACACACGTGGGCAAATGGCAGGGGGGGTGTGAAGAGATCACCCTTGGTGAGGGCAAGGGAGGAGGCCTGAAGAAGGGACCAGCTCCTCAGGGTTCTTCCCAAAGGCTTCGTTCCTCTACCCACAAGAGAAGCTGGCCTCCTGTCTCTCTCCCCTCTGACCCAGAGCGGGCCCAGGTCCTCCCCAGCCCTAACCTGTCAGAGGATCCAGACTGGAAGCACCAAGCCTTGAGCCACGCCTGCCTTTCTGCCCGTTTCCCGGGCGCCAAGATGGGGTTCTCCCACTTTCTTCCGAGAAGCTGGGGGGTGGGAGGCCATGGGAAGCGGTGCTGTGTGGCAGGAGTGCCGGCTCCTGAGGCAGGCACCTCCCCCAGCGCTGAGGCAGGCTCCGGACAGGGACAGGGACAGGGACAAGGCCGCAGTCCAAAGATTGCTGAGGACCCTGCCGCACCAAGCTTAGCGTCTGCCCGAGCTCCAGCGCGCTCCGTTCAGCCGCGGGGCTTCGCAGTTTTTAGTACATCCGCCCTCTGCTGCAGCACTTGCACACACTTTGTGAAGTATCCGCTCTCTCGTCAAATCTCAAGGGTACATCTGGCATTCTCAGACGGATGGCACGTTTGAGGGTGGATCATGCCCTTGATCCCCTCGCAACAGCTTCCACAGGCTGGGAACGTCAGAAGGGCTCCCGGAGGAGACGATGAAACAGCACACTCCATACCTGCCACCTCCACCAACTTGCCCGCTCTGGGTCCAGCTTCTGTAGGCTGAGTGCCAACAACTGGCACAGCTCTTTGGGCGGGCTGACACCCCTGAGCGGAGGCAGCTGAGGACCGAGACCCTGGGGCAGCTGCCACCTGGATCTTGCCCCATAGGAATGAGAAGTATAGGACTCCTGGGGCTGGAGTCTCTCCCTGGATTTGGCAAAACTTCCCGGTCTCCTGTGTCTTCTGTCCTCGGGGTATACGATCAGTCCTATCCCTGATCATTCAGCGGTGCTTTCGACATAGCCTCTGCTAACATCACTACCCTCTGCCTGTACAGAACTTAATAGAATGGACAGGCAAAAAAAAAAAAAAAAAAGGTGGCTTGAGATACAGAGCACACAGGCCAGAAAGGGGACATGGGCCTTTTTTGTTTTTACTATGATGATTTTCTCTTTAATTTGCTGAGCACCTATTATATGCCAGTGACTGTACTAGATGCTTCCATCACCTGCAGGTTTCAAACTAAGAAAAGCTCAGAAAAGAAGCCTTTACAGTGTTATGAAAAGTTTTCCTGGACATTTGGGGCTTGACCTTCCCAAAGTTGTGTAATGTGCAGCTCAGGTCTTACAGATGAGGAGGTACACAGCTCTCCCAAGGTCCCACCCTGCATAAAATGCAGATCTAAGCCTGCTCCTCTAGCTTGGGCTTCTCGCCTTCAACACTGGTGACATTTGGGAGCCATAAATTCTCTGTCGGGAGAGATGCTGTCCTATACAATTGTAGGATGTTAGGAAGCATCCCGACTTCTACCTACTAAATGCCAGTAGCATTTCTCCTGGTGAGACAACCAAAGATGTCTCTGGGTGTCACCAAGTGTCAATAGGGGGTGAAGTCACCCCTACTGAGCGAGACAGCTCATTGCGGCCTTAAAGGCTGTTTCTCTGAGGTGCTTTCACGTGCATGTTCCTATGAAGCTGGTATCTTTGATGGAATGCTTTGGCCCATAGAGGGTGGCTGATTTGCCAAAGATTTTGCTTTCTGTAACTGACATAATAGCATCTTCTGTCTCGTTCTAGTTACCTTGGTTAGCTCTTCACTGCCTTGTACTCCCCAGAACAGGTGTGTTTATGTGCACACATCTGCCTTACTCCACAGAGCGCCCTGTTACATTTCCTCCCAATCTGTTCGCCTTCCTTTAGTTTCAGTCAAGCCCTCCATAAAACGCACCCTTGGCCAGACCTGTGTGTGCCCAACAGCATCCTCACCCCAAAAGGCAGCCAGGGCCGATAGCAGAGAAACTTCCAGGCTCAAGTCAGGCCAAGTGGGAACTGCTACCTGGAGTGTCACAAGTCAACATCAGCAGAGCCCCCCTTAGCAGCAGATGAGTCCTGCCACACACTGGGGCTGTAGTTGATCATCTGGCTGTGTGCCACAGTCACGGCGCCCTGCCTGCAGGACCCAGCGGCTGTCACTGTAATCGTCTGCATTGCTGCCCCAGGGGCAGAAGGTCTGGTGCAGAACAGGCACCCCGGACTTAGCAGGCTGAGCCAGACCAAGGTTGAGAGGATGAGTGCCTTCAAGAAAGCTGGAAGGTGGCATGTGCACCTGTGAGTGTGTTCTTGGGCTGAGTAATTGCTAGATCAACCAGAGGCTGAGAGATACCCATTCTGTCCTCGGGGTTCGCATCCAGAGGTTGTAGGTACCCATTCTGTCCTTGGGGTTCCCATCCAGGGGTTGTAGGTACCCATTCTGTCCATCATTTATCTGGGTTACTTTTCTATCCACAGTATCCAGTTAATGTCTGTTTGTTAGATGATTGAAAACTTGACAAACACTTGATAGAGTAAGCCAGGCTAATCAATGTGGGTGGTGTCAGAGGCTTCAGAATTGATCATGACCCTTTCAATCTTGTTCCTGACTTCTGAGACATGGACACCAAATAGGAGTCTGCTCTCTGCTACTTAATTTCCTGAGAACAGAGTTATGAAAAGTCCTTCCTGACCGAATCCTTTCTTCAAGGAGGACTTCTTTCAGTACGTGTCCTCAGTGGACAGTCTTCCTCAGGTACTCCAGACTGGGTGGGCCTGGGTCTCCAGGCCTCTCTGGCTGCTCAGGGACTTTGCATGCTTCCGTTCAAATTGCTAACACAAAAATGGGACAAGGAGGTGAGGGCTTTGATGTGAGGAAATGTGTCCAGTCACCCAACAAGTCATGGGAAGGGCAGGAATCTAATTATCTGGACCCATCTGGAGCACTCCACTGGCCTCTCCAAGCAATAGGCAGCTAGAGACACGTTTTCAGTCAGTAAAGTGACTAGAAGTTAGGCATTGTCTGCAGCCACAAAAAAAGCAGTTCCAGGAGCAGATGTCCACATCTCATAGGAGACCAGCTCAGACCTGACACAGAAGCAGTGAGAGTATGAGGAGTCTGGCAGAGAGAGGAGGAAGCCAAGAACAGGCAGTCTGTCTGCAGTGGCCACCGTCCTCGGCACAAGCAAAGGGGAAGCACATGCCATTCTATGCTAAGAACCAAGAACCATGCCTGGTGATTATTTCCAGAGTGCAGCTTGGACCTTTCTGGAAGGCTTTGGGAGTTGGCTGATTGGACAAGGAAAGGCACTTCACTGGAGTATTTGGAAGGCTTTATTCATTTTGTTCCTTCAGTGCATATTGACTGTGAGTTAGGCTTATTTTAGTTAGGATGAATGATGAGCCCTGGAGGCCCTGGTAGAGCTTGTGTTTTTAGGGGGTTGCTGGGGCATGCTGTTTGCTTTGACCTTAGCTGAGGCACATGGTGCCACACAGGTTGGGCAGTGTGGGGGTAGATTCCCCACTTGGCTACTTATTAGCTAAGTGACCCAGCAAGTCGCCTCCCACCTGGAACTTCAGTTTCCTTATGTGTAATATGGGGATAATCTTGGTGCCACTTTCCAGAGGCTGTGGGGAGTAAAGCACTCAGCACAATGGTGAATATTTGAAGAAACTTAGTTACCAGTCAATGATACTTCCGTTGGTGTGTTAAAGTGAAAGAGCTTTATCATTTCCTTCTTGGGACATTCTCTCCTGAATTCTCCCTGCCCCTCCCTATATGATTGTCACTTTCAGGTTGAGTAGTTGGCACACAGAGCTAAATACCCACCCACCTGAAAGGAGTTTCAAGGTCCAGGGTTTGAAAGAAAGGTGGAATACATCCTGCCAGGGTGCCACTTGTGGGCTGCTTTGCTGGGCAGGGCCCTATGTTCCCCGGTGCACACCCCTCCTCAACCTTAGCTCTGTGGGCTTGTTGGTTCCAGGCATGAAAGAGGGCTACACTCTTATCTGATTGTGAAAAAGGCCCACAGCTTTTCTTCATGGATAGTTTTAGATAAAATAAAGAATTTTAGTTTGTTTGGAAAACCCTTCATATATAAAATGCAAATTAAACCCAAAACAAGCAAACAAAAAAAAACCCAGCGCACCCAAAAAAGCCTGCCTACCTGCACCAGGCCCCTGGACTTCCCAAACCAGTCTTATCCCCTTCATGTGAGCTCCAGACCCTCCCCAACTTCCTCCTCCTCCTCCTCCTCCTCCTCCTCCTCCTTCTTCTTCTTCTTCTTCTTCTTCAAGATTTTATTTATTTATTTGAGAGAGTGAGAGAGTGAGAGAATGGCAGGGTGTCAGGCAGACAGAGAGAGAGGGACAAGCCAGGAGTCTGATGCAGGGCTCCATCCCAGGTGCTTGATCCCAGGACCCTGAGATCAGGACCCGAGCCAAAGTCAGACACTTAACCCATCGAGTCAGCCAGGCTCCCCTCTTCTACCTTCTAAGCTCCGTCGTCGTTCTCCACAACTACAGCCAGCTCCCTGGTGGCACTGGGAGTTGCTCAAGGGCACGCAAGGGCCTGGGGCCATACTCCTGGCTGTGGTTCCTTAGAGGAGCCCATTCAGCTGAAAGCACCATGGTGAGATGCTGACACCTTGTGGCCAGCTGCAACACGTTTCTTTTCCTTCTCTGGGTAAGAGTAAGATGGCAGAGGCCAGGGGTGGGCAAACTTTTTTTTGTAAGAGGTCAGACAGTAAATATTCTAGGCTTTGTGGACATGTGGATCCTTCACTGCTGTAACACTAAATCAACTGCTGCAGGTGGTATGTAAATGAGTGGGTGTGGCTGTCTCCCAATGAAACTGCCTGGACCCTGAAATTGGGATTGCATATAATTTTCATGTGCTATAAAATATTATTCTTTTAATTTTTCCAACCACTTAAAAAATGTAAAAATCATTCTTAGCTTGTGGGCTATGCAAAAACAGGCAGTGGCTGGCTGTGGCCGGCAAGCCCCAGCACACTTTTCTTCTGTGTTCTCAATGCTAACTCTTCGTTGTCACACCTGGGATCCTTCTTTGACATTATTCTGTCAAGAGGAACCAACCAGATTGCTGCTTTAACCAGATTGCTGCCACTAAAACTTTCTTCTTTACAGAAATTCCGGAGTTGTTGGTTTTCACCCATTCGATAAGTTTACATAAGTATCTATCAGGTGCCCAGTCCTGTGTTGAAAGCCATTAAATAACCTGGAGTTTAATGACATGTATTTAATATTTACTTTTATTGATTCATTTGTTCAGGCAAACTTATTGAGGACTTAGTGTGACCTAGGCAATACAATAAGACAGACCTGGTCTCTGCCCTCAATGTGTTTATAACATTGTTGGGAAGATGGACACAGGAAGGCAAGCATTATGATGGGGAAGTACAGGGGGTGTGGAAGCCCAGAGGAGGCACTTAACCCACAAGTTGAGATCAGGGAAGCCTTCTAGAGGAGGAGGTGGTCTCTAAGCCAATACCTGAGGAGTGAATGGGAGAGGGAAGAATGAGGCAAGGCATTCCAGGGAAAGGTCCAGAGCCTAGAAAGAATTCTTTCAAGAGAATTATAAGCATCAAAGATGTAGTGAAGATTCAGATATAATATTTGCCCTCAAGGCCTCCCAGTCTGGTAGGTAAGACAGGCTACCATGAGGTTGTGGAGAGAGATTTAAAGAAGTTTTCCCTGTAGCCTTGTAGAATTGGTTATTAGTGAACCTCAAGAGGTCAAGCAATGGGCCAGTGAGTGCTCTGAAGGCTACAAAGAGCCCCATGACCAGGCTCTGACTCTACACGGGGTACTGACTCTGGGGGAGTAGAGAAGTGGGCCCAACTTCTGTGCTCCAGAAGCCCCTGCAAGGAGAGAGGGGACTCAAACTGAGCTTTGAAGGAAGCATGGACCTTGGTTCAGAAGAAAGAGGGAAGCCATGGAGGGAGGGCTGCAAACTCACTGAGGAAGGGATGGGTGTGGCCCAGCTGAGGGGCCACCAGAAGTTCTCTCAAGGGGTCCCCGGGGACCATCCTTCACCGTGTGAATCTCACAACAGCCCTGACCAACAGATATTTTTCTCAGTTCTACCAACTAAAAAACGTGACCTTGGATAGTCATTTAACCTCTGTTTGCTTCAGTTTCCTCATCTGATTCTACTTTTTAAGGTTGTTATAAGGACTGAAGAAATTAATACATATAAAATTCTGAAGACAGTGCCTGGCACTAGGGCTGGTTTCATGGGCAGCCAATCTTCTTCACAGTCCCACAGGTCCCCACACTCAGAAGGTGAGGGTCCCACATTTGGTTTAATGTTCTGCTGTTACTGTCTTGAAATTTTCAATGATTTTGGAACAGGGAGCCCCATGCTTTCATTCCGCATGGCCGCAAATTATGTAGCTGGTCCTGCCGGGGTGTGGTATGTATTTAAAAACTTCAGGGTTGGGCAGCCCAGTGGTGCAGCGGTTTAGCGCCGCCTGCAGCCCAGGGTTTGATCCTGGGGACCCTGGATCGAGTCCCACATCGGGCTCCCTGCGTGGAGCCTGCTTCTCCCTCTGTCTGTGCCTCTGCCCCTCTCTCTCTCTGTCTCTATGAATAAATAAATAAAATCTTAAAAAAAAACAAAAACAAAACTTCAGGGTTTTGGGGTTTTTTAAAAGATTTTATTTATTTATTCATGAGAGATACAGGGAGAGGCAGAGACACAGGCAGAGGGAGAAGCAGGCTCCATGCAGGAAGCCTGATGTGGGACTCGATTCTGGGACCCCGGGATCATGCCCTGAGCCAAAGGCAGACTCTCAACTGCTGAGCCACCCAGGCATCCCAAAACTTCAGGTTTTATCATTATTTTAGAATCTAGAAGAGTAAATCTGATTTAATATATTCACTTTAGAAGGGAGGAAGAGGACACTCTGTATGTGACTTGCTCAAGGTGAACAGCAACTGAGCTGCAGAATGAAGGCTGAAGACAGAGGGATGAAAGTCGCAATCCTAGAGGTGAAGGCAGGACAATGACCCAGCTCCTCGCCCCCACCCTCATGCCCCCAGAAGGCAACAGAAGGAGAGAAGAGCAGACAGACTCCTTTGAAGGAGCTTAGAGAAAGAGGTGGTATGAAAAAGAGCATGAACAGTTGTAGAGGTAGGAGGGAAGCTGGCTATTTTGGGAAGCCAAGATTCTCGGAGTAAAACGTAGTGATGAAGCCATGGAAACGAGAACTGAGACAGGCTCTTGGATCTTGGCCACAAGAGGTCATAGATGAGCTTGGAGAAATGAGTGTCGGCAGAGCCTTAAGGCCAGGAGTCGGGTTTAAAGAAGGAAGGGGCACCAGTGGAGACAGCTTCAGGTCGTTACTTAAGAAGCTGAGTAAAGGAAATGGAGGGGAAAGGGCAGGAAGAAAGGAGGCTGCTTTGGAGTGGGTGGGAGGAGAGCCAGTTCCCAACTGGGATGCGGAGGAAGGACCACCGGAGGCAATACGTTAGCCAGGAAGAGGCGCACCTCTTTCCCCGAGTCTGTAGGAGAAACGAGCCCAGCCTGGAGTGGAGCGAAGGAAGGCTCTGAGGGCAACTGCTCCTTTGGAGGCCGGGTGTCTCCCCAGCTGCCCTATGGCATTCTCGATGTGGACATCTCGGGCAACACAGCAGCGAAGAGAACTTACTCATTGGAGTCAGACTGTCTGGGTTCAGCTCTGAGGTTATTACCTTTGGTGACCTGGGCAAATTTGTTAGTAACCAGTGCCTCAGTTTCCCTCTCTGGAAACTGGGGTTAACCAGGGTTGTGAAGATGAGCTGCCTTGATCCGGGTAGAGCCCTCAGTGTAGTGTCTGACACATAGTAAGCAGGTGTGTGTGAGAGGGTAGTTATTATTAACAGCCACTTCTGGTTCTCCTGCGAGCCTCCTGTGGGTCTAACGTTGGCCAGCAAACAGGAGGAGTCTGGTGTTCGTTGCTTCACAGGGAGCTTTTCAGGAAGTGTGGTCATAAGAAGAAAGATGATTTAGAAGTGGCATAGCGTCGGTCACAAGAGCTTTGTTCCACAATAAATGCTACCTGACATGTAATAAATACTTATAAGCATGTCCCCTATAATCAGCACCCTTTAGAAAGTTCCCCTACCCCACTGCTCTTGGCCTTGGCTCTGGCCATACCCACTACCCCAGTGAGCAGTATCAGCTGTCAGCAGGCTTCTTGTTTTTTTGGATTAGGTTTCTTTACAGGGATCTTCCCATGGTTATACGATTAGAGAATTGCAGAATGCTTTATAAACACTTCCAAATATCTCATAGCAATGAGAGGCCAGTGCAAAGGGTGGACAGAGTTCTTCTGTGTCACAGAAATCAGAGTTGGAGCATATCCAGCTGGCTATGTCACCCCGAGCTTGTGGGTCATTGCAGAATCGTTCACAGAAATTCCCGTTGCATTGGATTTTGTCCAGGCCCATGCAATATGTTCAGGGATCACAGAGCAATCTCTCAAGGGAAAAGAGGAAGGCCTGTTGCTTGGAATGGCTTAGAGCACTTTTGGTAGCCATCCAAGGCAGCTATCACTCATTAAATCTGCCTTCTCTTCCAGCAAAAAGCCAACTGTATAGAACCCTACATATAGAGCTCTAAGAATAGTAGAGCACTCCAAGAACATACTGCACTTGGCCTAAATACAATTGTGCAGGGCTTAACGAGCTTTTTTACTCTCAAAGCTGGGTGAGTTGGAACAAACAAACAAAAAATATTTTCCCCAAGTAGCATGCAGAGAAGGAACGAGAAACAGCAAAGAAGAGCACCTTAGCACATTCTTCTTTGACCTGGGCTGCCTTTTCAGGGTACAGATTGACTCTGCAACCACCAAAGCATACCCATAAGCCCTAAGGCAGTGGGCACAGCAGATTCCCCCGCCCCCATTCATTGACTTTACACTAGCCTGAACAAGCCCCAGAGTCCTGTAACGGTGGTAATTTGTCATTTGCTGTAACAGGAATTTGAAGCCATCATCTTCTACAATAAACATTTGGTTGATTTATTGGCCTCCATCCCATAAGTATAGAAAGTGAGGACAGGTTCCACCCAAAGCTGCAGTTTTGAGCAATGAGAGCTCTCAGAGTGCACATGTTAAACCACACCCCACTATTTGTGGGAAGAAGAAATCCACATGTGGGTCTATTCATGAGTCTGGGAAGATACTCTCTTTAACAGGAGTTGGCTCTAGTAGGGATTTAGGAGAGCTTATATTCTCTACTTTAAAACTTTCTATACTGTCCGAAATCTTTACTCGGTGTTACTTTTATTATTGGAAAAACAGTAATCTTATTTGAAAATTATTTTCCTATTCTCAAGTGGGCAAACACGACAGGGTTTCCAGCTTCCTGTTTTCTCCTGGGGAGGGAAAATACAATGAGGTGAAGGCCCTCACAAAGATTATAGGAAAAACAGGCTTTGGCCATTCCTGGATAGTCCTCTGTTGCTCCCTGCCCACAGAGAACAAATATTACAGGTCACCACATGTCATCAGCCTCTTGGCCAGCTAACTGCATTTCACCCCTTAGTTCTCCTTGTAGATGTCACTTCTGGGAAGCCATTTCTGTCCTGCCAAGCTTGAGTCCTATGTTCTTCCTGTGTTCTTCCAAGCCATCTGCACTGTGATGATCTTTACCTTTTGGCCAACCCCACCAGACTGGAGGTCCCTGAAGTCAGAGGTTTTATTCATCTGTGTAGCCCTTGTACCTTAGGAAAGTGCTGACAGACTCAATAAACATTTACTGAATAATTATTTGTTTGGGGACCTTTATAATCAGAACAATATAAAGATGAAAAAGAAACCATTTCTTTTTTTAAAAAATATTTTATTTATTCATTCATGACAGAGAGAGAGAGGGAGGCAGAGACATAGGCAGAGGGAGAAACAAGCTCCCTGCAGGGACCCCGATGTGGGTTTCGATCTCTGGACCAAGGATCATGCCCTGAACCAAAGACAGATACTCAACCACTGAGACACCCAGGTGTCCCAGAAACCATTTGTTTTCAAGGAACATACAATTAAGTTGGGGCACACAGATGTGTCCAACAATTAACTATAAAACCAAGCACTGATTTATGGGTTAAAAGAGTTACAAAGAACCAATGTGAAGATAAGGAAGGTCTTGAATCCTGAACAGTGTCTTCTGGTTCAGAAGCCCCATATTGGAATGCTGGTATGGGGTATGTGCCCGTAGTTATAAGGATTCAGGTTCTTTAGGACATTTAATTAGAATTTAACTCATGATCTTTCTTTTCTGTCCTTCTGCTGGCAGTTACCCTAGGAATACCTGCCATTTAATCTTAATTGATGTTTGTGAAATGCCTTGTCTTCCTCTGCTGAAAGTCTGTTCAGTGTTGAGCATTACAGTGTTACAGTGGTTGTTTTATTACTAAAGCAGTGCCAACGAGGTTACACAACAGCTTGGATCAGGAAGTAAAACAAGGGCGGTGATCCTACTGAAGCTACAGGGGATGGGGATTTGGGATGGTAAAATGTTAATTACCCGAGACGGAATGTGGGCTGGAGTCCAGAGCTGTGCTCCTGGAGATCATTTCAGTCCCAGAGGCTGGGGCTGGCTCTTTGGCAGTGGGTCCTTAGCATCCTGCCCTCCCCTGGCTGGAATGTTGGATTCACTTCTCTGAAAGCTGCCACAGAGAATCTAGTGGCGAGGAGCCAGAAGCACACGTCTTGCACTGCATCAGGGGCCACTCTGGAAGCTTCCCAGGAGCTGAAGGGCTGTTCCATTTGCATGTGATAAATTATTTATCTCTAAAGCAATTTATTCTTTATCTCTCTTTAAACTCTCCTTCTCCTTGTTTCTGGCTCTCGAAGTCTCTCTCTCTCTCTCTCTCTCTCTCTCTCTCTCCAAAGAGGGAGCTGGAAGATAGATGAGGGAGGGTTGAGGAGGTAGGCTTGGCACACAAGGATGGTAGAAATGTTCATTTATAAAGCTGAGAAAATAAACACAGAAGTAGATGGGCTTCTGGTCGGGAAACACCAAGATGGTTTACTTTAGGGTGGGGAGGAACGGGTGCCAGGGAGAAGGCGGTGGCGGCAGTAACAACCTCTCCGTAACTTTA
Organism: Canis lupus baileyi; assembly: GCF_048164855.1. Classification (NCBI taxonomy): domain Eukaryota; kingdom Metazoa; phylum Chordata; class Mammalia; order Carnivora; family Canidae; genus Canis; species Canis lupus. The sequence goes on along the minus strand of NC_132848.1, from coordinate 27,728,174 downwards.
GTCTCCCACAATGTCACCTCCAGAGACTGACGGGGGAACTTGCTTTCGGAATGAAACGTTTTTAAGACGTTGTGTTGGCAGGCAGGTAAGATGCGGGACGAAGGGAGAGGCGCCAGTGAAAAAGAGCGAAGGCTCTGGAACCAGCCTCCTAAGACCAGTGCCAGGTTCACCAATTACTTTCTATCTAGGTGACCTTGGGCAAGTGTCCTAATTCTCTTTAGAGCCTTCGTTTCTATCTGTAAAATTCAGAGAATGTAAAACCCACAGGTTCAAACAGATAATCCCTGTAAAGGACTGAGGACAGTCGTTGGCACAAAGGAGGCACAAAATAAACGAGTCAGTATCATCGTCAGCTGCGGGCCAAACGACCGGAGTCCCCCAAACTCCCAAGCAAACAATTACCCGGAGCACGGAGCATCCAGGTCTGACTGACGCGCCTCCCGGCCCAATAAGGTACCGGGAAAGAACTCTGTGGAGTCGAACCAATGGCACCAGTCCTTGTTGTTGGACGGGGCTTCTGGCCGTTCCGCCAATAGCTTGAAGATGTGACTAAGGACTGACATTCTGACGGTCCAATGACGCACAACCAGCCCACACTCAGCACTTCGAAGGGGATAAATCAAGGAGCCGGCGCGTATAGATTCCGTTATTAGGCAATACTGGATGGAGAGAGGAGCTCAGGGGAGACAGCGCGAGGGCGAGGCACCCATGAGCTAAAAAAAGAAAAAAGACGATGGTTGCGCCAAGTGAGCTCGGCCGCCATCATGCTCTAGTTTCCCCTTCGCCTCTCCGGGTCCGCGACCAAGGAAGCGGCCTCTGGGATGCTGAGGGGGTGTGTCCCCGAATGATTGGCGCAGGCGGCTCAGCCAATCCTAGCTCGTCAAACGGGAAGCGCTTGGCCAATGAGGGGCGACGGCAGCGGCGAGGACTCGGAGGGGCGGAACAGCAGCTTGATGGGCACAAGCGCCAGCCAGTGAGAGCCGGAAGCATCCTCCCTGCGGCCAATGGAGTGGGGCTCTGGGCGGGCCCCCGAGTGTTTGTGTTGTGGTTTTGGGGGAGGGAGGCGGAGGGGAAAGTTTGTTTATTTTGTTTTTAGTTTCTGGGGTCCCCGTGTTTCTGGGAGGTGAAGAGGGAGGGAGTGACCCCCCCGCGCCCCCTCAGTCCCCCTACTACGTCGCCTCCATAGCCTGCGGAGAAGCGGGGACCGCGCGCATCGCAGCGCATCGCCTCACAGCGGAACGCCGCGCACTCGGAGCCGGCGCGGCTCGGCGGTGAGTGAGGACCGACGGCCACTGCCGCCCTTCCCCTCCCCCGCGCACCGCCCAGTCCGAGCGGGGCGGCCGGGTGGGCGAGGACGCCCGCGGGAGCGCGCGGCGCGGGCCGGCCTGTCAAGCTGAGGCGCAGCGTGTGCGTGTCCTCGCGAGTGAGCGCGCGCGGCGGGGACAGGGCCGGAGGGGGCGGGAGCGCGCGCGGGCCCCGGCGGGGGCGGGGGCGGCGGCAGCGGCGGTGGCGGCGGCGTGGAGCTCGCGCTCCGTGGGGGCGGGCGTGCGGTGGGTTTGACCCCGGGTCGGGGAGGGACGCGGGCGACGTCCCGCGCGCAGGGCAGGGGCGCCCCGAATGGCGGGGCCGGCGGGCGGGCGCGCGCGGCTCTGGGCGTCACGCGCCGGCAGGTGTGAGCTGGGGGAGGGCTTCCGGGTGGGCTGGTCGAGTCGGGTTCGCTTCCCGTCGCTGGGCGGGGGGGCGCCTCCAGGGCGGGGAGGGGCTCCCCGTGGCGGCGGAGAGCGGGGGGCCCTCGGAGGCGCGTCGGGCCCCCTGCCTGGCTGGGGGGCAGGTAGACGGAGGCGTCAGGCCCCCGAGCGCCCCGGTGGCTGCCTGCGCGGCACCGCGGGACCTGCGTGGCAGCGTGGACGCGTTCCCCTGATTAATCCGGGCCGGGGAAGGGGGTGTCGCGCCCCTCATCCCAGAGCCCTGCGGCGTGGCCACCTTCGAGAGGCTGTCCAGGCTTTCCACGAGGAAATGGGACGAGCCGGCGCCAGGAGTGTTTCCTGTCTCCCCCTGAGTTGGCATCCCTTGGGTCCAAACCAGTGGGTTTGTCAGCCCACGGGGGGCCAGATACCCCAAAGTGGCCGAGGTCGCCCCGTAACCGTAGCTGCTTGTTGGGCATCTTAAGTAAGGACCAGCCCATCCTCAGTTCTCTAGGCAGAGTGTGCCGACCTCGGTCTCAAGATTCCTTGCTTCTTCGTGGATCCTTTGGCTGTTTTATTACTCTTTAGCATCTATGCTAGAAATTGTGCGAGGAATAAGACGAATTTCAAGTTGGTCATTTGTATTACAGTCTAAGCGAAATTATGCAACAAAATTGGCGAGAGGTATTTCTCCATAGTGAATAAAACGTCATTGGTTGCCTCCCCGCACCCCAGGAGTTAAGCGTATAGAAAGAAGGTGTATAAAAATCTCGCATCTTAGCATTTTGTGAAAGTTTAACAATAGAGGCTATTTCCTTCATAGTTGTGGGGACTTTCAATGGACCATAGCTTCCTGTTGATTTGGAGAAGCATCAATGATCTTGGCTTTGAGAATATATTTATTGTTTTGGTAATGTTATGTAAATGCCTCTCTAAAGACAGAACTTTTAGCACGTTGGTTTGCACCTCTACAGCGTGCTGTATCGCTGTGGGTAGGTAGTGAGAGGGATATGAATGTAGTAGGTCCCTACATTAAGGAATCCAGAACACAAATCAGACTGGCTTGGCCCGCTTGGGACAGACACAGCAATGATGATAATGCTGCCTTTATATTTTCTTGGTTCTTGGCCTTCTCTGAGTGCTTGTCCCAAACATCAGCATTTGAGCAGAATAGTTTGTGATAGGATTTAAGAAGAAGAAATTACCAAGCTGCATTTCTGAGGTAGCATATCAATGCCATGCCTTTGAAAAAATATTTTTTTTTCTTCATTCAGATAGAAGCACTTAAAAGTGTTTTAAGTCAGAGCAATACCATTTGTTGAAACGATAGTAATAATGTTAACTGACATTTACTGCATGCATCTCACATGCCAGCCTCTATGTATTTTTTCCTAATCCTTACCGGAAGCCTGTCACATAGGTGTCATTACTGTTTTCTGGATAAGAAAAAGACCCTCTAAGAGCCTCATGGCTAGTAATTTTAAGGGATAGGTTTAGTTTTAAGTGTGTCTGTTTTCAAAGCCTGTGCTTATTCCATTTTGCCTCCTAAATTATCCAGAGGAAGAAAGGTAGAAAGGACACTGAAAAGTAGAAAGGAAAAGAAATAGGAAGTGCCACTGGTGATGAAGTTGTCCATACCTAAGTTAAAAATTTAATGTTGGGCAGCCTGGGTGGCTCAGCGGTTTAGTGCCTGCCTTCAGCCCAGGGCCTGATCCTGGTGACCTGGGATGGAGTCCCACGTTGGGCTCCCTGCATGGAGCCTGCTTCTCCCTCTGCCTGTGTCTCTGCCTCTCTCTCTCTCTCTCTCTCTCTCTGTCATGAATAAATAAATAAAAAATTTAAAAAATTTAATGTTAAGTTAAACTCATTCTTCGTTTTTAGAAATTAAGAACATTTTTACAAAATTACATCTAAGCTTTGTTTCCATTTCTTCCCTATTTGATTTTTATAAAGATGAATAAAAATGCATTTGATTCAGAAGGTCAAGGCTTTCAGAGCCCTTTGTGCAAATCTCCACTCCAGTACCTTGCTATTGTGAGAAATCCTGTGCTCTGGATCTTCCAGGGACCAGGCGTTACTCCCTTTGTATCTAGGATAGTGCTTGGTACATAGTAGGAGTGCAGTAAATGTTAGCTAAGGAGCAGTGTTAAAAATGTAATCACTTTGGGTTTGTTTTAGCAGCTTTAGTTTAATGGGACAATAAGAAAGTAAATAGTTTACAGCCCAGGTGGCTCAGCGGTTTAGCTCCGCCTTTGGGTCTCCAGGATCGAGTCACACGTCAGGCTGCCTAAATGGAGCCTGCTTCTCCCTCTGCCTGTGTCTTTGCCTCTTTCTGTGTGTGTGTGTCTCTCGTGAATAGATGAATAAAATCTTAAAAAAAAAAAAAAAAAAGTAGTTCGTGTGCAAAATGCATGCTCTAGAAGAATACTGAAATGGAGCAACTTGTGGAAGGTTGGCTCTGCCAGTTTGCTAGATCTCCCAGTTCTCCTTATCTGTTTGAGCTGTGTGCCATTCTGTTCTTCTTTTCACCTCCGGGAATTCTAAAAGAGGAGGCTGTACTGACTGCTTCCCTTCAGTGCTCAAGTTATTCTTTGAACCTTTGCAGCTTGGCTCCCAACCTTAATACTCACTGAGGTTTTTTCCAAGGTTGCCAATTACCTAATGGTTAAAATTCCCAGAGCATCTTTTCAGGATTTATCCTGTTATGTCTCCCTGCAGTAGTCCTTTTAACTACCTCCACTCCTTAAAAAAAAAAAAAAAAAAAAAAAAACTATTTAAAAAATAACAGTAACATTAGCTCTTGGTATGTATACATGAATGTTAGTTACCTTGTGCATAGATTCATGTAACCACCACTATCAGGATACAGACCAGTTCCATAATCCCCCCAAAATTTCCTCAGACCATATTCCTTTTGATTCCCCTTCATCCTAACTTCTATCCCAGAGATAGATAAACACTAAGGGTCAGAATTAGGCCTCTTTTGTTGTTTTACTTTTCTCTGTCTACTGGAAAATGTTAGTTTTGGGACTTCAAATTATCGCCTTTGTATCTGCTAACCTGCATATCCATGTCTGACCTTTCTTCCATACTCTAAAATGACATCAATATTTACCTGCTGGAATTCTTCACTGTTGCTTCATACTCAATGTGTTTAAAGTTTTGTTCAACTTTGCCTCCTAAACCAGCTCTTCCATCAGATTTTTCTGTATTTTTTGGTGATGCCGTCCTCCTTTCTTGCAACCCTGAAACACTCAGAGGGCCTTATAATAAACTCTTATCCCAGACCTGGAATCCTGCTGCTCAGCTATAGATATTGGCTCCTGCCCTTTGCTACTGAGCTGGCTCCCATTCAGTAGTCTGAGCGGAGCACAGGTAATTGGAGTACTTAGAACGCCATCGGGATTGGACTGCTTCTCTGGTCTGAACCTCTTATGGCTTCCCATTGCCCTGAAGTCCATCTAGGATTTTATATATATATGTAAAAAAAATATGAATTTTTAAATTTACTTATTCATGAGAGACACAGAAAGAGGCAGAGACATAGGCAGAGAGAGAGAAGCAGGCTCCATGCAGGGAGCCTGATGTGGGACTCGATCCTGAGACTCTGGGATCACGCCCGAGGCAAAGGCAGATGCTCAACCTGAGCCACCCAGGCGTCCCCCATCTGGGATTTTATTTTTCATCCTTTGAGGCTCTGTAAGATCTGGCCTGTGCTTGCCTCTCTAACCTTCTCTCATCTCTTTTATGGCCCACCCCACCCCCCTTTCTGATGTCCCAATTACTTGGTCTTACTTTCAATTTTTTCAACCAAGCCTTTTGCAGGCTCAAGGTTTTTGTACAGACTACTCTCCTGGCTTGGGCTGGTCCTCCCCAGCTTCCTAATTTTCACCCACATAACATCAGGGTTCAGATTAAATTGCCAATTCATCAGAGATGCTTTCCTTTATGACCGCCCACCACCCTCAGTCAGACCCTCAGGTCTTTCAGAGCTCCTCTTCCTTTTTCATAGCTCTCACCACAATTTGTGATTCAGGACCATGTCTGTTTTGTTTCCCGTGTCTCTAGAGCCGAGCCAAGTATCAGGCGTACAATAAACTCCCAGCAAATATTTGTTGCCTGTGTTGTGAATCTGGATTTTGCTTTTATAATTTACTGTTTTCTTGTAGTTTCTGGTAGCCTTGCTTTCTACTTCCTACCTTCCCTGGGACTTGATCTCACTGTTGGTAGTCTATTTCAGAAATAGATCTGAAATTGCTGAAGAGGACACTGATCCTGTTCTCCTTCTGAATTGTACCTCTGCCTGGGAGCCCCTACCACTGAGTCACAGTAGATCTAAACTGTGGCTGACTTGCTAAGTCCACTGAGCAGTGCACCTTGGTTGTTCAGGCTGGGGCTACTGCTTGCAGCTGTTTCTTTGCTCACCAACCCCTGCTCTTTATTTCTTCTTCCTCCCTCTACCCAGCCTACAACTTCTAAAGACCTTGTATATTTTCCGGCTGAGCCTGCTTACCCTTTGACATTTGCCAGCCTTTTGACATTGACAACTGCCTCTAGTGTCTTGACCCTACAGATTGCCCCCACACTAATCGTCCTGAAACAGTGCTTGTTTATGTTTCCTGCCCCCTCCCCAAGTCTACCACAGGCACTTAAGTTTGAAAACCTTCAGTGGTGTTTCATTGCCTAGAGGGTTTAAACTCTTTAGCTTGTTATTTCAAGCACTTTGGACTAACACTGTCCAATGGAAGTAGAATGCAAGCCACAAATGTGAGCCACGTGTGTAATTGTAAATATTCTAGTAGCCACATTTAAAACGTTAGAAAGGGTAAAATAGATTTTCAGAAAATTTTATTTACTTCAATATATCGAAGATATTTTATGTAAACATGTAATCAGTAAAATTATTGAGACGCTTTACATTCCTTTTTTTCATATTAGGTCTTTGAAATCTGGAATGTATTTTTCACTTCATCTCCATTCAGACTACATTTCTTTCTTTTTTTTTCAGACTACTTTTCAAGTACTCAGTCGCCACCTGTGGCTAGTGGCTACCCTGTTGGATAACACAGCTCTAAACCACATCCTTGACATAGTTGGGAGAGCTATACCTAGATATACCTAGGTAATTCCAGGCACTAGCCTTTTGATTACTGTATTCCTCTGTCTACAACCAGATCTTCATCCAAATATGCTAACCTTCCTTGCTTGGGAATCCCAGGGTATCTTATCCCTAAACTTTACTTCTCACCATTTCCTCTGACCCCTTAACCTTATTTTTGTGTGTGTCACTGTTTTTCCATATAGCAATTACTTATAATATTTACCAGTTTGCGTTATTATCCAAAGTAAAGTTAAAATATATTTTTTAAGATTTTATTTATTCATTCATGAGAGACACACAGACACACACAGAGAGAGAGAGAGAGAGAGAGAGAGAGAGAGAGAGAGGCAGAGACACAGAGGGAGAAGCAGGCTCCATGGAGGGAGCCCAATGTGGGACTCGATCCCGGGACTCGGATCACGCCCTGGGCTGAAGGCGGCGCTAGGTTTAGCCACCTGGGCTGCCCCAAGTTAAAATATTTTAATAACTGATATTTACAAGGCATGGGCACTGACCAATGGAAATAAGTGCCTGCTAAATTAGAATCGATGGCAACTGTGTATAGCTTCTGTGTTCTTATCTGTGTGTACCTACTGAATTACAGCTCTTACTGTCTGGGTTTTGTATTGTTGGCTTCCCCCATAAGACTCTGAGTTCCTTGAAGGCAGGCATTTGTCCTACTCATCTTTACATTCCTTACAGCTCCTGTCCTGGCCTATAGTAGGCAGTCTACAAATATTTTAAATAAGTGAACAAATGCAACCTTAATATCTATTTTTATTCTATGTTCTATATTTTATCTTTCCAAATAGAAACTGAAATATAAGTCCTTTCAGGACAGAGATCATGGATTATGAAGGAGTATATGGAATATTGTCTTGATTGTCTTCATAGGAGCATTTCTTCTGAATGAAGATTTGCTTTAAAAAAATAACTCTTGAAAAAAAAAATAACTCTTGGGGGGAATCCCTGGGTAGCTAGCTCAGTGGTTAAGCATCTGCCTTTGGCTCAGGGTGTGATCCTGGGGTCCTGGGATCGAGTCCTGCATCAGGCTCCCTCTGGGGAGACTGCTTCTCCCTCTGCCTATGTCTCTGCCTCTCTCTCTCTGTGTCTCTCATGAATAAACAAAATCTTAAAAAAAAAACAAAACCTCTTGGGGTGCCTGACTGGCTCAGTTGGTGGAGCATGTGACTTGATCTCTGAGTTGTAAGTTCAAGCCCCACTTTGGTGTAGAGCTTCCTTAAAAAATAAAATCTTTTTAAAAAAATAAAAAAAAAACTGTTTGGGGGCATCTGACTGGGTCGGTCTGTAGAGCATGCAACTCTTGATCTTGCAGTCCTGACTTTGAGCGCTATGTTGGGGGCATAGAGATTACTTAAAATGTTTGTTAGTGCCCATTGGTGATGGTTTAAAAGTTGAATAAAGATTAAAATAATAATAACTATTTAGATATTATTATGGGTTTTCAGGCTGAGTCAGAAATGAGGTTGGGCTTTCATTTAATGAGACTTATTTTCTTTGTGGTTTGTAAACTGGCTCAGAAAACAACTTCAAAAGAGCTCCTTGGAATTAATGCATGCTCTTCCAGAGTTAGGAGCACAGTTGGTTTTGGAAAGGCACTGTGCTAGGAGTTAAAAGTCCTGAGTTGGTTTGTATTGCAAACATCTGCTTGAGTACATACCATGTTCAAAGCACGGGAATGAATGAGAATTCAAAAACTATAATAGTATGGAAAAAATGTCCCTTTAACACAGAGGTGAAATGATTAATTCTTCGTAGGAAGAATTATATTTTACTCCATTATATTTTACTCATTTCTAGCATGGACTACAGTACTTTATCATGTTTCTAGGTCTCTCTCTCACACTGGATTATAAATTTCTTTAGTGCAAGACTGTTGTATTCATCTCTGCATCCTTAAACACATACTTGTACTGTGCCTGCCATACTGTGCCCACTCAAATGTATATTGAATAGATCACTTCAAATTACTTAGCTTTGTAAGACCTCAGTTTTTCTTATGTAAGTAGGAAATTCTCTCCTCCAGAGAATTATTGAAGCTGCAACAAGAATAATCTTTTAAAACTATGTAACTATTCTATATATATTATACCTCAAATGTAAAACTTTACCCAGAAAACAAGTGTAAATCTGATATTTGTCCCCTACTTAAAACTGTTCCTAAAGTGCAGGTGCCTGGGTGGCTCAGTGGGTTAAGTATCTGCCTTCAGCTCAGGTCATGATCCCTAAGGTCCTGGGATCGAGCCCCACATTGGGCTCCCTGCTCACTGGGGAGTCTGCTTCTCCCTCTCCCTTTGCTGCTTCCCCTGCTTGTGCTCTCTCTCTCTCAGTCATTCTTTCTCTCAAATAAATATATAAAATCTTAAAACAAAAACAAAACTGTTAATGAGTCCCCAAAGCCCTGCCATCCCTCTTTTGGAATATAAACTTCATGAAAAGAAATAACTGGTCTCTCTTGTTCAGTGAATGAAGACCCTACCTCATTTCCTTCCAGTCTCCCTTTTGCTGCCTGAACTCTTACCATAATGACCCTATTCTGGTTCCTGAAAGGCATATTCTTGTCCACTCAAGGTCTCTTCCTAGCACTTGATGTTCCCATACCCTGGAAGGCCCCCCACCTTGACCTTAGTTGATGCCTCTTCAGTCCTCCAAATTCAGTTTATATGTCACTCCTTTAGTGACTTCCTAATCATCCCCACCCCAGAGAAGATGTGCTACTTTTATTTTTTAAAAATACTTATTTTTAAATAATTTCTACGCCCAACATGGGGCTCAGACTCAGCCCTGAAATCAAGAGTCACATACTTAACCAACTGAGACAGCCAGGCACCCTTAGATGTGCTCCTTTTATTATTTTTTTATTTAAATTTTTTCAGATGTGCTCCTTTTAAACACAACACTTAACAGAATTGTAATTAAATAATGACTTAATTAGTGTAGTATCTTTGCTACAACATAGCTATGTGAATAAAAATACCTTATCTGATGTGTTCACATTTTGTATAACCAGTATCTAGCACTGGAAGTTGCACATAGTAGGTCCTCATAAATGTTTTTCAAATGAAGGTAGGAAAGAGAACTAAAAATAGAACATAAAAAAGTAGTCATTCAAAAAAAAAAAAGTAGGGGTGTCTGGGTGGCTCAGTGGTTGAGCATCTATCTGCCTTTGGCTCAGGGTGTTATCCTGGTGTCTGCGATCAAGTCTGGCATCAGGCTACCTGTGAGGAGCTTGCTTCTCCCTCTGCCTGTGTCTTTGTGTCTCTCATGAATAAAAAAAAAAAAAAAACAATAAAGAAAGTAATTTTAACAGTTTAAATAAATATATGGGAGCAGGGAGGGGCTCGCCTTTTTAAATTGTCTCCAAGTTCTTCTTTAAAAAAATTTCTAGTTGTAATCAGTAAACATTTTAAGATTACAGAAAGAATATTTGTTTTGTTGTTTCTTAAAAGATTTTATTTATTTATTTGACAGAGCATAAGAAGGGGGAGTGGTAGGCAAAGGGAGAGGGAGAGGCAGGTTCCCCACAGAGCAGGGAGCCTAATGCAGGCTGGATCCCAGGACCCTGGGGTCATGACTTGAGCCAAAGGCAGACACTTAACTGACTGAGCCACCCAGGCACCCCCAGAAAGAATATTGTTATTAAATTTGTATTTGTCTGAAAACCTTACTTATTGTAGAGTTAGTTTTAATCCTTATTAGTAGAAATGATCAGAATTGTTATTCCTTTTAAAATCTTATGGGGTACCTGGATAGCTCAGTTGGTGGAGCACGTGACTCTTGATCCCTGGTTGGTAGGTTTGAGTGCCACACTGGGTGTAGAGATTACTTTTTAAAAAATCTTACGGGAACCCTGGGTGGCTGAGTAGTTTGGTGCCTGTCTTTGGCCCAGGGCATGATCCTGGAGCCCCAGGATTGAGTCCCACATCAGGCTCCCTGCTGGGGCCTGCTTCTCCCTCTGCCTGTGTCTCTGCCTCTCTCTCTCTCTCTCTCATGAATAAATAAATAAAATCTTTTAAAAAAAATCTTAAAAAATAAAAATAAAATCTTTTTATATGCTTGTGACAAGGATGACTACAGTTTCACTGAACGTTTGTGTGTGTACCATGTGCTGAATGCTGTTAAAAGCTGGGACTACAGGATGGGGCGCCTGGGTGGCTCAATTGATTGGTATCCTTCTCTTGGTTTCTGCTTAGTTCCTGATCTCAGGGTTGTGGGATTGAGCCCTGCAGGGCAGGCTTAGCGCTTAGCTGGGAGTTGACTTCTCTCCCTCTCCCTCTGCCTGGCCCCCTGCTTGTGTATGTGTGCTTTCTCTCCCTCCCCCCCCCCCTTAAAATAAATAAGCCTTTAAAGAAAGAGGAATAAAGAAAGTAAAGGAAGAAGGAAACTAGGACTAGAAGAATGAGATAAGAGATCTTTGCTCCCAAGGAGTGTACAGCTGCAGGAGTGAGGCAGACTTGGACACAGATGAGTGCTATTTGGTGTAATAAGAGCTGTGATAGACATATAGGGGATGGGGCAGAGGGGAAGGAAAGTCCTCAGTACAACGGGAGGTCAGAAAGCCTTTCCAGGGAACACTTCCAGTAAGTCATGGTAGAAAAGGGTACTTCAGGCTGAGGGAGCAGCATGTGCAGGCTCAAAGGAGTTCATTTAGTATATGGAGAAGATAGCTAGCACAGTGGTATGCTTCATACAGCTGGTCTGGGGTACGGGGCCAAGGGCTGACTGTGACCTATCAGACTCAGACTCTTAGATTACATCGTATTTCAATACTGGAAATGGTTTTAGGAATAATGATGTGAGTCTGTATATTTGAATTCATAAAGGTGTTATAATGTACCATTCAGTGTCAACTATACTTAAAAAAAAAGAAGAGTAGCATTCAAAGATTAGTCATAAACCAGAATGATGCTTGTCAACTGTACCTATAGCCATGCAAATGATATATCAGAGCTAGAATGTGGTGACTCATTTAAGATTATCTGTAGGAGCAGAGAATAAAGGAAGTGACCTCTTGCTTGACTGCCTGAGGTGACTGCTGATCTATTTCATGAGGCCCAGATTCTAAACCAGTGAAAAGGATAAGATCAGAAAGGAGTACCCAGAAGAGCCTCTGGATATGTGTACATTTCTACAGCTTGAAGGTTGTTACATATCTCTAAATATCCAATTGGCTTACTGAACTAGCATTTGTTTAATTTGATTCTTGACCAGAATTCAAGAAAGGAAAATTCACTGACTGGAAATCTAGCATTTCTTCATTTTACTTCTCTTTAGTTCAGCAGTTCTTTGCTTTCTTGTCCCCTTCCACAGCTTTTTCTCAGTACTATTACTCTGAAGTAGCATGTCCTTTTCCCCAAACCACCCCATCTCTTGCCATCTTTCTTTCTATAATCACTAAGTTGTTTGCAGTTGTAGGATGCCTGTACTTTGTTGGTTAACCAGTGTTTTCTCAGCTTTGCATGTTCAGAGTTTGATATTTTTCAGAATGAGAGGTGGTTAAGCGCTGGAAGTGGTGGTGACACTCGGAAGATGCTAATTGACCCATTGCTACAAATTCTGTGTGTTCATTTATTGACCTAGATTATAAGGGGTGAAAGAGACAATGGATGGTAGGGAGAATAACAGCAGTGAGTATAGGTTATTTCAATATGTTTGGAAAGGGGCACCTGAGTGGCTCTGTCTGACTCTTGATTTTGGCTCAAGTCATGATCTTGGGGGTTGTGGGATTGAGCCCTGTGTTGGGCTCAATGCTCAGCGAGAAGTTTGAGATTCTCTCTCCCTCTCCCTCTGCTCCCCCACCTCGTCTCCTTCTCTCTCTAAAATAATAAATACATCTTTTTTAAAAAGGTGTTTGGAAAAGGAAGGAGACAATGAGAGCAAGGCAAGGTTGAGAAGACAACATGTTAAGGTGAGATAGAAAATCTGCTTAAATATGTGTAGCAAGGACCCAGGAAGGAAAGAAAAATGGAAACTGCTTGAATGGGGAAGGTAGCAGGTAATCCATAGCCCAAGGCCACCAGATTCCTCTCAAGCGTATAGGTGGAGTGATAATCCTTAGAAATTCCTTGTAGTTCCTCAACTAGAGAAAAGGGAGAAGTCAGGGTTCTTTCTTGGTACCTTGAGCTCAAAACAAGCTTATACTGTTCTGGCACCCAGCAGAATGGTTTGTACATTATAGGTATAGACAGACATTCCAAGAGATAAATTCACAGAATGGAAAGAAGATATTGATTATAACTTTTTTTTTTAAGATTTTATTTATTTATTCATAGAGACACAGCTAGAGAGAGAGGCAGAGACACAGGCAGAGGGAGAAGTAGGCACCATGCAGGGAGCCTGATGTGGGACTCGATCCTGGGTCTCCAGGATCACACCCTGGGCTGCAGTCGGCGCTAAACCGCTGCGCCACCGGGGCTGCCCTGATTATAACTTTGAACTTGTTCTAGTTACTGGATCACACTGTGTTTTATGATGAACACCTTTATTAATCTTTTATTTAGTGAGTAGGACAGACTACATTGTATTCTTTTCCTAAAAGTGTTAATTTATTAAATGTATATATTTAAAATATACTACAATTTTTAAAAAATATATTTTATTTATTTATTTATGAGAGATGCAGACAGAGAGGCAGAGACACAGGCAGAGGGAGAAGCAGTCTCGCTCCATGCAAAGAGTCTGATGTAGGACTTGATCCCAGGACTCCAAGATCATGCCCTGAGCCGAAGGCAGATGCTCAACCGCTGAGCCACCCAGGCATCCCACCACAATTTTTATAATGCTGTTTTGGTATGTCTTTTAAAAACCATATTGAGAACCTCAAAATGTGGAAGTGGACCAGGCGTCCTAACTTAGGCCCAGGTCAGTATATCAAGAGAAATGTTTTGAGCGTCTGCAGGATTCTGATATGGAAGGAAGGAGATATAAAGAAAAAGATGAAAACTGAAGCCCTCCAAGGAGCTAGATATTTTTCCTCCTGTGAAAATCTTGCAGATGGTGTCTCATGTTCAGTAGTATCCTCTTCGTGAGATCTTTTACCCAGATGTATATCTCTGTGGAACTTCTGAATATAGAATCTCTGCACTTAGATGTACCAACAGATTTTAAAATAAATCTCTTCTTAACTACTCTTTTGTCAACCTTTTCACTATAAACGTTTTATATTTTTATACCAAAGTATTTAAAATTTATGATGTTTTTATTTTGCAGTTTGGCTCTGTCCCCTTAAACCAAAGACTATACTATACTGCCGATTCCCACTTATACCACGCAGGTGGATCTGTGGATGGTATAGAGAGAGGAGGGCTTTTTATGCCCTCACGTTCCCACTCCTGAAACACAGACCCAGAGGGGAAAACATTACTTTTAAAACACCAAGAGAATTAGTGAAAAGGCTCTTTGTAGAAATAACAAAAACAAAACAATAGAATGAAAATGCAAAACGCATCACATTTCAAGCCAGTAAGGGCTGTTTGAAAACTTTAAAAAGGGGACCCTGTGCCCCACACACAGCTTGTGAGTCGGCCTCAGCACATTGTGACACCGCCCTACGCTTCCTGAACCTGCCAGAGCCCGGCTCAACACTGATGTTTTGTGTTTGCTTTGGAAGCGGATGCTCTCTAGACTTTTATTTACTGTACTTAAAAATGCGTATTTAATGTCATTTTCTTGTTTTCCTTTATCTCCCGAAGACTTGGGAATTGTCACTCAGGATGCTTTTCTGGCAGGTCAGCCTGGATAGGTACCTCTGCTTCATCTCCCTTAAAATTTGTTGATGCTATCGAGTCCATCACTGGTTAACCCACCCTCCCAATTCCTAAATCTTGAAGTCCTGAAAGATTGAATCTTGGAATATTTGCCATATCCTTTCGCTCCTTTCTCTGTGGCTTTGGACCTTGAGTCTTTCCTTTTTTGTTGCCATGCCACCATCCTGATTCTAAGTCATCCTCAGGCTATGGCTGGATTATTAAAATAGCTTCCTGTCAGTTGTTCTGTTCCTAGTTTCTCCCCAGAAAACATTTCCTACATGTTACTTTCTTTTGTCAACCTGTGCATTTTTTTTTTTTAAGATTTTATTTATTTATTTGTGAGAGACACACAGGGAGAGGCAGAGACATAGGCAGAGGGAGAAGCAGGCTCCTTGCAGGAAGCCGGATGTGGGACTCCATCCCCAGACCTCAGGATCACACCCTGAGCCGAAGGCAGACTCCCAACCGCTAGCCACCCAGGTGTCCTAACCTGTGCCTTCTTATTCTACGAAATCCAAACACCTGTGTTTGAGCCCAGCTGCTTTACTGCTTCCATCCATCAACTCTCGCTCCCTACTTTTGAATCTTTGCTTTTTCCCCATATAATCTTTTCTTTATTTTCCATACTTTCCTCCCTTTTTGTTCTCATACTTTATGAAAGGCTATTCCTTACATAAATAAAATATTCTCCCAGCTTCTGGCTTCCAAACCATTTTGCGTCTCACTCTCAGAAAACCTTCTCCAGACTGTTTTCCTGGAAGCCTTTTTTTTTTAAATTAAAGTCCTCTTTTGGGACACCTGGGTGGCTCAGTGGTTGAGCATCTGCCTTTGGCTCAGGGTGTGATCCCAGGGTCCTGGGATCGAGTCCTGTATCAGGATCCCCAAAGGGCGCGTGCTGCTCCCTCTGCCTATATCTCTGCCTCTCTCACTTGTCTCTCATGAATAAATAAAATCTTAAAGAAAAAAAAGCCCTCTTTCATTTGGACACAGTTTGCTTTCATCAATATGATTGAATGAACTGAATAAATAAACTTTGTTAGTTTCATTCATCACCTTTAGTGGTATTTTTGTTTTTGTTTTTTTAAGATTCATTTATTCATGAGAGACACAGAGAGAGAGAGACAGAGGCAGAGACATAGGCAGAGAGAGAAGCAGGATCCCTGTGGGGAGCCCAATGTGGGACTTGATTCAGGATCAAGGGATCACGCCCTGAGCCGAAGGCAGACACTTACTCTCTGAGCCACCCAGGGGTCCCTTTGGTGGTATTTTTGTTAATTCTTTTGGTTGGTTGGTTGGTTGGTTTTACATATACAACTATATCATTTACAAAGAAAGTCAGTTTTGCTTTCTAACCTTCAAATTCTAATTCTTGCCTTATTGTGCTGGCTAGGACCCCAAGTACCATGCTGAATAGAAGTATGAATGGCTTCCTCGCTTTTTTCTCTGACTTAGTGGGAAACCATCCTACCATTAAGTGTGATTTTAGCTGTATTATCCCTGGTTACTTTGTTACTACTCAGCTGAATACTAGAGGGGTCCCCTTGCAGATCTGAGTTGTCTGCATAGCGCTTTCCTCTCTAGTACTGTACACTGTAAACTCTCACTGCCTTGGCTTTCCCAGAATTTCAGCTGCATCTCCTCAATTATGGCAGTCTCTGAATTCCACTTAGGTTTCCCCTGCCTGCTTGGTGGCCTGGAATCTTTCCCTAGGCAGCTTGCTGCAGGGCTTACCTTGTTTGTTTACCATCTCTTAGGGATCACTGTCCTCCTTTGCCTGATGTTCAGTGTTTTGAAAACTGTTGTTTATATATTTCATCCAGTTTTTTAAATTTCAAGGGTACATCTGACCACTGTTACTCCATCTTCCCTGAAAGTGGAAGTCCTGCCTTTTCTTAAAACATCTGAGGAATTATTTAGGAGTCGCTTCCAGAGTATGAGATACTCTTTGGAATTTCCGTAGAGGAAAACCTTCATTCTTTCAAGGTGGATTTGGTTTTAGGGAGCAACCAAGAACCATTTTTCAGGTCTGGTTAAATTATTTGTCTGGGCAGTACTGTTTGGGGACCAAAATGAGTTCAAAATATGGAGGCAGATTTCCTTGTGTGATTTGTAAACTGGTTTGGAAGCAAAATAGGAGTTACAAAATATTTTCAGTGGTGGCAACCTGATTAAGATAAATACCTATAAAACTTCTTAGAAGTACATATCTTGAAAGATAACTTACTTTTGACTGTTTCTATATGTTGATTGGTATATATTTAGTATCAGTTTATATTTACGACTTGGACTTAACTGCTTCTTAGTAAGCTTTCTTAAACTGTTTTTATGTGATACTCTCTCCAACTTGACTATAAACTCACTGACCTCTGGATACTTGTGAACGTTGTCTCACTTATGGTGTACTCAACTGTGGAAGCTCCTTAACTCAGAATAGTTAACTAACTTGTAGTTAACTACAGTTAACTAATAGTTAACTAATTTGTAAGGAAACTATAATCACCTTGTTAAAATGCATTGCATGGTATAAAGGATGTAGAATTGGTTTTGATACCTGTATGGCATTATTAATACTTTCATAATTTAAATTTGAAGTTATTCATATAAGATACTGAATCCCAGTAGCATGAGCACACACCTATATCTGTCTGAGGTGGTAGGAATTATGTGAATGACCTAGTTGAGAGAGGTGCCTTGAATCTGGATCTGTTATGTAATTAACCGAGGACTATCCTTAAAACCTACTAGACTGGTATATATGCTACATTGTGTGCACGGTTCAGTGCTGAAAATTCTTTTCCCATGGCCCGTGTTCGCTAGCACCTGAAGGGCCCATTGGTTCCACCCTCAACTCCTATTAGAAAATATGGGTTTTAAAAAATATTCTTAATGGATTGAA
This sequence comes from Canis lupus baileyi, assembly GCF_048164855.1. Taxonomy (NCBI): domain Eukaryota; kingdom Metazoa; phylum Chordata; class Mammalia; order Carnivora; family Canidae; genus Canis; species Canis lupus. Next base: position 27,710,723 of record NC_132848.1, on the reverse strand, counting down.
TTATTAGATTTTTTTTATCTTTGAAATTGCCTTTTTAAAATTTCCTGTTTTTAGTTAACTGACTTTATAGCTTTACAGTTCTTTTATAGTAAATCTTATAGCAGAGAGTTTGGTTATTCTTACTTGGTGTCCTCTTGGCTTGCTCTTTATCCTTGATATTCTCACATTTAAATTCTTATATATAACGTAGACTTTTTATATCCTAACTTACCCTCAAATTTTTAATTTTTAGTTTTAATTATTGTAGAATTCCACATTCTATGTTAGTGGTTTTCACATCAGTGATGTTTTTGTATATACTATTTCTGAGGCCCATATGTATTTCATCGGTAGTGAAAACTGCAATTTAGTAAATAATAGTGGTAAAGATGGCCTTATCCTTCCTCTCTAGGCTATAGGAACACCCAGTTTTGCTACTAATGTTGCTTTAAGGTGTGTTTTCAGTTATTTTTCAGTCTTTAGGGGTTTTTTTTAAATAAAACTTTATGAGAGCTTCCTTTAGACAGAAATAATTTGGGGTTCTTCTGGATCCCACACATTTATTAAGAAGTTTTCATTGCCTTCATATCTACCAGTTGTGAAATGAGGTTCCTGTTTGGTGGCATTGTTTCTAGCATTTGTTAGTTCTGCGAGATTGGGGAGGGAGGGAGAATTGGTGTATAGTTAAAAAAAATTTAACCAATTTTGTTTTATGTAGATACAATGGTTTAAAATATGTTTATTAAAATGTTGATTCTGTCCCTATTTTTATGTGAAATCTTCTAAATTACACTGCATTGTAATTAATTATAGGTTCTTAGTAGTCTTATGTCTTAGTTCTTGCTTTAATTTGGCCTTTCAGTTTTCTTTCCATAATAGAGACCTTTGAGTTTTGTAAGCTTTGTTATCATTTATCATTTAGTGAGATATAATAGAATTGATACATAACTGAGCAAAAATATACTTTTCCTTACTTGTATGTGTTCTGTTTTTTGACTTTTATTTTGTGTTCTTTTCCTTGATAACTACTTGGATTATGTGACTTCATTTTGATTTTGATTCTTTTAATAATTTAAATTGGTATTTGTTTGCTTTTAGAATTTGTACTTCTTTTTGATACATAAAAAAAAATCTCATGCCATTTGTTTTGTTTTTTAAACATAGAAAAAGCATATTGACAGGGATATGCTTTTTTTTTTTAAGATTTTATTTATTTATTTGATAGAGAGAGGAGCACAAGCAAGGGGAGCGGCAGACAAAGGGAGAGGGAGAAGCAGACTCCCCACTGAGCAAGGAGTCTGATGCAGGGTTGGATCCCAGGACTCTGGGATCATGACCTGAGCTGCAGGCAGATGCTTAACCGACTGAGCCACCCAAGCACCCCAGAGATCTGCTTTTTTAATTTTACTGTCTTTACCCCATTCTGATACTACCCTCGTGCCAAAGGTGATACCACCCTTCTGATTTTAATGTTGCCTTCAGACAGAGATTGAATTAAAGTAATGTTGAGGTAGTATAAAATGTCCTAACTGGAGTGTGTGGCTGGCACAGTTCGTTGAGTATTCAAATCTTGGTTTTGGCTCAGGTGGTGAGATGGAGCCCCGTTTTGGGCTCCATGCTCAGCACTATTTGGCTTGAGATTCTCTCTCTCCATCTCTCTCTGCACCTAATCCCCTTTGCTTGTGCGTTGCTCTCTTCCTCTTTCTCAAACAAATAAATTTTTTTAAATGTTCTAACTAATAATGCAGTTATAGACTTACAGATATTCAAAGAGTAAGTTTTTAGAAAAATTAATTAGTTCAAATTATAAGAATGTTTTCAGGAAAAAATTAACATATTTCAGTGGAGGTTGACAGGACCATTTTAATAAAAAGCCATTTTTAGGTTCATAGTCCTTTATTGGAAACTATAAGGACCATCAGTATTTTAGAGTTCAGAGATTTTTCTTTTATTTTTAGAAAGCTAATAAGATGCTTTTACCATATATTATGTAATGCCCCTGCAGAGTCAAATAGTCAAATACGTTAATATTTCGGCAGCCAAAGCTATGACTATTCTTACTTTAGTGGGTAGACTATAAATAGTCTCATGTCAGTTCAGGTCAGATATTGCTGCCAATTAAGTTCAGATCAAGTTTTTCTTCTAGATGAATTACAGAAAACGGGTGGTTTTCAGAAGTTTTTGGATTTGGGAATTGTGGCTAAGGGATTATGGACCAGTATTTACGTTCTTAGCTCTAATGTTTGTTACTTTTGTTACCTTCAGAAAGTGAAACCTGCTTTCCTTTTTTTCTCCTACAGGATATGAGATTAAATCTGTTTTCTACAGGCCAGTTAATAGAAATTAGGACACCTCTTCACAAAGCTTGATCCCTTAGGCGGCTGTCACTGTCACGTGGCACCTCTACACTTCTCTGGCTTTATGTTAAGAATCTCTTGGTTCCTTTCCCCATTCTTCTTTCAGAAGTGCTTTGTGGTAATAAATAGTAAGGGAAAAGGATTTAAAATGTGCTGTACTTCACGTAAAATATATCCTGTCTCATATAATAAGGTTTCAGAAGGAGCAGCAAGCTTTCTCTGGACTGACCTTTCCTACTATCAGCTAGTGTGGTAGCTTTAAAAATAAATCTTTCTGAAAGGAATCCATGCTTATGGTAAAACAAAAATCCAGTGGTACAAAGTGTAGGTAAAAAGTAGTTTTCAAAAAAAAAAAAAAAAAAAGTAGTTTTCTTCTGCCCTATGATATCCCTTACCCAGTCAATTTTTGACCACTTGTTTTATAGCTTTTCTAGGGGTTTAGATACTTTTTGGTTTGTTTGTTTTATTTTGTTTTTGTTCAGACATTCCAGGGGACAGTTTGGGAAATTCCAGTTAGGCATTTTAACCCCATTTGGACTAAGTTTGTGTTCATTATGTGTTAAACTATGGAGATGGTCTTGTCTGTTCTAGCTAGCATGTATAAGTTTTATTTCTAGAACTATTTATTCAAACTGCATCATTATGAAATGTTAATTAAACACATTTTTAGTATTAATTGTTCCAAATCCAGAGTATCTGAGTATGACCTATATGCAGAAGTAGAAGTAACAACTTATTGATTTATTTAGCAAAAAATGATTTTTAAAAAAGATTTTATTTATTTATTCATGAGAGACAGAGAGAGAGGCAGAGACACAGGCAGAGGGAGAAGCAGGCCCCATGCAGGGAGCCCGATATAGGACTCGATCCTGGGTGTCCAGGATCATGCCCTGGGCTGAAGGCGGCGCTAAACCACTGAGCCACGCAGGCTGCCCTAAAGAGCACTTTTAAGTAGGGTGTTAGCTCATTTGCCAAGTAAGTGGTTCTCAAGGTAAGCATGTGGGCAGTGGGATGCAGATGTGTTCCCAGTCATTCCCAAGAATACTATTGAAATTGTTTATGGTCTTTTTGTTTGTTCTTTTGTTTTTGCGTTTTGTTTTGTTTTGCTTTTAGAAAGGGAAAGAGAGAGAGAGAGCCACAGAGGGAGACGGAAAGACAGAATCTTAAGCAGACTCCATTCTGGGCCTCGATCTCAGAACCCGGACATCATAACCTGAGCCAAAGTCAAGAGTCAGATGCTTAACTGAATGAGCCACCCAGCAAAATCGTTTATGTTTTTAAGCCCTGGATAAACATAAGAGCATAATGCATCTAAACATGAATGTCCTCCTAGGAACGTGTAAAGTTTTGTTTTATATGGAATCCTGATTTTTTAAAAAAAGATTTTATTAAGTAATCCCTATACCCAACATAGGGCCTGAACTTAACCCTGAGATCAAGAGTCTCACTCTACCGACCAAACAACCTGGTGCCCCTGGAATCCAGATTTTTTATTCTTTAGTTCAACAAACATTGACTACTAATACTATGTGAAGAACTGGCTTCATCTTAAAGAGAGAATGTTGGGACATTCCAGGAGACTGTCCAGAGGTTGCTAGAAAAAACCCCAAAAAACTGAGAACCACTTTTCCTAAGTCATAATGAGGCTGCCAGATGTACCTTTTTATTTTTTATTTATTTATTTTTTTAAAAAGATTTATTTATTTATTTATTCATAGAGACACACACACACACACACAGAGGCAGAGACACAGACAGAGGGAGAAGCAGGCTCCGTGCAGGAAGCCTGACATGGGACTCGATCCCGGGTCTCCAGGATCATGACCTGGGCTGCTAAACTGCTGCGCCACCAGGGCTGCCCTGGATGTACCTTTTTAAATGAGGGTGTGCCTAATAAGTATTGGCTGAAATGTATTCAACTGAAAGTCTCAAGTTGCTTGGTTCTGATTCTCTAACTTACACTTCCCTCACAGTACCCGCTCTCACTCCTGCTGCCCCCACATGCATAGGGTCTGGTTTTGTGTGTGTGTGTTTTCCCAGTCCTTGTACCTGGCACCATATACGGGGAACAGAAGAAATAAGTAGTCATCAGTGTTCCATGCTGCCTCTTTGCCAGGTTGGAGCTTTCAGATTTCTTGTTTTTGTGGAATGCAAACAACTATAGACTGTGTTTTGTTGTTGTTCAGTGAAGGTCAAGGACACTGTCTTTGCCCTCTCCTCCTGGAGCCTTGTTAGGATTCAACACAATGTTGAACAGGAGCTTCTCTGACAGCAGCTTCTCTGATGGAGCTGGGAACTGTGGGAGCTAGAGATTTCTAAAGACTTTATGGCAAAGCTTTGGCTGATGAAATGTAAGAATCTAGGTAGGGCCTCTTTCCTTTCAGTGGTGTTTTGGAGGTGCTGGAAACATACACACATGCCTTTGAAATTACAAAGAGCCTCTGGTCATTAAATGAAGGAAAAAATGCCGGTTGATGAAAGGAAACTTGACTATAAAATGTAATAGAAAAAAACTACTGTTAAGTGGGACTAACATAAAATAATAAGCAAAAGTTTGCCATAAAGTCAGGCAAAGAAAATAATCTCAAGTAGTAAAAAGCCAATTAGCAAATTGAAGAATAAAAAATATCAAATTTAAAAATAGAGCTGATTATCCTAGGCAGCTATGTGGATAACTTAGAAGAGTAATATAATTTTCTTCTATGATAGGAAATGGTAAGTAATTCAAGCTAATAATTTAAGAGTAAATAAAGGTATTTAATATGGAGAAACTTTATCTTGACAGTATTTGAAACCAGTACATTTAAAGATGGTAAAATATTTGTTATTATGAATTTCAAAAAAAAAGATGTTGACATATTAAGCATATGTTTGTAGTTAATGCAGATTTTAAATTTTATGTGCATCATAAAGCTATTCAGATTTTTCTATTTTGTCTTATATTAATTTTGGTAATTTATGTCTTTCAAGGAATTTTCCTATTTCATCAAACTTGTGTAGTGTTTTGCCATAAAGGTGCTTATGACTTTTTTTTTATTATATTAATGCCCATAGGATTTGGAGTGGAATGTTCTTTCCTTCATTTCTGATACTGGTAATTTGTGCTTTCTTTCTTTTATTCTTTAGCTACAAGTTTATCAATTTTATTGATCTTTTCAAAGAATCAGCTTTAAGTTTTATAGATGTTCTCTATTGTCTTGCTGTTTGTTTTCTGTTGTTGATTTCCAGTCTTTATTGTTTCATATTATTTGCTTTGGATTTAACTGGCTCTTCTTTTTCTAGCTTCTTAGAGATAGAAACTTTGGTCATCAATTTCTTTTTTTTTTTAATTTTTAAAATTTATTTTATTTATTTTTTTAGGTCATCAATTTCAAACCTTTTTTTAACTAAAGATTTATTTAATTATTTGTTTATTTATTTTAGAGCACGCACGTGCACGTACACACAGGTGGGAGGGGCAGAGGGAGAGGGAGAGAGAATCTAAAGTGGACTCAGGGAGAGGGAGAGAGAATCTGAAGCGGACTCCGTGCTGAATGCAAAGCCCAATACCAGGCTGGATCCCAGGACCCTCAGATCATGACCTGAGCCGAAACCAAGAGTAGGCTGCTTAACTGACTGTGCCACCCAGGTGTCCCAAGCCTTTTTTGTTTTGTAATAGAAGCATTGTATGCTATAAATTTCTCTCTCTGTCTCACTCATTTTAATACATAATTTTCAAAATATTTTCTAATTTGGTTTGTGATATCTTCTTTGAACCATATGTGACATATAAATTTATTTCTTGGGGCAGCCCTGGTGGCTCAGCAGTTTAGCGCTGCCTTCGGCCCAGGGCCTGATCCTGGAGACCTGAGATCAGGTCCCACATTGGGCTCCCTGCATGGATCCTACTTCTCCCTCTGCCTGTCTCTCTCCCTTTCCCTGTGTCTCTCATGAATAAATAAATAAAATCTTAATAAAAAAAAATTAGGGCAGCCTCTGTGGCCCAGCGGTTTAGTGCCGCCTTCATCTTGGGGTGTGATCCTGGAGACCTGGGATGGAGTCCCACGTCATGCTCCCTGCACAGAGCCTGCTTCTCCCTCTGCCTGTCTCTCTCTCTCTCCCTCTCTCTCTCTCTCTCTGTCACGAATAAATAAATAAAATCTTTAAAAAAATAAAAATAAGTTTACTTCTTAATGTCCAAATTTCTGAATTTTCCAGATTTTTTTGTTACTAATTTCTGATGAAACATTCTCTTATGTTCATAGGACACATATTATGTGGTTTCAGTCTTTTAAGATCTATTGAGGCTTGTTATGGTTGTTTTATGTGTGTCGGAAAAGGATGTGTGTTCTATTTATTATCCTTTGGTATAGTATGCTATTAATGCCAATTAAGTAAAATTAGTTAATAGTGTAGTTCAAGGGCAGCCTGGGTGGCTCAGCGGTTTAGCTCCGCCTTCCGCCCATGGTGTGGTCCTGGGGACCCGGGGTCGAGTCCCATGTCGGGCTCCCTGCGTGGAGCCTGCTTCTCCCTCTGCCTATGTCTCTACCTCTTTCTCTCTCTCTCTGTTTCTCATGAATAAATAAAATCTTTTCTAAAAAATAGTGTAGTTCAAGTCTTATGTGTCTTTACTGATTTTATTTCTCCTTATTAATTTCTGGGAGGAGTGTTGGCATTTCCAGCTATAATTGTGGATTTTTCTATTTCCCCTTTCAATTTGGTTCTTTTCTACTACGTGTATTTTGAACCTCTTCATGGTGAATTGAGCCCTTTATAATTATAAAATGCCTCTGCCTCCTTTTCTCTGTGGTAATATTCTTTGTCTTGAAATATGCATTATGCGAGTCTGTTTCCATTTAACATGGTCACTTCAGCTTTCTTATGGTTAGTGTTTGCATGGTATATCTTTTTCTATCCTTTAATTTTTTAAAAGAGATTTTATTATATTTATTATTTATTTGAGAGAGAGAGAGTGAGCGCGCACACAAGGGGGGGGTTGCGGGAGGGGCAGTGAGAGAGGGACAAGCAGGCTACCCGCTCAGCAGGGATCATGACCTGAGTTGAAGGTGGCTGCTTAGTGGACTGAGCGACCCAGGTCGCTCTAATTTTTAATTTTTAACCTATGTATGCCTTTTTTTTTTTTTTTTAATTTTTTAAGTAGGCTCCACACCCAATGTGGAGCTGAACTCGGGGCTTCATTTCATGACTCTGAGATCAAGACCTGAACTGAGATCAAGAGTTGGATTCTTAACCAACTGAGCCACCCAGGCACCCCAAAGTTTTTTCTTTTAGATAGCAGATAGGTCATGGTTGTTTTTTTTTTTTTTTTTGTATTCCAGTCTTACCGTTTGCTTTTTAATTGAAGCATTTAGACCTTTTACATTTATTTTTATTTTATTTACTTATTTTTTACATTTTATTTATTTGACAGAGAGAGAGAGAGCATAAGCAGGGGGAGTGGGAAAGGGAGGAACAGACTCCCCACTGAGCAGGGAGCCCAATGCAAGGACTTAATCCCAGGACCCTGGGATCATGACCTCAGCTGAAGGCAGATGCTTAACTGACTGAGCCACCCAGGTGCCCCTACATTTATTTTTAATATGGTTGGGCTTAAGTCTGCCATTTTGCTATTAGTTTTCTATTTATCCCATCTGTTTTATATTCTTTCCTTTTTTCTTGGCTTATTTTTTATTACTTTTTCACTATTCTGTTTCCTCTCTTAGCCTATTAGCTATTTTAAATCTTTGTTTTATTTTTATAGTAGTGGCTCTAGGGTTTAAAATATGTATCTTTAGGGATCCCTGGGTGGCACAGCGGTTTGGCTCCTGCCTTTGGCCCAGGGCGCAATCCTGGAGATTCGGGATCGAGTCCCACGTCGGGCTCCCGGTGCATGGAGCCTGCTTCTCCCTCTGCTTCTCCCTCTGCTTCTCCCTCTGCCTATGTCTCTGCCTCTCTCTCTCTGTGTGTGACTATCATTAAAAAAAAAAAAATATATATATATATATGTATCTTTAACTGCCCTAAAATAATATGCTGTTTTATTTACAGTGTAAAAAACTTTATACTTTCATTTTCCTCAACTTTGGGCTATTGTCATACCTTTTACTTCTGCGTATATAATAAACACCACAATTCATGTTACTATTATTGCTTTTAATGAAAAAAAAAGTCTTTTACATTTACCCACATATTTGCCAGTTCTGCTGCCCTTACTGATTCTTTTGTTTAGATCTAAGTTCCCATCTGTATCATTTTTTCTTTAGCCTGGAAACCTTAGTATTTATTGTAGAAAAGATCTGCCGGCAATGAATTCTCTCATGTTTTTTTGTTGAAAAATCTCAATTTATCCTTCATTTTTAAGTGGCATTTTTGTTGGCTGTCAAGTTTTAGATGGACAATTTCTGTTTTTCTGCATTTTAAGATGCCTTTCTATTGTCATCTGTCTTGTGTTGTTACTCATGGAAAGTCAGATGTTCTTCTTAGCATTGTTCACTTCTGTCTAGTTTGCCTTTTTTTCTCTGACTGCTTTATATGGTTTTCTTTCACTGGTTTTTAGCAATTGGATGATAATTTGCTTTAGATAGTTTTCTTGGAGTTCTTCAATCTATGGGCTTAGACATTTCAACAAATTTGGGAAAGTTTTAGCCTTTAATTCTTACATATCCCCCTCTCCACCAACATACACACACACAAACAGCATACATTTTTGGGTTCTGAAATTACACATAAGTAAAATTACTTGATAGTATCTTATAGGTTGCTGAGACTTTCCTTTTTTTTTTTTTTTTTAGTTAATAAGTTAATAGGACTTCTTTCCTGTATAGTGTCTCTTCTGCTCTTAGGTTTAGCCAGTAAAGTTTTCATTTCAGTTATTGTGTTATTCTTCTCTAGAACTTGTGTTTGATTATTATTGTATCTTTTACTTTTCCCCCCTTGTTTTATTGCTTTTCTTTAAATTTTAAGCATATTTATAATGTTTTAAAATCCTCATCTCTATCACTTTCGCCATTTTTGAGTCTGTTTCTATTGACTGATTTTTTAAAAAATATTTATTCACTCATGAGAGACACACAGAAAGAGGGAGAGACATAGGTAGAAGAAGAAGCAGGCTCCTTGCAGGGAGTCTGATGTGGGACTCTATCCCAGGGTCCTGGGATCACGCCCTGAGCCAAAGGCAGATTCTCAACCGCTGAGCTACCCAGGTGTCCCTGATTTTTTTTCTTTTAATTGTGGATTACATTTTTCTGCCTCTTTTGCATATAGTAATTTTTTATTGAATGCTGTATATTGTGAATGTTGCAACATTAGGTATCTCGAGCTTGTCTTTCTTTAAAGAGAGTTGAGTTTTGTTTTGGCAAGCAGTTAGGTCACTTGTGGGTTAGATTGATTTTTTCCTAGGCTAATTTTGAACTCTTAGGGTGGATCTAGAATTGCCTTTATTTTAAGCTTCCGCATTTAGCCCTCTAATAAGACCTGACCCATCTAGGGTCTCTTCTGAATGCCTGGAGTACTCATTGAAGTCTCTACTCTGGGTGGTAGGAGCTCAAATGTCTCCCATCAGGTTATCAGCTCTGGAACTGTTCAGTTTCAAGTCCCCTAGTTATTTTTTCCCCCCAATGGTTTGGCTTTGCCTAGCCTTGTAGAATTCCACCTGACAGGTTGATAGAGCCAAAGACTCAAAGAGACTCCTACACAGAATTTTGGAGCTGTTTCTATATGCAGTCTGCCCTGGCAGATTCCAGCCTTCTCGGCCTCCCTAAACCCTGAATTCTGTCATCTAACCTGTCAGCTTATGATCTTTTTCCCAATGCCACAGTATAGAAAATACCTCCAAGCAGAGAGCCGGGGCCTTCAAAGGACTCACCTTTGGTTCCCTTCCCTCAGGGATTATAGTACTAACTGTTGTTCAATGCCTAAAGCAGTTTTTCATATATTTTGCACAATTTTCTAGTTATTTATAATGGGAGGGCAAGTCTGGTACTAATTGCTTCATCAAGGCCTGAGCAGAAGTTGAGAGGTACTGTTTTTATCTTCAATTTACAGGTAAGAAACTCCAAGTTAGAGATGTTTAAGGAATTCTTCCTCCTGTACTCCTTTCACCAGATGGATAGTCTTTATGTTTGTCTCTTTAAAGTCATATAACTCACCACCAGCCACATTGAGCCCTGTCTGCTCTAGACCTGGATTAGCTAATTTTTTCTGCAGAGGTCCAGATAGTTAGTATGTTAGGCTTTTTTGGGTCCCCTAAATTCTATGTCACATATTATTCTTTGTTTTCTTTACAACTTTTTTTTAAAAGATTTTATTTATTTATTCATGAGAGACACAGACACAGACAGAGGGAGAAGCAGGCTCCATGCAGGGAGTCTGACGTGGGCATGATCCCGGGTCTCCAGGATCATGCCCCGAGCTGAAGGTGGCACTAAACCACTGAGCCACCCCGGCTGCCCCATTTACAATCTTTTAAATATGTGAAAACTGTCCTTGGCTAGTGGGCCACAGAAAACCAGGCTATGATCAGATTTAGCCTGTGGGTCTTAGCTTATCACCTCTGTTCTAGACAGTGCCTTAGCATCTTGGGCATTACCAGGTCCCCACTTACTCAAAACTCATAGATTTCCTATTTTATTCTCTAGGGTCTTGCTAACAACAAGATTTAAGTTTTTGGTTTGGGGCAAACATATCCACCATTATGGGAATTTTCAAATGAAGAAACTTTGGCATAGAGAGGTTAAGTCCTGGACACACAGTAAGTGGCAGAATAGAGACTTACTTAGACTTCAAACTGTCTGATCTTAAAGAACTTCTCTCCTCACCATCCCAAAATATTTGAAGTTATATGCTATACTAGCTCTGGGACTGATAGAATAGCTAATTTGGTTTATTATTTTTTAAAATTTATTTATTCGTGCAAGATACACACAGAGAGAGGCAGGGACACAAGCAGAGAGAGAAGCAGGCTCCATGCAGGGAGCCCGATGTGGGACTCCATCCTGGGACTCCAGGATCATGCCCTGGGCGTGAAAGGCTGGCGCTCAACCGCTCAGTCACCCGGGTGTCCTGCTAATTTGGTTTAAAAAAAAAAATTCATGCTAAGATTTTAGTGGTTAATAATGGCGTGATGTTCTCATTCATGAGAATTACAGAATCATAGCTCTTCAGGGTTGGGAGAAACGAACTATATCAAGTCCAGACTCTTGCTGAAGTTGGAGTCCCTTCAACAACATCTTTGTCAGCCATGCTACTTCCATTTAAATATCTCAGCTGTCTCTGTGGGCAGCCATTACTTTTGGTCAAGCCTGTTCTCCACATTAAAGGTCTTCAAATGTACTCCTTTCAGTGTTAACCAGATTTTTTTCAGTGATTTCTCATAGAACGAACGTAGCTTCTATTCATCTCATGACCTAGTCCCTTTTCTCTTTAATTACAGTTTATCCACAGTCTTATTAATACAACACTCAGATAATAGAAAGGAACAGACTCCTTATACACACACCAACATGGCTGACTCTCAAAATCATCCTGGGTTGGAAGAAGCCAGAAGCTAAGAAAGTATAGTCTATATGCTTCCATTTATATGAAACTGTAAAAGAGACAAGTCTATAATGACAGAAGGCCAATCAGTGGTTGCTTGGGGCTGGAGGTTGGGTGAAGGGGATTGACTGGTATGAAGAACAAAGAAATGGAGGATGATGGAAGTATTCTGTATCTTGATGGTGGTGGTGGTTACATGGGTGTGTAAATTCATCAAATTTTGTCTTAAAAGTCTTAAAAAGAGTTTTCAGAAATGAACATGTTATTCTAGCCCTGGTTTTACCAGTATAGAATATAATAAAAAAATTACTTCTCTCCATCTGAATACTTTGCATCCTTATTAATAATTTATCTGTCTTAAGGAACTCCTTCATATTGTTGATATATATTAAAATCATACTTCACTAAAACCTCTCTCATATGTGTTATTTATCAACTTTGATATAACTCCTTCCTCTACTCTTATGTTGATTTTTTAAAAATATTCTCTATGCTCCCAGACCACTTTATTCATACACAGCACTGTGATAATAGCACTTATCTTGTTGTATTTTTTCTATTCAAGTGTCTGCCTCTCTGATTAGACAGTGAACTTCCCTTGCAGAGCCTTAGTCCCTTTTATATCTCTGGATACCACTATAGTAATTGGGTATAACTGGCACTCCATAAATGTTGTTTGGTTGAATACTAATAAATGAAGGAATACATTTATTCTTCAGAGCCCATCTCAGGTATGTGTCCTCCAACAAGTGTTTCTGATTTTCTGTTCCTCAAAGCTAGGTTAGGTGTTTCTGCTGGCTGCATCACTAATATTCTGTGTTTATCCATCACATTATATGTTACAGTGTTTTCATATTCAAGGATATTCACTGCATTGTTATTAATAGCAGTATAAAATGGGAAGCACCTGGGATGCCTCTGTGGCTCAGCGGTTGAGCATTTGCCTTTTTTTTTTTTAAATTTTTTATTTATTTATGATAGTCACACACAGAGAGAGAGAGGCAGAGACACAGGCAGAGGGAGAAGCAGGCTCCATGCACCGGGAGCCTGATGTGGGATTCGATCCCGGGTCTCCGGGATCGCGCCCTGGGCCAAAGGCAGGTGCCAAACCGCTGCGCCACCCAGGGATCCCGAGCATTTGCCTTTGACTCAGGGCTGATCCCAGAGTGTAGGGATCAAGTCCTACATCAGGCTCCCTGCATGGAGCCTGCTTCTCCCTCTGCTTATGCCTGTGCCTGTGCCTCTCTCTCTCTCTTTCTCTTCCTCTCTCTCTCAAGATTCATCACACACACACACACACACACACACACACACACACAGAAGCAGGCAGCCTGCTTCTCCCTCTGCCTATGTCTCTGCCTCTCTCTCTCTCTCTCTATCATAAATAAATAAAAATTAAAAAAAATAAAAACAATAATAAGAGAAAAAAGACAAAAGACTAGATTTTTTTTTATTTTAAGAAAAGTAAAATGTGTATATACATGTATACATGGAAAAAAAAGACCAGTAGATTGTAGATGGTAGGAGTGCTCATTTCTTCATAGTGCATTATCAGAGATTTATTCTTTTTCTTCCTTCCACTTTTTTTCACTTGCAGAAAACAAGTTACTATAAACAGGGAAAAAGTAGTTATTTAAAATGTAATTGAGAGGAGACAGAGATGTGACAACTAAGTGTAATGAGAACAGAAAAAGGACAAAACTTGTAAAAAGTGACAAAGAGTAAAGCCTGTAGTTAATGTAGCAATATTAATTTCCTAGTTTCACTGATTATACTATGGTTATATAAAGTGTTAGTATTAGGGAATGCTGGAGGAAGGTGATATGAGAACTCTCTCCACTATCTTTGCAACTCTTCTGTAATTCCGAGATTATATCAAAATAAAAAATACAATTGAATGTTAATAGAATTCTAAACCCCTTAAGGATAGGGACTGGGTCTTATTCATCATGGTACACCTTGGGCTGTATCAGGCATATAGTAGATGCTTATAAAAGATACATGAGCTGAGATGGAATTGTATATTTTCTCAGTTTTGGCCATCTTAGTTATTTTGACTCAGGCTTCAACCTCCTAAGGTGATACTGAACTTCTAGTGTGTAGTCATCCGTTCATATGCTGAATTTTTTTTAAAGATTTATTGATTTGACAAAGAGTGAGAGAAGCAGACTTCCCACTGACCACAGAGCCCCGTGTGGGACTTAATCTCATAACCCTGAGATTATGACCTGAGCTGAAACCAAGAGTCAGATGCCTAACTGACTGAGCCGCCCAGGTGCCCCATTTACTCTGAATTTTTTGAGTGTCATGTCGTGCTCAGCCCCACAAGCACTGAAAGACAGTTTGCTGGCACTTGTAAGGCCATACGGAGTTAAGACATATACAGACGTTTATAACAAAGGGTGACTGTGGTAAGTGTTCCATAAAATATGGAGGTGGAGATTCTATAGCAAGCATATCCGCTTGGAAGATTAAAGGTTGCTTATCAAAGGAATGCTTATTCAGAGAAGTGAAAATTTGAATTTATGGTAGTAAAAGTCGACCACCATGTTTCAAGAAGAAAGGTAAATACCTTTATATTTAAAATGTGGCCTTTAGGGAGCCTGGCTGGCTCAGTTGGAGGAGTGTGCGACTCTTAATCTTGGGGCCTGAGAGTTCAAGTCTCATGTTGGGTGTAGAGATTACTTAAACAAATAAACTTTAAAATAAAATGTGGCCTTTAATTGAGATATTTGTAAAGAGGAGACTCTTTCATTGATTTGAGTCATGCAGAGAAAACCAGCTCTTTGCTTTCTACTTATTCCTGAAGGCAAGGACAAGGAGAGGAAAGGGGTAGAAAGGAGGAGAGGAGGAAAGTGAAAGTAGTAGGATAGCTTTTCCCTGGGACTTTCTCCATCTTGATGTGTGTTTTAGAAGCCTAGAGGTGTGGACTACGGGCTTCTAGGTAGAAATCTGTATCATGAAGTTCCAGTGGTTATTATAACTAAGAGTCGGTGGGGTTTTTTTTGTAGTGTTCATATATATTTATAGATGTGTGAAACACTTACTGTATATGGTATATTCATTCAGTCATCCCACAAATATTTATTGAGTGGTTTATGGAGGAAGATGATCTCATTCAATTCCCACTGCAGGCTCTCTGTGGGAGAGGAGTCTAGGTTATCACCATTTTCAGTCTACAGGTGATGAGGTTGCATTTCAGATAAGTTAAGTGGCTCAGTGAGTAGCTTAGCACCACACAGCTAACTACCAAGTGGTAATTTCTCAAACCCCTGTCTTCTGCCTCCGATTTAAGTGCTCTCCCCAGTCTGCCTAGTGGTTAGTTGCTCAGATATTGTACTCAACATACATGTCTTTGAGTGCTAAATGAAATATTAAAGAGTTTTAATTCCTGGCCTGACCCAATCAGGTTAGAGCAAGGAAATAAGTCCTTTCCAACAATTAATTACTATTGAAAATCAGTGGGTTTTATTTGTTTTGTTTTAGTGAAAACTTTTATTAAAAGAAATTCTCCCTTTTAAGCCTTTCCCTTAGCCTTGAAGCTCTGGTATGCTTCAGGTAGTTCTGACTAGCAGAAAGGTATGGGGGAGGCACCTGGGTGGCACAGTTGGTTAAGTACCCAGTCTTGTTTTCGGCTCCAATGGTCTCGGGGTCATAGGATCAAGCTCCACATCAGGCTCAGTGCTTGGCTTGGAGTCTGCTTGGGATTCTCTCCCTACACCCTGCCCCTCCTGGTTGTGCTTGGTCTCTGTCTCTCTCTCTCTCAAATAAATAAATAAATAAATAAATAAATAAATAAATAAATAAATAAATATTTTTTTAAAAAAAGGAAAAAAATATTTTCCAACAAAATGAACTTGGTAACTTTCATGTTGGTAAGCCAGTCACATTAGTCTGCCATTTGAACAAAATTCCTTTAAAGTCTCCTATTTTAACTGAAAACATTCTCTTTTTTTTTTAGATTTTATTTATTTATTCATGAGAGACACACAGAGAGAGGCAGAGACACAGGCAGAGGGAGAAGCAGGCTCCTCACAAGGAGCCCAATGCAGGACTTGATCCCAGACCCCGGGATCACGACCTGTGCTGAAGGCAGATGCTCAACCGCTGAGCCACCCAGGCATCCCTAACTGAAAAATTCCTATAGAATTTATATTCTATTTCATTAAATACTATTTTGTTATAAAAATAATTTTATGGTTATATTATTTATATTTAATCTCCAATCTCCATGAATTTTATTCTCTTACATGATATGAAATAGGGAGTCCAACTTGATTTTTTTTCCCAACTGGATAGCCAGTTTTCCCTGTGACATTTATTAAATCATATGTCCTTTCTTTACTTATCTGAAATGCCACCTTTATTCTCTACCAGATCCCAGTTTTCATATGCATAGATCTGTTTCTGGGTTATATTTTCCTGTATGAGGACCATGCTGTTTAAATAACTGTGGCTTTGAGGCATTTTTTGTTTTCTAATCTTATAATAATCAGCATTGACATTGAAGATCACACCTGTGCCTAACTACCAGCCTCATCTCTTGCTACTGATGCATAATCCACTCCCTCCAAATCTGGCCATATCCAATTCTCATGGTTCCTCAGGTGTTCCTTGCCTCATCAAGTGGCCATGGCTTGTGCAAGTCCCTCTCTTTGCCTGCCCTTTTCTCCAAATGTGATTAATTTGTCCTCAAGATCCAGTATAGGTTCTTCTTCTGTGAAGCCTTCCCAGATTCCCTCATAGGCTGCGAGAAACCTCCTTCCTTTATGTGTTCATAGTGCTTTATGCATAACTTTCTCATAGTATTATCATCTTTTGTCTCGTATCCAAAGCTCCTTAGCACAATGATACTCATTATGCTCAGCTGTAAAAAACAAAACAAAGGAATCCTTGGAAGCATCCTAGGTACACAATGCTCCTTCAAGTGCCTGCATACTTTTTTTTTTTTTTTTGCACGTACTGCTTCCTTGGATAAGATTGCCTAGCAATTTCCTGTTTCAATTTTCAGACTGTTTCAGGTCATCTCTGGAGGAGCCTTCTGGCCCTTTCTCCTCCTCAGAGTTCTCTTCTTCCTCCCATTGCGCTTTGTGCATGCCTCTTTTGGAGCGTTTCTCAGGATGCCATAGAGGGGAGTGCACATCTGGAAACATAGTGCTATTTAGTGGCTTGACTTTACAACTGAATGGCTTAAGTTCTAAACCTGACTTTATCATTTGCCCAGGTCCTATTCTGCTACCAGTTATTTAACTTCTATAAACCTGTTTCCTTCTGTGCAAGATGGAATAATAATAATCCCTTCCTCATGGGGTTGTTGTAGGACTAAATGGGACAATACCTCTGAAATGCTTCACCTTATATCCAGGTCATATGTGGCCCTGAATAAATACTACTTGTTATTATATCTGTCTCTGCTAGACTTTATATGAGACTTTCTCTTATTTATCTCTGAAACCCAACACCTACCCTAGAGCCTGGCAGGGAATAGACTGGTGAATAAATTACCAGCTGTCCTCAAAACTCTCCCCTCCTTGTTTTGCTTTTCTCAGTGGTGCCATCCGTGTCTTCAGTGTCATCTTCAACTTTCCTTCTCATTCAAAACAAAAAAATGAGCTGGGTGTTCATCATGAGCTAGGCACCATGCAAGGCTTTGGATGAAAAAGAGAAAAAGATACCACCTATCCTTTGGAACTTAAAGTATAGTAAGGGAAGTAGTGAAAAAATAAAAATACTAGAATCTGCGGGCTCAGCACTGTTTGCTCTACTTTGGTTTATGTTTGTACATTTTCAAGATACATTTTTGAATAATTAAATGAATAATTATAAAATGTTATGTACTGTAAAGAAAATGAATAAAGGCTGAATTTTGGGAAGGATAGTTGTAGATGGTCTGGGAAGTTTACATTTCAGCTGAGACTAGAGATAGAGAAGGAGCCAGCCAGGGACGAGGGTATTCCCAAGGGAGGGACTAGCATGTAGCATGCCATAGGAGAACAAGTCTTAGCATAGTCAAGACACTGAAAGGTTAGTACAGCTGTATTTGAGCAAGAGAATTGGAGAGAGACGTTGGAGGGCAGATAAGTGGAGACCATATCACTTATGCTTTTGAAGACCAAGAGAAGGTGTCCAGATTGTATTCCTGTTACAGTGCAGTGCTATTAAAGTAGTGCTCTACTTCCAGGGAGGGAATAGGCTGATTTCATTTTCTGTTTTTTATTTTTTTATTATTTTTTAAGCTTCAGATAGTCCATTTATTTAGTGTACTCATGTGCACGTACTCATGTTCACACACTCATGCGTACACCCCACACACACGTACACACATTCATGGCCTTGGAAAATACTAAGCTTTCTTCTTCCTTCATTTTCCAGCAGAGGGAGAGTTTCTATATCTGTCAGAAACATGATAGGACTATTGTATATATATATACACACATACACACATATGTGTGTGTTTATACATGCATTTTCTGTTTTTTAAAGGTGTATAACAGAAAGATTGGAGGGAGACAAAGATGGGAGCAGAGAGACCAGTTGGGAAGCAGTTAGCAGTAGTTTAAGCAAGTGATGATAATAGCAAGAGAAGTGAAGAAAAATGAACACATTTAAGATATGTTTTGGAGACAGGCTTGGGAACTTGCTAGTGGATTAGGCGTAGGTGAGGAGAGAGAGAGAGGAATCCAGATCAATGGCTTGAGACCTGTATCTTGTGTTATTTACTGAGATTTACTAAGGCAAAAATGTGTTGGAAGGAAAGTCAAGAGTTAAAACTTGATTACATTAAGTTTGAGGCGCTTTGAGGCATCCAAGTGGAAATGTCAATTAAGTCATTGAACAAAAGAGAACCAGAGTTCCAAGGACAGTTCCAGGCTACAGATAAAATTTTGGATGTTTTCACAGGATAATAATTAAAACCATGGAAATGGTTGATATTATTTAAGGAGAGTGTAAAGAAAAGGAGGATTGGTATTATGTTCTGAAGTTAACATTCAGAGACTAGGTCAGAGGAGGATGAAAATGAGAAGTAAGAGGAGTGAAAAACAGAAAAGAAATCAAGAGAGTGAGGTACCGCAGAAGCTCTGCATCTGCAGCCTGTGCCTAGAGCCATATCTGGCCATGGCTAGAGTTCAGTAATCACTGATTGAATGAAATCAAGAGATTATTCCAAAGAAGGAGGGAATGATGAAGAGAATTGAGAGCTGCTGGGAGCCCAGTAGGATGAGAGCATAAACTAGTCATTGGGTTGGCAGAACGAATGCATGTGGCTGGTGATGGAGGCTTCCAGAAGTCATGTTAGAATGGATTGAACAGAGCATGCATAGGAGGTAAGAAAGTGCAGATAGCATTTTTTTTTTTTTAAACACTTTAACAAAATTTGGCTGTGAAGTGAATAGAGAAATGGAGTAGGGGATCCCTGGGTGGCGCAGCGGTTTGGCGCCTGCCTTTGGCCCGGGGCGCGATCCTGGAGACCCGGGATCGAGTCCCACGTGGGGCTTCCGGTGCATGGAGCCTGCTTCTCCCTCTGCCTGTGTCTTTGCCTCTCTCTCTCTCTCTGTGTGTGTGACTATCATAAATAAATAAAAAATTAAAAAAAAAAAAAAAAGAAATGGAGTAATGTCCAAAGGGGGCTATAGGGGTCAAAGAAGAATTTTTGTTTCTTAAGAGAGGCCACACTAGAGCTTAAATATACACAGATGGGAATGATTCAGGAAAAAGTGTGTAATGGTTGATGGAGAAAAAAGAGAGGATAATTACAAGATTGGAGTTCATAAGTAGGGAAGAAGGGATGGGATTGGCGCATAAGTGGAGGGATTGTTCCTCAAGAGGAGACAGTTGGCTTCTGTTGAAATAAGGGAAAGAAGTGAGATTGGATACAGATTCAGGTAGATTATACAACTGGTCACAAGAAGACAGATTTCTAGTCTTTTTTTTTTTTTTTTTAAAGATTTTATTTATCTATTCATGAGCCACACAGTGAGAGGGGAGGGGTGCAGAGACACAAGCAGAGGGAGAAGCAGGCTCCATGCAGGGAGCCTGATGCGGGACTCAAACCCAGGACTGCAAGATCAGGCCCTGGGCTGAAGGTGGAGCTAAACCGCTGAGCCACCCGGGCTGCCCCTCTAGTCTTGATTTTAGATTTTGTAGTTCTCAATGAAGAATCAAGGACACTAGCTAAAAAAGATGAGAGTCATAGAGAAGGGAAAAATGAGTAAGAGAGAGCCTTCTTGGGGAGGGGAAGAATTAGGAAGCATTTACCAGTGAAATCTTGTGGATTATGAGTTAAAACTGCCTGTTTAGTGACTTCGAATTTATAGTGAAAGTAATCTGCCTACTTGAATGCTTTTTCATCAGTATTTTTGGTTTGTAGAGGATAGTTTCTTGAGCTCTGGCATTACGGAGTTTCAGAGAAAGACACCTTGGAAGAAAGTTGAGGGTTCTAGCAAGGAAGTAATTATAACTTTATGAAATCTAAGAGAAAAAGAAAAGGGGAATCTGGAGATGGAGGATGGGGTCAAGGGATTGAAGGTCTTGTGGCAATTGAAAAATTGTTTTTCATAGGTCACTCGAATAAGTGACCTAGAAGGATCAAACAGTGGATTGAGTATGGAGGAGATGCAAGAGGGATTGAGTTTGGTGTGACAGTGGGAGTGTGTGGCTGAGGTACAGTGAAGGAAAGTGTCCTTGGAGCTGAGCAGTGTACAGAACAGAGAGGCCAGCAGTTTGGCTAGGTCACCCATTTGGATTTTGAAGTTATGTTGAGTGTGATGACTAATTGTGCTGAAGAGTTTAACACTGAGCCAGATGTGCTAAAATATCAGATAGTGGTAAGTGATGTGCACAGAATTAAAATTGGGTTTTGGGATAGAAAAGGGATAGACGGCTCCTTCTGACGGGGTGGGCAGGGCAGGGCTCTCTAAGGAGGTGTGACACTATGGTTAGATCTGAATGGTAAGATGGTTAGTGGAGGAAATAATCCAGGCCAAGGGAGCAGTTAATACAGACGAACCTCTCACCTTTGTAAAACAGAAAGGAGGCCTGTGAAGTGGAGCTTATTAGACCAATTAAGAAGAAAATGAAATGAGGTTGAAGTGCATTAGGAGCCAGAGGATAAAGGGTTTTAAAAGTCATGGTCAGAAGCTTAAGTGCCATGATGTGGTAGGCGGTCTCCAAGATGGCCCTGATCATCCTCATCTCCAGCTGTTCATGCCTTTGTGCAGTCCTCTCTCATGTGGAATAAATAGGGTTGACCTGGGTAACCAGTAGGATATTGAGGCAATGATGGCACTTGATTTCTGGTGCTAGGTTGTAGCTTCTGCCTTGCTCTCTTAGGCCACTCACTCTGTGAGAAGGTGGCCTGCTGGACTGTGAGGATATTGAAGTAGGCTGTGGAAGTTTTGTGTGGAAAGGAGCGAAGACCTCCAGCTTAACACTCACCATAGGAGGGAGCCCCTGTGAAAGGAGATCCTTCAGCCCTAGAGAGACCTGTAGATGACTGCAGCCTTTCACGCATACTTCATAAATATTCTGGTGTGTATCTCTAAAAGATAATGATTCTTTAAAAAACAAATATAATACAGTTACCACATCTAAAAACTTAATACACCAAAAAAATCAATATTCAGATTTCCCCTGATTTTATAAAGTTGATTTGTTTGTATCAGGGTTCAAACAAGCACCAGTTTACCATTTGGTTAGTATGTCTCCCAAGTCTCTTTTATCTCTAGGGTCCCCTTTCTTTTTTTCCTTCTTGAGTTATCTTAAAAATAAATTTGGCCATCTGTCTTACAGTTTCTCACCTTCTAGATTTTGCTAATTGCATCTCTGTGGTATGTTTAACGTATTCTTCTATTTTGTATTTTGTGTAAACTGGTAGTTGTATCTAGAGGCTTGATCTAGTTCATGTTCTTTTTATTTGGCAAGAATACTTAATAGGAAGTGTTTACTTCCATCAGTAGGCACGTAATAGCAGTTGTCTCATCTTACTGTGATGTTAACGGGTATTGAAGATCAATGCATAGCTATGTTAATTTATGTTATAAAATGGTAGTATTCTAATTTTGTCATTTGTCTCTATTAATTAGCTAGAGAAACTTTCCCATATCAATTCTATGGTTAATCTGAGGTAGACCTCATTCAGGAAAAGCAAGTTAAATGCTTGATTCTTTCCCTTTACTTACCAGTTTTCATAATAACATGGTTCCTAGCATTAATGGTCCAAAGGAGAACAGTCATATTTAAAAAAAAATATCATTATAAACTTAAGGGTTTTTAAGGTACTTAATAGATGTGAGTCCATTGCAGTGATTTTTTAAATTGATGCTTCACATTGTACTCCTATTCTTGACTAATAGGAGGAGCCTCTTCAAGTTGACCTCTGAAGACTTTTTATACTCTCCTTGCTTTTTGATTTGGCAGGATGTCTAGACTTATCATGTACATTTTCTGTCCCAGTCCTGATTCAGCCATTTCTTTAAGGAGCTCTGGTTTCTTTCAGTGGAAAAGGCTATATGGGAGTTTAGGATGCTTGGTCATGTACAGCAGTCTTTTTAGTAGTTGCTTATCAAAATCTATAGAGTTAGAAAAGGTGTTCTAATGGATAGAAATTTTATCCTTTTTCTTGATGTATAAAAATAACCACAGAGTGGTTTTGTTCATTTGTTTATAAGAAAATTGGAAAGTGAAGGCTTGAGTAGAAAAATAAATGAAGTTTTAACTTCCCTTTTAAATTATGTATCCTCTGTCTGCCATACTTTGTTCACTATGTGCACTGAAGAGAATTACTAATAAGCTTTTCCTATTCATGGCTACATAAACCAGGTAGTGTTTAAAGATTATTATTATAGCATTTGGTTGTTATATTTCTTAAGTCTCTTTTATCTCTAGATTCCACCTCTCTGTGGGCCTTCTTCATAGCATTTTTAGGAGACTGTGGTATTGTATTTTGGAAATTTTTGCTTTGTCATAATACCCTCAGCTTATGCTGCATCACAAGTGAAAAATCTTAGTTTTTGAGACAGGCATAAGGAAGCCTGGTTTCTGGATATTTTGATTACTGAAACTCACTTTATTACATATAGAGGGGAATAGATAATACAAGTTGAATGTATATTTAAAGTATAAATCAAGTTAGAGGGGAATGGAATAATGGAATAATTATAATATGACTCTGGAATGTAGATTTTTCCCCCCAGTGTTTAACAGCTTGATCCTTCCCTCTTTCCAGTATTCAGGATCTAGTTCAGCAGTTGTTTTTTTTTTTTTTTAAGATTTTATTTATTTATTCATGAGAGACAGAGAGAGAGAGAGAGAGGCAGAGACACAGGCAGAGGGAGAAGCAGGCTCCATGCAGGGAGCCCAACGTGGGACTCCATCCCGGGTCTCTAGGATCACGCCCTGAGCTGAAAGTGGTGCTAAACCGCTGAGCCACCTGGGCTGCCCATAGTTCAACAGTTTTATATATGATGCATTATGCTTTTCATTCACTCAACAAATATATATATGTATTTTAAAGATTTATTTATTTATTCATAGAAAGCGAAGAGAGAGGCAGAGACACAGGCAGAGGGAGAAGCAGGCTCCATGCAGGGAGCCCGATGTGGGACTCGATCCTGGGTCTCCAGGATCACACCCCGGGCTGCAGGTGGCGTTAAACTGCTGCACCACCGGGGCTGCCCAACAAATATATTTTTTTAAGATTTTATTTATTTATTCATGAGAGACAGAGAGAGAGACAGAGAGACAAGCAGGCTCCATGCAGGGAGCCCAACGTGGACTTGATCCCAGGTCTCCAGGATCATGCCCTGGGCCAAAGGCGGTGCTAAACTGCTGAGCCACGTGGGCTGCCCTTCAACAAATATTTTTTGAGCACTTGCTTTATACTATATATGGCACTAGGAACTGGGAGTAAAGAAATAAGCAAAACATATGCTCATCTTCACAGAACTCTACTGGGAAAAAGACAATCAAACAATTACATTACTGCATATGTAAGGCCAAACACTGATACATACATTTTAGGAAAAATACAGGGTACTGAAAGAGTAAGTGATCAGGGTATTTGACTTAGTCTGGAAGGTGAGGGAAGGCCTCTCTGAGAAAGTAACATTTAAGCAAAGATGGGAAGGAAAAGTAGGAATTGACCAGATGATCGTTTGATCATTTGGAGCAAGACCCTTTGGCAAAGGGACTACTAATGTGTGTGAAGGTGCTGAGGGAGGAAAAGAGCTTGAAGCCTTGGAGGAACTGAGGAAAGCTGATTTACTGGAGACAGAAGAAGGCAGAGGGATAGGAGAAAGCCTACAGATGCTGGCAGGGCTGCGTCTGCAGGGCACTATTGGCCACAATCTCCCTTAGAGATTCAGAGGTACGACCACTTAACTGTTAGTGTCCCAGACTCCAAGGACCAGATTTCCACATGTCACTTTCCAGGACCCCTTGGTCCTTCTCCTGGGGAAAGCTTAGCCTGCCGGGAACTTTGACTACAGCTTCTCTCCCCCTACTTCCTGAAGGTTCTTTCTTAATAAAGGAATATATGATACCTGCTTATTTGGTACCTAAGAGGAAAGAGATTTTTTATTATAAACAATTATTTTTGGCTAATCTTCAGAAGCCATTACTCCAAGAATGTACTCTATATAATTTTCCTTTTAAAAGATTTTCTTATCTGATCCTCATATAGCAACTATATAAGGTAGATATCTATTGCTTTCTTCACAATATAGAAAAGGATGTGAAGCTCTAAAAAATTAGATAATTCCCCTTGGTCCACTAATAAATAGTAAGACAGTAACTGGACACTGCGTCTACTAACTACAAACCAGTGGTCTTCCTTCTCCATTCCTCCATTCACTCTACGAGGATTTCTAGCACATTTTGATGTCAATATTTGCAGTCTATGTTTTTTTTTTAATGGAAGAATAAATCATAAAAGCTTAAAAAGAGATTATGAGAGATGAAGGAAGGGAAATAGGGTAGAGGAGACAGAGTTAGGAACTAGACTGCTTTGACTATAGCTTATTTGTAGATTTGACTTGATGCAATGATTTAAATGATTATAAGGCAAAGTTAACTTAAAAAAAAAAGGAGTCCTTAAAAATTGAAAATAATAAGAAGCAAAGAACCTAAAATTTAAAACTCAGTCATTTGAGTTTTATATCCTTAGTGGTAACTACTGTAAGGACTTAAAAAAAAGAATTTCAAAAAACGATTATGACCACAAAACCTATATATTATTTGTGCCTGTGTCTCTGCCTCTCTCTCTCTAGCTGTGTCTCTATGAATAAATAAATAAAATCTTTTTAAAAAAATAAAGATTTTATTTATTTATTCATGAGAGACACGGAGAGGCAGAGACACAGGCAGAGGAAGGAGAGTAGGCTCCATGCAAAGGAGCCTGATGTGGGACGCAGTCCCGGGAACCCGGGATCACACCCTGGGCCAAAGGCAGACGCCCAACAGCTGAGCCACCCAGGCGTTCTGAGACCCAGAATCTCAACATGGGTGAAAGGAGTTACAGATGTAAAATAAAAGAGGTTAATGCTGTTAACTTGATTTTTTTAATAGAGTATTTTTTTAGAACAGTTTTTAGGTTCACAGTAAAATTAAGCAGAAAGTACAGTGTTCTTACATACCTCCTTCCCTCCCCAGCTGCCCTAGTGGTTAGCATCCTGCACCAGAGTGGATCATTTGCTCTAACTGATGATACTACAATGACATCTCATTATCATACAAAGTCCATGGTTTACATTAGGGTTCACTCTTGGTGGTGTACAATCTGTATGTTTTGACAAATGTGTAATGATGTATACTCACTATTACAGTATAGAGAATAGTTTCATTGTCCTAAAAATCCTCTGTGTTCCCCCTATTCATCCTTCCCTCTTCAAGAGCCCCTGATTACCTCTAATCTTTTTACTACCTTCTAGTTTTGCCTTTCCAGATGTCATATAATTGGAATCATATAGTATGTAGCCTTTTTACCTGGAAATATAGTTTTAAGTTTCTTTCATGTCTTTTCATAGCTTGATAGCTTATTTCTTTTTTGCACTGAATAATATTCCAGTGTCTGGCCATAGCACAATTCATTTATCCATTTACCTACTGAGGGATGTCTTGGTTACTTCCAAGTATAAACAGTTATGAATAAAGCTGCTGTAGGTATCAGTGTACAGGCTTTTGTGTGGATGTACAGTTCCTTTGGGTAAATATCAAGGAATGTAATTGCTGGATTGTAAGACTGTTTAGTTTTGTAAGAAATCATAAGCCATCTTCCTAGGTGGCTATACAATATTATATTCTTTTCAGCCATGAATGAGTATTCCTGTTGTTCCGCCATCCTCTCCAGCATTTGGTATTGTCAGTGTTTCAGTTTTTGGCTGTTCTAATAGGTGGCTAGTGGTATCTTATATTTAATTTTTAAAAAAGATTTTATCTATTTATTCATGAGAGACACACACACACACAGAGAGAGAGAAAGAGAGAGAGAGAGAGGCAGAGACACAGGCAGAGGGAGAAGCAAGCTCCACACAGGGAGCCTGATGTGGGACTCAATCCTGAGACTCCAGGATCACACCTTGGGCTGAAGGCAGGAGCTAAACCACTCAGCCACCTAGGCGTCCCTTATAGTTTAATTTGTGATTCCCTAATGACATGCAAGGTCAAGCATCTTTTCATATACTTATTTGCCATCTGTATGTCTTCTTTGGTGAGGTGTCTCATCCAGCTCTCTCTCTCTCTCTCTCTCTTTTTTTTTTTTTTTTTTTTTTGAGAGAGAATGAGAACATGAGCAAGAGGAGGGTCAGAGGGAGAGGGAGAAGCAGACTCTTCAATGAGTAGGGATCCCAACACAGGGCTTGATCCCAGGACCCTGAAATCATGACCCAAGTCAAAGACAGATGCCTAACCAATTGAGGAACCCAGGTACCCCCCCCCTTTTTAAAGAATTTATTTATTGTTGGAAAGAGAGAGAGAGAGCAGAGGCAGAAGGAGAGGGAATCCCAAGCAGACTCCATGCCTGAGGAGTCCAATGCAGGGCTTGATCTCATGACCCCGAGATCATGACCTGAGCTGAAATTAAGAGTCAGATGCTCGACGAGACTGATCCACCCAGATGCCCCCTTTTGTTCATTTTTTTAACTGAGTTGTTCATTTTCTGATTGTTGAGTTTTAACAGTTTTTCATATATTTTGGATAATAGTCTTATCAGATAAATTTTTTATATTTATATATAAATATATAATTTGTATATATATTTTTTCTTATTCTGTGGCTTGTCTTCTCATTCTCTTGATTAACTGCATTTTGAATTGGAAGTTTTAGTATGAACTCTTGATAGATTTTATCTTTAAAAATACTGCCTAACACATTGCACTGAAAAGGCCTAGAAATAATGATCAACCGAATAGGTAGTATGTAACCCTAATGCCTCAATTATGATTTTGAAATGCCAATTCTCACTAAAAGGAAGCAGGATTCCTTGGATACCTGTTCCTGGCCTGCAGCAGGAATTGTACAAGATAAATGTAGAGATTCCTGTTATACCGTATAGCAAGGAAGTCATCAAAGACTATGACAAGGGTCACATCAAAAGGACACAAGAGCACACACACACAAATTGACTCCCTTTGGTCAATGATGAGACATTTAGAATTACCAATAAAAACATTAATTGAAACATTTTTTTAGTTCATAAAGATACTTTAAAGAACCTCTTGTTTAAAAAAACGAAAGCTTATTAGTTTCCATTAGCTAGTGCTGCATAAAACGTATGCCTTCCTTTTCCAATACAAATTGATCTAGTTTCTAGATCTAAGTACTAATTTATAAGAATTACAGAGGACAGAACAACATATTTTACTTTCATTTCTTCGAAATGAATATGAACTACAACTGAACTGCCCTTGAGAGGGATTAAAATTTCCCGGTGGTGGTTATTTAAACAAGAAGTATTCTTTAATGTTGAATTGGTCGGCATTAGCTGTGGAAAGGCCAGATGTTGAGTGTAGAATGTATCTGATAAAGGAGGCTTAACATGTGGCTAGAATAGTAGCATTCTTCTGCAGGTGTTTTTTTTGAAATGTTTTCAATTTCCTTTTCCACTCGGGTTATGATTGCCACTTCCATGTAGTTGAGAGGAGATTATTGTTAATTTCATGTGATCTTGGAGTTCATCTGTTCTAGTTGATCTTAGTGCTGACAACACTGCAATGTGTGTCAGTGCAGTATAAGCATTACCACTCTTTCCAAACATTTTGATTTGGTTGGATAATCTCAAATCACTGTTGAGCTGCTAGCTAGATTGCTGTCATTTAATGATATCATGCACCGTAGAATTATTTATAATTATCACAAAGAAGAAGAAGACTATACTTAGTTATTAGGATAAAATTGTTGTTCTTTGGATTACTACAATAGCCTCATAATTCTTCCTTCTATATATAGCTACTTTTATCAATTAGGGATGAATTAGACTACATGTAATGGAAAACCTGGTTGCTTTAACCAAATAGAGATTTATTTTCTCTTACATGGTATAAAATTGAGAAGTAATTAGTCCAAGGCTGTTGCAGTCATTCCACAGTGATGTTAATGTCTCAGATTCCTTCTATCCATTCTTAGATGTGTCTCTTCTGATAGTGGTGAGTGCACTTCTCTGCTTGCCTACCCCCCAGCCCCTACAAGACGGGGGGAAGGGTGAAGTACAAAATCTGTACCTCATCTAGTGAAAGATATTTCATTGACCGGAGCTGTGACACATGGCCACCTCTATTCATAAGAAAGTTTGGGAAATCTGAGTACAGGCTTACCCCAACCAAATCTGGATTGCATTAGGAAATGTAGGCAACTACCAGCTTTTTCCATGTGCCCCTTTATTGTGTAATGTATATTTTCTTAAAGCATATGCTTCATTAATTTAGCAAACATTTACTGAGTACCTGCTCTGTGTCAAGTACTATGAATACATATATGAGTAAAGTACCCCCATTCTACCCATAGTTGGTAGGTGAGATAGACATCAAAACAAACACTGTACCTATGTATGCATTATAACCTATAACCTTCATGTTCAAGGGAAATGTCATTGACAGTTATAGTGGTTTATCCATATCCTTATCAGCTCACTGACCTAGTGACTTTAGCCTAGGCCTTCCATGTACTCTAGCTCCTCTGCACGCCTCTCATCCCTTACCCAAATATTTGTATTTTATCAAGCTGATTGTCTTATAAACACAAATACAACTATCATATTGATTTTAAAAAGTATTGTCTGTTGTATTGAACACATTGGCATCCATAATAAGTAGTCAGCCACTAAGTGCCCCCCGATTCTGGCTCAAAATTTTATAAGACTTCAGATTCCAGATCTTTAGACACAGGGTACTACTGAAATGGTTAATTATTTCTCAGGAGGTCTGCAAGGACAATTGTCAGCCATAAGTAGTGAGTTAGAATAAAGCTGATATTACCCAGTGAAGTCTAAGAAACCCTTGCTGTTATAGATGAGCAGAGAAGAGGTTCTGTTAATCACAGTGTTACATTTTTGGGAAGCCTCCAGATTTCCTGCAAAGACATGATGTTTCTGTTAACGAACTCTGAGTCAAACTTGTGCTGGCATATAGGTGGTGTGACATCACTGTACCTCAACAACAGAGTAAGTTGGGCTTGCAGGATGAACAGTGGGACTGGATTAGGGTGTTGTCTGAGTACTTGGTGGTCCCTCCGCACTGCACCCCAACCCAAACTGACTCTACCTCTTGTGTCTTCTAAGAAATCGTTTCAATATTTTGCTCCAGAACAATTTTAAATATCGTATCCATGTGTTACATAGGATGGGAAACATATGCCAACAAACGGCTATGAAAACCAAACATTCTTTCTTAATATTTATTAGCCAAAAAACATGTTACATTTTGGTTTTCAGTGGTGGGATTGTATTGGCCAGCCCATACATTGGCATGTGAACTTATTTTCTTACAAAAGCAATTGAAGGAATCTATTAATTTATTTGAGCAGCTCTGTCAACATTGTTCTGAAAAGAACAAAGTAGAATGCCATTCCAGTGTGCCTATCACAATAAAGCTTTGATAATGGCAGTAAAGGTTATCAACAGTGGCACTGGACTTCCACAGGGATACAGTGAAGGAGGGAGAACAGACACCCTGCCTAACTTACCCTATTCAGTAGAGGAGTTTACGCTGGTGATGCATAGGGGTGACATAGCCATCCTGACATCTGACTGAGGAGCCTGGACTATATTCTCTGTGGGCGGGAGGCTTTAGAACTTTCGGACAAAGGAATGACATCACATTTACTTTTTATTATAAGAGCAATTCATGTTCCTTAAGGGAACTTGAAGTTTATGAAGAAGAAAATGGACAATTCCCCCATCTCACTCCTCAAGGTACCTGTGGTTTGTTGTATGTCTTGCCAGACTTTTCTCCATATGCTTTCATACTGGCTTATAATATATATACTATACTATATACATTATACATTATAAATGTGTGTATGTATATATATACACATATATATATAATTTATGTAGTATATAATATGTATGTGTTATATGTATACAGTTGGCCCTTGAACAACACAAGGTTCGGGGGACCAGTCCCCCATGCAGTCAAATACCCATGTATAACTTTTGACCTCCCCAAATATATAAATTTTGTTATGTATATGTTACCTATTATAATTATATATATTTACCAATAAGGGATTAAACTACACATGTTTTATGATGGCTCTTTTTTTTAATGTAATAAGATGTTGTGAACATCTTCTGTGTTACACTGCCTCCTTCTTGGTAATGGCTGCAGCATATTTTGTTATTTCTGTTACCAATCTCCAAAGCGGTTGACTTTAAGACATTAAGGTTGCTCAGGATTAAGGTCGGGATTGCAAATAGTCCAAAAGAAGCAATGAGCATCTGTATACAAATATATTTGTACACTTGTATTTTTGGTAAAATTCATTCTTAGAAGTGGAATTGCTGTATGAAAGAAATGCGTATTTTAAATTTTGGTAGATGTCATTTTATGCTGTGGAAAGGCAGTTTATATCCTCCCAGCAATATGTGACAGCACTGCTGTCCCCACACCTGGCCTTGGTCTTCTTAATCTTTGCCAATTTGCTAAATAAAAAAAAAAAATCTTTTTTTTTAAGTATTATTTTTTTTACATCCTTTGTGTTTTTTCTTTTGTGAATTGTGTATTTTTTTCCTTTGGGCAATTATCTAATTAGATTTGTTCTTTTTTTTCTTTAATTTTTACTAATTTAAGCAATCTTTATACCCATCATGGGGCTTGAACTCATGACCGACCCCAAGATCAAGGTTGCACATCCCACTTCCTGAGCCAGCCAGGTGCCCTGGGTTCATTTTTTTCCTTAAGAATATGAGAGAATTTTTTTTAAAGATCTTATTTATTTATTCATGAGAGACACAGAGAGAGGCAGACACAGGCAGAGGGAGAAGCAGGCTCCATGCAGGGAGCCTGATGTGGGACTCCATCCCAGGCCTCCAGGATCACACCCTGGGCTGAAGGCGGTGCTAAACTGCTGAGCCACCAGGGCTGCCCTGTGAGAGAATTCTTTACCTGTTGTGCACTACAAATGTTTAATTAGTATGTCTTTTTATTTTATGATCTTTTTTTAGCCATAGAAAGGTTTTCAGATTTTTATGTAATATAATTTATTAGAAATTTCTTTTAAGTCTTCTGGGTGAAATTATCATGCTTTTAGGAAGACTTATTGAAGATGATAAAAATATTTTTATGATGATTTAATCCACTATTTTCATGTTCCTTTGTTTTAATTAAAGTGTTTGATTTACCTGGAATTTTATTTTGGTGCATGGAGTAAGATGTACAAAGTGAGGAATATGGCTTTCCATTCTCCATTCCCACAACAACTAGCCAGTTCCTCCAAACCCATTTATTGAATAATAATTCATCTTTTCTCTTTTTTTTCTAAAGATGTTATTTTATTTGAGAGAGAAAAACAGTGCAAGGGGGGGGCGTGTGTGTGTGTGTGTGTGTGTTCAACAGGGGTGGGGGAGAGAGAGGGGCAGCAGGAGAGAGAAGCAGGGTCCCCACTGAGCAGGAAGCCTGCCACTGCCCAGTCCCAGGATCCCAGGTCCCAGGACCCCGGGATCGTGACCTGACTCAAAGGCAGACACATAACTGTCTGAGCCATCCCAGCGCCCCTCATCTTTTCATCACCAATTTCAAGGGCTCCTTTTTAATCATAATTTCCCATATGTGGTGCATTTCCTCTTTTCTTGACTGCCTAGAGCCCCAACTGTGGAATCAACCAGATTAATATATTAGATGAGGACTGATAGAAGGGAGATTGAATGTAAGCAGTATAGAAGGTTGTGATAGCATAAATGAATAGTACTTGAAAGAGCAGTTTAGGGATCCCTGGGTGGCTCAGTGGTTTGGCACCTGCCTTTGGGCTGGGGCATGATCCTGGCTGGAGTCCCGGGATCGGGTCCCGCGTAGGGCTCTGCGTGGAGCCTGCTTCTCCCTCTGCCTGTGTCTCTGCCTCTCTCTGTGTGTCTCTCATGAATAAATAAATAAAATCTTTAAAAAAAAAAGAGAGAAAGCAAGCAAGCAAGCAAGCAGTTTGGAGAACAATTCTTTTGGGGGTAGGTTGGGTTGGAGATTGGAGGGACATTGCTATAGAAGTTCTTAGCAGGTTCAGAAATTCTCTCATTCCTTCCTCTTCTGCTCTTTCTATACCACTAACAATCAAACTTTAGCCTACATCAGAATCACCTGGACAGCTCATTAAAGCAGGTTGCTGGTTCTGCCCGCAGAGTTTCTGATTTGATCCATTTAGATAAAGCCTGAGAATGTATAGTTGTATTTAGTTCCCAGGTAATGCCAATGCTGCTGGTCCGGGACCACACTTTGAACACCACTGCTCGACACCAAGTCCCCTTCATTTCCATCTTAGGTATCCTAATGATTTCTAGTTTGACAGCTTTTCCTAGTTTTCTTGTCTTTTACTGCCTCCCAATACCAATCAGAATTGTAGTGGTGAGAGTAGAAGTAGAGAATAAACCTGAAAGACGTTCCAAAAGAAAGGTTAATGGTCTTTGGAGACTGAGTGGATGTGAGGGACAAAGGAGCAGGAAGCAAAATAGGCACTTTCTAAACACTGCAACCAGATTTACTCTTTCAGAAACACTTCTTTCATCTTATTTCCCTGTTCAAGAATCTGCAGTGAGATAAATCTAAAATGAGATTTATCTGAATAAAACTGACAGTTGACACCCCAACTAGTGTGGTTTCTTCTACGTTGTCTAAGTCAAATCTCATTATGACAAATGACGTTGCAAGTAGATCTCTGCATTACCAAATACTTTCAAGCCCGAGCCAGTGACCTACTTTAAGCAATATCCAATTTAACAATTCCAGTTCAGCAAAATAATTTGGATAGGATTTTAGGACTTCTTGTAGAATTTAATCTGAAGTACATTTGTATAAAGAACTGCCAATTTCTGAGGGTTAATTTAAACTCTGTTTAGAAATCCTGTTTATCACGTGTAACATTTTTAAAAATCTCATTATACACTATGCTTTTTGTATTTACCTTTTTCTTATGATTGCCATTTGACTATAAGGGGTGAGAGGCATTGTGCCAAATATTCCTGTTTGCAATTATAAATGCAGATGAGGCCAGAATGTGTGTTTGTACAGGTGGGATGAAATAAACAAACGACAGTGAAAGCCTGTTTATCAAGATCATTGTTTTGTAGCTGCTGAATTAGAAAATAAGTAAGGAGGTGGCACTTTGGGTTTTTTAAGATATTCAGTATGTGACATTTAAATTTTTTTTTTTTAAAAGCTAACTTTTCTTGTTATGCTGTATGCTTGTGTTCTTTGGTCCGATGTGGGGGTGAGATTTTAAAGATATGAAAATTATATCTAGCTGTAAAAGAGTGCTGAACATTTGTTTTTAAAAAACACCTTTACTGGGGCACCTGGGTGGCTCAGTGTTTGAGCATCTGCCTTTGGCTCAAGGTGTGATCCCAGGGTCTTAGGATCAAGTACCGCATCTGGCTCCCTGCATGGAGCCTGCTTCTCCCTGTGCCTGTGTCTCTGCCTCTCTCTGTGTGTCTCTCATGAATAAGTAAATAAGTAATCTTTAAAAAAAACAAAAACAAAAAAAACCCAACACCTTTCTTGAGGTATACTATAAAATTCATCTATTTTAGGTGAAAACATTTTTAGTAAATTTACCCCATTGTGTAATTATAACCACAACGTCATTTTAGGACATTTCCATCAGCCCAGAGAGACCCTTCATCCCCATTTGTTGTCCATTGTTCCCACTCCCAGCCTCTGGCAACCACACATTTACTCTCTGTCTCTAGATTTGACTTTTCTGGACGTTTCATGTGAGTGGAATCATACAACATGAGATCTGTTGTGAATGGCTTCTCTCACTGGGCTTCATGTTTTCGAGGTTCACCGCACCGTAGTTGGTATCAGTAGCCTGTACCTTTTTGCTGCTGAGTAGTTTTCCACTGGGTGGATGTACCACAGTGTTGATCCATTTGCCAACTGATGGATATTTTTGTTGTTTCCACCTTTTGGCTATTATGAATAATGCTGCTCTGAACATTCACATAGGCAAATGTTTGTTTCGATATTACCTAAATCATTAATAACCAATTGAGAAAATTGGGGGAAATTTTATTATAGAATATATTAATTATTACTGCAATATATGCAGGTTATTATTAAAAATAAATATTTAATATTTATTTTAAAAATACAGATCTTATCTCAGGCTGTTTGAGATTGCATTTTTACATCACATTAATTCCTTATTACTCCCTAAAGCCCTTTCCAGACTTGCAACTCAACAACAATCCTGTTGTTTTATTAAGGCAATTAAACTTCATATAATAGAGCACCACACTTAAAATATATATATTTTCATAGCTATCATTTGCTACTCACAGGAGGTAGGTAGGGCAAGTATCATTATATGCCCCTCATGTATTGCTACCGGGAGTGTACACCCATATTTTGAGGTGATTGCTGTAGGAATCTGTCAAGACTGCTTCCAGTTTGTGGCATCATACACAAGGGTAGGGTACCTTTCAGCATGAAAGAACTACTTTTTATGTGTGGTATAAATACCAGATTGAGGGCAGCCGGGGTGGCTCAGCAGTTTGGCGCCACCTTCAGCCCAGGGCATGATCCTGGAGACCTGGGATCGAGTCCCATATTGGGCTCCCTGCATGGAGCCTGCTTCTCCCTCTGCCTGTATCTCTGCCTCTCTCTCTGTGTCTCTCATGAATGAATGAATAAAATCTTAAAAAAAAAAAAAAAAAGCTACCAGATTGAAGTCTTGGTGGTTTAGTCATTCCACAGATATTCACTGAGCATCTACTACATTGCAAGGCGCTATGCTAGATGTTAGGGATTGAGGAGTAAAAGATTTAGTCCATGCTCTTAAGGAATTAACTGTCCATAGGGGGCCATCTACAATAAAATAAACTAATATTGAGCCATGGGAGCTGAAAGGAAGAGTATATAATGTGGAGGGGCTTCAGGGTATAGGGAGGAGAATACCAGAAATATTGATGATAATCGTAGTAGCTAATACCTCATTAACGTTAAGTAATAATATCTAGTACTTAGTGCTTACTCTGTACCAGGCATGTTCCAAGCATTTGCAAATATTTACTCATTTAATCCTCAAGCTACGCAGTGAGACAGATAATATTTTTATTCTATTTTACAGATTGGAAACCATAAAACTGAAGTTTGGTAACTTGACCAAGGTCACAGAACTTATAAATGGCAGATCTAGAATTTGAACCAGGCAGTAGAATCTGTGTCTCTTAAAAATGTTTCTCACGAGAGATGATACCCAGGCTGTGTCTTGATTGACAGTTTGTACTTAGTCTGGCAGAGGGGTGATTGGGGTGTGTCTACATGGTTTTCCAGAAAGAGAAATATCATGAGTAAATGTAAAGGATGCACCTGGTTGAGAGTGAGTATGGCAGACTGCCTGTAAACAAAAGGTGGGTGGCAAGAGATGAGGCTAGGAAGACAAGGCTTTGGTAATGAAGGGCTGGGGTGCCTTCCAAGGAACTTGGGTCTATAAGAGAATTTTTAAGGGTATACAAAAGATACCACTTTTCTCTTTGTATTAGTTCTGTTTGCATTCATTCTTGTTTATTGTGAAATATATCACACAGCCAGAAAAGTGCCTAGAATACAAATGTAAAACTTAATGAATTATTCATTTTTAAATAATAATTTATTCTGAGGTCAAGAAGTAAGACATTACAGGGATGCAGCAGCTCCATCAGTGACTTTTGCCAATCACAGTCCTTATTTCCCACCTAAGGTAACCGCTCTTCTGATTTCTTTCCTTTCTTTTTTCCTTTTACCATCTGTGTACCTCTAAATATTATAGTTTTAACTGATTTTGAACAGAGTCACATGCCACATATCCTTTTGTATCTGGTCATTATGTTTGCAAGATTCATCCATGTTATTGTGTGTGGCTGTTGTTCTTCATTTTCATTGCTGTATGGTATTCCGTTGCATGAATATGCTAGAAAATACTTATCCATCCTACTACTGAGGTTATTTGGATTGTTCCCAGTGGAGGGCTATTATGGATAGTGCTAGTCTGAAGATTTTTGTATTTTTTGGGTACACATGCAAATGAATTCCACTGGGTATATACCTGGGAATAGAGTTACTGGATCATAGAGAAGAATAATGATGAATTGTATTCCAAAGTAGATATAACAATTTATATTCACACAATCAGTGTATGGGAGTTCCTGTTGTTCCATATCCTTGGCAACACTTGTTATTATGAGACTTTGTAATTTTTAGCCAGTCATAGGGTGCCTGGCTTGCTCTGTTGGTGGACCATGTGACTTTTTTTTTTTTTTAAGATTTTATTTTATTTATTCATAGAGAGAGAGAGAGAGGCAGAGACACAGGCATAGGGAGAAGCAGGCACCACACAGAGAGCCCGATGTGGGACTCGATCCCAGGTCTCCAGGATCACGCCCTGGGCTGCAGGCGGCGCTAAACCGCTGCGCCACCAGGGCTGCCCCACCATGTGACTCTTGATCTCGGGGTTGTGAGTTTTGAGCCCCACCTTGGGTATAGAGATTACTTAAAAATAAAATCTTTAAAAATAATAACAAATAAATAAGTAAATGTTTAGCCATTCTGGTACATAATGACACATCATCATGATTTTCCTTTGTATTTTTTATTATGGTACTATTTTGTATTTCTCTTACTTCCTATCGAGGCTAGATACCTGTTCGTATGTTTTGTTGGGCATTTAGATAATGTAGTTTTTTGTTTTTATTTGTTTGGTGACATTCCTTATCTAGTCTTCTACCCATTTTCTTTTTCTTTTTTTTTTTTTAAGATTTTATTTATTTATTCATGAGAGACACAGAGAGAGAGAGAGACACAGGCAGAGGGAGAAGCAGGCTCCATGCAGAGAGCCTGACGTGGGACTCGATCCAGGGTCTCCAGGATCATGCCCTGGGCTGCAGGCGGCGCTAAACCGCTGTGCCACCAGGGCTGCCCTATCTGTTTTTTTAATAATAGATGCTTTTCTTGTGTGATGTTTCAGAAATCCTTCCACACCCTTAGGTCATGAAAACATTATCCTGTATAACTTCTAACAGCTTTATTATTTATTTTTTGTATTGAGTTATAGAGTTGTCCTGGAATTGATTTTTGTGACAACTCTTAATTAACTTCTTAATGCCCTGCCTCCAAGATATTTTTTTATGTTTTTTTTTATTTTTTTTTTATTTTTTTTTATTTTTTTATGTTTTGTTCAGATTTTCTGGCTTTCCTCAGCAGGATGGCTAGTCTGAATTACCTCGTTTGCCATTCTCAGAAGCAGAAATCTTTTAAAGTTTTAGTTTCACTTTGACTTAAAAATGATCTATTCTGGTCTGTACGGGGCCTTAAGAAATATGTTTGCTAAAAAAAAGTAATAATAAAAAAGACTGAAAAACTACATTGATTCGTGTTTGTTTTCTTTTTTTTTTTTTCGTGATTGTTTTCATGTTATTTTTTCTGAGAGATCAAAACTTCTGTTTCATCTGTGCTTCTCTCAGGTATAAAATACTTTGAGATAACTTAAAGCTTGCTACATAAAATGAACAATTGTACCTACTGCAGGATAATTTTAGAACATTAATCATAGCAAAAATTTAAATTAAAAAATATATACTATCAAACGTTGACTTTGATGATAGTTTTACCATGGTAATGACCACCCCCCTTTTCTCTCTCTGTCCATATATTTAAACCTCGTTTTTGGCCAGAGATGGACTGTATGCAAACCACATCCAGAATGGTTTTAGTTTGTGCCACAAAATATGAAGAAAATGTTTTCAGTTTATGGCAACTAGATCCATGACATATGATGCTCCAGGAACTGTTTTTACAGTGCACAAGATGCACAGGAACAGAATCGCAAACTCACATGATTATTGGCAGGAAAAAACTGGCTACGTGGCTGATGTTAAATTTGCTTTTTAAGACAGCCAGATCAAGAAATGTCTGAAGAATTTGCGACTGTAGCAGTGAGATGATTTTGCAGTTAGTAAACACAGCCTCGGGAAGCCATGGCAAGGCAGTTTCTTACAAGCCATTTACAGCTTCCAGGAGGAGAGCACAGTGTGGGCGCTAGAGAGGAAAACCTGACGTGGCCTCCAGGGAATGTTGCTGGGGGAAGTAGAGCCTCTCCCGCGCGTGCGCGTGTGCACACACGCACACACACACACCTCGGAGAGTGAGGGATAAGCTCCTTGTCCCTCTGTCATGCAGAACCCCACCTGCCTGTTTCTGTCTCTGAGATTCACAGTGAAGGAGGTGAGCTTGGTTGTAGTCAAGATGTTAGGAGTGAGCATTGCGTATGTGGAAGTTATGGCTCCGGAGCCACACTCTTCCTTCCTGCTTGCACCCTTATACCATTTTCTTTCTCTTTTAAAATTGGTACTTACTCAAAGTGTGATTGAAGGATCCTTCCCACTCCCCATCCAGACCCTTTCAGGTGTCCATGAGGTCACAACTATTTTAATAATACTGACATATACATGCCTTTTAAACTCATTCTCTCACGAGTGTGCTGTGGAGTTTTCCAGAGGCTTCATGACATATGATACTGCAAAAGACTGAATGCAAAAGCAGATACGAGAACATAGCTGCTGTCTCATATAAGCCAGACATTAAATATATTTGCAGAAATGTAAAATGGCACATTTCTCAAAATTTTTATTCTTTAAGTATTGTTTTTAATTTAAAAATGTTAACATGTAAAATAGAATAAAAATGTAACATATAAAATAAAATAAAAATGTAATGGTGTATTGATATTTTTAAATGGATATTTATGAATAAATCACTTAAATTTTTCATACCTTTAGTTTTTAGTGTGGTTAAATATTGATCATTATAACCCACATAAACAAAAGCTTATTGTGATCCTTAATAATTTTTAAGAATTGTAAAGAGGGCCTGACTAAAACATTTGAGAATCACTGCTTTAAGTCCTGTCAATTCTATTGGAATCCTAGTTTCCCTCTGAAGGCCACCTGCTTGTCTAGCCTAGCCCAGACTGCACTGTCCAGACTTCTGTGCCACAAAGCTTAGTGTTTTTTAGTTTTTGGGGAATTGCTTGCTGTGCTGATTTTCTTCTCCTTATCAATGGTTAAAGACCTCTGAGGACAGGGATCATCTGTTAAATGAGAGTTTTTTGAGGTATCCATGAGGTACATTGCTGAGTACAGCGTAAATACTGGTTATTGGTTAATGATTATTCAATTAATATTATCTTCAATATAAATATTAAAATTTCCCTAACTTGCTGGTTTTACTGGCAAACGAATATGCACTTAAAATTTTGCAACTTAAATGGAAATAGCTATTTTTTAAAAAAGACTTTGTTTATTCATGAGAGACAGAGAGAGAGACAGAGACATAGGCAGAGGGAGAAGCAGGCTCCCTGTAGGGAGCCTGTTGCAGGACTCAATCCCAGGACTCTGGGATCACAACCTGAGCTGAAGGCAGACACTCAACCATTGAGCCCTCAGGTGCCTCTGGAAATAGCTATTTGATTTTAAAAAGCCTACATAAAACTATATACAATACGGAAAAAGAATAAAAGCTCTTTGGAAAAAAAATTAAAAAATAAAAGCTTTTTGGTCATGGGTCATCAATAAATTGGGTACAAAAGCTGAATATGTTAATCTGTTTCATTCTTACGTGACCAACAATGGCAGTAAAACCTGGCCATAGGCCCTTGTTCTGAAAACGCGAGCATCACGCTGGGTGCTTGGTAAGCATTCAGTAAAGCTGTCCCAGTTGACTCTGCGGTTTCAGTAGCCAGCAGTCATCATTCCCTACCATCCCCACCCCCACCTCCAAGTGGTTTGTGCTTGTGTTTGGGTCTTCAGAAGGTACTTTCTGAAGCCCTTCCTGTTAAAGAATTGACAGGTTATCCTGGACTAAGCCAGAAGGCATGAGTTAGTTGACCAAACTGAATAGGTAGCTAAAAATTAGTACATACCTTTATCTTAATCCCTGCTTCACACTGAGTTTGTTTTTCTTAGGCAACAGTCCCTGCCTTAGAAGATACATGAATAAATGTAACATCTTTTTGCGGGGACCTGCTATCAGTCCCAAAGTTTGCTTCACAGCTTCTCCCTGGAAGTTTGTGGGTCCCACGCACATAGCACTCTGCCCTGAGAGGCTAGCATTACTTTACCATGGTGTTCCTTAGAACGGAGCAGGATACCTGGCAGGTGGCTCAGTTGCTCAATGAATGAATACATGCATGCATAGAGTCTATACTGCCTGGATATACTATCATAACTGATAAACAGCATCCTTTGAATAAGCTAAGAACGTTGTACTGAATTTACTGTTTTTTTCCCAGAAATGTCTGTTCATTCCGTAAGAGTTTATCAAAATGTCCTTTGCACTAGCGTTGTTCTAAATGATGATGATACAGGGGCTCCTGGGTAGCTCAGTTGGTTAAGCATCTGCTTTTGGCTCAGGTCATGATTGAGCCCCATGTTGGGCTCCCTGCTTAGTGGGGAGTCTGCTTCTCCCTCTCTCTCTCTGCCCCTTCTCCTGCTTGTGTGCATTCTCTCTCTCTCTCAAATAAATAAGTAAAATCTTATAAATAAATAAAGAATAGTAAATAAGACTTAGACCCTACCTTCAGTATATATATATAATATATATATATTATATATATATATATATTATATATATATTATACCAAGTATAGTCACAAACTCAGAGGAAGCACCCCACCTGAAGCAAGAGAGAGGCATCAAGAAAGACTTCGTAGAAAAGGTTTCCCTATACCTGCATCTTGAAGGTGGGGAAGAAATTTGCCCTATGAGTAGGAAGCCAGCCCAAGTAGAAACAGCATATACAAAGTCCCTGGCGCATGAAGCCATGTGATGTTCAAGGAAAACTGAAAGCAATGTGATTTTGTGAGATGAAGCTGAGAGGTGAACAGGTACCGGACCTTGTATACCATGTAGTGAAAAATGGATTTTATCTTGAAGATATGTGAGAGACATTGCAGAGGCTGTGTGGAATTGTACTTTATAAAGGCAATTCTGATGGCAATGGGGGTGGGAGGGGCTTGAGGGTAAGAAAACCAGTGGAAAAAAAAAACAGTAGGAAGGCACCTGGGTGGCTCAGTGGTTGAGTGTCTGCCTTTGGCTCAGGTCGTGGAGCCTGCTTCTTCCTCTGCCTGTGTCTCTGCCTCTCACTCTGTGTCTCTCATGAATAAAAAAATAAAATCTTAAAAAAAAAAAAAACGGAATAAATTTAGTGAGAAACTGCCAGAACTAAAGCAGTGGCAGTAGGAATGGGGAAGAAAGTACATGCCGAAATATTTGGGGATTAGAATGGACAGAGTTTGATGAGAGGAAGATGTTGATGATGGTGCCAGATTTTTTATTTGAGTGGATGATAGTATTCCCAAGTGAGGCAGAAGGAGGAAAGATTATTTAGTTTTAGATGTGTTACATCTTAGGGACCTGTGGAACAGGAAGTGAAGCACATTGACTTTAGGCAGTTTACAGAAGGCTTTGAAGATTGTAAGAAAGGTCAGTACTAGAGAGATTTGAGAGTCATCAAGACATAGATGGTAGTTGAATCTATGGGAGAAGATAAAGACGTGTGTATAATAAAAAGAGGAAAGGAAGGATGTAACTCCCAAGGAACATACCAGTAATGAATTAAGGATAAGCAGAGAAAGATTCTCCAGTAAGAGTCTGCAAAGAAATGGTCTAAGGTATCACACATAATGAACTTGGCCCCTTCTGTGGGATAAAGGGACTAGACATGATCCATGACAGTTTGGGCATCAGAACTAGGCTCAATCCTTGAAGCCAGGAGTTGAGTTTGGTTTCCTTACCACAACCCATGTCCCCTGGTCCCCCATGTACAGAAGCAGCAGCTCCTCACCCAGCACCATTCTGCTCATTTGTGAATCTGAAAATCAACAATGTTGACAAAGGCCTTGGCTGGCTCCAACCCAGGGAGATAGGAGAACCCAGACACAGCTCAGAGACCAGCAACTAAAACAAGGTACCCTTGGCTCAATGACTGGATCTGCAGTGTCTTTTTTTTTAATTTTTATTTTTTAAGATTTTACGTGTCAGTAATCTCTACATCCAACGTGGGGCTTAAACTCACAACCCTGAGATCAAGAGTCTCATGGTCCATAGACTGAGCCAGCCAGGTGCCCCTGGATCTACAGTATCCTTGATATCAAGATAGGAAAAGAGCACCCAAATGATAAGACTTTCAGGTTATTCTAATTTTTAAATACAAAAGAGAGGTTAAAACAAAACAATTGA
This sequence comes from Canis lupus baileyi, assembly GCF_048164855.1. Classification (NCBI taxonomy): domain Eukaryota; kingdom Metazoa; phylum Chordata; class Mammalia; order Carnivora; family Canidae; genus Canis; species Canis lupus. The sequence goes on along the minus strand of NC_132848.1, from coordinate 27,667,967 downwards.
ATAATACCCATCGTATTTGATAACGGGATTGAGAAGGAAAGATCTCAAATTGCAATGGTTAAAAAGTGAATGAGAGAGGTAAGGGCGTTGTGACCACAAATATAAGTTTCCTTTCGAAGAAACTTGACTAGGAGAGGAAAGGGGAGGGAGGGCACAAAATTGGAGGAGATTTTAGGATTAAAGGGGATGGTTTTAGGAATGTGCAGACTGGGACATTTTACAGAACTTCCAAAGCACTGAACTTAAGTAGAGATGACCTGAAACTGCACAGGTAACATTTCCAGATCTTGGAACAATCATAACGCTTGTGTATTGGCAGTTAAATAAACCCATCTGCCTGTAGCAAAGTTACCTCCACCTGTTCTGCTTGAACTTTCGATATCATTTGTGTTAATTAAATAGGTTCCTTCTTGCCTACTTGGACTGGGTGCCCTGTTTACAGAGCTAGTTGTGTAGTACCCTCTGCTCTGCCCTGATTGTTCTGGCATCCATGCTCGTCTCCTGAAAAGGCCTTCCCAGCTCCCTTGCTGGTGTTTTGCTCCACCCTCACACATCTGCTGCTTCACTTAAGATGCCTCTTCTGGACATCTTGCTTGAAGTTAGGCCAGTTGCCAATGACATAGGCAATCAGGGCTTTCAATATTACGTGTGACTCATTTAAAAGTTTAAAGTTAGGAGTACCTGACCCTCTGTGCTGTCTAAAATCTGTGTATAACTTTGGATTCCCTCAAACTTAACTACTAATAGACTGTTTTTGACTGAAAGCCTTAACGATAATACAAGCAGTTAATTAACACATATTTTGTATTTTACATGTATTATATACTGTATTCTTTTTTTAAAAATATTTTATTTATTTATTCATGAGAGACACAGAGAGAGAGAGAGAGAGAGAGAGAGAGGCAGAGACACAGGCAGAGGGAGAAGCAGGCTCCATGCAGGGAGCCCGATGTGGGACTCGATCCCAGGTCTCCAGGATCACGCCCTGGGCTGAAGATGGCGCTAAACCGCTGAGCCACCCAGGCTGCCCTATATACTGTATTCTTAAAAGAAAGTAAGCTAGAGAAAAGAAAAGAAAATGTTTTTAAGAAATCATAAGGAAAAAATACATTTATAGAACTGTCCTGTGAAAAATCTACATAGAAATGAGCCCACACAGTTCAAACCCATGTTGTTCAAGGATGAACTGTTTATTTTTTATTTTTTATTTTTTTTAAGATTTATTATTTTAGAGAGGGAGCATGCATGAGCAAGGTGGGAAGTACGGGGCGGGGCGGGGGAAGAGGGGGAGAGACCGAGACCCAAGCAGATTCCCCACTGAGTGTGGAGCCTGACACAGGGCTTGATCCACAACCCCGAGATTGTGACCTAAACCAAAACTGAGAGTCAGACACTCAACCAACTAAGCTACCCAAGTGCCCCTGAACTGTGTATTCTTAATAGTCTCCATCCCAGAATTATACCTGGAAATTAAACTGATAACAATGGTGAGTCCTGGGTGAGCGTAGGGGGAGAACGGACCACGATCAAGGGCCTTATCTGTATCACTTGAATTTTTTAAAATGACAATTAAAATTAAACCTAAAAGAATTAGGCTGAATAATCAAGTTTGAAAATTAAAACTATGCCATATTAGAGGTGATACTAGTAAAGTGAATATAATTTATTGGATATGTCATTCTTTCGACTTGCCATATTCCCTAGGAAAGAGGTAGTTCTGATTATATACCATGAGTTAGGTTAGGTACTGGTTTGGAGGAGCTCTGGAGGCCTACTTGCAATTTTTTAGCAGGGCGTAGTAGTGATTTAGTCCAAGACCCATGAAACCTTCCCAACTGTGTGTGAATCTCAAGCCCAGTCTGGTTACTCTGCAAGAGAACAGAGAAAACTGGAATGCTGTCAATTCAGAAAGCTGGAATGCTAGTTTACTGCCATGGCTATATACAATCAGATGGTAGGATTATAGTGTAGTTCAGAACATTTCAAAATGACGTTTTGAAGGAATTTGCCATTACTCATACCTTAGAAGGCAAATAGTGCTGTAGATAACTTCAACTAGATAATTCCAAATGTTGATTTTAGAATCAAATACTAGGTTTATCTTGAGTACAAGTGCATCTGATAACAGAGGTTCACAGCCCTGCAGAGAAAGTAGGGAGGCTGTTCTGTAAAAACTGGTTTCCAGAGTGCTTGGAAATTGCTCAGTTTCCCTCGCCTGCCCCTCCTCTGCTTCGACTACTTTTCTTCTCACTGAACACAGGCAAGCATCTGAGCTCTGCCAAGTAGGCAAAGGACTGAGCTGGGCACTGTGTCCTTCTAAGCTTGTCTGTTAACAAGATATGTGATGATGGGCTACTTTATGAAGTTGGTACAGAATTTAGACAACTGGTAAGTCTAGAGAAGTCATGTTTAACCTGGGCAGAAACTAATCAGAATAGAGAACTGAAAATTAGTCAGGATTGTTCTCTTGATAATCTGCAGGTGACATAAAATGAAAGAATTGACTCCTTCTCTCAGGTACTGAGGGTCACACATAACCACATAGCTCACATCCTGCATGAGGGCCAGACCCATCTGGGAAGTCCCAGCCAGCTTCTTTAGGTTTCCCTGGTGCCATTTAATGGGGAAGGCTCCATACTGAAGTACTGAGTTACCGGGAATATGTCAGGGTTTGGTTCAGCTTATGGTTATTTAACTCCTGCTTGATACAAATTCTAAGATGTGTAAGACATAGAGAGCCCTTGTTGTCAAGAAGCTCCTGTCATGTGTAGAAAGTAGACCCTCAGATATTACCAATATTATATGGTATATCTCAGAGGAGGGACACTTAGTGCAGCCAAGGAAGGTACAGAAAACTTTCAGAAGCTAATTCCTGAGGCAGATCTTACAAGAGCAGTAGACAAAATGGGCAAAGGGCCCTCAACAGATAGCAGTGCATGTATTATGGGCAAGGAAACCACACACAATCCCCATGAGAAGGATATGAAGTGATGATGGGGCTAGAGAGATCTTGAATTTTTACCCTAAAGGTAATGTATAGTTATTGACTGAATCTTAGCAGCGACTACTCAGAGGTCACATTTGCTTTTTAGAAAGAAAGATTGCTGGGACAATGGTGTGTATAGTGGGAGGATAGGGATAATAATTAAAGTATTACTAATTATCATCGTGGTACAATTCCATCTGAGACTTATATATTCCAGCACTGTTAAAAAATAAGCAAAGGGAGAGGGGTTGATAGTAAGAGGGCAGCAAGGGGCTTTCAAGATTCCCTGAAGCACCCTCTCAAATACTAAGACATGATATAGAACAAAAGCTATAACTCATAATCTGCAGCCGTGGAGAACGAAATGTGCTTTCTTAGAAACATTAAGTTGATTGTGATGGCAGTCCGGGGTGGCTCAGAGGTTAGGTGCTGCCTTCGGCCTGGGGCATGATCCTGGAGACCTGGGATCGAGTCCCACGTCGGGCTCCCTACGTGGAGCCTGCCTCTGCCTGTGTCTCTGCCTCTTTCTGTGTGTGTGTGTGTGTGTGTGTGTGTGTGTCTCATGAGTAAATAAATAAAATATTAAAAAAAAAAGAAACATTAAGTTGATTGTGAAACTAAGGGCCTGACTTCCAAGTAGTGACAGGCTTTCTGACAGCAGTGCATACGCTAATCACAGGTGAGTTGTTGTAGGGCTTGTCCAGCATTGTTTTAACCACTTTTGTATACACACACAGAAGCCCAACCTTGAGCAGAATCTCCTTCTGGCATTTGTTTTTGCCATTGTAAAATGAAAGAACTGGCTTAGGACCTCTAAATGTCTAACATTAAGTGGCTTTCACTTCATATATTTTTGTATATCTGTACGTTGACATTTGTAAGTATGTATTTCATATATATAAAGAGAGAGACATTCCATCATGAAATAAATACAATTTTCACTGCATCTGTTAACACCTTGCTATCATCTGATTTGATTTTGAAGAGGCCATTCCAGCCATTATTTGGGAACAGACTAGGGAGGAGCGAGAGTAGAGGCAGGAGACTAGTTAAGAGACCTCCATAAGCGAGGAATGATAATGGCAGTAGAAATGAAGAATTTACATGCTGTGAATCAGAAATGAAGGATTACTGATGGGGCAATGAGAGGCCTGGGGTAGGTTGAGAAATCCAGGATGAACTCGAGGTTCAGACCCAAGCAACTGGGCAGAGGATGGTGCCTTTTATAAGACAGTGGAGTTAGGGGGATCCCTGGGTGGCTCAGCGGTTTAGCACCTGCCTTTGGCCCAGGGTGCGATCCTGGAGTCCTGGGATCGAGTCCCACGTCAGGCTCCTGGCATGGAGCCTGCTTCTCCTCCTGTGTCTCTGCCTCTCTCTCTCTCTCTATGTCTATCATAAATAATAAATAAATAAATATTAAAAAAAAAGACAGTGGAGTCAGGAGAATGAGGCTTGGGCAGGAGATAGAGTCCTGATTGGTATGCATTGAATTTGAAGTGATTATGAGACATTCTCGTGTGAAATGGAGAAGTCAACTTGGCACTTTTCTGGTAGAACAAATAAGGCAAAACCAATAATAAAGGTTTAATATGGGTTTTAGTGATTCTTTAGAAGATATTTCAGTTCACATCATTTGGGTTTTTTTAAAAGATTTTATTTTGAAGCAATCTCTACACCCAACATGGGGCTTAAATCCGCAACCCTGAGATTAAGAGTTGTACACTCCACCCACTGAACCAGCAAGCCAGGTGCCCCCAAAGACTGCACACTCTCTCTCTCTCTTTCTCTCCCCCCCTTCTTTAAAGATTTTATTTATTTATTTATTTATTTATTTATTTATTTATTTATTCATTCATTCATTCTGAGAGAGAGAGAGAGAAAGAGAAAAAGACTGAGAGCTTGGGAAGGGAGAGGGAGAGAATGAGACTCTTTTTTTTTTTTTTAATTTTTTTTTTTAATTTTTATTTATTTATGATAGTCACAGAGAGAGAGAGAGAGAGGCAGAGACACAGGCAGAGGGAGAAGCAGGCTCCATGCACCGGGAGCCTGATGTGGGATTCGATCCTGGGTCTCCAGGATCGCGCCCTGGGCCAAAGGCAGGCGCCAAACCGCTGCGCCACCCAGGGATCCCGAGAATGAGACTCTTAAGCAGACCTGACACTGAGCATGGAGCCTGACATGGGACTGGATCTCACAACCCTGAGATCATGACCTGAGCTGAAATGAAGAGGCAGACACTCAACTGACTCAGTCCCCAGACATCCCTTAGTTCACATTCTTAATGACTGACCACTCACCTTTATTGAGCATGTGGTTGGTGCCCTGCCCTATACTGTTTTATACATATTCTATTTTAACTTCCAAAGAGCCTTATGAAGAAGGTGCTGTTGTTGTTCTCAATGTTGAATGAGGAGGCTGAGGCTCGGGAGGCTGGCCACTGGCCCAAGCATCAATAGCTGGTAGATGGAAGAGCCTGGCTTTGTACCAGGCTGCCTAATTCAGACCTGTACCCCGCCCCTCCCCATGGCATCTTGCTATGAGCATGTAGCTCACTGTGATTTTTCTTTCTTTCAGGATTTTGGGTTTTTTGCACTGAATGTAGTCTAGACTCATCTTCACGGGCTTGTGTTGCCCCAGGATACTGTCAAAGGTAAGTTTTAAAAATTTCAATCCAGTGTGTATTGGCAATGAAATGGGAGAATCTTCATCTTAAAAAGAAGAAAAGGGCATTTTGATATTACTGCTCCTTTTCCTGAGTTCTTCCACAGTGTATTTAAGCTGGCCGTCATATTAGCTCTTTGCATTTCTACTTCAGTGGGTCCCTTTAAAATGCACATCAATCCAGATGATCAAGTGACATTTGGTGCCTCATCCTTTTATAAAGCTAGAATTTGTTATTAGGATTTAGCAATTCCACAGTTTTCTGTGAGCGTGTTCCCAGCTTCTCTGCCTCTAGTCTGTCCTTACTCCAGTCTGTAGTCCATGTTACTGCCAGGACTAACTTTCGAAATGATGTATTTACTCATTGTCACTCCTTTGCTCAAATAGCTCTCACGGCTCTCAGTTGCTGCAGATGCCATCCTACAAATTGCTTGAGAACCTAATTCCAGTCAGTGTTTCTGACTGCTTTTCTAGTGTGCCCTATCTGTTGTAAAAGCCCTACCAGGCCATTTTCTATTTCCCAAATGTATAGTTCTTTATCGTGGCTTTGTGGCATGGTTGATGCTTTTTTCTCCACTTGGAGTTTGGAAGAGGGGAGAAGAATGTAGCTATCCACTCCTCTTTCTCATATCTTTCCTGTGGTCCCCTCTCCCAGGCCACTTTGGCAAAAATTTTTTTTAAAGATTTTATTTATTTATTCATGAGAGACACACACAGAGAGAGAGAGAGAGAGAGAGAGAGAGAGGCAGAGACACGGGCAGAGGGAGAAGCAGGCTCCATGCAGGGACCCCGACCTGGGACTCGATTCCTGGTCTCCAAGATCACATCCTGGGCTGAAGGCGGCGCTAAACCACTGAGCCACCCAGGCTGCGGGACAGAATTTCTTTCTCATCTGTATTCTAGGTGCACCTGTTACTATGACTGTAATAAAGCATTTGGTATTTTGCATTAGAGTTATTTATTTGTCTCTGTCTCCTTTATTAGTCTTTAAACCCTTTGAGACTTCTTGGCAAGGAACTAACTGGGTTTTTTAGTGCCTATTGTCTGCTCCTGGACATCTTCCTGGGTGCTATGCATATGTTATTTCATCTAATCCTTGTAACACCTCCTCCTGACCAGTTTTATGGATGAAAATAATGAAGATTAGAACATTAAGTGCCCAAGATTACAACAGCTAATAACTGACAAAGAATTATGAATGACTCTGCTCCTTCAAAGCCAAAGCTCTTTGTACTACAGCACTCTGGCTGAACACTGTCTGGTGTGTGGGAGGGACCCAGGAAATACCTATTGACTTGATATCTATTGCAATTTAAATAAAAAAGGACTTTAGTTGATTAATCCGGTCATTCCTATGTAGAAATATTGACTTTCTATTAAATCCCTGGTATACAGTTTTAAGTAAACTGTGAAGACAGAAATTAATGAGATATAGTGTCTGGTGTCAAAGAGTTGACAGTGTCATAAGGGAGGCATCTGTGTAAGCAAGTAAAGCCAGTAGAGTGTTACAATCAAATTCAGACTAGACCCACTGGGGACACTGAGGAAGGAATCACCAGTTCTGCCTGGAGATGGATTAGGACAGACTTTTTATTTTTTTATTTTTTTTTTTACGATTTTTTATTTATTTATTCATAGAGACACAGAGAGGCAGAGACACAGGCAGAGGGAGAAGCAGGCAGAGAGCCCGATGTGGGACTCAATCCAGGGCTCTCATGCAGAGAGCCCGATGTGGGACTCGATCCAGGGTCTCCAGGATCATGCCCTAGGCTGCAGGCGGCGCTAAACCGCTGCGCCACCGGGGCTGCCCACAGACTTTTTAAAAGCTGAGTCTTAAAAAAAAAAAAATAAATAAAAAATAAATAAATAAATAAATAAATAAATAAATAAAATAAGATAAAATAAAATAAAATAAAATAAATAAAATAAAATAAAAAAATAAAAACTGAGTCTTGAATGATGAGAGTAGGGTGTTCTCTGGTGGTACCAGGGGAGGGAAAGTCAGAAGGAGTAGTATGAACAAAAACGTGGAAACCTGAAATAATCTGGCATATTTGTGAAGCTGTAATGAAGCTGTTCATTATGACTGGAACAAAGAGAAAAAGAGGTCTGGCTGGTGACGCCAGAGTGACACCTTAGGGTTAGGTCCTGGAGAGCTTTGAGAATATTAAATATATTTGAAAATATTAATATATTTGCCAACTTTTATTTTATTTTATTTTAAATTTATTTATTTATGATAGTCACAGAGAGAGAGAGAGAGAGGCAGAGACATAGGCAGAGGGAGAAGCAGGCTCCATGCACTGGGAGCCCAATGTGGGATTCGATCCCAGGTCTCCAGGATCGCGCCCTGGACCAAAGCAGGCGCCAAACCGCTGCACCACCCAGGGATCCCCTATTTGCCAACTTTTAGAGAAGACCTAGCATGGATACTGTACAATGTATGGTTTTATTCCTGTTTGTCATTAACATTTGTTGAGTCCTGTCCCCTGTGCTGAAGCACTGCCACGTCAAGACTGTTGGTCACTTACTACATATGGCAAGCTGGTGACAGCTCTGAGGTGAAATCATGTGTTGAAGCAGAAATCAAATGCTTGTGTTGTCACGTCATCTTTGACAGCTTTATTACCACTTGTTCACCCCCTCTGGGGAATTTTCACATAAGTGGACTTTGCCTTGACTTTTTCATCACTCTCTTAGCACCGATACACTGGCCCCTTTGTCACTTCCCAAGTGGAACCCCTAGCTCAACCATATACTTTTGCATTACTACTTTGTTCTCCTCTCATTTTGTCAGAGGGCAGTAAAATTCACTTAGACCCTTAGACACGACTATAAGCCAGGGTTTCATAAGAATGTCGTCAAGGTTTTTTCAAGAAACACCTAAAAAAGGTATCAATAATTCCAAAACCACACACAAAAAAATGAGGACAAATTAAAGAAAGGACAAATAGAAAAATAGGTACGATATGACATATATAGTAAGTAGGCAGACTATATGGTGTTGATCAGGAAAGATTTTTAGAAATAAAAAATGACTGGATATCAAAAGGATGGAGATGTGGATTGGTGGTGAGGGGAAGGGCTTTCAAATGGGGTATGGACTGCATTGATAGAAATTAAATTTGAAACTAATAATACAGTATCAGTTTCCCCTTCCAAATTCACTGACTGGACAGTCACTTCACCCTGACAGCATGCGTAGGGATATAAGGCCAATAACAGCAAAAGGATATCACCCCACATGGAGGGAAGCATTGAGATGGCAAGTTTTCCTCCATTAACACAATGGCTCTTTTCTCCTAGTATCTGGTCTTAGATAGTAAGCCAGGTCATGTCTGGTGTGTCCCTCCCTTCTAGGGCAGAGGGGGTCCTGCTCCACTTTCAAAAAGACAACCCTCCACTGCTACCCACTCTTCTCTCGGGTATTCTCTTGGGCAGAATTGATGGGCAAAATAGATTTTGTCCCAGGAAATCCTAAAATGGATTAGAACAGTATATAAATTCTATGAATTCCAAAGCTAAACAAAATTGTTTTGGCTCAGCACTGTTCCCACAGCCACCAGATTCAGAAGCAACCAAATTCAGAAATAAGTCTATCTCCTGCCCATGAGCAGTAATTTCTGATAAAATTATGTTCTCAGAATGCTGAACTTGGTCTTGCCACGTTGCTGTCTGAGAAAGGGAAGATGCGTGAGGTTCTCTTGGTTTGAGCCTCTCCAAGTTACCCAGTTAGCCATGCCAGTGTACAGAATCTGTGACTTGGACACTTCACCCAATTTGGAAAAATCTGCCAGCAGGAGGTTAAATTTGGAACTGGGCCTTTACTATACCTGCGAAAAGCCCGACCAATGTCCACTGTCTTCTGCTTTGAAGATTAATACTTGAAGTTCTTTTTGCAATATTGAGGAATTTATAATAGTGGTCACCCCAGTTACCAAGTTCTGTACCTTTCTCTAGAAGTTCCCTGCCTTCTGAGTATAATGAAAAACCTCTTTAATTTCTATTTCCCCTTTGGATTGCCTGTGTAAGCCGAGCACAAACAATTTAAACATAGAACTTCACTGGTTTTGTAGCACATGGGCTGTTTGAAATTCCGCTGCCGTGCAGCTTATGTGCAGCAAATAATTGTTCTGCTCATTAATATCTAAAAGGCCTGTATGAAGAAAGTCTCTTTTCCCTAAAGTCTAATCTTTGCCTCAGCCATGCCTGCTTAGGAAAAGCTGTGCCTGCATAATTCAAGGTCAGGCAGCAGCCTTCTGTACTTTGAAGCCAACCAAGCCTGCTAATGCCCTATTCCCTTTGCTGAGGCCAGCATAGCTGGCATTTGCTTGCTAGGCCAGAGTGGCCGATGTATGCTGAGGCCACTTACACAGCTGACATTTAGATGAGCTTTCAGTACCATCACCACGACTGCTGCCACCACCACCACCACAACTGACTGTGGCTTCTTTCTTTGCCTATCACCAGCAAAGCCCCTTTGCTAAGGCTTGTGTGCCTGGTGTATTTAGTCTTTATAGAAACAGCCACTTATCTGAAGACAAAGTTACCATAACTACAGTCATCACTAGTGTCAAAATACAGTGTGGCCTGTGGTTTTTAAACTTCTAAATTTGGCCTCAGGGGATCCCTGGGTGGTTCAGCGGTTTAGTGCCTGCCTTTGGCCCAGGGCGCGATCCTGGAGTCCCAGGATTGAGTCCCATGTTGGGCTCCCAGCATGGAGCCTGCTTCTCCCTCCTCCTGTGTCTCTGCCTCTCTCTCTGTCTATCATAAATAAATAAATCAATATAAATAAATAAATAAATAAATAAATAAATAAATAAATAAATAAATTTGGCCTCAATAGTGTAAAGCTGATGTATGACACATGGCCTAATGTAAACTTTTACAAGATTGAAACATGTTGCTCCTTCACTAAAAGCCCAAAGTCCTGCCCCAATAGAAGCCTTAAGGAATTCCACATGCATTTTACTCCCCAATTTGGGAGTAGTACCAGATTTTAAGGTCTTTGAGAGACCGAATAAATAGCACTCTTTTTCCCTTAGCTGAGTTCCATATCAATTGAGAAATAAGATAAAAGAGTAGAGGAACTCCTGAGTAGTTCAGTGATTGAACGTTTGCCTTCAACTCAGGTTGTGATCCTGGGGTCCTGAGATCAAGTCCCACATTGGGCTCCCCGCAGAGAGCCTATTTCTTCCTCTGCCTGTGTCTCTGCCTCTCTCTCTGTCTCTCATGAAAAAATAAATAAAATCTTTAAAAAAGATAAAAGAGTAGGGCATTTGAGAGACCAAAATATCATCTCTGTTACTTATAAAGTTATGGTGGAGAATGTGGCTTACATCTATAGGCAAGTGAACTTCCTAGTACTGAACTCAGTATTCAACAGTCTTACCTAGTCCCAGGTAATTGTGAGGGGCCAGCATTTAGGGGAACAAGAGCAGAGGAAACCTCATGCTCCCTGGGGACTTCTGGCTTCCAAAAGGAAGAGAGAAGGACTGACCTCATGTGCCTTGTTTCTCCTTCTGAGCTCACCATTCAGAAAGGATTCTCTGGGGTGGAATTTGTGCAAGTGGAGAAGAACTAGGAGGGAAACCTCAGGACAGGTGAAGGAGAGTTCCTCTATCCCAGCACTTTCACACAGAAATGGCACATAAATCATTGGGGTGTCTTTTTTTGTCAGCTGTGCCTATGATGCATCATTTATGAAATACAGTCTCTATTTTTGTAAAGTCAAATGAGAACTTACGGACATTTATGAAGTGATTTGCATACGACATCCTTCTAGGTAGCATACTGAGTTTTTCTAGTGCTCTCCATGTAATTTTCATAGAAAGAGCAAGTTTATTTTTGCACAACTGTCATAAACAGATGAGGGGTAAAACCAACTAGAGAAAACCTGTTTCACTTGCTGTGAGCATCTGTTTCACACTAGGAATGGGCAGTGTCAGTTCATCTGGAGCGAGTGAATGGGGCTTGATTAACAGAGCTTCCATTGTACTAATTTTATATTTCATGTCACATAAATACACATTGGTTCCCAAAAAAACTCATTAGGTGAGCACAGTAGATATTTTGATACTCCTTTCCCACCCAGCAGATGAGGAAACAAATTCCGGTACCAGACCCCCAGGCTGTTGCATTTATAGAGAGTCCCTGCACACACACATACTGGGAGCAAGCATCTTTTTAGCTTTTATAATTTTGTAGGTATGAACCCTTTAAAGTGTTAGAAATGTTTTAAAATATTGGTTACCTGTAATAGGATGGAGATTTGTTTTGTGTCAGTTTGAGTAATTATCCTTCAGCAATTATATATTGGATGAAAATTTGAAAGTTACATATACTTTCAGTAGCTTCCTGTTGATACATTTTAATTCATGAAATTTTAACTAACTTGACTCACTTTATTCTTAGAGGAAAAATTACCACTTTTTTTGTCTTGTCCTGGGATAGCCTATTCTTATGTAAAAAATTATCTGATATTTAGTTTATTAAGCAAAACCTCTTAAAGAAGTGGGATCAACCATTAGCATGTACCCCAATTTCAGTTATAAAATATATCACAAATATTAAATATAAATGATAAACCCAGGGAACCTAGCCAGTGTCAGTAGCCTATTGTAATATGCAGGCAGTATGACCTGCTACAGCCTAACAACTGGCCCCCTGCTTTACATAGGTGGGCATCCTTTCCAATAGGTCACTGTATTGTATGAATTACTGAAGATTTTCACTGTCACCTCTGCTAAAAATCAAGATAAAAGAGGAAAGAAATCTAGAACTGTTTAATATTCCAATGTCTTCCTCCCCTAAGGTGGGGAAAATCCTCTCTTAACCTCTCTCCTCTTTTTCTTAACAAAGATGCATGTAAACACACACACACACACACACACACACACACAGGGTCATTGCCTTAGTGATAGGGTTTCAGTCTAATCTTTGAAAAACTGATTTTTGCACTAACTTCCTTTTTTTCCCTCTCCTTACCTCTTCTAGGCAGTATTTGTGTGTTTCTGCAGAGTTTTGCACAGAGTCTGTTCCCATGCAAACCAATGAGGGAGAAGTGTTGGAAGAAAGCAGTTCCAAGGTCAGTGAATTACTAAAGATGCAAACAGTTTGGGTAGAAATTTAAAACAGGCACTGGATGAGTAGAGTGGGTGTTTTGTTTTAGGTAAATTTAGAAATTAGCTTGATTTAAATTAAAACCTAACCTAAAGGTGAGAAGATTTTTTCTTCTTGATAACCATTTTTTGTTATGCTCCATGACCAACTTAAAACAAATTTTACTGAACTCAAAGAGAACTTTGTTTCATTTATGTAATGATAGCACTTTATCTTTTAATGTTTTATTGTGTAAATTATACATTCTTATTTTAAGAAATTAAAATGAGTCAGAAGTATATAAGGTAAAAAGTAAAAGTCTGTCTTATTCCTGCTGCACAGGAAATTATCAATAATTTCTACACATTTTTTATATAAATTTTTAAACAGTAATTGTTAGATTTGGGTTTTCAAGCTAAGGCTTGAATGAATATTAACCATTGTCAAACCCTGTATATCAATTATTATCTATGCGTTTATGTGTATCTCTGTATCTGGCTCCATGTCCTGACTTTCCTCAGCTCTTTCTCTGCTTGGTCATATGGGACCTCAGTATCACCGTCATGTCTGTCTCCTTTCAGAGGTGTTCCTAGTCCTTCCTGGGCACTCCAAGGAAGGACTCCAAGGGTATCTCAGGCTATGTCCTGGACAAGGCCCAGTCTGCTGCCCTGGACTTTCCCAAGGGGAGTCTTTTGGCTGTTGCCCGTGCTACTGGTATTCTCTGTGGGAGGGCTTTTTTCCCCTGGTCACTAGAATGCAATTTTGTATGACCTAATCACTTTCTCTCAGAGAGTTCTGCAGTTTTACTGAAAGCCGCTATTGTAAATACTGAAGGAAGACAAGTTGACAGAGTTAGTATTAATGTAAAACTTCAGAAGCCCTTGAATCCTTTGGAGACAAAGTGACTATTCCTTATATTTTTCCCAAAGACCACTTCAGGGCTTATTTAATTTCCCTGCTGTGTACGTAAGAGAAAAAATTGAATAGCACTAACACAGTTACCCATGAATCTGTTTCATTGTTCCACACTTTAAAAGTTAAATATTAAAATTATGTTCTGTAAAAAGTCTTTGATGACATATCAGGAAATCCAAAGGCGAGGGTATGGACTTTGTTGGCCTGATTCCTTTAGAAAGAGACTCGAGTGATCCGATTTATGTAGTATTTATGTGCCTATGTTGTCTCACTGATCTGAAAACAGATACTATTTTGTCTTTTATATGCAGCTTTGACTCATTGAATGCAGTGATTGGTTTTCTTAGTGCCTGGTCTAGCTATTACACAGTAGAACTGTGCATTACTACGGAGGCTCCAGTTCTAGTGTGGATTTACTGACACATCCTGGACTACAGCTATTTACTTATGCTGTGTCTTTTACGCTTTTAAATTGAGATATTATAAAAAATAATACACCTTTGTAGTCATTCAGTTAATTATTTAATTCACAAACATTTAGAGGGAACCTAGTATGTGCTGGTGGTCCCAGGTATGGTGTGCAGAGTTACATAAGGCAGTCTCTGCCTGTTGGGAATTTATAGTCTAGTTGAGGGAGGTAACCAAACCATAAGGGCAGTGATAGTGGCATTAACTGTGTGGAATTAGGAGCTAGACCAAAGCAAAGAATTCCTTCTGGAAGGAAGCTTCAGAAAAGAGGAGGTAATTAACAATTGAGTTTGGTTAGAAAAATAAGGAGTTTTTGTTCATTTTTATTTGGTGGTTGGTGAATGGGTGGGTGGAGGTAGGAAGGGCATTATAAGCAAAATGAACCATATGTCACGTGTATAACTGGTGAAGTCTAACAGGAGATGGTGGAAATGTTTGAGTTGAATAGTACTAACACAGTTACCCAAGATATATTTCAGATATCTTGCTATGCATTAAACCATGCCAAAAATTAGTGGTTTAAAACCACTTTCACAATCTCTTGGACAGAAGAATTCCAAATAATTTATGTAGATACTTCACCCTCAAGGATATGGAACATAACTCCTTATTCCATAAGTGTGGCTTCACACAGTGAGGAAACTTGACAAAGAGCTAGGTGGTCAAAATCTACATCGACAGGATAAGTCATACCCTTGTTGTGATGGGCTGACATGGCACCTTAGTGATCTTCTTCTCCAAAACCCATTGTCCCGCTCTAATCATGAGAAAAAACATCAGACAGATTCTGATAGAAGGATGTCCTACAAAATACCTGACCAAGACTATCCTCGAAACTGTCCAGGGAAAGCAAGATATGTCTGAGAAACTTTCCTAGCCAAAAGGAAGCTAAGGTGACGTCATGACTAAATGTAATAGAATATCCTGGATGAGGTCTTAGAATAGAGTAAGACTGTTAGGTAAGAACTAAGAACATCTGAATCAAGTGGATTTTAGTTAATAATAATGTGTAACTATTGGTTCATTAATTGTGACAAAGGTACTGAGATAAGATATTAATAATAGGGAAATATGTACATATATGTATATAAAATCACTCCAACTTTTTATTATGTCTCATAATCTGGGATTCACTGAGCTCTATAGGGCAATTCTGCTCCAAAGTGGTATTGGCAGGGTCTGCAGTCATCTGGAGGGCCACCTAGCCAGAAACATCCAAAATGGCTCACTTACATGGCTGGCAGCTGGCAGTTTTAGTTTGAGGTTGTTGACTTGAGCATCAAGGATCTCTTCCGTATGACCTCTGTACATGGCTTGGGTTTTTAACAGCATGGTCACCCGGATCCAAGGAGTACTGTAAACATGCAGAAGTGGCAGCCTTAGAAGTCACACAGCTTTCCTTTCCCCACCTTCTGGTGAATTAAAGCCAGTCCCAGGGCTACCCCAGATTCAAGGGGAGGAGAAACAGATTCCACTTCTCAGTGGGAGGATTAGGAGAAAATTTGAAGTCATCCTTAATAGTGATTAGAGTGTTAGGTGCCAGCCAAAGAGAAGGGAATGACAGAGACCATTATCTAAGACTATCTTAGGCTAAGGAGTTTCAAGAACAGGCAACAGATTTCTAAAGTGTGGAGGTGAAATGTGCATTTTACTTTATGATTTGCTCTCCTAACAACTAGTGTTGATGTAGAGGATAGACTAGAATATCTGTGAATTCTCTAAAGAAAGAGAATCTTATTGGCCCAACCCAGCTTGTGGCCTGATTTCCATTAGGTCTTGAGTTCTTTGAGTCAGGTGGCAGGGACCACAGACAAGGAAGTAGATCTCATGAAAGGACATGTGAAGCAAGAGGCAATAGCCAACACTCCTGGGACAGTCTCCAATCAATACTGATACAATCTTTTACTGTGTTTCTTACCAAGGATAGATCAGAATTTTTAATTACTACTCCACAGCTATTTCTCACTTTACATTTAGTATAATTTAGGTTGATATTCTAAACGAGTTGGTGTTGGCTTACTAGTTGTAGAGATTCTGCAGCTATAGGCTTGGAATGTTTATTTTTTAAGTGAAATCTGGCAGGCATAGTAAAAATTAACATAAAACCGAGCAGTTGAGTGCTTGTGATCTTATTCTCTGTACTTCTTTGTATAGTTAAGCATTTTATAATAAAACAAAACAAACAAGCTTTAGAGTTTAAGAATTATAGCTATGGATTTAAGTGCTGATGTGTCTTTCTTAATTACCATAAATAAAAAACACTTAATCAGGAAGTAAACATTTTATAGTGTTCTCTTTGTTGTTATCAGAGGTAATAAATGAATAAATGTAGTCTTTGTCTACAAAGAATAAAGTGATCTATTGATTGCTTTACATCAAAGAGTTAAATGAGATGATTTAGACTAGTCTTTTGCTTTTCAATTTTTTTAAATTATTTTTTTTAGAAAGACCGTGAGCAAGCAGGGAAGAAGGGGAAAAGGGTTAAAGGAAGGAGGAGAGAGAGAATCTTAAGTAGGCACCAAGCCCATCGCAGAACCCAACATGGGGCTTGATCTCACACCCCTGAGATCATGACCTGAACCAAAATCAAGAGTCAGATGCGTAACTGACCAAGCCACCCAGGTGCTCCAAATCTTTTGCCTCTTTAAGTTTAGGATATCTCTGAGACTGACTCTGATCTTGCAAATGGTAACAAGATTTTATGGCTTTTGGTATTTTAAGAGCAGACTGGGAAAGAAACCATGCAGGATAGGTATTTTTCCATTTATTTTCATAGCTGGCAAACAGCATCAATTGGATTGGATTCCGAGTCTGACTCCAAAGTTCATGCTAACTAAGTTCAGTCCTCCATCCTTAAGAAGTTATATGCAGAGTAATCAATTCTGTTTACTTATATCAAAGAAACTTCTTAGAAAGGTCACCTGGTATAGAAGAATGCATACAAGGAGAGTGGGTGCTCTTTGCATATGAACAATGCTGCAAACCTTCCTTACATAGTTTTGTGCATGCCTTCATTTCTCTTGGGTGAATAGCCAGAAGTAGAATTGTGGGTCATATGCTAACTTTGTGTTTTATTTTTTGAAGAACTGCCAAACTGTTTTCTAAATGGCTGCACCATTTTATCTTCCCACTAGAAGTGCATGAAGGTTCTAATTTGTCCATATCCTTACCAATTTTTTATAGTATGTATTTTTTATTGTAGTATGTATTTTCATACATACTACATATGAAATACTATCTCATTGTGGTTTTGATTTGTACCTGGCATGCTTTTTAAAATGTAAGTGAAAAAATAATAATAAAGTAATAATAAAGGTGACCAGGTCCCACTCTGGACTTACTGAAATAGGATTTCAGGAGTTGGGAACCTGTGATCTCTGTTTTTCACAAGTGCCCCAGGTGATCCCTAAACCAGTAATGCGCAGACCACAGCTGAACTAAGGGGCACTCAGAGGAGGCAGAACCAGTGAATTCTTAAAGTTGTCTCTGAAAGGTAAGACATACACACACTTCAGAGTAGGGTTGCATCTGAGGAGGGAGGAAAAAGATTGAGTTTGGAAAGGGCTAGCTACACAGGGGACAGACCTCACTTCTTCACTATATCTGTATTTTTATTTCTTTAAAAAAGAGAGAAATCTGAAGCAAATATGATAAAGCAAATAGGTTAAATCTGAGTGGTCATTACATGGGTGCGTTTGTTATTTTATTCTCTGTACTTTTTTCTATATCTTAAAAAATTTCTCTAATTCATAAAAATAGAAAATTCTATTTTCTTTCTAGCCCCAACTGTCACATTTGTATTCCATCTAGCAAAAAAGAGAGAACTTACCACTTCCCTTGAAAGACTTTATGAAAGTTGCACATTCAACTGTGCTTTTATATTTCTTTGACCAGAATTTAATGACGTGGACACAATAGACTTCAAATGATGTTAGAATATGTGTTAGCTAAAATTTATAGGTTCTGTTGCTAAGGGGGGAAGTGCTTCTGTTTCTCAAAGTCAACCACATTATCCAGTACGCTGCTATTATACTTGCCTTGCCCATCCTGTAGTTGTGCAATTGATCTTTTAAACCTAGAATTTTAAAAAGGGGTTTTCAAAAGACTAATAATTCTTAGAGAGAAAGCAAGATCTTTCAATAAATGGTGCTGGAGCAACCAGATAACCACATGGAAATACATGAACCATGATTGCTCTGCCACACACCATACATAAAACCTAATTTGAGATGGATCATAGACCTAAATGTGAGGGCTAAAATTATAAAGCTTTTGGAGGACAGCATAGGAGATGTATCTATGAAGAAAAAAAAAAGGAGAGAGAGAGAGATGTCTCTATGACTTTAGGTAGATTGCAAAAAGCATGAACCATAAAAAAGAACAGTTACTCAGTTGAATTTCATTTAAAAAACTTAAACATCTGCTAATATGCTCACAGCATTAAGAATGTGGAAAAACTACAGACTGGGATAAAACACTTGCAATACATTTATCTAATAAAGGTCTTATATCTTTAGGAATATATATAAGTATATACATTAACTGCATATGTTCATAAAAAAGACTTATGTGAGAACATTCATGGTAGCTTTATTTGTAACAGCCCCAAACCAGATATAGTTTAACTATCCATTGACAGGTAAATGAATAAACAAATTATAGTATATTTGTTCTATAAAATAGTAATAACTAAGTTTAAAAATTAGACTTTTTTTTTTAAGAGTAGGCTCCATGCACAGTGTGGAGCCCCGTATGGGGCTCAAACTCATGACTCTGAGATCAAGACTGGAGCTGAGATCAAGAGTTGGATGTCTAGCCAACTGAGCCACCCAGGCACCCCTAAAAATTAAACTTTTTTTTAAACTTTTGATTTACATAAAAACACTGATGAATCTCAGAAACAGTATGTTGAATGAAAAAAGGCAAACAAACATGTACATTCTGCCACAATCTAATTATGTGAAGTTTATGAACTTCTAAAACTCACCTATGGTGATAGAATCATTACCTGGGGCATGTGTGACAATATCCATGGGAAAGGGCATATGGGAGTTTTTTGGGTGATGGAAACATGCTATCTTAATTTGTGGGGTAGTTACATGGGTGCAATCATATCTAAAATCCACTGAGTGCTACAGTTAAGGTTTATGTATTTTTCTATGAATTATACTTTGATTTAAAAAAAGACCCAATTTTAGGAGCTTCTACCCTTCTTTATTGTCTGCTAAGACCATTTTTCCATTTTTAATATTTTCTCTGTCATCATCTATATTAGCTGTCCTTAACTTTATATTTCAGGAAATATGTATGCTTTTATAAAAGGATATTTTTAAGTAATGTCTACACCAAATTTGGGGCCTAAACTCACAACCCTATCAAGAGTCGCATACTCCACTGATTGAGCCAGCCAGGCACTCCTGTATGGTTTCTTTTAAAACCACCTATAGTACCTGGAATGGAGGGGATGGTTAGAAAGGTAT
Source organism: Canis lupus baileyi (assembly GCF_048164855.1). Lineage (NCBI taxonomy): Eukaryota > Metazoa > Chordata > Mammalia > Carnivora > Canidae > Canis > Canis lupus. Next base: position 27,648,356 of record NC_132848.1, on the reverse strand, counting down.
AGCATTTATAAAATGGATAGGATTTAACAATTAATTTGATGTGGAGGAAAAGGAGAAATCAAGGATGACATCAAGATTTTCCGCTGAGTGACTGGGAGAAAGGGGAGGCTGTTGTCAGATATAGGAAACATGAGAGAAGAAACAACTTTGAGGGAGTGGGTATGATGAGTTCTGTGTCAGAGTTTGAGATATTATCCTCATGACAGTGTCTCTCCCAGGTGAAAATACAGGGCTGGAGACAGGATAATTCAGGGTTGGAAATACAGAATTGGAAATCACTCACACTGAATAGTTGAAACTGTGAGGTTACGTGAAATTTTGGTGGCTGAATGTGAAGAGATGAGTTCAAGGACAGACCTGGGGGAATAGATGTTTGGAGAGTAGAAGGAAGAAAAGCAGAGATTAGCAAATTAGAGAGTCAGGAAATAATTATCAAACAACTTTTTGTGCCAGGTTTATAATGAATAAGGCATTCAGTCTCTCTGCATCAAGAAGTTTGCATTCTTGGTAAGGGGAGATAGACAACAAAACACGTAAATAGGTGTTCTTTTCAGGTAGTGATATGTGTTATGCTAGAGTGACTGAGTGTGGAGCTCTTTTAGCTGGGGTGGTCAGAAAGTTCTGTTCTAAAGAAATGCACTTGAACTAATGCCTAAATGATGTGAAGGAAGCTTTCATGTAACAGTGTGAGAGAAAAGCTTTATAAGTCAAAGACATAATTCCAAGGTTCTAAGACTAGGGGAAAGAGAAGAAAAGAAATGGAGAGTGTGTTTAGCATAAGGCAGAGGAGATTTTCAAAATGATGGCTTTTTGAAAAATGGCTACTATGCCAACTGTTACTTAGAGGATGAGGAGAAATAGGGACGGTGAGTAGAAAGGATATTCCATAATAAAAAATCATTAAGAGTTGAAAGCAGGGGAGCACCTGGGTGGCTCAGTGGTTGAGCATCTGCCTTCGGCTCAGGTTGTGATCCCGGGGTCTTGGGATTGAGTCCTGCATCGGGTTCCCCACAGGAAGCATGCTTCTCCCTCTGCCTATGTCTCTGCCTCTCTCTCTGTGTCTCTCATGAATAAATAAATAAAAACCTTTAAAAAAATTAAAAGAAGGTTGAACACTGAGTAATTATAGAATTGTTGAATCACAGTATGGTACACCTAAAACTAGTATAACTGCATGTTAACCATACTGGAGTTAAATTAAAAACTTAATTAAAACAGAAAAAGAAATAATTGAAAACAGGGACTCTATCAGATATCTGCATACCTGTGTTCATAGCTGCCTTAGTCACAGTGGTCAAGAAATAGAACCAATCCAATGTTCATTGACAGATGAATGGATAAACAGAAAGTGGTGTATCCCAACAATGGAATATGATTCAACCTTAAAAAAGAAGAAAATTCTGACACCTGCTACAACATGCATGAACTTTGACATTATGCTTAGTGAAATAAGCCAGTCACAAAAGGACAAATACTATATGATTCTTATTTATATGAGGTGCCTGGAGTGGTTATATTCATAGAAACAGAGAGCAGTGTGGTGGTTGCCAGGGACTGAAGGGAGAGTGGAGTAGAAAGTGTAGGGCTTGAGTTTGTGAAGATGGAAAAAATTCTGGAGATGTATGGTGGTGATGGTTGCACAACAATGTGAGCATACTTAATACTGCTGAACTCTACACTTAAAAATGGTTTTAAAATACTACAATATTTTTTAAGATTTTATTTTTAAGTAATCTCTATACTCACCATGGGGCTTGAATTTATGAGCCTAAGATCAAGAGTTGCATACTGAGCCAGCCAGGTACTCCTAAAATAACACAATTTTTAAAAGTTATTGGGACTTCTCATACTGGGCAAGATGGAATATCAGGGACAGAATTTACCTTTAACCACTTAAAAATAGACAAAAAATATGATATATCTATACATCTGAAACAATGGTTTAAAAAACATTGGACATTAGGTAATGAACAGCAGTGATCTCTGAGAAATGGAAAACAAATAAGGTGAGTCCTCTGGACTACCCCAGCATACTGGCTTGAGATAGTTTCCAGGCTGCAGAGCAGGGAAGAGGAGCCCAGGCAAAGCCCAATGGACCATCTCAGTTGAAGCAGCCTTGCTGAGGGTCTGGGGAGACTAAGGAACCTAGAGATCTGGCCAGAATACTGGAGACGGAAGAGTTACAGAGAGAACTCTAGAGATCTATGGAGGATTCACCCTGAGTATTCAGCAGATTACTTTTGAGCACATGCATATATGACTATTCATGGTTGGGACAGGATGGGGAGACCCATCCAAGAGGATTAAAAGAAACAGTGCCCATAATATTGCCTCTTTCCACACCCTGGAAAACCTCATAATTCATGGAGCATTTGGTAGAGCCCTCAGTAGTGGTACTAACAGAGGCATCACCTCATTGGTAGGGAATGACTAGCCCTGGACTAAACACTACTTTGGTCCAGCCATGCACATCCTAAATGCAAGACACAAAAGGAATAGACTATTTCAAAGTAATCTGTGTCCCAGAACAAAGCTCAAAAATACAAGAATCCAGTAAAGTTCACAATATCTGATATCTAAGCAAAGATTATCAGACATGTAGAAACAGGAAAATATAGACCATGTGAAGGGGGAAAAATCAATTAATTGAAGTCAATCTACAACTGACACGGATTAAAATTAGCAGACAAGAATATTAAAATACTTATTTTTAAAAAGATTTTATTTATTTATTTGACAGAGAGAGAGAGCACAAATAGATGGAACAGCAGGCAGAAAGAGAGGGAGAAGCAGGCCCCTGCTGAGCAGAGAGCCCAACATGGGGCTTGATCCCAGGATCCTGGCATTATGACCTGAGCCAAAGGCAGACACTTAACCTACTGAGCCACCCAGGTGCCTCTAAAATACTTATTTTATATTTCAGATATTCAGAATGTTGGGGCACCTGGGTGGCTCCATGGTTGGGCTTCTGCCTTTGGCTCAGGTCGTGATCCCAGGGTTCTGGGATCAGGTCCCACATCAGGCTCCCCATTGGGGAGCCTGCTTCTCCCTCTGCCTATATCTCTGCCTTTCTCTGTATCTCTCCTGAGTAAATAAATAAAATCTTTTAAAAGATATTCAAAATATTACATAGAAAAATGAAAGATATTTTTAAAGAAGACTCAAATATCTAGAGTTGAAAACTATATCTGAGATGAAAAATATACTGTATAAGATTAGTGGCAGATTAGATATCAGAATAAAAAATTAGAGAATTTAAAGTTACTCAATAGAAAATATCCAGCATAAAACACAGAAAAAGAGTGTAAAGAGCAAAATATGGAAAGATGATCAGTGTGCTATAGACAACTTCAGGGAACCTGATATACATGTATTTGTAGTTTCTGAAGAAGAGGGAAGGGAGAAATAATGGCCTCAAATTTGATAAAAACTGTAAACCCACAGACCAAAGAAGTTAGATGTTATTGAAACATGAAGAAAACCACACCAAAGCATATCATAATCAAATTACTCAAAACCAGTGATAGAGAAATTCTTAAAACCAGAAAACAAAAGACACTGTTAACAGAGGAACAAAGATAAGAATTTGTCTTTGGAAACAATGCAAACAAGAAGACAGTGGTCTTTAAAGTACTGCAAGAAAAGCTTAACCTTGAATATTGTAATCAGTGAAATTTCTTTCAAGAATGAGGGCTAAATAAAGTCTGTTTCAGACACACAAAAACTGAAATAATTCATCAGCAGCATACCCTTCCTTACTATAGGAAATGTGGAAGGGAGAAGGAAGGGGATGCCAGATGGAAATACGAATCTATGCAAAGAAATGAAGAGCTCAGGAAATGGAAAGGACAGGGGTAGACACAGAAGACTTTTCTGTTACTTAAATTTATTTAAAAGAGAATTGATTGTTTGAACAAAAGTTACACAAATGTATTGTGGGCTTATATCTGTATGATGTACACTAACAGCAGCCTAAAGGCCAAGAGGGGGAAGATGGAAGGGTACTATTGTAAGGTTCCTATATTATATGTAAATTAGTATAATCTCACTTAAAGTGAAGGGGATGCTTCTGAGCTCCTTCTGTGAGGTCAGCATTGCTTTGATATCAAAACCAAAGACATTGCAGGAAAAGAATATTACAGAATTGGATCACTCATGAAGTAGATCCAACAATTCTAAACAAAATTTGAGCATATGATATAATACATGACCAGGTGGGAATTTTTCCCAGGAATGCACGGTTGGTTGAAATCCATCAATGTTTAATTAATCACATTAACAATTTTTTTAAAAAGTATGATCAACTCAATAGATTCAGAAAAATCATTTGAGGGATCCCTGGGTGGCGCAGCGGTTTAGTGCCTGCCTTAGGCCAAGGGCGTGATCCTGGAGACCCAGGATTGAATCCCACGTCGGGCTCCCGGTGCATGAAGCCTGCTTCTCCCTCTGCCTATGTCTCTGCCTCTCTCTCTCTCTCTCTCTCTCTCTCTCTCTCTGTGTGTGACTATCATAAATAAATTTAAAAAAAAAGAAAAAAAAAAAGAAAAAGCATTTGACAAATGCCACATCTGTTCCTGGTAGAAACTGTCAGCGAACTAGGAATAGAAAGGAAGTATTTGACTTGATAAAGAGCTTTTATGAAGTCCCTACAGTTAATGGTGAAAGACTGAATGATTTACTTCTAAGATGAAGAACAACAGGATGTCTGCTGTCCTCCCTTCTCCTTAGCATTGTACATATGCTGAAAACCTCAAAACATTGCTGAGAGAAAGTCAACCTAAATATATGGAGAGATATAGCTGTTTATAGGTCAGAAGATTGAATATTGTTTAGATGTTGCTTCTCCCCAAATTGATCTATAGAGTCAATTCAATTGCTATCAAAATTTTAGCAGACTTTTTTTTGTGGAAGTGAAAAAGCTGACTTATAAATCCATATGGAAATTCACAGGACGTAGAACAGCTGTATTAGTTTGTTAGGGCTGCTCTAACAAAGTACCACAAACTGAATGGCTTAAACAACAGAAATATATTGTTTCACCATATTGAGAACCAGAAGTCCAAGATCAAGTGTTGGCAGGGCCTTGTTCCATGTGAAGGGACTAGGGGAAGGTCTTTTCCAGGCCTCTCTCCTAGCTTCTGGCTTCTAGTTTCTTGGCTTGTTGCAGCATGACATTCTTCCTGCAATCATGTCTGTCTTTGTGTACAGATTTCCCCCTTTTTATGAAAGGTCACCAGTCATATTGAATTAGAGCCCTCTCTAATAACTTCATGATTACCTCTATGAAGACCCCATGGGTTTTTTTTTTTAAGATTTTATTTATTTATTCATGAGAGACACACACACACAGAGAAAGAGAGAGAGAGAGAGAGATAGAGGTAGAGACACAGGCACAGGGAGAAGCAGCCTCCATGCAGGGAACCTGACGTGGGACTTGATCCTGGGTCTCCAGGATCATGCCCTGGGCTGAAGGCAGCGCTAAGCCGCTGAGCCACTTGGGCTGCCCAAGACCCCATCTTTAAATAAGGTCCCATTCTGAAGAATTAGAGGTTAGGACTCCAACGTATCTTTTTTTGTGGGGGGTGGGACACTATTCAACTTACAACAATAATCAAAACAGCTTTTGAGTAGAACAGAGTTGAAGTGCAAATACTACCTGATTTAAGAATTTTTATTAAAAAATTTTTTTTATAAAGCTATGATAATCAAGACCCTGTGGTATTGGAGAACAAGACAAACAGATTAGACCAATGGAACAGAGAAGAGGTTCTGACATAGACCCATACATATATGGACAAATGAGCTTTGACAAAGACAATTTTGTGGAAGCAAATCAGTGGAGAAAGGATATTTTTTCAACAAATGGTGTTAGAGCAACTGGATATCCATATGCAAAAAATGAATAAATAAATCTTATAGCATATATTAAAACAAAATTTTTAAAGATTTTATTTATCTATTCATGAGAGACACAGAGAAGTAGAGACATAGGCAGAGACAGAAGCAGGCTTCCAATAGGGAGCCTGATGTGGGACTTGATCCCAGGACCCTGGGACCATGACCTGAGCTGAAGGCAGATGCTCAACCACTGAGCCACCCAGGTGCCCAGCGTATAAAAAAATTAACTCAAAATGAGTATTAGATCTAAATGTAAAATCTAGAACTATAATGCTTCAGTAGAAAATATGAGAGAAAATCTGTGGTTAGGCAAAAATTTCTTAGGTACCATAGCAAAAGCACAACCATTAAATTTTAAAAATTGGTAAATTGTCTGGGGTGCCTGTCTGGCTCAGTCATAGAGTATGTGATTCTTGATCTCAGGTTGTAGGTTCAAGCCCCACATTGGGTGTAGAGATTACTTAAAAGTAAAATTTGGCAGGGGGGGCCTGGGTGACACAGTCAGTTGACCATCTGACTCTTAATTTTGTCTCAAGTCATGCTCTCAAGATCATGAGATTGAGGGCAGCCTGGGTAGCTCAGCGATTTAGTGCTGCCTTTAGCCCAGGTCATGATCCTGGAGTCCCAGGATCGAGTCCCACATCAGGCTCCCTGCATGGAGCCTGCTTCTCCCTCTGCCTGTGTCTCTGCCTCTGTGTGTGTGTGTCTCTCTCATGAATAAATAAATAAAATCTTAAAAAAAAAAAAAAAGATCATGGGATTAAGCCCTGTATTGGGCTCTGCACTTGGCATGGAGTCTGCTGAAGTTTCTCTCTCTCTCCCTCTGCCCTTCCCCAAACTTTCATGTTGGTGTGCTCTCTCTTTCTCTCAAATAAGTAAATCTTAAAAAGGAAATAAAATCCTAAAAATAAATAAAAATTGATAAATTATACTACATCAAAATTAAGAACTTCTGCTTTTTGAAAGATGCTGTTAAGGAGACCAAAAAATAAGCCACAGATTTAGAGAAAATACATAAAAAGCATCTGCCTGAATAAGGACTTGTATATAGAATCTATTAAAAACTCTCAAAGCTCCATAATAGGAAAAGAACCCAGTTTTAAAAATGAGCAGAGAATTGGAAGACAGTTATCTAAAGAATGGCCAGTAAGACAATGAAAAGATGCTCAACATCATTACTCATTAGGGAACTACAAAACAAAACGACAGTGACATACCACTTCATACCTGCTGGGTTGGCTGTTATCAAAGGGACAGAAAATAACAAGTGTGGGTGAGGATATGGAGAAACTAGAACCTCTAGACACTGCTAATGGGAATGGAAAATGGTGCTGCTGCTTTGAGAAACAGTTCAGTAGTCCTTCAAAAAGTTAAACATAGTTATCATATGACCCAGCAATTCCACTCCTGGGTACCCAAAGGAAATGAAAGCATGTGTCCACCCAGAAACTTGTACATGCGTGTTTATAACAGCAATATTCATAATAGCAAAAAAGTGGAAATAATCCAAATGTCCATTAGTGATAGTGTAGAGAAGCAAAATGGTATATCCATATAATGGGATAGTAGTATTCAGCAATAAAACAGAATGAAGTACTGATACATGCTCCAACTAGGATGAAACTTGAAAGTATTATGCTCAGGGAAAGACAGACACAAAATAGCACATACTGTATGATGTCATTTATACATGAAATGTTCAAAATAGGCAAGTCTGGAGAGACAGAAGTAGATTAGTGGTTATATGGGGCCAGAAAGGAAGGTGAAGGGAGGGCAGAATTGGGAGTGACTGTCGGTAAGTTTCATTTTGGGGATGATAGAAATGTTCTAAAATTGGATTGTGGTAATAATTGCACAACTCTGTAAATATATTAAAAGCCATTGAACTGTATACTTTAAACAGGTGAACTTTATGGTATATAAATTATATCTCAGTAAAGATACTTAGGGGGTACCTAGCTGGCTTAGTTGGTAGAGCATGCAACTCTTGATCACAAGGTTGTGAGTTGAAGCCCCACCTTGGGCATAGAGCGTACTTTATCTTTTTTTTTTTTTTTTTTTTTATTTATTCATGATAGTCACACGGAGAGAGAGAGAGAGGCAGAGACACAGGCAGAGGGAGAAGCAGGCTCCATGCACCGGGAGCCCGACGTGGGATTCGATCCCGGGTCTCCAGGATCGCGCACTGGGCCAAAGGCAGGCGCCAAACCGCTGCGCCACCCAGGGATCCCTAGAGCGTACTTTAAAAAGAGAGAGAGAGATGGGGTGCCTAGGTGACTCAGTCAGTTAAGTGTCCACCTTTGGCTCAGGTCATGATCCTGGGGTCCTAGGATTGAGCCCCACATCTGCCCCCTGCTCAGTAGGGATTCTGTTTCTCCCTATGTCCCTTCCTGCCACTTGTGATTTCTCTCTCTCTCTCTCTCCCTCTGTCTTTCAAATAAATGGAAAAAATCTTTTTAAAAATAGGGGAGATTTAGATGTAGAGATACAAACACAGGGAGAATGCCATGTGAACATGAAGACAGCCATCTGCAAGCCAGGGGGAGAGGCCCGGAACAGATTATTCCCTCACAGCTCTCTGAAGGAACCAATGCTTTTCTTCATTTTCCACTTCTAGCTTTCAGGTCTGTGTGAGACAGTAAATTGCTGTTACTGAAAGCACAGGAGTTCTGGTACTTTGTCATGGCATCCCTTGCAAACTAAATATATAGTGCTAAGTACTAAGTATTTACCCAATAAAAAAGAAAGTATACATCCATGCAAAAACTTCTAAGTGAGGGCAGCCCCGGTGGCGCAGTGGTTTAGCGCCGCCTGCAGCTCAGGGCGTGATCCTGGAGACCCTGGATCAAGTCCCACGTCAGGCTCTCTGCATGGAGCCTGCTTCTCCCTCTGCCTGTGTCTCTGCCTCTCATTCTCTCTCTGTGTCTCTATGAATAAATAAATAAATAATCTTAAAAAAAAAAAAAAACTTCTAAGTGAATATTCGTAGCAGCTTTTTGCAGTAGCCCAAATCTGAAAACAGCCCAGCCACTCATCAACAGATGACTGGAAAGTAAATTGTGGTAGATTCTATGCAATGGAATAATACTCAGCTATAAAAGGGAAATGAACTACTGATGCATGAAACTATGGATGAATTTCAAAGTAATTATGCTAATCAAAAGGAGCTAGACCAGGGATGCCTGGGTGACTCAGTGGTTGAGCATCTGCCTTCAGCTTAGGGCATGATCCTGGGTTTCTGGAATTAAGTCCCACATCGGGCTCCCTGCAGGAAGCCTGCTTCTCTCTCTACCTATCTCTCTGCCTCTCTCTGTGTGTTTCTCATAGATAAATAGATAGATGATAGATAGATAGATAGATAGATAGATAGATAGATAGATAGATAGATAAACTAGACCCCCCCCACAAAAAGAGTATGTTCTGTGTGATTCCATCTATCTATCTATCTATCTATCTATCTATCTATCTATCTTCTCAAAAATGCAAACAAATCTATAATGACAGGAACAATATTAGTGGTTGCCCAGGGAGGGAGAGCATGAGGGGAAAATTGATCATTTTTTAAATTTAAGAAAGTGCATAATGAAACTTTTAGGAGTGGCAAAAATAGTCATTTCTTTAAATAGTCATTTTTTTTATTGTGATGACAGTTTCATGGGTATATACATACGTCAAAATTTATCAAATTGTATACTCTAAATATATGTAGTTTCATATACATCAGTTATACCTCATAAAACTGTTAAATTTTCAAATAATTTTTTTAAAGAAGAAGGCAACCAATATTTATTGGTGATATTAAATAGAACAGTTTTTTTTGGTTTTTTAGAGTGACTACACGAGCGAGTAGGTTGGGGGAGGAGTAGAGGGAGAAAGAATCCTAAGCAGGCTCCACGCCCAACAAAGGGTTCAGTCTCAGGACCCTGAGATCATGACCTGAGCTGAAAACAAGAGTCAGACACTTAAGAGACTGAGCCACCGAGGCACCCCACATAGAGCAGTTTTGATAAAAGGAAAAAGAAGAGGCAAACAAGTTTTAAGAGTAGACCTGGATATGGTAGATTAAGCCTAGTTATTTAGTTATTAGTCCCTACTCCTTTCTAAAACTCCACTGAAATTATTTTAGCAAATATAAATGATTTCACCCAGCATAAATCTACCAGGGAAAAAGAAAAGAGCAAATGGAAGTGGAGATAAAATAGACAAGAAATGCCAACAAAATTTTGGAAGACAGGAAGTTTTTGGAGTGACACAGCAGCAGCACGGTTGAAGAATTTACAAGGAGCGAAGCCCCAAGTGTCCTGCCCTGAATACCCACAGATGGGTAGCTGTCCCTCTTGTAACATGGCAAGGCTGAGGGTGGAGAGAGGTACCTAACTAAAGCAGAAGGGTTCAATCTAAGTCATAATGATGATTGACTGATGTGAGACTGTGCCAGCCAGCTGTCTTACAATATTCGGTCCCAGAACACTGGAAGCCAGACTTCTACCAGTTGGGTTGAGGATTAAAGTGTACCTCTCTGGGTAACTGAACAGCCCAAAGAGGGAAAAAAGGAATATAAAGATGCAGACACTTGAGCATTGTCCCTGAAATGGCCAGATCCCCTTCTCATATCCAAGAAGCCAACCACAGGGTAAGCAACCTTCCCTCCCTTTTCCATGTACAGAAAACCCTCCTAAGTTCTTTTTAGCTATGTCTTATATATCAGTAGATAACCAAAGATGACCAGACATCTGATAAAAAAACCTGTGACTGGAAGATAGCGACCAAAGCAAATATGAAAGAGGAACTTGAGGGAAACAAGTAGTATAGGGAGCTGAAGAAAATTCAAATAAACAAAACAGAAACACTCTCTAATATTTTCAGAGATAAGAGATGGCATTACAATCATGGAATAAGAACAGGGCTAAATAAAAGGAATATTCAGAGAACAAGGAAGAGCTTTCAAAAATTAAGTTACAATAACAAATTCTTTTAAAAATTAGAAGTATTGAAAGGTAAAGTTGAGAGAATCTCCAGAAAGTAGAAGAAAAATTCAGAGATAGATACAAGTGGTGAGAAAAGAAGAAAATTCCTGGATCAACCTCGAAAATTCAATACTGAATAAGGAATTCCTAGAGGGGATAAAGTTATCAAATAAATTAGTCGAAAACATGTCTTAAACTGGAAGAACCTGCATTTCTAGATTGCAAGAACCTACCCAGAAGCTCAATAAATAAAAAAACTACCATACATAGTGGTTTGCATTTGTGGAACACTGAGGAGAAATAAAAGACTCTAGAAGTTTCTGGAGAATAAATAGATTCTATCCAAAACATTAGGATTTAGAATACTGTCAAATTTCTACATCACACCTCTGGGAACTAGAAATCAATGCAGCATCACTTCAAAATTGTGGAGGGGGGTATCCCTGGGTGGCTCAGCGGTTTAGCGCCTGCCTTTGTCCCAGGGCGCGATCCTGGAGCCCCGGGATTGAGTCCCGCGTCGGGCTCCCGGCATGGAGCCTGCTTCTCCCTCTGCTTCTCTCTCTCTCTCTCCCTATCATGAATGAATAAATAAAATCTTTAAAAAAAATACTTATCTGTCAATAATTACTTTAAAAAAATTGTGGAGGGAAATAGGTTTTCTAATAGGTAACTTTAATTTATTAAGAATTCTAATTTGAAAATATGTGTTTGGGTAAAAAAAACAGTTTTGTATGTCAATTATATATATGGATAAAATAAGGACAGTTTAGTCATTCAAGAACTCAAAAAATTTATTTCCTATATACCTTTTATCAGGAGATCACTGGAATATATGTGCCACCTTAACCAGAGAGTAAACCATAAAAGAAGACAAAGGATCTGGGGAACAGATGCTCCAGGGTAGGAAAGAAAGCCAGGAATTTCAGAGATGAAGGGGAAAAGACATGCCTGGCAAAGTGTCAGCTCTTTAGTGGCCTAGAGAGCAAACAATCTAGACTGGAACAGGAGAAAACCCCTAAGGAATGTCTCCAAGACTGGAATGAAATTGATAGATTACCTGAAGTGTTTGAATTTATTAAGCGGAGATTTACAGCTCTGTTGGAGAGTTTGAGGATGAATTAGTGAATATGCATAATAAATTCTAAACCCCCCTACCCGCAAATTGAAAGAAAGTATAAGAAGAGAAAGTAGTAATTGTTAGTTCCAGGGGGAAAAAAAAATTGTACACGAAAAGCGAATTTAATTATGCTATTCCGTATGATTCAGCTGTATCTATTATTTACTTAGTAACAGCACTATTAGCACTGAATATTGATTTAAACAAATATGGTGACTTACATTGGGTGGATGGGGAAAGAGAGGTCCCTGGTGGGGGGTGGGGTATGGTGGCAGCAGAGAGAGTGCTATTTTTGTTTATAAGCCTGGTGTTATTATTTGACTTTTAAAATCATATCGGGTGCTGGGGTGGCTCAGTTGGTTAAGCATCTGCCTTCAGCTCAGGTCATGATCTCAGGGTCCTGGGATCAAGCCCTGCATTGGGCTCCCTGCTTAGTGGAGAGTCTGCTTCTCCCTCTCCTGGGAAAGAAAGAGCACAAGCCAGGGGAAGGGGCAGAGGAAGAGGGAGAAGCAGGCTCTCCATGGAGCAGGAAGCTGATGGAGGCCTCTTGATCCCAGGACCCGGAGATCGAGGCCAGAGCCAAAGGTAGACGCTCAACTGACTGAGCCACCCAGCCCCACAGAAGAGATTATAAAGTATTTGTCGGTTGAGAGGATGGATTTATTGGAAAGGAAGAAAGATTTCCTTAGACAGTAATGCCCCAGAGAAGGTGATGTGGTATATAGGTCATGCATTTAGAATATAAGTGGCAAGAGGAGCCTGGCAGAACAGTAGAGTGGAGAAAATGGGTGAAGATGCAGATTCTCTACATAATCCAGACAAGAGAAAACCAGGGGCATTGTGTGGGATAGGCTTTCAGGATAATCTTCAGAAAGAACAGGCTAGGGAGGATGCCTCACGCATGGGCTTATAATCTCAGAGGAGAGGGAGGAAAGTATAGAATGAATGAGTGAAGAATGTGGTGTAGGTCAGACATTCATTCAGTTACTCAACCCTGTGCTTAGCACACAAAAGGCATTCAGAAGGTATGTGGAATGAATGGCCAACAAGAAGGGTTGTGTTAGATTCTGGGATGCACAAGGATTACATTGTTTCTCTCCAAGGCTCACCAGCAGAGGGGAAATGGATGAACAAAGGATCACAGCTGCTTGCTGGGCCTTGCAGGATAAGTGGGAAGGAGCACCTTGGGAGGTTCCCAGGAGGAAGTGCTAGTAGTCAAAAATGCCTCCTAGAAAAAGTAACTATTGAACCGGTGTTTGAAGGCTTAGTAGAAGTTCACCAGACAGACAGGATGAAGAAGGGCCTTCCAGTCCAGGTGCTAGCTTGTGAGCATTGAATGGATGTTAATTGGCAGATGGTTGAAAAGGAACCAGTTTTGTAACTCTCTCCAGCTATGCTCTGTATTCCCTGAGCAGAAGAGAAAGAGGTAAGAGATTGGTAGGACAGAAGTATCTTCAAAACAAGTTTGTTTTGTGGATCCCTGGGTGGCTCAGTGGTTTAGTGCCTGCCTTTGGCCCAGGGCGTTGGAGTCCCAGGATCGAGTCCCATGTCGGGCTCCCTGCATGGAGCCTGCTTCTCCCTCTGCCCGTGTCTCTGCCTCTCTCTTTGTGTCTCATGAATAAATAAAATAAATAAAATAAAATAAAATAAAATAAAATAAAATAAAATAAAATAATAAAATAAAATAAAATAAAATAAAATACAAAAACAACAAGTTGGTGTTGAGCAAATCGTATTTCAGAATGGAAGGACCTTGGTGTGGAGCAGCTTGGGTCCTACTCGGTGCCTCGCTGAAATAGGAAAAAGGAGAGTCACCCTGCGTGGCGTTGGTCTGACTGGGTCAAGCGCCCTTCCTGTGTCCTTGCATTGCTTTCTCCCAGTGTATGATCATATTTTTTTTAATTGGAGTATAGTTGACAGACAGTGTTAGTTTCAGGTGTTTCCACAAGTCTGGGCTTTATGCTACTGTACTCACCACAAGTGTAGCTACCATCTGTCACCATACGGTGCTGGTAATTGACTGGTTTTTGTTTGTCTTTCACACTAAGCTGCAAGCTTTTTGAGGGCAGTGACTATCTGCACCTAGCGCGTAATACGTGCTAAGTAAATGTTTGTTGAATGAATGAATGGTAATGGAGGCAGGCACCTGGGTGGCTCAGTGGGTTAAGCTTCTAGCTCTTGATGTCAGCTTAGGTCTTGATCTCAGGGTTGTGAGTTCAAGCCCCGCGTGAGCTCCATGCTGGGCATGGGGCCTGCTTAAAAAAAAAAATCTTGGAACTCCTGCAGATGAGGTCGAGGAGGAGAAGTAGCAGAGATCATCAAGTTAAGTCCAAAAATGTTCGTGAAATTTGTAGGAAAAAAAAGGATGTGAAGGGACCAGAAGTGGGACGTGAGAAAAACAGGAAGTGGCAACAAGGAGTAGTGATCTTTCTGGACCATTTTTATTGCCTTCTGAAGTGATGGAGACTGAGAAAAGTTGTGAACCCTCCTGCAGGGAATGGTGTCTTTTGGGAAAAGGCATTTGAATTGACACTTACAGAAATGAGTAGGAATTTGAACTGTATGTGGGCAGAAGACCAGAGCTTCTAGGCAATGCGAACAGTATATGTAAGTGCATGGGGGAGAGGGGCTGTTAAGGAGTTTTCTGCCTCCACCAGGGGTTCAGAGTGGGTGAGGCAGAGGCAGATGAAAAGATTACTTTAGACAAATGAACTGAACTTTTATCCCCCAGAGTAGGTGATGGAGTGCCACTGAAGAATTTACAAAGGCCACTTGATGGAAGTGGTTTGGAGGATGAGGATATATTAAAATGAGACGGAGGGCAGCCCTAGTGGCCCAGCGGTTTAGCGCTGCTTTCAGCCCAGGGTGTGATCTTGGAGATCTGGGATCAAGTCCCACATCAGGCTCCCTGCATGGAGCCTGCTTCTCCCTCTGCCTGTGTCTCTGCCTCTCACTCTCTCTGTGTCTGTCATGAATAAATAAATAAAATCTTAAAAAAATAATAAATAAAATAAAATGAGATGGGACCTGGAAGCACAAAGACCAAAGAGAAGGCTTTTGTAGTAGTGAGATTTAGAGAAGCTGGCTTTTAATTATGGCAGTTAAAGAGAAAAGAAAGGGTGCTGGATGTGAGAGCTATTTAAGAGGTAAAAGCCACAGTACTTGGTGATTAATAGGATGTGGGGTTAAGAAGGGAACCTTGGATTCTTGTGTGATGACAGGTTCCCCCCACTATCTGAAAGCAGAGCTTTCCTATGAAATCTTTCATAAGTCCAAATGTTGCATAAAACCAAGAAACAATGACCATTTTTTTTATATGGAAAAATCTTGGAGCATTCCCAAACCCAGAAAATAACCTCTCTTAGGTTTTTTCGATACTTTAAGACACATCCTGTTAACGGATGCACAAAATGACTCAAGATAAAGCACAGACGCTCACAGAGTTCAAAACTGGAGACTGGATGCTGAGATGCTAAGTGTAGTACTAAGGAAGAAGATGAGTGGTGACGCTCTTGCTGCTTAGGATGCTTGCTGCCTCTATAATGGCTGGCTGCAAAACCAATGTGGAGAGGTGTTTTGCTTTTTGCCTTTTTTTTTTTTTTGTAAAAGTGAAAATTCAGATGTTTTCTTTTTCATTAGCAAAAATAGGTATTAATGTAGGTCTTTTGTAAAAGCAAAATGATGTAACACAAACTTTTGAAAAGTGGGGCATATCTGTATACGTTTCCTGTTTGGGGATTTAATGAACGATGGTACCATTTGCAGAGGCAGGGGATAAAAAAAAGGAGAGGAAATTTGAGGATAAAGATGTTTCATCTTGGAACTTATTGGGCCATCCAAGTGGAGAAGACTCATATGGATAACATGGGGGCCGGAGTTAAAGATAGGAAACCCATGTAGAGGAGATTGTCAAAGGTGTGGGTTCTTCAATCTTTTTGTTATTATTATTATTTTTTAAAGATTTTATTTATTCATGAGAATACACAGAGAGGAGAGAGGGGCAGAGACACAGGCAGAGGGAGAACCAGACTCCATGCAGGGAGCCTGATGTGGGACTCGATCCGGGGTCTCTAGGATCACACCCTGGGCTGCAGGCGGCACTAAACCACTGAGCCACGGGGGCTGCCCTCTTTTCCTTATTATTGTACTTACTAAGAAATTGATTATAGATAAGCTTTTTTCAAAAAAAACTACAAAGTAGAGGTAAAGGTGCATAATTTCGAGCTCATTTTTTTTAGAGCTCTTTAATTGGAGACAATTTTTAAAAGATGAAGAATCAAGAAATTTCTAGAATACATATTAAATGAGAGAATAGTCATTCTCGTCTTTAAGAAAATGATTGACAGGGATCCCTGGGTGGCGCAGCGGTTTGGCGCCTGCCTTTGGCCCAGGGTGCGATCCTGGAGACCCAGGATTGAATCCCACGTCGGGCTCCCAGTGCATGGAGCCTGCTTCTCCCTCTCTCTCTCATCCTCTCCCTCTCTCTCTGCGTGTGACTATCATAAATTAAAAAAAAAAAAAAAGAAAGAAAATGATTGAAAAAAAAAAAAAAAAAGAAAATAGACGCTTGAGCTTCCAAGAAGCTTGACAAACTTAAATAATTTGTCACGTGTTTTTCCTAATTAAGGTATAACATTTATATAGTTAAGTGCATAAAGTGGACAACACAGTGATTTTTTTACAAACATATGTATTCGCTCTTGTAATACAACCAGGTCATCTCTAGGTCCTCCTAAGTTTCCCTCTACAATCCTATTTTTTCTTCTAGAGTTTTTACGTCTAAGTATAATTTAGGATGAGAGAATCCTCTCTCTCCTTGGCCAAGTCCCATAGGCTGCAGAGACAGGAAGTTCCTAAGAATAAAGTCAAAACCTGGTTTGAATTTTACAGTATGCACAGTGTGTGTCTTTAATTATTCTTGAGTATGCTTCCTTCATTTTCTCTTTTTAATGGAAATGACAAACACCTCCTACTTTTTCTGTCCTTTTTGAAACTTAGCCTCTTAAGATTGTCCCATCTTCTCTGGCATTCTTGAGAAATGAAGGCTGTGGAGAAGACAGAATTTGAAAGCCTTTTGTTTACTTTGGGTTTCATTGTGGTTTATGTGTCTGTGTTACTGTTGTCTGTCTTCCAGATTATTAGTCCCTATAACTATTTTTCTAACTTGAGAATAGTCCTATCTATTTCCTTGAATACATCTGCTTGATTTTTTTAAAGTTAGGCCTTTTAGGAGAGTTTTCATAGAATTGACAGACAATCCCCATTTGTGGAGTATCTCTATCTCTGTCACTGATTTTCTAGATCAATAAACCATTTGGAATAGTAAAATGCTTTTTTTTCCCTTCTTGATACTGAGAAATAAATAAATACTGAGAAATAAACCATACATATAGAAAAGAAATACATAGTTAAAAGAATAGTTATAAACCACCCCCTGCTCAGTGGGGAGTCTGCTTCTCCCCTCTCTTTCTGCCCCTTCCTGCAACCTGTGTGCATGCTCTCTCTCTCTCTCTCAAATAAATATAATCTTTTTTTTAAGAATAATTATAAAACAAACACCCATATACCTACTACATCGGCCAAGAAATAGACCACCGGCATACCCCCGGACCCAGCATGTGCCCCTTCCTGATTGAATCCCCTTCCTCCCTTCCTAAGACAATCACTAGCCTAAATTTTTTGTCATTTCATTTATAAATACATTTTTAAAAAACTGTATGTATACACATATACCTCTATATACACATGCATATATGTAGTTTTAAAATGTATATATTTGAACATTGTGTCATGGAATTATACCATGTGTGTATTGTTTTGTGATTTGTTTTTCACCCAGTATTGTGTTTTTGCAACTGATCTAGGTTGCAGTGTGTAGCTAGAGTTCATTCACTTTCTAAGAGTATTCTGTTGTCTGAAAACACCATAGTATATTTCTTTTACTGCTTATATTTGCTGTTTTTTTGTTACAAATCTATGAAAAAATATTTTTAATATGTGTGAAAGTTTCTCTAGAGTATTCATCTAGAGGTGCAACCACTAGTTTGTACAATAAACACATAGTCCAATGTATCAGATAGTGGCAAACTTTTGAAAAGTAGTTGTACCAATTTTTCTTCCCACCAGGAGTAAATGAACATCGCTATTCCTCTGTGTCCTTGTCAACACTTGGTATTGCCCAACTTTTTCATTTTAGCCAACCCGATAGTTGTGAAATGGCATCTCTTTGTGGTTTTGATTGGCATTTTCCTGGTTGACATAAGATTGAACATCTTTTCATTTGTGTATTCTCAGTAAAATTCCTACTCAGTTATGTTGTAAAAATTTCTGGTACATTGTCTTTTTCTTACTGAGTCATAGCAATTCTTTATTATAGTCTGGATTTTAATTTTTTGTTACAATTATGTGAATTGCAAGTCAACACGCTTCCTTTTCTGTTCCACAAATCTAGTTACACAGGGAGAAATGCCTTGAGCAAACCTGGAGATTGAAAGCCACTGGCCCAGGCTTCTGTACCAGGCAATATAGTGTGGTGACCATGTGGTTCTGTACAGGGCAGGCCCTGGAACTTTGAGTAAGTTGCATCTTAGTTACTGACTACTGCTGCTGACCTGTGGTACTTACCTTTGCAGGTGGAACAGGAGGATTTTGTAATGGAAGGGCATGGCAAGACTCCACCTCCTGGTGAAGAAAGCAAACAGTGAGTCACAGTTTATTTAAAAAGGGTCCTATTACAGATCTTCAGAAGCACTTTGGTTAAACATGCTGAGAGCATGTTTGCAGAGGATGTATACGTTGTGGAACTCACCAGTTGCTTTGGTGGCTGTTAATGCATTGCTTCTATTTATAGACAAACTAACTGGAGGGACAAGAAAGTTGGCTTTGTAGTTTTTCACACTTGGCTAATCAAAATTTATGTTACACTTTAGCAAAGGCTTTAAAGGCTCAGGATGTTCCAAATTGAACTAATTCAGTCTGGTTGATATCCAAAGAAAGTTTAAAATGGTATATTCTTTTCTTACCTTTGTCTTTATGAAGTGCACTAAATTAATAGACTATTTCCCTACATTCCAAGTGTGAATTTATTTGAATAGTACTTCCTGAAATTCTATTCCATTTATTTATTTATACTTCTGTTCCCTGTTTAAATAACAAATTGTTTCCCTAAAGGAATGGGAATTATAAATAATATAACTTAGCCAACATTCTAAATAATTCAAGATGTCTCCCCCTGACTTCTTAAAGAGGGATCAGTTTTAAATCTGAAAGTGGGAGTCCTCAGTAGCTTTTTAGTGGCAATGAGCAGATTTTTTCCATCCCTTTGCCACAGAACTTGAAAAATTGTGTTGCAGAGAAGACTGGTTAAAGAAGACTTTTAAAAGAAGCACTGTTAAGGCTGGCCTGAAGTATTGACATAACTACTATCTTTTATTCATACAGTAGTCTCCTAAGCTAAATGGGACAGCAATTTGTGGAATTTACGGAAAATCTGTAGAAAGAAATTCCTCTTTCTCATCTTTTTTTTTCTTTTTTTCCTAGAAAATAGTATAGTTTTGGTCTGTCTTATGAAAATGATGTCTCCAAAACCCTTAGGAATGAATTATGCAGAATATGCTGTGCTGCCATGAGGCCAGGTTCATTAAAGGAGAATGTTTGTCTTGTATTTGTTGTGAATGGAAACCAGGATATTTTCACAGCTGGTTTAATTTGCTAACCAGGCAGTTTTAAAAATAGCTTACAATATAAATCCTAACTTTGCTGTATTCTGTCAAATGCACTTATATTCAACATGGGCTTATGAAATCAGTTCATCTTTAGCAAAGTAGGATGCCAAACATCTAGTCCTGGTGGAATTAAAGGAACAGTTGATATTTTTCTCCCTCTTGCCCACTCCCCCAACCCCACACTCTGGTGAAAGGTCTTATAATATAAAAATTATAGCTTCCATTTGATGAGGGTTTTCTGTGCACAAAGTACTTTGCTTAGATGCTGTGTCTGTTACTTCTAATTTTTGACAGTGTACCATTTTACTCAGAGATCATGGTAGGTAACTTGTCCATGGGAATGCAATTTGAAATGGAAGTTAAGCTTTGAACCTGTATCTTTCTGACATTAAAGTGTTTTCTAATATCTCCTGAACCCAAATCTTTTGCCAGCCTTGGTAGCTGTGTTCCTAAAAAGTACTATGGTTAACAAAACTGTGCCGGTATTAAGATCAAAGTCTCATGGATAAGAGGGAGTTGGGGGAAGCAATGAAAATGGCATTAAGCCTATTTTTAAAGCACAGATGAAAGTTCTGTTCTCCAGAGGGTATCCATTTCCCAAACAAACCAGTCTTTATCTTTAAAAACCTGCTCCAGTAACCCCTATCCTGGATCAGCCTCTTTAGGTATTCAGAAAGCATCACTGGGGCAGATTCTCCCACAAGTTTTATGTTATACAAATGGTACTTCTGTTAGAGAGCTTCAGACAGCCAGTGGTGCGTTATGTCCCTACCTTGTTTTGTTTTCATGAGTCTCATACCGCCTTTTCATAGCAGAGTCCTGTTTTGTTGTGTTTCTGGTTTTGTTTTTGTTTTTGTTTTCCTGGGCCTTGTCTGCTGTCATATATTGAAATGATAAAGCAGAAGTGACTCTTCTCACTAGACTCCTCCCATAGACCTGTCTACCTCTTCTGTGGGAGTGGGAGCAAAGGCAATATGTTCTTTTGTTTGAGGCAACAAAAATAAAAAGATTATTATTATTTATTTTTATTTTTTTTGATATCTTAGAACTGCAGTTGGCAGAGGATGATTGAATCCTGGATAGTAGCACCTAGAAACTGAATACTACATTCTAGGTCCTGGAAGTGTACACATTGCCAAATGACTTATGAAATGCCCACTCATTCTTTTTTTTTTTTTTTTTTAAGATTTATTTATTCATGAAAGACACAGAGGAGAGAGAGGCAGAGCACAGGCAGAGGGAGAAGTAGGCTCCATGCAGGGAGCCTGATGTGGGACTCGATCCCAGGACTCTAGGATCACGCCCTGGGCCAAAGGCAGGTGCTAAACCACTGAGCCACCCAGGGATTCCCTCTTTTGTTTTTTTTTAATTATAAAAATAATACAATTGGCTCTTAAACAACGTGGGTTTGAAATGTGCAAGTCCATTTATATACAGAATTTTTTTTAAAGGTTTTATTTATTTATTCATGAGAGACACAGAGAGAGAGAGGCAGAGACATAAGCAGAGAGAGAAGCTGGTTCCATGCAGGAAGCCCAATGTGGGACTCCATCTGCAACTCCAGGATCACACCCTGGCGGAAGGCAGGTGCTCAACTGCTGAGCCACCCAAGTGTCCCACACAGAATGTTTTTTTAAGTTTATTTATTTTTAGTAATCTCTACACCCAACATGGGGCTCAAACTTACAACCCCAAGATCAAGAGTCAGACACTTTTCTGATTGACCCAGACAAATATGATAGAGTGTCGTAAATATACTTTCTTTTCCTTATGATTTTAAAACATTTTCTTCACAAAATTCTACTCTTTTTTTAAAAATTTTTATTTATTTATGATAGAGAGAGAGAGGCAGAGACATAGGCAGAGGGAGAAGCAGGTTCCATGCACCGGGAGCCCGACGTGGGATTCAATCCCGGGTCTCCAGGATCGCGCCCTGGGCCAAAGGCAGGCGCTAAACCGCTGCACCACCCAGGGATCCCACAAAATTCTACTCTTGAAACCAATATTACACTATGGTTTTTGTTTTTTTGCTTGTTTTTTTTTTTTTTTTTTTAAATGGGATCCACACTAGCATGGAGCCCAACATGGGTCTTGAACTCACAATCCTGAGATCAGGAATCGGAAACAACTGATTGAGCCACCCAGGCTCCCCTTCGCTATATATGTTAACTAACTGAAATTTAAATAAAAACTCAAAACAAAACAAAAAATAAAACATTTTCTTTTCTCTAGCATACTTTATTATAAGAATACAGTATAGAATACATATAACATACAAAATAGGTGTTTATTGACTGTTTATGTTATCAGTAAGGTTTCCAATCAACAGCAGGCTATTCATAGTTAAGTTGTGGGGGAGTCAGAAATAATTTTCAGATTTTCAACTGTGCTGGGGAGTCAGTGCCCCAACCCTCATGTTGTTCAAAGGGCAAGTGTACTTGCTTTTCATAAAACATTCAAGTGGTAAATACAGATATAGAAATAAAAGTGAGACTCTTCTTTTACCCTTCCCCCCCCCCATCTTTGTAAATACTTTCTGTATATTTTATTTTATTTTTTATATTTATTTATTTTTCATTAGGTAGGCTTCATACCCAATGTAGGGCTGAACTTACAACCCATAGATCAAGAGTTACACTCTCTACCAACTGAGCCAGCAAGGCACCTCATTTTCTGTCTGTCTTTTTTTTTTTTTTTTTAATATTTTTTTCTTTATTTACTTATGATAGTCACACAGAGAGAGAGAGAGAGAGAGAGAGAGGCAGAGACATAGGCAGAGGGAGAAGCAGGCTCCATGCACCGGGAGCCCGACGTGGGATTCGATCCCGGGTCTCCAGGATCGCGCCCTGGGCCAAAGGCAGGCGCCAAACTGCTGCGCCACCCAGGGATCCCTTCTGTCTGTCTTAAAACAACTAAATAGGGTTCTTTTTTTCCCCAGTGTAATTCTTCTGTGACTTGCTTTTTTTTTTTTTTTTTTCCAAGCCAAACTGTATCCAGCTTTGTTAAAGATACTTTTCATAAACAATCATGGTATTTCAGGCAGGACATGAGCGGACGATCGTTAACAGTATACAACAACTTTCAAACTCCCTTCTTCAATGGACTACCAAAATCAGAAAGCCACTATAAAACCCAATGAAGTCTTCATGTGATGCTCTGAACAGGGAAAGTTTAGAGTGAGGGTTGACAGTTCACATTTAGCATGTTGTTTAACAACTTTTCACAAGCCGACCCTGACTTTCAGGAAATGAAATGAAAATGGCAGAATTATCAATCTGAAGATCCACAAGCTAAAAAAAGGAACTCTTTTGAGGGATGCCATCTCAGTGGTGACACCGTAAAGTGCAGATTGCCTGACATACTGGGAACCATTTCATGGGATCAGGTTCCAACAGGTCTCTGGGTTTAAGGGAGTCAAGTCTATGTTGAAGACAGAAAGGAAGAAGAGGACATAAAAAAATGAATTTTAGTTTTTCCACACCACCAAGGTGGCTCATGTGTGTCAACATCAAGGAATCCCTCCTCCTGGGAGCCAAGAGGAAGTTTCTCAAAACTAGAAGAGGAAGGTGTTTTTCCTTCTTGTTATCAATCTAGCTTCGGAGATATTCTATTAGTGACATATGGCCTTCCCCCAAAACAACAGTGAAGTGTTCTGTGTGCTAACAACATAGCTTAAAAAAAAAGTAAAACAAAATTCTGCATTTTTATAAAACTTGATAAAAAATAGTATTTCAAACTGTACAGTCACCAGAAGTACACAGTTATCAAAAATGCACACACTTCACTTGGCATCTCCAGCACCTTCAGCTTTCTGTGCCTGGTCTGTTTTGGCATCTCCATTTTCTGCAGGGTTATTTCCATCCTTGCCACCATCGACTTTCCCCTTTTTCCCTTTGGGTACCTTCTCTCCCTTCTTTGCAGGGGCCTTTTTAGGCTTGGGCTCTGGCTTTGGAGGAGCAGGTTTAGCAGATAACCTTGCAGATCTTCTCTGCGGCTCATCCTTCACCTTGGCTTTATCTCCTTTAGCACCCCCTTCAGCCTTTCTCTTGGGCATGGTGGCAACGGCGGCGGGACGTAAGTGCTGGACACGGGGATGCGGCGGCACGCGGGCTTTGGCCGGTCCGGGGGTCGTTCTCGCCTCTTTTCTTCACACTGCTCCGTGACTTGCTTTTCCTTTTTTTTTTTTTTTTTTTTTTGTGACTTGCTTTTCTAATTTGGCATCTTTCAGAGTCTATTTCATTCTCTTAAATATCTGCAGAACATTTTGTTGAATGGATGGACTATAATCATTCTTCTCCAGTAGATATTTTGGTGGTCTCTACTTCTTTGATTATTACAAATAATATTTCATTGAGCATCCTTATTCTTGTATCTTTATTTACAGGTATATTTCTATAGAATAAATTTCTAGAGATGGAACTGTTGGTTTGGGCTGTATATTTTATTTTTATACATGGAGGTAGCCGCTAGCAAATTGCCTTCTAAAGAAGCTATACCCATGATCCTTTCTATCAATACCGTATGAGAATCCCTATTTCTCCTCACCTTTGATGACAATAAAATTATCCTTAAATTTTTGCCACTCTAATAGTATTGTATGTGCATTGTTGTTTTAAAATAATCTCTCTACCCAGTGTGGGGCTTAAACTCAAAACCCCAAGATCAAAAGTCATAGGTTCCATTGACTGAGCCAACCAGGCACCCCTAATATTTTATTGTTTTAATTTGCACTTTTCTGCTGACTAATGAGATGGAATATTTTTGGTTTATTGGCCATAGATTTTAAAATTTTGTGTATCACTTATTTGCATATTATTTCCATTTTTCTATTGGATTGTTTGTTTTGATAGCTTTGTAGAAGCCCTTTTTAAAATATAGACACTAACCTTTGTCTTTTGAGATGTTTTAAATACTTTCTCCCAATCTTTATCTTCTAACATTAGGGTATCTTTTATACTAATAAAACATTTTTATGTGGTAAAATCCATCAGCCTTTATAGCTTCTATATTTTGTGCTTGCTGAGAGAAGTTGTCCCTACCCTAAGGTAATAAAGTACCTTAGTTGTCCTGTTTTTTTTTTTTTTTTACCTTTACATCTTAATTGAACTGAACTTATTTTTGTGTATGATGTGAGGCAGAGATCTAACTTAACTTTTTTCAATTTGATTTTCAAAATGACTCTCACTCTTTGGTCTCAGTTTGTATGAATAGCCTATTTCATTTATGGAGGCAGATGGAGCACAAGGATAATGGAATGTCAAGGTCATAGGGCAAAATCTTGTAAGTATTGGGACTAAAATTATTTTTATTAGCTGATCTATGCCACTTTCCTTGGTTTCATCATTTAGCATTTTTACCATAAGCACTAGAAGTTTTTAAAAAATTGTTTTATTTCTGTGATGTTTATTTCAATGGAACTAAGTTCTATTAACAGGCAGATTAGGGTAGTTATGCATGTAGAAAGCCTTCCTAAAAAATAATTGACTTTTGATATTGAGAAATATCTATGCAAAACTGTTAATATTTAGATCAGTTGTGCTGAATTCTGGTATATGTATGAATAAGATTTAGTAGAGTATATAGCTTTAAACACTTTGTGTATATATATTGTTCCAATATTGTTGCTTTTTAATGAGGTTTATTAACTATTAGTATATCTAATATAATCATTTTTCTGAGGATATTTACTTTACGAGCTACTGTAACAAATCAGACAAGCTAAGTTTATTGCCATATAATTACTACATCAAACTCACACTGCATTAATCACATAATGTGTTCAACACAGGAGTAAATATAAAACTATAACCGCTTTTTAAAAAGTAGCATAAGTGGATACTTGTTCATAGATTGTGTTTGACTATGCTTTTTGAAAGCTCATTTTATATAAAATATTTCCATCCAAGACAGACTCTTGATTTGGTTTTATTTATGAGACCAGTGATGGTCTAGATGTCTGTAGGCAGATTATTTGTTGTAAATTATTTGCAGTTAAATACTGGTTTTGGTGTGTAGTTGACCTTTGAACAAGAGGCGCTGACTCTAACATAGTCAGAAATCTACATATAACTCTCGACTCCCCAAAAACTCAACTACTAATAGCCAACGGTTGACTGGAAGCCTTACTGATAATATAAACAGTCAATTGACACCTATTTTGTATGTTTATATATTCTATACTATATTCTTAAAAAAAAGTTAGAGAAAAAATGCTTTAAAATCATAAAGAAGAGAAAGTACATTTACAGCACTGTATTGTTCTTATTGAAAAAAAAATCTGCATTTAACTGGACCTGCACAGTTCAAACATGTGTTACTCAAGGGTCAACTGTATTCATCAGTTTAGCTTCTTTTTAATTTATTTTTTAAAATCTAATTACAAACAAGTCTAAGCTTAAATTGACTCATATTCTCAAGAGGTATTTGCCTTTAACATACTACAGTGATTCCGTTTTTCTAGTAAGTCTTTGTTGATTGAATTTTTTGAATCTTTTGTTCATTTTATGAAAGTTCAGTATTAAAAACAAATTTCTCAAAGCAGGATCTCAAAGACATATTTGCACATCCATGTTCATTGCAGCAGTACTCATAACAACAATCTGAATGTCCATTGGCAGAGGAGTGGATAAAGAAAATGTGGTATATACATAACAAAGAAATATTATGAAGCCTTAAAAAAGAAGGAAATCCTGTCACATGCTATAATATTGATGAATCTGAACGGCATTATGTTAAGCAAAATAAGCCAATGACAAAGGACAAATACTGAATGATTCTACTCACATGAAGTATCTACTGTTAAAAATCATAAAAGCAGAAAGTAGAAAAGTGAAGACTGCCAAGGACTGGGGGAAGGGAGGAGAGGGAATCAGTGTTCAATGTGTATAGAGTTTTAGTCTTACAAAATGAAAAAGTTCTAGAAATCTGTTGTAAAACAATGAGAAAGTACTAAACACTACTGAGATTTTATTTATTTATTCATGAGAGACAGAGAGAGAGAGAGAGAGAGAGAGAGAGGCAGAGACACAGGCAGAGGGAGAAGCAGGCTCCATGCAGGGAGCCCGACGTGGGACTCGATCCTGGGAATCCAGGATCTCGCCCTGGGCCGAAGACAGGCGCCAAACCACCGAGCCACGCAGGGATCCATCCCCTAAATGTACTTTAAATGCAAAATGCAGCCTGGATTTCAAAGACTTAGTACCCCCCCAAAAGTAAAATTAATCACTTGCATTAATTTTATGTTGAAATGACAATCTCTTATATATGTTGTATTAAAGGATACATATTAAATTTTTTTAACTCTCACTTTATAACACATCACATAGATAGTATCCCCCCCCCTTTTAAAAAGATTTTTATTTATTTATTCATGAAAGGCACAGAGAGAGAGAGAGGCAGAGACACAGGCAGAGGGAGAAGCAGGCTCCAAGCAGGGAGCCCAATGTAGGACTCGATCCCGGGACTCCAGGATCATGCCCTGGGCCGAAGGCGGTGCTAAACCGCTGAGCCACCCAGGGATCCCGACAGTATCCCCTTTTTAGGGATTGTTGGTAGAATTAATTATGTCAGTTCCTGTATTTCAACTCCCTGGGGGTGCCATATTTTTTTATTTCCCTTTTTTAAGGGAGAATCTGTTCAGAGCTTACATGGGAGACCTATATGGAAATCAAAGTGTTGAAGATGGCTTTATATTGATTCGGAGAGAAGAATGTAATTTATGGAGTCAACATTGCTCTTTTACTCTAGTGTGCTGTAATATGGCTTTGTGCTTGAGGTGCTAGTTTTTAAATGTCTTAAGTCTGGTATCTTGATTAAATTCTCTTCTTACTAATTACATTCTTCCCAACTTAAAATATCTAGTTATAAAATGCCCTTTTAATTTTTCTGAATTATTAATTATACAGACCTTTCATTAATTCTAGCAGCTTGTCTTTACCTTATTTTCATTTCTGTTCCTACTCTAATTCATTAACTTACAACTCTGTCTTCCTAAGATTCATCTTATACTGCAGTGCAACTTTTTAAAGTTTATTTTTCCCTAGCCTCTACACTGAGAATTCCTTTTTTTTTAAGATTTTATTTATTTTTTTCATGAAAACGCAGAGAGAGAAAGGCAGAGACATAGGCAGAGGGAGAAGCAGGCTCCAGGCAGGAGCCTGATGTGGGACTCAATCCTGAGACCCTGGATCATGGCCTGAGCCAGGGACAAGCTGAGCCACCCAGGCATCCCTACACTGAGAATTCCTTTTGTTAGCATATTCCTTGTTTCGTGTTTATCCACCAAATTTAACACTAAGTTCTTTTGCAATCATTCTTTTGGGTCCTTGCTTTTAAAAAATGGGAGCAGCGCTTGTAGTATTTCCTAAATAGATGCATACATGCACAAAGGAAAAAAAAAAAGAAAGTATTTCCAAATCACTTGTTTTATAGATGATTATCTTCAAAACACAAACCTTGATATTTTGGCCATTGGAAAGAGGTGTTTTTATTTTAATATTTTCTGTATTCTACCATCAGTTTTTCACCATTTTTTCTTTAAAACATTGAAATATGTATATGTTGAAATAAACTTATTAAGAAGTACCAAAACGAACTCTGTGTAAACTCAGTCATTATTACATAGCAGTAAGCTGGACATCAGAATAATAGTTGGATTTCTATGTAATCTTCTTAGATTGTTTTTAAGAGAAAGGAAATGAGTTTTATTTTCAATTAATTGGTATTTTGAAAATGCCACAAAGAGGTTCAATAGATGATAGTTATGCTCATGGAATTTTTGCTGCTAGGAATTTTAGTATAACCATAAACATTTTGTACTAGGTCTTTGGGAAACTGCCTGTTGCTAATAAATTTTATAATTTGCATTGAAGTTACTGAAAAAAATTAATTCTCTGAACATCTTTGTTTCCCCCAAGAGTCTCAGAATCATACATAATAAGTTCTGAATTCTGTTTTATGAGGTTTTTCTTGGATGTCCAGGCTATGGATTAATTACAATAAGAGTAACTTCAGGAGCTTTGTATTTCATAGTTGAAAATGAAACAAACTGTGTGGGTGGCTACTACTTACAGGTTCAGTGGTTAATTATTTAGCTTATCTATTACTTATGGACAAAATAGCTGCCTTTATGGAAAAACATTATTTGAAAGGCAAGATGTAT
Source organism: Canis lupus baileyi (assembly GCF_048164855.1). Lineage (NCBI taxonomy): Eukaryota > Metazoa > Chordata > Mammalia > Carnivora > Canidae > Canis > Canis lupus. Next base: position 27,619,490 of record NC_132848.1, on the reverse strand, counting down.
TTGTCCAGTTCCTTGAAAGTAGTGTTTTAAGAATTCTTTCTTGGAGATGTTATTATTGTCATGTAGTTGTAAAATGTTTTGAAATGTTTGAAATACTGATTATAATCAAAGAAATGTAAGTTCAGCCTCAAGGATCTCCAGGGGTATCATGAAGAGAAGCTAGTGCTTATTTCTCTAAAATGTTATGATCACTAGGTGGTGTGGAGACAAGTTCTGCCCTAAGCACTCTGCCTAGGTTCCTTGTTCTGCTGGGAATGTCTGTGCACTGAAGTTTAGGGTGAAGGAAAAGTGAAGAGTGTGGTAGAGAGGAGGCACACACGGTAGGCAGGTTAAGGCTTTTTGATAGATCTTCAGCTCTGCAAGGATAGAGACCTTTGTCAGCTTGGTCACTGCCAATGGGGCATAAAAAATATCAATAAATATATTATACTGTGAATGAAGATGTCTAACTGCTAAGAATCCCTGCTCTACACATCCACTTTGAAAATCTGAGGCGGAGTTATTAAAAATCCTAACCCCAGAATATTTTATTTTTTATTAGCAGAAGGAAAATGAATTGATAACATATCATGTTTGACTTTACATTCAATGCTTTCTTAAGTATATTCCAACAGACTTGATTTTGTCACTATTCTCCAAGCACCTTTACCTATAAGCCAGTTGATTATTGTTTATTTAGCAAAAGATGCTAAATAGATATATCCAAGTCTGAACTTTTTCTTTGCTTCTGAGGGCCTCCATTAAGTTGCCTTTAGCCTACCTATGCATATTTCTTCTATTGTTTAAAGGATCTTGAGGCACCTGGCTGGCTTAGTTGGTAGAGCATGTCACTCTTGATCTTGGGGTTATGAATTCAAGCCCCATGTTGTGTATAGAGCTTACTTTTTAAAAAGCCTAATTAATTATTTAGTTAATTAATTAAAGGATCTTTCTGCATCCATCCAGTAGCTCTCCATAAAGTGTTCCATGTGTGTTTCACTTCCTTCTCCACTATATGCCTTTGTGCAGGCAAAGAGACCCTCCTTCTTTCTGACCAGGAGTGAATCTAGGTTTTGTGAGAATGCTCTTTAAGAGCATTAATTTCAAATACAAGTTGTACAGAAGTGAACATTTATTTATTTATTTATTTATTTATTTTTGAACATTTATTTATAATGAGGAAAGAAATACAAAAATGGTAACTTTTAAGAAATTGACAGATATAAAATTCAGAAAAATAGCAATAATATTTTTATTTGGTACTTAACACATCACTGTGAGACTTTCTCTACATTTTTTGGCTGTATAGTCTTTTTTTTAAATATTTTATTAATTTATTCATGAGAGATAGAGAGAGAGAGGCAGAGACATAGGCAGAGGGAGAAGCAGGCTCCCTGCAGGAAGCCCAATGTGGGATTCGATCCCAGGACCTTGGGATCATTCCCTGAACCGAAGGTAGATGATCAACCACTGAGCCACCCAGGTGCCCCTTGGCTGTATAGTCTTTGTTGCCCTTTCATATTATAATTCTGTGATATTTTCTAAAAAGAGAATAGAAAGATTATTCATTGTTTGTTACAATGTTACAACATGGGTGACCAGAATATGGTTTTTCATATTGACAGATTAGCAAAGTTCCTTTCAGCCTCACAACTTGTTATTAGTAACATTATATAAATTTTAAAGATTGTTATCAACTTTGGGGAAAATCTCTATCAAGTATCCTTTATATTGCAAGCTTGATTTTTTTTCTTGTACGTTGACTACCGTGAAATACTCTTTGAATTGACACATTTATATCATGGTATGATCTGGCCCTGCACACTTCTATCATGATTCAGAGGAAGTTGGCCCAGTAACATCTTTGTATACAAGGGTAGTTAACAATAACTCGGCCATACACAGAAATGACTGAGAACCATGTGCATATTTTCTACTAAGCCCAAAATGAATATATCACCAATTTAAATTTCTTTTTTACAGATCCCTAAAGTGCCTGCAGCCACTCTAACTCTACTGACTGGGAATCATGATGGGGAAAAGTTGAGAAGGAAAGAGGCTGTGGTTTTTATCATATGGGTTAAGAGTGATGAAAATACCTTGTCTTTGCACACATTATAAAAATAATTGGTCATTTAGAACAAAGTTGGAGTAGTCACACTTCCTAATTTCAAAATATATTACAAGGCTACAGTAATCAAAACAGTGCAATACTGGCATAAAGACAGGCAAAAAGATCAATGGAATAAAATAGAAAGGCAGAAGTAAATACTTACATATATGGTTAAGTCATCTTTGACAAGGGTGCCAAGACCACTGAATGAGGAATGAAGGAGAATCTTTTCAACAAGTGGTGTTGGAATACTGGCTACCCAGTTGGAAAAGAATTAAGATAGCCCCTTGTCTCACACCGTATATAAAAATAAATTCAAAATGAATTAAAGACCTAAGCTTTAAGACCTAAAACTATAAAACTCTTTGAAGAAAACACAGGAGGAAAGCTTCCTGACATTGGACTTGGCAGGGATTTCTTGGGTATGACACCGAAAGTACAGGGAAAAATAGAACAGTTAGACTACATCAAATTTTTAAAACTTTGTCCATCAAAGATACAATCCATAGAATGAAAAAGCAACCTGCAGAATGGGAGAAAGTACCTGCAAGTCATATATCTGATAGAAGTTAGTATCCAGAATATGTAGAAAACTGCAACTCAAGAATAAAAAATCAGATAACCTGATTAAAAAATAGGCAAAGGGCTTGAATAGACATTTTTCTCCGAGGATACATAAATGGCAAGTAAACATATGAAAAGACACTTACCATCACTAATCATCAAAGAAATGCAAATCAAAACCAGAATAAGATGCCATTTCACATACATGAGGATGTCTACTATAAAAAAAAAAAAACCCACAAAACAAAACTCTTAAAACATCAAAAACAGAAAGTGTCAAGTGTTGACAAAGATGTGGAGAAATTGAAACCTTTGCATACTGTTGGTGGGATTATAAACTGATGTAACTGCTATGGAAGACAGTATTGAGATTTCTCAAAAAATTAAAAATAGAACTACCACATGATCTAGCAATCCCCCTTCTGGATATGTATCCAAAAAGAATTTAAATGTTTGCATACACATCTTCATAGAAGCGCTTATCACAGTAGCCAGGAGGCAGACGCAACCCAAGTGTCTATCAGCGGATGAATGGATAAACAAAAGGTGTTATATACATACAGTGGAGTATTGGCCATGAAAAAGAAGGAAATCCTGTCACATACTACAACATGGATGAACTTCAAGAATATTATGTTAAGTGAAATGTCAGTCATAGAAAGACAAATACTAGATGATCCCACTTAAATGAGGTATCTAAAGTAGTCAAATCTATATGAATAGAAAATAAAATGGTGATTACCAGGGATGGGAAGGGGGAGAGGAAAAAGGGAAGTTGTTTAATGGGTATAGAATTTCAGATTGGCAAGATAAAATAGCTCTAGAGATCTGGAGATCTGTTTCACAACAATGTGAGTACACTTAACACTACTGGACTGTACAACTGGTTAAGATGATAAATTTTATGTGTATTTTACCAGAAGAAGAGGAGGAGGAGGGGGAGGAAGGGGAAGGGGAAGGGGAAGGAAAAGGAGGAGAAGGAGACGGAGACGGAGAAGGAGAAGGAGAAGGAGAAACACATTGCAAAAAAATATATATATAGAAAAACCAGAAAGGGAGATCATTTGGGCACAGTGCCAGGATCCCCTCCTAGGGCTTTGGGAGAGCCCCATGAAAGTGAGGGCTCCTAAAGCTTCAGCTTCCTTAGCTTCATACTAAAGCATCTGTTTTGACCATTCCAGTCCTTTCCTTCCTTTGAAGTCCAGCTCCACTGATCTGTAGTGTCTCTTTTCTAACTCCTCTACCTCTTAGGCTGGAACCATACAGTTAATAATGTATCTTATACTTTTTTGTTGATTATCCTGTGTACATGTTTATATTCTTCCAATTAGAGATTTTTAAGTGTTGTCTTCTTTTGCATCCTTTAAATACTTAAGTTCGTGCTATTCATCCATTTATTCCTTTGCTTATTTGTTTGGTCCTTCATCCAGCAAACATTAATTGAATTCCTCCTATGTACTAGATCCAGAAGTAAAAGCCACATAATCTGCCATTAAAAAGCTCATAAGATTAGAAGGGAAGTTATGAAGTAAATGGGTGATAACAGTAATAGGGCATGAAGGTGCTACCAAAGAGGTCTGTACGGGGAGCCAGGAAGCACAGCGGACACCAGACTCAAACTGGAGTATCGAGAAATTCTTCCTCTAAATGCAAATTAGATTTCTGAGGTTTGGTTCTAAGGAATTTGAGAATTTTTTTAATGTTCCCTAAAATTAGATTTGCTAGCATTCTAATTTCTAAATGTAATAAGAGTATAAATGCAAACATTCTCTTTTCCAGCTAGAATCCAAATATTGGGATTCTAGTTGTGTTGGAGACTCCAATGTAGCTTTGGCTACTATTTCGACCTTCTCATTTTGTTGGGGTTAAGAATCCTGAAAAACTTAGCTTCTACATTTATATTGTTTCTAGTCAGCCTTCATCTTTGCCAGCATTTAATAGTACTGGAAGTTGTTAAGCTTAGAAGAGTCTTTACCTTTCTCATGTTCTCTCCATGGTAAACTCCTACTCATTCTTTAGACTCTGTTCAAAATCTCATCCCCTGTGAAATATTTTGTGACTCTCCCAGCAGTTAGGCATAACTGTCTTCTATTTCTGTTATTTAATTATGGCACTTACCATGCTATTTTCTTTGTGGGGGGCGGGGAGGTGGGTATAGGGGAAGGAGAGAAAGATTCTTAAGCTGGCTCTATGCCTGATGTGGAGTCCAACATGGTGCTCGAACTCATGACCCTGAGATCATGATCTGAGCTGAAATCATGAGTTGGACGCTTAACCAACTGAGCCATCCAGGCGCCTCTACCATGCTATATTTTAATTATGGATTTGCATGACTCTGTCCTTGAGGGTGTTAAAAATCATCTTTGTGTCCCCGAGGGCCTGGTTCTAGCACAGTATGTAATACATGGTGGATGCTTTAAATTTTTTACAAAAATAAAAAAGGTTCCTGACAGTATGAATAAATGGTGAGTCTAAAATTTGGAGTCCTGGGGATCCCTGGGTGGCTTAGCGGTTTGGGACCTGCCTTTGGCCCAGGGTGTGATCCTGGAGTCCCGGGATCGAGTCCCGCATCGGGCTCCCGGCATGGAGCCTGCTTCTTCCTCTGCCTGTGTCTCTGCCTCTCTCTCTCTCTGTGTGTCTATCATAAATAAATAAATAAATCTTTAAAAAAAATAAAATTAAATTTGGAGTCCTATTTTGGAAAGAGTTGATTGGCCTTACTATATTTCATGGTCACAGATTTCATTCTTAACAACAACCATTTGCCTTATAATAGAATCTCTTGTACCTTCTAAATCTCTTCTGTACTTTTCTCCACCTCTCTTACCTCCACCTGGTCCCTTCTTCACCTACACGGCCACAACTGCCTTCTAATTTGTCTCTCTGCTTCTGCTCTTAGTCCTTTATAGTGTATTCTCCATGTATGAACTAGGATGAACTTTTGAAAATACAAATCTGATCCTGTCTCTCCTAAAGTGGTGATAAGACCTCTGTGGGTCCTTGAAATGCATCCTTCGGGAGGTTTGGGGGACTTTGCCCCACTTTACAGGAAACTTATTAAGAGGCACCCACATCTCATATTAAACATGTGGTTTCATTTATTTTTGCTATCCCATGTTTAAAGAATATTAATAATTTTGCTACTGAAGTTCTCCTACTACAAATAACTGACTTAATTTATAATTACCTAAAGTTTTTTAGCAGCATTTTTAGAAATTTTTGTAAAGAGAGAATTGTTTTCAAATGTAACAAAAATTGTATAAATCTTAAATTTAACAGTGAATGAAATTCCTGGACCTACAGCACCTGGGTGGCTCAGTTAGTTAAGCTTCAGACTCTATTTCGGCTTAGGTCTTAATCTCAGGATCGTGAGATCGGCCCGGGGTTGGGCTCCATGCTGGGCGTGGAGACTTCTTAAAAAGGAAAAAAAAAAAGAAATTCCTAGGTGGTTATATTTTGAGGACATTTAAGCATTTATTAATTTTTATGATTCTAATTTTTTGTATTTTTGACTTGTAAATATATTTTTTCAGGTCCTAAATATTTTTCTAGGCCCCCGACAAGCTGGTAGACCCTAGTCATTTTTTTTTTAATTTTTATTTATTTATGATAGTCACAGAGAGAGAGAGAGAGAGAGAGAGGCAGAGACACAGGCAGAGGGAGAAGCAGGCTCCATGCACCGGGAGCCCGACGTGGGATTCGATCCCGGGTCTCCAGGATCACGCCCTGGGCCAAAGGCAGGCGCCAAACTGCTGCGCCACCCAGGGATCCCCGACCCTAGTCATTAAGTGGAGTATAAGTAATGGATAAAATAGTGCCATTCAGTCTCCTTTAAAATTCTGTGACTTTCCACTATTCTTGAAAGAAAATCTTTACTGTGGCCTGCAAGACCCAGTGTGATCTATTCCCTTAAGACCCGGTGTGATCTAACCCCTCCTACCTCCTGAGGATCACCTGCTCACATGCCCTAGGCTTCTGATCATTCCTCTTGTTCTTTTAAAAACTCAAATAAGTTGCTTTTCAACTCAGCTTTAATGCCCTGTCTGAGATAAGCCTTCACTAACTACCTTACCTAAAGTGAGCCTCCCTCAGTTATTCTTTATCCCATCAAACACTTTATTTCCTTATCAGTGATCTCTTTCTCCCATAAGGACGTTGGCTCCACATGGACAAGAAACCTTGTGGTATGGCTTACCGACTCAACTAGTGGAGTCAGGCACATATAGAAAGCATTTAGCTTGGGATCCCTGGGTGGCGCAGCGGTTTGGCGCCTGCCTTTGGCCCAGGGCGCGATCCTGGAGACCTAGGATCGAATCCCACATCAGGCTCCCGGTGCATGGAGCCTGCTTCTCCCTCTGCCTGTGTCTCTGCCTCTCTCTCTCTCTCTCTGTGACTATCATAAAAAAAAAAAAAAAAAAAAAAATTTAGAAAGCATTTAGCAAATACTCGTTGAACAAATAGATTTTATTTTTTTTTCATAAGTATTTTTTTTTAATTTATTTATTCAGAGAGAGAGAGAGACTGAGAGGCAGAGACACAGGCAGAGGGAGAAGCGGGCTTCATGCAGGGAGCCCGACGCGGGACTTGATCCTGGGTCTCCAGGATCAGACCCTGGGCCGCAGGCGGCCCTAAACTGCTGCGCCACCAGGGGTGCCCATATTCATAGATTTTATAATTTAACCATCTTTATATTGTTAGTATAAACCCTACATGGCCTTAGTGAACTGTTCTCTTAAAACTTCTGAATTCTATTTGTTGATATTTTACTTAGGATTGTTATATTTGCCTTCACAAGTAAAGATTGGTTTATATATATATATTTTTAAATATTTTATTTATTTATTTATTTATTTATTTATTTATTTATTTATTTATTTATTTATTAATGAGACACAGAGAGAGAGAGAGAGGCAGAGACACAGGCAGAGGGAGAAGCAGGCTCCATGCAGGAAGCCCGATGTAGGACTCGATCCCAGACTCCAGGATCAGGCCCCGGGCCAAAGGCAGGTGCTAAATCGCTGAGCCACCCAGGGATCCCCCTGGTTTATAGTTTTATTTTTTGTACCATCTCAATCCAGACAGATATCAGGAATATGTTAGTCACATAGAAGAAATTAAGAAGCTTTCCCTTTTGTTTCTGTAAGTTTGGGAACAGTAGGGATAACATGGAAATTATCTGTTTGATAGAAGTTTGGTAGATTTCACCCAGAATACCATTTGTGCCTGATGTAGTTTTAGTGGCTACTTCTCTGAATAGCTTACAGATATCTGCTATGGGTTTTTTTTTTAATTTTTAATTTATTTATGATAGTCACACACAGACAGAGAGAGAGGCAGAGACACAGGCAGAGGGAGAAGCAGGCTCCATGCACTGGGAGCCCGACGTGGGATTCGATCCCGGGTCTCCAGGGTCACGCCCTGGGCCAAAGGCAGGCGCCAAACCGCTGCGCCACCCAGGGATCCCAAGACAGAGAATCTTAAGCAGGCTCCACGCTTGATCTCACAACATTCACAAGCCCGAGATCATGAACTGAGCTAAAACCAAAAGATGGATGTTTAACCAACTGAGCTGTCCAGGCGCCCCAGTTCATTATTTTTAATCTTGTTTTCTAATAAAAATATTTTGGTATATTGTCACCAAAGGTGCCAACTTTGAAAGATAACACACATTTGACTGTATAAGTTCTGGTTTATTTGTATATAAAAGTAAACTTTTTTGTTACTTTGCATCCTTCCCTTGTAATAGTACAATTAAAAACACTGTTTAATGGCTAATATAAAAAAGTACAGCAAATATATCACAGAGTCCAAAATGTCTGGAAATACGGTGAAAATAATGTGTTTATTTCAGCTTTTTCTTCAGATGAGCAAGTAGACTAATTGCTTTAAAATTAGAGGTATCTCACAAAACAAAGTTGTCTAGAGGTTGAAAACATTGATCATAATATTTGAAAATAGAATATTTTGTTTCATAAATGTGTTTGTTTATGACTGACACAGTTTGTTTATGTCTGACTTTTCATGCAGCTTGTTCAACACAAAGTAACACACACATATATGTATATATATTTATACAGTAATATTCTGCATTGGGGAATGGAGACTTAGCAAAATTATAAAGAAACCATGTCCATCACAAATTAGAACAAGGCAGCTATACAGTCTCCATGCATTTTAACATGTTGAGCATGCTCCACGTAAGTAAGCTTTCCGTAACTCATCTGGAAGGTCTTGGAAGGATAAAAATAGACTAAATATTCAAAATTTCCATCCATTGAGTTTCCTGCTTTTGCCTACATCTCAGTTGTCAGTCTAGGTCTTGGCTCTTGCTCCACTCAGGGCTTCAAGAAGACCTGGAAGTGGTGGAAGCCTTTTACACCATAAATATTCAAGCCGCCAGGTCATTGAGGCATAGGCTCCCCCTGCCCTGAAACAGCTCCTCTCCTATTCTTCTGTTGGAGTGGAAAAAGCAAAGGAGGGAGGCTGTATGAAGACCCAGAAGCCAGGATGACAAACCTGTGGGATTTAGGAGGGGGTCATAGGTTCCTTTTCGAGGAATGTCAGGCTTACAGAATCCATGGGGTCTCTGCTGGATTGCATGTCAGATTACACTTGGTCAGCCTTGTTCATTTGGGAGACTCACTGTGGATCCCACTTTTTTTGGCTTTTAGAAATAGATGGAGTCTTGACAGTCACCAGGCACTTTTGTCTGCTTTCTATCATTTTAGTTACTTTATTTCCAAAGCAATCCTTAGAAGAAATAGATGGAAGTGAGTTTCTAGAAACAATATGACTTCTGTTCTTTATATTTGGATGGCAGATTTCCTCCTGCCTAGCACTACTGAGTGGAAGTCTGAGGAATTCATTCATTTGTTTATTCACTTATGTTGGTCCTCAGATGGCAGTGAAGGAAGATGTGGTGTTTGTTGTTATAGACACTGGGGAAGATCACCAATAGGCAAATTCTTATGCAGATAATAAATTGTGATTATGACCAACGCTATAAAGAAGTAGTAAAGGATGTTATGGGAGTGTTGAATAGGAAGACCTGGTCTCCACTGGAAGGGTCAAGAAAGCCTTCCTGGGGTAATGACTTACTTTTGAGATGGTAAGGATAAGATGAACAGAACTGCTAAAAGAAAGAAGCTAAGTGCAGAGTGTTAGAGCGGAAAGGAACCCAAGATACCATCTAGTGATGTCCAATCTTTACATTCCAGTCAGAAAACTGAGCCTTGGGAGGTAAAGGGATTTGCCTAACTAAGCTTGCACAGCCTGATGGCCCCAGGGCTAGAGATACAAACTCAGCATGTCTTTCTTAGGTGGGTATAAATAGAGAATGCCAGGCTTCCTGCATGGAGCCTGCTTCTCCCTCTGCCTGTGTCTCTGCCTCTCTCTCTCTGTGTCTCTCATTAATAGATAAATAAAAAGGTGGGGAGGCACCTGGGTGGCTTAGTGGTTGAGCGTCTGCCTTTGGCTCAGGTCGTGATCCCGGGGTCCCCGGATTGAGTCCTGCATCAGGCTCCCAAGAGGGAGCCTGCTTCTTCCTCTGCCTATGCCTCTGCCTCTCTTTGTGTCTCTCATGAATAAGTAAAATCTTTAAAAAATAATAATAAATTAAATAAATCAAGAATGCATATAGCTAGAAGAAGGGACTTAGAGATGGGAAAAGCAGGTAGGTCTTAAATTCCGTGCTTACTCTTGTCAGCTGCAGAACTACTTCCTCAGGTGGGAGAGGAATTTAAAGAGGGTTGGAATCTGCCCTATCCTAGAGAAAGTCAGCTTGCTAATGCCGCAGCATGGCTTTTATTTGGAGTCAGGGAAGGACGTACCGAACACATATACACCTGAAACAATAAATGTGGGCTTCATCTGGGAAACCAGTCCCTATTCTGCTTCTGTCTAGCTGTGTGATTTAAGTCACTTAACGTCTCTGAATTGCCAGTTTCAGTTTATACCTGGGTATATCTCCTTTTAGTCTTCTCCTATGCATTTTAGGAGCTTGTCAGAGATCAGATGTGCCCTGTATTTCACCTTAATCTTTAAAAACTAGTCTCTTCTTTGGCTAAAACATTGTTTAAGCCCCCTTTTAAAGAGCAGTTTGCCAGCCCATGCTTGCCCAAACATCTAGAGAATAACTGCAGCAAGCAATCCAAGCTCCAGGATCTGCAAGAATCGTTAGCAACTGAGCATATTTCTATAAACCAATAAAGGTTTTTATATTTTGTTCATCTGTTACCCTTATGCTGTTGCCACTTTCACATTCACTGTGTGTAGGCGGAGAGTATGAGATAACAGCCTTTCACAAATGAAAGTGAGTGGAAAAGGGCTGCTTTCCCTTTAAGGCAGTTTCAACCCCAGCTCCCTCCCCTTTCCTGATTGACAAACCTACCCGAAGTCACATGATCCGCCTCTATTTGAAGGTCACAAAAAGCTGCTTCCTTTAGAGACAGAGGGGGAGAGAGAGAGCAAGAGGGAGAGTGAGTGAGAGAGAGTTAGTTCAAGCCAAAATGGCCGACAGAGTCTCTGCTGGTTTCTGAATATTTAAAATACAAAAAAACAGATAGACAAAAAGAAATCATTTTTTGGACCTTTTTTCATTTCCATTTCTACCTTGTATGCCTCAATTTGCTGGATTTAAGCACTGCTGCACTTTATGAGGTTGGTAAATATTTTCAATTTTTTTAAACCAATTGATTTATATGGATCTTGTCTAACCGTTTTCACTAGTGCTGTTGCAAATGGACATTTGTCTAGCATGGAGACTGGCTTCAGACATTTCGTGAATCTGTGTAAATCAGACCCGTGATGTACTTTTGGTTCGGCATTTTAGAAATGGAAAAGCCTTGCTAGAATATTTAAAATTTGAAGTGATTTAATTGCACTTTTAATTTGTATGCAGATTTTCATCATCATTTCTGTCTTGCAAATAAATGAAACTACGAGTAACTGGAAAATTGATATTTAGAAAGAGGTTTTTTAAAAAAACACAGACCTCTCCCTGCCCCCTTAAATCTGCTGCAAAAATTTGCATAAATATAAATGGGTTTGCATTCTTTCTGCTGCTAAGGCCGACAAAGGATCTGGGAGGGCAAGCAGTACCACGGGAAAGCGCTTTTTTTTTTCTCCCCCTTAAAGCTAGGCCATCCTTCCTAGAGAGATGTAGAACCTAAAATAAGACCTGATACATTTTAAACATCAGGCTGGGGGCGAGTGAACACCAGGAGGTTTGGGGTTTGTAGATTCCCCTGCTTGAAAACCTCCCAAGCAATGTGTGGATCACCCCTCTTCTGCGCGCGCTCATTTGCACTGGGTCTCTGTGTGTGTTCTCAAATGTGCAGCCAGATGCGCTTTTATTTTGATCGTGGTTTGAACCAAATGGCAGGACTGTCTTGTAAACATGGTGTTTTGAAGATCGAAACAGCTATTCACCCCATTAGGAATGAGTTCTTTATCAGCTTCTCCCTGTAGACTGGCCTTCTCTGTTTCTCACAGATTACAGTTTTTGTTTAATTTCACACAGATGACCTGGGCTTTTCAGCACAAATTCAGCATCTGTGTGTGTGTGTGTGTGTGTGTGGCTGCCTGTTTGGGCCGTATATCCATTGTTGAAGTGGTCATTTAGGGTCACATAAATAGGTAGCTGTATGTATGTGTATGTTAGTTACCTCTGAAACCGTGCGGTGCCCTCAAGTTAAATTCCATTACTCCCAGTCCAGGATTCTAGGAAGCCTGGGAGCAGGGAGGGAAGAAAGCTGAAAACTTGCTTTCTCAGAGCCACCTCCCCCTATCATTGTAAGAGTGTGATGTAATGCTTCTCTTCTGGTGGGCTGAAAGGATCGTAGTTTGTGATGTGGCGGGGAAATTGCCCCCACCTCTGAGTAAATTACCCCACCCCCTCCGCACATCTCTGGCTCTAAGAGGCCTTGTTTTCTTTTCTTTTTTCTTTTTTTTTTTCCTAATTTCTATCCTCCTGATTTATGCGTGGCATACTGGCATGAGAAAGAGACTGTTCTTCTAAATCTGTTACAAAGTATAGTTTAGAAAGGCATTTAAAAGATGCAAATAGGTGGAATTGTCATATCCCCATCATTAAATATGTAGACTTGGATTAAAGCTAATTAAGCATAAATGGAATAATTTTGATCAGAAGGGAGCAGTGTTTTTGTTTCCTTTTTAATTAATCTAATTATAAGATGCTTGCTGGGCCTGCAAGTGTTAAAAAAAAAAAATGGAAGAAATGCTGGCCCGTTTTGAAAATTTGACAGTCTGGAAGAGGGTGTGTAGTGCTTTCAAAAGCTTTATTCACTGTTCAAATGGATTGGCCCCTTGTGCTGAAAATGGCCTGTTTCTTTGGGTCAATTGTGTGTAGATGAAGGGACTTTCACGCTAATTTAACAAAAAGACTCTGCATTTGAATACATAAAGATAATTAAAGTTCTCTGTCTCTAAAGAGCAAGTATTTTATTATTTTTCTAAAATTAATGTTATTATATTAGTAATGGAAATAAGTAGAAAAGGGACAATTTAAATTCAGTGTACATTTTTTGGTGATACAGGTTCAGCTTTTGTGTAAGAGGGATTGGAAACATTACATTAAAGAGGTAGTCTGGAACAAATTTGTCTCTTGAAAAATTTTTTTTACAGCTTGAATGTAAAGGAAAGACAGAAATTATCATAGTGATAGGGAGTGTTGCTTTGTGGTGGACCTAAGGAAAAATAGCTCTCATTATTGTTGTTTTTTTCTGAAAATGAAAGCGCTCATTTGGGGCTTTACTTGTTAGATGATTCATTTTACACCCATTTCCTAAGTTGGCCTTATAGAAGAAGAGTGAGAAAAACCTAAGCTTTCCATGTTATGCCATTAGCTTGTTTTTGTGGACTGTGTAAACATGTGAACGGCAGGTTAATTCAGTTTGTGGAGCGGAGGAACCAAAAGCAGGGTGCCTGTTCTCGCAAGAAGGAGAATGCTGTAATGAACATGAACAGAATGCCGTCTGAATCTTTGAAATGTTTTTATAAATATTCTTTTTTCTTAGACAGGTTGAAAAGTGAGATAAATAAGACCTGGTTTCACGTATGTTAAGCTTATGGCTCTGGTGAGTTTCAGAAGCTCAGCTGCCATTTTGGATCTAAGTTCCTGCAGAGCCAATCCTGATGGCACACCAAAACTATGGTAATTCAGACACAAATAAAAATGAGTAGTATATCAAGTGTGCAGATGGATAGTATTTAATTTGTGCCTTTTGTTGAAGTTTTCTTTCTGTTGATAGTGTGAAACGAAGCTTTAAAAACTTTAGAGATGTGGCTGATATCATGAAGCGCAGACCCAGGGATCTTAGAACTTGCATGTTATGGTTTTTCAAAATGAGATGGCGTATGCAGAGGAAGTTTCTTACTGGAGAAAACGAATATGATTCTTACTTAAAATGCCCCCCCCCCCCCAATCCATATTTCCTTTTGCTGGGTCTACTTGTGATTCTGTAATAATGTCATTATTCACAACACTGCTCTGTCTCAGAAAAAAATTGTTACAGATTCACTATTAAGATTTTACTGGAACACCAGAGAAATTGATAGCACTGATCTATCAGAAGTGGTATCTTATTTTTAAACTGTTTCTCAGTCCTTCTATCCGGGTGCCAGAAAGGAAGCATAGGCATCTTTGATATTTAGCGCAGACTCCATTCTTGTTCAGTTTTGAATGGCCGTTTGTTCTTCTCTGCCACCACTAGGACCGTCCTTTAAAAATAAACTTCTAAAAATCGAAGCAGAAACTTCTAAGGCTTTTCCAGTTCTTCACCTCTGCAAGAGACACTGAAAGAGTGATGTGAGATGATGAGGGCTTCAGGTTCTACAGAGCCGCCTCAGCAGATAACAATAGTAGGGGGGTGGTCCTCACTCTACCCATCTGCCCCATGACTGAAACATTTTGGAGAAATTTAATTTTTCTAACTTAGCATGATCACTGTTCTTCTGCATTATAAACTGGACAAGGCCGCAAGGCAGTACAGATAAATATGCTTTGCTCCTGCCCTCAAGAACTACCAGACTAGCAAAGGAAGATACTCAGATAAAGAGGCCAACACAACTTGGTGCTGTGTGCAATAGTTAGAACTAGGTACCTGGTACAGAAGTATCCTGAGGACCTGCATTAGGAGAGCCCTTATTTAAAGCAGCTAAATAATTACTCGTTTTTAGTCATCATTTGGATATTAGATTTTCATTAAACGTAACTTGTGATTTAGAGATACGGTTTTTCTGACTTCTTGGGTTGGGGAGGGGGCAGCATATGCTATTTTTTTCCTAGGATAGTGTTGTTCATGGATTTACGCTAACCACCTTCTTTCACCCCTCTTTTTATGGTTGGGGCTGGTGGTGGGGTGGGCTGGGGTGAATTGAAGCCACTTGGCCTAAAAAGGGGGTTTATCCCACAACAGTGACATTTCAACATTTTCCTTTTTCCCCTTCCTTCCTGTATCCATTCAGTAGTCATTTATTATGTCCTGGCGTGTGTTGGGTGCTGTTGTAGGTGCTGGGGGAATCTAAGAATTAATTTGGTCGGCCCATTGCCCTGAACAGCCACTTGGTTCATAAGGAAATATTCACCATCTGGTGAATATCTAACCAATCACTTTGGATTAGGACCAGGATAACACTGTAGCTCCTTCTACCTCATAGTCTCTTTGCTGAGAATCAGAAAATGAATGGTAATTTTTGCTTCTGGTAGTTCCAGAGATTTCCATTTAAGGTTGGATAGGATAGTCCCCTTATTATCCATTTTCTTTAGCCATGCAAAAGTATCTCCTCAAAATTATCTTTTAAATGATGCCTGTGAACCTTGCAACCTAAGTTACCTCCCTGGTTTCTCTACCACATCTCTCAGTTTTACCATTTTAATATCCCTTATAATTCTGTCACTATCTGAAATTACATTATTTGTCACTCCTCACAAAACCATATGCTTCCTGAGAGCAGATTTTGTTTTGCTCATTGCCCAGTCCCCAATATCTAGAACTGGGCTTTAACAGGAGTGGATGTTTGATAAAAATGTATTTGAGTTAGATCTGAGTATAAGGTCACCAGGACCAGCTATGTGACCATGAGTCCCTGTTTGTTCATCAGTAAAATGGGGATAATACACTGTTGTGAACCATAAAGGAAATGTATGTAAGAGCTGGCACCTCGTTGCCTTGCTTAGTAAGTATTTCCTTCCCCTTTGCTCTATCTCCCTTTGTTAAATAAACCAGAAACACTTTTACGGCCTCATAGATGCCTCCATTCTTTCTCCTGGCTTGCAGGATCATGAAACGTATGTGGTGATTGCACTGAGCTTCAATCTGGATAAAGACAAGGAGTGCTGAGCCTTTTCTTTTTGTTAAAAAGTCCCTACCTAAAAAAAAAAAAAAAAAAAAGTCCCTACCTACATTCCTAGGGTCTGAGGTCGTCTCTTCATGCTCTCTAGTTTCCTGCAAGCTCTGCCTCTGTGATGTATCCACATTTGCTTGGCTGCTTTTCATACATTCTGTGTTTTGCATCAAAAATTTCTCAACAATTTCAGATGAGTTGGTTCCAAGTTTACAAGACAAAGGAGAACATAAATACAGTGTCTTTTCCTTCATTGTGATTATTCTGAGTCTATACCTGTACATTTCTGTTTACTTAACCAAACTATTAATAGTTTCCATTCAAAAGACAGGTAAAATAAAAACTTAGATCAGTTACCCACTTTATACAATGCTCTCAAATAAATAATAGATGTCCTGGAAATGGCTTTCATTCATTGACTTTGGAATTTTTTTTTTAACTCAGAAAACTATCATCTGTTTACTCATTCATTCAGCAAATAATTACTGAGTACCTATTACATGCTGGATATTGGGATAAATTGCTAGCCTAGCAGAAGTGTGAAGGTTTTCCCATTGCTGAAGTTAGAATATAAATGCAAAGAAACTCGCCAGTGCTGAGTGTCGGATGATTACAAGGGAGGGACATCCAACCCAAATAGAGGTAGGTACCAGCTTGTGCAAGGGCCCTAGACGAGAGAGTACATTAGCATACCCGGAGAACCGTATGTATAGTACTTGGACGTAGTTGAAGCATGATGTACATAAGGAAAGAGATGATCTGGGAAATGAGAAGTGAAGCTGTAAAGATAAACACTGGCCAGATGCAGAGGGTCTGTAAGCCATGTTTGGAAGTCTTGATCTTAAGAACAATTAAAGAGTCTTCAGCAGGAATGTCACCTGTTCAGATTGGATTTTGGAAAGATGACTCTGGTTGCACTGTAGGAAATGGCTGGAGAGTTGAGTATAATACCAGATAGTATTACAGGCATTCCGGGTAATGGTGGCCTGAACTAGCAGTAGAGTTGGGAAGAAGTAGGTAAATCCAGAGACATTTAGGAAGATTTCACAGAACCTGAGTGCTGAATATGGGGAAATTAAAGGTGATGCCTCTTTTATCTGGCCTGGGCTACTGATGGGATGGTGGTATCATTTGCTGAGTAGGGGTCCATTCAGGAGACAGGTATGGCATGGAGATTATGCCATCATTAACTCCATCATTTGGAGTTACTGAATTATGAGACATCAGATGAAGGTCTGGAGCAATTCAGTATCTGTCTGGAGATAAAGATTTGAGAATCATAGGTAGTCCCAAGTCCTCCAGCATTTTTCTTTTTAAGTTGATTTCTTTGGTAAGCTGTCCAAAGATGGCAACAAACAGTGCAAGGTACTGTTGGTGCTATTAAGGGGACACTATTCTATAAAGAAGATAAGCCCATGTACTCCCATTATCATGATGGTTGCCATTAAAAATACCAGAAGAGTTTGAGGGAAGAGAAAGACTAATTTTAGTCAGGTTGATCATCAAAGGCTTTATGAGGACCATGTATTTGAGCTAAGCCTGAAAGTTTGGTCAGAACTGTATAGAGTGCAGAGCAGTCCAGCTGGAGGATTAGTTATGTCCAGGGAGAATTGTGATGGGAGTTCAGAGGTGTATAGGGGAGCTGAGACACCTGCTCAGTAGTTTGGATTGCTAGTAGTTTGGATGGGAGACAGAGGGGACTTGTTGAAAATGTGTTAGCAGTGCGATCAAAGTGGTTTTTGAGAATGTTAAATGGAAATGAGCCAGAGGACTAGGGAATAATTTAGAGTCATGCAGGCTAGTTGTGGTAAAAAGGGACTGATGAGAAAGGGTCTATTATAAGATTGCTATGGTATGGCTAGAAGAGGGACCAGGGACCCTGGGTTTTCAAGGTGAATGACAAGAGTCTTCAGGAGGAGTGAAGATGTACTCCAGGTCAGACATCATCCTGGGTTTAAGTCTGTGGGACTCCCAGAGGCAGCTGTTTAGCAGGCAGCTGGTAGTGTGAATGAAGCTGAAGCTTGAGAAAGAGGTCAGAAATGGAGATAAAGGATTGGAAGTCATCCACATAGACGCGATAGCTGACGCTGTGAGTGGATGAGCTCACCATGAAAGTGTAGAATGAAAAAGAGAACTGAGAATAGGTCCTTGGGGACAGGAAGAGAAAGAGGACCTGGGAAAGGATTAAAAGGAAGGTGATTGTATAGGATAGTTTGGAATTGTTGCTGAAGAGGAGGGAAGGCCTTCTCAATCTCAGAAGTGGTTAGCAGGTAGAACAGTATGTGGTTACGTTAGCATTCCCAAACCTAGTGTTGGGAGGTGTTCCAATGGGACAGGTTTGGGACTCGTGAGCATCAACCAGTAGGAGTGGAATGTGAGGGGTGCCTGGCTGGCCCAGCCAGTAGAGCATGCGGCTCTTAACCTTGTGGTTCTGAGTTCTAGCCCCATGTTGGATATAGAGATTGCTTAAATAAAATAAATTAAAAAAAAAAAAAAGGAATGTGAGTCATGTGTTAGTTTACATTTTCCAGGAGTCACATTAAAAAAGTAAAAGCAACAGGTGAAAATAATTTTAATAATGTGTACTTTATTTAACCTAATATGTGCAATATATTATCCATTTAACATGAAATCAATTTAAAATACCTAAAAATTAAATGTTTGACATTCTTTTTTGTCATACTGTCTTTGAAATCTGGTACGTATTTTATGCTTACAACACATTTCAGTTTGAACATGAAATTTTCATTGGAAATACTTGATCTGTATTTAGATTTTATAGAATTTACAGTTAAAAAAGTACACCCACATGCCCAAATTTTTCCAAAGATACAGAAGTTTTCCAGTAATGGAAATGAGTATCAACTTTAAATTTTAAATTAATTGAACAAAAATACAATTGAAAATTCCATCTGCAAGTCACACCAGTCTCATTACAGGTACACACTAGCCATATGTGGTTACCATATTGGACAGAGTGGGGTTATGCAAAGTAAATGGGTATCTTACAGCTAATGTGCATTTTGAAAATAGCCACAGCATCACAAAGCATTTTTATCATCACAAAGCATTTCATAGGACTGGTGTTTCTTAAAACACATGTTGGATTCTGCTGGTGGAGTTTTTAGAATTCGATCAGATCCTAACTTTGCTTGTGAAGAGATGAACTTTTTATTTTTTCTGCAAGTGCACAGATTCCAAAAATTTTTTTTTCTTAGATTTTATTTATTTATTCATGAGAGACAGAGACAGAGAGAGAGGCAGAGACATAGACAGAGGGAGAAGCAGGCTCCTTGCAGGGAGCCCGATATGGGACTTGATTCCAGGACTCCAGGATCACGCCCTGAGCCAAAGGCAGATGCTTAACCGCTGAGCCACCCAGGCGTCCCTCAGATTCCAAAATTTGAAACGGAAATTTAAAACGTTGTTTTGGCTAGAGTCAAAGGATGGCACATTGGTAGAAGTTCTTTTTTTTTTTTTTTTTTTTTTAAATTTTTTTTATTTATTTATGATAGTCACAGAGAGAGAAAGAGAGGCAGAGACACAGGCAGAGAGAATCAGGCTCCATGTACCGGGAGCCTGACGTGGGAATTGATCCTGGGTCTCCAGGATCGCGCCCTAGGCCAAAGGCAGGCGCCAAACCGCTGCGCCACCCAGGGATCCCACATTGGTAGAAGTTCTTAAACATGATGATTTGTGTCATCTTTCAGAATTGCCAGATGCAGAGACTTACATTGAAAAGCACATTAAGTTGGAGAGTTGGGAGCACTCCTGCCCCCTTTATGACCTTGTTCAATTCTGGAGTCAGTGAGCTGGTGGTGGCTCCAGGCAGGGAGGTATGAAATTAGGATTTGAGTGTTCTCGGAAGCCTTCAGTCAGTGGTCCCAGCTACCTGGCGTAGGTGGAGGTGTTTACCAGGGAGAAAAGGAGTGCCAAAGGGCTTATTATTTTGTGCACGTATTTCACTTCTCTTTGGTGATTTGCAGGCTGTTTGACCTTATACTGTTACACTTATTTTGTATTTCTTGCCATCCTAGACTAGTGTAATACTTACTAAATATGAGTAGTTCATAAAAACTAGGTTCAAAGATTTTTATTTAATCCTCTCATTGATTTAGATTGCTTTGTAGTTACTAATTAGACCTTTTAAGGAATAACCAGTAAAAATAGAAATTATCTTGAATTGTAGTTGGAATCAAACCTTGCTTGCACTGGAGAATAAGCAGTGGTTTTTGGTTGCTGCACAGTTTCATTTCAGTGGACATAGGAGAGCTTATTTTTCTGTGAAGTGCCCTGTAAGAGTTTGAAATGTCAGCTCTTCTGCAAAGTTCTGTGTTTTGTTTTGCTTTTAATCAATATGGAAATTAATCCCTTACATTTTTGTTTTCTTAGAAGGGCACTTTGGTTATCCATTTATGCCTTTGTAAAAACCAGACTGTATAGTGGTAGGTTTAAGTAATAAATGCTATAATAAGGCCAGAGACCTAGCAGAAGAACCCTCTTTCCTCTCTCCCAGGAACCCAGAGCAGCATCTTGTATCTCTTGATGCCATTGTTTCTTTTGCTCCTTTGCTTATAGAAAATAATTGTTGTTCTTTTTATGCCAAGAAATCCCTATTTATAAGCTGAAATTAGATAGATAATTTAGTAACTTCAAACAGTGACTTTCAAACTTCTTGTTTGGCTCCATACTAGAAAATGCCATTTGTGTTGAGGTTTTGTACATATGTGACTGTATACACAGAAGCAAAAGTATTGACTTTCTGCTACTATGTGTAATGTATTCTGATATATTCTATTCAAGTCTGTTTTGTTAAAAACCAAAACCAAACCAAAACAAAACAA
This sequence comes from Canis lupus baileyi, assembly GCF_048164855.1. Classification (NCBI taxonomy): domain Eukaryota; kingdom Metazoa; phylum Chordata; class Mammalia; order Carnivora; family Canidae; genus Canis; species Canis lupus. The sequence continues at coordinate 27,598,625 of NC_132848.1, read as the reverse complement.
AAAAAAACACCAGCCCAGGGGTGCCTGGTTGACTCAGTTGGTTAAATGTCCAACTCTTGATTTTGGCTCAGGTCATGATCTCAGAGTCCTGAGATTAGCCCTGTAGGCGCTGTGCTTAGCTGGGAGTCTGCTTGAGGTTTTTGCCCTCTCTCTCTGTCCCCCCTCCCCCACTTGTGCACACTCTCTCTCTCAAAAAAAAAAAAAAAAAAACAAAAAAAAAAACCCACACACATATACACGCTTAAAAAAACAAATAAATAACACCCCAAACCACAAAAACTGATCCCAACCCACTAATTTAATTTAATGATCCACTAAGAATTGTCTCACTGAGATTGGAAGAAGTTTTAGGGAACCACGCATGAGACATCATATTCTAGTTTTCCTGGTCAAATATATCAGTCCACTCAGTTATCACACCAGCCACATTCATAAGGGATTTTAAAAAATGTTAATTTGTTACTTCAGTGGGTGGGAGATGGATATTTTTGATGACCAAAATGTTCTCCTTCCTGTCCAGAGCATTCCATTCAGATCAAAAAGGAGTTGACCATCCATAGTGAAGAATGGAGATATAGTTTTCCTCTAGATTTTAGAGAAACTTAAGTAGGAAACACCCTTTTATCAGATTATATATTATTTCTTGATAAGCCCCATCCATAGAACACACTATCATATGATCTTTGGAAGGGGCAGGGGACACTTCCTGTCCCCTCTCTAGGTTTCATAAAGATGTATTTCTGCTGTTAACACATTCTGTTTTCACACACACCTCAATACATTTCAGGATTTCCCCCTGTTTTGGGGGGGTACTAATAAGTTTGCCTACAAACAAAACAAAACCAAAACCTTTCCTGATTCTGAATTAAACTGGTTTTTGCCCACTATAGGACTTAGAGCCTTTTTTTTTTTTTTTTTTAAATTTTTATTTATTTATGATAGTCACAGAGAGAGAGAGAGAGAGGCAGAGACACAGGCAGAGGGAGAAGCAGGCTCCATGCACCGGGAGCCCGATGTGGGATTCGATCCTGGGTCTCCAGGATCGCGCCCTGGGCCAAAGGCAGGCGCCAAACCGCTGCGCCACCCAGGGATCCCGGACTTAGAGTCTTTAAGATGCTAATGTGCATTGGAAATCTTAAGTGATGTGTATATATAAAATCTTAAGGCACCAGGTTTTTTGTTTTTGTTTTTTTTAGACGCAGTTTGAGGAAATGCATCGTTAGCTTTCCATTTTGGTTATTCCTTTCTAAAACTATGTCCTAGTCACACAAGCTTTTATTTGGCCCAAGTCCCTTTAGACACTCTCACATGGTGGTTCCCAGACTTGAGTTCCAGGGAACTGTGACATTGTAAAAGCAATATTGGGATCCAACACAAGTTACCAGTTTAAAATTTCCCAGGTAAAGGCATTTTTAAAAAACTCACCGTTTGTTACCATTGTTTCAAAGAAAAAACATTTTAACAAACAGTTGAATGGAATAAGAGACATCTCATTAAGTTGAAGATAGGTTTATGAAAACCATTACATAAGGAAATATAGATCAGCACAGGTACTAAAGTTCAGCGTTTGGGAACCACATCCTAATTATAGACCATCTCCTAGCATGTTTTACAATTAACTGTGTACTTCCTGGTTTTTATTAGCCTCACTCATAGGAATAAACCTTACTTCAAGTTCTGGGACTACCTTCCTTCATTCTTATTTATGGGCTACAGTGGTGATGATTTCATTGACTCATACTTTTTAAAAAATTACTTTGTTCCCTCTGCATATACTGTAAGCAAGTAACCATTCTACTTTACTGCAAGAAAAAAAAAAAAAACCAACAAGCTAATTCCATTAAGTGCTGAGCAGTTGTAGAATCTAAAGTAACCAAAACCTATAGCAAATTTTATCTTATTTAATAAAGTTTATAGTGATGATGATTAAGTAAAAGTGGCAGGTAGATCACAGAAATAAATAATGAGACTTCTGTTTTTGTCAGGCTGTTGGCCCTTTATGAGTAATGAAGAATGGTCATGGCACATTTTGTCCTAGTATGCACATTTTTATATCCACCATCCTATTTGCACATTTTAAATGACCAAGACCTTAAATCTGGCGGTCCCACATCAAACGTCGCCTCTGTCTTCTTCAGCCAGAGAAAGTGCTTCTTAGGTGCACTTTACTCTGTAATCAAGGACTGCATGGCCAGCAACTCGCTGGCCTGCTTGGTGGTGATAATGCTATCAGCTGGTTGTGGGAGTGGCAGCTCCAGGGAGGGCTTTGCCTCTTCAGCATGGAGGAGGCCTGGGGTAGGTGAGGATAAGGGGAGAACTGGGGGGTTAGCAGTGGAGGGTATTTGGGAGCAGTAACATGTAGGGTAGACTTGAGTTTGAGCAGAGCATACTGCAGGTTCTGTGCACTTGGAAGAGTTTATTTATTACCTAAGTGTCTTTATGTCAGAGGCTGTATAGTGCTGGGAATTACAAAGATAAAAAACAACCTGACTTATCTTTGGGACTCAACCAGTGAGGCTGCCTGTAATAAAGATAAAAGCATGATGCCCGGAGACCCTGGAGGATGGGAAGACAGGCCTAGGGCACTGGGGAAGTCTCACCAAAGAGGGAACATTTAAGCTGTGTCTTAAAGGGAATTAGGACCCACTTGGTGGAAGGGATGGTGAGGGAATGAGGGGCGTTATAGTGTTGGGGTTAAGAACTCAGGTTCTGGAGTCCAGATAGCCATGTAGTTAGGTCAGCCCAGTGTTAGGCAAGTATTATCTGTATGCCTCAGCTTTTCTCACTGGTAAAATAAGGTATAATAATAGCACCTACCTCAAAGAATAGTTATGAGGATTAAATGAGGAACACATTTGAAGTGTTTAGCATATTGCTTGAAGTCAGTGTTAGCTACCATTTTCTTTAGTTTTTTTTTTTTTTGTTTTTTTTTTGTTTGTTTTTTTGGTCAGCATTTTAGGCAGAGGAGAGAGCATAAAACAGAGGAGGAGTTAGGGACTGGGCGAGGGTGGGAGTTGGTAAGGTACTAGCAGAACATAAGGGCACACTGAGCGAAAGTGGAAGGTTTGGTTGGTCTTTGAGTATTCTAAGGAATTTGGATTTCATCTTGTAGAAAACAGTTTAAAAAACTTACTTCACTTGATTTCCATGTTGAGGATCTGATGGAGGGGGGAGAGATTGTTCCCAGTCAAGGCAAGAGGGGTGACTAGAAAATGTAAATTAAGATAGCGATAATAAAGATGGAAAGACTAGATTTTGGAGACACTTCTGAAGTGTAATCCATTAGATAAGATCAGAAAGGAAGGAGTTGTAGGTAAGCCCCAGGCTGGGTGAATGAGTGATGCCATGAGTCAGCATGGGTGTTCAGTGGGTAGAGGAGAGATGTTGAGTACGTAGTATGATGAGGATGGGATCTGAGAGGCTGTACTTTTGCTTTGGACATATTTTATGTGTTTACTGGGCATTAAATATAGCTGGGCAGGTAGAGATAAGGGTCTGGAGCTCAAGAGAGAAGTTTCCCAGACATCAGTTTGTTTACCTCTAGATATGGTCATCTAGGCGATGAGAGTGACAGTGTTTCCTTAGCAGATGTTCAGAAGAGTGGGATGAAAACAGGAAAAAGGGTGCTGCAGGAGAAACCCAGACAGGAAAGAGTTTAGGGAAGTAAAGGATAATCATCAAGGAGTCAGCAGAGATAAGACCTGAATTTGGGTAGTTAGATTGGCCTGGAGGAGCTCAGTGCATCAGATTCAGGGTTCTCTTGAGTCCAGCAGCCTCAGCACATTGTCATCCTGTTTGCCCCTATTGTAACATTGGGAGGTATCCCCATGTGTTTGGGGGTCTTTTTTTCTGTCAATACAGTGAACAGCTGTGGGCCAGAAACTAGTTGTACTAGTTCTATAACCCCAGTACTGTGAGATACAGCAAATGCTCAATGGACTTTTTTTTTTTTTAATTGAAATGTGATTGACATGGGACACCTGGGTGGCTCAGTGGTTGAGCATCTGCCTTTGGCTCAGGACATGATCCTGGAGTCCAGGATTGAGTCCCACATCAGGATCCTTGTCGGGAGCCTGCTTCTCTCTCTTCCTGTGTGTCGCTGCCTCTCTTGTGTGTTTCGTAAATAAATAAATCTTAAAAAAAAGAAATATGGTTGACATACAATGTGTTTTAGGTGTATAACATACTGATTTGACAATTCTGTACATTATGCTATGTTCACCATGATTTGTGTAGCTGCCATCTGTCACCATACAGCATTATTTTAATGTTATTGACTATATTCCCTATGCTGTATATTATACAGTCATTATACCATGACTTACTTATTTTACAACTGAAAGTTTGTGCCTCTTAATCTCCTTCACCTACTTTGGGAACTCCCAACCCCCCCTCCCCCACAACCAATTTGTTCACCATATTTATGATTCTGGTTTTGTTTTGTTTTGTTTTTGGATTCCACATATAGGTAAAATGGGTATTTGTCTTTCTCTGTCTCATACACTTAGTATAAGAGCCTCTAGGCCCATCCACCAATGGCAAGAACTCATTCTTTTTTTTTTTTTTTTTTTAAGATTTTACTTTTAAGTAATCTCTGTACCCAGCACAAGACTCAAACTTAGAACACTGAGATCAGGAATCACATGTGTTACTGACTGAGCTAGCCAGATGCCCAAGATCTCATTCTTTTTTTATAGCTGAGTAATAGTCTACGTTTGTGTATATACCACATCTTCTTTATCCATTCATCTGTCAATGGACACTTAGGTGGCTTCCATATCTTACTTATAGTAAATAATATAATAAATGTAGGGGTGCATATATATGTTTTCAAATTAGTGTTTTGTTTTCTTTGGGTAAAATACCCAGTAGTGGAATTGCTGGATTGTAGAGTATTTCTATTTTTACTTTTTTGAGGAACCTCCATACTGTTTTCCACAGTGGTTGCACCAGTTTACATTCCCAGCAGTTCCCCAGGGTTCCCTGTCCTCCATATCCTCGCCAACACTTGTCATTTCTTGTCTTTTTGATACTAGCTATTCTAACTAATGTAAGATGATACCTCATTGTGGTTTTGATTTGCATTTTTGTGATGGTGAGATATGTTGAGCATCTTGTGTCTGTTTGCCATTTGTATGTTTTCTTTGGAAAAATGTCTATTCAAGTCCTCTGCCTATTTTTAATCCGATATTTAGGTGTGTTTGTTTGTTTGTTTGTCTTTTGTTTTTGTTTTTTTTTGCTTTTCAATGAGCATTTGTTGAATGAATAAATGAATCAAGGATGACTTGGATTAACTCAACAAATACCTATTGAGTGTGAGTGTCCCAAGTGTTTTAATAGCTATACTAGTCTCTAGGTATAAAACAGTAAGCAAAATAGATAAAAATCTCTCCCCATCTAGGCATTACATTCTAAAGGATGATTCAGGTTCAGGGGAAGGAGCAAGTAGAGAGGTAGCGATAGAAAGTATAGAATGAGCTCTGTGTCCTTATCCACAGACTGAGCTTGGCACCCATAGGCATTTGGTACGGTTAGTTGACTTGAACGTGGGAGGGAGAGTCCGAGAGAGAGAGAGAGAGAGAGAGAGAGAGTGTGGGAAGAGATTTGCCACATATATGACAGGTTAGCGTTGGAGAGGGAAAAGTAAATTTGGAAATAGAAGGATATTGAGAGAGTTCCCTTGAGAGACATTTACCTCTGAATGGGAATCACTCCTTTCTCTAAATTAAAAGATGAAGTCTGAGCAGATAAAGGGAGCCTAAACAGAGAAAACATTTGGAAAAGGCTTCCCACCTCCACCACCAATGAAAAGGAAGAAAATCACAAAAAGAAACATCTCCCAGCTTTCAGGGCTCAGCTGAGAGAGAAGATCCTTCATTTGTGATTGCAGTGTTGGCCTTGCAGGCTTTTTCCAGTAAGTCAAAGTGAAGAATGCAGTTGGTTAGGGTTCATCTGAGGCTGAGTGAGGATTGGCCTAGAAAGGTAGTGTGGGATAACCAGGGGTGAAGTCTTCAGGGGATTGCTGGTTGATGTTGGTGAATGTTTGGGAGTCCAGGCCCCATTGGGAGTAGGATAAAAAACGGGTGCGGCAAATGACCAGAGGGTCATGATTAGAGGAGGTGAGAACTTCCATATTACAAGGGAAAGAGGAGTGTGAGGCTGGCATATTCGGTGGAGCACAATGACTCTTGATCTCAGGGTTGTAAGTTCAAGCTCCATGTTGAATGTAGAGATTACTTAAGAAAAAAAAAAATTAAAGAAACAAAGGGGAAACAAAATTATTTGCTGTGTGCTTCCTGTAAGGAATATCAGGCACACTGTTCTAAAAGCCTTGCATACGTTCACTCGTTGAATCTTCATGAAGACCCTTCGAGTTAACTACTGAGAGGATGACTGTCTTGCCCAAAGTTACACAGGTAGGACAGTGGCCTGGGCATCCTTGGCTGCTGCATTTGTGTGTGCTTGAGCACTATGTTCTACTGCCTTAGAGGGAAGCCAGGCATGAAAACTTCTCCAAGGCCATGTTGCTTTGTTATTGCTGGGCCACTCTTCTTCCTGGAAGAAATATTTGGGGTAGCATGGAAGGGTGTAGTCAACTGTTGCCTCCCTTTGTAAAAAAAAAGGTTCTGTATTCTAGGGAACAGTATATTTATGTAGAACTCTCAGTTTTTTCCACCTGCCTTGCTCATGCCCAAACATCCTTTAATAGGAAACAAAGATGATTTCACAATTAGAGAAGACTTTATTTTATTATTTTATTTTTTTTAAGATTTATTTATTTATGATAGACCTAGAGAGAGAGAGAGAGAGAGAGAGAGGCAGAGACACGGGAGGAGGGAGAAGCAGGCTCCATGCCAGGAGCCCGACGTGGGACTCAATCCTGGGGCCTCCAGGATCGCGCCCTGGGCCAAAGGCAGGCGCTATACCGCTGAGCCACCCGGGGATCCCCTAGAGAAGACTTTAAATGCCTATTGGTTTATGAGTTCTCCGAGCTGCAGCACATTTATGCATCCCCCACTAAACTGAGGAGAGCCAGACCAGATTGAGGGATGGAGAGAGACTGAAGAAAAGCTTGGCTGATGTGTAGTGCTTACAAAGTGGGAAATTTGGCCATGTTGCCTGTTGCAGAAATAGTGGTAGTGTCAGCAGGGGTGTGGCAGCAGGTAAGGAGTTTACAGTTCTCAGTTTGACAAACAGAACTGTGTTCTCTTATCAGGGAGAGTCCCTCGTGTTTTAGGTTACATAGGCCCTTCTGGGTAACTAGTTGGACCTCTGTTGGGTGAGGAGTTTAGGTCCCTGGCCCTGAGTCCTCCACCTGTGTCTGAGGTCTGTGACATATCACTCAGAGCTTGGGCTCTTTGACCTTTGCTTGGAGGCTGTTAGGAAGCAAAAGGCTTTGCAAATGAAATGTGTAGACCACTATATCCTTCTCTATGAAGGAGGAGTTGCTTGTGGAAGCAACAGGGTATTGGTAGTACCTCAGCATTTTATTTGCATTCTTTTAATATCTGGCTTTGCTCTTGAGGCAGTTTGAAAGAAATGCCCTTATATCTTCCATCTCTTCCATATAACAAATCTTCATGATTTTAAAAGAAATGACACACCAAAACCACATAATTTTACATGCCAAAAGCTTAGATATTTCAAACATTGAACATACAGAGAAATAGGTCATGTGATATTATTTGCTGGCAATTTTTAGAATCACTCCTGATTCTAGTGTTTTATGTTGAAGCCATGTGTTTGAAATGTTTTACATATTGGGACCTTTGCGGTTCTGTTTGGTTCACTTCTGGGGACTGGCATATTTTTGTCTTTGTCATTTTGGTTTTTTTAAAACACATTGCTAGGCTAGTCATAGTTGTATCACATTATTGACACCTGTGGTGGTTTTGTTTTGTTTTGTTTTCTAAGATTTTATTTATTTATTTAAGAGTGAGAGAGCATGAGTGGAGGGACTGCTAGAGGGGGAGAGACAAGCAGACTGCCCCACTGAGCGGGGAGTCTGACACAGGGCTCGATCCCAGGACCCTGAGATCATGACCTAAGCCAAAATCAAGAGTCATATGCTTAACGGACTGAGTCACCCAGGTGCCCCAACATCTGTGGTTTTGAAAATTGCTTATTACCTCTAGTGGATTTTTAATAACATGATCTTTTTTTGTCAGATATTAAATCTTAATATTTATCCACTGGTATTGACAGAGCTGGTTAGGAAGAAACCAGAGATAACCCTTAGGCTGGGATCAACTGGGGTCTTTAGGACTAGTTGGCATCTTTATTTGGAAGTCAAAATAAAAAATATAGCCTATTTATTTCTCATTCCCCCTGTCCCCCATGAATATCAGTACTATTCTTCTGGGTAAGGGTTAAGTTGGTTGCTCATTTTTAGGTCATGGAACTCTTCTTGCTGTTATTTTTTTCATGTTTCCCTTATTTTGGTCAGGGGCAGTGATAGGGCAGGTAAAATTTAAGAAGGCAGTTAATGATCCATGTTCTTCTATAAGTTCTCTGTAAGGTTCTGTGTGACCAAATTGGAAAACGCTGCTCTGAATGATACCAAGTTTTTCTGTGAGGCTGCGGGTGGGATTGGGGATGGGGGTCATGAACTCCTACTCCTTAAGTACCTGCTATATAGCAAGTACTTCCCATTACCTAATTTAGTTCTCATGACAACCTGATGTGGAGAATGATTTGCTCTTAAGAAAGATGGCATGCCCAAAGCTTGGTAACTGGTCTGAGGCCACATCAAGAACATAGAGGCACTAGGTGCTGTAACTCCAGAACATGTTCTCTTCTTGAGCCTTTGGAAATGCAGTACAGGCTAATTTGTTATCTGGGTGAATCCCTGTTTTGTAAAGCAGAATGTTAAAAGTATGGACTCAAATGATGGGAACTGATGGCTTTATGGGGGAGCCCTTAGCAGTGCATCCATAAAAATAATGAGGGACAGTGGGGCAAGAACTGATGACACACAGAGCATGAAATTTGGGGGCAAATTTCATGTGAAAGGCATTTTCTTTTTGATCAGCATGATAGGTTAACTAAAAAAGAGAAATCACTGAATGATCAAAAACCTGATTTTAGATGATTGATTTAAAAGCCAAACTGATTAATAAAGAGACATTTTAAAAAGCAGTTTAATTTTATCAAGTTTAAGTAGTACTACTTAAAACTGTAGTCAAATAGAGGAGTTATCAAAGCCATAATGAAGAAAATAGAAATCATTTGTAATTAGACAATAATTAAAGGCAAGTACATGCCCAGTGATTTTAAAGTGCTTGAAAACAATTAGTTTTCTTAAGTAGGTTAAACATCTGGGTTACAAGCTTGTTTACACTATTAATTTACTTAACAAACCTGTTCTTCAGAGGTGATGCAAAAGTGAACTTCAGTTTGGCTGTTTGGTTTATAACAAGTTCCAGTTTAATGGATACTATTGTTTAAAAAATATATTTTTAAACATTTAATTTTAAAAAATATTTTTCTCTTCCTCATCTCCTTTCTGAACAATTCAGTCATGAGGAGTATAGGTAGACCGAGAAGGTAGGTGCCCTGGCCAAAGGTGTCACAGCCCAAGTAGGATGAGAAGCCTTCACACAAAGGAGTGGTGTGTTGTATTAGAGCCAAAGAGAGGTGAGAAGGGTATCCACGTAGAGCTGGAGTGGCAGCAGCATTGGGAGATTGGTTAAATACAGAAGGATTGATCAGATAAGTGTGTTAAGGATAATGGGAACCAACAATTCTCACTGTTGGAGAAGAGAGTTATAGATGTTAAAAAGGGGAAAACTATAATAAACTTTGTGATAATAGATTAGAATCAGAATGTTAGTGTGAACTCACGGATTTTATTAAGTATTAATAAATATAGAAATACTACAGATGTAAAATGCATGTATATATATTTACTTTTAAGATTTATTTTTTTATTTTGAGAGAGAGTGAGAGAGCACATGTATGAGCAAGCATGGGGCTGGCAGAGGGAATGGGAGAAAAAGAATCCCAAGCAAACTCCCCACTGAGTGTGGAGCCCTGCATGGGACTTGATTTCACAACCCTGAGATCATGACTTGAGCCGAAATCAAGAGTCAGGTGCTTAACCGACTGAGCCACCTAGGTGCCCCTATATGTATGTATTTATATGTAGTACATGCATACATACATTTCTTAGGTCTTTCCATAAAGAGGAATAGAGTACCTGGGAGCAGCAATACCCCAATAGCAATGAGCAAATCACATGCCCAGACTTTGCCTCAAAATACCATTTTCTAGTAAAAGGGGCCTTAGCTTATTGGAAGAATGGCTGATAATAGGATTAGAGCAGGAAAGTTTACATTGAATTTGGAATATTTTATGCTAGAAAAGGAGACATTTTTATTTTTATTTTTTTAAAGATTTTATTTATTTATTCATGAGAGAGAGAGAGAGGGAGCAGCAGGCTCCATGCAGGGAGCCCGATGTGGGACTCCATCCCGGGTCTCCAGGATCACGCCCTGAGCCTAAGGCAGGCACTAAACCACTGAGCTACCCAGGGATCCCTGCAAAGGAGACATTTTTATAGAATGATGGAGACACTTCAGAAGGATCTAGAAGCCAGTTTGAAGGGGCTCCTACTGGGCCAAATCTGGGATAATTTGATTATCAACATTTAAGATGTCAAAGTCATTGACTAAAACCTGTTGAATAAGAAGAATAAGGGTTTTCATACAATTTCACCTACTTTGCAATGAAACCTATGTATGGACTTATAAATAAATTCAGAGTTCAATGAATAAGTTATTTAAATTTTCAAAGTACCTTCCCACAAAACACCTACTGAATACAAAGAGGAGAAAGAATACAGTGGAGAAGTCTGACAGGCACCACCCTAACCAAGTGATCTGAACCAATCTCACTAGAATGGGACAAATTGAAATTGTATCACATGTTAGGACACAGTGAGAATTCAGCATCACTTCCGTGATACTCGTGCCAAGGTACATGACCTGAATCTAATTATGAGATACATCAGACATACCCAATTTGAGGGACATTCTACAAATTAAATGGCCTGTGATCACCTTCACAAGTGCCAAGTCCAAGCAAAACTGAGGAACCATTTCAAACTGAAAGACACTGAAGGGAAGGTCAACTAAATGCCATGTGTTTCTTAACTGATCCTTTTGCTGTGAAGACTACTGCTGGGGCAGGTGGCAAAACTTGAGTGGGGCCTGAAGATTAAATGGCAGTAATGTATCAGTGCTAATTTTCTGTTTTTGATAGTTGTATTGTAGTTACTTAGAATTTAAAAAATAAAGTATTTGGGAGGATGAAGCATGAGACTGATAACTTACTCTCAGTGGTTCTGGGAGATAGAGTTCTTTCTTTGTATCATATTTGCAACTTTTCTTTAAGTTTGAAATCATTTCAGAATTTAAAAATAATTTAGAAAGTAATATTCTTGCCCAAACATTGAAATCATGAGGAGTGGGGCAGCCCCGGTGGCTCAGCGGTTTAGCACTGCCTTCGGCCCAGGGCATGATCCTGGAGTCCCGGGATCGAGATCGAGTCCTACGTCAGGCTCCCTGCATGGAGCCTGCTTCTCCCTCTGTCTGTGTCTCTGCCTCTCTCTCTCTCTTTCTGTGTCTCTCATGAATAAATGGATAAAATCTTAAAAAAGAAAGAAAGAAAGAAAGAAAGAAAGAAAGAAAGAAAGAAAGAAAGAAAGAAAGAAAGAAATCATGAGGAATATATAAAATTATAATTCCCCCATTTCTCATTTTAAAATCCCTCCCCACTCCCCCTCAGTTCTACTTCCTGTTAAAAACTAATGCTTATTCTTCTAGGCATTCTACTTATGTATATATGGGTGTGTATATAATATATATTGCAGATTATATTGAGTATGATGTGCCGGGCATTCCTCAAAACTACAGTGGTCATCCATCAGAAGGCACAGTCCTTGCCCCCCACTCCCCACCCCCACATTATAACTGCATGATGTTGTGTTATTTGCAGGTATTGTTGTTTTTTTAAGCTCCCAGTCCTGAGAGTCAGTGCAGTGTTGCAGTGGGGGCTTCTGCTCTAAATTTGTGTCCCTCTGGCAACTGAGCAATCTTACTCAACTTTATTGTACCGCAGTTTGTTTGTTTTTCTCTTCTCTTCTCTTCTCTTCTCTTCTCTTCTCTTCTCTTCTCTTCTCTTCTCTTCTCTTTTCTCTCTCCTCTTCCTCTTCCTCTTCCTCTTCCTCTTCCCCTTCCCCTTCCCCTTCCCCTCCCCTCCCCTCCCTTTCTTTTTCTTTTTCTTTTTCTTTTTCTTTTTCTTTTTCTTTTTCTCTTTCTCTTTCTCTTTCTCTTTCTCTTTCTTTCTCTTTTTCTTTCTCTTTTTCTTTTTCTTTCTTTTTCTTTTTTTCTTTTTCTTTTTCTTTTTCTTTTCTTGTACCACAGTCTCTTATCTGCAGATTGGAGAGGTTACTAGTCCCCATCTAAGAGTATTCTCATTTTGAGAACGACAGAACACAAAACATGCAGGGTACCCACAACTTCTGTGTGGCACATAGCAAGCACTCAGTGAACGTTAGCTATTCTGAATATTTAGGTTATTGGTTTTTTATTTTTATAAATACTGCAGGCTTAAAATTGCCTTTAAACATATTCTTGCATACTTAGTTTTGGAAACTTCTAAAAACCTTTGGTGACCTTTCTGCCATGAAGTTTTGCTTTTAGTGGATTTGTTAGAATGATGTAAAAACCCAAATAGAGTGTGGGGAACACTTGTCTGCAGTTCCTTCCTGCATACAGCTGGACCTTAAGCAATGTGAAATATAAAATTTTGGCTTAATTCCAGATTTCTCTCTGCTCAAGTGTTGGTCTGTTAACATTGTTTTTATATGGAAATTTGTTCCTGTTCAAATAATTTTGGAATAGTTAGATGAGTTTTGTCCAAGTTTGAAGAACTCATTTAATGCAAATCACTAAGAAATGTCCAGTTACTTTTGTCTCAAATAGTATAAGCCTAGGAAACATCGTATGTGGTGTTTTGAAAAGTTTGCCTGATTGATTTTGAAAGTCACAGAATTCGTACTTGTTTTAGTTAAGCTAAAGTCACTTAATTTGATGTTTATGTTCCTATATACCCTGCTACAGATGCTGCTTTAAAAACCAAAGTAGGCTTTTAAAACCTCCAAATGACTTTTTTTTTTTTTTTTTGCCTCTGGGAGACCTATTTTACAAATGACCAACTTTCTATTATGAGTTTTTTTTTTTTAATGAGTTTTAACAAGAGTATTTCCACTTGTTACCTTTCACATTTGAAAGAATCAAATGTCTTCTTTTTAGGACATTCTACTTACAGATTGTGCTTTTCCTGCACTCAGTGAAGGAATGAAAATGAACCATTGCTACCTTTGAGTATGTATAGATTCATGTAGGATGAGAGATATGCTTGAAAACTGTGAAGCGGAGGGAGTCTATTTTCCAAAAGGAGACAGTCATTTTTTTAAAGATTAATCTGATACATGTATTGCTTCAAGGTTGTGAACAACCTCTTTCTCAATTTAGGCATAGGTGGCCACACTGTTGGATAATCACCCTCATAGCTTTGTGAAGACCAAAATGTTTCCTCTATATCTCTGGCCCATCTGGATCTCAAGTTCTTGCACATGTATTGATGGAGTCCATACATAGAATGCCTGCTAGATTAGAAATGAGAGTAGACTGGGCGGGGGGTGGGGAGAGGGTGAGTTAAGTGCAGTCTGCCCTTCTGATCATTCATCCAGGAGTTGGTACTGCTTCGTACATCAAAAGTTACAGTCTGTCAACATTACTTCTTTCCATCCTGTCTTTCCTCCACACTCCTGATGTCTTTTCTTGCTAGCCTTTCTCGCCCAGATTTTCACTACCATTTTGACTTAAAGTACTTTTGAATTTAATGAGAGGACTTCAAGGCCCATTTGTTCATTGCTTTAGACTCTGATGAGGACACAATCTGTTTTGAATGGCCTTCAGTTTTGCAGGTTGGCATTTGCTTACTATCAGGTTTTTAAAAATGCTGGCCGCTGATATCAGCCTATCTTAGTAAGTGTAGTAGAGAGAACTAATTATCGGTGTGACAAGATTGTTCAGCAAACTTCACCAATAGCACAAAACAAAGCACATTTTTAGTCCTGAGCTATTGGTGCTTCCCAGCCAGGTGTCAGGGCACTCTAGTGCATCACAAAGACTTCACATGTCACAACATGCCAGGTTTTCCCCCTCTGCCCAGGGTCTGCCTCACCCGCCTTAATGGACTCCCATCAGGATTGCTTCTGGCTGTATGACCCACCTTCCTCTTTCCATCAATCCATGTCCCACCATTTTCCATTCCATAACAGAAGTCAGCTTCATGAGAATACTCTTTGCTTCTACTTTAATCTCTTCCAGGTATGTCATAAGAATGCAAAAATATGTAAGTGTGCAGTAAATAGACAAAATTGGGACGATAGCCCAATAAACTCTTTAATGATTACTTTGATCAGTGCCACTGTGGAAAATCTTTACAGTTAAAATAAGTTCAGTATTTGAGATGAAATTTTGAGATCCGGTGTCTTCTTTCTTTATATAGCCTTAGGTTCAGCCATCAGAACATTCTCATGTGGTAAGGCCTTCTGCTTCTGAGATTTTATGTTTTGTTTTCATTTCCTGCCACATGGCAGGTGCAGCTCAGAAGTACCTCCAGAAAATGCTGAAAATGCTGGCCCCTATCTTTCTGCAGGGTGCAGTGATCCAGAATCCAGAAGGGCTGTTAGTTGAGAGGTAAGAGGCTGGCTAGCCCTGACTTGGCCCCTATCTTGTCTTTGTTGCCCGTTAGGATGGAACTCCCTCCTTTCCTTCCTCAGTTTTCCTTTTTGCCCTCTTTTCACCCATATAGCACTGCCTTCTTTAGCCCTCTACTTCTCACTCTTAGCCTAAACAAAAGGGAAGGAAAGAAAAAGAGAGGAAACATTATAATGCAAAAATTTTGAGCAAAATACTTAACTGTCTTTACCTGTTGCCACATCTCTTTAAGTTTTTAGAGGATATGAATATTTTAGTCTTTTGTGTTTTGTATTTCATAAACCACTGGTACTGTGCTGTCTGTGGGTTATTGGTGATTTAATTATAAGAGGAGGAGGTATGGGGGAGGATCTTTTAATGCAAATTGTGGTTAGTCGTATGAAACTTGAGAGTCTACTGTTAATTCACAGAATAAACATTAGGATGATATGGGAGCACAAGTCCAGTTCTTGTCCTCCTGGTGGAGGATGCTGTGGTTAGTGTCCAGGGCCAGTCATTGCAGAATCCCCTACTGCCACTTTGGTTCCTAGGGACGTGGAACACAGGCAGTGTATATCCTCCCCGCTGTTGACCTGCCCTTTTGCTTCCTCCATTCTACCATATTCAGAAAAACCTTCCAAGTGATTAGCTGGAGTAAATATATGTGTTACAAAGCAGTTTGTGGAACTTGGGTCTCAAATGCTTGCACCACTATTTGTAAGCATGAGGTATCTCTGAATGATAACGTGTAACTGACCTGGTGGCTACCTGGCCTCATTGATGCTCTTTTGTGAGAGTAATTGGCTGCAGAGCAACTGCAGAGCTGCCTGCGGCTATCTCAAAGCTCTGCTATACTTACACCAACCTGCTGTTGTTCTCCCTCTGCTAATGCTGCTGCTTTTTTTATTTTTAATAATTTGCCAATTACTGGGGTTTTGTAGGGATACCAACAGTTCACTGAAATGGGCATAGGGAAAATGCCATTGCTTTTTAATCTTCACTTTCCCTCATCCAATGAAATTATTGATAATAAGACTCTAGTGGTGGTTATATTGAAAATATGGATGCGTTTTTATCTTACCAAACAACACTGTTTAATTTTCCATTTTGAAAACCGCATGCAGGCATATGTAGCAAAGGGCACTTTGCCTAGCATACATTAATTTTGATGATGGTGTTAATTTCAGGTGTATTGCACACATGCGATCTAATAGGCTGATCAGCTGTTCCCAAGCACTCCCAACCACACCTGGAGGGTATTGAACCCTGTTTTGTTTTGTTTCAGTTGGTTGTCTTGTTCTCATAGGGAAAATTGTCAGTGTGTTTTGTTTTGTTCAATGATGTACCCCAAGTGCTTGGAAGAAGTTTAATACATGTTTGTAGATTGTAGAACACAAACAGATGTAATTAAGTAGATGTTATTCACGGATTATTTGTTAACATAAGGTGAAATCATGTTTTTACGCATTAAAACTAAGAATTCTTTGGTATTGACTGGAGGTCAAAGATTATTGGCACTCTGATATGCTGATTCTGTGACTAATACATTAAGAAAGAATTTATACATAAAACAGTACTATAATCACCCAAATCACAAGTTAAGTCAGATGTTGACTTGTCCACAGAAGCAGTAATAACCATCAACCTGGAAGCTTTTTTTTTTTTTTTTAAGATTTTATTTATTTATTCATGAGAAAGATAGAGAAAGAGAGGCAGAGACATAGGCAGAGAGAAGCAGGCTCCATGCAGGGAGCCTGATGTGGTGGGACTCCATCCTGGGACTCCAGGATCACATCCTGAGTGAAAGGCAGGTGCTCAACTGCTGAGCCACCCAGGCGTCCCAACCTGGAAACTTTAGGGTCAGAGTGAGGTCCATTACTGAATCTTAAACGTGAGTCAGTAATTTGAATATTAACATTAAAACATTGAGAATTTCTTTTAAGTAATTGAATAATCTGAAAATTGCCATCATAACAAACAGAAATAATACTAGCTTTTGTGACATTCTCGTTTTACTATATTATTTAGTTATTTATTTATTTAAAAGGTTTTATTTATTTATTCATGAGAGACACAGAGAGAGAGAGGCAGAGACACAGGCACCAGGAGAAGCAGGCTCCATGCAGGGAGCCTGATGTGAAACTGGATCCTGGGACTCCAGGATCACTCCCTGGGGCTGAAGGCAGATGCTCAACTGCTGAGCCACCCAGGTGTCCCTTAGTTCTTTTTTAAATGTAATTATTGAAAGTGTTGAATGTTATCATCTATAGAGTATTTTCTTCTAAATTAATCAGAACAGTTTTGAAACCCTGAATGCAGTGTCAGTGCTATTTTGATTTGGAGAAGCCATCAAGTGAATTTGGATGGCCTAAGGGGATTTTGATTATTAGGAGATAATTCTTCTTGGATTCTAAGGCTAAGGTGGATTTTATTTTATTTTATTTTTAATTTTTTTTTATTTATTTATGATAGTCACAGAGAGAGAGAGAGAGAGAGAGAGAGGCAGAGACATAGGCAGAGGGAGAAGCAGGCTCCATGCAACGGGAGCCCGACGTGGGACTCGATCCCGGGTCTCCCGGATCGCGCCCTGGGCCAAAGGCGGGCACCAAACCGCTGCGCCACCCAGGGATCCCCATAAGGTGGATTTTATTCTCATCTACCACAATATGGGGACAATACAATGGTATTTAAGAAATTATGCAATGGAACCAAATACTGATTATTATTCCCAGAGCTACCTCATTGGGTCCTTACTGCTTTAAGCCAGTTTCCTGTAGAATGAGGCTAATAGAATTTACCTCAGAGGTTTAAGGATTACATAATTTAGGGCAGTATCCAACATATAATGAGCACTGAAATAGTATTATTTCAGTTCAGATATTAATATGATTATTAAAATGTCTGATTTCTGCATGTGATGCCCAGTTAAGAGGTTACTGGGCATAAGTATATGTTTAGGAGCTGTTTCTAAAGATCAGTGTTTCATCTTTTTTATTTAAATGAGTCCCGATTTAAGAATACAGTTTTTTGAAGTATCGTTAGAGTAGCAATAGAAAATAACTTTGGGTCTAAATCTAACAAGGCCTCCGTGGAAGAAAATGTTAGGAGACATCAAAATAAGATCTAAATAAGCATAGAGTTCTGTCATGACCATGGTAAAAAGGCTCAGTAATTTAAAGGTGTCATTTCTCTTCAGATAGGCATTTAAATTCAAAGGAATTCCAATAAAAATCATAGTAATTTTTTTCTGAAACTTAATAAGCTGATTTTAAAAATGTATATGAAAGAGAGAAAAACAGAAATACCAAGAGGACTTACCCTACCCATGAATTAACACAAAGCTGTAGAATTAAGGCAGTGTGGTATAACTGTAGGGATAGAGATCCTTGCAGTACATCAAGAGTAAAAAGCCTAGATTCAGACCACTGCATGTACATAGAATCTGTGATAGAACTGGTCTTACCAGTCAGTGGGGAAAGATGATGTTTGACGCTGCAGATTAGCAGAGAGGATGAGCTCTTCAAGAGGTGTTGGGATGCTCTATATGATTATATTAGTCTCTGGGGGCTGCCATAACAAAGTATCACAAACTGGGTGACTTGTAACAACAGAAATTTACACTCTCAAAGTTCTGGAGGCTGGAAGTCCAAAATGAAGGTATTGGCAGGGTCGGGCTCTCTCTAGAAGGCACTAGGGTGGAGTCTTTCCTTGTCTCTTCCTAGCTTCTGGTGTTTGCTGGCAATACTTGAGGTTTCTTGGCTTGTCGCCATAACACTGTAGTTTCTGTCTCCATTTTCCTTTTTCTTTTTTCTTTCTTTCTTTTTTTTTTTTTTTTAGATTTTATTTATTTATTCATGAGAGACACAGAGAGAGAGAGAGAGAGAGAGGCAGAGACAGAGGCAGAGGCAGAGGGAGAAGCAGGCTTCATGCAGGGAGCCTGACACGGGACTCAATCCCCGGTCTCCAGGATCACACCCTGGGCTGAAGGTGGCACTAAACCCCTGAGCCACGTGGGCTGCCCTCTGCCTCCATTTTCATATGATCATTTTCCCCCTGTGTGTAAGGATCAAATCAGACACACTATATACAAAAATAAATACCAGATGAATACCAGATGGTGCATATGAATATGAAAAGATTTAATACTTATAGAAAAATATAGGAGGATATTTGTGATCTTGGGATGGGGATGTTTACACATGGTACAAAAACACAAATCAAGAATGAAAAAAGTTGTTGCATTTATGTTTTTTGTAATTAGGAACCTATAACATTAAATAACACTGTAATGAAATTATCTAAGGGAAATTATTTTCAGCACATATTATCAAGAAAGATTTTGTATCCAGAATTCATAAAGAACTATTACAAATTGATAAGAAAAAGACCTAGCAGAAAAATAAAAAAATGAATTTCACGGTAGAAAAAACCTAAATGGCCAATAAATGTAGGGGGGAATCCAATGTAATTAGTAATCAAGGAAATGCAAGTTAAACCACAATGAGATACCATTTTGTACTCCTCAAATTAGCAAAAACTAAAAGATTGGAAACTACTGTACCAAGAATTGGTAAGGATATTGGGGCAACAATATCTCACTCTTCTAGGGGGAGTGTAAATTATAGTAATCACTTTGGAAAACAATGTAACAGTATGCAGTGAAGTTGGAAAATATGGACATTGGGTGACCCAGCAGTTTGAGTTATCTGCATCACTGAAGAACTCTTGTGTATATGCTTGTATAGGAGGCAAGTACCTGGATGTTTACAGCAGCAACGTGTGTAATAGTACAAATTGGAGACATAAATGTCCATCAAAAAGAGAATGAATAAATACGTTGTGGTTCATTAACAATGAAACTCTGTACAGCCTTTACATGAATGAACAGTAATAAAACAAATTAATTTCAGGAACATAGTATTAAGTGAGAAAGGCAAGTCATAGAAGAATAAAGCAGTCCAAATCCATTTATAAAAGTATATAAAACAAAAAAAATATGTTGTTCAGGCTACAAAGCGTCGTGTGGTAAAGCAAGGGGATGACAGGCATTTAGTTGAGGGTGGTTAACTCATAGGGTAGGAAGGTGTGGAATCATAGAGGTATATAGGGATCTCTGGGTACTGGGAATGTTCTTTTCTTTAACTGAGTGGTGGGTACATGGGTATCCTTCTATATGCTGTATGCACTAAATAGTTAACAATAAAAACTTTTTAAAAACTACCCCCAGAAGTTTTATTGTTTTTAAGAACGGAAAAATAACAGAAATGTCAAGTCTTCATCCAAAAAGTAACTCAAGTGCTGAATACTTATTTTTACATGTGTTTTGAATTCTTTGTAGATGAGAGATGCTTGAAACAGAGAGAAGGGAAAGCAGGCCCAGTGATTTTTGTTTGTCCCATGACTTTGGCATTAGGAAAGCTTGTGCTGCTGCCGACGTGACATTTTGTCCCAAGAGCTGGTGGAAGGGGGTTTTGGAGGCATGTGAGAGCATATTCACACGTTTAGCAAAGCAACAATATGCCCGTCTCCTTTTTGTTTTCTTTTTTCCTGGCATCTAAGTAATTGAGCCAGATGGAAAAATGTTTCTTTCCCACATTAGGTTCTCTTTCAGCGCGTCAGCCATTAAATTTTACTGTCCCTAATCTCCTGTTGATAAGACTTCAAAATGTGAGGAGCTAAGAGAGCCCCAGTTTATTCTAGTCAAAGCTGATCGAAGCCTTCCTTTAGAACGTCCACTTTCCCCCTAAGTTCTCCAGCATGGAAGCTATAAAGATAGCTTGCATTGACCCCTTTCTATTCAAATCATATACTTAATAGAGAGTAAGAAGAAAATAAATGAATCCAACTTTCCTTTCTTCTAGCCTGTTTGGGCATATAGTCATCTGGCGAGAGAAAAAAGCCCAAACCCTAATCTTACCAGAACAGTAGGGAAAATTTAGTATTAAGCAAAAGAAAAGAAATAAATTAGGAACTTGGGCTTGGGTGGCACCTGGGTGGCTCAGTGGTTGAGCATCTGCCTTTGGCTCAGGTCGCGATCCGGGGTCCTGGGATCAAGTCCCGCATTGGGCTCCCCACAGGGACCCTGCTTCTCCCTCTGCTGTGTCTCTGCCTCTCTCCAGGTGTCTCTCATGAATAAACAAATAAGTAACACTTAAAAAAAAAAAAAAGAACTTGGGCTTGGGCATCAGACAGACGTAGGTTTAAGGCTCAGCTCTGCCACTTACTATGTGTAGATCTTTGTAATTTACTTGAAGTCTCTCACTTTAAAATGGGAATCATCATAGTCCCACAGGCATTAAGGATTGAAAGACTAATATATCTAAAGCACCTGATCGTCATTCTTGTTCTAGGACTGGCCCTAATTTTCATATAAAAAGCAGGGACCAGATATTCCTCCTGCCTTCCTGGCTGCCCCTCAGGTTTCACAGGGCATGTCATCTTTTCCTGCCATTCAAGTGGTTATATGAACATGGGCAGATCACAGAAAATCTTTGAAATGGTTGCTTCAACTATAACGGAGATGGCAATATCTGTGTGACAATTTCCCTATGCAGATCAAACAGTCAAGTGAGATGAGACAGCAGACATGGAGATGCCCTGTCCTCTGTGACATACTGTGGGGACATAGGCGCTGATAATTGTTCTCCCTACCTAACACTTAGCACCGTTCCCTGTCCCCCACCCCAGCAAGCCTGTTGTCTGTGGAACTCACAGTTTGATCTTTATGAGGTAGCTTTGAAGGTGTGTGTGCTTGTACAGTCGTTACTTAAAATTGGTAAGGGAGTTTGTGGGTCCATTTCCTCTTCCAAATATATTGAGAACTGCTAGCACTTTGGTCAAAATTATTTTCTCTAGCATATTTGTCTGGCAATGGCTGGTTTAGGGGTTAAAGTGGGCAGTGGTTAAAAAGGGTAAATGAGTCAGACACTCCCTCTTTGCTGCAGTAGAGGCAGTGTTCGAGTTGTAAATAAAGAGGAGGATTGGGAACTGTTAACATACTGTTGATAACAAATGTCCTTTCATAGGCATCTTTCTTAGGCCTTAACTCAATTAATTATAAGGAAGATATAATAATTTTATGTGCTGTGATTTGCTAAGATTTATATCATCCTTGGCTTTGTCCTTTGCCATCCTCTCTTCATGTTCCCTGGATAAGCTCATTACTCCTGGGACTCAGGCTTCCATCTTGGCACTTTACGGCTCCTGACTCCTGTTACATCTTAACCTCTCCTGTGATATGTTTCCAAGCTCTTACTCAACAGGTCAGTCTGGGTGCCCCATGGGCACACAGGTTTTACCACATCTCAGCCTGAACTCGGGCTCTCCTTTTTACTTCCCTCTGCCCCAGACTTCTGCTCTTCCTCCTCTGTGCTCTCTCTTGATTGAGAGCCCAGTCTTGATCAGTCACCCTAGTCTAGGAACCTGGAAACCATCCTAGACCACGATCCCTAAACCTCAGAACTGACACTCTCGAGGCCAGATAATACTTTGCTGTAGGGGCCAGTCTCATGCGTTGTTTGATGTTGAGCAGCATTCTTGGCCCCCACCCACCACATGCCAGTAGCTCCCTGTCCCTTCAGTTTGACAATCAAATATGGTTCCACACATTTCACAGATGTCCCCTGGTGGGGAAAACTACCTCCTTTGAAAATGACTGTCTTAGACATTTCTTTTTCTCTTCTCTTTTTTGTTTGGTCAGTCACTAAGCCTTTTTGATTATTGCTCCCTGAATATCTTTCTGAGATTTCCTCTTTCCTCTTTATTCTCATCGTGCCTGCCTTAGATCAGGTGCTTTTCTCTTGCCTGAACTATTTTAGTAGTCCTAATAACACCACCTGCATCAAGTACCTGACGTGCATAAGATGGTCTGGTTGGTGCTTTCATGTGTGCTATGGAATCCTTACCACAAACTTTTTGTGGGTCTCTTGAGTTGCTGGCAACCTCAGCCTAGTACAAACCTTTAACCAATAGAGGAACTTACTGGCTGTGTTACTGGGAAGCCCAGGGCTCCACCCTTTACTGTATCTATGTTGTGCTTTGCTTCAGCCCAACAGGCTCTCCCCACAGGGCAGCCGGAGGCCCTGGCAACTCTGAGCCTGCCTTGTCCTTGTAGCCCTCCTTCCCGGAGAGGACAGCAGGAGTTGTTGTCAGGAGCGCTCTGGCAGCTGTCCTCAAGAGAGACCAGTCCCTCCCCACCAACAAAATGTGTAAAGAGAGACCCCCTTTCACATGAAGGAAACAGAGAGGGGGACCTGTGTCCAGGGTTGTGTGCTGGGTGGAGCTTGCAGGGCTCTGATTCGAGAGCCTCGGGTCTTTCCCGTACTGTATGCTGCCTCCTGACTCACCTGTCCTTCTGTCTGTCTCTTCTCCTGCCAGGTAGCCTTCCTCCACATGGAAAGCTAGCTTTCTGAAATGGAAATGTGGTTGTTTAATTACTTCGTTTACCAGATTGCTTCAACAGTCCCTCACCAAGATAAAGTCCAAATTTAGCCTAAGAGACAAAGCCCTTTGTACTAGCCCTGCTTATCTCAGCCTTATCTCCTGTCATTTCCCTCTTTGTACTTAAGGCTCCAGCGGCCCACTGCCTCAGATTGTCATGCTTCTGCAGTTTCCTCAGTCTAGTGGAGTGGTCAAGATCACTGGGGAAACAGATAGACCTGTGTTTGAATCTTGGTTCTCCCACCTACTAGCTCTGTGACCTTGGACCCTGCCTGGAACACCCAGATCACCTTGTCCCCCTAACTGAAGTCTGTTCTCTAAGGCTCTGAGCATTGAGCATGGTCCTTGCTGAAGAGGCTTTTTTGGCTTCTTAATGCCTTCCCCAATGTCACTGTCCCATTCTTAGTCTCTGCACATACTACTGTTGGCACTTTCATTAGTATCCTAATTGCCAGCATTGATGATTTTTTTAAAAGCATACCTCTGGGTACAGATTAGCTTGGGGTTTTTATGGCCTTTGGGTATGGACATAGGCCAAGGTTGTGGTCTCTGTGTGTACTGGGTTTCTACATGCTTCCAGCATGTATCAGCTTCCCTTGTGGCTGTAGCTTTGCTCCTGCCTGTGTGCCTTGCCTTTCACCCGCTGGGTATTTCTCATTTCTTTTAAAAATAGTCATTAGCAGTGCTATCCAGTAGAACTTTCTGCAGTGATAGAAATACTCTGTACCTACACTGTCCTGTGTGGTGCCCAGTAGCCACATGTGGCTCTTGAACATTTGAAATGTGTCTGAGAAATTAATTTTTACATTTTATTTCATTTTAGTCAATGTAAATTGCCACATGTAGCTAGTGGCCACCATATTAGACAGCTTGGGTCTTAACTGTTGTTAATTATAGCTTAACCCTTCCTATTAAATGAGATTATATCTTCTCTCATTTGTACTTTCCGATATTTTCCTTCTGCTCTATGGAAAACTGTTATATACTTCAAGCCTGCTGTATCTAGAATAATAAACCTGTGTTAAAATTGAAGAAAGAAAAATAAATAAATAAAATTGAAGAAAGTATTTAATGCCATTGAACCTAAAAATAGTTAAAATGGTGAATTCTATGTCACGTATAATTTTTCACAATAAAAAAGAGGCCAAATAAATAAAATCTTAAAAAAGAGAGAGAGAGTGCCGGCATGGTCAAGGGACACAAAGCCTACAGTGACGAGCATCAAGGAGGTTTTGCTGAGGAGGCAGCACCCTGAGTCTGAAAGGTATGAGCAGTAGTCCAGGGGAAGGAGATGAAGAGTAGCTTCCTGCACTGGACCTGGAGAGGCTAGAGAGCAAGCAGGTGCTTGCTTGAAGAGCTTCGAATGGTAGGCTCCGGAAATGAGGCTGGGTCTGGAAAGTCATGGAGTGATTTTAAGCAAGCAAAGGCATGTTTGGATTTCATTTTCATAAAAATCACTCTGGCTGATCTGTGAAAAACCTATCAGAGGGTGGCAAAGTTGGATCATGGGAGACATAATCAGGCTAATACCAATCACAGGGATAATAATAGCAGCTAACATTCAGTGTTGCAGTGATTCAAGAGGAGAAGATGAGAGAGCCTGGGAGTGCAGGGATCATATGACTAGTATATGGTGGAGTTATGGTGCCATTTCTTCCTTGAAAATGAGATTTCCTTATCTGGAGAGGTCTTTTTTACGCACTTTGCAGTGCATTACTATATAGGAATAGCTAACCCAAAGCCAACTGAGATACCACATTCTTTAATTGCTCTTTAAATGTGGAAGAAAATTCAATTCATATGACAGATAATGATAGAGTAATATATAAGCTCTTTACGTTAAAAATAACACAGTGAAGGATTGGTAGGGGAGAGATGGTTTGTGGCTGTGATAGGGTAGCATGAGGATTCTCATAGTGGAACTGTTCTGTACCTTGACTGTGGTTTGGTGGTTGTACGAATCCACATACGGCAAATGACAGAACTAAAGATGCACACACACAAATGAGTACATATAAAATGGTAAAATCTGAGTAAGATAGGTGGATTACATCAGTGCCAGTTTCCTCTTTGTGATACAGTACCGTAATCATGTAAGATTTGCCACTGGAAGAAACTGAGTGAGTAGTATACAGGATCTCTGTGTGTGAATCTATAGTTCTCGAAATAAAAAGTTAAAACAAATTTAAAAAATGGAGTAAAGCAAGTCCCTCTTAGAGCTCTTGGTTTTCAGTATTTCCCTTTCATCTGGTGTCTTCAGTAATAATTTTCTACAGAAATAACTTGTTTTGATTAAATTTGGCATATTGGTAAAGAATATTAGCTGTTTTGTCAATTCTGAGATACACATACTTTTCTTCACTCTCTAACACCTTTGAAATATGGATGCATCTTAGAATTCATGGACACTTAGCACTGAGTGCGTCTAGTTGGTGCCAGTTTTTCTTAGCAGCACCTAGAATACCAGTGTGTCTTAAGGATTGCTGGTATCCGAGATTTAATACCTTTGGTGAGTCATCCAGCTGTGTTGGAAAAGACCAGTGGCTGGTGCAGAGTTATGTTAGGCACTTTTTTTTGGGTGGTCTATCAGTTATTAAGTGTGTGTTTCTCAGCTCCAAGCTCACCCTTCTCTGCTCTTGGCTTTCTCCCACCCACTTCTGGCTCTGTTAGGCATCGTCAGTAGGGGTGTGTGAGGGCCACTGTGGGGCCAGAGGAGGAAGGAAGAACTGGCTTCTTCCTGTCTGTTTCCTCTTCCCAAGAGGGTTACTTGAGCAATACTGCTTTGCTCCAGCAGCAACAGCTCCTTTCCTGTGGTGGCAGCTGAATTCATTTCCCAGTTTTTCTGATACTGCAGGGCTGGCTATCTTGCACCTCCCGGGGCACAGGCACCCCACCAAAGCCCCCCTACTAAGAGGTCCCTGGCAGAACTTTTTCCCTTTGTTCCCCAACCTATGGCAGCTGCTCTCTGTGTCTCTTTCTTTTTGATTTTGAAGTGACTAGTCAATAATTTTATACCTAGTTAACCATTCTTTATATTAAAACCTCTCTGTTAAAAAAATAAAATAAAATAAAAAAATAAAACCTCTCTGTTAAAATGGTGAGTGTGGTCTTTCTTCTGCGTAGACCTGGACTGTGCTAGTAAAGTTAAAAGACCCAGCAGTATGTGCGTGGACTGCACCCAAGCTTTGCTCGTGCACGTTCCATTCTCTGCTTCCATTTGACCTTTTTGAAATAGAAATCTCATATTTCCACTTAAACCCAGCAATAGATTCCAATGCTCTGCGGAAAAAGAAACTTGTTCACAGGGCCTGCAGGGCCATGGCTGGGCAGGCTCATCTGCTACTCCATCCCCTCTCACACTCCACTTCCTCTGTCACACTGGTCTCATTTCAGTTCCTCAACAGCCAGGTTTTTTCCTGCTTCAGAGCCTTTGCCAATGCTGTTCCCTCTGCTTAGACCATTTCCTCCTCCTACCCCCTGTGTCCTTAGCACCTCCTTCCTTTAGTCTCGGTTGAATTAGAACTTCCACAGGGGTGCTCTCCCTCCCTAACAGGTCTGCACCCCCAGTACATGCACACACAGTGCTACGTGCCCCTTCCAGCACCTACCACAGCCTTATGGATGTTTCTGAGTTTCTCTAATGAAGGTCTCTTTCCCCAACTACGCCTGGCTTCCTGAGGGCAGGACTAAGTCCATGTTGGGTTTTTTTCTTTTCTTTTTTTACTGTGTGTCCTCAGTGCCTAGCACATTGCGTATGCTCAGTGAATAGTTGCTGAATGAACAGGGATATTGTAAGATAGATATTTGTTGAGTGTAGAAAGAGACCACTTGTTGGTAACTTAATGGTGAATCAATTTTTATTATAAGGTAAAAATGTTTAAGAAAGTGAGTTAGGGGGATCCCTGGGTGGCTCAGCGGTTTGGCGCCTGCCTTTGGCCCAGGGTGCGATCCTGGAGTCCCAGGATCGAGTCCCACATCAGGCTCCCGGCATGGAGCCTGCTTCTCCCTCTCCTTGTGTCTCTGCCTCTCTCTCTGCCCCTCTCTCTTTCTCTCTCTCTCTATCATAAATAAATAAATAAATCTTTAAAAAAAAAGAAAGAAAGAAAGAGAGTTAGGTTTCTATGAGTCTTGCTGTGAGTTAGATTACTTCAGTAAAAATACTAACAAGGAACCAAACTATGAGAAAAGATTTACCTTTTTTTTTTTTTTGGGGGAGAGAAAGCATGTGTGAGCAGTGGGGGGAGAGGGAAAGAGGGGGTCTTTTTTTTTTTAAGATTTTATTTATTTGAGAGAGAGTGGGGTGGAGAGGGAAGGGCAGAGGAAGAGGGGGAGAGAGTCTTGAGATCATGACCTGAGCTGAAATCAAGAGTTGGACGCTCAACCAACTGAACCACTGAGGCACCTCAAGATTCACTTATTAAGCTGGAAGTTATGATATGTTAGATTGCTCCGTTCTGTAATATTTGGAAGAAGAGGATGTGAAAACCCCTTTGAAGCCTAATTCCTATTGCGGTTTCTGTATGGCCACCCCTTCCTTAAAAGACAAACATGAAATTATCCCACTTTCTTTCTTTGAGTTGCCATTAGTCTCAAATTGGAGATTTTACCACAACATGAACATTCTAAAACTTTCTCCTAATTCACTACAGTGCCTTTGCCTGCCTTTCTGCCAGGTCGTCCCAAGCTCACATTTGCACGGGTGAATCTTCCCTTAGCGAGGTATACCCCACACACGTCCGTTCTGGGAGCCCATTAGCATATACTGTGAAAATTCCTTTGGACTGTGGAAGCATTTTCTTGACTGCTTCTTGTCTTCTGTAACTGCATTATTGGCATCTACCTTTTTGTAGTTAACAATAAAAAGTAGCGCCTTTTTCTTGATACTTGTGCCACATAGTACTTTCCAAATTATTCTTTTATTGAAATTAGATTTTGCCAGTGCTCTAAATTCACCATAAAATGTTAGGGCCGAAGGGAACTTGACATCACCTAGCCCAGTTCCCTCTCAGAGGTATGACCCAGAGCCAGGTGAGTGGCCTCCCCAGAGCCCTAGACACCCTGCCTCATATGTCAGTGCCAGTGAGGGCTGTGAACCTACTGTGCACAAGGCAGTGTCAGGAAAGAATGCACAGTGTGACTACATCGTTTTTTTCTAAGCCAGTCCTCTGGAACTTAACACATCCAAATCATTGTTGCTATAAGAAAGCAGACCACAGCTGGGTTCCTGGGTGGCTCAGGGTGGCTCAGTGAGTTAAGTGTCCAGCTCTTGATTTTGGCTCAGATCACAATCTGAGTCCTGAGATGAAGCCCTGCGTCGGGCTCCATGCTTATCGGGGAATCTGCTTGAAGATTCTCTCCCCTCACTCGTGCATTCTCCCTGTTTTTCTCTCTCTCAAATAAATAAATCTTTTTAAAAATCCTATTACATAGTACCTTATTGATTACTAAGTGATAGTGAAGAGTAGAATGCAGAGCAGGAGGGGAGGTGCTGCCAGCAAAGTCTTTGCAGGCCAGAGACAAGTTAGCTACAGGTGCAGGTGGATGGACATCCACTTTATTTCTTTGTTTTAACAAGCATTCTTTGAATGCCATTCCTGGATCAAGCATGGCTGGCACAGGGGGGCCGGAGGGAAGGCATGCTGTGTCAGAGGTGGCAGTGGGTTGTGGTAACTAGAAGTGAGGGTTTGTACAAGGGGGTGTTGTAGAGGAGACAGGGATGTAAGTTCAAGCCACGTGAACAGCAGGCTTTAGGAACCAGGCTCAGGAGTGGAGGCTTGATCCTGATGGGTAGGGCAAGTTCATTGTCCAAACTGGGACACTTTTAAAGAGCAACACTCAACCTCCTAAGACTTCCGGGAAACAGGTTTGCCTAGCTCTTGAGTTTTCAGGCTGATCTGGGCAGGTGACATCATCTATACCCACAGAAGAGTTAAAGTTGCTGTCAGAGGCAAAAATCTGATTAAAAGTCAAATGAACTTTGTTACAATTACCCCACTGTGTAGAAAGTATGTGTTTACCACTTCCTCTCCCTGGAAGACTAGGCAGAAGCCATTGAAAGTAGAGCCTGTGTCTAGATCCCCTCCATATCCCCAGGGTGAGGATAATGCCTGGCGCTTAGTAGAAAAGTCAGTATTTGCTCAGAAAGATGACTAAGTGCTCTGGGCCTTCAGGAGTCCTTCCATTGAATCTAATGGGAAGGGCGAGGGGAGGGCCCGTGAAGGAGCAAGAACAGCATTTCTGGGGGCTGGGGGGTTAACCTAAGTAGAGGACCAGGCCTGGGAATGTGGACAGAAGGCTGGAGGTGCTTTGGGGCACTCCCCTGCCCCCAGGAGACCCTCTTCTACCCGCCCTTCACCCTGCAGACTGGGGCTGAGTACATTGGTGTCAGGAGTAGCCACATAGACCTTCTCACCTTGCCTTTTGAGCTGGTTCTTCCCTGTCCCTGGCTCGCTCCCCCCACACTCCACACCCTCCATGGCTTTTTTTCACCATTCAGGCCCCAGATGTCCCTTCTTCAGAAGCCTGCCTTCTCGTTTTCCAAAAGAACCCATTCTCTGCCCTGTCCCATTACTCTGTCTACTTAATTTTCTTCACGGTGTTGATAATTGCTAAAATCCTCTTACTTGTCCATCTGCTGGTGTACTGTTGTTTCCCTCACTGGAGTATAAGCTCCATTTCTGTCTTTTTCTCCTGTATGCTGAGTGCCCAGAACCAGGCATATGCTAGGGGGGACACAATGTGAATACAGGGGGGGCTATATTACAGAGAGAGACCCTTTGTTTTTAAAAAATCAACTGTTAACTTAGGTACTTGTTTAGCAACAAATTGTGATACAGCTTACAACGGACATCATTGAGAAGCTGCCACCATAGGGCATCCAGCATGCCTGAGCCTGAATGCTGTGACCTCCTGATCTCTGCCTCTCTCTACTGGTTACTTGTGGGTGATGGAATGTATAGTAGGCAATCCTTGTTGAAGGATGCCCAAAATCTTGATAGCCATTGACAGACCACAGGGATCCTGGAACCAAAGCCAAAATCCTGAGTATGAGCAGGAGCTAAGATTTAGAGTATGCCAGTGGGTATGTGTTCAGCTGTGATTTCTCTACCTTCGAGGGAGGGGTGGAGGTTTGCACCCCCTCCCCTTCATCCCCTCCCACCTACTGGGGAGCCTTTGTCATTCTGTCAGCTTTAGAGTGACTTAGAAGAGGGAGGAAGAGACGCTTCGAATCTACCCTGCTGGAGGCAGTGAATAGTTTTGTGAGTATGTGTGCATACAACTTCTTGTTCAAGTGTTTGCTTAAATCATTTTATCTTCCTGGAAATATTTTTTACCTTTTGGTTAGCACCTTTAAGGCTTGGTTGTGGTGTTCACTGTTTCATGTCCCTTTTCCTTTCATCTTTTTTTTTTTTTTTAAACAAAAGATGCACATACAACAGTGCAAAGCTTAATTGCGGAAACCTCAAGTTGGCCAAAAGGATTGGCAGGCATTGTGAACACGCTCTCTTTCTTCACTTTCTCTTCCCTTTTAAAGGCTTTGTTTTAGGAAAAGGGAAATTGGTGTGTTTGGAGAGCAGTTGTTAGCTTTTCAAGACTGGACTCGTTGGTCTAATTTGGTAAAGGCCCAGAGCATGTCAAATAAAATGAATGAAAAAGGTAAAGCTAAGGCAGGCATGTAGGGGAAAGCGAACTGTAAATTTTAACTCAAAAGCCCCACCTAATATGCTTTTAGCACAAAGGTCTGGCTGTTTCTGGGAAGCTTTAGGTTTCCCGATGATGGTGGAATCCCTCTAAGGTGTCCCTTTTCCTGCCCTTCTTGCCTCATGCACCACCACTCCCAGGTCTGTTGACACTTCTGTCCTGTGTTCCAGAAGATTTCTAGGTCTTCCTGTGACACACTATAGCATGTAGTTTCCTTCTCTTAGGTGTGTGAACTATTTGACAGTAGTTTTTACCTCTATTCCACGTCAAGTCTCCAGTGTCCAGACAATGTTTCAGGAGGCATGTTCCTATTCCATTTGCGTGCTCAGAAAATCGATAAATACAAACTTGTTTTAGTTGCTAGTTTTCTCTTGCAGATAGTACACTTAAGTGAAGATTTTGGCTAACTTCTTACCCTGTTTATTGACTCCTGTCTACTTTCCCGCTGCCCCTTTCTCTAAGGTTCCCACTGGACATTCTGCCCAAAACTGTCCTCACTCTAGGTTGTTTGGCATATGTGGAGTCCATATAAGGGGTGATTTAGGGAGGATTTCAATGACTAGTGTCCTAAAGTTAAGGTATCCTGCCCTGTCCATCTCTTTTCCCATTTTAAGGTGTAGCCAGGAAGTGGGATGACTCATACCTCATAATCCAGGCACTCTCAGCCCCAGGAGAAGTGGAGGAAAAAAACTGCTACTCTTTGGAGTTTCCCCTGACCCCCTCTTATATTCTGTGTTCATGCCCTCATAGCCCCCTCGTAGAGGTAAAATTAGGGAGTCCCTGAAACCTCTTAGTTGTCCATTTGCAGCTTGTTGCTGAGGATTTTGTTCTACTCTATGCTTGATCTGGGCAGCCTGCATGCCCATGTGTGGTGGGCGGTACACTTCCCTGTCTGCCACCACACAGAATGCAGAGGTGTCAGCAATAAGAAAGAGGTTTACAGGGAATGGGGAGCCGACCCAGGGGAAATTCCTTGGCTATTTGAAAGCCTTGATTAGAACCAAAAGAAAGAGAGGGGATTTGCATTCCATGTGTGGGAGCACTTGAGCCAGGGAAGCGGAGAGGAATGAGGCTTGTCTGGGAGAAGAGGGTTCTCACAAAAGAATCAGAGCTCCTGTGGCGACCCCTAACAGTGTGATCTTCTAAACTCAGGATAGCATCATTGCGTTGACTATGTATTTGACTCCCAGATCCATTTCATATTGTTTATTCAAGTAAAATAGATTATTGGATTTTTTTTAAGATTTTATTTTTAAGTAATCTCTGTACCTAATGTGGGGCTCAAACTCACAACCCTGAGATTAAGAGACACATACTCCACCAGCCAAGCCAGCCAGGTGCCTTGTTTATTGGGTTTTATGCAGTTGTAAAAATAACATGCTAAAAAAAAAAAAAGGAAAAGGAGGTGTTTGGGTGGCTCAGTCAGTTGAGCCATCCTACTTGTTTCAGCTCAGGGCATGATCTCAGGGTCCTGGGATGGAGCCTTTTGTAGGGCTCTGCACTTAGCAGAGAGTCTTCTTTAGGATTTCTCTCCCTCTGCCCCCCCCCCCTTCTCTTGCTCTCTCTCTCTGAAATAAATAAATAAACCTTAAAAAAAAAAAAAAGGAAAAAGGCAAACCAGAAAACAGATTTTGAACTATAGAGAATGAACTGATGGTCACCTGAAGGGGGAGGGAAGGGAGGGGTGGGTAAAATAGGTGTTGGGGATTAAAGGAGGGCACTTGTCCCAGTGAGTATCTGGTGATATACGGAAGTGTTGAGTCACTGTGTTGTACAGGTGAAATTAATAGTAAACTGAACTAACTGGAATTAAATAAAAACTTTTTTAAAAAAGAAAAAAGGTTATAAGAAATAATCTTGGGATGCCCAGGTGGCTCAGCAGTTTAGCGCCTGCCTTTGGCCCGGGCCGTGGTCCTAGAGTCCTGGGATCAAGTCCTGCACCAGGGTCCCTGTGTGGAGCCTGCTTCTCCCTCTCCCTGTGTCTCTGCCTCTCTCTGTGTCTCTCATGAATAAATAAATAAAAGCTTAAAAAAAAAAAGAAATAATCTTGTATATCCTTTACCATCTACCCTGTTGGTAACATCTTTCTGTAGTATCATTTTTTTTAAATTGAATTTATCTGATCAAAAAGAGTATATGATTATCCTATAACCACCCAGCTTTTCCATCTCAGACAGAGCAGTATTATTCATTTTATATGTTTCTTTCCAGGGAGTCTCTAGTAGAGATAAAGAACTACATATAAGCCCCTCTTTTTCTTACACATACGGTAGCATAACGTACAAATCTTTGCATCTTGCTTTTTAAATTTAACAGTATATCTTGAAGATCTATTTTCATTAGTACATAAAAAATTTCCTTTTATGTATGCAATTATATAAGCTTGTGTGGATAAGCTGTAATTTATTTAACCAATCTCCTAATTGGTGGACTGTGTCCAATCTTTTGCCATTATAAACATGTTACAACACATATCCTTTATGTACATAAATTCCCTCATGTAATTATTTTCCTGTGATCTGTTCCTAGAAGTAAGATCGCTGGATCAAAAACTATGTACACTTTAATCTTGATAGGTTACTGTCAAATGGTTCTCTATACAATTGTACCAGCTTATATTCTCACTAGCAATATATGTGAATGTCTTTTTCCCTGACCCCTCTGACAGCACCATATTTTTTCCAGATTTTGGCTTTAACAGTTTGGTAAGTGAAAAATGGTGTATCAGTGTAGTTTTATTTTATTTTTTTTAAAGATTTTATTTATTTATTCATGATAGACATAGAGAGAGAGGCAGAGACACAGGCAGAGGGAGAAGCAGGCTCCATTCCAGAAGCCTGACGTGGGATTCGATCCCAGGACTCTAGGATCGCGCCCTGGGCCAAAGGCAGGTGCCAAACCACTGAGCCACCCAGGGATCCCTCAGTGTAGTTTTAATATGCTATTCACTTGTAGGGAATGCTATAGATCTTTTCATATATTTAGAACTTATCTTTTCCTCTGTGAACTGTTCTTATTCTTCAGCCGCTTTTCTATTGTATTGTTGGTCTTTTCCAAATTGATTTGTAGGAGCTCTTTATATATTATGGAACCTAGTTTTTTGTGATATAAGTTGCTAATCTCTTTTGCTCAACAAATACTGATTTGTTTCTGGTAGATTTATCATAATAGTCGTTTCAAAGCTTTTATATATATATATATCTGTATCTTACACAGATACAGCAATCTGCTCTTAAAATCTACATTTTATATAAATATAGAAATTGTTTGTGGATTTTGAGTATGTATCCTAGTTAGTCTTTAGGGGCACTTGGCTGGCTCAGTTGGTAGAGCATGTGATTCTTTTTTTTTTTTTTTTTTTAAATATTTTTTTATTTATTTATGATAGTCACACAGAGAGAGAGAGAGAGAGAGGCAGAGACATAGGCAGAGGAAGAAGTAGGCTCCATGCACCGGGAGCCCGATGTGGGATTCGATCCCGGGTCTCCAGGATCGCGCCCTGAGCCAAAGGCAGGCGCCAAACCGCTGCGCCACCCAGGGATCCCCGAGCGTGTGATTCTTAAGTTGTGACTTTGAGCCCCGCATTGGGTATGCAGATTACTTAAAAATAAAATTAAAAAAAAGAAAGTCTTTGTTCAGTCTAATTATGAAAAGAAAAATTAGCCACAGTTTCTTCAAGTGCTTTAGTTATTTCCTTCCTTCCTTCCTTCCTTCCTTCCTTCCTTCCTTCCTTCCTTCCTTCCTTCCTACCTTCCTACTTCCTTTACATTTAAATCTTTTCTCTATCTGGACTTTATTTTCATTTAACGTCTGAGATACAGATCTAATTTTTTAGAGAGAGTCATGTTGGCTCCTGAGCATCTTCTCAGAAATGATTTGTGTCTCATACCTCTTTGTATTACCCATAGCCCTTCTCTGGTGCTTTATGTACCATAGCTGCTTGATGTGCAGGAGAAAGAAGAGGGCACCAGTGTAGAAGCAACAGTAACAGCAGCCCATAGGCAGGTATTGTTAGGTGCTTTCCATCCATGTTCTCTAATTAGCTCTTCCAGATAGGTAGCATACCCCCATTTTATAGATAAGAAAACTGACTTAAAGGCCAAATAATTTGCCCAAGTTTCCCCCATTAGTGTCTGAAACCCAAGACACATAGAATTGATCTTAAAAGTACCAGACTTCCGGGCAGCCCCAGTGGCTCAGCGGTTTAGCGCCACCTTCAGTCCAGGATGTGATCCTGGAGACCTGGGATCGAGTCCCACATCAGGCTCCTTGAATGGAGCCTGCTTCTCCTTCTGCCTGCCCCTCTCTCTCTCTCTCTCTCTCTCTGTCTCTCATGAATAAATAAATAAAATCTTAAAAAAAAAAATTACCAGACTTCTAAATCTGTGTTTGTTTGTTTGTTTGTTTTAACTAGACAACCTTGGTAGGTTTTGCTTGTTGTAATTTACCATATTTGTTTTTTTTATTTATTTATTTATTTTTTTATTATTTATTTATTTATTTATGATGGTCACACACAGAGAGAGAGAGGCAGAGACACAGGCAGAGGGAGAAGCAGGCTCCATGCACCGGGAGCCCGACGTGGGATTCGATCCTGGGTCTCCAGGATCGCGCCCTGGGCCAAAGGCAGGCGCTAAACCGCTGCGCCACCCAGGGATCCCAATTTACCATATTTGTTAGGGAATTGTGGGAGGTAGAATCAAAAGAACTTGGAAGAAGTTATTGGAAACTGAAAGTCTTAAAACACAGAAGAATAAGAAATACTGCATGCATTAGTTCAGAAACTCTAAACTCAAATTATATAAAGTGTAGTCTTTAATTTAACTACAAGGGGAAGAAAGTTCTTGATACCATAAGAGAAATTTAAGTATTCTCTCAGAAAAACATGATATTTACACATAGCTGTTACTGAGATTATCTATTGAAGATGGCAATGGTAGATAGATCATTCTCTAAAAATTTCCCTCAGGTTACTTAAGTAGAAATTCGATACAAAACTGTATACAGATACTTGCATATCATCTTGAATGGAATTAGGCATCCTATATTTGATCCTGAAGAGTTAAACACAGGCCAGTGTTGACTTAGTTGTTATCAAAATGCTGTATATAAGTCATATATTAAATTTTGAATCATTTTTGCACTGTTGTGTAATTTTAGTTGAAAAATTGGGTCATGTAAGTTCATGAGTTAGCTTTACTCTGTAGTTACTTATTAACATTAAACATACTTATCTTTCAGAAATATACATTTTCCTCAAGGTAATTCAGTTATTATCTTTCAGCTTGCTAAATTTAAATGACAACTACTGGCACCCAAGAACATGACTTTCCCTTTTTACTATTCTGAAAATAGAGCACAAATTAAGAGCATTGAGAAGTAGGGTACAACTGTCACCTGTGGAATCCTGAATTCAGAGTTGATTTCCTTCTCTGCTAATTTTTTCAATACCAAGATAAGTGTCACAAATAGCACCGTTTCTCAGAGGATTTCCAGAATTAGAGTAACAGGCACAAACTTAATAAAATGGTAGTAATGTGGCATAATCAGGAAGCTTGTGCGCTGCCTGTCTCCCTCACTGTTTGGAGTAGATACTGTGTAATCTCTGAGGAAAGTCTGCATCTCTCCCATTTAATTCCTGACATAAAATGCTTGTTTTTTACTGAAGGCAGAGAATTAGAAATGTGTACATTTTCCTCATAGGGCCTACATTATGACGACACCCTTAACGCCCCTCAGACCTTGTGAATGCCATATATACATCAGTCCTTTGGTCAGAGGAGAGCCAAACAAATGTCTTATCGTCTGGATTCTCTTTTTATTGCTTAAATTTAGGAATGTCTTTAAAGATTTTCATTTAGCCACATTTCTTTTAAGTACAGTGTATAGCTGTGAGAGAGAAAGTAGCTTGGTCAGTGAGAAAGAAGGCTCCAAAGCCTGAGGATAATGGCTCCCGGTTGAGGGCACACACTATGCAACTCCCTTCTCCTGTTTTGGTGGAACTTTCCAGAACCTGCTGTACTATCTCCGTTTGGAATGAGGACACAGGGATCTGAGCCTCAGACCTTCACATCAACATCTTCAAAGAGGAGGTCCAAATGTGAATGGACATCTTTAGAGCACATCATGCATTTTGATGTCCTAGCTGTTGAGTCCTTGATGCTACTGGATACCACATACTCTTAGTCATATGTCACACTTTAATTCCTTTAAAACTGCCTTTTGTTTTTTTTTAATTTTTTAAAGATTTATTTGATAGACATAGAGAGAGGCAGAGACACAGGCAGAGGAAGAAGCAGGCTCCATGCCAGGAGCCTGACGTGGGACTTGATCCCAGGACCTCAGGATCGCGCCCTGGGCCAAAGGCAGGTGCAAAACCGCTAAGCCACCCAGGGATCCCCTAAAACTGCCTTTTAATGGAGTGTCAACTTACTATAATTTTGGTTGAATTGCTAATAATCTTAGTGATTTCAAAGGTCAGTTATTATTTATTCTTTTAATATAATAATTGTGTTAGACCATGCATGGAGGCAAGCAGAGAACGGGGAAAAAATACATAAAAACAAAAGCACCTAAATGTTTGTGAACGCAACCCCTATCATACTAAGTCGTCAGTTCTGAGGATCTCTGGGTGGCTCAGCGGTTTGGCGCCTGCCTTTAGCCCAGGGCGTGATCCTGGAGTCCCGGGATCAAGTCCCATGTCAGGCTCCCTGCATGGAGCCTGCTTCTCCTTCTGCCTGTGTCTCTGCTTCTCTCTCTCTCTCTGTCTGTCTCTCATGAATAAATAAATAAAAATCTTTTTAAAAAAATAAGTCATCAGTTCTTTTAAAAACATGTGCCTCACGGCTGTGGATTCTGATTGAGAAATTTCTTTTCTGTTGAGGAGCTCTATATCATCACTATTCTGTAGTGAATAGTTCTTTGCAAAGCTCTGGCTTAGCCTTTCCATTTCTTTTTTGCTTTCTTTGTTGTTGAATGCCAAGGGTAGAGTGCCTGTCTGGCTTTTGTGGGTTTGTCTGGCCCTTAAGGTTTAAACATGGTTTTTAGTGGTTCCAGGATATAAATGTTAGAGTATGTGGTGTTGCCCCTTCGCCTATTGGGAAATTAGCAACTGCTAATTTCAGGCTGTCTTTAGGAGCCTGGTGTACTAATTGGAGTGTATGGGAAAGTACTTTCAGGAGTCAAATGTTGCTAATAAGGATTTATTCACCAAATTAGTACATTAAAACCTAAGGGGTCCTTTGAGCTTGAAGAAGCTAAGTTTAAGGCAAACAAAACCACAAGAACGGCTGAAAAAATTAGCAGATTTGACTCATACTTAGAACATGAACAGACCATCAGGTGTTACCAATTGAATGGAACTTCAGGAGAAGATACAGTGAAGATGCTGGTAGTTTATAGTGATCCAGAATGTTAAATGAAATGTAAAGGTACAGGTCTGAAAATTCAGATGTTGACTTATTAAGACTTCTTTCACAGGGGTTTCATTGCATTTAAATATGAAACTTTATACCCATCTTAGGAATGTTATCCATGCATAAGCTCCCAATTTAAAGATTTACAAAATCTTTAAAAAAAAAAAAAGGGGTGGGGGTGGGCAGCCCGGGTGGCTCAGCGGTTTAGCACCTCCTTCAGCCCAGGGCGTGACCCTGGAGACCCGGAATCGAGTCCCATGTCGGGCTCCCTGCATGGAGCCTGCTTCTCCCTCTGCCTGTGTCTCTGCCTCTCTCTCTCTCTCTCTCTCTCTGTGTGTCTCATGAATAAATAAATAAAATCTTAAAAAAAAATAAAGGGATCCCTGGGTGGCGCAGCGGTTTAGTGCCTGCCTTTGGCCCAGGGCGCGATCCTGGAGACCCGGGATCGAATCCCACGTCGGGCTCCCGGTGCATGGAGCCTGCTTCTCCCTCTGCCTATGTCTCTGCCTCTCTCTCTCTCTCTGTGTGTGTGTGACTATCATAAATAAATAAATAAAAATTAAAAAAAAAAAGATTTACTGTTTTAGGGAATAGTGTTCATAACCTGGGTGAAATTTCAACCAATAAAGAGATCTTACTTATGCTAGTGTATCAGGCAGGGCTCTGTCAGGAAAACAGGCCACTCAAGGTATTCCATGCAGGAAAGATCTTTTTCTTCCCTTTCTTTTCTTTTCTCTTTAAAAAAAAATTTTTTTTAAAGATTTTATTTATTTACTTGAGAGTACTAGGGGAGGAGCAGAGAAAGAGGGGGAGAGAGAGAATCTCTAGCAGACTTCCTACTAAGCGAGGAGTTCAATAAGGAGCCCAGTGCAGGGCTGGATCCCAGGACCCCAAGATCATGACCTGAGCCGAAATGAAGAGTTGGACACTCAACGAACTGTGCCACCAGGTGCCCCTCTTTTTAATTTTTATTGTAACCTCTTATTGAGGTATAATTGACATATAATAAACTCATATTCGAAGTGTTCAGTATACATTAAATTTTGAACTATGTATACAAAAGATAATGAATTTTATTCCCTAAGGTCTCTTTATGCCCATTTGTCAGTACTCCTTCCTAGCCTTTTCTGCCATTCCC
The DNA here is from genome assembly GCF_048164855.1 of Canis lupus baileyi. Classification (NCBI taxonomy): domain Eukaryota; kingdom Metazoa; phylum Chordata; class Mammalia; order Carnivora; family Canidae; genus Canis; species Canis lupus. The sequence goes on along the minus strand of NC_132848.1, from coordinate 27,559,161 downwards.
CAACATCTAAGTAACCACTGATCTGCTCTCTGTCACTATAGATTAGTTTGCAGGGTTTTGTTTTGTTTTGTTTTTTAAGCATTTTCTACAAATGGAACATACAGTACTTCTCGTTTGGTTTCTTTCACTGATAGGAATTTTGAGGTTTATCCATGTTGTGGTATCAGTAGTTCATTCTTTTTACTGCTGAGTAGTCTTTTCATGGTATTCTCTATCATAGTTTGTTTATCCATTCGCCTACTGATGCACAGTTGAGTAGTTTATGGTTTTCAACTATTACAAAATATTCATTTACAAAATCTGTGTTAGATGTATGCTTTCTTTTCTCTAGGTGTTGATTGTCTGAGATATTCGTGTATGTTTAACATTGTAGAAAACTGCCAAACTGTTTTCCAAAGTGATCGTGCCATTTTACATTCTCACCATGCGAGAGTTCCAGTTGCCAAAACTTGATAAGATCAATCTTTTTAATTTTGGATGTTCTAATAGGTATGCATGTAGTAGCATCTCACCATGGTTTTAGTTTGTTGGGTTGTTTTGGTTTTTTTCTAATGACTGATGATGTTGAGCATCTTCTCATGTGCTTATTTGCCATCTGTATATTTTCTTTGGTAAAGTATCTCTTCAACTCTATTGCCTTTTTTAAAAATTGGGTTGTTTCTTTTTTTTTCTTTTTTTTTAAATTTATTTATGATAGTCACAGAGAGAGAGAATGAGAGAGAGGCAGAGACAAAGGCAGAGGGAGAAGCAGGCTCCATGCACCGGGAACCCGACGTGGGATTCGATCTCGGGTCTCCAGGATCGTGCCCTGGGCCAAAGGCAGGCGCCAAACTGTTGCTCCACCCAGGGATCCCAATTGGGTTGTTTCTTATTGAGTTGTGAGAGTTTTTCATATATGTGGAATATATGTGGACATCAGTTCTTTGTTAGGTGGGTGGTTTGCAAATAATTTCTCCCAGTCTCAGCACTTTTCATTTTCCTAACAGCATCTTCCGAAGAGAAGGAAGTTCTTAATTTTGAGTCAGATTTATCAATTTTTTTCTTTTGTGGATTTTGCTTTTGATGTTGTACCTAAGAAATAATTTGCCTAACCCAAGGTCGCAAAAGTTTTCTATCCTACATTTTCTTGTAGTTTAAGGTTCTATATTTAGGTCTATTATTCATTTTGAGTTAATTTTTATATGTAGTACAAGGTATGGGTTGAATTTGATTTGTTTGTTTACCTATGTTCAGTTGTTCCACCATGGTTGGTTAGAAAGTCTCTCCTCTCTCCACCAAATTGCTTTTGCACTTATTTTTTTTTAAATTGTTCATATCTGCCCATTTTATTTTTGGAATCTGTCCTGTTCCGGTGAACTTTTTGTCTATATTGATGCCAATACACCAGTGTCTTGATTACTCTTTTTTTTTTTTTTTTTAAGATTCTATTTTTAAGTAATCTTTACACCCAGCATGGGGCTCAAACTTATAACCCCAAGATCAAGAGTCGCATGCTCCACCAACAGAGCCAGCCAGGCATCCCAATTACTCTTTTTATAACAAGTCTGGGTGTCAGGTTGTTTAAATCCTCCAGCTTTGCTTTTTTTAAAAGTTGTTGAGTATTCTGGATCCTTAGGAAATTTTAAGAGGAGCTTGTAATTTCTATAAAAAACAACAAAACACTTGCTGGGCTTTTTTTTTTTTTTTTTTTTAATTTATGATAGTCACACAGAGAGAGAGAGAAAGAGGCAGAGACATAGGCAGAGGGAGAAGCAGGCTCCATGCACCGACGTGGGATTTGATCCCGGGTCTCCAGGATCACGCCCTTGGGCCAAAGGCAGGCACCAAACCGCTGCGCCACCCAGGAATCCCCTTGCTGGGCTTTTGATAGGGATTGTGTCAAATCCATAAATTAATTTTGGGAAAATCAATATCTTAAAAGTATTGAGTCTTCTAATCCATGAATATGGTATACCTCTATTTATTTAGGCTTTTAAATTTTTCTCTCATCAACATTGTATAGTTTTCAATATGTGGGGATTACACACTTTTGTCAGATTTATCCCTAAGTATTTCGTAAGTTTTGGTGTTACTGTAAATAGGATTGTTTTGGTAGAATCCACTGTATTTTCCAAGAAGGAAAGACTTTAATATAGGGAGTTAAAGACTTTCACAACCATTTGACTGGGAGGAAAAATTCAGGAGGAACTGCTGTTATTGTTGATGAAATTAAAGTGCCGTGTTCTCAGCTGCCTGCTGCTTCAGTATGGCTTTAACTCATCTGGAAGCTGCTGTAAAGATGGAAAGTCCTGTCTGCTTACCTATGTGTCTGCTTGCAACGGTTTTCAGAGCATATTGAGTTCTGTCTTCCAAATCTCACATGAGTGTGCCTCACTTCAGCCCATCTAACCTAGAACACATGGAGAATGGGCTTCTGAGAAATGTAGTTCCAGACCCTTTCCTACAGTGCAGGGAAGACCAGGGGCCAGCAATGCTAGGCCAACAATCTGGCACAGGGGGCATTAATAGAGGTACACATAAGATGCCACACTCAGTTGTAGAGAAGTGACTTAGCAATACTGGGAAAAATAGGGGTGTTAGATGGTTGTAATTCAGTAAGATGTGATATCTGAGAAGGCACACAGGCTCTTTGACAGTGCTGGCAGTGATATATTTTCTGGGATGAGGAGGTGGCAAGGCCTGCTGTCGTGCTGCCTTGCCCAATGACAGGATGAGTGTAGACAACTGGAATATGTTTTAGGGGATAATGACCCCAGTGTGAGGGTATAGAAAGCCAGACCACACAGTGTTGGAAGGAACTGAGAATGCCTTAGGGGGATGCATTATGAGAGACTACAATGCCTAGAAGACTTGCTCTGTGCAGTTTGGGAAGGAAGGCTTAGGATCAGTGGGCAGAAAGCTACAAGGAGACCATTTCCAAGGCAATGCAAAGCACTTCTTGCACAGTTGGACTGAGATCGAACTGAAGGTTAGGAGGGAACACCTGGGTGGCTCAATGGGTTAAGCATCTGATTTCAGCTCAGGTCATGATCTCAGGGTCCTGAGATCAAGCCCTGTGTGGGGTTCTGTGCTCAGTGAGGAGTCTGCTTGTCTCTCTTCCTCTTCCTTCTGCTCCTCCCCCCACCCTCACCCCCACTTGGGTACATGCTCTCTCTCTTTAGTAAATAAATAAAATCTTGGACAGCCTGGTCGCTCAACGGTTTGGCGCCGCCTTCAGCCCAGGGCGAGATCCTGGAGATCCAGAATCGAGTCCCACGTCTGGCTCCCTGCATGGAGCCTGCTTCTCCCTCTGCCTATGTCTCTTTCTCTTTCTGTGTCTCTCATGAATAAATAAATAAAATCTTTAAGTAAGTAAGTAAGTAAATAAATAAATAAATAAGTAAGTAAATAAATAAATAAATAAATAAATAAATAAATAAATAAAATCTTAAGGAAAAAAAAGGACAGTCAAGAGTTTCCTTTGTTCCAAATTGCTGGGCTGCCTAGCAAGAGTATATATAAGGTGTAAGAAGAGTGGTTTCAAAGTAGATGTTCCATAAGCTCATTGGTTACAACTTTTGCCACATGGAACTTCCAAAAGTGAAAACAAACCCTTTTAAATATGTTATTTTTAGTTTGAGTAATTCTAAATAAGTCTGTTCCATGTAGGTGTCTCAAAATACAGAAAGTGAGAAATTTGTGAGAAGCTTAGAGTCAAAGCCTAGGTGTGCAAAAATCTTACTGGTGTATTTCATTGATTCTGAAACTCACATTCTTTTACATGTTTGGCATCTCTGAAACCTGCATGCCCTTGATGATACTCTTCAATTATTGATGCTTAGATTTGCTCTCATCCAATTTTTTTTTTGCATGTACAGTTTTGACCCTAGCGATTCCTAATGTCATTTCAGTGGAGTTTCATACATATTTGGTATTCTATGAGTTGTTTAATTGCATTTTAATGTAACTTTGTAAAGATTATGCTGTAATTTGGCACTGAAACACAGATGGGAATAACAAGGCATAGGTTTGATAGTAATGAGGTTAGTATTTATTCTTGGAGAAATGATTACAATTCCATATTTTCTTGGAAAGAAACAACCACATGCATTATACCTGTGCTATTCAAAGTCAAGTCCAGGGACCAGCAGCTTGTTGGAAATGCAGAACTGTAGTTTACAACCCACAACTACTAAATAAAAACCTGCATTTTAACAGGATTCCCATTAAAGTTGGAGAAGCATTGCTTTATATAACTTCATATAGGAGATAACCCATATATAGAAGGAGCTGTGTTGGATTTTGTTGCTGAGATACAGAAGAATTGCCAATCCTGTGTCACCCGATGCATCTGAAGGCAGGAGACATCTCTATATCCCTCTAAATGAAAAATGCGTTTACCTTAATTTTTCCAGGTTTATGTTACCATTTTACCATTTTTTTCCCATGAGCCCCTCAGTTTTAGAATGATTTTTATGCCTCAGTGCTGTTTGGTTTTGTCTACTCATTTAATATCATGTGCAAATTACATTAGCATCTCATTAAATTCTCTCAGTCAGAACTAGCAAATGAAAAAAAATGTTAAGAACAGATCCAATACAGATATTTGTGGAGTACCCTAGTAGGTAATTTCCTCGGCCTGAATGGATATATTCCACTATGCTTTCTTTCTGTGTGCATTTTTAATTAAAACACTCTAAGTGGATACTTTGAGCACTTTGCTTGACTCTTTTCATGGCACTTTTAATTTTTTTCATCCCAGATACACATGTGGCATCACTAATCTTTAATTGGTTATAGTTCTCAACAGTTTGAGGTCTAGTTATTTTCTTAGTGTTTTATAAATTGCCAAGATAACCACTTGTCTTTTAAGGAAATGAATGTACAAGCCACATATATTAGATGTGCTTTGGAAAAGCTCCATATAAATCTTTGTTAGAGCTCTTAATGTGCAGAATTCACTGTCACAGGTGCCAGGGGCTTTATTTTCCGTGGTGACACTATCTCACTGATCCTTGGGAACCACATGTCGGAACTGGGGAGGACCCCGTGGGGGCATCTTCCTCTTCCTGCACATTCAGGAAACTGTTAAGACAGGTGTGGGTCCTGTTTCTGGAGAAGATCTGTGCCTTCTACCCTATTGGTTTCCTTCTTCTTCTTTTTTTAAAGATTTATTTATTTGTTCATGAGAGATACACAGAGGCAGAGACACAGGCAGAGGGAGAAGCAGGCTCCCAGTGGGGAGCCCGATGACAAGACTGGATCCCAGGACCCCAGGATCACAACCTGAGCCAAAGGCAGATGCTCAACCACTGAGCCACCCAAGTGCCCCTATTGGTTTCCTTCTAAAGTCTCACACAGGCGCACCTTATCGGCAGGACATAAAACACATCGCAGTCTCTAGTTCTGAGGGAAATAGGCCTGAGGGAGCTTGGAATTGGTGTTGTCTGAGCTGTTGCATATATCTACCACAGAGTCAATCAGTAACTAAACTAAAATTCTAAGAGAATTGTATGATGAATTACATGGTAGAAGAAGATTTTAAATACCCCTGTGTTACCATATTTATCATGTATCTAATGTACTTTAGACAAGGAACCTTGATTGATAAAACTATAATAATTTGAACATATTAGGGTGAATTGTAGATTCTAGAATATTTTTGGGAATGCATTTCTGGGAATGTCAGGAGTAAACAATTTCTAAAATTCCTTTTGACTCTTACATGACTTTCAGAAAGAACTATTTAAAAATGGTTTAAAATAGAAATCCTTGCAAAAAATTTTAAACAGACGAGTCCGTGTTGAAGCTTTTTTAAATGAAAATTTTAATTGAAATAATTATAGGCTCACATGCAGTTGTAAGAAATAACAGAGATTTCACATGCCCTCTATTCAATTTCCCCTGATCAGTAGTGTTTTGCAGATCAGTACTACAGTATCACAACCAAGATACTAACATTGATAGGACTCACTGATCTCAGTGAGATGCCCCAGTTTCACTTGTACTGATTTGTGTATATTGTGTTTAGTTGTCTGTAATTTTACCGCATGTAGGTTCATGTACTCACCACCATTGTGGAGATACAGAACAGTTCCATTATCACAGGGATCACTGATGTAACCACAGCCATGTTACTCTGCCTCACCTCCCTCGCAGCCCCTGACAACCACTGTAATTCCAGAAATATTAGATTATATTACAGTATGTAACCTTTGGGGTTGGCTTTTGTCACTTAGCATAATTCCCTGGAGACTCATCCAAGTTGTTGATGTATTAAGAGGTTTGTTTTTTTTTTTATAGTCTTGGTTTGCTTCTGGCATGTTTCACATGTTGGGTGGATCTGTTGTATCTGTTCACATCTGTCTGCCTCAGTTGTGTTGAGTTGGTTATGAACTGCTACCACACTACTGACCACAGAACATCAGGTATAGGTTTTGGGGGTTTTGTTTTGTTTTAGATTTATTTATCTTTTTTAGGGAGAGAACGTGCGCATGCGTGCATGCAGGAGGGGAGGGGCAGCAAGAGAGAGGGAGAGAGAGTCCCAAGCAGACTCTGTGCCTGGTGTAGACCCCAAACCTGGGGCTCAATCCCACAACCCTGACATTATGACCTGAGCTAAAACCAAGAGTTGGACCCTTAACTGACTGAACCACCCAGGCACCCCAGGAATAGATGTTGGTGCTATTTGATGGGCAGTTGACCAGACTGTAAAGAAAAAGAAGATGCTCTTTATTTCTAGAGACATTTTCCTGTCAAGATGAGCCCTGGCTGTTTATCTGAATTGAGGTTCTTAAATTATTTTTACTCCTGTCAGCATATTGGTGGTTACTGCTTTTAAGTATGAAATTGTCAGCTCTGCCTCTACTTGGTGTCTGAAGCATGATGGGCTTGGGCATATGAATTCAGGAACCATTGGTCATGATTCTAGTTGTGGGAAAAAGATGATAAGGTAGGAGATTTTAGTTGGTGGAAAGAAGTTAGTCTGTAACCTGGATTATCAGAGGCCATGAATTCACATGCCCAAGGTTCTGGTACTTTCAGAACACCAAAGAAGCTGTAAGTTTTCTTCAGAGTACCCCCAAAGTGCTGGTAAACATGGAAAGCAGAATATGAGGAACACAGGTATCTGCCCTCACAATGTTGTCTGGGTTGTGAGGGAAGGGATTTACAGCTATTTGAAAGAGTTTAAAAGGCCTAGGAAGGCAAGCAGCACTGATTTTGTTTGCTGCTGAATCCTCAGCCTCTAACACAGTGTGTGGCATCAAGTAGGCACTGAAAGAAAGAAAGAGAAAGAGAAGGAATGAAGGAATGAATAGGGTAGAAGGGAAGCTTTTAAGGAATAGGTGCCTCTTTTGGTGTGTTTGAAGGCTATTCCCTATAAGCCCAGAAGATTCTAATGGGGTTGTGTGTGTGTGGGGGGGGCTGTTTGCTTTGAGGGAGAGTGGAGGAGGGGAAGGAGGGGGATTTGCCCCCACTCTCCAGAATGAATAAAGCCCCAAACTCAGACTTTTCACAATCCCATCTCAGGGCCCCTCTGCTTACTCTGCCTGGCCAGTCAGTCCCCTCCAGATAGTTTTCTTCCTTTAGGTCTCTGACTGCCTCACAGAGACCTTCTGTGAACATTGCATAAAGTAGTCCAATCTTCCTTTCTCTCTTGGTCTTCTCTAGCCCCTTTCCCAGGTTTATGTTCTCCCCGACATCTATAATGAATCCCTGGCATTGTGTGTGTTTGTGTCTCCGATATGGAAAGTCAGCTTCCTGAGGGCAGAGCCTGTGTCTCATCCACTGTTGTACCCCAGTGCCTGGCACGTAATAGCAACTCAGTGTTGGTAAATGATTGAATTTAGTTGTTTGGAGGCTTTTCTTTAGAACATGTTCCTTGAAGGGAGGTTTTTCTTTAGAACACATGTTCCTTGGAGGGATTGGAAAGCATCTTTCACTCTGTAGTCATGTATTTTGGTGACATTTGCATGGAGGGCCTGATGTGTCCCTGGTATTTTGCTGGGTGCGTAAGAAGAGTAAGGTCAACTCACCTGCATTCAGAGAAGTCATAGGTAGCAAATGCAAATGTATTCAGCTCACTTTTCTACAGTGGGATGGGTGCTTTGAGGGAGGCACGTCAGACACCTCAGACCAGAAGCCGCAGCTCTCAGAATGTTGACACCTGAGAAGAGAGGTAGACTCTGATTGAAGGTGAGAATAAGAGATTTTGGAAGTGGTGGTCATTATTCAGTTGTGAGAAGATAGGTCCCAGTTAATCTGAAAAATGCAGTCATTCTAAGAAGAGCCCTACTATCTCCCTGACCTCACCCACCACTTCCTCCCTCTGCTCTAGTCTCCTTGCTGTTCCTCAGTTACACCATCTTATAATGCTGTGTCCCAGATACTCACGTCATCCCTTGCTTCAGTGGAATTCTTAGGCCACTGTGTCAGAGAGGCCTTTTCTAACCATCATATGTGAGACACTGTCTTCCCTGTCTGCCGTCTCCATCAGCTTACCCCACCTTGTTCTCTCCAGGGCACTTGCTGCCACTTGAAGTGTATATTTTATACATATAGTTGGGTTACATATCTTGTTGCTTTCTCCCCCACTGGAATATAAGCCCCCTGAGAGCTGGGTCTTGGTTTTCTTTCTGCTGTATCCCCAAGTGCTTAGAAAAGTGACAGCTTGTGTTAGGCACTCGTCAATGTCTGCTAAAGGAATGGATCTGTTCCTGGGCATCCTGGTAGAGGAGAGGTGAAACATAGATGAGCCCCAAACCAATCTGTTTCCCAGAGCTCTGTTCAAAGCCACTGTGTTGTGGAGAAGTCCTTCTGTGGGTCTGATACTGCCAGTGACTGATAGCAGCAGATTCCCCGGGGGCCAAACGACCACCATGGCCATGGTGGTGGGATGTCTAGAGGAAGGCATATTTCCTAGGAATTGGCATTGAAGTAGATGAGTATTGAGCCAGGACTTAACAGTAGGGTAAGGTGTGATGGGACTGCAAAAAGGAGGAAGATTTTTTTTTGTCAGATATATAGAATGGATGAGAAAAGTATGGAAGTTAGAACTGTACTGGGAATGACCGTGAATGTGAGCTCTAGGGAGGTGTCCAGATGGCACAGCTCTTAACTTGGCCTATGTGGTCTTAGACACTTGGAGCCTTTGAATGTGTGATGTGGCGGTTTTTACGAATGTTAGCACAATTGCTCTTCAGTGTTCTGAACTTGTGAGCAGGGCAGGAGTCCTGCTCTGCCTCAGCTCAGGTGAATATTGAATATTTTTCTCTTTATTCAAGTAACTGCCTTTCAAAAAAAAAAAAGTTACGTCTCCTTTCAATTCATGATTATTATTATTATTTTTTAAAGGAAACACTGTTGTATTTTCTTCACCTTAGACATTCTTAAAAGTAGTTTTGGCTTTTTACTATTCTAGATTTATTCTGGATTATAATGTTTGTACTTGTATCTGTGTGGTTTGAGATGGGGGAGACTGTGAATTATTTTTTCTGCTTTCAGACTTAGAAGCAGTTGATGGTTAAGTGGGACCCATCTAGTCACCTGGCACTTGTATTTGCTGGATGGAAGATTTGATTTTTGAGGTATAAATACCTTTTAAAGTATAGGCTTATACACAAGCATTTAGAGCAGTGATTCTCTCCCCACAGATTCCTCTGTAGTTGATTTGAGGAGCTAGCCCAATAATGGTTTTGATTTTTTTTAATTTTGTTTTATTTTGCAACAATCTTGAACTTACAGAAAAGTTGCAAGTATGATGAAAACAGCAACACATTGCCTGAATCACTTACCTGCTTCCCTTTCCCCTAGACTTTAGTGTATTTCTAAAAACCAAGAACATTCTCCCATATAAACACAATGCAACAATCAAAATAAAAACATTGATACATTGCTTCAATTGAATCTTCAGCCCCTACTCAGCTTTGAGGCTTAGCCGGGTAATGGCCTTTACAGCAAAAGAATCACACTTTGCATTTAGTTATTATGTCTTGATAGTCTCCTTCTGTTTCCTCGAGGTTCAGTGATCCTGAAACTTCTGAAGATTGCAGACCCATTATTTGGTAAAATGCCTCTCAGTTTGAGGTTCTCCGATATTTCCTCATGATAATATTCAGGTTATACATATTTGAAAGGAATATCATAGAAGAGATTCTGTATTCTCAGAGCATCTATCTAATCAAGTAACTCACAATTTCAGTTTATCCCATTAGAATGATGTTTGTGTGTTTTACTTAATTAAGGTAAAGCCTCTGCCAGGCTTCTCCTTCATGTAATTATTCTCTTCTCCTTTCTAATAAGTATTTTTATGGGGAGGTACTTTAAAGCTATGTGAATATTCCATTTCTTTTACTTTTAACATTCATTTACTTATTTCTATCTAGATGGACTCCTGTTTTCCTATTTTATACAATGGCTTATTTCTTACCATCACTATTTTTATGCGCATACTGCCCCAGGTATAGCTTGTCGGAACCCTTCAAATTGGTCCCTGCAATCATTTGACACACCCCATCCATCATTTGTTGAATATTTCCTTGTTTTTTGGCAACAATCATTCCACTTTATTTTGTACTTTATTTGCCTTAGCTCCAAATGAGCTCTTTTAAAAAAGAACCTAGTTCTTTTTAAGAATGGTATTTAGAAGCCACATTCTGGGTACTAGGTGTGTTCATTGCTTTTGGGCGTTTCTTATTCCCAAGCCCTCTCAGTAACAGAACTAGGTGAGTGAGTGAGTGAGAGTGTGTGTGTGTTTGTGCGCGCATGTGCACATGTATTTGCATACACGAAGGAATATACACACATAGGGCCTCACAAAAATTACATCTATGTTTATTGTTAAGCCTGTCTGTATATATTAAGACCATAAGTTGATGCCAATAACTAATTCTGATCCAACTCCACAGTTGGTCTTTTGAGCTTTTTCCCTTTCCATTTTGGTAACTACTTTTTCAACAGTGAGAAACCTGGTTGTCATCATCATTAACATATTTATTGATGGATCACTCACCCTGTATGTAACATCACCTTCCCTGTATGGATGCCCTCTTCGCCCTCTTGGGCTCTGGGCTCAGCATGGGAATATTTTAAAGCCCCCCAGTGTTGCTAATGTGCAGCCGAGACAGAGCACAGCTAAATTAAAAAGGAAGGTGAACTCTACTTTTTCATTCATTATTAAGTAAATAGCAGGCTTTTAAATCAAGTTTGGTTTGGGAAAATAAATTCTTCCTAAGGAAGTGAAATCTAAAGAGAAAACTCAATTCTACCAATATAAGCAGTAAAAGATCAGGGTGAAAGCACAGCCTGTCTCCTGGAAAGCTTTGAAAAATATTTATTTTGGAAATAAATCCACTTGTAGTGAACATGAATTTCAGTCCCTTTCCCTGAATTACCTGTTTATAGGAAAAAATACTTGAAAAGGTTAGTTGTTTTTAAGAATGTGTTTCATTAAAGTCTAACTTTGCTTTTTTTTTTTTTTACATTGCGTTTTTAAAATAAACTTTTTAGAATGGATACAGAAAGAAATTGCAACTCACTGCTTTTTAAGGCATTGAATATTTAAACAGATTTTCAGACTGGTTTCTCTTTTTCTGTAGTCCATTGGACTTTAAAATACAGGAACCATGTTACAGTAACTGGGTCATGAGGAATCCCATCTTCTTCCACTTGAAGCCAGAGGAAGCAAGAGGCTCTGGGAGCCAAATGCAACAGGATCTCTGGCCAGCCTACCTTAGATGGTCAACATCCATCTTGCCAATTTTCATAAAGCCATGTTCTTAAAGTAGTGCACTGCTACAAGTGGATTTTCACCAAGAGCTTCACACTGAGACCGAGGTATACATAATCTGACTCGAAAGAAATCCAGCATTCAACATCAGGGAATTACAATAAAATCTCTTTCTTGATCATATTTGTAAAGTTTTCATTGAAGTTACCTTTGGGGTGTGAATTGTGCACAGTAGGCTTTTGTGTATTTATGCTAGAGGCACAAAAGAAGAAAGGCCAATTTTCATGAGTATGGATAGAACCGCAGAAAGTTTGACATGTATGTAAAATACCTATTTTTTTGTATAGTTCTTGTTTTCTATAAATGAAGCATTTATTACCTAGGCGTGAGAGCCAGACTCAGTGTTGTTCCTCAGTTCTTTGTATAAGTTGAGTAGTTACCACTACCCAGATTTGAGCTCTTTAGAAACTCTCTTTTTGATTTTTGCCATGTTGGCAAACATTTACGTTTTTCTTTAATTTGTCTGACTTTTACCTTAGCATTTTTCTAGATGGTATTTGTGAAGCCATGAGTGTAATGTGTTGAATCACCTAAAATCACAAGTATTTGTCCAGTATTTTGGGAAACTGAGAACTAGGTCTCTAAATCTGCTAGCTCTTAATCTTAAATTCAGTTAGTGTGGCATCTGGGTTGCCCATCTTGAACTTTGAGCAACAGCAGTAGTTTTGCAATACATGTTTCCCATTTGATACATAGAGAGTGAAAGTTGGCAGCTTTCAGGGCACCTGAGTGGCTCAGTCAGTGAAGCGTCTGCCTTTGGCTTATGTCATGATCCCAAGGTCCTGGGATTGAGCCCTGGGTTTGGCACCCTGCTCAGTGGGGTGTCTCCTTCTCCCTCTCCCTCTGTCCAGTTCCGCAGCTTGTGCTTTTTTTTTTTCTTTCTTTCTCTCAGATAAATAAAATCTTTAGGGGGAAAAAAAAAAGAAAGTTGGCAGCTTTCTACCTACATTTTATTTGAATATGTATTATATAATATGTTATACAATGTATTAGAATAAATCTTACATTCTCAGGTTACTTTTCAGATGTGAGGCATCATTACATTATCTTAATTTCTTAAGATTCAGCACATTTCTTCAAGTAGAATGTTCAGTATTGTGTATCATTTTTGCTATAATTGAGAGGAGCAAAACCTGCAGGAAGATGCAACTGTGAACTCACTCAGTGAGGAATAATACATGGATTTATAGGACGCTTGGGACCTACCTTAAAAACACAAGTAGAAAACATGTAAAACATAGAGTATTAATAATGTAGAAGAAAAATAAGGAATATAGAACATAGAGTTTTCTGTTAACCACACTGGAGATATCATGGGAAAATACCTAATTTGTGATAAATATCTGTGTATCATAATCGATTTAATATATCTTATATTGTTTGTGAGGAATATTGCCTATCAGAAAATTCACTCCTTAATTTTTTCTTTGATGTATTAATGCTGTATGTTTTATATGTTTTCTACATGTGTTTTTAAGACCAGGTACTGAGTGTTCTATAAATCCATGGAATCCAGGAATATCCCCAGAAGCCAACCAGATATTGTCATATATTCAAATCAGGGTTTTTGCTGAGTACATTTGTGTGTGTTCGTTTAGGAAGATATTATAAAGCTCACATTAATGGGCTTCTTTGAAACCAAACTGTCAAAGTTTGCAAAAGGCATAATAAGCCAAAATGTGGGGATAACTAAATGTGCTGAGTTTTATGCATCCTCTTAGTTTAAGTAAAATACCATGTTCTGCTCAGTCACAGAGATGGAATGTTTGCACACCATCTACAAGCATTTCATTTGCTACACAAATAGACTGTGAATATAGATGTTAACCTTTTGGTGTGACATTACTTTAACAGAGAGAAGGAGCAAGAAAGGGAAGAACAGTTAATGGAAGACAAGAAAAGGAAGAAAGAGGATAAAAAGAAAAAAGAAGCCACTCAGAAGGTGAGTTTAATCACTTAAGTCTGCTTTTACATCCACCAAACATCTAGAATAACTAACTGCCTTGGGTTGGATACCTGACAGACAGTTCAGTAATACTGCTTATGTAGTTTACTTGCTAATTTTAAGATCTGAAAGTGGGAGAAAGTTGAAGACCTATGTTTGTTTCCCAAAAGTAGATATTCAGAAATGCTGTAGCTGGTTTAATGTGAACAACAGTAAACATTATCAAGAAAGGCAAGAGAGTCACCAACACTTTAGTTCTTGTCCAGTTTCTGTATTTGTATCATAATTAACCTCCATTTTTAGAGGTCAGCTTATAAAACAACTTCAAGACTTGTTAAGTTCACCCCCACATTCTCCTTTTGGTCGCCCTACAGCACTATCATTTATTTGTAAGAATCTGCTTAGAGTTTTGGGGGAAATAACATGGCTTTGAGGTGCTTGCTTAGGGGAGAAGAGATGCTAAAAGAAAAAAGACTCACCACTATCAACTGACAAGTCTTAATTGATGCACTTGACCTCAGCGCTGTCTGAGCAGACTGGTAGCCCCACCCCTTTCCCTTCAGTGTGTGTCCCTCTGCCCTCTCCCTGGTGTGAACTTATTCTCCACCCCCACCCTCACCCCATTCTTCAGCATTGCCTGACTTGGACTCTGGCTCAGCAGGGGTGTTTTGGTGCCTTTGGGGGAGGTAAAGTGATTTGCCTCCAGTTCTGTTACCATTGCCTAGCAGACTGGGAAAACAGTACCTTGCTGTGAGGCAGGTTTGAGGGTTGCTGCTATAGTGCCAGGTTGTTGAAGCTGAGTTTAGGGAGATAGAAACTGTTACAAGGTTAAGAGGGAACTCAAGACTTAGAAGAGACTCAAGGCAGGCAATCAGATGCAAACCAGTGTAAGATATAAGGGACACCACAAGTATTCCCAGCATTATTGGATATAACATATATTCCCATATGTCAGTTTTCTGAATTTTTGAAATAGATCATTTATGAGTGCCTGGAGAAAAAAACAATACTGGAAATAGTTTTCTGAATTGGATTGCATATGACCCTGACACATTAAGCATATAAAATTTTATCTTTTCTTCAAGACTTAATTAAAAGAAATACTCATTTTTGTTTGGTAAAGTAATAAAATAGACTGCTGTGCATGCTCATTAAGATGTCTGCTTTTAACTGAGTTTCTGTTTCTATTAATAGTGGTATGCTCACCATCATATCCTCATGCTATCAGGGTACCTGCTTCTAATGTGTTGCTTCTAATCTGAGCTTGTTAGAATTGTCTAAAATGTCAGTAAAGAGTCTGAATAAAGATGTCAGATAACAATCCAGAGGCTTTTTTCATACCTGCTTTGGAGACACAGCCTCATTCCACATAAGCAGGTCCACCAGCAATAAGGTGTCAGGGCATTGCCCCTCTGCATACTGATCTTCCAGCAGGAGTGACAGAGAGTGAACCGCAGTGAAGGCTTTCTTGCCTTTAGGGCATTCACATGTCATCAACTAAATTGGTATAAAAATTGGATTTTACAGTCTGTGGGAATGAATGGTTAATAGACAAGACACTGGTGAGCTTGAGCAAAGGCTGGTAACAAGAAGATACCAAGTCAAGTGGTTATTTTAGCCAATATATGGTCTGTCTTCATTCTTCAACTGGAAAATATCTGTATCTGGAAGGAAGTAATAAATTACGCATCGCTTTTGTTGTGGATCCCACTATAATAGAAAAATGATTTAAAATGCAAGATAGTGCAGGTTTATTCAAGAATGAATTTGGATGATTTATGCAAAGAATATCATTCATACAGCTGGACAATCTCCCCCATGTACTTGCATCTACATTAAGAAACGGTTTAGAAGTTATGACAAAGAGGAAAATCCCCATAAATAAAATTTCAAATGGTTAATTATGAACAATACAATTCAATCATTTTTGTTTAAAAAGGTTCTAGATTGGCTGACACAGGATCTAGGACAACACATGGCCTTGGATATTGTTGTATCATACTGAACCGTTGTGTAATTCCAGAATTAAATTCTGATTTAGCAGTTTTAAGGAAGGGCACAAAGCTTACCACGTGATTGTCTTAGTGGCTACCAACCTTATTGTAAAGACAGCGCCTCAACTAGGAGGCATAAAATGTGCTATGATGCAAAGAATTGTAGAGAATGTGCCAGAGGTTCTATTATGTGGTCATTCATTCATTCATTCGATCAGCACCATTTATACAGTGCTTCCACATCCTTCTCACTGCTTACCCTGTTGCTTTACAATCATCTCTTCATGTCTGTCTTCCTGTTAGACTGACCATAAGTTTCTCAAGGTTTTACTCATATTTGTATTTCTAGGAAGTTAGGGCAGTGCCCGGTACATAAGAGTCACTCAAAAACTGTTTGTTTAATAAATCAGTGGTCAAGATAAGTGCTGGCAATGTAATTTCTTGAAGAATGGACTTTTATTTAAAAGTAAATTATTTCAACATAGACATTAAACTTGAGCTTTTCTTATGAGCAGTTTGCTCTTTCTAGAACCATCACTGAGTAAACTGTATTAGATTTCCATTCATAAGAAAGGTGTCAAGGAAGGATTCCATTCACATTCATTAAGCTGATGCTGCTAAAGGATCATTGTTCAGTGTTGGCAGAACACATGCTTTGATCATCCAGTTTTTCACCGTCTGGAGGACAGCTCTTTTAACAGAACCCACATTGTAAGACACATTTGACATTATTTGGGTTTGTCGCCTTACAGCTGGGGAAGGCATTGACTTCCTATATAGCTGATCTTCAAAATGGCATTCTAAGAAATACTTATAATGTCATAAAATTTAAATTGCTTTAAGGAATTGATACATGGATACAAATCAGTTCATTCTTGGTTAAATGGAGTTTTAGAAAAATTGCACAGTAGACTTGAGCTCGCTAACAGTACATAGAAACACATTTATTTTAAAGTGCTGTCTACTACAAATCCAATAGAGTAAAATTAGCTTGTTTTTTAATGCAAGAATATAAGGAACACTCCAGGAGGTCATAAAAGTAGGGCATCGAATTCAGATTTCATGTCTGGCATTAGTGTGCTGGAATACACCGTGAAGCAGGTTGATGAACTATAAGACATATCTTCCAAAGATGAGCATGTTTTCATGAGCACCCAAGTGGTAACTTGGTATCATTATCAGCCACAAATAACCAAACATCTTTTCTATTACAAAAATCAGAGAACCATTAAAAATGCCTTATAAGATTAACATTTGGGAAAAGAGTCAAAATCACGATCTCAATAATAGTAATAATGAAAATAATACAAGCCTATTAGAATTCTGGCACGTTTCCTTTTGGATGTTTTTCTTATACATGGCGTCTTGTCATTTTTTAATATTATAGGGCATGTATAATTAGGTGCCCTCCTTTGTTTTCCTCTCTTAATAGCAGAAGCAGTTTTCCATGCGGCTCCTAATGATCATTTCTAAACTCTCTAAAAACCCATTATTATATTCAGCCTATCCAACCTTTTAGGTTAATCACTTCTATAGCTGTTTTAGTTACTATATAAAATATTTTCAACAAAGCAATCTTTATTTGTTTAGAATTTACATGTTTCACTCATTGCTGTATTTCATACTGTTTTGCATGAACTTTGATTAAAAACAACAAACTTTTTTTTTGAACATTGGCATTGGATATCCAGTGTAATCCTTATAACAACCCTTTGTACCAAGATACTATTATTACTAATCTCCATTCAACAGATAAATAGAAAACTGAGATCACACAGCCAGGAAGTGGCATGGCTTGGTTTTCTTTTTTTTAATTAATTAATTAATTAATTAATTAATTAATTAATTTATTTATTTATTTATTTATTTATTTATGATAGAGAGAGAGGCAGAGACACAGGCAGAGGGAGAAGCAGGCTCCATGCACCGGGAGCCTGATGTGGGATTCGATTCTGGGTCTCCAGGATCGCGCCCTGGGCCAAAGGCAGGTGCCAAACCACTGCGCCATCCAGGGATCCCATGGCTTGGTTTTCAATCCTGCCTTTCTGCCATGGCCTCTGATACCTCTGGTGATGGGTCCCTGAACTTTGCTTTCTAGATTTGAGATTGAGTGTTTGAGTTCATACTCAGAGGGTGATCTTTTTTGTCTCTGGCTAATTTAGTTTCGAGGTTCCATCCATTTGCCTTTCTCTAGTCATAGCATCAAAATGACAAACAGCATTCCTGATACAAGCACTTTATCATTTAATGAGAGTGAAATGCTTTTTGTTTTAATTTTTAATATCCTTCATAATGGTGGTCATGTTAGACGTATGGCCATTATCTTTATAGAAGGATGTCTGAACGGACTCTCAGCTTTTTTTCTGGATCTGAATTATGCCTGTGTCTGACAGCTTGAATTACTTACGTCATTAGAATTAAAGTAGGCTTATAATACCAAACTAGAAAGCAAATCTCATTTATGTCTCTTATTTTTCAGGTCACGGAACAAAAAACCAAAGGTAAGGTTTTTTTTTTTTCAACCTTGTGTGTTTAGATTTTACACTTTTGCTGACTCAGCCTCCAATCCACTTGATTAGTGAGAGTGAGTACAAAGTAATTAAGATGGTGGTTTGCAGCCACTAAAGAGCAATAATGACAAATTAAAAGTACATCTAGTAGTGTTTCTAGTTGGCCTTAAATTTTTTAGGAGGCAAAAGAGATTAGAAAAAGTAATACCTTGTTTTGAAAGTATGTGGGTCATGATTTTGAACTGAACCTTTTCAAAACAATAACAAAAAACACTAGCACCTAATTTACAGATGGGAACTGCGGAGGATTGTTAACTATCTTGATCCATGACATATGTTGAGTCTGAAAGGGAGTGTTATGTCTAGGATGGTCTCGTGGTCTTCTGAGCTAGAGCTTGGAATATGCTTTTTCAAAAAATAATTTATTTTAACTCTGTTACAAAAAAGTAATGTGCTGTAAACAGGTGTCCTTTGGGTAATCCCCAACCTAATGGTCTTTGTGTTTTTCAGATCTCTCTCTCTCTCTCATTTTGTTTTTTATTTTTGTTTTAAGATTTTATTTATTCCTTCATGAGAGACAGAAAGAGAGAGGCAGGCACATAGAGGGAGAAGCAGGCTCCCCACGGGAAGCCTGATGTGGGCCTCAATCCCAGGACCACAAGATCACGACCTGAGCCAAAGGCAAATGCTCAGCCATTGAGCCACCCAGGTGCCCGAGATCTCTCTCTCTTCTGTTCAGATTTTGATTATGCAGTCTTGTCTGGTGATGGTCACACTTTTGGTTGGTTCCCCTTCAGAATGGTAGGCTTCATTCCTTGAGACCAATATTCTAGCTCCTATCCTTGCCCACTTAAATACGTGGTTCACAACGAGGGTATATATTAAAATTATTTGCATAGACTTGTCAGAATATACAAGCATGGACCTCTTCCTAAACATTCATGGTCTCAGGCCACAGTCCTGGCACTTGTATTTTGAAAACATCTACAGGTGACCCCAGGACATGTCCCAGGTTGAGTACCACTGCCCCTGATGAAAGGAATCACAGGACTGTGATAACTTGGAGGAAGGTCTGGGCAGATGAATGGATAGGCCAAGATGTGATGGGAGGTCCTCTAATGATTGGTTTTTTTCTTGTTTTTGTTTTCTTTTGTTGGACCACCAGGCGAAAGTGTGCCATACAGTGATGGAAAACTAATAAAGACCGTGCTAGTTTTTAAGGAAACTTAGTTCTGGAAAGCAAATTCTCAGATGACCAGACATTACTGTAATATATTACTAATCAAAAGGCATTTCAAGGGAGAATGTAGTCTGGGACCTTGTAGTGATTTATAAAAAACTGATAAAAACTATTTTTAGTGATAATTATCTTAATTAGTTAGAAAGAATAGTGTTCTCCCCTTGTACATTCAGCTAGTACCAACCCAGAAGTGGGCTTTTATTTGGAAGTATCTTTATAAATTACATGTTTGAAATAGAAGTTATACTTATCATAAAAATAGAGTTATTGATAGTAGTACAGTGTCCATATTTTCTAAACCAACATACTATCTAGGAAAGGATTTGGGCACATAGTATTTATATTTATAGGACTTTTTTGATTTATCAGGACAGTAGATGAGAAAATAGGCATTTTCCTGGAAAATCTAGGCTCTGTGGTTGTTGAAACATGGTGGTTAGGTTCTTGGGCCTGGCCACAACTCTAATGTTCATGAGGCCAAGTATCAACTGAGCTATGGAAACAAGCTGTTTTGTATGGTAAGTGGTGTTTCTATTGGAAGATCAAAAATCCATTAAGGCATTCTTTCTTAGATTGTGTGTGTATGTGTTAGATCTTTTCTCAGAAATGCTTTCCTCTGCCAAAATCTTAAAAATCAAACTTTCTTTTCTACTTATTATTTTCTTTCCAAATAGGATTTTTCTCTCACCTACCATAAAATGAAATATACCCTACAGTTTCCAAACTGTTCCCACCCCACTTCCCCATCAAAAATTAAAGTAAAATAACCCTAAAGTGAGCTAAGAGCTTGTTTCAGGTCTCCTAAGGAATTTACTTGGTAGAACCAGGGAGAAAATAGAAGTAAAAATAAAAATTATCCAGAGGGATGCCTGGGTGGCTTAGTGGTTGAGTGGCTGCCTTTAACTCAGGGTGTGATCCCAGGGTCCTGGGATCGAGTCCTACATCAGGCTCCCTGTGGGGAGCCTGCTTCTCCCTCTGCCTGTGTCTCTGCCTCTGTCTGTCTCTCATGAATAAATAAAACCTTTAAAAAAAATTTTTTTTTCTGGAGCATGAGACCATAAGTAGAGGGAGAGGAAAAATGAGACAGGAAAGAATACAAAAGGATTTCAAGTGGAGGTTATATGAAGATAGAGCCTAGCGCTGGGCCTGACCTTTCTGGGTTTTGTCTCACTTTACAGCCACATTTTTATCTTTGTTCCCAAGAACCAGTCTGAGGATTCCCAAGTCGCATTCTTCTCTTCTCTTAGCTGATGTTTCTTGGTCCTGTTCCTCTTCCCAAAGATGGTGCCCTCCTTAGGCAGTCTCCATAACTCTAAATCTGCCCCTTTTCCCAGTAGACCCTATAAGAAAAAAGACTTGTTTGATGTCAAGTTGTTGGATGTACAGTGAACTGAAGATTTGTCCATATTTCAGAGAAAAAGTAGATTCATTGTATGTTCTGTCTTTATCTTCCATTATTTAAAAACAGAATTCTGGAGAATAGGATAAGATTTCAAGTGGAGGTGCTGTGAAGACATGGCCTAGAGATGGGCCTGCTGTCCAGTAGCAGACAATACAAAGCACTTAAGGTAGAAGCTGATGTCCCCCTTTGTTGAATATTGGACTTAGAATAGAAAGAGTCTCTGGGATTGATGTAATAGACCAGATACAAGAGGGATGGAGGATAAGGTGAGGACTAAAAGGGGCACCTGGGTGGCTCAGTCAGTTAAGCATCCAACTCTTGATCTCAGCTCAGGTCTGGATCTCTGGATCTCAGGGTCTTGAGTTCAAGCCCTGCATTGGGCTCCTCACTGGGCATGGAGCCTACTTTAAAAAAAAAAAAAGATTAGGACTAAAAAGATAGATGGTGTAACGGAGGGGGTTGTACATAGCAATTTTACCTTGTTAAAAAGCTGTTAGGGTCATGGTTGGCTTAGCGTGTAGTTATCAGTATGAAATGACTGATTTATAAAAACTAACATGACTTGGGGCATCTGGGTGGCTCAGTCAGTTAAGCATCTGTCTCTTGGTTTGGCTCAGGTCATAACCTGCTTAGGGTCATGAGATTGAGCCGTGTTGGGCTCTATGCTCAGCACAGAGTCTGCTTGAGATTCTCTCTCTCCCTCTTTCTCTGTCCCTCTCCCACTTGTGTGCACACTCTCTCTCCCTTTCTTTCTCTAAAATGAATAAATAAAATCTTTAAAAACAAAACAAAACAAAACAAACCACTGACATGACCTTAAGCACCTTTAGTAGAAATAGAGTGTCTAGGAAGGGATTTGCAGTTCCTATAACAGGCACCGCACTGAGGAAAGAGAGATCTACTTCTGTGGAGCCTGTGGGGTCTGGGCCTGATTGGCCAATGAATTTGGAGCTGCATCATATTTGGAAGGGTTAAACATGTGGAGCTGCTTAACCCCTAGTGGAACAATTGCCACCTGAGGAAGCTCAGGTAACTAACACTTAGCAGTCTCTTGGTAAATGTCTGTCAGGTGTTTTGTTCAGTGAGACTTATTCTGATAGTGAAACTACTGATGGTGAGAGTCAAAGACAACAGGGAAAAGCTTTCAGCTTAGTAGATTAAAATTTTTAGTTACTGTCATCCACAGCAGCAATTCATGACCTTTACCACACATGGGACACAGCTGAAGGACAGCACCTTCCCATCAGCATACCTGGGGTGATGGACTGTTATGGTACATTGACCACAACTCTGTCTTCTGAGTCTACTCCAGAAGGCATATTTAGTGTGTGTCTTGGTGGTTGGGATAGTCTCGAGTGTACTCTGAAAGACTTGAGGTGGGTTCTCCCCACCCCAAGTAAGTAATTTACAAAGTAAACTACTTATAGTATGTCACACCATGTAGAAACACGTGAATATTCTAACATTGACAGGAGCCATTTGTTCAGAGTTGGAGCTGGCTACGTCTAGAGAGTGAATGAATGTGAGGTATAAGACATATGGTTCAGATAGATGGGCACAGAATAGTCCAGGTGGGAGGTAATGAGGACTTGAACCTGGTTAGGAGCAGTGGTGGTAGAGAGGAGGAAGGAAGGCATCAGAGAGATGCTTTGGCTCAGTGGAATGTAACGATGATCAGATAATGATGTGCAAGGAGAGAACAAAGTCTAAGATACCTTCCAGATTTCCTACTTGAGAATCTGGTTGGGTGATAACTCTATTCCTTGAGCTAGGAGATAATGGGGAGATGGGGAAAAGGAAGGGTAAAGGGAAGTTTGAGGGTAAAGGGAAGAAGAGAAAGAGATCTGAGGTGGAGGTAGGGATTTGGGAAATGCACACAATTGTTAAAGTTTCAATATGGGGGAATTTGTACTCAAGTACCTTAAATGTGAGAATAGTATAGGCCTCACCTTCTCTTTCTTTCTTTGTTTTCTTCTTTCTTTCTTTTCTTTTTTTAATTTTTATTTATTTATGATAGAGAGAGAGAGAGAGAGAGAGAGAGGCAGAGACACAGGCAGAGGGAGAAGCAGGCTCCATGCACCGGGAGCCCGACATGGGATTCGATCCCGGGTCTCCAGGATCGCGCCCTGGGCCAAAGGCAGGCGCTAAACCGTTGCACCACCCAGGGATCCCATTCTTTCTTTCTTTTTTTTTTTTTTTTTTTTAAGACACAACTTATGACCGAATTCAGCTGGCCATCTTACAAACCTGATTAGGGAATTGCCAGCTACAACGTTCTGGGCAAATCTGATTCCCCTCCTGTTTTCATACTGCCCGCGAGCTAGGAATATTTTTTTTTTACATTTTTTTCAATGGTTAGAAAAAATATAAAAGAACAATAATTTCAGACAGTGAAAATAATATGAAATTTATATTTTAGTGCAATAAGTGAAGTTGTATGTAACACAGCCACACTTACTCATTTATACATTGTCTGTGGCTGCTTTTGCCTACATGTGAACAGTTGAGTCATCACAACAAAGACCATATGGCCGGCAAAGCCTAAAATATTTACTGTCTGGCCCATTACAGAAAAGTTTGCTGACCCCTGACCAAGAAGAGGATGAGAACCCACAACGGAAGAAAGAGGTAGAGAGCTGGCTGGTGTGGGTCTCATCAGCTCTCACAAACACAGAGGGAGGAAATGGCCAATAGTGTCAGAAGTTGCAGACAAGTCAAAGAAGTTGTTCATCGAATGTTCATTAGATTGACAATAATGGGGCAGCCCGGGTGGCTCAGCGGTTTATCGCCGCCTGCGGTCCAGGGCGTGATCCTGGAGACCCGGGATCGAGTCCCACATTGGGTTCTCCGCATGGTGCCTGCTTCACCCTCCGCCTGTGTCTCTGCACCTCTCTCTCTTTCTGTATAAAAATAAAAAATAAAAAAAAAATAGATTGGCAATAATGATCACTAGTTGTTGAATGAGGAGAGAGGTTTCCAGGGAGATGTTCAGGGCAGATGCCAGGGTGCGTTGAGTTTGAGGAGTGAGTAGAAGGTAAAGAAATGGAGACAGTGCTTAAAGGGTACTGAGAGTTCTTAAGTGTGTGGGGTCCACTCTCTGTGTGTCAGTCCTTGAGAGTTTTTGTATTGCATTGTAACTGATAAGCATTCACCCAGAGATTTTCAGTTGAAAATAATGTCTTTTTAGGGCTTGTATGTATTTTATTGAAATTTTTCAGGAATAGAGGCAATTCAGAAGTTCAGTTAGTGATGAGAATAACAGTAATAATAGGGAAAGGAAAAAAAAATCAATCATTATTAGTTCCTGGAAGTCAATGAAAGGAAATTAGAAAATTGGATACACAGCATTTTTCACAATGTCTTTATTTTCCTTTGATACAGAGTTCATGTTTAAGCCACAGACCTTTTCTGTGGAAAATAAGCATGCCCTTATTTTGAGCATCTTTAGAAAGGTCACATTAAAACCTACGAATCATTAAGGTGCAGAAGAGAAATGAGAGGGTCTGAAAAGTAATTCCTACTCTGTTAATTTCCATTTCTTCTCTTAGCACCTGACATTCTGAAGCATGCTGTGAACCACACACTGATTCTGGGATGTCTTAAGTTTGGACTTCAAGAAGCAGGTTGGAGTGGGCCTCCTGCCTAACAGCCACATTGCTTTCTAGATTTCTGATTGGCCTTTAAGTGCTTAAAATTCTTGAAGTCACAGAAAGGTGTAAGAAAAAAATTGAGTAAGATTTCATTCAAGTTCTGAAACACAGTTTTTCCTAACATGTACCTCACGCTTTTTCTGTGTTCTAGAGTTTTGAATGACTGATCTCCCACAATAGAGTCCCATATTAGAAGGAAAGTGGTTGAAAAGTGATCCAATTTCATAATGACTTTATTATTTACAGTCCCTTCTACCTCTGATGTAGTGGGAAAATGCTCTGAGGCACTTTTGTAAGAAATCTTACACAATATAGTATACCCTCCAAGTTTCTTTGGTTGTGCTGTGAATGTTGTCAAGTTAGTCAAACTCAGGTTCAGACCTCAGTGCTGTAGGCTGCTCTTACTATGTCTTACTCTATTTTAGGGAAATGAGTCAAGGCATGTAACAGACATGGTTAACTCAGAGTGAAGATTCTAGCCCTTTTATAGAAGGGCAGCCTCAGAAGCATAGCTCCTTCCATCCTAAAAACCATTTGGGAAGAATCCTCCCAGCCCTTGCCAGCTTCTTGTTTATTCTCATGAGAGGAAAGGGGATTGGGAATGCCATCTGCTATGGGAATCTTGAGGGGATAGATCGTCTTCATTTATCAGTTATTTTTATCTATCAGCTCTTATAGGTCATGCAGAGCCTACTATATTGATAATATCAGGCAATAACCAACTTATTTTTCTGAAGAAACAAGTTTATTCTGCTCATCAGGTTGTGGATCCTCAGACCTCCCTTCCTTACTGGGAGACCCACTACTGCCTCAGGGTTGGTTAAGATTAGACCAGAGGGCCTTGAAGTTACTTCAGATTCCTACTCTTTGGTCTTACTACTCACAGTGCTCACCAGTGTCCAATAGGAGTAGATCGGGCCCCCTGATTTCTGATGATGTCTCTCTGTCCATAAAGGAACCAGCCAGTTGAGCTAGCAACATGCTGGCCCAGTATCATGTCAGCAGTCAACGCAATACAGCCACCAGAGCTGGCCCAAACATTACTCTGGATGTCAGGGATTTGGTCTTCAGTATCATCCAAATTATCAGGCTCAGTGATTGTTTCTGTAATATTGCCAACCTCTATTTGCCAGGTAGATTTTCTTGGAAAGGGTGGCAGTTGTTTGGTAGGATGAGGCAAAAGGAGAGCAGAAGGACATTCCCTGTAGAGTTGAGAGGAAAGCCAGAGAGTCCTGCAGAGTATATTATCTTCACGTTCATCCTGCACATGTCATACCTCCCGTCCACCATTTTAAAAAGTAAGGTAAAACATTAAATTCTTTAAAATAAGTAGGAAAAATACCTACATTTTAAAATTTTTATTTGAAATCTTTATTTTATGTTTCCTTTTTAGAGAGGGTGGAGGAGAGAGAAAGTAATCTTAGACAGGCTCCATGCCCAGTGCAGAGCCCGATGTGGGGCTTCATCTTACAGCCCTGAGATCATGATCTGAGCTGAAACCAAGAGTCGGACACTTAACTGATTGAGCCACCCAGGTGCCCCTGAAATTTTTATTTTAAATATTTGGAACAAATATACAAGATACCCTTAAAAATTTTGACAAAAGCAAAAAAATGTGTAACGTTTTTAATTATTTACATATGGATGTGAAGCAAGAGTAAGTTCAGGTAGCTATAGAAGCCAAACCCAAGTTGATTTTGTTATTCTCCAGGGCTGAGATTTTCTGTGGGGGTCTACTCTGTGCTAGACCCTAAGAAAAAAAGATGAAAGCTGGGTCCTTACCCTTGAGAGACTCTTGGGCCTGGTGAGGGTGAGAAGCCTGTAAATGAGAATTTCAATGTAATATGGTAAATTCAAGGTAAAGAAAGATGGGCAGCATGCTTCTAGAGCACAGATGAAGGTGCTTTGCCTACCTAGTCCAGGGACTTCAAGAAAAGTTTCTCAGGGGCAGCCCCGGTGGCGCAGCGGTTTAGCCCCGCCTGCAGCCGGGGTGTGATCCTGGAGACCTAGGATCGAGTCCCACGTCGGGCTCCCTGCATGGAGCCTGCTTCTCCCTCTGCCTGTGTCTCTGCCTCTCTCTCGTGTCTCTATGAATAAATAAATAAAATCTTAAAAAAAAAAAAAAAAGTGTTTCTCAGAGGTAGGTCTTTAAGAATGGGGATAAAGGGCAAGGCCATTCCAACCTAGAGCCTTGAACTTTTACCAAGGGCTTTTCCTGGGGCCCATATGCACCCTCAGACTTGCTGGGCAGCCCTTCATGGATTTAGGGGAGTGAATGGTGATTGCTTCCCTTTCCCCCTTAATTAATAGAAATAGAATTCTGTGGCATTGTTGTCTTTGAGTCATTGTCACCATCACTCTCCACCTCTGCCATACCTCCAATAAACTGAAGATGTAGGAGAATTTAGAAGGACCACAGCCATTCACAGTAGGATGGTGAAGAGTTGTCTTATTGGAATTGATCTCATGTAAGCTTTACTAAAAACCATTTTTAGAAAAATGTATTTTATTTCAAAGACTGTTTCTCAATCTTTCTCTTTCAGTGCCCGAAGTGACGAAACCAAGTTTAAGCCAACCAACGGCCGCCAGCCCAATTGGCAGCTCTCCATCGCCACCAGTCAATGGTGGCAACAATGCCAAAAGGGTGGCAGTGCCGAACGGACAACCGCCAAGCGCCGCCCGCTACATGCCTCGGGAGGTGCCGCCGCGATTCCGTTGCCAGCAGGACCACAAAGTGTTACTAAAACGTGGGCAGCCCCCTCCGCCGTCCTGCATGCTCCTTGGGGGCGGAGCAGGGCCTCCTCCCTCCACAGCACCTGGAGCAAACTCAAACAACGCACAAGTGACAGGAACGCTGCTGCAGAGTGACAGTGGGACTGCACCAGGTGAGGAAGAGGTGTTGTGAATTGATTTCATGGCAGCTTGAAAGAGAGTGATCACTTCTCTTGTATTGCCTGGTATAAAGTCCACAAAAACCCTTCATTAGATAGACTCTTGGGATTACTCAAAAGACGGGAGAAGATCCCAGTGTGAAATGTGTACCAGCACTTCTCTTCTGAAACTGGGTTTTAGCGTCCAGTATGTGCTCTTGGCATGAGAAACTAATGTGGCTGTTGTTTGTCATCACCATTTGGGACTTTTCTTCTTTTTTACACAAGTGCATTATAAATTTGAGCCTCCATAGTTCCAGCTGTCACCACAAGTGTGTGCTCAGAGGATAATTAGAGGTGGGGCTAGTGCAAAGACTTGTTCTGAATCTTACTTGCCTATGTTTATGTTCTCAGAATGCTGGAAGTATAGAGAGAATCGTCTCTTAGATTACTGTGTAGAATCTTGGGGTGGAGGGGAGATACCAAATAATACCATTCTGTAGTTTTTTATTAGTTTTTTTTTTTGACTCATTGTTTCTTTAGAGGATTTTGGGCTTTGTTAAAAACTGGGCTCCTGGCTGGCTCAGTCAATAGAGCACACAACTCTTGATCTTGGGGTTGTAAGTTCAAACCCCACATTGGATGTAGAGCTTACTTTAAAACAAAACAAAAAACAAAACAAAACAAAACAAAAAAACCCTAGATGTAGATATATCTACAAGGGGGGGGCTATAAATTTTGAGAGTTTTTAATAGATAAATGTTAAATCAGCTAATAGCTAAGAACCTCCAGACATCACCTCTTCCCCTTCTCTTTTTTTTAAAGCTTATTAACAGATTTCTGCTAGCTCTTAAAATATCTTTTGAGGCTATACTAAAATTCAAAGCTTAAACATAATCAAGCCTTGGCAAGAACAATGAGTTGGTTATTGTTAACTGTAGCACACTTTGTTCTATTTCTGAGTTTAAACATGGAATTGCCTTAGAAAATTCTATCACCGTCGAATGTGCAGAGTAAGGATGTAAAGAAACCTCATGGTTATGGCTTTATGCAGACTTTTCTGTGGTGGCTGGCAGGCCAGGCCCAAAGCAGGCAGGGAAAAGCCTCATGATGGCCCTTCCCTTCCTGGCCCCTCAAAAGCAGTTGCAAGGGGATCCCTGGGTGGCTCAGCAGTTTAGCGCCTCCCTTTGGCCCAGGGCACAATCCTGGAGTCCTGGGATCGAGTCCCACGTCAGGCTCCCTGCATGGAGCCTGCTTCTCCCTCCTCCTGTGTCTCTGCCTCTCTCTCTCTCTATGTCTAAAATAAATAAAATAAATAAATGAATCTTTAAAAAAAAAAAAAAAGCAGTTGCAAGAGGAAGTACGTGAGGGGTGGTCACATCAGGTGGTTCTACAGTCAAATCTACCCAGGCCTGGATGTAGACATGAGTCCAGTGTGAGTCAGACTCTCTCGTTTGCATTCTTAAAACCAAGGAGACCCCGGAGTCTTAAGATTTTGAGATTCTCTGCTTTCGTACTCTTATATGGCTCTATGTAATATTTTTTCAACCTTATATTGATTTAAGGCTTCTTGGTTAAAGTAACTAAAACAAATTTAGAAGAAATTACTGGGTTAAAAACATGTCATTTTTCTTCCCACCAAATATGATAAATTCCACCAAAATATGTGCTGAGCCAGACTAATTTATCAGATTAAGTTCCTTGGGCACTAAAGAGACTGATTCATGCTTGTCTGTCCCAGCAATCTAGCTGGGTGGGCATTCATCATTCATCAGATGCTTACTGAGTAGCAGTGCACTGGCCACTATGTGGAATTCAAACGTTAGCAAGATTAGGGTCTCTGCCTAAGAGGAGGAGCTTTGGGGGGAGTCTCTGTGCTAATGTGGGAGAAAGTAAATGTGAAGACAGTACCACAGTGCTAAGCAAAACAGCTCTAGACAGGGAAAGGTTATTTTTCAGGTGATGAACTAAAAACAAAACAAAACCCTCATAGAAGAAACGGCACTTGAACTAGGCCCAGAAAGATGGGCATATTTCAGTATATGAATCCAAGAGGAGAAGCCAGTAGCTGCCAATGTGGAACAGTGCCAGGGTGAGAGGGCATAAGTTGTGGACTGTCAAGTAGTGTGGACATAGAAAGTAGTGGAAGATAAGACTAGAAAAGTCTGTTGGTCCCAGGTTGTGCAGCATCTTTATTCTTGTGTGCTAAGAAACCATTGGGAGCTTCCCCTATAGCAGTGATCTAATTGAAGGTGTGCTTCAGAACAATTACTCTAGCCAGGAGTGTTCAGAGTAGATTGGAGATAGAAAGCAAGTTGAGGGTGTTACTACATTATCTCAAGATCTAAGAAGGCCCTTCTCTGTCAATAGGAATGACAAGGGGAAATGTGGTGTAGCCTTGAGAAATGTGGTGGAGTTACACTTAGCAATATAGCAACCTGGCAAAATGAAAGAGAAGAGATAACTAGCACAAGTGTGACGCAGTTAACCAAGACAGGCAACTGGGTAGAGAATTGAGTTTGTGGGGAACTGTATGAGCTCTCTTAGGGGCAGTTTGAGCTTGAGGTGTTAATAGAGCATGCATGTGTAGCTGTGATTGATAAGATAATCTCTTTCCCAGAGTCAACCCTTGGAGGTGCTGCTGCTTCAAATTATGCAAATTCCACTTGGGGCCCGGGAGCCTCCTCCAACAACGGCGCCTCCCCCAACCCAATTCACACCTGGGACAAGGTGATTGTAGACGGGTCTGACGTGGAAGAGTGGCCTTGTATTGCCAGCAAAGACACTGAGTCTTCTTCCGAAAACACCACCGATAACAACAGTGCCTCGAACCCTGGCTCTGAGAAGAGCACTCTGCCAGGAAGCACCACTAGTAACAAAGGAAAAGGGAGCCAGTGCCAGTCTGCAAGTTCTGGGAACGAATGTAATCTTGGGGTCTGGAAATCTGACCCTAAGACTAAATCTGTTCAATCTTCCAACTCTACAACAGAGAGCAACAATGGACTAGGAAATTGGAGGAATGTGAGTGGTCAGGATAGAATTGGACCTGGCTCTGGCTTCAGCAACTTTAACCCAAATAGCAACCCATCTGCCTGGCCAGCGCTGGTCCAAGAAGGAAATTCTAGGAAAGGGGCATTGGAAACGGATACTAGTAATTCCAGTGCACAGGTTAGCACAGTAGGTCAGGCATCCAGGGAACAGCAGTCAAAGATGGAAAATGCGGGTGTTAATTTTGTTGTCTCTGGCAGAGAACAGGCTCAGATTCATAACACTGATGGACCAAAAAATGGAAACACTAACTCCTTGAACTTAAGTTCACCAAACCCCATGGAGAATAAGGGAATGCCCTTTGGAATGGGCTTGGGGAACGCCTCCAGGAGCACTGATGCCCCTTCACAAAGCACTGGAGATCGAAAGACTGGGAGTGTTGGATCTTGGGGTGCAGCTAGGGGGCCTTCTGGAACTGACACAGCCTCTGGACAAAGCAATTCTGGAAACAATGGGAACAATGGAAAAGATAGAGAGGACTCCTGGAAAGGAGCTTCTGTTCAGAAATCATCTGGGTCAAAAAATGACTCTTGGGACAATAACAGGTCTACGGGTGGGTCCTGGAACTTTGGCCCTCAGGACTCTAATGACAACAAATGGGGTGAAGGGAACAAAATGACATCTGGGGTCTCTCAGGGAGAATGGAAACAGCCGACTGGGTCTGATGAGTTGAAAATTGGAGAATGGAGTGGTCCAAACCAACCAAATTCTAGCACTGGAGCATGGGACAATCAAAAGGGCCACCCCCTCCCTGAAAACCAAGGCAATGCCCAGGCTCCCTGTTGGGGAAGATCTTCCAGCTCCACAGGAAGTGAAGTTGGAGGTCAAAGCACTGGAAGCAACCACAAAGCAGGAAGTAGTGACAGTCATAATTCTGGCCGTCGGTCATACCGGCCCACACATCCTGATTGTCAGGCTGTCTTACAGACTCTTTTGAGCCGAACTGATTTGGACCCCAGGGTGCTCTCAAACACTGGCTGGGGCCAAACTCAAATTAAGCAGGACACTGTGTGGGATATTGAAGAGGTGCCAAGGCCTGAGGGGAAATCGGACAAAGGAACTGAGGGGTGGGAGAGCGCTGCCACACAGACCAAGAACTCAGGGGGCTGGGGAGATGCACCCAGCCAAAGCAATCAAATGAAGTCTGGATGGGGGGAGCTCTCAGCCTCTACAGAGTGGAAAGACCCCAAGAACACAGGAGGCTGGAATGACTATAAGAACAACAACTCTTCCAACTGGGGAGGCGGACGACCAGATGAAAAGACATCTTCCTCTTGGAATGAGAACTCCAGCAAGGATCAGGGGTGGGGAGGGGGACGCCAGCCCAATCAAGGATGGACTTCTGGGAAGAATGGTTGGGGAGAGGAAGTTGATCAGGCGAAAAACAGCAGTTGGGAAAGTTCTGCAAGCAAACCTGTGTCTGGATGGGGAGAAGGAGGGCAGAATGAAATTGGAACTTGGGGGAACAGCGGGAATGCAAGCCTAGCTTCCAAAGGTGGGTGGGAAGATTGCAAAAGGTCTCCAGCGTGGACTGAGACTGGCAGACAGCCCAATTCCTGGCATAAACAGCACCAACAGCAGCAGCAGCCACAGCAGCCACCGCCACCACAACCAGAGGCTTCTGGTTCATGGGGAGGCCCCCCACCACCACCTCCAGGCAACGGACGACCTTCCAATTCCAACTGGAGCAGTGGGCCACAGCCAGTAACCCCTAAGGACGAGGAACCCAGTGGTTGGGAAGAGCCATCCCCACAGTCAATTAGTCGGAAAATGGACATCGATGATGGCACTTCAGCATGGGGAGACCCTAACAGCTATAACTACAAGAATGTGAATCTGTGGGATAAGAATTCCCAAGGGGGCCCAGCACCTCGAGAACCAAACCTGCCTACCCCGATGACCAGTAAATCAGCATCAGGTAGGCAATGGCTGCTTCTTGCGGGTTTGATAAACAAAAATCCTAAATTTTTATTAAGCTGCATTTATTCCTTGGCTGTATTCTAGAAATCTTTCTACATTAACCATACTCTACTGTAAACAGAAGCTTTCTTTTTATAAAATGATAGTGAAAACAGATGCTGGTGGTACCTTTTAATGTTCTTTCTTGGCAAAAGGAAAAAGATGGCATCCCTGTGGTAGTCTCCCAAAGTTGGTGGGGTTTTTTTTCGTTTGTTTTGTTTTTTTTGTAATTGTATTGGTCTTGCAGAATCCAAAAAAATGTATCTTGGGCGCTAAACAAACCATGCTCCAGATTTAAAAATGAAGAATTAAAATAGTAGCAGAAGTAGACCTGATTTCCATTCAGTTTCTACTCAGGAACATATCCTCTGTGTTTCTCCTTCCCTGGTGAAGGGAGGTTTTTTGTGTTGTTCTCGAAGGGGCCATCAGAATGCTGTAGCATGGCTGGATCTGGAAGATTTCAGTCGTTTTCCAGATGATTTTTAATGGTCACCTCTGGTAGTGGAGTACTTCGTATAAGAAATTATTTTCTCATGATCATTAGTTGCCCAGAATTAAACTTTCTTCTTCCTCTATTTGGATAGAAATACCATACCTGGTAAATTGAAAGTAGTGCTAGTAATACCGTCGTTGGCATTGTCGACTTGAATGTCCCCATAAAGCATATAATTCAACAAACTAAGGGGATGCACTGTTCAGGTGTTTTTTTGTTTTTTTCTTTCAGTTAGAATTAATACTTCGTTTTCCACTCCTCAGATAAACCTAGTGTTCGGTGAATGCAGTTATGGCCACTTAGAAAATGATTGCTTTTAACTAGTTCTTTTTTTTTTTTCCCTCAAATATTGAAAAGAATGAGGAAGGAAATAAAGATTGTTCATTAATTCCCTATCTAGCACAAAACCTGCTAAGATGTGAAAAAAATTTATTAGCCATATAATGAAAACCTTCAAACTGTAGGGAAAATCAAAACGTAATAAATAAAAAGAATCTTAGCCCCTAGGGTCTCTTCCCACACATAATGAATCTCGTAGCATTTTGTGTCTCATTCAAAAATTTTCTTCATACCTATAGCAAAATATATCTATCTTTTACAGATTTTACACAGAAGAGATTGTACTATATACACTGTTCTTCTCCTTGCTTTTTCCATCATACTTTAAAACTTTCCATGTTAGCACATACATTTTTGTCTTTTATTTGCTTTGTGTACAGTATTTCATGGGTGACGTAATTGGTCTAACCAGTGCCTTTGTGATAGATATTTAGGTTGCTTCCAAATGGTTTCCCACAGTGTTACAGTAAGCATTGTTGTACCTATAATTTTATGTACTCTACAAGTATATCTATGGTATAATTTCGGCAGTGGAGTTACTGGGCCAAAAGTTAAAGTGACAATGCTTCCTGAGGGTGGAACCCATTCATATTTCTGCCGACAGAGCATAGGAGAGCCTGTTCCTCCCACCTTCACTCCCCACTCCCTGGATATTAGGATGCTTCATTTAACAGATCATTCTTAGAGACCCATTTTCTTTCTTTACAGTCTGGAGCAAAAGCACACCACCTGCTCCAGATAATGGTACTTCAGCTTGGGGTGAGCCAAACGAAAGCAGTCCTGGGTGGGGCGAAATGGATGACACGGGAGCATCGACCACGGGCTGGGGGAATGCACCCTCCAACGCTCCAAATGCCATGAAACCTAGTAAGTGTACAGCATTATTTGGGAGGGAGCCTCCATTAATTTGGGGGCCAGACATTTTGGTGAGGGCTGTTCTAATGTTTCAACTACTGTTTGAAGAGATTCAGGACCATGACCCTTTAATAAATGATTAGTACCAAATGGTAGCGACTTAGCTTTGCATATGTTAACATGCTTAGAGTGAACTAGAAGTCCTAAGTTAATTTTGTTGATTTTAAGTTAGGTTTAGTATCTGGCCAGAATTGAAATGTTGACATGGTGCTTTTTTTTGCCAGTAACTTAAATATTGCTCACCATTCCTATTTTGCATTTCTGCTCCTTTGTTAGTGTAATTTAAAAAGACTTTCCTGGCTTTTAATGTGGGACACAGTCTCTGCTGCTCACTGACTTCATCGTTCTGTTTCTTCCTCATCCCTTTGTCTCTCCTCTCATACTTCCACCCACGTAGAAGCATTTAAGGTTTCTTGAACCCAACAAAGATTTGTTCGTTTGAGTTTTTAATACAAAGCATGTCACACTTATTCATAAATCATTGAAAGTCTAAGCTATACTTGATCCAGCTGGCAATGTGTAGTCACAGTAATTTGCAAAACTTTGTAAACCAATGCTATGGAATGTCTCATTGGATGTTCCTTGGTTGAAAAATTCAATTTCGAGTGCCCATTTTCACTTGTTTGTCATTTTCTTAAAAAGTATTCCAGCATCTCTTTTCTGCCATATTGCAGACTTAAAAAATTATCTTTTGATTTAAAAATGTGGTCATAGTGAATGCTCAAAATTTGAGCAAAAATAATAAATTCTGTTGTCAATTTTATTGTATGATATTTATGACTCTTATAGTGCCACATGAAGAAGTACAATCTTAGCTATATTCTAGAAATTCATTCTTGTGTCTGTGCATTTAAAAAATTATGAATCCACTTCATAGAAATAGTTTTACAAAGACATGATTTCATCATGATTTTCACTGTAAAATTGGTTGTATCATCATGGGAAATACCACACTGTAGACTTGAAATAGATCCAAAATGGCTGTTGGAAGACATTAGCCAGACCCTTGGCACAAGGAGATACTTCAGCAGTATGGTCTGGATTTTTTTGTGTCTTTCCAACCTTAGAATCACTCTTCCATCACAAAACCTTCACAGTTTAAAAAAGTCTTCTCTCCTTCAGGATCGTATAGTTAAAGCTATAGATATACTTACCCTTTGGGTAATACGAATGTGGAAGGGGCTAGAATATTGGCCTCGCCACAGAGGTGGATTAGATAAGATCACAAATACCCTAAAATGCTGCATTCATAAGGACTGATCATTGTGATTATTGTTAATATGTAGCTATTGCATACGATTTGTCCATTTTTTTCTTAAAGATTCCAAATCTATGCAAGACGGCTGGGGGGAGAGTGACGGTCCAGTGACGGGAACTCGCCATCCCAGCTGGGAGGAGGAGGATGATGGAGGAGTCTGGAACACCGCCGGCTCTCAGGGAAGTGCTTCCTCCCACAACTCAGCAAGCTGGGGACAAGGAGGAAAGAAGCAAATGAAGGTAGCCCGCTTTAGAAATGATCGAGCTTGTTTCTTTGTTCTTAGAAGGCAGAACTGAGAATTTTCTCATGGAAGGAGTCCCTGAAGTCCTAAGTAAGGGTGAAAATATTTTCTTAAGAGCAAATAATTACTTCCTCTTTACTCCTCATCTTCCTTCCCCATGACCTTGAAACCTCAAACTACAGAGCTGTTGCTGTGAGTAAAATGGAATTTTCAAAGACAGGAGATTTTTTTTTTACTTTTAGTTTCCATATGATAATAATTCTTTGGAAGCTTTCAAGGCACACTTTATAAATGTTTTATGCTTTTGGATTCTAAAGCCAAGGAAGTCCTTAGGGTAGTCCCCATGATATATAGAAGAGAAACCAAAGAATGACAGCTTTTCCAGTGGCAATCAGCATGACTGGTTTTTATCCGATTCGGGAGATTCCAAAACCCAGAATCATTCTTCCAACAAAGTGAAGTGCCAGTACATAACCCTACTGTAGCAACCAAATGATTTATCTATATCCTGTACCAGGTTGTGTTGTAAAGTCACTTTCCAGGGCTCCTGAGTGGCTCAGTTGGTTAAGCATCCGACTCTTAATCTCAGAGTTGTGAGTTCAAGCCCCATGTTGGGATCCACGCTGGGTATGGAGCCTACTTAATTAAAAAAAAAAAAAGGAATTAAGTTGTCATTTTCCATGTCTTAGAGCAACGCCGTTTCTCCTTTGATTTGCATAATTTGATGAGGACTTTGGTTTCAGTCTAGAACAAGTCTTTGAACCTGAACCGTTCTCCCAGCAGAGGCATTCTTTCCCTTCTGCAGAGAAATTGATGAAAATTAGAAATAGGCAGTCATATATTTAATTTCAACATGGGAGCCTTGCTGCCCCATGAAACACTTCACAGTGAATATTGTCCTGGTTTCAAATACCAAGTACTGTCCTGGAAGGTCTTCAGTCAGCTAAGGGGGTTATGCCTTTATCCCCTTTGCTGTAGGATATTAATGTTGTTCTGCATACGGTAACTTGATAGCCTAAACACATAGGTTGTTTATCTTGGAGGCATCCTGTTTAAGCAGCTAGTTACAATTTCCCTTCTAAGGATTGCTTTGCCTCCCCCTAGTCACAGATGGAATTAATCCGTAAAATTCTCAGTATCTTTGTACTCGCCTGTTATCTGGCTTGTTGTGGCTTTTTTTGTCATTTACAAATTCCCAACAAGACAGAAAAAAAGACAGTTGAGGAATACTGCTGATTGACAGAAGTGAGTGAAGGAAAGGTGCTGGCCCACTCAGGTGGCCCTGAGACATAACTGATTCAGCTCAGTTGAAATTTGGCATTTCTGCTCCACAACTGACAATTCTGACCTTTTGTGTCCAAGGGCCTTTTTTTTTTAACTGATTGTGATCAAAGACAGATAATGTAAAATTTACCATTGTAACCATTTTTAAGTGCACAGGCAGTTCAGTAGTGGTGATTATATTCACGCTATTGTGCAACCATCGCCACATCTAGCCACAAAACTTTTCATCTGCAAAACTGAAACTGTTTGTATTAAACAAAAACTACCAATTCTACCCTCCCTACAGTGAGGGCTTTTTTGACCTTAAAACCTGTGACTGAACTTAAGTGAACTTATTCACTTTGAAGAATAGTAAAATCAACATAACAAATATCAAAACAGTTTTTATTTGTAGAATGTACAAGTAAGCAAAGCCCCATCACCCCATCCCCACCAACTCCTCATCATTGTTCCACCTACCTTCTCCATAGAAGTAAAAGTGGAGCTGGTGTTGGATGTCCTATTCTGGGGAGAAACTAGTTTGTCCCTTAAGAAACAAAAACTCAGGGGCTCCTGGCTGGCTCAGTTGGTTAAGCATCTGCCTTTGGTTCAGGTCATGATCTTGGGATCGTGGGATTGAGCCTCGTGTAGTGCTCCCTGCTCAGCAAGGAGTCTGCTTCTCCCCCTCTCTCTCCCCTACTTGTGCGTGTGCGCGCTCTCTCGCTCTCTCTCTCAAATTAATAAATAAAATCTTAAAACAAAATAAAACAAAACACCAGCTAACCATGTATTTTTCCAGTTCTAACTCAGTGTGACGAATCAAATAAGAATGAAAATATAGATAGAACTAAAGCTTATTACTCTTTCAGACTAATGGATAAAATATCAAAATAACCACAGTTAAAGAGGGAAATTTGGGCTCAGAAAGGTAAACTGTTGGTTCTGCATTTTCAATCAGTACATAAATCTAACTGATAAGAAGTGAGATAAAATAATTTGGTTCTGAGGTTATGTATTTCATTTCTGTAGTGCTCACTGAAAGGAGGAAACAATGATTCATGGATGAATCCTCTTGCCAAACAGTTTTCAAATATGGGATTGCTGGTAAGTTTCATTTTCTTTTATGTGTAATACAGCCCAGCTTTTACTTTTAGTACAAATGTGAAGACCGCTGCCACTAGAGTACAACATTACAGATTTAGAAACTGGTTAAACAGTGTTTCTGATTTGGATTTAGCAGTATTTGTCCTCTATTCTTTTATTCTTAATGAAATACTCCAATATTTAAAGGCTATGGCTTTTGAATTTGTAGTCCTTGTGTCCTTTTCCTTAAGTGGTTAGGGGCAGAAAGAGCCAGGCCTTAAAACTTACGTAACGTTCCCTGACTAATACTGTACCAGTTTTCATATTACAGTTTTGAAAATAGCAGCAACAATAAAATAAGTAGGGGAACTATTTGTAATTAATTATATAGGGAATTCTTGTAGGATTTCTCTCTCTCTCTCTGTCTCTCTCTCTCTCTCTTTAAATCTCTCGGGAACATTGTGGGACACCCCATCCCTAGTTGCCAAAAGACAGATAGCTTGACTTGGCTGCACATTTCCAGATTTGATGACTGGACAAGTCACGAGAAGAGGTTGTCATCATTTGGCTGACACTCGTGGAATTTGATCCTGAGCCGACTGGAACTTATTTCTCTAAGCAGCTATTTAGCTATTGCTCTGTCCATAGAGTTACTGAAGCTAATTCTATGTGAAAATTGAATGTGGGAATATGGACACCGTAGGCAATAAAATTAGTCACATCATCAGTGATCTTGTCTTCATTCCAGTATAAGGTTTATGTCAAAGGACCATGTAGAGTACCAATAGTACGCCACAACTCTCACGTAAATAATGCCATTTTTTTATCTCTCTCATACAGATGTTGCAAATTCAAACCTTTAATCCTCCCTCCCTGTTGCTTCTTTTTCAGAGTCAAACTGAAGATAATCCAGGCAGCAAAATGGATTTGTCTGTAGGTGTGTATCACTCTACTAATATGAATGGGTATATTGTGATTAATGATGTTATATTGAAAAAAAAAAATGATGTTATATTGGATCCCTGCTCAGCTTGAGTTGGGATGGGTGCCATTCAGCAGACATAAAGGACCATCCTGGACACTAGGGATTGAAAACTCAAATAGTTGCGGGATCCAGGAAAGTAACAAAATGAGTGTCATGTACCAGGTATAAGAAATTGGGAGTTGAAGGCCACTGGTTAGCTGTCGGGGGAATATGTACCATCTCCAGGATAAAGGAATCAGCCTTGCTCTGGCCTTAACAGTTGTTGCCATGGAGAGTAAGGGTTCAGCTTTGTCAGAGCTTCCAGTTGGCGAGCGAGGCCAGAAATTCAGACATAAATTGACATCCTGATTCTTAAATATTGGAAACTAATTCAGATTTTAAAAACTAGTGTGTGGCCAAAGTATGTCTGTGGCCCTGCCAGACTCTGTTCTCAGGTTGGTAGTCCTGTCTGCACTGGAATGTTTCATTATTGATGAGTTCTCCCACCCTAAGTGGAGCAGTTGCCATGTTAGCCCCTAGTCTGTGGGATCGTCACCATGATGCTATTGCTCACCTTGAGGAACTTAAAAAGAATCAAACCAAGGAAAAAGGAAAATAGTCCTAGGTCATAAGGGAGATAGTCTGATCTATGATATTTTAAAATCTAAGAGTGACGAAAAAATGAGTTTCCAGGGGCACTGATCATGTCAGTATATAATAGCAAATTTCCAGAGCTGTGAAGAAAAGGAGTAGTAGTCATGGTACTTGGGAAATCTCTTGTTCACTTAATGTGCCCAACTCTAAGTTTTAAATTCTAGGGCAACAGCTATGCCTCTTAGGCCTTTTTATTCTCAATAACTGTGTCACAACCCCACCCATTTATCTAGCAGATGCTAAAACAACAGCAGGAGACAAACTCTCTCACGAAGTGCATTTGATTTTATGAGTGAGTTATAGTCATCAAACATGTCAATAACCAGTGGAACTATTTTTTTAGTCAGATTTTTACCAGGTTGGCCCTAAATCTCTCTTTCAATCTTCCATTGAAAACAAGCTACAACTGACACAAGTTTTTTAAGAAGGAACAAAAGGATCCACACGTGCCCCTGGGGGCCTGAACCAAGAGGATCCCTCATGGTCTTATGCCCAGCACCTCAGGGAGAAGAATGGGACCGGTACCCCCCCCACCCCCATCATGAGGGAGATATTTGTTCTTGAAATTTTCACTTCTGTGTTACTTTTCAGGGAGCCTTCCAGATAAAAAATTTGACGTGGACAAGCGAGCAATGAATCTCGGGGATTTTAATGATATCATGAGGAAGGATCGATCTGGGTTCCGTCCACCTAATTCCAAAGACATGGGAACCACAGATAGTGGGCCTTATTTCGAGAAGGTGAGTCAAATCCTTTAAGATAATTCATGCGAACCACTTTGGTTCCCATTTGTTCTTTTGATAATTGATTCCAGGAGGAAGCACAGAGTCACTGAATTAATTAATGAGCAAAACATAAACATCACCTGCATTTAAGTGTTGACATGAAAACAGTTGATGTCAACAGGTGACTAGGCAGAAGCTAGAACCATCTGTCTGTAGTATGTGAGTATTATGAAGAAGGTCTGAGTTTTTAGAAATTTTATGAAGTTTGGAAGGGGGAAATAAATGGTCTGACTTTTTATAGTGGGAATGCGAAATGTGTGGAAGAAATTTTAGAGACCAATTTATTCTGCTGTACAGTGAGAAATTAAATTTGGGATATCGTGCAGAT
Organism: Canis lupus baileyi; assembly: GCF_048164855.1. Classification (NCBI taxonomy): domain Eukaryota; kingdom Metazoa; phylum Chordata; class Mammalia; order Carnivora; family Canidae; genus Canis; species Canis lupus. The sequence continues at coordinate 27,518,453 of NC_132848.1, read as the reverse complement.
AATTCGTATCTCCTAAGGCCTTCCCTTCTAGCTTTGTTAAGATGTTCCAGAACGTTCTCTTTTGATATTTCTAAGAGAGTTCCTTTGTTCTTTCTCCATTTCTCTAGTGACCTATTGTGAGTTATAATGGTATACTGTTCAAATTCTCAACCTGATTTAAAGAAGTCATGAATACCTATTTGTTTTTGATTCTTGTCTTTCCAATTGGAGGAAATAATTCCTTGATTCAGAATACTGATTTGTCATGGCCCTGGTCTTCAGAAAGCAATAAAAACCAAAAGTTTGGGCAGCCTGGGTGGCTCAGCGGTTTAGCTCCGCCTTCAGCCCAGGGCGTGATCTTGGAGTCCCAGGATTGAGTCCTACGTCAGGCTCTCTGCATGGAGCCTGCTTCTCCCTCTGCCTGTGTCTCCCATGAATAAATAAATAAAATCTAAAAAAAAAAAAAAAAAAAAAAAAAAAAGTTTTTGATCTGGCAAATTTTTGACGTTATTGATAATGCTGTTTCAGGCAGCAACAGATTCATAAGATTACTCTGGCTTTTGTTTCAGCAGCCACATAGAGTAATCAATATTAGATGCATAAAAATTCAGAGTCTGGCAATTTTTATCTTAGTGCAATGGACAGAATGTGTTACTTAGAGGATAAGAAAAAATCCATATCAGAGGTGACAGATGGTGTCTGTTGGGCCAAGTGTGATGACTCTGATCAGATCCAAATTCCATCCTCGTTTATTGCTAATACACTCTAACTCTGTTTGTTCCTAGTGTTTCTCTCTTGTCCCTTCTTGCATTCTGTTGCTTCACTAACCAACACTCATTGTGATTGGCTAACTCCTACTACTTTTCAGCTGACTTTGCCTTTCTCCAATCAAGATGGGTGCCTTGGGGATGAGGCTCCCTGCTCTCCCTTCTCCCCTTCTCCCAGCTACAAGCTGTCTCCCTCTGGTTCCACACTACCCAACGTCAGCCTTGGAGCAATCGGCACAGGGCTCAACCCCCAAAACTTCGCTGCTAGACAAGTAAGGAGGCCTCTCAAATTTATAACTGCTTGACTGTGGCCTTGCCTTGGCCCTGGTCTGCAGTTCATTGCATCATTTGTCTGTCTTGGGAAATTTGTTGATTACTGAATGCACAGAATGATACTAAGTATAGGCTTTAGATCTCTCAGCCCGTAGAACCCATCTCTCTTCATATTTTCTCAACATGGATTTTATTTTAAATTTGTTTCTTTCGTCTTCTCATTTTTGGTCCTAATTTCACATTTAAGAAGTTAACTAATAAACTGGCTTAGGAAAATGTTAAGGAGGCTACATAGGTACCTTACGTCATCTAACTTAGCAACGGATTTGCCATTCTTGACATTAGATTGAATGGCAAGTGATACTTTTGAAGTCCTTTTGATTTAGTAAAACTTCTAATTAGAAAATAGCAGCAAAACTAGTAAGAGTAAATACTTGAGCTTTACAGCATCTTAAAATCTAGTGTCTTTAAGTTAAAATATAGTCATTACCCAGGGAGAGGTAATTTGATAGAAGAGCTTTGGGAAGCCTGGATGTTGCTCAGACATGGCGGTTCCATCTAGCCTGGAGCTGCCCATTTCATAGGGGTGGCCTCAGTCTTCCTGGGAGGGGCTCTGCACCAAGAGCCAAACTGGCAGGGCTGGCCCCTGAGGCCCCCTCACCTTCATAGGCCTGATGCAGCACTGCTGGCCTCTGTTGCCCCACAGCAGCTCCAGGGTGGTTGTCGGGGAGAAAACCAGGAATTTGGAGACAATTCCCTTGTGAATGGTGACTGATGATATATTCCTAGCCACAGTACTGTGACCACTGACCTGTCACTGTGACTCTCACCTTAGGATGTCATGGAAGGACTTTTAATTATTATATCTATTTTGTTTCCACATGCTGACTTTCACATTACAAGTGAAAAGATATATAAAACATACCTTTAGTCCTCCACATCATAGTCCTCCAGGTGTACACAGGTCTTTCATATGCTTTCTGATTATTGCTTTAGCACATGTTAAAAATGGATCATATAATGTCCATGTGTTCAGTTGGTTTTTCTAGTTTGGGCGTTACGGGTAATTTCTTGTTTTCTTTTTTTATATTTCATTCTTTTTCTTAATGTTTCCACAGAGGACATAGACGTGTATTGCTTATATAAACAGAGAAGAAATAATTATATTCATGGTTTTGGGCAGCTCATTTGTTTCGGACTGAGGTATAGAAAATATAAAACAGTCCTACCTCTCTTGATTAATGATGATTACAGACGCCTACAGGATTGCACATTTATCAAAAGCCTTTAGTATATAATTTTTAGTATAATAGACCAGCCATAGTAGCCAGCACTGGACTCTAAGAAAAGATCATTCCTCTTTGGGTGTTTTTAATCCTAAAAATGGATTGCTACAAAATCCATTGTGAATCTAATGGGTACACGTTTTATGTAAATATGGTCATGGTTCTTTTATGCCATTTTCATGCAGACTTAATATACTTCATAATTAAAAATTAAAACGTAAGATTTTTATTTTCAAGTGACAGATTTTCAGTGAGTTTGAAAATAGTTGAGGCAGATATCACCAATAAATACTAGGATTCAGGTCCCTGTAAAAGGGTTTTTATTTAGGGGACTTATATACAACAGTGGAGCTCTAGAAATAACCATATTTTTAAAAATGGAAATAACCAGATGAACATTAACATATGTAGAAGCCATAAACTTATATAGAAGCATTTGATGACCATTTTCCTAATTTCTAAATACAGTTTTTTAAAAAATTGTGTGTGATTGCCACTAAATGTATTACTGTGCAGAATAGTCAAAAAAAATGAGTAGCAGTGCCAACATTCCATATTTAAAAAGAGAGAAGGTGTTTTTTGATAGACTCCTGTTGACTCATCTGTACTATTATCCATATCAGACATACCTATCATAGGGCTTGATATGACTTTAGAGACACTTGATAAAGATAACCTAAAACCTCTGGGCGATGGGGCAGCATGACATCTGTCCACTGAGAATGTGTAGTAGGGCCTAATTTTTAAAAAACTAAAAAAAGGCAAATTCCTTCTAATATTTCTTTCCAAAAGAGAGGTTGGAATTTAAAATGGTCCTCACAGAGCAGTTTTGGACTTTTTAAAACATGGATTCTGGCAAGGACTTCAGCTACCAGAAATCCCACCATCCAAGGACCCTACCATGAATCATTAGCATCTGATAACTAGGTCATTACTTTGATAGTAAAGTGTGAGAATGATTTTAGCAGAACATTCTCAGCAAAACAGACGTTCCTGTGTTCTTGAGAATGATCAGTAGGGAAGCTGCCAACTATCAAGATCTCAGAAAAGTTAAAGCCAAACTATGTCACCTTAGAGTGACAGTTTGATGATTATTAGTAAGACAGGGGAAGTGGAGACATTATAGCTTGTAGAATTAAAGGTCTTTTCATGTTTAAACAGTCTTTTGGGAGATTTAAAATTCATGGCGGATCTTTGATTTTGTTATATGAGATATACACAGATTTTGATTGCCTTTTCTACTTTACGTTCATAGCCATTTTTATTTTCAGTGCTTTTAAGTTCATTAATTTTCCAGTAGCAATCCCTTAATCTATTTTGAATCATTAAGCCATTGGAATATCTTTAGTGTTCTAGAACTGAATGGTGCTGTTATAGAATTCTTTAAAATTACCTTAATCTCCACCATGTCAGGGAGAAGATGGTGACTTTAGTTCAGAATACATATACTTGGTATAAGCAGTGGTGCAGCTGTCTTCACTAAGTGAGATTTTGTCAAGTATATAGAATTGGTGGGTCATGATGTTTTGCATCCTACAGACTAGGATTTTACTAAGTTCTAGGACTACAAAGAAGGAAAGTATTAAGCTGATGGTGGAAAGACAGAATGGAAAATGAATATGACTTGCTGATGGTTGCTATCAAAGAGTGTTGAAAGTGTTTTGAGAACATAGAGGTGGGCTCAGTTAATTTGAATATGAAATGAGGAAGAAGGTTTGGGGAAGACTTCCTCTATAAGGATGACCTCTGAGCTGAGCCTCGAAGAGGCCCAGTGAAGATGGTGGAGAAGCTTTCCTCAGACAGAGGGAACAGTGTCAAGTTGTCAAATACAAATTCTTTGCTGAAAGGGTTTTTCTCGGCTTAAAACAAGTCCGAACAGAAGGGCCATATAGCCCAGTTTTCTATAGCTCTTTGATTAGAATAGTCTAGAAGTGCTCCAGTGAGTTGGTCCTCCAGAAATCAGGGAATTAAGCTTATTTTTAACCAGACTAATATTCATACATTGGAATGAGAAGTTACAGGTGAGTAATGGTTTTTTTGGTGTCCCTGTAATGGTTTTCCACTTTTTGCCTTTTCTGCTTTTTTATTTTATTTTTATTTTTTAAATCTCACTCTTGATTTAGATTTTATCACCTAGCAAAGAAGGGGTCAAGCAGACCCAGATAAGAAAGAGTATTCGGATCTGGAGTAATGTTCCCATGGACATAGGCTACAATTTGGTGGCACTGATTCTATGATTGAACTAATCAATCAGTTCAGAGACATTAATGTCCTAGTGTTGTTTTTATAGCTGATATTACTTAGAAGCCTGCATTTATACTCAGGTGCCTTTCAAGATGGAGCTCAGATTATTGGACTTGAGAATAAATTTGGTGAATTCAATCGTTAAAGAGAAGTTGAAATAAACATTATATTGCCTATACCTTTCAATTACAAAAAGAAAAAATAATACTTTTTTAAAACATTTGACCAGATTTTACCCTTTCAGTTATAGAGTACATCAGACTGCAGGGGTGGTGGTGCTATGTGCATGATTTGATTTGAATAATTTTCCCAAGTATTCCAAGACCAGGAACTTTTCAGTTATAAAATTCTGTGATTCCATGGAACACAGGGTATACTTCTGAAGGATAGAAAACCAAAACTGTTTCTTTTTTGCATTTTCTTACATTAACAAAAAAGCCTTACTGTTGCTGTTATGTTTACAGGGTGGCAATCATGGTTTGTTTGGAAATAGCACAGCACAATCGAGAGGTATGCACACACCAGTGCAGCCACTAAATTCTTCTCCTAATCTCCGGGCGCAAGTGCCTCCCCAGTTTATTTCCCCCCAGGTAAGCAATTTTATGTTTCCACAGTTCAGCAATAAAGCCCATCCAGGTAGTTACCAGTTGCCAACTGGAAGATTTTGTGGGCATAAAAGGAATAATAGTTACCTAAATGTCTAAAGTATAAAGAATCCAGATCAAGATTTTTATTTATTTAGGGGCACCTGGGTGGCTCAGTTAAGCATCTGCCTTCGGCTTGGGTCGTGATCCAAGGGTCCTGGTATTGAGTCCCATATTGGGCTCCCTGCTCAGTGAGAAGCTTGTTTCTCCCTCTTGCTCTGCTGCTCCCTGTGCTTGTGCAGTCTCTTTCTCTCTCAAGTAAGTAAATAAAATTTGTTAAAAACCAAAGATTTTTATTTATTCATTTTTAAAGATTTTATTCACTTATTTGAGTTCCTAGGTCTCCCCCACTCTATGGAGACAAAATCCTGGGAGTTGGGAACTAGTCACCCCATGGCGATTTTTATCAGCACCCTGAAGTTTAGCTACTGTTGCCATAGATAATGTGGTGTTGGGCAAGAGTTTTCAGCTGAGTGGCAATGTAGGAAAACCTATGTTTTAGAAAAATAACAGTGACAGTAATGTATAAATATGTTTGAATGGCAGACTTACTGGAGCAAAGGAGCCGATTACAAAGCTAGCACAAGAGTCCAGGTAAGGTGGTGGCAGGGAGAATTAAGACGCTATGACAGGCACAGGTGGCCTTTGTGTTGTGGAATATTGTGGTCTGGTCACCAGTCTCCAGTCTCTTCTGACTCGGCATATCAGCAGCATCTGATGTAGTTGATCACGCCCTCCCGTCTGAGGGAGGCTTTCATTCATTTGGCTTTTGGACACCTTGTATAGTCATTCGCCACCCACCTTTCCTTGTCCCTCTCCTTTACAAGCCCCTCCTTACCTCCCCAACATTCAACATCAGAGAGCTCCAGTCTGAGCCCTGGACCTTCTTCTCAACATCCTGCAGCCACTGGCTGGGTGATTTCACCCAGTGAATGACTCTAAATACTGACAGTTCCAAGATGATGTCTTTAGCCCAGATCTCTCCTCTCAATTCCACAGACTTCTGGCCATCTCTATTAGGATGCTTTATAGGCACTTCAAGTCGGCATATCCAAAACAGAACTTGTGATTTATCCCATACTCCCCTCTAAAACATCATCTTCCTCCAAGTAAATGGCACTCCCGCCCTGCAGGTGCTCAGGCCACAGATCTTAGAGCTAGTGGGGAGTCCCCTCAGCTCACATCCAGTCCATCAACAAATCCCCCTTCAGAACTCTGTCCCGAATCTGGCGATTTTCTACTGCCTCCTCTAACCTGACCCAAGGCAGGCAACCACTGTTTCTCTCTCAGAAATGGCCTCCGGACTGGTCTGGCTTCATCCAGCACCTGCCTGCCTCCAGTCTATTCTCCACTCAGCATTCTGACCGAGCCTCTCAAACCACACGGTCCAGGGTAGCCCTCAGCCACCTGAGCACTTGAAATGCAACCAGTGGACCTTCAGAACGGAAGTTTTAACTGATTTAAAGTTAAATAGCCACACCTGGTTGGTGGCTACTGAATGAATAGTCCAGATAGGAAGCTTTTGTAGCATCACAGAAAGCTAAAGGTCAATTGTGTTACTACTTTATCCTCTCATGACTCCCTCTCTCACTAAGAACACAAAGCCAGGGATCCCTGGGTGGCGCAGCGGTTTGGCGCCTGCCTTTGGCCCAGGGCGCGATCCTGGAGACCCGGGATCGAATCCCACGTCGGGCTCCCGGTGCATGGTGCCTGCTTCTCCCTCTGCCTATGTTTCTGCCTCTCTCTCTCTCTCTCTGTGTGTGACTATCATAAATAAATAAAAATTAAAAAAAAAAAAAAAAAAAAGAACACAAAGCCAGCTCTTTACTGTGACTCTCGATGCTCCTGGTGTCACACACACACACACACACACACACACACACACCTGCCACCCTCCCTCCCGTTAGATCTGGCCTCTCCAGTCAGCTCGCCCTAGGGCACCAAGCACTACTGCTCTTCTCACAGGTTGCCATGGGGCACCATCTGCACCTCCTTCAGATCTGCTGCAGTGGCACCTTGTCAGAGTGGCTCTCCCCAGCCAGGCTTTGTACAGTACGGCACCAGCACTCTTGGGCTTTCCAGTGGCAGAGTCTGTGTCTGCTTTGTTCACTGCTGGATCCTGAACATCTACAAACTGTGCAGGGCACGTATTTTGAGTAAATAGATGTCAAGTTATGGGAAGATGCATTTCAGAATGGTTTAAAAAGTAGAATTATTAGGAAAAGCACAGTTAACTTAGTCTGAGACTTAGGGGCTGCCAGTCTCTTTATGGCCAAAGTATCTGCTCTGTGTAGAAAAGTATTTGTGTTCTATGTTTTTGAGATTTGTATATTTAGCATAATGTGGTTAATGTTTATTTGATGCATAGTGGGGGCAGAATATTAAACAATGGAAACTTTGGTTCCCCCCCCCCTCATATTTCCATATTTTAAAAAACAAGGCAGTTGAGTTAGCTCAAATTTTCTTTTCTTTACGTAAAGGCAATATAATAACCACACTTAAAGTTCAGATAATGGAAAAATTTCTTCCAAGAACCCCTGACCCCGATGCAATGACAGGGATTATTTTTACAAAATCCACTATTCAGACTGTTCATGTACAGGCATGCTTTTCACATAATGACATTCATGGTCACTGTATCCTGCTGTTTCTGTTAACTTTCTATCATACTTAGTATTTTCCCTGTTACAATGTAGTTTTCCTGTTGATCATTTTTTTTCAATATATTTTTTTTTTTTACTTATTAATGTGAAAGAGAGAAAAACAGAGTGAGAGCAGGAGCTGGGTGAGGAGCAGAGGGAGAAGCAGACTCCCCACTGAGCAGGGAGCCTGATGTGGGGTTTGATCCTGGGAGTCCGAGATCATGAGTCCAAGATCATGATGTGAGTCAAAGAAAGGCAGGCGCTTAACCAGCTGAGCCACCCAGGTGCCCTTGTGGATTATTCTTAATGAAGAAGGTATAATGTTCTATCAGGTAGACTTATTTTGACCTCCTGAAACATTCTCTTCCCCATTATTGGATATTAAATTGTTTCTAATTTTTCAGTTATATAATGTAATAGAGAAACCTTTATCCATAGATCTTTTTTAAAAAATGTTTTATTTATTTATTCAACAGAGAGAGCATGCATATGAGCAGAGGGGAGGGACAGTGAGAGGGGGAGAAGCAGACTCCCCATTGAGCAGGGAGCCCAACACGGGGCTCAATCTCAGACCCCAAGATCATGACCTGAGCTGAAGGCAAACACTTAACCAACTAAGCCACCCAAGCGCCCCATCAGTAGATCATACACGCAATCTTGTACATAGATCTATGCCCACATTATTTCCAAACTTAGTTGCCCAGAATGAAATTTATAGGTCAAGGGACATGAACACTTTAAATTTTTTGATAAATAATATCAAATTTTACATCTATTTTAACTGCCTTATTAAAGGCAGTCAGGGATGCCTGGGTGGCTCAGCGGTTGAGTGATTGAGCATCTGCCTTTGGTTCAGGGCATGATCCTGGAGACCTGGGATCAAGTCCCAGGTCGGGCTCCCTGCATGGAGTCTGCTTCTCCCTCTGCCTGTGTCTCTGCCTTTCTCTGTGTGTCTCACGAATAAATAAACAAATCTTAAAAAAATAATAATAATAATAAAGGCAGTCAGATTTAATGTGAACATAGAAAGAAGATATTGGAACACATCTTTAAGATTTGTTACAAAGAAAAAAAAAGATTTGTTACAGATGTTCCAGGTCTTGGGTTTCTACCTTGCCTTTTTCCTCCTGTTGCTCAAATATTCAGAAAGTAACATATTCTATCAGGCTTTTGTCTTGCTTTAAATTGCTGTCATTTTGCACCTGCAGTGCTTCGTTAAATGCCATATTGACTCCAACTAGATCTTCCCTTTCTCCAACCCAGCTGGAGATTGAAGGGCTTTTAAGCCAGAATAATTAACTCCCTGCTATGGGAATGTGCAAACCTGCACTTTAATTACTCTGCAGCCGAGGCATGAGTAGCCATTTGCCAGAAGCCTAGTGGTGCTTCTCTCTGGTCCTTTTGTATTCATGGAGAAGGACAGTGCATGTGTAGTCTGGGGAAGTGAAAAGTTGGGTAAAGCTAAACAGGAAGTCCTCAAAGATAACCTTTATAGTCTTTATGACTGTCAATTTATGGCATATGTGAGATGCTAGCATTCAAATTAAATTTAAAGATTAAAAACACCTTGTGTTAACATTTCTTTCTAGTCTTTTCTGTATTTGTCTGTCTTGAAACGGTATAGTTTGGTTTTGCCTTTTATGTAACAAAAACATGCAATATATAGCCTTCTCTGACTTTTTTCGCTTAATAGCGTTTCTAAGATTTTCCCCTGTTGATTTGGGCAGTTGTGGTTCATACAGTACTCGGTTACATGAATACACCATCATTTATCTCTTCCACTACCAGTAGACATTTGGGTAGTTTCCAGATTTCTGCTATTATGAGCAGCGCTGCTATGAATATTCCTATATTTGTCTCCTAGGATGAATTTGTTTCCTAGGGTACTGCTGGATCATACGCATGTTTTACTTTGAGTGGTGGTTTCTTTAGCTAATTTCAAGGGAGAGGAATATTGGAGGTGGGTAGGAAGAACGGGCTCTTGGCAAAGGACAGCATACATTCTCAAGACTCAAGAGAAATGGGTTGATCAAGAGACTAGCTGATTTGTTCAGTAGAGCTTTTAAAACTGAACCAAGAAGTGGGAAGAAAGGAAAGCTCAGACAATGGCTATTTATTTTGGAGGCCAGCAGGTTGGAAAACAAAATAAGCAGAGTAGATTTCCCATGAATCATAGAGTCTTTTCCCTTTAGAAAGGAAATTAGAAACAATGCTGATGGCCTAGGAACAGCACTATTCCATAGAAATATAACACAAACCACATAATGGAGCATAAAGTTTTTGGTAGCCACATTTCAAAAGATAAAAGAAACAGGTAAAATTTTATTTTATTTTATATATGTATATATATATATATTTTAAGATTTTATTTATTTGACAGAGAGAAAGGCAGAGGGAGAGGGAGAAGCAGGCTTCCCCTTGAGCAGGTAGTCGAATCTATCTGTCTATGGGAGCTGAAGGCAGATAGATACTCAACCACTGAACCACCAGGCTTCGCAATTTAAAAAAATTTTTAAGAGAGAGAGTGTGTGAGTGCAGGAGGGAGAAAGAGACAGAGAATCTTAAGCAGGCTCTACACCCAGTACAGATCATGATCTGAGCAGAAATCAAGAGTTGGATGCTTAAATGACTGAGCCACCCAGGTGCCCCAGATTGAAATATTTTTAAAAGAAATCTCTACACCCAATGTGGGGCTCAAAGTCACAACCCTGAGATCAAGAGTTGCATGCCTCACCAATATGAGCCAGCCAGGCACCCCATGAATATTATATTTTAACTTATTAACAAGTCACTCCACCAGATTCTTTTCTGATCTATTATTCGACTTGTTCCCAGTTTGTGTTTCCCTATCTGGTCATTGATGAGAATTGGAGTTGATAGAGCTGAGGATAATCTAGTAGTATGTCAGTAAAAATTTCTTTCTGACTTGAAAGTGATTGGGCTGGGAATAGTCATTTACTAATCCACACAACTGTTTTAGCATTTAGCCTATATTTATACATCTTGTCTAAAACAAAGACAGCTTGTCAAATAGCTTGTCAAAATAGAGATTTTGACAACTGTATCTTCTTATAATCCAAGATTTTTTAACTAATTGATAAAGAAAATGAGTTAAGACTTTTGAGCAAATTTATGGTTCTTGGTTTCTTAGGTGCTCAAAAAGCCATCTTTTTGATATCTAGTCTAGAATCTAGCCTAGAATTGGTACCAAGTTCATCAGTGTTTAAGCCACTTTCTTTATTGTTTCAAAAATTATTTTAAAAACTTCCCCATTCTCCCCACTTCCTTGTTGGGGAGAGGTGCCCACCTTGATCATAATACTCTGGGCCTCCTGCCCTTTCTTCCTGGCAGCAAACCTATAGGGAGGGTTGCCCCATTCTAGTTACTGCTGGATACGTTTGTAATTCGGTATCAGGAAGCTTGCATTCTCCAAGATCAGCTTTCTCAGTAGTAAAGGGGATATTTTGGCCCCACATGCCTTCATCTTGTCTTAAAAATTCATGATTTCTGCAAGAAAGAGGAGGGGTTATTATTAAACTCCCCTTGAAGATCCCCAGACTTCCTCAAAGATCACAGAAGGTCTTGGCGATTCCTTTCACAAATTCTTTGTCTGTTGTAGGATTTAATTTGTCTTAACCCTTTTGGTTGAACGTCTTTGTTCTTAACAGAGAAGACAAAAGCCGTAAAAATTTTATTTTCACTTAATTTAACTTAATTTCCATTTAATCATTTAATACAAATTTAAGTAGTCTAAAGCAGTGATTCTTTTCCTAGTCACCAGAACCACACTAAACCAAACTCTGAAGGCTCTTTTAATCTGCCTGTTGTTTTGCAAGTCTCCATTTATTTTATGTTGCAATCCCCCAACACGACTTACACATACTCATCCTCGCTTGCTAGCCTTACTTTCCATCTTTTGAAAATACCCCTTTAAAGTTTGAGTCATCAGAAAGCTTTCATCAGAAGACCCACTGGGTCTTCCCACTGTATCTTTCTTTAGCATAACAGTCAGAGTTAAATTAATGCTTCTGAGTCACCATCTCTGCCACATTCTCAAGAATACTTGCCTACCTTTCCTTTGATACTTTCTAGTCTAGAAACATCAAGGTTTAAATTTCCTGTCCAGGGCTTACCAACTCATTTTATTCCAAGATTTCAGCCACTTTCACTTAACCTATCAACGCCATCATTTGGGGAAGTATTTTGGGTTAAAGTAATAGTTTTCCCAGCTGTTTCCTCTCTACTCTCTAAGAGATGCTGAGGGTTGCCAACCAGTGAGAACACTTGTTTGATTTTCTGTTTTAACAGTTGGACACCTAGCAGATGTGAGCTCAGAGCAAGCACACCAACCCTGTGCATTATGCCTTTGCACCAGTTTTATGGCCAGCACGAGGGACTTGGTATTTAAAAGAAAAAAAAAAAGTAAAAATTTTAATAATAGTCTTTAAGCACCGATTATAGGTTGAAACGATAATTTAGATATATTGGGTTAAATATATATATGTTATTGGGGAGCCTGGGTGTCTCAGTCAGTTAAGTATCTGCCTTCAGCTCAGGTTATGATCCCAGAATCCTGGGATCAAATCCCATGTCAGGCTCCCTGGGGAAGCCTGCTTCTCCCTCTGCATATGTCTCTGCCTCTCTCTTTGTGTTTCTCATGAAAAAAAAAGTAAAATATTTTTAAAAAATTAAATATTTTTAAAAATTAAATCTTAAAAAAAATAAGGTAAGTTCTAAGATCATAAAATATATTACAATTCAGCCCAGCTGCTTAAATATAACAGAGGAGAGCAAAACCTATTTTAAAATATGATAGAAAAAAAATAAAAAATAAAATAAAATATGATAGATTTTAACTGATAGTAAGCTAGTGTGAGAGTTGGGAGTTAGTATGCAAGCATCAAAAAAACTGAGATCTCAGTCATTGTTAATAAAAGTCTGGCTTTTAATAGTAATGCTAAGTTAGTGATGGTCAGGTCTACTTGTTATTTGACTACTCTAGAAAATGACTTTCTATCTGAGCTCTCCATTGAGAAATTGGATGAGATATGCATGAAAGAACTGATCGTGTTTAGTCTGAAGATGAGACATAAGGAACTGTAATTGTCTCTAGACATTTGAAGAGCCACCCCTGTGGAATAATATGAGCATTTATGGAGTGTATTTCTAAGCCTTTGTTGTGGATTAACTCATAAAATCCTTAATCACTAAAGTTAATATTATTTTAATTTTGGAGATAAGGAAAATGGAGGGGCAGCCCCAGTAGCGCAGCGGTTTAGCGCTGCCTGCAGCCCAGGGTGTGATCCTGAAGACCCAGGATCAAGTCCCACGTCGGGCTCCTTGCATGGAGCCTGCTTCTCCCTCTGCCTGGTCTCTGCCTCTCTCTCTCTCTCTCTCTCTTTCTCTCTCTGTCTCTCATGAATAAATAAATAAAATCTAAAAAAAAAAAAAAAAAAAAAGGAAAATTGAGGCCCAGAAGGGCTAAGTAACTTGTCCTGAGTTGCTCACCTTAGAAATGGCAGCCCGTGCAATCAGCTTCCAGAACTAAACTCGACCAGTGTGTGACGTGCCACCCAAAGATTTTGTTTTCCATGGTCCCAGCTGATTCACTGTGTTCAGAGGATGAAAGTGCAGGGAAACTCATTTCAGCTCAGTGAAAACATCTTAGATGAGCAGTCCAACAGTGGGAGGGGGTCTTTTCTCTGTCCCTGAAGGTTCTGTAGCCTAGCCTAGCTCACTCCTGAAAACCATGAGAAAGAACCAGTTGAGTCATTTGGCCTTTTAGACTCCTTTACTCTGCAACTCTGGTATGAGAGGTCATGAACTGAAACTCCAGTGTCTCTTACTTACAGGTTAATATATTTTCTTATTTGTATAACAAAAATTCTTTTTTTTTTTAATTTATGTATTTATTTATTTATGATAGTCATCAGAGAGAGAGAGAGAGGCAGAGACACAGGCAGAGGGAGAAGCAGGCTCCATGCACCGGGAGCCCGATGTGGGATTCGATCCCGGGTCTCCAGGATCGCGCGCTGGGCCAAAGGCAGGCGCTAAACTGCTGCGCCACCCAGGGATCCCAAAAATTCTTGTTTTTTAAGATTTTATTTACTTATTCATGAGAGACACAGAGAGAAAGAGAGGCAGAGGGAGAAGCAGGCTCCATGCAGGGAGCCTGATGTGGGACTCGATCCCGGGCCTCCAGGATCAGGCCCTGGACTGAAGGGGGCACTAAACTGCTGAGCCACCCGGGCTGCCCCCAAAATACTTTCTTTTAGGCCTTTATTTATTAGCTTGGTGAAGTTTAATGTATTTTGTTTCCATTTCCAGTAACAATTTCTCAGGCAAAAATCATATTGTCAATAAAACTTTTTGTCTTCCAGAAGTCTTCCTGATTACAAATTCATAACTTTTATTGTAGAAAAATTGGAAAGCCTAAGAAGAGAATTTAAAAACTCTTTTTTAAGATTTTATCTTTAAGTAATCTCTGCCCACTACATGGGGCTCAAACTTATAACTCTCAAATCAAGAGTTGCACATTCCACCGACTGACCCAGCCAGGTGCCCCTAAAAGCTCTTACAATCTCAGTGCTCAGAGATTAACCACTGTTAACACGTTAGTGTATTTCTCCTGATCATTTAATATTTTTCACAAATAGTTTTCAAGGAAAACTGTTGATGCTTGCTTTAGATCTATTAAGACCTTTTTACAGAAAAAAAGAGTTTTATTTTGGTAAGTTCTGAAAGATGCTTTTTTTTTTTTTCCTTGCTAGGTTTCTGCCTCCATGCTCAAGCAGTTTCCCAACAGTGGCCTGAATCCAGGTCTTTTCAATGTGGGGCCCCAGTTATCTCCTCAACAGATTGCCATGCTGAGCCAGCTTCCACAAATTCCCCAGTTTCAGTTGGTAAGTGGCAGATTTTCCTCTTATAGCTAAAAAAAGATAATTTTCTTTTTTTCCCATTTAACTTTGATTTGCTTCGTTTTATGCATGCTTAAGTGTTAATATATCAGCTCAGCTAGAGGGAAATGCCACCAGTGGACCAGGAACTTGGTGGGACTTCCCCTTTAGACACTTGATTCAGCCACTGCACTTTGGTGCAGTACCCCATCGAGTGTCTCAGTAAGCACAGCTTAGGAAACTTTTTTCCTCTATCTCCTCCCTGTTTTGTAGGCATGTCAGCTTCTCCTGCAGCAGCAGCAACAGCAGCAGTTGCTACAGAACCAGAGGAAGCTTTCTCAAGCTGTGCGCCAGCAGCAAGAGCAGCAGGTATGCAGAACTGAAAGGGTCCCTCTAGTGCTCTGTGTGAGGACTGCAGGTCCACTTCACCTCTAAGAATAAAACATAAGCCACATGCAGTCTTTTCCTGGAAGGTGCAGGATGTTGGCTTATCTTGTGTCCATTTTCCCTCCAATTCCCCCTTGCCCCGGACTCCTGGCTTCCAGCTGGCTCGAATGGTGAGCGCTCTCCAGCAACAGCAGCAACAGCAGCAGCAGCAGCAGCAGCAGAGGCAGCCTGGCATGAAGCACTCACCCTCTCATCCTGTTGGGCCCAAGCCACATCTGGACAACATGGTACCCAACGCTCTGAATGTGGGGCTCCCAGACCTTCAAACCAAAGGGCCAATACCTGGATATGGTTCTGGTAAGTTGTCAGTAATGAAAATCACCTTAAAAAAAAAACACCAGTTGTATACAGAGCCTCTGGTAGAGGTCGGTCCTACATTACTTCCTCTCAGCAGCCACACGAAAGAGATAAATATTCTTATCCCTGTCTTACAGCTGATATCCTAGAGTTTTGATGGTTTTCCAAACTCACCACACAATTAGTAAATCGCATAGCTACACCTCTGACTTCTTTGGGTCCGAAGCAGTCTTTTACATTTGAGGAATGGCAACCTGCTCTTCTACCACCAGAAATTTTTAAAAGCCAGTTAAAATGTTTGTACGCGCTGTGAGTGCCACGTGCATCTGAAGTTATAATCTCTTAAAATATGTACAAACTGAAGTATTTAGCCCTACTGATGAAGTTTCTTCTTATGGAAAAATGGGGAACTAAAATGAAGCTTATAAGGCAAACTGATGAATTCTTCTGATATTAGTATTTCATTTGAGTTAAATAGAATTAGCGCAAGTAAGGTTATACCTTTGACATTCATCAAGAATTTGTTGGCAGGCAAGTCGTAGCTCTTTCAGACCAGGGAACATGTTGTAAGCACAATCCAATCAGTGAGGCAACAGTGACTTAAAAATAAAATGTAAACATTTCAAAGATACCACACACCACAGCAGGTTCTCCTCAGAATGACAAAATTTAGGGTTTATTTTGGTAAAGAAGATACCGTTCTTGCAAACTCAAAAATAAGAGTGGAAGAGACCTGAAATCCATGCTCCTATGAAGCAGAGTGACCCTGGACACATGGCCCTGCTCTCTGCTCTAGTTTTGTGGGGTGTCCACATGCAGAGAGGAACAAAGACTTCAAGGATGCCATAAGTTTTAAGGTAATTAATTTCCAGATTCGCCAACAGCACTGTTTCTTTAAAATGATCTGCCTGAGAACTGACTTAAATTCAAAATAACCTTTCTTCCACTTGACATAAAAGAAGAGTGAAATCTCCACCATCTCCTGTCTTTCTAAGGCATGCCCATCTTGGGTATAGAAATCTAGGGTGCCAGGACGTCTGGGTGGCTCAGCGGTTTAGCGCCTGCCTTTGGCCCGGGACATGATCCTGGAGTCCCTGGATAGAATCCCACTCGGGCTCCCTGCTTCTCCCTCTGCTTCTCTCTCTCCATCTCTCTCTCTCCCTCTCTCTCTCCCTCTCCCTCTCTCTCTCTCCCGAATAAACAAAATATTAAAAGAAAGAAAGAAATCCAGGGTGCCAAGCAAGGCAATAGCCTCCTATAATGAATAATGAAGGTGTCATTAATTTTGTATTTCCAGGCTTCACCTTCTTAATCATGTTTTTTGTTACAGATAAAGCTTGATATAAGATCCTGGATATTTTGATATGTGTTGAGTTGTGAATTTAGACCCTGTATATAATAATAAAGCAGGGCAACTTTGCTGCTTCTGTCCCTTTTGTCAAAGAGTACATAGCTCTCAAAGTAGAGTCCAGTCATGCAAAGCAAAGTGAACATCTGGAGCCCTGGGTGGCTTTTCCACGTGTTTAAATGCATACAGTTCTTTTCAGGTCTTCTCAGTACTCATCCCCTAGGGCATATCAAAGG
Organism: Canis lupus baileyi; assembly: GCF_048164855.1. Taxonomy (NCBI): domain Eukaryota; kingdom Metazoa; phylum Chordata; class Mammalia; order Carnivora; family Canidae; genus Canis; species Canis lupus. The sequence continues at coordinate 27,501,394 of NC_132848.1, read as the reverse complement.
TGGAAAGAAAAGTATCTTTGACCAGCTTGAGCAACAGGAGTTAGTGACACAGAGTCTCTTAAATACGTGTTTCTTAAAATTTATCAGGTAACACCTGTGAATAAACCTTTTATGTGCTTTGCTTTAGATTGGGTGTGCATTAGTCAGTTAGTTAAAAACCTAACATCATAATGTATTTATTCCAATGACAGTTCTTATAACATGTTTAATAATTATTGCCTTTTATTAAAAAGTAAAATTCTAGGAGGTTGGGGGGGTTACATGTTAGCTGTGAATCTTAGTTTTCAGCAGCATAGCTTCTCATCAAATAAACAGAAAATTTTTATCATAATGTCTTATTAATGATGTTATTTGTGATTATTGTACTGGAGGCATAACTTTCCCTGACAGCTGAAGGATCAGAGTTCAATCTGCATACATACATTTACTGAAGAAAGGGCATGTTTTTTTATCATACTCTTGTTTCAAGGTAACTTACAAATTTAAAAAAAAAAACTTACAAATTTAACTATGTATTATAAACCAAATTAAGTAAGCAGAAAAAACATACTGACTTACTAATTTATTTCTATTTGGTAACTTATGAAACAGTAGATAAATTTTATTAGGTCTTTATCATATTAATTGTGATCTGACCACTTATGATCTGCCTTATAAGATGCATTTTACAATTTATTTCACAGTTTAAAATTTCCTTAATTCCTTAATATTATGACATTTATTTGAATTGAAAAATACATTTTGGAACTGAAAGTAAATCTGATTTGGCTGCCTATTTTGAATAAACTAAATCTATAGCTAGAAGATTTTTTTTTTTTTTGTAGGTTCGAGAGTGCTTTAATGGGGAGCGCTCCCGGGCGAGGTTCCATGACTCGGAGAGGTGGCCCGAGTCAGGGAAGTTGCCTATAGCTATAAGATTTTGATGAAAATTCAAAGCATAAAGAGAAGTTAATTTTTTTCAAAAATTATATAGCAAAGATGTAATAAAATGAATAATATTTCAGTTTTGCTGCTGCTAAATATTAAACTAAAAGAGACGTGTAGGCGGAAGAGAAGCAAGAATAATTAAAAATCTCTTAGTCCTAATAAAGCCTCTCTTGCTATATTTTCTCAGAATTAAAAAGTTGAATGACTTTAATGACTGCTTAACTGATCCTTGACTGATTGTTTTTATAAAATAAATGGTTTATAATTCTCTGCTTTTAACAGAATTGAAAATATACCTAACTGAATTGTCCGGGGATAATGACCTATCTAAATATGATGTTTTAGTATCTGTGTTATTGAGCCGGGGGTGGGGGGAGGGAATATAGCCGAAAGGAATTCAAGAAGTAAGTGATGTTATAACAAGACTCCCTCTTTTCCTAATTACTTATATAAGATGCCTTGGTGCTTTTTTTTGTCTATAGGGGTTTTAAAAATAGGAATAGTGTGAACTCCGTCTCATATCTCTCATTCATGGGTATCTGAACCAATCAAGAAATAAAGTCCCTCCTCTTATTAGAAAATGTATTCCGGGATCCCTGGGTGGCGCAGCGGTTTGGCGCCTGCCTTTGGCCCAGGGCGTGATCCTGGAGACCCGGGATCGAATCCCACATCAGGCTCCCAGTACATGGAGCCTGCTTCTCTCTCTGCGCCTCTCTCTCTCTCTCTCTCTCTCTCTCTGTGACTATCATAAATAAATAAAAATTAAAAAAAAAAAAAAAGAAAAAAAGAAAATGTATTCCCAGGGTGCCTCGGTGGCTCAGTCAGTTGGGCGTCTAACTCTTGATCTCAGCTCAGGTCTTGATCTCAGGGTCATGAGTTCAAGCCCCATGTTGGGCTCCATGTGAAGTGTGGAGCATACTTTAAAAAAAAAAAGAGAAGTAAAAGAGGAGCACCTGAGTGGCTTAGTCAGTTAAGCATCTGCCTTTGGTTCAGATCATGATCCCAGGGTCCTGGGAACCAGCTCTACATCAAGCTCAGTGAGGAGCCTGCTTCTCCCTCTCTCCCTCTGTCTCCTGCTCGTGCTCTCTCTCTCAAATAAATAAGTAAAATCTTAAGAAAAAGAAAATGTACTTCCAATAAAATTTTACTTTTCATGTTTAAAATTTATAAAAATTTGGGGGTACCTGGCTGGCTTAGTCGGTAGAACAGGCAACTCTTGATCTCAGGGTTGTAAGTTTGAGCCCCACGTTGGGTAGAGATTACTTTAAAAGGGGGGGGGGGCGGCAACTATGGGTGATTTGTTTCTTTTATAATGTTTTTTATTAGAATTATTATAAAAGCACTAATTTGTTTTTTAATTTATGATAAAAGGAATACTGGGAAAGAAAGAACTAATAGAGACAAAAGAGTATGAAAGAGGAAATCCCAGTTTCCTCAAGGAGGTAACACTAAGCCAAAAGGTAATGATGAATAGACAGTGAAATGAAGTGTGTGGCAGAGGAAGTAATTCTGGCCAGGGACAGATAAGGCAGGCCCAGGGTTGGATTTGTAGGAGTGATGAGATAGGTAAAAGGGGATGTACTTCGGAAATGAGTCCCTGGGAGAGCAAGGGGCCTAATTTCTCTTTGTCCCCCAGCTCCTCACAGAGTCTGGCACAAAATTAGGCTTTCCAAGAGTGTGCAATTGAACTGAACTAAAGGATTTTTTTTTATTCAAGTTCAAGTTCTGTGTTGGTGAGCTGGAGAATTACAGGGAGTCCACTTGGTGGACCGAGGAGGTTTGGTTTGATGAAATAGCAGGTACAGAAAGGTCAGTACTTCGCTGGGCTTTGAGGTGTGGCAGCTCACAAATAATGTAGAGTTTGTAAGTTGTGCCAGTTACTAGGGGACATGGAAGAAATGTACAGAACCATGTATAACTTTGCACTGATTCTTCCTCTTCTAGTTTTGGGGATTGAACCTTCCAAGGCAGTAAGTACTATCTCCTCATACCACTCTAGGTATTTCCTTACCAGACTTTGTTACTTAGTTATGATACTGCCATGCTTTGATACCCAAGTTTCTAACAAGAAAGAAGCCCACTTCTGATTCAGATGAAACTGCTCAAACTGTCCCCTCTCCTAAGATGTCTAACTCTTAACTGATTTTCTACACATACGTGTCACAAAAGGACTCTAAGCAGGTGAAATTAAATAACTAATCCACTTTGAGTTCTAAAGACATTTCAGAGCAACTATAAAGAGATGTATAAGGAATGGCTCTTTGCCTTCTTACTAATCCTCACATTCTTCTTTCTGATCTTCACTAGAATCCTGGGTTCTTTTCAAAAGGTCTTCCTCCATTGATTGGAACCAAGCTTTCACATAGCCTGGAGTCCAAGTACCTTGGGCTGGTTTTCTCTGTCAAGGGTAGATAGAGAAGGAACAACCTACTTAGGCCATAAAGCTTCTGTCAGAGGAAAGCCCTTATTCCTCTCAACTCCCCTGTCCTCCAGCCTCATTTCATTTCAGCTACACAAGAAAAAAGAAAATACCTTAAACTCTTCTTAAGAAAAAAAAAATCATTAACTTTGAAATATTTCCAGCTTATTCCAGGAATTTCTGCTCCCCATCCCCACCCTCCCAGTAATCACACGGACTAGTAAGTCGCTTACAAACAGTGTGAAAGGCAGTGTTCTTTATGTTAATAGCAACATTTTAAACATAGGTCAAGCTGTTGGGAATGATTGGAACTTGATTTATTATGCATTTATAAAACTCTTTTTGACAATTCAGAGAAGCACAGGGAGAAAATATGACCTGGGCCCTCATGGGATTTGGATAAGTGGAACCTCAGAGCCATTGAGGCACCACCAGATGGTTGGAGAGTCAAGTGGGTACAGTGAGGAATCTGGCCTGGCTAGACTGGTGCATCTTCTTGAGTAGCAGTAGGTGGGCTTTTGGCACTTACAGCTGCCTGAGTTTTTGCATGGTGGGATCCCCGTTCATCTCCCTGGGATGGCTGTTCTATACTTACTGTGGTCCATCCTCATTTTTATTCGGACTAGTCATTGATCTTCTCCGTTTCATTCATTTATTTTAGTGCTTTATGTTACTTTTTATGTTAAGTACATCCTGACACACAATGGATGGTGGGACCTGTGAGACTCTGTATCAGCACACCTCTCACACTGGATCTCACCTGTCCAGCCCTGTGCCATTGGAAGACATTAGCCACCTACACTCCTGCTAAAAGCCTGACACCCGAGGCTTACATGAGAATCATGGCAAAGTAAACTCAACCTCCCTGTCATTGCCTATTTGAGCTTTAGGGTCTTTATCTTTGCATAAAGATTTCTTTCGAATTGATCTCTTAGATTATTCTGGCTTGACCTCCATGTACCCCATTCTTACACTGCCAGTTCTTTTTCTAAAATACAAACTTCTTAAAAGTTTATTTTTAGTAATCTCTACATCCAATATGGGGCTCAAGCTCCCGACCCTGAAATCAAGAGTTGCTTGCTCTTCTGACTGAACCAGCCAGGCGTTCCCTAAAATACAAACCTTTATCTCTTTCTCTCACTTGTTAAAAAACTTCTTTATGTCCTCTCTTAGAGAAAAAAGGCCCAAAGTCCTTGGCCTGATATTTAAAGACTCCTACACGACATGACTCCTCCTTTCTCCCTCATCTCCTGTTGCTCTGCCTCAATTCATCCATAGTTAACCAAGCACTGGAATGTACCAGTCCCTAAATGTACCTGATTGTCCTCAAACAGAGCTTTGTACTTGGCATCCTTGACTTACTCACATACCTGCCGTAGGCCCTAAACCAAATGTCTCTTCTGCAAAGCCTTTCTTTCCCCAGACACCATTGCCACACCTTATGGCTGTTGTTATACCATTTTAGTTTGATGTGTAGAGTTTGCTGAGTTGGCGAATTCCCCAGTTGGCCCCAGCTTTCTGTCTGGCACAATTGTTAGCTAAATAAATCAATGAAGGCACAGGTGCACTGAGATGTTCTCAATTAGATGGCAGTCATATACATTTTCATGCCTTAACAAAGAGTCCTTGCTGCTTTAGCAAGCAAAAGCCAAGATAAGCATTTTGAATCAGAATCTCTGTTTCTGAGTGAAGAAACTTCTTGTGAATTAGTCTTTAAATGACAAGTGAAGCTATCCGTTGGTTTTATCTTAGAACTCTTGGTTGTTGATACTAGAAATATATAGGAAGATGTAAAACGTGGTTCTCTATTTTAGGCTTCAGCTCTGGCGGCATGGACTATGGCATGGTTGGTGGGAAGGAGGCTGGAACAGAGTCTCGCTTTAAACAGTGGACCTCCATGATGGAGGGACTGCCCTCTGTAGCCACACAGGAAGCCAATATGCACAAAAATGGTAAGAGCAAGCAAAGCCTTATGAGTTGGAGCTATATAACCCTCACAGGCCTTGATGATATATCCTGTAAAATTATTTTGAAGCACAAATCTTTAGCTTTGTCTTAATCTCTTGATTTTTTTTTCCCTCCAAATCCTATGATCGCCTATGAGAGGAAGATCAAGGTTGTATATATTTCAAATTATAAGAAACTTAAAATGCTAGTTGTAATTAAGGGGAGCAAAATTTCCCACCTGCAGTGGGATTGAACATAGTAGCAGTGAACTTGAGTACCCATAAGGATGAAACCCTAACATACTGGCTGAGAGAACAGAACCCATTTTTTAGGGTGTAAGAGATTACAACTAGTATATATCATGTTGATTATTCAAACTATTTAATCTCCAAAAGATAGGTGACTAATAGTCCATGAGATTTGAACTTTCCCACAAAGTTTTCTTGTTTGGTTGGTTGGTGGTTTTTTAGCTTTCTTGTTCTTAATTATATACTGTCTGCGAAGGGGCATTGCAGGCTTTGGTTGAGAACTGCGGGCCCTTCATTTCCATCATTCTATAAATACTTCTCTGTGTCCCTGTAAAAAACAGATAAAAGGTCTTTGAATTTTCCTTCAGCCTTTGTTTCAGTGTTTATTTCATCTGACAGTAATTCACCTGGATTCAGCTACAGTCATGAGAACTGAGTATAAATGGGTGTTGTGCTGGTCCTGCTGCAGTTCCCTGGCAGACCTCAGCCTCACGAATCTGAAAACTTTCAGGGTTCCTTCATAAACTACTGTTTAGTGCGCCTCTCTGAGAGACTGTAAAATGGCCGCATGGAGCTTTTCCCTGTTATCCCTAAGCGCAATCATTTGATTTCATGCCACAAAATCAAGAATGATTTATTGAAACTATAAAATCTGTCTCTAGACTGAATAATTCAAGCCCAGCATTTGTAGCTTTGGGCACTTACCCTGCTTCTTTAGGCTGATGATTCATCAGGTCGCCTTGTCCCCAAAGACATGATAGGTGCATGATAATAAATACAGAGTGTCATGTGAGAGGTTATCTTAAAGCTAAAATACCCACTTGCCTTTTCAGAGCTCAGAGATACTGTGTTCCCCATTTCGTTACCAATCCCCAAGGTAATCGAGCTCTTCATTTCCTAGACTTCACTGTAATATGCCCTTGAGTCAAATTTCTGTCAGTGGCTCCAGAAACACAAATGACTTCTTAGCTGAGGGTGAAGGTGGTTTTGATAATACTCCTGCTGGGCCAAACCAAGCAGATTATTTTAATCAATACTTACACGAATATTTTAATACATCATCCTGGAAATAATTCTCCCTGTTTATAAACAGCATCCTAAGGGTAGATCAAGTGACACAATGGAGCATGTAAAATTCACCTGAGAAATAAATAGAGGGGTATCTCACAGAGGCCAAAAATTTTATTTAAAGGAAAGATCAAAAAAAGAGGGGGGAGATCACTTTTTGTTAGGTTAAGAGAATTTTAAGCTTTTAATGTTTTTCCTGCCTTGTAGCATCTAAAATGCATAAAAGGGTCACAGACAGAACCACTGAAATGCTCTTAGGAAGACAGTTACAAAGGATTGGCTGTTCTTCGTGTGTGGGGCCACGGGTTTCAGAGCGGCAGCGTTCCCTGCTGATCTTGTGCTGGCAGAGACCCTAGGCAGGAATTCCATCTCATTGCTTTGGAATTCAAAGGAATAGCAGATGCTTTTCTCTCCAGTAGACTCTCTCTATTTACAGTGCTTCTTCCAGCTAACCTAGGTCTGATCAGCCCTGAAAACTTTGGGTGGGTGGTGTCAGCACCAGTGTAGTGAGAACGCTTCCTATGCACTGCAGATTGGGTAGTGTTTTTCCTATTTCTCATTCTTGAGTCATTAGTATCGAAACTAGGGATGATGGTATGATTCGTAGTTGATGAAAGCTTCATTAATTTAAGACCATGGAATTTTAAAACTGAAAGGAAGATTCAAGAATGAGAACAGTGCTGTACGCCTAAGTAAGAACCTGAAAGGCTCAGGAAAGTGAAATGAATCGTTCGTAGTCATTCTGCTTATGAATTATATACTGGCTCTCCAGGGCAACGTCACGTTCCAGCACTTTTTTTTTCTTTTTACTGCATAAACATCAGAATACTGTTATTGCTGAATAATTGATTTGACAAGTTCTGTTCATAGGAATCCTTTCTGGGTATGAATTGATTTCCCCTCTCTCCACAGGCGCTATTGTGGCCCCTGGTAAGACTCGAGGAGGGTCACCGTACAACCAGTTTGATATCATCCCGAGTGACACACTGGGTGGCCATACGGGTCCTGCTGGTGATAGCTGGTTACCTGCCAAATCTCCACCAACAAATAAAATCGGAAGTAAATCCAGCAATGCCAGTTGGCCTCCAGGTATTGTCCAGGAAATGTTTTTTCTGGTATATCATTTGTTTTTAATTCCTAATTTTGGGTTCTGAACAGATTGCTTTTGCCAGTTATTAAGGCACTTTATTTTTTCATTTAGTCAATATTGTCTGATAAAAGCAAGGCATGTGCTGTGCTGTGGGAAGATAGGAAATTCACATTAGATCAGGTGTCTGCTCTATAGACTTCAGTCAGGAAGATAAGGTGTGGACCTGGTTCACCTGTGAGGCAGGTAACTGATGAACACTGCATAGGCATAGACGAGCTGAAGGAAGTCAGAGGAGTGGAATCTGGAGGTGAAAGAAGGTGATAATGGGAGCCTTGTAACATGGGTTCTTCTGAAATGTCCATTTAATTGACTTGTTTATTCATGGAGCAAGTGTTTATCATCAGTTAGGTTCCAGGTATGCAGTAGTGATGCAATGAAACTATTTGTTACTTTTTTCCTCTCTTTTTATTTTGATATAAGTCATCTATTTTCATTATAGAAAAAATTTTAATTTAGTTTAGCAAGAATTAAAAATCAGTATGTCTTTCTAAACTTCTTCCTATATGGATATATTTATAATATGTGTATAGTTTCCTTCCTTTTTAAGGCTCATAACACATGTTGTTTGTGTATAATACTATATTGCTTTCCACATTTGGGAAAACAGAAGTTTGTTAATCCTATCCCACAGTTTTAAATAGGATTTCAATTGACCAGTAAAAAAAAAAAAAAAATTAAAACAGTTATCCCGTATTCTAGGCTTTCTCATGATAAGCCAGATTATTCTTGCTCTTTGTCTCTGGATGTTGTATGTGCTAGTGGTCATTTGTATTGTGTTTTCTTTTGTGCATCTGAGCCAATTTCCAGTGAAATAAATGAGAGAAGTCTAATCTCCAACCCAGATTTTCTCTCAGTTTTTATCCTGGATGTCTGGACAGTTCTCTTGAACATCAGGTTACTTACTCCTGCCTTCACTGCTCTCAGCCCGAATGTTCCTGAAAGCTGGAAGAGCAGTGGCCAGGGCCAAGTGCTGATGAGCCCTGGCTCAGAGCCACAGAGAGATAGAGAAAGCGTGCTTAATAACACAGAGGTGCTGTATAGTATACGTTCAGGCTGAGTTTTTGATTTTTAATTTTATGATAAAAGTGAGATAAAATAGATTGAGTATTCTACTTTTCATGGATCTATTTCTTGTATCAAAAACTAACTTGAGGGGTGGCTGGCTGTCTCATTCAGAAGAATGGAAGACTCTTGATCTCAGGGTTGTGAGTTTGAGCCCCACATTGGGCATTGAGTTTGCTTTAAAAACAAAAAACAAAAAAAAAAAAACCTGACTTGATTTTATCTTTTTTTTTTTTTTAACAATCTCCTACCTCCAATATTGTCTTCTTGTTTTAGAATTCCAACCAGGAGTGCCATGGAAAGGTATCCAAAACATTGACCCTGAATCTGACCCCTATGTCACCCCAGGAAGTGTACTGGGGGGTACAGCCACATCTCCCATTGTAGATACTGACCACCAACTTCTGCGGGATAACACCACAGGTAAATGAATGAGGCATCCTTTGTGTTTATTCAACACTCCACGTTTTTGTATCTGTCAATCTGTGGCTTCATTTGTACTTGCTAATAATCTAATAATTTAACTAGAAAACAAAAAATATGTTGCTTTTCAGGTTGTTTGGGATACATTTTTAGATATACTTTAATCTTGCACTGAAGGTTAAATAAAATACTTAAGGTTTCACTGGTTATACTGATATCTGTCTGCAATATTTTCATCTTGTTTTCCCTTTGTCACCCAAAGGGTCTAATTCTTCCCTCAACACCTCGCTGCCTTCACCTGGTGCCTGGCCCTACAGTGCCTCTGACAACTCCTTTACCAACGTTCATAGCACTTCAGGTACAAGTATGACCTACATGTTTCCCTTTGGCTAGCACTTTTGCCATCAGGATCCCTTTAACAAAAGAAACGGGCATTTATTTCTTAAGGAGTGCTTCAACAGAAGTTGAATAGCTAGGTCAGCACAGATGGATGCACACCTCTTAAACTGGCCATGTTCTCAAGGAGCTTCTAGTTGCACAGAGACAGAATGAGACATAGAGCTTTAGGACAGGGCAGGTGGTGATATACCTGCAGGGAGCCTTGTGGATATTGACAGGGCAGAGGTGAAATCTTTGTGCCACAAGTGCTTTTCTTGAGCCAGTCTGCTGAAGGAATCATGGGCCAGGGGAGGAACCAGGGAAGTCCAGGTTATTATTCCTAAAGCAACAAATTATAGTTTGCTTATCTTTAAAAAAAAAAATCTTTCCATTTACAGACAAAGGCTCAGATGGCCAAGGGGGAAAAAAAGAGGCCCTTAATTAATTCTACCTTAATTGTTGAATTGTGTGTGTGTGTGTGTGTGTGTTAAGATGATAGGGAATAAAAACATAATGGATAGAATAAAGCCTTTGAAGTCACTCACTCAGCACACTGCCTCATAGATTGGTAGAGAGACTATCTGTAATTGGCACCGTGGTCTTGCAAAAGTTAGACCTCAAGCCATTAAAGTCATTATGGCTTCTGTTCTATATCCATGCAAAAGCAAATGGAGCAAATCCTCAGCTACTTCCTAAGATACTATAGGTGAATGGCCTTACAAATTGTCTTTTTCTTTTCACCTCCGTGTTGTATCAACAGGATCACAATAACTGTTATTTACTGAATGCTCCTGTAGACCAGGCAACATGCTGAGCCTTCAGCATGAATTCTTACTTTACCTTCACCAAAGTCTGGGAGGAGGTCCTGGCCTTCTCCCCATTTTGTTGATGAACAAACTCAGATTCAATTTGCTAATATAATTTGCCTCAGGTCTAAGTGAGTGTGTAAAGGCGCCAACTCAATAATCCATGCTTCTAATGACCATCCCACATTATACTTTTATGAGACTTCTTCCTTTACATGTAAAAACTCATTTTTCAACCCAACACTTTTATTCTGGTAATTGACCATATCTTCAGTTGAACTATTTTATCTTTTTTCTACAGTTGAACATTCACCTGAGAGATGACCCAAGAATCTTACTCCAGACATGTCTAAACTGAATGTATACTTTTCTGAACTGCGCCCCCACCTCCCCAATATTGTCTTTCCTTCTTAACTAAGTCTTTGTTTTTCTTAATGATGCCTCTGGCATCACTGAGTCACAAAGTCTCCAGATTTTTCTTGCTTGCTCCGTGGATCCAGGCAGTAAGGATGTCTCCCAGAGGATGTATTCTGCAGCCACATCTCCCATCCATTTCTTCTGCTCCATTCTACTCGCTGTCCCCCAGGTTGAGAGCCACATGTAAATGCTACATGTTCAGTCTACTGCAAGAACTCCTAGTAGCATCCTCATCAGCCTCCAGCTTACCTTTCTGGCCTTCTTTATCTCTACCCCTGTGAAATACTGTTTGGCCAAAACTGGGGGAAAACATATTTGGTACATATAGAGTTTAAATTTGACATTGGTCTATATTCTCCTATCTTTCTGAGCCTATCCATTTATGTAAATCCTTCCAGACCTGTCTTTGCAAAGCCTTTGGCAGTGGCTGAGCAGTGTCTTCTCTGTGTATTGAACATATGTGATGATGCCTGGAGTTACCAGTTCTCTTATTCTTCTATTCTATCTTCCCATGTGAACTTGAAATTTTTGAGAATAACTGTTTATATTACCCACAGCATTGATTTAGTGCCTTAAAGCATAGTAAGCTCTTAGCTGTTGATTGTTTTTTAAAAATCTGTTTGAATGTTGGGGCACGTGGATGGCTCAGGCAGTAGAACATGTGACTCTTGATTTTAGGGTAAGTTTAAGTTCCAAAAAAATCTTTTTAAAAAAATCTGCTTGAATGTTGATAGCTAATAATCTGGATCAAGAAAAGTATACATTTCTGATGCACTTCCCATTTCATAAAAGAGTATTTATAGAATAGTGCTATTAGGATTCACATTTGTGTAAGACTCATGGTTTTAGGAATACTTCCCTTGAATTAATCTTCCTTTTCAGGTTCTATTTGGCTAATAAAGTACTGTTATCATATTAAATCTTTAGTAAGCTCAGAGGGCAATGTTACTTTTGTATTGCTACTCTCAAAATGTGTACTTAACTATTTTTAGAATATTATTTATATGTAAACACAAATTTATGTATATTGACAAAAGCGACCTCTCTAACCATATTCCTTCCTTAATTTTCTCTTCTTTATAGCAAAGTTCCCTGATTACAAATCAACATGGTCCCCAGATCCCATAGGACACAACCCCACTCATCTCTCCAACAAGATGTGGAAAAACCATATTTCCTCAAGGAACACTACACCGCTGCCCCGCCCACCTCCCGGTCTGACCAACCCCAAACCATCATCTCCCTGGAGCAGCACAGCACCCCGATCAGTCAGGGGGTGGGGGACACAGGACTCACGGCTTGCCTCGGGTGAGAAGGATCTGCCTAAAGGAACATTGTTGTTCAAACACAAGGGACTTAACATTAACACTTAAAGAGACACAAAGCCTTCACAAGACAGGAAGTCTGATAGAGGAAAGAGTATCTCTTGAGTGGAAAATTGCAGTCAGTCTAGGGCAGAGTGATCCAAGAACTCACAGAGTAAAAATGATGACCAGTAGAGTGAGAACATTAGGAGAAAACTGTATTACAAGTGCAATAGGAGAGTGCACAGGGTTTAAGGTCTAGGAGAAGAGAGCTGGCCATTCAGTAGCAGGATGAAGGGGGTCAGAGGGAGGTATAAAAGAGAAGACCCTTTATAACAAAAGAGAAGAAACACATGGGCTATGTGAAAATGTCACTCGTGGCTTTCCGTATTTTTTTATTGCTCTTCCTAATTGTTTTTCTGGTTGCTTCAGCCTCTACCTGGAGTGATGGTGGTTCAGTTCGTCCCAGTTACTGGCTGGTTCTTCACAATCTCACTCCACAGGTAATCATGCTTCCTTGTGATTTTTGAGACAGGACTTGATTGCATTAAGAGAGGGAAGCTCAGGTGCGGGATGTGGGCAAATAAGAAAGCTCATTAATTTCCTGCTTGCTATAGAGAGGTCCAGCGTACAGGTGTGGGTCTCCCCACCCAAAGGCTCAGAGCCTACTCCTAAATGGGGATTGTTGGCCCAACAAGGCTTAAGACTCAATATCCACCATTTTTATGCTTCATAAATAATTAACCATCCATCTCGGCAGTAGAGGGAATCTGTCAATTTCATAGCTTAAATGCCACATGGGTGCTTTCAATTTTCCATCTGTTATGCTCTTCTTTGTAGATGGCATTAGTAATTTGCTCTCTTCAGAACATGCCCTCAGGGTTGTTTTCACAGTGATGAGTTTCATTTGCCCCAAGCCACTCTGTCTGTCACCTTGTTTGCTTGATAACTGACATACTTGCAGCAGTATTATGTTGAACACTCAAATGAAATTAAATGAACCCCCTGAAACTGAGCCCATGACCGTCATCTGGACTTGACAGCACAACCTTTACAACACCTTGTTAAAAGGAGTCAATTATGCCTCCCTCCCTTTGACACATAAAATGAATTGTCTAGCCTTTAATTCATAAATGGATTCGTGCACACTTTAGTAAGCCAGCATTTTCTAGAATGTTCCCATGGGATATTAATAGGTCTCTGGCCTAATATGTTTGGAATATATACTTGATTAAACAAAATTAAGCAGGATTCTTCATGATGAGACTTCTTTGACCCTTTAATATGCTAACATGTATTATGATCCTCTGTGGGGAAATACAGCTTCTCCTAAATTTACTTGCCCAGTGAATCTGGTGGTAGGGAGTGTACCCAGGGCTTGTATTTCAGGGTACATATTGACAAAGGCAGTTTAATAAATACAGTTAACATGAGGAAGAGTCTGGGTTGGCTCTTAATATCCATATCAACTCAGCAAAAAGCCCCAGTTGTTCTTTTTTAGCTAATAAATGACCGAAGTATGAAGATTTTATATGACCATTTTCATAACTGTTTATGCCTCATTAGAATATGACAATATTCTTTTTTTTTAAGATTTTTATTTATTTAGTTGAGAAAGCACAAGTAGGAGCAGAGGGCAAAGGGAGAGGGAGAAGCAGACTTCCCCACTAAGTAGGGAGCCCAACATAGGGCCAGATCCCAGGACCCTGAGATCATGACCTGAGCCAAAGGCAGACATTTAACCAACTAAGCCACCCAGGTGCCCCAGAATATGACATTTCAAAAGTTGTTACATAGTATGGTGGATACAAAGTTGGGATGAGAGAGACAGTAAGGGATACTGTGTTGAAAGAAACCTGGACAAGCTAACCAGCTGTTCACTTCTGTTTTATCCTATGAAAAATAATGAGTACATGTGTATATATGTGTAAAATGAATCAAGGGGTTGGCTGCATTTGTATTAGAAATACCTGATTAATTTTGAAGCTCAAAACTACCTAACAGACTAATCTCAGTCATAACTTCATAGAAGGTTATAGGGCAAATCTTTGGAACCTGGTTAAATTTACTTTCATCACCTAAAATCTGTTTAGAGGGCATCAATGCTGAAAGGTCACGTGTGGTGTACTCGACCATCTTCATATAGTTGATTATCATTTTCTGTAAAAAAATTATGTGAACCTGCTGGTTTCCATTTTGCAGAGTTTCCATGGTGAAACAACACAATATGTCTACTGCCTCCGCCAGTAGCACAATTTTTGAAGGCTGTTCCAGTAGCAAAGAAATGAATTTTTAACTGAGCAGCCTATTTTCAACCTAGTTAAGATCTCAATACAAACAAATTGATCAGAGTGAATAAGCAGATTTGTTCATCCAAGTCCTGGGCAATACCTCAAATCACTGAACATGGGAATCTGACTACGATGAGGCTGAGAGCAACAGAGTTCTCAGAGAAGTAGGCAGAAAGTCTTACCCTGAGATGGCCAATGTGGGAGGTCATTGAGGACACCAGTGTCTTGAGGACACCAGTGTAGTCTATGAACTAGGTCAGCCAGCAGCATCCTGAACCATCAGGTGTGGTTAGCAGTGCTTTTCTTGTGTGTGTCTTCCTCTTTAGCTGTCTATGAAATTATTAACTGGGGGAGTAAAGATACTATATTAGTGATGATGCTGAGAATTTGGCATGTTCTCTTAAGTTCTTATTCAGGTGCCATACTATTTCTGCTTTCTAAAGTCTCTAACAAATCAACACATATTCACTTGTTTACCTCTTAAGGAAAGGAGACCACAGGTTGAATCGTTTATGTCTTGAGCTGTGTTTTTACAGACTGTTTTATTTTATTATTATTATTTTTAAAGATTTTATTTATTTATTCACAGGAGACACACAGAGAAAGAGAGGTAGAGACACAGGCAGAGGGAGAAGCAGGCCCCATGCAGGGAGCCCGACACAGGACTCAGTCCCGGGTCATCAGGATCACACCCCGAGCCGAAGGCGGCACTGAACCCACTGAGCTACCTAGGCTGCCCCAGACTGTTTTATTTGCACATTAGATCTCAGCCCAGTACTTTGAATATCTTAAAATTTGCTTTTAAGACCCCTGCTCATTCCACTCTATCCTGCTTTGAGTTCTCCCTTCCTTTCTCCAAACCTCATTTAGTGCAGATACTGTTGTTTACAAACCAGAAGTCCTTCTCCTCATTTGTAAGAAAGGCCGCTTGAGTTCCTCTCACACCCCACCTCCAGATTTTAATCTCATGAATGTCATTTCTCCTTAGATTGATGGGTCAACGTTGAGAACCATCTGCATGCAGCATGGCCCACTGCTGACATTCCATCTGAACCTAACCCAGGGCACTGCCCTGATCCGATACAGCACCAAACAGGAGGCGGCCAAGGCCCAAACTGCACTGCACATGTGAGTACCCATCCTACGCTCACTGAGACAAACAGGTGAGTATTCTGCTACGTGCTCCATTAAACAGAGATACACAAGAACATGCTCAAAAATAGCATCGTGGCATAAGCAGTACTAAGGTGACCAATCTTTTCTCCTTATCTAAGTATGGATTGTCCTGTGTATCTCATAGGCCAATAATCAGAGTTCCAAAAGTAAGAATTTATGAAGTAGTGAAGCAGTGAGTTAAATTTTTAAGTACCATAAAAGAAAGCCAGTATTTATGAGAATGTGAAACATTGCAAGCGCTGTCACTTTTTGTAATAGAATCTATCAACTTACTTCGGCTTCTTTGTTGGTAAAGGTGGAACACTGTGGTCTTGGTGGGTAGCAGTGGTTTTGTCTAATGTAGGTGGGACTGGATCACACTTTGACCATCCCCTCTCCCAGCTGCTATCAAACTGGGAGCCAGCAGATGCAACAGCAGAAAGCTACAAACAGAGCGAGCAAGCAGTAGGGAGGCTCAGGCAATAAGCCCGACCCTGAGACAGAGCCACGGCACCTCCAGATGTCTAAAGCTGGGTCACTTTGATGCTTGCGGTGTTACCTTTCACCTCCCATGGGGGAAAAGAGAGGTGACATTTTTTTCAACATACAAATTCCATATACCAAAAAGTTAATCCATGCATGGTACCCTCTAGTAGTCTTTGGATATCTTGAGATTTGGTGATACCTTATTGCTTTAAAACAGTACTCCTCAATCACCTGGTCCAGTTAAATGCAGGTTTTGATCCTGTAGGCCTGGGGTGGGACCTGTGATTCTGCATTCTGCAAAGCTTCCAGGAGATGTGGAAGCTGCTAGTCAAAGGAACATACTTTGAATATCGAGGACTCAAAATCCTCAGTCCTACTGGGTGCTTTAGGATTTCCCTCAAATCCATAGCTCTTTCCCTCCCCTTTTTTCTAGGTGTGTGTTGGGAAACACTACCATCCTGGCTGAGTTTGCCACCGATGATGAAGTTAGCCGCTTTCTGGCACAAGCTCAGCCCCCTACACCTGCAGCAACCCCAAGTGCACCCGCCGCAGGTTGGCAGTCGCTGGAGACCGGCCAGACCCAGTCAGATCCCGTCGGACCTGCTTTGAATCTTTTTGGTGGGTCCACAGGGCTCGGGCAATGGAGCAGCAGTGCTGGTGGCAGCAGCGGGGCCGATCTTGCTGGCGCTTCGTTGTGGGGGCCCCCAAACTATTCTTCTAGCTTGTGGGGAGTCCCAGCTGTGGAAGATCCCCATAGGATGGGCAGCCCTGCTCCCTTACTACCTGGTGACCTTCTGGGAGGAGGGTCGGATTCAATCTGAACTTAGAACTTTCAACTCTGACCTCGTGACCTTTTTTGGAACAGCAGCAGCACTAACTTGACCTTTTCGTTTTTTTTTTCAACTTGCAATAAATACATTTTTAAAAGGAAAAAAGAAAACGGAGAGAGAAAAAAAAGGTGGGTCATTGACAGACTGTCTGAGCACATAGTTGCCTCCCTTATAACTTCAGTTTTTTCGTTTGGAATATGAATCCAAAAAGAGAACATATCACTCTTGAAATACTTGAATCATGAACGCCAACCTAGAAAGACAATGTGAAGCAAGTACACATACCATTTAAATTTAAACACAAAAAAATTAAAAAAATTAGTTTCTAGTTTTTCACTTTTTTCATGTTATATGGAAGTTGTTGCTAAGAAACATATATACTGAAAAAAAATAGCTTTTTAACTTTGTTTGCACTGGGTGTGTTTCCGTCCTTAGGTCTACCACGTTTGGGAGGGAGGGGAATTCAAAAGAATTGTTGGGGTGGGGGGGGGAGACTTGACGGAGCCTCACTTTAAAAACAAAAACACAAAAAACCTAAAAAAAAAAAGGTAAAAATTTGTGATTGGCTGGTTGATAAATAACCAGTGTGTTCTGGCACATGTAACTGCCCAGGCATGCTCGTTCTGGTATGTGTGTGCACGTGTGTTCATGTGCATTCGCGTGCATCCTTCTCTCTGTCTCTGTGTGTGCGTGCCCATGTCCTCTTCCTCCTCCTCCTCCACTTCCTCGTCCTGCCCACCCCCCCCACCTCCCCCCCCCACCCCCCCCACCCCCCCACCCCCCCACCCCCCCCCCGGATCTCTCAGAAAGCTGCATTGCTGACAGTCTGCAGGCTGGCTGGCCGGCCATCTGCTTTTTATTTTTTTATTTTTATTTTTTTTTAACTATGAGAACACACAAGCACGGGGAGCCACTGCTTATGAAAGCAACTCCGTTGGACTGCATTAAGGTGAACAGAGTGCTTTTTAATGATTTAAGGAGGGAGCTCCTTTACATTTGCAAATTAGCCTGAGTGAGTTTTCTCTTGCTTTTCTTTTGACCTAGCAGTAGAGCAGAGCACTGCCAAGTCCAAAAAAGTAGGAGAGCAGGAGGTACCTCTCGGGGCAACTGTGTGTTTATTTATTTCTGTTTTTTAAAGTAAGTGGCCACCAGGCACATCTGAATATCTGTTAAGTTTTCAGCAGGCCTTTTCTTTCGTTAGTTTGAATGGGAACAGATGATATAAGAGAGTGTTTACTGACATGATGTCTCAAAAGCAGAAAAACCATGTTCCCCCTTTCTTGTGTAATCAAGTATGAGGAATTCATCAGAAAGTCAGGTGATGCTGAATTAAATATTTCCATTGGTTCTCTTTTTTCATTTTATGAAAACGGAAACAAATATGTTGTGAGCAGCCTCCTGAAAGCACCTGCAGCTACTCCCTCTCTGCTCCTCTCTTGCTGAGCGTTACCTGTGCCAGGCCGTGGCGTGTTACAGCACCAGGCCATCACTGACAGAAACGTTTACTTAACGAATGTTCTTAAACCAGTGTGTACTTCAAGCGTTTCCTTTTGTTTCTCTGTGTTGTGTATTTCCTGTGTATGTGGTTTTGCTTAGGCAGGTATAACTTAGCAAAGACTTTTTAAGTATTGCACCTTTTTTTGGTTTTGACCTCTTTTTTTTTTTTCCTTGTAATGTTGCTTTTTTTATTTCCGTATTTAAAGACTTTTTTTTTTTTTTAAAGCATCAATGTAGTAGTACTCTGGGCCGAATAGGGGGCAACTTTTAATCCACAGTTATCACCAACATGTATGTACTTATGTTGGAAATCAACATGTATCAAACTGCTTTTTGTGAAGAGTTCTAGCAGACCCGAAGGGGGTACACCTTTATACAAAGCAGATGGCTGGCGGGGCGGGCGGGGTGGGGGGGAGGGGAACGTATGCCGGTAATGTGCTAGCACTTGTGTGGACATCCCAGTCTGCATTATACTGTTTAACATAAAGTGCCGACATTCTGTACCAGCAAATACCTGCCCATTCCAACCCTTGGTGGGAGCAGACCTCTACTGTCCTCTGTAACTTGCTGCTAGTGAGGACAAGGGAGTTTTTCTTTCTTTAGCATCTTCAGTGAAGGATACAACAATGCCTAATGTATTTGACTTGTAGCTTGTGTCTGTGCGTAGGTGGGTGGGTGTGTCTAGGAAAAGGCAAAAACGAATTATTTGCATTTAAGTGGTTTTATGAGACAAAGAATGGGAATTCTGTAGTCCTCCGGCTTACCTTGTTGATTATAAACCTAGCCTCAAAAGAGATTGACATGCATAATTCAAGTGAGCATTTGCTCATGGAAGTCTTTATGCACCCTATGTGGGGAGGTGGTCAAACTGGAGTCTCCAGCATGGTTCGGTCCCATTGGATGCCTTGTAGAAAACTAAGTGTGCCCTCTTCCTGCTCTCCAGTTTTCATCACCACCACCATGTCCCTTCCACCTCTGCCCATGTACAAAACGTCGCCTTCCAGCCCCCTTCCGCCTGCTCTCTGTGTGCGGAGCAAAACCCTGTGGTGTGTGGTGATGTCCAGGTGGAGAGCAGCTGTGTTCAGCCATCTACAGAAGGCGAAATCTTAGTGGCCCTGGGCCAGGAGCAAGTCCCGAGGCTCCCACGAGCCCGTGGCGACCCTGTCCACTGCCATGGTTCCCTGCCGAGTCCTGTCCCCCTTCCCTCCTCCTGCCTGCTGGTTCCTTGGCCTGCACTATGGGTTAGTTGAGTTCCTTACGATACTACGGTGAAAGCCGGGTGCTAGAGCCCCTCTTGTTTACAAGACATAATGAGGGATTTGAAATATGTAAAAATAAACATGAGAAGCTCAAATGTTCTTCCATCTTAAGCTTAAAGGGAAAAAAATTAAAAACTTAAAAAAAAGACCAAAAAGTGCGTATATATATACATATAAATATATATTTTAGATGAAGACTAACTCTGGGAGCATTTAACAGTGTTTTTTGTTTTTGTTTTTAACATTTATTTTCCTGCTTTAAAATTTGCAAGCATTCTCAGGAATTCTAGGGTAGGAAGCGAGTTTTTTGAAGATGGTTTATTTAACCGTATCTTATCCTAGATAGACGGCTGTTTCTTTCCTGTTAATAAACTTTTACAAGTTCCTGAAACTTCAAAAAGTTTAAACAATTTTTACTTAAAAAAAATGTAAAAAGAAAAGTCTCCAAACATTGTCATACTGGGGATCACACATTTTAAAAACACATAGAAAGAAATATTTTTTAAAAATTATCAATTTAGCAGCAACAGGTCAATTCGTTATCTTAAAAAATATGGGAGAAGGATTAGCTTTCTAAGAGCTTTATCACGGATTTATTTGAAATTGTGTGTCATTTAGTGGGAGTGTTTGGTTTGTATAAATGGGAATGCCATCACTTTGTTCCTTTCCATTTAAGATTGAACTGACATCTCCCCTAACGATTGTTTTTTTTTTTTTTTTTAAGGGAACCCTTCTCCCTGTCCCTTGAACCCCAGCAACAAAAGAAAGAACAACTTAGGGAAAAAAAAAACTCTAATCTGTAAAGTAGTACGGTTGGATTGCTGAGAATCTATGTAAAGAGCTAGGAAATATAGGTTAATTTTTGGAACAAATTTTAAATATAGGCATTACTAGAGGAAAATATCTATGGACTGTTCTATTAATGAAGAATGTGTGTCTTACCTCCCCGCTTGTTATGGGAGGAGGAGAAAATAAGAATCTAATAAGGAACAAGTGATTTTACTTTTTTAGCTCCCAGCTACTGTTGTGCTCATTTTAATTGCTGTTTTGAAGATCTGCTGCTTAATTATCCCCATCCCTCAGCTGGAGATGTGGAGTATTTCCTCTCAGTTTTTCGTGATGTGATGTCAAATTCTCCTTTTGTATTCCCTCCTGGGGCCAGGGGTCAGAATTCCCAAGCATGACCATAGCTTCTTTTAAACATCTAAGCTTCCCAGTGGGAAAGAAACTCCAGCTTGACAGGTAAAGGGAGTGGGTGGGGTTGCTGCCTGCAATTTCTCTAAAACCGCTTTAGTGCCTTCGTACATACACCCAGACATCCTAAGCACGGAGAGCTTGTGTGTATGCGCATGTGGTCCAGTCACTCCACAGACATTCAGACGCCCATTAAGGAAATCGGAGTGGTTCTGGACAAGGCCCCAAAGGCAGTGGGCTAAATTTAAAATAAATAAACAGAAATCAAGGAAGTTAAATATGCTTTCATGTCTCGATAATGTGGAATGCCAAGATCTTTCCTTGTGTTCCTGCCCTCATTACTGTGCACTGACTTCTCCAGGTGTGTCATTGTGACAACTACATGCAGTGATTTGGAAAGTCTATTTGTGTTGGGCCAGTAGAAAGGGGTTCCTGTTTTTCTTGTCCTTTATCTCCTCTCTTTCCCCCCCAACACCCCTCCCCCATTTTTTTTCATCAACTTGCTGGAAGCTTTGCTTTATTGGTTGGCAGTGACCTAAGAACAGGATATAGTGAGGATATAATGGAAAAGAAAAACTCTTTTCTTTCCATGGTATTCTTTGGCAAGAGCCATGTCTGCTGAGAGGTTAGGTGGCTTCCATAACACTTAGAAAATTCAGTGGGAGCGGCTTCTCTTCCACCACATTCTGGCATGTGTATAGAGGTTTGCTGGTCACCTCTCATTATGTAGATTTATTTTGTAAACGTTTTGATCATGTAAATTTGAGCTTTCCAATTTTTACTAGTTTTCTTTATTTTTTTAAACACTTTACTAGTGGCTGGAGGTGCCCATCTTTCAAACATCACAAACTTGGTTTCAGTCTACCACATGAGTAGCCAAAAGGAAAAAGCACTCATGGGGGAAGAGCGGTCTTCCATCAGACTGGAGACCTCTATTGGCAATTGAAATCCAGTGCCATGACCTAATTTTAGGTGTTCAAAAAAAAACAAAAACAAAAAAAAAACACACACAAACACACACACACACACACACACACACACACAAAAAAGCAAAAAACAAAAAAAAAGCAAAATTCAGATCTCCGAAGACACTGTGAAGACATGGATGGCCCATATGGCATCTCTGATTCCTCCATACCTAGCCCTTTATCTTTTGATCCATTTATGACATGCACAAAAGTTAATTTAGCAGTGCTGCATGTTAAGCTTCCAAACCGAAATCTTTCATCAGTGTCCCCCAGTAAATCAACATTATCCATTGATTGCCATTCAATCAGTTTTATTTATAGCAGCTTAATTTTCTAATCATATTGCTCCTGTTCTAAGAACTTTCCACCTCTTCTGATATGAATGTAGCATAAATTAGCAGTTGGTTCTTCCAAGTTCCTGCGGCTTGAATGTGGTATCTAAGATATGCAAAAAAAGAAAAAAGAGGAAAAGAAATTCTACCTAAGAATTTGGAAGAGCTTTTATTAATATATCTAGCAGAAACTAACATTTCATGGGCTATTGACTTGTTGCAAATATTCACTTGAATTTTTGCCACTTTGGGGGGGCAGTTTTTATAAAGTTAACAGCCAGATTCCATATCGACCTAAGATGCTGTGTACTTTTTAATTTTTTTTTTTTTTTTTGTATTATGCCATTTCTTCTCTTAAACAAAATGAAGATGTCTCTGTGCTGAGCAAAATGCTTAGGCCAAGCCTGTTTTCCTCTGCAGTGTAAAACAAGATGTTTTCAGCAGACTTGGCTGTAATAGCCATCTCTAAGATTAGGGAACAATTGAGTCTTTATGTAGAAAAGGTCTTCTTATACCCCATCCTCAGAGTTCAAATTGAATATATAACACTTTGTAGGTTATTGTTAAGATTTTGGTTTTTTTCTTTTGTTTTAGCTATCTATAAGCTCTTTTACTAGGAGTAGAGATACATTTTTTTAGCTGGTTTAAAAAAAAAAAAAACTTTCTTCTCCAGTGTTTTGCCAAGTTTTGTCACACTTCATGCCTATGCATTAACTATGTTTCTTAGTGTTACTGCAAAAAGAAATTTTATTCTTGAGTTTTCTTTCCTGTGAGTGTACAGCTCGGGCTGCATGTGATGGTACAGATTAAAATATTCCAGCTTGTGTGTCTACAGTGAATTAGCAATCTGTAGACCTCAGAACCCATTCAGAAAATAGGATGCCCTCCCCCTCTGCTGCACGTTGCACCACACCCTCTTAGCTTTCTTATCTACAAGTACAGGGTATCCACACATTCTAGAAATGGGCAATATACATAATGTTGTCAAGAACATCATCAATCTATTAAAAAAAAACAAACCCACATAGAATGTCCTCTGTATTTCCAGAGTAAGTGCATACCCTGTAATAAACTCTGTAGGTTTATGGCCAGTGCCAAAAGTGTGTGTATTTTCAGAGATGGTCCCTACTTGTTAACGATGTTCCCTGGACCTTGAATTTGACAAAGGAGGTACTGGCATCACATTCTTTAGATTTAGAATAGTTATCAACTTTAAGAACCTATGAACATAGTAATAACTTAATAAAAATAGAACACTGACCCTCCCTACCCTGCCCACAATACCTCCCTGCTGCCTGCACCGCCAAAGAAACAAGGCCATGAACATTGACAGGATGGCAGGGGATACACTGGTCAGGAAACAGAGCTACTCCCCACTGGCTGGGCATTCCTGCTATCCTTAGGTGTGTGGTCACTCGGACTAGAATCAGAAGGAATTACCAAGTATTTCTAACATGTGAGTGGTTTTTAAACTGTCTCTTGTAGTAACCTCCTACCACCACCACTTTAAAAAAAAAAAATGAAAATGACAGAAGCTGCCAGTGTTTGCCGCACAGAATTTAAATAGTTCTTTTTGGTTAGCTACACACCTTAATCTGTTTTTAAGGAGAAACTATGCACACCAGGAAGAATGGTACCACCCTGACTGAGGGGGGTCTCTGCCGGACTCTGTCATGGGGTCTTCGTTGTGACAAACGCTTGCTTGTTTTGTCCATGGTAGAGGGAAGGTCAGATAAAGGCAAGAAGTGTACTGTTTTTAAATAGAAAAGAATTAGTGTGTCTCCCCACAGCACTTTGTGCCTCAGTTCGGTTTTCACACTATCAGTCCCCCCCTTTCCAATTGCCACGGGGCCGTCTCGAGCCAAGGTCAATACATTGAGACCGTCTTTACAAAAAAGAGTAATTCCTCTTTACCACTGACAAGGAACAGCAAAAGAAAAATTGCAAAGGTAGTTTACAGTATCGTTGTAGCAGAGATTGTGAAACGAAGTGCTTTTCTTCCCCTTCTCCCCTGCTTTCCCAGACCTCCCTGGAATCTGGCACGCCTTCCCCTGGGCTCCTGACAGGTGTGCATGGTTCTCTGAGGGCTGGGTTGTAGGGGGTCACTGGAGGTGAGCTGGAGCAGCCTTACTGCAGGACTAGCCTTACGGCAGAGCTTTATGGAAAGGAAGAGAGTATATCCTAAATAATGTGTTCGCCAAAAATGAACAAGGGGGGGGCGGGTCTTTATATAAAACAAAGCAAAAACCTTTGGAATCCTTCAAGAAGTTACATACCTTTTAAAGGTACATAGTTTCTCACCAAGTGACGCATTCAGCATGACACTTCTTTCCAGAAATTTCGGGATAAGTTGGAATAAGTGTGTTTAAAACACCACCCCTACCCCACTCCCACCTTTTAATTTTGTCCAAGGAATTAATTACTTAAGTGTAGTATTTCTGAATGTGCCTTTGTGAGTACAGAGACCGTCTGTTTTAGGAAGAAGCTCTCCTATCAGTGGGGTTAAAACCGAAAGGTGGTCAGTGTAGTCTTTAGGGAAGTCAGCGAGTCTCCTGGCAGTCCCCAGGGACAGCCGTGGAATTTTCATTAGCATCAATATTGCACAGTGTAGAGTTGTGTGGAAGAGATTCTGGGGCTCGGGAGGGAGGAAGAGGTGATGGCGCACAATGACAGAGACCCAGGTTCATCCAAGGGTGCAGGTTGAATTTATCTATCTGCAGTACCTAATTTCCTTCGTGTGTGTATCTGTGTGTGTGTGTGTGTGTGTGTGTGAGGCTGTGGCTGTTTTAGTTTTTGTTTTTCTGTAAGCACTGGGGAACTGAAATATGGTGATGTCTGTGACACATTCATGCATGTCAAGAAGGCGTTTTCGAGCTCCTGCCGTGTGCGGGGGCGTGGGGGGGGACACTGCATTTCCACCCTCTTGAGTCTGTGTCCTGAGAAGGCAGTTACTTCCCTCACATCACGTTGCTGTTTATGTGAACAGGGTATTACACACAAGGAAAAAGCTTTGGAAAGAATAAGATGGAAGTGTTTGAGAAAGAAAGAAAAATCTGAAATCATATTTTATTTCTTCAGAATGATTATAGTTAAGCATAGAAATCTGCAGTGTCTCTTCATTTGTTTTTGTGTTTGTTTTAAACAATTCCACCTCTTCTCCCCCTGCCCTATCTTCTAAAGAAACCGCAAGTGAATGCTAAGGGCCATTTCCATAATTCCTCAGAACTCCCCAAAGAGGAAAACAATCCCTCCCGCAAGATTCCTTCAGCTTCATTCAGGAGACAAAGGGAGGAGAGATGCGGCTTTCTGTGCTTCTCTCATTCCTCTCTAATGGCCTTGAAATGTATTATTATGCAAATGTGAATTTTGATACTGAATTTAAGAAGAGGTTGTGGATTTTTTTTCTTTTTTCAAAAACATAAAGGTCCCATATGTGGTCATCATTGCTTCTTTATTCTGTAACGTGAATTGTAACTATGCATTCTGCAAAAAAGGGGGGGAGCAGAAAGGGGGAAGGAAGTAGCTTTGCATCCTTGTTCTACAGTTTCTGTGTCCATGGTATCCCCATGTCCTGGCGGGGAAGGGGAGTGACAGTGAGAAGCAGTGAAGTCGGCACAGTGAGTTTGAAAGGGACCCAGAGTCCTCCCGCAGTCCTGGGGGGACCTGAGGTTCCTGCCAACTGGTGTGGTACAGGATTCTCCACCCTAGCCATGCAGTGTTAGCCCAGGGCCACAGGGGGGCCCCCAAAGGCCCTAATGTTCTCTGGGAAAAAGTACTCGTCCTTTCCTGAATTCAGAACCCTTTCAAGCTCAGGAAACCATGCCTCATTCGTGCTGACCATAAAGGTAATCTTTCTGTCCATTTCCAGAACACCTCCTCCTCCTTGCTCCTTTTAATTTCTCCTTTTTCTCCCTTAATCCTTTTAAGTGAACTTCTTATAAGGAAACTGTCTTGTTCTGTGGGGAAGAGGACTGTTGCTTGGCAGGCAAAAAAGGATTCTCTTCCTCATCCACTACCCCTCAGCCAAACACAGAGATTTCTCTGCGTCCTTGAGTTTATTCCGCTAGAGAGCTAGTGAGCAGTGAGGTGCTGGACACAGGAACCGCCTGCAGCCTCCTCCTTGTCCTCATAGAATTCCTATGTTGATTTTGCCTCTGGTGAATCCTGGCACCCGCATCGCTCTGGTCTAGGCATTATTTGCAACATACAGTATCATAAGCCAGAGATTGTCGTGCCCATATTCAGTGTTTCCATGCAAGCAGTTCTTGTTGATGTTCACAGTACTGTAACGAGTAATAGACTTGATCACAGTCTCCTCGTGCCCGTGCACGGCTGTACAGGCACGATCTTATCAGGGTTCCAATCTGTTAGATTGCCTTTAGACAAAAAAACAAAAAACAAAAAAACAAAAAAAAAAACAAAAAAAATAATAAAATCCTGACGTTTCAGCTGTCTAACACAAAACAATACCTCGAGGTACATTTCCCCTGCAATGTTGACCCTTTACTCCCCTCTCCTTTTCTGACATCAGTGGGTTATCCTTTTTAAAATATGAATGTGTAAATAGTAGGATAACTTTTACAATTTTTTTCTTTGCTGTGAAAGTAGCCCTAAAATATGATACCCCCCCCTTTTTTATTAAAGCCATCTTAAATTTCAGATCTTTCATGCTTGAGAAGAGAAGGAACAGGTCAGGGGAGCGGATTAAGCATTTGCAGGGTGATGGTCTCTGCCTCTCATACACGGTGACAGCCGACCAGTGTCTAAACTCTTTCAAATAGATGCCATCTATTCCAGATCTAGTTCCAGGGTGGGGAGTGTCTGAATTTCTCTCTTCCAGAAGATCCATCCCCCCATCCCCTCCAGGCACTCCAGAATGTGGTTTTTGTTGCTCTTTTTTTTTTTTTTTTAACCTGAAACCTTGAGCTCTCTCAACCTTTCTTGCTTCACACCCAGGGTCACTTTTTGAGTAACTGAGTAGCATTCTGTAGTTCCCAAAGGGAATTAGTCCCTGGCATTTCAGTTTGGCTCCGTAAACTCATTGGCTTGTCACTTTACTGTGCTCTAGAAATGTATTGACTTCTTACTTAGAAGGACATTCATCTGAGATGTGCAGACAACCCTTCCTGAAAGGAGTGGGCACCCTCAGGCATTCCTCTCTACGTGAGGCTTGAAGCTGATATTAGGTAGAGGGAAATCACGTTTAACAAATGCTGCTTGTAGAGATCTGTCAGCTACTGCCTGCCCATATTTGGCTACCCACCAGGCAGGGTCAGAATGGATCATTTTGAATAGCTTCTTCACAAACTCCTCTTCCCCCCCACCCCCCATCCCCTGCCTCCATCTTAAAGATAAACCCTCTCTGTCCTTTTAGTCTGAGCTCACCGATCTTGTCTAGTGACGACTTCCTTTAAAGGGAAGAAGCTTGAGAACCAATGCACACCTATTCACCACTCACCTTGTGATTTGGGGCGCTGTCCACCTTTGGATTTTATTTCTCTTGTTTGGAGGCCCCTTTTCTGGCCACTCCTTCCTTTGGTCCCCTGGTAAGTTCTTCCTGCCTTTAGATGCACCCACTATGCTCCCAAAGGGCTTTTTGCTGATCGCTGCACTTCTTTCCTGGGACTCTACCCCACCACCACCCTTTGCACACACCAGTGACCAAAGTGTGTCCAGTGATCTCACAGAAGTCATCAAAAATGGTGCCTGCACCACGAATGTGCTCACAGAGACACGTGCACAAGATTCTGCACCCTTGGCCTTAACCTCTGTATGATTTCAGGTGCAGGAGCATTTTTAACAGGTTATTTTAAAAAATCCTTCTGGGAGGGAAAAAAAAAAGCAGACAAAACAGCTCAATTGTGCCCACTCCTAACTCTACTATTTGCCTACAACTTAATTCTGTGCCCACCCCCACCTTCATCCCTGTTTTAAGTAACCAAAAACAGACAACAAGAGCAACCTGAGGAGAGGTTTCTGGACTATTTTATCTGTCTCCATTTAGCTGGAGATATAAATGCTGCTTTGGGTTCCATAATCCTAGGGGTTATGTTTACATAGTAAAATATATCCTACCAAATCAGGAAACAAGCATGGGAATCTCTGCAGTGAGAGCGAGCTGATTAGGTCACCAATGGTGAACAAGAGAAGTGAGGGGACGTGGGGGTGGGGCTCGGGAGGGAAGATGGAGAAGTGCCATTTTAAGGACTGGCGTTGCCCCCCCCCTTCACTTCTCTCCTCCCCCCCTTTCGACAGAAGGCGCAGAGAAGGGCATCAGAAAGAGGCTGGAGTTTTAAAAGGCAGCTTTCCAACTTTGCACACAAACAGGTAACAGGAAGGTACAGCAAAAATCCTCTCACCTGAAACACTCAGCAGAAACAGAACCTATCAACCTGACTACATAGCTGCACATAGTGATGCTCTCTGCAAGTTACCTAGAAGTGTTTTGTTTTTCTTATACTTGAAATAGCTTTTACAATGTTACTTTGGTGGCTTTCTTTTCTCTCTTCGGGTGGGCAACAGAGGGAGTGGATGCTGGGATACAAGGAAGTTTGAGGGGAGAAAAGGGAGGATATGGCATTGTCTTTTGTGTGTGTTTCCTTAACCATAGAGGTTTAATCAAACTCCCATGTGTTGAAATTGCTCTTCATATTACTGGTTTTACATGGACACAGAAACTAGGCACTTTAGAGGTGCACTTGCATGGCAGGCTGGGCCCCCCTTTTCTCTTTTATTTTACTTTTTTTTTAGTATAGTGGTACTTAAAATCACTGGTTCACTTAAAGAAAAAACAAACAATAAAATGTTAAACTCTACTAATGTACAAATAAGCTGAAAAGTTGCATTTTATGTGTATTTTTCGCCATAGCAGGTACTGTATTTCTCATGCTGGATTTAAGAAAAAAAAAAAAAAACTCAAAAACCAACAAAAAAAAAAATAAAGGGTGGTGTTTATTGGATTGTGACAGGTTGCGTACTGAGGAACTAAGTCGCCGTCATTTCATTAAAACTGAGAGATAATGTAATGCATATATAAGAGTTTCTGAAGGGTTTTTTTGGGCTTTTAAACAGCTTATTTTTGTTTTGTTTAGTTTTTTATTTTATTTTATTTTGGAAAGATATGATTGTATTATGTGCAACTCAGTTGCTTACATTATAACTACAAAATATTTTTGGGTTCCTGGAAAAAAAAAAACAAAAAAGAAAAAAGACTAATAAATGTGTTTGGCTGCTAAGCATCGATTGTGGTTTCCTGTTTTACTCTGCTGATTCCATTTGTTGTTTGTTGGAGGTTTACACTTTGTTTCTCCTTTTCTCTCCCTCCCTGCTCCACACACGGAAGCTCCCCGAAATTCAGCCCCTGAAATTGGGCCTCCGTCCTGTCTTGCCCTGTGAGGTTTTTGCCGTTGGGGTGGCCAGGTTGGCTGGTCGGCAGTGGGTGCGTACTCCTGGCTGCCTGCCCACAGCAAGGGCCACAGTCTCTAGAAGAAACTGATCTTCTCCTACTTCTTGTTGTTGTCTTAATTCCTACCTGCCTGTGGAGTGAGAGCCAGGAGAGCGGAGAAAAGTGCCTGGCGGAGGCTGTGCTGCACCCAGGGCCGAGAACCAGCCAGTTTCCGGAAACCTGCTGTTTACGAAAACCCCCGCACGCTGCACCCCACCATGCTCACCTGGCTGCCACCCGGCTGAGGAGGTTCCCCCCATCCCAGCAGCCTCGTATATATGCTTAGCTGCCAACACAGAGACTTGTTAGACATGGCCGTGAAGCACCTCTAGAATGGCAAAGGGGAGGAACAAAAAGAAACGAACATTTCCTAATTCTCAGATACTGTCGTCTGGATTCTCAGAAATGCTGGGCCAGGTGGCAGCGAACCCATTTCATGAGGAAACCAGCTCAGGAGAATTTAATTAGCTAATGATAGGGACCACGGGTTGATTGCTTACTATAAGCGGGGCGCCACTCTATGCGTGCTGCTTACATTCACTCTTGAAATTAAACTTGTCTCCATCGCTGGTGAAACCATAATAGGGAACCCAGGTAGGATCCAAAAGTTACTGTGCCAGCACGCCCTTTGCTGAAAAGCACCTGGGTTTCTGAGAAAACATTCTTAAGCAAAATCTGTTGTAGAGAATGGTTGGCCATATACCATCTGATTCTTGTATCCTAAAATACAGCAATGCTGGGAGTGTGAGGTGAACTAGATACTCGAGATCACCTCAAGGGCCTGCCTGTTCCAAGCAAGTGCTATTTCTGAGGAATAGAGACCCTTGCAGAAACTCTGAAAACCTGTATCACCGAGGACTTTATTTTAAATTGGGGGTATTTTAGAAATACATAGATGGCTAAGGGAGGGCGAGGGAAGTTGTAGAACGAAAGGCAGTGGTTAAGACTTCAGCATCTGACTCAGCCTTCCTCACGCCTGCGTGCCCTGCCATCACCTTATGTGACTCCAAGCAAGTGTCCATATGGAAAACCTGCCTTAACACCCAGGCTTCTACATTCCTTCCTCCAGGCCACCCCAGCCACACACTCCTATAGTCACCGCAAATTGCTCCCCTCCAGAATCACCAATTTCAGCATCTTTGACCTTACCCTCCTGTCCTCCCAACTGATTCCCTCTCCACTTGTGTTTTATTTTTTTAATTTTTTTTAAATTTTTTTTTAATTTTTTATTTATTTGTGATAGTCACAGAGAGAGAGAGAGAATGAGGCAGAGACACAGGCAGAGGGAGAAGCAGGCTCCATGCACCGGGAGCCCGACGTGGGATTCGATCCCGGGTCTCCAGGATCGTGCCCTGGGCCAAAGGCAGGCGCCAAACCGCTGCGCCACCCAGGGATCCCTCCACTTGTGTTTTAAAACTCAACAGCCACTCCAGGACACTGGCCTCTTGGCTTTATTCTGACCCATTGGGTCTCTTCTTCTTTCCCCCTTCCTAATCCAGGTTAGATTTTATAGCACATAATTTCATCAACATGGTTGCTAACACTTCTAAATTCCTTTGCTGCTCCTGTTTTGACAACCCTGTGACAAAATCCCCACTTTGGAAACCCTACTCTGTCTTTTCTGCCAGTACCCAAGAGCAGCATTGCCCAGAAAAAAGTCACAATGGGACAAATGAGGACTGTCGATCTATACCCAACCAGCAATGACACCTTGATGCTATGCAGCCAGCATCCTAATGCATGGAGGAAGAAAATGAGAAGTGTCAGAAAAATCCCCTAAATTCTTGCCTCCTCCAGCATTTGGGACACTTTCCCTTCCAACCCCCTTGGGTACATTTAATCCTCCATCATCTATTCTCTCTTTACATGTTCAGCTGGGAGCCCTGGCCATTCGGCATGCTCAATCAAGTCCACACCATTGTAGGCACCCTCCTGGGCAACCCTCCCCCTTCCGGCCCCTACCCCACTGGCTGCCATCCCATTTTTCTTCTCGAGAAACTTTGTCTCCTCCCCTTCCTGGGTCTCTGTCTCTATCATTCCCCAAAGGCCACTAACAACCTCCTTATTGGTAGACATGGCCACTTATCTCTTGACGCCACAGCTTCTGGAATTCCTTCTGTGCTCTAACGTGTTCCTTTAATTCCTCCATCTCTCTCAGCCTCTTTCGCCTTGGCCAGGAAATGTTGGATTTCGTCAGTACTCAACCCCAGGCCCCGCCTTTTTCTCTGTGCCAAAACCCTAGGTGGTTTCCTCCTCACTGGCTGCCTCTCTAGGTTTCCTTTTTTTCTGACTGAGCTCCAAATTTTAAATTTTGGAGTGCTACTGGGCTAGGGCCCAGTCCTAAACTTTGCTTTCTAGTCACATTACTCCTCCTAGAGGAGTTCAACCAGCCCTGTGTTTTAAAATACAACACCTGGGCAGCCTGGGTGGCTCAGTGGTTTAGTGCCACCTTCAGCCCAGGCATGATCTTGGGGACCCAGGATCGAGTCCCATGTTAGGCTCCCTGAATGGAGCCTGCTTCTCCCTCTGCCTGTGTCTCTGCCCCCCTCTCTCTCTGTGTGTCTCTCATGAATAAATAAATAAATCTTTATTTAAAAAAGAATAATAAAATACAACACCCATCCCCATCCTGCCCAAATTCTGTTTCTAATCCTGGCCCTTCTGATGTCCTGTCTATCCAACTGACTCACTGCCTGTCTACTTCCAAGTCTGATTGCACCTCCCTCATCAAATCCGCTTCCCCCAGTCTCAGCCATCTCAGTAAATGGCACCACCATTCACCTAATGGTTCAAACCCACAGCTGCCAGGAAGCCCTTCAGCTGTGTGTTAAACATATGTCCCCACACGGTTCACATGTCCCCACAGCCAGCTTGGGTCAAGCCACCACTGCAGGAGGCTCCTGGCCATCTGCCATCCTCCTCTCAAGGCTACCCCAGACTTCTCTGTTTGTTCATGTCACTATCCTCCAGGGCTTTCTCCTTAAAATTAAAATTCAAACTCTATACCATGGTCCACAAACCCAGTAGTCCGTCTCGTTCCCTATGATTCTCTCAATCTCAACCTTACACTACCCGTTACCTTTCCTTTCTCTCGATCACACCAAACTCATGCCCACCTCAAGGCATCGTATTTATTTTTCCATTGCCTGGAATGTGCTTGTCCCTGCATCATTGTGTGGCCTCTGGTCAAATGTGAGGTCTTAACCTGCTTATCCTATCAAAAATATCTGTCGGGACACCTGGGTAGTGCAGTGTTGAATGTCTGCCTTCGGCTCAGGGGCGTGATCCTGGGGACCTCGGATGAAGTCCCACATCGGGCTCCCTAAGGGGAGCCTGCTTCTCCCTCTGCCTATATCACTGTCTCTTTCTGTGTCTCTCATGAATAAATAAAATCTTAAAAAAAAAAAATAGCTGTCCCTGGGGGATGCCCAGCTGGCTCAGTCAGAGGAGCAAGCAACTCTTGACCTTGGCGTCATAAGTTTGAGCCTCACATTGGGTGTCGAGATTACCTAAATAAATAAACGTTTAAAAAAAAACAGCTGTCACTACCCCTCATCCCCACCCTTCGTTACTCTATGTTCTTGTCCTGCTGTATTTTCTTCCAAGAACTTATCACTTTCTAAAATTATCTTGTTTATTCCTTATCATTCATCTCCCTCACTGGAATTGTAAGCACCACGCAAAAGGCAGAATTCTGTTTTTTTTTTTCTTTTCTTTTTTAAATTAAGTAGGCTCCGCACCCAACCTGTGGCTTGACTCATGACCCTAAGACCCTGAGATGGAGTCCTATGCCAGCCAGGTGCCCCACAGCAGAATTCTTTTTTTTTATTTATTTTGTTAAAAGATTATATTTATTTATTAGACTGAGAGAGAGAGTCAAAGAGCACAAGCAGGGGAAATTGTAGAGGGGGCTGGAGAAGCAGATTCCCCACTGAGCAGGGAGCCCAATGTGGGGCTTGATTCCCGGACTCCACGATCATGACCTGAGCTGAAGGCAGATGCTTAACCGACCAAGCCACCCAGGTGCCCACCAAGACAGAATTCTTTTATTGTTTGTTTCCAAGACAGAATTATTTTCTGTGTTGTTCATCGGCTCCAGGATCTAAAATTCCTATGGCTTTAATGATCATCTATATGCTAATGACTGCTAAATTTATATTTCCAGCTCTTACCATTGGGCTCCAGACCTGCATGTATAATCGTCGACTCAACATTTCAAAACACCTAGATATTTTAGCAGCACTGCAAACTCAACACATCCAGAAGAGTAGTTTCTCCTGCCTGC
Organism: Canis lupus baileyi; assembly: GCF_048164855.1. Taxonomy (NCBI): domain Eukaryota; kingdom Metazoa; phylum Chordata; class Mammalia; order Carnivora; family Canidae; genus Canis; species Canis lupus. Next base: position 27,467,504 of record NC_132848.1, on the reverse strand, counting down.
TAGCCCCTCCTCCCACCCATGGTATATGGCATTATCATCCATTCAATAATAAAACCTAGAGACCTAGGAGCATCCTTGACTCCGCCCTGTCCCTCATTCCCCAGAACTAATCTGTGACTAAGACGACTAAGACGTATTGCGCATACCTCTTAATCTCTTCCCTTTCTTTGATTCCTCTGCACTTTGTTATCCAAGCTAGATCACCTACACCCTTAGGTCTTATCTAGTCCATGGCATTAGCCCAACTGGCTTCTCACAAGTTATTCACCTCAGTTTCCTTGCTCCCAATCCATTCCATACATTACAATGGGATATTTTCAAAACATAAATCTGATTAAGTCATCTTCCATCACTCAAGCCTTTTAGTGATTTTCCATTGCTTAGAATAAAACACCCAAATATCCTTGTTTCCAACAAGGGTCTCCTGTTCTGGCTTCCATCTCTCCAAATTTACCTCCCTCTCTTTTCACCTTTGTCCCCTCCACTGCAGCCTCATCAGCTGACCACTCTATCCCAGTGCTGAGTACAATGCCTGGCACACAATATACACAATTGCAGAATAAATGATCCTAATGGGTAATACATTACATCAAGAATTCGTTTAAGAAAGGGGCAGCCCAGGTGGCTCAGTGGTTTAGCGTTGCCTTCAGCCCAGGGTGTGATCCTGGACACCTGGGATCAGGTCCCACGTCAGGCTTCCTGCATGGAGCCTGTTTCTCCCTCTGCCTGTGTCTCTCATGAATAAATAAATAAAATCTTAAAAAAAAAAAAAGAATTTGTTTAAGAAAGGACAGAGGAGCACCTGGCTGGCTCAGTCGGTAGAGCATGCAACTTGATCTCAGAGTTGTGAGTTCAAGCCCTATGTTGGGTGTGGAGCCAACTTAGATTTTTTTTTTTAAAGTAAGACTCCTGACCTAGGAATGTTAATTTAGGTAACAGTGACAACCAGTTGGAAGTGTCTAGGTTTCTTTTGAAGTTCAAGAGCCAAAGCTTTAGAGAACCTGAAGACTCAGAAGGCAAGCCTTACAAATGTGCAAGTAGTTTCCAAGGGGAGGAAAGGTGGGTTAAATCTTGAGAAAACTCCCACTGCTTCCTTTTCCAGCAATGAGAAGGGAAAATGTTAGCAAAGAAAGAGCCGTCAGAAAGAGAGGGGAATCAGTACAGTTTTGTTTTCAAAGCAAGGGGGAGGGCTTGTCAAAATTGATAAGCACCAGAATCAACCAAGGAGGGGGGGATCTAGTATAAGAATAAAAGAAAAATTGTTGGGCTCAAAAATGAAAATGACAGGAAGATGTACACTAAGAAGCTGGGTCCCAGTTATTTCCCTGCCTATTTCATTCCCTGCATGTTCCCCCAGCACACAGACTTTATTAATGATTCTTTTTTTTAAATATTGAAGTATAGTTCACACACAATATTACATATTAGTGGTTCTTCATGCATATATGGTATAGGCAAACGAATCTATTATCTCCCTATATAAGGGCCTTTTGATTTGTTCATTACAGGAAGTTACTGGGGATCAATGAGTGTAGTTTAGAGGAAACCAGGGGACAGAGGTTGTGTCACAGTGCTAAGAAAGCAGAGAAAAAAAAATTAAAAAGAAAGAAAGCAAGCAGGGAAGGGAGCGTGTTTTGTTTTTTGTTTGTTTGTTTGTTTGGTTTCATTTCATTTTGTTTTTTTTTACTACAGGAGTCCCGGACAGTGAACTAGGGAGTCAGCTTCTGTTCTTGCCTTTGCTCGTCACTGTACACCTGGGGATCATCAGCCACATCCTGCAGGTGAGAAGCCCCAGGTGCTGAGAGATAAGTAATTGCAAATCACATGGTGCCAGGAACAGTTGGTGACAACACAGCCAGAAAGAGAGGTTTCCATGTTAAGGAGGTAACAGAGCAAGTGGAGATGTTTCTATAGTGGGAGAGACCTGTGCACTTTATTTTTTAAAATCACAAGAAGGGAGGCAGAACTAGAGAGATTAAAGATTTGACATAAAATAACTGAAAGAGCAAGATCCTAAATGAACATCTAGAAGACTGGAGGCAGAAACTCCTTGTTGAGGGGTGAAAGTGACAGCAGAGTGAAGCAGAGGCAGGAAGATGGAGGAGACAGTTGAGTTTGCAACAGTTGCAGTGGAAAGTGAGAACAGTAAACTCATCACTGCACAACAAAGCAGTGACAGCGCGGACACACTCTGTAAAGAGTGGGAAGCTCCAGGGAGTATATTCTTCATCCTCCCAGAATTGCCCTCACCTCCCAACACTGAGCCCCTGCGCCTCAAGAAGGGATGTAGACCTGAGTGATGAACCCACGTAACTAACTGATGGGCTTCTCTGATGGCCCAAGGTATTCTGGAATTAGTGCTGCTGTCAATTCTGGCTGTTAATTCTGGAGTTCAGGTGGAGGCATGAAGGATGCGTGGAATAAGGACACTGAAGAAATGTGAGAGGTAGGGAAAGAGGAAGTGTAGTCAAATCTTGGCTACTGTGGGCCTTATTTCTCTCTGTGCTAGATTCCTTTGGGGAGCATTCACTTATCCAGCAGACATTTACCGAGCACCTCTACTATGCTAGATCCTGTGCTAGGGGCCAGGTACACAGTGACCAAGATGTAATGATCTCTGATCGTGATGAGATGACATGATTTCTGCCCCCACCAAGAGTGCCAGCAGTTGGAAAGGCAAAAAAACTGAACTCTGGTGAGAGTTACCAGAGTCCTGTGAGAAGCCAGGAGTTCACTCATTATCTAGGAGATCCCAGAGGCCCATAGGGTTTTGAGTGAATCCATGAATAAATGAAAGCAGAGATGGAAAGGTGACAGAAAAAGAAACTTGTCAAAAGCAAGATCTCGAAGCCTTGAGATCTAATCTGCAACCTTTTTTCCCCCCCAAAGTAAGCTCTACACCCAAGCTGGAGCTTGAATTCATGACCCTGAGATCAAGGGTCGCATACTGACTGGGCCAGCCAGGCGCCCCTAATAGGCAACTTTTAATATCCCTGAAGTATCATGGGTCTCCTCCCTACTGAGGAACTCAGAAATAGGTTATTTCAAAGCAGCACAGTGCCTGCCACTGTAGCAAAGAAGGGGTACATTTGGAACTGCTAAGAACCGAGTGTCTGGAGCCTGTCTGCATTCAACTTCTAGCTTTCCCCCGTCCACCAGAACAATCTCAGGACACACAAGCTGCCCGTGCCTTTGTTTTGCTACCTGCAAAATGGGGACCATAAGATTGGCTAGCATTTATTGAGCACTAACTCTGTGCATTGCACCAAAGGCAGGCCTTTTTTCAGATGGGGACACTGAGGCACAGAGTGGCTACTTAACTTATGGAACGTTACACATATTTCTTGCACACGAAGAGAAACTCGTCAAAACTCAGCAGCAAGCAGGAGAAGCGCCACAGACAGCTCTGAGCTCTCAGGTCTCCCGGAACCGCCGGGGCGGGGCCAAGGGAGGAAGTCCCGCCTCCAAATGGAGGAAGTCCCGCCCCGCACTTCCGCTCCACGCCCCCGCTGGTCCTACCTCCTGCAGTAGGGTAGCGTGTTGGGGATGGCGGAGGCTGGGGACCGCGGTGGGCAGCAGGCGGCCTGCGGGCACGACAGCTACTGCTCGCCGTTGGCCTCCCGTTACGCCAGCCCGGAGATGTGCTTCATGTTTAGCGACAGGTGCAAGTTCCGGACCTGGCGGCAGCTCTGGCTGTGGCTGGCGGAGGCTGAGCAGGTAACGCGCGGCGAGGAGGGGAGGGGAGGGACGGACGGGGAGGGCACGCCCCAGCACGTGCGGGGCTCGGCGCCGAGCGGGGGCGGGAGCCCGGGCCTTGGGGGCAGCTGCGCTGCTATTTTCAGCCGAGTGTCCCTTTCCTGAGGAGCTGTGGCCGCAGGAAGGTCAGGGCAGGAGGCCCGGGAGTCGACACCTGTTGCCTCCCCTGTGTTGACTCAGGGAAGTTAGAGACCCGGCGGCGGCGGCGGCGAGAAATGCACGCCGCGGTTCTAAGGATGTATCTCGGCCCTTCCTGCAGGAATACTCCGCCGGCCACGGACACCGAGCGCTCGCTACGTGCTGTTGTGCTGCGCTAATTTCTTCCCGCATCTCTTCCCGTTTAACCCATAAAGACTTGGCACGCCTGGTGGTGCCTGCCCCACGTTCTGTGGGAGAGGGCAAGCCTCATGATAGCCGAGCGCGTTACTTGCCCCTGACCAGGGTGTGAACCTGCCTCAGTGCAGAGCCTGAGCGCTTGGCCACTTCGTCTTCCCCACTTGCCTCAGCGTAGTTGGTGACAGGACTGCCCGCTCCACTCGGCTGCGTTCCGCTTTCCCGAGGCGGGAGAATCAGGGTCGGGGATTATTAGATTGGGTTTCTGGGGTCTCTCATGAGAGCTGCACATAGAGTTATGTAGCCCAAGGCTTTCAGAAATAGCTCCAGAGGGGCCTTCCCGGAGGAGTCGAAGGAAACTGAAGGTGATCCAGAGAGCTATAAAGTTTCAGGGGGAAAGTGCCGCAACAGGCGAGATGGGAGTGTCCTCTGGAAGGACATCAGTAAACATGGAAACAATGTGAGTAGTGCCTGGGACCGAGATACAGCGCAACTCCCCAAACAGGAGACTCTTCCTGGATTCTCCCCCTCGCCTCACTGTGCTCCAGAAAATTAAGTGACCTAATAATAGTGGACACTTTTTATCATGCCTACTACGCCGGACACTGTCTTAAGACCTTGTGTGTTAATGGCTCATTAATCTTCAAAACAACATTGTATGATAAGTCCTGTTTTACAGATGTTTGACAGATGGTGGAATGGAGGCACAGAAAGCCTTCATAAACTATTGGCTCTGATAACGATAATGGGTAGAGGAGGACATTGATAGTGTGTTGTGATTTATCATGTACTGGCTTGTACTCTTTTCTCTTTCACATGATACTCCATGATATAGGTGAGGATAGTGGCGCCCGAAGCCTTTGCAGGATCACCATAGCTAGTAAATGTCTTCTGGCTGGAATTGAAATGTAGGGTCCTCTAAATATGTGTTCTTTCCTCTGCCCAGTTTACACATTGCCTGAAATGCATACAATTTTGGTATAATCTCCTGCGTTTGGATTATCTGTTAGGGTGTCAAAATGAGCATAAATTGCATAATAATTTAGTAGGTAAGAAAAAAGTTGAGTAAGAAATTAGGAGAAATGCAGAAAAGCTGGAGTAGGGGATGAATTTTAACAAGATGCCTTGCGTCGGGGTAGGAAGCAGTTTGGCCACACCGCCCCCTGCTGCTTTGCTTTGGGAGGAGCCCTGAGATACCCTACCCACTGGCTAACAATCCAAGGCTGCTCTGCCCATGTGGTGTCTGAGCTCTTGAAATATGACTAGTGTGACTGAAGAACTGAATTTTTACTTTTTATTTTCAATCACTTTAAATGTAAACAGCCACATCTGGCAAGTAGCTACCATCCTGAACAAGATAGGCCTAACATGCAAGATCCTCCCCAGGGCCAATGCTTTAGAGTTTCAAGTGACGTTTGTTTGTTTTTAAAGATTTTATTTATTTATTCATGAGGAACACAGAGAAAGAGAAGGAGGCAGGGACACAGGCAGACGGAGAAGCAGGCTCCATGCCGGGAGCCTGACTCAGGACTTGATCCCGGAACCCCAGGATCACGCCCTGGGCGGGAGGCAGGCGCTCAACCGCTGAGCCACCCAGGCATCCCTCCAGTGAGGTTTGAATGAATTTCACCAGTCTGTGTATTAACTTGAATCCTGGGTTCTGAGCGGCCTGTGGGCTGCAAGCTGTTTTTTGCTAGCCCAATTTTTCCAGTGATGGAAGAATGTAAGATGTTGATGTGTTTATTTTCTCAGTGACATTCTGTAAAAGTTTTTGGCTTTACTATATTTGCTGTATGTAATTTGTTGGCAAAACCGCTTGCAACTTTCTTAATTTTCATTTCTCTAAGTAGATCCACTTGGCTCAAATGTAAAGCTGTGGCCTAGATCCCACACGTAGGACACTTACAGGCCAAGCACTAAGGGGTATGCAATAAATACAAGCTCTCCTTAGGGGAGTATACATTCTAGGGGGAGGGACAGGCTAATAGATTTGTAAAAATGTCATTTGGTTATAACTGCTGTAAATAAATTTAGGCTAAAGGGATAGATGAATGAGATAAGGATGTTTCACAGTGGAGTCAGGAAAGACCTCTTTGAGGAGATGATATTTGAGCCCAGAGACCAAAACATGTGAGCCATGAGCCAGGCAGTGATATAAGGGCAGAGTGAACAAAGATCAGAATTATATTGTTTATTTTGGTGTTTACTTAGAATGTAATTTGCCATGATTCATTAAGAAAATCATGCCCTCCAGGGCATCTGGGTGGCTCAGTCGGTTGAGCATCTGACTCTTGGTTTCTGCTCTGGTTGTGATCTCAGGGTCATGGGATTGAACCCCACATGGGTGGGGCTCCACAGTCTGTGGAGTCTGCTTGAGATTCTCTTTTCCTATGTCCCTCCCGTGCTCGCTTCGGCAGCACATATACTAAAATCCTATGTCCCTCCCCATGTGTGTGCTTGCTCTCTCCCTCTCTCTCTTCCTCTCTGGAGTAAATAAATAAAATCTTTTTTAAAAAAGGAAAAAGAATATTGTGCCCTCCTCCGTGTGCTTTTAGCTACTTCAAGTTTTATTTTTATTTTTTTCTAAAGATTTATTTATTTTAGGGTGTGTGTGTGTGTGAGGGAGGTGGCAAGAGGGCGTAGCAAAGAGAGAGGGAGAAGCAGACTCCCCACTGAGCAGGGAGCCTGTTGCAGGGCTCAGTCCCAAGTCCCTGAGATCATGACCTGAGCTGAAATCAAAAGCTGGTGACACTTAACCAACTGAGCCACCCAGAGCCCCGCCCCAAATTTTAATTTGAGAATTGGGAGGTGGAGGGCCCCTGGGTGACTCAGTTAGTTGAGTGCTTTTGGCTCTGTATTGAGTCCTGCATCAGGCTCCCTGCTCAGTGGGGAGTCTGCTTCTCCCTCTCCCTCTGCCCCTCCCCTCTGCTTATTCTCTCCCCCACCATATAAATAAATAAAATCTTAAAAAAAAAAAATAAAGAAGGGCATGACTCAGAGCTCCAGGTAGGTCTTCCTCAACCCCTGGATTCTCATCTCCATTCACCTCTGAACTCGTCCTTTAAAAAAAAAAAAGAAGAAGAAGAATTGGGAGGTGGAGCATAAATGCTAATATGAACCAGTTTTTTTCTTGGTGTCACTTCAAGTCATTGTGACACTTGAGGTTATTTATTTTGTTTTGCTTGTTCTGCAGGCATTGGGTTTGCCTATCACAGATGAACAAATCCAGGAGATGAAATCAAATCTGGACAACATCGACTTCAAGATGGCAGCTGAGAAAGAGAAACAGTTGCGACATGATGTGATGGCTCATGTGCATACGTTTGGCCACTGCTGCCAGAAAGCTGCTGCCATAATTCATCTTGGTGCCACCTCCTGCTATGTTGGAGACAATACAGTAGGAGCCTCTGTTGTTTTGTTTCCACTTAGGATTTATACATTTTATTTGATTTTGTCTAGTTTGAGGAAGTGACTCCATAGATCTTTAGTTTTAGGGAGTATCCTAAATTCAGGAATTTTCTGCTTTAGTTATCTTTCCAATCTAAACTATAAGCCCCTAATGACCTCCATAAAATAAGGCCAGCAGATATTGTTTATGCATTGGTTGGCTGGACATAAGTCGAGGTTGTAGTGTTTTAGTGGCAAGGTAACTGTCCAAAGGGATTTTCTTTCCAAAGTCCTTTATAACCCTTTGCTGTACTTCTGAAAAAAAGAAAGGATTGCATAATTATTCTTTTTTTATTCATTATGGTTCTTTCACAAAACACTTAGTAGAAGCAGCTTATTGTCAAACATGAAAAAGTAATAATCACATTTTCCTAGAGTTTACTGGTGCTTGGCAGTATTCTGAGCACTTTGTATGTGTTGCTTCATTTATTCACAACAACCATAAGAGAGTTGCTTTTGTCTCTATTCTTTTTTTTAAAGATTTTAAGTAGACCCAGCACCCAACATTTGGTTCGAGCTCACAACCCTGCAATCCAGAGCCACACGATCTTACTAACTGAGCTAGCCCAGTGCCACCTTTTAGCTCTGTTTTTCAATAGCTTCTTGAGGTGTTGTTTACATACCATGAATTTACCCATCTTTTTTTTTTTTTTTTTTTTTTTTTTTTTTTTAATTTTTATTGATTTTATGATAGTCACAGAGAGAGAGAGAGACACAGAGAGGCAGAGACACAGGCAGAGGGAGAAGCAGGCTCCATGCACCGGGAGCCCGACGTGGGAATCGATCCCGGGTCTCCAGGATCGCGCCCTGGGCCAAAGGCAGGCGCCAAACCGCTGCGCCACCCAGGGATCCCGAATTTACCCATCTTAAATGTATAATTCAATGAGTTTAGTAAATTTATGCAGTACATTCTTCACTCCAGTTTTGTGACACATCCCTCACTCTGAGAAGTTCTCCTGCTTGTTTGCAGTCAGTCCTCACTCCTGCTTTCCAGCCCAAGCGACCATTGAGCTGTTCTCTTCCTCTGTAGTTTTGCCTTTTCTGGTAATAACATATAAATGAAATCAGAGTATGTAGTCTTTTGGATCTGGGTTTATGAACCCTGTCTTTACAACTGAGGACACTTAAAGAGAGGCTGAAGAACGTGCCTAATGCCACACAGCTAGGAGGATACAAGTCCGGGGAAAATGACTTCAAAGCTGTGCTCTTACACTGTGCTGTAGGACCAGAAGTTCGATCCCAGATATGCTTCCAATTCAGAAAGAAGCCACTGATTTTTTTAAGATTTTATTTATTTATTCATGAGAGACAGAGAGAGAGAGATGCAGAGACACAGGCAGAGGGAAAAGCAGACTCCACGCAGGGAGCCCAATGTGGGACCCGATCCCGGGACCCCAGGATCACACTCTGGGCCAAAGGCAGGTGCTAAACTGCTGAGCCACCCAGGGATCCCCAGAAGCCACTAATTTTTAAGTTGCCCCAAATACTTGTAGTCTCAAGTGGTACATAATTAAGGGCAGCTAAAGAAAGAACAACAGTCATCTTACTTGGAATATAGTTGTTTTACGTGTGAGGTCGGGCCCAGCAATTACTATCTCCCCGACTGGCCTGAAATAAATCTCTTATTTCCCTCCAGAATGGCTTCAGATTTCCTAAACCTTGATGTTCCGATTCATGTCTTTTTGTTGTTGTTAGTGGTTATAGATGTGAACAAAGGAGGTGAAACTAATGAAATGTGCCCCCGGGAAGCTTCTCAGAGACTCAGGCACTCCTCTTTGGGAAGATCTAGAGCTTGTTGACCTGGACATCGTCACAGTATCTTGGATGAGGGTTGCCCTGTAACTGTTTTCCAGTTGTTTTAGATACCACATATATAGGCCTTTACTAGCATAAGGGTTTTGTTCCTCAGAGATCCCAGAAGCACGACTGTCTAGGTTGCGTGCTTTTAAAACCACAATCTGAAAAGAACAACTTCTGTTAACATCTTCTGGCTTGCACAGAGGGTTGCAATAGTGAGGTAGGCAGCTAGCTGAGAAGCCCAGTTGTGATGGCCTAAAAGTGTTATGTAATAATATTGTTTGGGCAAAACTGTCTAATATGAGACCACTACATTTTCCTTTGCAGGACCTGATTATTCTTAGAAATGCGATTGACCTGCTCTTGCCAAAGGTAAGGTTTGCCAGCCCTGGGTTCCCCATGATAGGAGATGGGCATCACTTCCTAATAAATCAGTGCAATGTGAATATTAAATAGATTCTCCTTTACTCAGATGAATGATCCTGTATCTCCTCTGTAGAACTAATTGTCTCTCTTTGGGTTAAAATGTGCTAAGTGAATGCTTTTTAAAACACAGCTTTTTAAATGAAGGAAGTTAGCCAGCAGCTTATTGTTGAAATAGGTGGGTCAGATTTATGATTTTGTCCTGTTTTTCTGCATGAGTATATAAGTCGTCTTTTGGTAGTTGTTCCTCAGAGATCCCAGAAGCACGACTGTCTAGGTTGCGTGCTTTTAAAACCATAATCTGAAAAGAACAACTTCTGTTAACATCTTCTGGCTTGCACAGAGGGTTGCTAATAGAAAGGTAGGCAGCTAGTTGAGAAGCCCAGTTTCAACATTGGTTGAACACTGGTTACTCTGAACTCTTCAAGGCACTATTTTTCTTTTTAAGATTTATTTATTTATTTATTCAGAGAGAGAGAGAGAGGCAGACACACAGGCAGAGGGAGAAGCAGGCTCCATGCAGGGAGCCTGATGTGGGACTCGATCCTGGGTTTCCAGGATCACATCCCAGGCTGCAGGCGGCACTAAACCGCTGCGCCACCAGGGCTGCCCTTTTCAAGGCACCTTGAGATACAAAGATGAAAAGATAATGCCTCTGCCTTTCACAGGCTAGAGATTTAATTTTTTATTAAATTGTCTAAAAGTTTAGTTCCTGATTATGTAACAAGCGCACCCTAAACTTACTCTTTACTACATGGTCTCTCTTATAGCTTGCTAGAGTGATCTCTCGGCTTGCTGACTTTGCTAAGGAACGAGCTGATCTTCCTACCTTAGGTTTCACACATTTCCAGTAAGTGATATGGTTACTTCTTGGGTTGTGGGCTTGTTTGTGTGCATTTGACTTTCATTTCCTCCTTCAGTTTCCCCTCTCCATGGAAGCCTGGAGGTGAAGACTCTCAAAACATAATTTAAGCAAATAACTTGGGATGCTTATGAAGAATGAACCTTGTCCCTATCTGAGAAGCTATACTCATAAGAGTTCATTTGGGGAACATTGGGAGACATGAATCAAGAGCCTTAGAAAGCATTCATGCTCCTTGATTTAGTCTTCCATTTTTGAGACTCTTGCCCAAGAAAGTAATCTAAATTTTGCAAAAAGCCTATGTACAAAGATGTTTGTTAAAATACTAGTTTTTTTGTTTTTTTGGTTTTTTTTAAAGATTTTATTCATTCATTCATGAAAGGCACAGAGAGAGAGAGAGAGAGAGAGGGGCAGAGACACAGGCAGAGGGAGAAGCAGGCTCCATGCAGGGAACCTGACATGGGACTTGATCCCGGGTCTCCAGGATCAGGCCCTGGGCTGAAGGTGGCGCTAAACCGCTGAGCCACCCGGGCTGCCCAAAATACTAGTTTTGATAATAAGCATTGGAAACAATCTAAATGGCCACAATGATAGAGTAATTCAAGAAGGTAAAGTATATAGTATGGTTATAGGCTGGAATAATATGCAGCCATTAAATGATGCATGTAAGACTAATATTGTGGAAATATGCTCAGGTTAACATTATGGGAAAAAATTGCACATGGTAGATTGTACAAAGATTGGAAGAAATTACATCAAGATGTAAATATTGATTTCTCTAGTTTATGGGATAATAGGATAATTAAAATTTTCCCTATATTTTGTATTTTTGATTTTTAAAATGTGCAAGCATTTTTATGATAAAATCCTTTTCAAAACCGAGAATGTCATTTTTGGAATATTAGTAGCAGATTTCTAATGATGGTATTTCAGTAGTGGTGTGTTAACATCTGCCTTAGGTTTTGATGGGATATTGCTATTGCAACAAGGATATTATTGTCTATAATTTAGGAAAGTCTGCTGAGTTTAATCTTCATCAAAGTTAGGGCATGCATTTACTGGTAGCAGAAACCTGAAGAAATTGTTCATGAGGAGTCATTGTGCAGTGTGTAGGGGTTGGCCATGACACATATTGCCTTCTGCTGGCTTCCTGGCATTACCTGAGTTGTAACTTCTCTTCCTCTCCTATGACTATTGGAGAGTGATCAGAGAATGCACGCATCCCAGTATTCCTCTGGGTATAGTGTGATGAGAGGTACCTGCTGCCAGTTTTAGTAGGCCTTAAACACTTAGAAAATGTATTGATGAAGGGTGCCTGGGTGGCTCAGCGGTTGAGCATCTGTCTTTGGCTCAGGGTGTGATCCCGGGGGAGAGAGAATCTCGAGTCCCACATCAGGCTCCCTTTGAGGAGCCTGCTTCTCCCCTGCCTCTGTCTCTGCCTCTCTCTCACTCTCTCATGAATAAATAAATAAAATCTTAAAAAAAAAAGTATCGATGCATAGGTATCATCTCAGTATAGGTCAGTCCCTGTAATTAAAAAACAGCTTTGGGGCACCAGGCTGGCTCAGTTTGTAGAACATACAACTCTCAACCTCAGGGTTGTGAGTTTAAGCCCCATGTTGAGCATGGAGTACACTTTAAAAAAGGTTGGGGGTGCCTGTGTGGCTTAGTCAGTATAGCGGCTGACTTTTGATTTTGGCTCAGGTCATGATCTCAGGGTCCTCGGATTGAGCCCTCTGTCAGACTCCCTGTGTGGTGGGAGTCTGCTTCAGAGTTCTTGTTCTCCCTCTGCACCTCCCCCTGCTCTCTCTCTTTCTCTTTCTCTCTATTTATTTAAATATTTTATTTATTTATTCATGAGAGACACAGAGAGAGAGAGAGGCAGAGACACAGACAGAGGGAGAAGCAGGCTTCCATGCAGGGAGCCTGACATGGGACTTGATCCTGGGTCTCCAGGATCACACCCTGGTCCAAAGGTGGTGCTAAACCGCTGAGCCACCAGGGCTGCCCTCTCTCTCTCTTTTTAAATATTTTATTTATTCGTGAGAGACACAGAGAGAGAGTCAGAGATACAGGTAGAGGGAGAACCAGGCTTCCTGCAGGGAGCCTAATGTGGGACTTGATCCCAGGACTCCAGGATCACGCCCTGAGCTGAAGGCAGATGCTCAACCACTGAGCCACCCAGATGTCGCTCTTTCCCTCTCTCAAATAAATAAACCTTTTTAAAAAGAGGAAGCAGGGGCAGCCCGGGTGACTCAGCGGTTTAGCACTGCCTTCAGGCCAGGGCCTGATCCTGGAGACCCAGGATCGAGTCCCACATCAGATTCCCTGCATAGAACCTGCTTCTGTCTCTGCCTGTGTCTCTGCCTGCCATCTTTCTCTCTCTCTCTCTCTCTCTCTCATGAATAAATAAATAAAATATTTAAAAAATAATAAAAGGGGAAGCAACTTTATTGAGATATAATTCACATACTAAAAAATTCACCCTTTTTAAGTGCACAATTAGTGTTGCTGTTATTAAGATTTATTTCAGGGGTGCTTAGGTGGCTCAGTGGGTAAAACGTCTGCCTTCAGCTCTGGGTTATGATCCCAGAGTCCTGGGATCAAGCCCGCAGCATTGCCCTCCCTGCTCAGTGGGGAGTTTGCTTCTACCTCTACCTCTGCTTTCTGCCTGCCAGTTCCCTTTCTTGTGAGCGTGCACTCTCCCTCCCTTCTCCTCCTCCCCTCCCCCCTTTCTCTCTCTCTCCCTCTTCCCTCCTTCTATCAAAGAAATAAAATCTTAACAAAAAAAAAGATTTATTAGAGAGCAAGTGGGGAGAAGTGCAGGGGGAGGGGGGAGAAAGAATCTCAAGCTGATTCTCCACTTGAGATTGACATGGGGCTCAATCCTTCCGCCCCGAGATCACCACCTGAGCCAAAATCAAGAGTCGGATGCCCAACTGACTGAGCCAACTATGTGCCCGTAATTAGTGACTTTTTAGTATATTTACAGAGTTACAAAGTCACCAGTACATAATTTCAGAATATTTCCATCACCCCTCAAAAAAAAAACCTATGCCCATTAGCAATCACTCCCATTCCCTCCTGGCAATCAATGTCTCCTCCTGGCAATCACAATCTATTTTCTGTCTATGGATTTGCCTCTTCTGGACATTTTATTTAAATAGAGTCATACAATATTCATCTTGGTATAACTGGCTTTATTCACTTAATATAATGTTTTCAGTGTTCATCCATATTGTAGCATGTAGGGTTTTTTTTTTTGTTGTTGTTGTTGTTGTTGTTGTTTTATAGCCAGAATGGTGGATATACCAGATTTTGTTTGTCCATTCTTCAGTTAATAGACATTTGGGTTGTTTCTACTTTGTGGCTGTTATGTACAGTGCTGCTGTGAACAGATCCAGGCAAAGCCATTCGCTTATACTAGTAATCTATTAGCAAGAATTAGATAGAAAACTACTATGATATTTAGGGATATATTGTGCTTGTGGTGTTCCTTCATGTTGCCAGCTGTTTGTGTCATTAGCCTAGTGGGAGAGAAAATGCATCAGGGATGAGCTAGGTCATGTATTAGAACTCCAGCTTTATTGCAGTGTATTCATAATTTAAGTTTTGTGTTCAGGAACAGACCTACAAGGGATTGATTTAGACTTGGAACAGGGAGCAAAGCCACCAGGTGTTACATTAGAATCCCTTGTTGTGTGTGTTCTGGGGTTCTCCACAGCATGGCTAACCTCTTATCAGATCTGGTCTCACAGAGGCTTTCCTTTACTGGCAGTCTAGAGTAGCATTCTCCAGTGTCCTCATTTTATGTTTTCATATTTCTGACAAAAAAATCAATAGTTACTTTGTTTACTTGTTTACATCACAATATGAACTCCATTGGATAGGAGCCTTGTCTGTTTTATTTGTTGTATTTTCATATTTTTTTAAAGATTTTATTTATTTATTCATGAGAGAGAGGCACAGACACAGGCAGAGAGAGGGAGAAGCAGGCTTCACGCAGGAAGCCTGACATGGGACTTGATCCTGGGTCTCCAGGATCACGACCTGGACTGAAGGCGGCGCTAAACCGCTGAGCCACCCGGGTACCCTATTTGTTGTATTTTCAAAACCAGAACACATTGGATACTTGATAAATATTTGTTGCCTGAGTGTATTTAACTTGCCAGAGTCTGGGAACAAACAAGACAGACATTGTCCCTGCCCTTACATTGCCTCTTGATGATAAAGAAGCATATTAGGAGACCTTTAGTTTTATAATCAATGAAATTTTATGAATGATCCTTATTTGCTGAAACTTCTTAGCTCTGGTTTTGTTTACCCTGGTTTCTCTATCTCTTTAATTCTTCCCCTTTCCAGAGGTAGCAGTTTATTTGAAGAAGCAGTGAAGCTTTTATGAAGTAAGTTCTTGGTTTGAGACTTCCATGTGTCCTTTTTGGGTCTTTTTCAGGCCTGCTCAGCTGACCACAGTTGGGAAACGTTGCTGTCTTTGGATTCAGGATCTTTGCATGGATCTCCAGAACCTAAAGCGTGTCCAAGATGACCTGCGCTTCCGAGGAGTAAAGGGCACCACTGGCACTCAAGCCAGCTTCCTGCAGCTCTTCGAGGGAGATGAACAGAAGGTATTCTGAGAGCAGCCCGGGGGACATGGAAACTCAGTGGTGAGAGCATCAGAGATAAAGCTGACCTTCAGGATAGGAGGAGAGATTGATTTTGGGACAAGTGGAGTCTTTGGACTGGAACGGGTACCAAGGGTTGAAACCTGGGCAGGATATGGAGATGCTCTCATAACTGGTCATACTTGGACTTCTACAGAAATGTCTTTTTCTTCCAAGGTAGAGCAGCTTGACAAGATGGTAACAGAAAAGGCCGGATTTAATAGGTAGGTAAATGGGGGAAAAGCGTTGGCTTCCCTCCTGAGTGATGGAAGGCTTGTGTTCAGTGGACCGATAGATTTGACCCTAACTTTTTCTTCCTTTGTCCTCTACCCGTTTCCTTTTATCTCTGGCTTGGATTTTATTTTCTTATAGTCTAGATTTTATCTTTTTGTAGTCTACAAGGAGAAGGCAAGTGTTTACTTCTGAGATTTTTAGGATAATCTCACCCATGTCGAGGTTCTCCAGTGGGTTCATCTAAATCTGATCATTTCCACTGAAGGCCACAAGGTTTCACCATGGCTCCTCCTTCCAGTCATTTCCATCAGGCTGTGTGGCAGGACTTGGGTACACAGGCCCATGCTTCCTTCTTGGGTCTGGGGGTTAGTAAAAAGGGTGGAAGAACAGTTTGTCCCAGGAACATATCATTGAGGTCATCTGGGCTCAGTGTGACTAAGTATATCAGTGAGACCAAGCTTTTGCTTAAGATGTGTTTTTGCTCATTTATTTGACACAGTCACATTTTGAAGAAAAAAATTTTTTTTCAGATTTTAAGTAATTTCTACACTAATAGAGGGCTCAGACTTAACCCTGAGATCAAGAGTTGCATGCTCTCAGCCAGGCACTGAAATATTTTCACTTACAGTTCTTTTCAATTGATTTCTAGGGCTTTCATCATCACAGGGCAGACTTACACACGAAAAGTAGATATTGAGGTGCTGTCTGTGCTGGCTAGCTTGGGGGCATCCGTGCACAAGGTGAGTGGTGGTAGCAGTTTGTTGGGAGTGGAGCTGAGAGCTTTGCACACCTCAGACAGATGGTATTGGCCTCGGTTTTTTTTTTTTTAAGATTTTATTTATTTATTCATGAGAATACACAGGGAGGAGAGAGAGAGGCAGAGACACAGGCAGAGGGAGAAGCAGACTCCATGCAGGGAGCCTGACGTGGGACTTGATCCTGGGTCTCCAGGATCACGCCCTGGGCTGTAGGCGGCGCTAAACCGCTGAGCCACACCGGCTGCCCGGCCTTGGACCTTTATTTAGTCACATCTCTCAAGAGATGTCAAACTTCATTTTCACCATCTGGGGTCTGTAGGTAATACCTTTTAAATTAAGGTACATTAAAGGGCAAGACTAGCTCCAGTGTTTACACTAAAGCTCATCTTGCATTGTCTTTCCTTGCTCTGTCTTCAGCAATGTTTCACAGAAGTGTTTCCATGCTCCCTTACTTGTTATCCCTGCTCTTCAGGAGCCGGAAGTCTGAGTGAGCTATTACTCTCCGGGAACTCTTGGAGAGGATGTGCTCACCTCCTCCATCAGGCTAGCCTGCTCCCAGAGTCCTGTGCACCAGCAGTGTGGGACGATGCCTGTGGCCCTTTCCTCCTAGATTTGTACTGACATACGACTCCTGGCAAACCTCAAGGAGATGGAGGAACCCTTTGAAAAACAGCAGATTGGTGAGTGTTCTGTGAAGATATGGGAGCACTACAGAGATGCTAGGAGGCCTGTGAGTGGTGTGTTAATAGTTCACCCAGCAGCATACTTGGGCACTCATTGTTCTCTGAAGTCTCTCTGCCTTTGCTTCTCCTCCTTGTATGTGGCAGGCTCAAGTGCGATGCCTTACAAGCGGAATCCTATGCGCTCAGAGAGGTGCTGCAGTCTTGCCCGGCACCTGATGACCCTTATCATGGACCCACTGCAGACGGCATCTGTGCAGTGGTTTGAGCGCACACTGGATGATAGTGCCAATCGGTCAGTAGAAGGGGGATGCCATGTACATGTACAGCAAGGTGGGGGGAAGACCAGAAGAGGAGAAGCAAGTGGATGTTTTGAGCATCTGTGCCCACTGAGCCTGGAGTATAGCAGGGAGGCAGGAACGTAGAACAGTGGGATGAGTGTTAGGATGAGTGGGTACAAGATAATCTCTGTGGTAGTGGTAGTGGCGGTAGAGGAGTCAGGGAAGGCTTCACAGAGGAGGTGATGCTTTAAGACCAAGAAATACAAGCATTTTAAAAAGACCTTTAGGATAAGATATAGAAGCACCTGGGTGGCTCAGTTGGTTAAGGTCTGATTTTGGCTCAGGTCATGATTTCAGGGTTGTGAGATCAAACCCTGTGTCAGGCTCTGCACTGGGTGTGGAGCCTGCTTAAGATTCTCTCCCTCCCCTGCTGCCCTGCCCAGCTCCCTCTCTATAAATAAATAAATAAATAAAGATAATAGGTCTTTAAAAAAAAAAACAAGATTGGAAGCATATATGAAAGCATAAGGGCAGGAGAAAGAATAGTTAGGGAGTTATTAGTAGTCAGGTAGCACTGGGGAATGAAGTGTCTGTGGCAAGAGATGAGATGGGACACGATTACAGATCACAATTAATTTATGAACAGCCCTGTAAGCCTTGAAAAGGAATTTAGTTACTGTGCTAAAGGCAGGTGAGGTATCAACTGGTGTCTTGTCACGATTCTGTGGTGGTTGGTTATGAGATGGGTCAGAAGTAATTTGTAGCTATGAATACAGTACCAACATACACATAGTTTTCTGCTTTATGTTTATACTTAAAGATTTTAGTTTTTAAGTAATTCCTATACGCAATGTGGAGCTCGAATTTACAACCCTGAGATTGAGTCACATGCTCCACCCACTGAGCCAGCCAGACACCCCTATGTATATACTTTTTTTTTAAGGTTTTATTTATTTGAGAGAGAGCAGGAGCAGGGAGGGGGGTGGAGGTACAGGGAGAAGCAGACTCTCCACTGAGCAGGGAGTCCAGTACAGGGATTGATCCATGACCCTGAGATCATAACCTGAGCCCAAGGCAGAGGCTTAGCCAACTAAGCCAGCCAGGCACCCCTATACTTTTTTAAAGCAGTTTCATGTTACTATGGTTTGCTTGCATTGTACTGGGATCTGAAAAAGATATATAGTTAAAGCTAGCTATCTTGGGATCTGTGTGTAATCCAGGGAATAAAACACTTATGGAAACACTGTTGAATACTTTTCAGCAGGGTGTGACCTAATCAGATGTGCCAGCGAAAACACCCTGCAACAATTTGGAGAATCAGTTGTAAGGGGACATAGATCTCATTAGAATGAGTTAGGAGGCTACTTTAAAAAAAAAAAATCCAAGTCTACACTGGCAGTGATCAGAGAGGAAGGATATGGGTAAAATCAGGGACACATTGGCTGGCCTTGGTGGTGGACTAGAGTGAGTATTAAGATCAGGGGTGGGGTGCTAGTGCCATTTACTGAGACAGGAGCAGCCACAGGGAGAAAAAGAGTGGGTTTGACCTGGTGAGCAGGAAGTAGTGAAAAAGTGGCTGAATCCAGTTTGGGGTTTGAGGTACCCAGGGATCAAACAGGTGGAGCTCTCCAGTGGAGTATATGATCTGGCTTGTAAGCAGGTGATCTGGACACCCCTTGTGGGGTGATCAGGATATTGGAGGTCATCAGGATATGGAGGTAGCTGAAGTCATGAGATTAAAGGAAATTGTCCATGTAGTACATGTGGCATGACAAGTCACACAGCTTCTGGGGACACACCCTACATTTCACTAAAATTGATATTTGTTTAAAGAGATAACTGAATTGGCTGTTTGCTTTCCAGACGTATCTGTTTGGCTGAGGCATTTCTCACTGCAGATGCCATATTGAATACGTTGCAGAACATTTCTGAAGGATTGGTGGTATACCCTAAAGTAAGAAGCCTCAGTTAAAAAGTAAAATCTTAGGGAGAAGGATTGGAATGTGGGAGGGGCAGTGAAATATTTTCCTGCTTTATAGCGAGTGTGTTTGGGGAGCTGCATTCTGGTCCAACAGTTCTTCCCAACCAGAGCTCATTCCTAAGGTGGTGACGTAAGCTCTAGAGAACTAACTCTGAAATCTATAATAGACACATTTACAGAAAAAAGTAAGTACTTTGAATTGGCTTACACTGTTTATGAGCATGAATCATCAGCTCTGGTGTGACTGGCAGGGCAGACTATTTCCTTTGCCTGTTTTTAAGTACCTGAGGCAAATGGGTTCATTTCCATTGCGTACTTGGCTCTTGAGGTTGGGCAATGAAATTTAGCAAAGTTCAGGTTTTAGAAATCTTTCAAATGAAGCAACTTTCAAAAGTTTGTTTAAATCAATATTCCTTTTTTAAATCAAAGTAATACTTTGGATTAGAAAGAAAACCGAAAAATACAGTGTGGATGAAAACGATCCATTCTACTCTCTGTCTTCATAAATAAGGCAGTTCATGTCCTTGTGTGTATTGTCGCACTAGATCTTTTACTGTATGTATGACTTTATAACCTTGAACCATCTTAGCCCTCCGTTCATTCTTCTAGGTAATTGAGCGGCGCATTCGGCAAGAGCTACCTTTCATGGCCACAGAGAACATCATCATGGCCATGGTGAAATCTGGGGGTAACCGCCAGGTTTGTTAAATCCTCATGCGTGGATGAGTGGAAGTTTGCACCTTTAGTCCTGTTCTTCCTTTTTTTTTTTTTTTTTTTTAAGATTTTATTTATTTATTCATGAGAGAGAGAGAGAGAGGCAGAGACACAGACAGAGGGAGAAGCAGACTCCATGCAGGGAGCCCAACATGGGACTCGATCCTGGGACTCCAGAATCACACCCTGGGCTGACGGTGGCACTAAACCGCTAAGCCACTGGGGCTGCTCAGTCCTGTTCTTCCTTAAGAGTGAAAGCATTCTTGTCATCACCCTCAGTCATGGTGTTGGAAGAGAACAGTGACCATATTCTGCTGTAGAACAGGCTTTTCTCTGGAGGGTGATTGTGGTGAACTTGGTTCGTTAAAAGTGAATCACTTAATCACCTGTAGAAAGATCCACTCCTAGTGAGGGAATTAGGTCTGAATTTCCAATAGAAAAGGATGGGAAGTGGGCAGGACACAAGCACACATGGTTTATGAAGCTTTAGAGAGGCCAGCACAGGATGGGCATTTATTTCAGGTTCATCCTCAGATATGATCAGAGGGTCAAGATCTTCTTGGAGTTAGACTGTGAGAGGAACCACCTCAGCCTGGAAGGGCTTTGTGTACCAGCCATACATAGACAGCATGGATGTGGTGTTGGATGACTTCTTAAGATGTTCAAATGCCCTCTTAGTAAATGAACCAACAATACCTCACTGTCTTTCTAGGATTGCCATGAGAAAATCAGAGTGCTTTCCCAGGAGGCAGCTGCTGTGGTCAAGGAGGAAGGGGGTGACAATGACCTCATAGAGCGAATCCAGGCTGATGCCTACTTTAGTCCCATTCACTCCCAGTTGGACCGTCTACTGGATCCATCTTCTTTTACAGGTTGTGCATCCCGACAGGTAAGCACTGGCACTTCCATGGTGCTGTAAGCTTCTCCAAATGCCCTCTTTTTAAAATGCTCTTATTTTAATTTTTAAAATTTTTTGAGCGAGAGCAAGTGAGGGGAGGGTGCTGGGGAGGGGCAGAGGGAGAGGGAGAATCCTAAGCAGGCCCCCACCTAGCACAAAGCCCAATCCCACAACCCTGAGGTCATAATCTGAGCCAAAAATCAAGAGTTGGACGGTTTACCAACTCCCAAAGAAGTAGAACAGCCTTACAATAGAGGTTGGGAAAGACTTCTTGGAAGACTTGACATCTAAGCTGAATCTTAGGGACAAGTAGGAGTTGGTAAATACATAGATGTTTTTCATGGGAGAGAAACTACAATCATTTGGGTTTTGCTAGAGCAGCAAGTGTCCAGATGTAGTTACAGGATTTATTTATTTTTTAAAAGATTTTATTTATTTATTCATAGAGACAGAGAGAGAGAGAGGCAGAGACACAGGCAGAGGGAGAAGCAGACATCATACAGAGAGCCTGATGTGGGACTTGATCCAGGGTCTCCAGGATCACGTCCTGGGCTGCAGGCGGCGCTAAACCACTGCACTACCGGGGCTGCCCTAGTTACAGGATTTAAAGTTGGAAGACAAACTGGAGGTAGGAGACCAGCAAGGAAGCTGCTGTAGGCGGCCACGTAGTAGATGACAAGGGTGTTGAGCCAAGGTGGTGGTAGTTGCAGATGAGGAGATTGCAGGGCCATTTAGAGAGTTAACCCTTGGCAGCTTGTTGAATGAAGAGGAGGGAAGAAGCAGTGATGAGTTTAGCTTGGAGAACAGGGTAGACAATGGGAAGACCAACTAAAAGAACAGACTGGGCTGGTTTGTGTGGAAGCACATGTGGGCATGGTGGGTTGAACTGCCAGATATCTAGGGACAGATTTCTGAAAGGCAGTTGAGAAAAATAGAAGTTCAGTGGTGAAGTAAGAGTTTTATCAAATTATTTCTCAGTAATATAAACTGATACTGAAAAAGCTATCAAAGTTTGTCTTTACATTTTCTCTTGTCTGACATTTGCTTTCCTCTTTGGCAGGTGCAGAGATTCTTAGAAGAGGAGGTATATCCCCTGCTAAAACCATATGAAAGTGTAATGAAGGTGAAAGCAGAATTATGTCTGTAGAGTTGGAAAGAATTAAACAAGAAGTTGTTGGCTTCGTTAACTTTTATTGCTGGGTCATGGAAAATTTTTCTCTAATGCCTTATTTTATCTCAAGACCTGTTACCTGAAATTGGATACACTTTTCTTTTTTCTTGTGCGTGGTGCTTCCACATTTTTCAGAGTTTATAGTGCAGAAATAAATTACGTTGGGATGCCTGGGTGGCTCAGTAGGTTAAGCATCTAACTCGGTTTTGCTCAGGTCATGATCTCAGGGTTGTGAGATTGAACCCCATGTCAGGCTCTGTGCTCGATGTGAAGCCAACTTCAGATTCTCTCTCTCCCCCTCAGCCATTCTTACTGCCTGCCCTGCCGCTCCCTCTCTCTAAAAAGGACAAAAACAAAAAGGAAAGAAAAATGATGCTGTGTTGGACTCCGTTTTCTTTTCTTTTTTTTTTTTTTTAAGATTTTGTTTCTTCATGAGAGACACAGAAAGCCAGAGACATAGGCAGAGGGAGAAGTAGGCTCCCTGTGGGGATGCAACTCCAGGAGCCTATGATCACAACCTGAGCCAGAGGCAGACGCTCAACCACTGAGCCACCCAGGCGCCCCTGGACTCTTTTTTTTGTAGCAACACAACTTGTAGTTCATAGCTTGTTCTGTTCTTTCAGTCATGTTGTCCAACTAGCCTGGTCTATTTCATATGCTCACTTGATTGAGGAAGTAACTAACTCCTGGTCCTCTCTTCTGAAGGTAATTTTTTTTTTTTTTTAAGATTTTATGTATTTGAAAGAGAGAGATCACGAGGAGGGAGGAGGGCAGAGGGGGAAGATGACTCCCTGCTGAACAGGGAGCCGGATATGAGACTCAATCCCAGGATCCAGGATCATGACCTGAGTTGAAGGCAGATGCTTAATTGACAGAGCTACCCAGGTGCCCCTATTGAAGGTAAATTTGATCTGTATCTAGCAAAATAACTTGGACTCTGATTCAGTATGGTTGGATACCTTTGGTATCCAGTTATGTTTTGCCAGAATACATAATGAAATTCAGGCTCCTGGGTGGCTTCGTCAGTTAAGCGGCCGCCCTCAGCTCGGGTCATGATCTCGGGGTCCTGGAATCAAGCCCCATGTTGGGCTCCCTGCTTGCTTCTCCCTCTGCCCCTCCCCCAGCTTGGGCCCTCTCTTACTTGTGTTCTCTCTTGCTCTCTCAAGTAAATAAATCTTCAAAAAGAAAAAAATAATATATAATGAAATTCAGAGCCACAGTAAATTTTCAGGCTTATTCAGCTCAAGTTGTACTCAAGCTCACTTCATCTTTCTTAAAGCTTGTATATCAGAAATTCTAGTTGGGTCTATTGATTTCATCAGGGCATTTGACAATTAATCCTGGTACTTAGATTAATAGGTGATTAAGCCAGCTGTAGCCAAAGAAGATCATTAAGAACTATCCCCCACCTGTAAGGAGAATACTGGTATTAGTCCACAGACCTCTTATCTTCAGCCCCATCCAATTCTACATACTGTTTCAGCATAGATGAAAATGAAGAAATGTATTTTTTTAAGAGATTTTTATTTTATTTATTTATGAGAGAGAGAGAGAGAGAGGCAGAGACACAGGCAGAGGGAGAAGCAGGCTCCATTCAGGGAGCCTGACGTGGGACTCTATCCTGGGTCCTGAGGATCAGGCCCTGGGCTGAAGGCGGCGCTAAACCACTGAACCACCCGGGCTGCCCGAAGAAATGTATTTATCAGATTTGCAGATAACACAAAACTAGAATAATTAACCAATACATGTTTTTGGTAAGATAACTAAAATTTTATCTAACCTGAAATAGATTGAAATGATGTGGCCAAAACTAAGAAGAAAAAATTAAGATAAATGTAAATTAGGCTTAAATTCCACTATAGTCTTACTGTTCCACATTCATGGCATTATGTTCCATTTTGGACACCCAGTCTGAGAAACAGAGATAGAGAGCCAACCTCCTGAGAAAATGTTGTCCTATGAGGAGTGGTAAGGGAATATTAGGGCCCTTGATCCTAGAGGAGAAAACTTGTCAGTGTTTCACATATCACCTTGAGGAGGAATAGTGGCTGAGGTAGCTATTGCTACAGTTGAGACCCATACCCATTGTTGAGGATCAGGCTGGCTTGGGCCCAGACATTGAAGCTACTGTGAGTTAGTGATTCTCCCTCTGCCCCACCCCATCCTTCCCCTACAGCTCAATCAGAAGCCAGACAACCTAGTTGTCAGAAATGGGAATGTTGAAAGGGATAAGAGGCTGAGTTGACTCCAACCATATACAATCAAAGGTAGTCTGGGATTGGACACCTGGGTGGCTCAGTCAATTAAGTGTCTGCCTTTAGCTCAGGTCATGATCTCAGGGTCCTGGGATCGAGTCTCTCATCAGGCTCCCTGCTTGGTGGGGAGTCTGCTTCTCCCTCTCCCCCTGTGTGCTTCTCTTGCTCCCACTTCTACTCCCAAAAATAAATAAATAAAATCTTAAAAAAAAAAAAAGTCAAAGGTAGTCCAGGGTAAAGAGCTCAACCTCTTGGAAAGAAGAAAAGGAGACAGCCCTTGAAACCAAATTCTAAATATAGGTCAATGTAGCAGGTAAGCTTAGAGAGCATGGAGCTGTAGAAGGTCTCAACTCTTTCAGAAGCAGTTTACTATTCTTTTCGTGTGAATCTTGAGGGGTTTTTGAAACTGCTAGTTCTGTGTAAGGAATTAACTCATTGGGCTCTGATCAGGTATTGTCTACTTCTCAGTGTGGGCCACATTAAGAGGAAGTAGCTACTATCAATGTATCTATAATCTGAGAAGTTATGTTATATACCAGACACACTGGGGATACCAGATACCATGGATTTTACTTCAATTTCCTCACAGAAAATAAGGAAATAAGATGACAGTACTGTGATGATTGTTAGACTTCTGTTCTCTAGCAATTGGTAGTTTGGCTGGTTTTTCTTCTCTGGCAATTTGATTTGGTTTATTGTGCTTTCTTTCCTCTTCTAGTCTTTTTTGTTTTTATATTAATATACTTAAGTTATACTATTAACATACATAATTTTTTATTTTTTTCATTTAGATTTTTTTTTTTTTTAAGATTTTATTTATTTATTCATGAGAGAAATGGAGACAGAGAGAGAGACAGAGGCAGAGGCGGAGGGAGAAGCAGGCTCCATGCAGGGAACCTGACATGGGACTCAATCCTGGGTCTCCAAAATCAGGCCCTGGGCTAAAAGCGGCACTAAACCACTGAGCCACCCGGGCTGCCCCAATTTTTTTTTTTTTTTTTAAGTAATTGATACATCCAGTGTGGAGCTTGAACTCACAACCCCAAGAACGAGATTGTATGCTCCACCAGTTGAGCTAGCCAGGTGCCCTTCCCATTTAACTTTTTTTTTTTTTTTTTTTTAATATTTTAGTTTTTAATTTATTTTTTTAAGGTGATCTCTAGGGATGCTTGGGTGGCTCAGCGTTTGAGTGTCTGCCTTTGGCTCAGGGTGTGATCCTGGAGTCCTGGGATTGAGTCCCATATCGGGCTCCTTGCATGGAGCCTACTTCCCCTGTCTCTGCCTCTCTATGCGTCTCTTATGAATAAGTAAATAAAATCTTAAAATTAAAAAAAATAGGGATCCCTGGGTGGCGCAGCGGTTTGGCGCCTGCCTTTGGCCCAGGGCGCGATCCTGGAGACCCGGGATCGAATCCCACATCGGGCTCCCGGTGCATGGAGCCTGCTTCTCCCTCTGCCTGTGTCTCTGCCTCTCTCTCTCTCTCTCTGTGACTGTCATAAATAAATAATAAAAAAAAAAAATTTAAAAAAAAAAAAATTAAAAAAAATAAAAATAATAAAAAATAAAGTGATCTCTACACCCAACATGGGGCTCAAACTTTCGACTCCAACATGAAGAGTCACATGCTCCACCGACTAAGCCAGCCATTTAACATTTTAATTAAGGGCACTTGGGTGGGCTGTATGTTGGCTAAGAAGAGAACACTCAGGCCTTCTCAAAAATTAGATTGAATTAGTTTACCAGTTACCTGAACTCCAGGATCTGAATCATCCAGAAATCAGGATCTGGGCAGACCATGGGGTAACCAGATTCTGTTCAGCTGCAGTTAGACACCTAGGTGTTTACTGCTGGCTTCCCCTGGCTGATGGTAGATATCATTTGATAACCAGGAGAGTCTCATGTCCTTACGCGGAAGCACAGTGCTTAAGTGCTTCCAGATAGGTGATACAAATCCTAGATGAATGTGAGGACTAGCTGGCTGAAATTGCATAGCGTAGGGTCTGACATGAAGAAGGACTCAGGAAATGTCATTTTCCTTTCCGAGCCTGGGGGAGTTTACCAACCAGTCAGGGAGCAGGCTAAAATTTGAAGAGGAGACTGTTTTAGTTTACCCATCATGGAAGAGAGTACATGCTGAACTTGAACCAACCGAAGAATGGAGAATGAGTCAGCATAAAAAATAAATAGGAAAAGTTGGGACACCTGGCTGGTTCAGTTGGTGGAGCATGGCACTCTTAACCCCGGGGTCATGAATTCAAGCCCCCAGTTGGGCATAGAGCTTACTTCGAGAAAGTAAAAAAAAAAAAAAAACCTGGAAAGTTACATAATGAAATACTGTGTGGTTTCTTGCTTGATGAATTTGAGGTGGCTTTTCTTTTAGCTTTTGTGTATTTTTTCTTTTTTTTTTTTTAAGATTTTATTATTTATTTGAGAGAGAGTGAACATAAGCAGGTGGAACAGCAGAGGGAGAAGCAGACTCCCTGCTGAGCAGGGAGCCTGATGTGGGGTTTGATCCCAGGGTTCTGGGATCATGACCTGAACTGAAGGCAGATGCTTAATGAACTGAGCCATCCAGGCATCCCTTTTTTCAAGTTTTTAATGCAATTTTTATTTAAACTAAATTGTAGAATATTTTTATATTGCAAGGATAGTACAAAGTTCCCATACACCCCATCCTTGATGTCCCTTATTAACATCTTACATTAGTATGATGTAGTCATCACAATTAATGAACCATTATTGATACATTATCAAAGTCCTCAGTTTTTAGCTAGTGCCCTCTTTTTTTATTGTAGGATCCTATCTAGAATAAATTATATTTAGTCATAGTAGTATTTTTAAGTACTGGGATTCATATATATTCCTTTCAAGGTATGTTCTCTATCAGAGGTATGGTCTAATGGATACAAAATTTAACTCAAATTTAGCTAATCTGGAACATAACTAGAAGTCCAGACAGATTTGGGTTTTCCATTCTGGATCTGGTATGATTTTGTTCTTGTGACCTCATTAAGTCCTGTGTACAGAAAAATTCTTAGAGGCTAGGTTTCTGGAAGAAAATGTGTAAGTGGTGAATCTGGGTGATTTGCCTTCATGATAAATCCAAACTTAGGAAGAAAATGAGCTGGGTTCTGGCCCAGATTTCAGGATGAGCACTTAAGAGGACATGATGATCTATCAGAGCCTACTTAGACAAAAGGTCAAAAAAAAAAAAAAAAAAAAAAAAGACAAAAGGTCAAATAAGAAGTGGGTGTTTGGGTGAATGAAAACAAGAAGTCCACTCTGTCTTCTCATTTAACAAGACCTTTTGGCCTTACAAAAACCATATTGGAGGGGCACCTGACTGGCTCAGTTGGGAGAGAGCATGTAACTCTTCATCTGGGGTGGGGGGGCGGGTTGTGAGTTTGAGTTCCCCACATTGGGTGTGGAGATTACTTCAAAATGAAACCTTTAAACAAAATGCATATTTGATCTGCTCTTTTAGATTCTTTTAGATTCTGATGCCTTTCTTGGTACTGCATATTCTATTATATATATATATATATAAAATATTCTATTATATTTATAATATATAATATATATAATAGAATTGTTTCTAATATTTATATATATATATACACACATATACATACATACATACATACATACATACATATCCCTTTTGTATAGTAAACCAGAAATTCTGGTTAGGTAACATCCCAGGCCAGGCTGGGGTGGAAGGAGTTTGAGGGGATTCTTGGAAACCACTGTAGACCTCCTTGTCCTTAATCCCCACAACAAGTTGCTTAGGAAATAAGGTCCAGTTGAATAGCAGTTTTAAGTAGCTACATGTGAGATTAGGAGGGAGATGGGGACCATGAATGCCTCCAGTTTGTTTCCCCCCATGAGTGATCTACCCTTTCGTTGCTGTGGCTATAGGGTCCTGAGAAGTTTAAAACCATGGGAAAATGTTATATCTCTCCCATGGTTTTAAACACTAGTTGTTTAGTAGTTTAGCCTTAAACTTTAAAAAGTTGTAATTAGGATAGTGCACAGACCAGGCACAGACCAAATGTATTTAAAGTATATAAAGCAGGGGCGCCTGGTTGACTCTGTCCGTGACTCTTGTGATCTTAGGGTTGTGAGTTCAAGCCCATGTTGGAGGTAGAGATTACTAAAAAATCTTAAAAAAAAAAAATGTAAAGCAGAAAAGCAAACATAAAAAATTCATTCCATAGTTTTTCTTTTTCCTTATTTTTTTAAAAGATTTTATTTATTCATGAGAGACCCAGAGAGAGGGGCAGAGACACAAGCAGAGGGAGAAGCAGGCTCCATGCAGGGAGCCCGATGCGGGACTCAATCCCGGGACTCCAGGATCATGCCCTGGGCCAAAGGCAGGCACTAAACCGCTGAGCCACGCAGGCATCCCTCCATAGTTTCTTCTTTTTTAAAAAAATATTTATTGGGCAGCCCCGGTGGCGCAGCGGTTTAGCGCCGCCTGCAGCCCAGGGTGTGATCCTGGGGTCCCGGGATCAAGTGCTGCGTCAGGCTCCCTGCATGGAGCCTTCTTCTAACTCTGCCTGTGTCTATGCCTCTCTCTGTCTCTCTGTGTCTCTCATGAATAAATAACATCTAAAAAAAAAAAAAAAAAAAAAAAAAAAAAAGGAGAGGGAAAAGGAGAAGCAGGTTCCTTGCTGAGCCGGGAGCCCAATACAGGACTTGATCCAGGACCCCAAAATCATAACCCTAGCTGAAGGCAGTGGCTTAACTGAGCCACACAGGCACCCCTAAGATTTTGTTTCTGATCCAGATGTCATACTTAAGATTTATTTGAGAAAGTGAGTTGGGAGGGGCAGAGAGAGAGAGAATCTTCAAGCAGACTCCCTGCTGAGGGTAGAGCCCAACACAGCGCTTGATCCCAGGACCCTATGATCATGACCTGAACTGAAATCAAGACTTGGCTACTTAACCAACTGAGCCACCCAGGAGCCCCCAGATTTCATAATTTAGCACTTTTTTTTTCAGCACCCTACTGTGTACTAAGAATACAATGGTGAACAAGTCAGTCTGTCTTCCTGGAGCTTATGGAGCAGTGTGCTGAATGGCTCCTCAATAATGGGACATACTCCATTTTTTTTTTAAGATTTTTATTTATTTATTCATAAGAGACACAGAGAGAAAGAGAGGCAGAGACACAGGCAGAGGGAGAAGAAGCAGGCTCCATGCAGGGAGTCCGACGTGGGACTCGATCCCGGGACTCCAGGATCACGCCCTGGGCTGAAGGCAGGCATTAAACCCACTGAGCCACTCAGGGATCCCCACATACACCATTTATCATCTGAACACATTACAGTTCATTAAGCACCACTGAGAAAAGGTGCTCTTGAGATGTAACTTCAACAAATCCACACTGCTCCCCTTGGTTTTATCGTCTTATAATCCACCCTTTATCATGATGCAGATGTTCCTTTTCCTACCAGCTTGGTGCTTGGTTGAATTTCTTCAATGTACCTGGCTCCATCCACCCTTCCTGTGGCAAAA
The DNA here is from genome assembly GCF_048164855.1 of Canis lupus baileyi. NCBI lineage: Eukaryota > Metazoa > Chordata > Mammalia > Carnivora > Canidae > Canis > Canis lupus. Next base: position 27,437,733 of record NC_132848.1, on the reverse strand, counting down.
ATTGAGAAGGGCTTTGCCTTGAGTAGCATCCTATGAAGCTTTTAAGAATGTGCCATTTTTCTTTTTTCGCTTTTGTCCTCTAATGGAGGTGAAATATGTATGTTGAATTCTCACACGGCGCTTAGAAAGTTTCATAGAATTGCTAGCTAGTCTGCCATTTCTTAGAACTACTGGTTTTCTATCTCCTGTGGCTGTTGGACCTGCCCAGCTTTGTTTTTGTTTTGTTGGTTTTTAAATAATCTCCACCCAGTGTGGGATTCAAATTCACCAGCCTGAGATTAAGAGTTGCATGTTCCACAGAATGAGCCAACCAAGGACCCCTGGCCTACCCAGTATTGATCTCTGATAAATATTCCACTGGAATGCTAGAGGAGGGCTGGAAGCTTTATTTGGCAAGTATTGACAAGTCCTTAGTTCCCTTTTAAGTGTGTAGGGAAAGTTAGCAAAAATGAAATGCTAATGGTTCATTGCAAAAACCTAAGGGGCCCATGCTGAAGCTAGCATTACTTAACCATTGAGTTTTGACACCTCAGCTGACGTGACAACTGTCTCAAGAAATTGTGTTCCCTCATAAAGATAAACTTAGGAAATACAGCCCCTGCAAGTTGTGAGATGACAGAAAAGGATGTTACCACACTAAAAAGAATGGAATTTGTTGCTCTAAGGCAACGGGGTGGGGGTTGGGGGGCGGTGCATTGGTTTTGTTTAAGCAGAATTTGGGGACACCTGGGTGGCTCAGTGGTTTAACGTCTGCCTTCGGCCCAGGGCGTGATCCTGGAGTCCTGGGATCGAGTCCCACATCGGGTTCTCTGCATGGAGCCTGCTTGCTTCTCCCTCTGCCTGTGTCTCTGCCTCTCTCTCTCTCATGAATAAATAAATAAAATCTTAAAAAAAAAAAAAAAAAGAATTTGGAAAGGAAACCGAACTTGGCCTCAGAAACTGGGTTCAGATCTCTGCTCTGCCACTTACTACTTTTCCCAGGTCCTCTAAAATTCAAATGATAAAATTCACCCAGCTTTCACAGGGATGTTGTAAATAACATGACTTTGCAAAGTGAGCCTAATACAGTGAGGTCACAACTGAGATTGCCTTGTATGTGTAGACTTTGCATATGGTTCCATTCATTGACCCAGGCATCACCCCCTTGGAACACCAATGGGAACCCATGCTTAGATTAATAAGCAGCTTTAAAACTAAATTTACCTCTTCTAAGTAGGGAGACATGTCTAGGACAACACTCCTGAAATACTATGCTTTTAAAAAGGTGACCTTCCTAAATGGTGATAAACTCGTTTTCTTTTCTTTTTTTTTTTTTAAGATTTTATTTTTTTAAATCTCTACACTGAATGTGGGACTCAAACTCCAACCCCAAGACTCAGTCACATGCTCTAGAGATTGAGCCTGCTAGGCCCCCAACACATTTTTTTTTTCAGGACAGAATCTGATGTCTACTAGGACCTGTGTATCCTATGGAGATGGGCCTTCTACATCCCTGGACTGTTCATTTGTACTGTGCCTTATTTAACATTTTCTGAAACAGCATCTAGTTCTCACGACCATAAGTTCACATTCTCATTTTATGGATGAGCTAAGTGTTAGTGTGGTTGAGTGACCCAAACTCAGGCTTCTGACACCCCCCACCCCCACCCCCGGGTTATACATGCCTGGAGAGTGAATTTCTTTGGCATGCCCTCAACCAAATTTGTTCCAATTTGTGGCTCCTTCCAGGGCTTGTGAGTTCTGTAAGAGTGGTTCGGACTGGTCTAAGCCTGGTTCTGTACACCTGTGAAGAAAGCACTTAAATATTTAGAAAATGTAAGGGCCGAGAATGGGGAAAATTAACAAGGCAGGAAAACAAAAATGTTGGAGAGGATGCGGAGAAAAGGGAACCCTCTTACACTGTTGGTGGGAATGTGAACTGGTGCAGCCACTCTGGAAAACTGTGTGGAAGTTCCTCAAAGAGTTAAAAATAGACCTGCCTTACGACCCAGCAATTGCACTGCTGGGGATTTACCCCAAAGATACAGATGCAATGAAACGCCAGGACACCTGCACCCCGATGTTTATAGCAGCAATGTCCACAATAGCCAAACTGGGGAAGGAGCCTCGGTGTCCATCGAAAGATGAATGGATAAAGAAGATGTGGTTTATGTATACAATGGAATATTACTCAGCCATTAGAAATGACAAATACCCACCATTTGCTTCAACGTGGATGGAACTGGAGGGTATTATGCTGAGTGAAATAGGTCAATCGGAGAAGGACAAACGTTACATGGTCTCATTCATTTGGGGAATATAACAGTAAAAGGGAATAGAAGGGAAGGGAGAAGAAATGGGTAGGAAATATCAGAAAGGGAAACAGAACATAAAGACTCCTAACTGGGAAACGAACTAGGGGTGGTGGAAAGGGAGGAGGGCGGGGGGTGGGGGTGAATGGGTGACGGGCACTGAGGGGGGCACTTGACGGGATGAGCACTGGGTGTTATTCTGTATGTTGGCAAATTGAACACCAATAAAAAATTTATTATTAAAAACAAAAAAAAAAAATGTAAGGGCCGCTCCTTTCCAGAGTCCTGCCGCATCTGTCCTGCATCCCAACCGCCGGTCCACCCCATATTACCCTGAGCTGCTCGGGCTGCAGTGCACATGAAAGTCCAGTGGATATTGCTGGGCTAAAATTGGGCTTCGGAGGACTAATGTGCCCCACCCCCCGCTACCGCCCGGGGGCCGGGTCTGGGCTAGGAAGGAGGTTCGTGTGTGGGGTCCCGGAGGACTACAGCCCCCAGCATGCTCCGCGGCATTACGCCCGGCCCGCGTGCGCAGTGGCGCCGCCGAGCGCTGACTGGGTCGGAGCGGTGGAGCCGCGAGTCAGACCCAGGTTGGCACTGAGGTGGCAGGGACTGGCGGCCGCCAGGTAGACATCCCGCGCCAGGCAGGTGAGTGCGGAAGGAGCGGTCTGCGGAGCCCGGCGCCCACACCCGCCCCTCCGCTGGGGTCGCGGGGGCGGCTGTGGACCGACCGACCGCCTGACGGACGGGCTGACGGGGCAGACGAGGGGAGAAGCGCCGCCCGCGGCCGGGAGAGCGGCGGGGTCGGTCCTTGCAGGTGCCCGCGTGGGATGGGGCGCCGGCGGGGGGCGCCGGGCTCGGGCTGTGGCGGGGCGGCGGCGGGGGCGGGGCCTGCGGGGCGGCGGCGGGGCTCGGACCCGCGTGTCGCTGCGCCCCCGCGTCCCCGCCCGGGCCGGGGGCGGCCTCGCAGCGCGGCGGGCGGGAGCGGGGAGCCTGGGGGCTCGAGCCCGAAAGCAGACCTCCCCCTCCACAGCCGCGAGCGGTTTCACAGAAGCCGCACCTCAGGCGGGGGGACCTCTTTCTTTTTCTTTTCTTTTTGTTTTTTTTTTAAAGCTGCCTCGGGCACCTTTGAGCTGCGGGCTCTTCTCAGGTTTAACTTGTGACTTGACGTTGAAGATTCAGGTCCGGGGTCAGAACACAGGCTCAGATTCAGGCCGAGACTCGTTACACCTGGGGAAACTGAGGCGTGTGTTAGCCGGGGTCACTCAGCGTGGTTGGGATTGGAATTCCGAAAATTATTCTTATACTCAGTTTAATGATCCAGGATGCTTTTACATGGAGGAAGAAGAGATGTTTTGAAGTTTGTTTTCTGTGATGGATGACTGTCGTATTTTCCAGTCTTGAAATGTGTGGTGGGTTGGTTGCTGGCTTTTTTGGGGTTTGGTGGGTTATTAAAGATGTCCTGGAATATCCTTAACCCTTCTTTCTTATTCTTTCTTGGTAAATTCAAGTTCCTAATAAGACCTTGATTCACAAAAACTGAATTTCCAACTTTGACTTGTTTGCTTGCAGCTTTTATTTTTTAAAAAAGATTTTATTTGTTTTAGAGTAAGCAGAGGGAAAGGTTAAGAATCTGAAGCCGACTCTGTCCTCAGCAGGGAGCAGTACTTGGAGCTGGATCCCCAGACTCCAGGATCACCATGAGCAGAAATTGAGTCAGATGCTTAACTGACTCAGGCGCCCCTACTTGTAGCTTTTAGTGATTGTTTGTAATTAAGTTTGTAGATACACATACATTTCTTACTTCTGTTCCTCCTCATCTTCTTCTTCCTTATCTTCCAGCTTTCTCTGAACTCTAATCAGTAATTATATCATCTTTGTTTTACGTATTTATTTCTCTTCTCCGTGATTAATTTGTAATTGATTCTAAATGGAGGTCATTATCTTTCCTGTCTTCCAATAATCCTAGATATATGTAGACCTTTCCTTTTTTTTTTTTTTTTTTAATTTTTTTTTTTTTATTTATTTATGATAGTCACAGAGAGAGAGAGAGAGGCAGAGACATAGGCAGAGGGAGAAGCAGGCTCCATGCACCGGGAGCCTGATGTGGGATTCGATCCCGGGTCTCCAGGATCGCACCCTGGGCCAAAGGCAGGCGCCAAACCGCTGCGCCACCCAGGGATCCCTATGTAGACTTTTCATTAATTGTCACAGTAGCCTGGAGATGCGTGATACGGTTAGGAGGAAGGTGTGAGGTGTTTCTGTTGATCATGTATGGGTAACAGGTGAACATGACCCATGACCAGAGTATTAACTTTAGTATATGTGCTGCTGAGGTGAGCACGAGAGCATTAATTTTAAAAGGCTGTGAACAAAAATTATTTAAAATATTTAAAAAGCATACTAATCTTGCGAATTTGGAAACTTGTCAGATGGCGGAAAAGTTGGTTGAACCCAAGTAGCACCTCACAGAAATAACCAGACGTTAGGGTGAAATATTGAGACAGGAACTCAAGAGAGAACCTTTTCTTTCTTTCTTTCTCTTCTTTCTCTTCTTTCTTCCTTGATTTTTAAAATTTATTTGAGAGAGAATCTGAGGCTGACTGTGCACTGAGTGCAGAACTGCATTCAGGGCTTGATTCCATGACTGTGAGGTCACAACCTGAGCAGAAACCAAGAGCTGGACGCTCAGCCTACTTACTGAGCCACCCAGGAGCCCCGAGAACTGTCTCTTTTATCATACAGCCATCTTTCTGTGCCTGGGGTGGATGCTGGGAACACCTTGTTGGCTTAGGAAGTTAAACAATGTTCTGTGTTTGTGTTTTCAGTTTCTCTCTTCCTAGTTCTCAATGAATTTTGGCAGGAGCCCAGAATCTTGTACATTTTGATGATTTAACATCAGTTTCATCTGCTTGTTCTCCAGGTTGTCTACTTCCTCAGCTGATGACATCAGTAATTTTCCACAGTAGCCATTCATGCGCTCATGCAGACTGTCACAAAGAAGTGGAATAGCACAGAGGATGGTACACACAGAAGAAATAAGGATCCTGTTTCTTTGCCATCACATATTACACATAGACTAGGATAGGAAATCCACTGAAGCATAAGCTATGTAGGAGGGGTTAGAACACCAGAGTCCAGGCTTCCACACATACAGTAATAATCAATACCATTTATTGGATTTCCTCTGTTTGCCAAGTGCTGTCATTGTCACAGTGAGGTATAGGTTCTATCATTCTCTTTTTATTTATGTGTAAGTTGAAGTACAGAGGTTAAGTGATTTGCCTGCCGACATAGTAAGTGACAGAAGGCCAGGATAGTGAGGCCAGAAATCAAATTCAAGCCTGACTCTGCCGGCCCTGCTCTTCCTACTGTGCTGTATTACCTTACCAACAAATATGTTCAAATCTTTCTCATTCTTAGAAAAGTATAAAACTTTCCTGTGATCACATTTCTCCTTCAGACGACTTCCACTTCCCTCTTTTTCCTTTCCAGACTTGTTCTTGAAGAGCAGACACCGTTGCCCTCTCTTTCTGTTACTCCTTAGTTCATTGCAGCCTGGTTTCCACTCTCTACTCTGTTGAAATGTTCTCATGAGCTCCATTCAGCTCTCTGTTATCTCCTGTACTATCATCTAGACCTATAAAGAGGCTAAGACTTGGCTCTTGCCCTGAGGGAGTTTAGGGACTAATGAGGGAGAAAAAGAAATTCATACATGTCAGTATGAGGTGTTAAACTACTGACCAAGCAATCTTTTTGCTCTTGGGAGTTGGGGTAAGAACGCTGAGAAAGTGACACTGGACTGCCAACAGAGAGGAACCCTAAATTGTTGCAGACAAGCCTGTCAGGACTGTGTGGTTAGGTGTGGACTTTAGGAGAAGCTGTGTCTTTCCAGTGAGACACAATATAGTCAAAATACATAGTGTAGGTTTTAGAGTCTAACAGACCTGGGAACTGAGCCTCAATTTCTTTTTTATAATATCTACTGATAATGTAAGCTCTGTGAGAGTACGGCCTTTATCTTTTTCACCAGCTGACCTCTGTCTTCTAGAATAGTGGTAGGTGATCAATAAATATTTGATGAATGAATACTTCATAGGATATTGTATTCAGAACATGGTAGTACTCTCAGTACCATATGACTGAGTGAAGCTTTACTTCATGAACTGATTTTGAAGACACCATTGTTTGACTAGTGTACATAAAATCACCTCACCTTTTTGAACATTTAGGTTCCTTGATGGTCATACTTCATAAACAAGAGGCATTTACCTTTTTTGGTAGGCGGAGTTTTTTTTTTTTTTTTTTTTTTAGATAAAGATTTTATTTATCTATTCATGAGAGACAGGGAGAGAGAGAGGCAGAGACACAGGCAGAGGAAGAAGCAGGCTCCATGCAGGGAGCCCGATGCAGGATTTGATCCTGGGTCTCCAGGATCAAGCCCTGGGCCAAAGGCAGGCGCTAAACCCCTGAGCCACTCAGGGATCCCTGATAGGCAGAGTTTTAACTGTGTCTTCTACCATTATGCCTTGCTCACAGTTTTCTCAGTATGATGCAGGTATTTATTGTGTGTGTGTGTGTGTGTGTGTGTGTCTTTTTTTCTCTGCTACTGTGAATTGTTTGGGGAAGTTAACTTCTTTGGAATCATTAAATAACTTTGTCAATAAGAATAACGTTAGGGCAGCCCTGGTGGCCCAGCAGTTTAGCGCCACCTTCAGCCCGGAGTGTGATCCTGGAGACTAGGAATCGAGTCCCACGTTGGGCTCCCTGCATGGAGCCTGCTTCTCCCTCTGCCTATGTCGCTGCCTCTCTCTCTCTCTCTCTCTCTCTCTCTCTCTCTGTGTGTCTCATGAATAAATAAAATCTTTTAAAAAATAAGAGTAACATTAGAAAAGAGATTAAGGGGTTCCTGGCTGGCTCAGTGGTGGGACATATGAGCTTGATCTTGGGTTTGTAAATTCCAGCCCCATGTTGGGTGTAGAGATTACTTAAAAATAAAATCTTAAAAAAAATGAGATTGAAGGGATTAATCAGAAGGCTTACCCTTGGGAAGGGCCTGATTTCCAGTAGGGCTAAGATAAAACTTATTCTTAACAAAATGATAGGAGTATTCCTGGTTTTCTCTAGATACCTGCTTAGGCTTTTAGCTGGTATTCTAAAGATACGTATCAGCAGTTCATTTCCCTCTTCTTTTGTTTGAGTTTCATTTGTAAATATCCTTAATTTGTGTGACTTGAGTTTAGGGTTAAAGTCCAAATACTGCTTTTCCCCCCCCCACCCCAACTTTCAAAGTCTGTGGAGTATAGTAGGTAGGAGTATCTAAAATGAGTTTCAAATTCTGTTCTACCACTTGAAACTTTGAACACTTAAATGCTATAACTTCCCAGTGCCTCATTTTGCTCATCTATAAAATTGGGATAACTACTACTACTACCACCAGTCATAGTAATAGCTATTATTTATTGGGTGTTTATTATATAGTAGGCATAGCTCTAAGAATTTTACTTGTATTACTTCAGTCTTCACAATCACCCTCTATGTTATTAGAATTACCCCTACTTAAGGTGAGGAAACAGACACAACAAGTAACTTGTTCAAGGTCACGCAAATCAGTGATGGAGTCATGATTTGAATCTGGATAGTCAGACTCCAGTAACCTTCTACTTCATAGGGTTGTTTTGAAGATTACATAAAATAATCTATGTCTGTGACAGGTGGTCAATGAGCATTGGCTACTATAATTAGCTTTGGACTCAGGAAATGTATAACATACATTTTCTTACTTGATTGCTACAAGTACAACAAAGTTGTGACCATCACGGTCTTACAGATAGGAACTGAGGCAGAGTGTGGTAACTTGCCCAAGGTCGCAAAACAAGTGTAGGGGCTTTGCTCCTCCTCCACACCTGAATCTTATGTTAGATTTGAGGCATCACATTTTGAGAGAAGTTAGTGTATATAAGTTGTTTGGATCTACTCAGCATCCAGTCTAGGTTTTTCTGGGAATAGCAACTTAGTTTTGCTTTGAGGAAACAATCTATCCCAGACCTAGTAAGTGGTGGGCACATGACCCAGGTTAGGCCAATAGGTGTTAAGCAAATAGATGTGCTCCTCCTATAATTTGAATCTTAGGGGGCAGCCCAGGTGGCTCAGCGGTTTAGCGAGGCCTATGGCCCAGGGCGTGATCCTGGAGACCTGGGGTCGAGTCCCACGTCGGGCTCCATGCATGGAGCCTGCTTCTCCCTCTGCCTGTGTCTCTGCCTCTCTCTCTCTCTCTCTCTCGATTAAATAAATAAAACCTTTAAAAAAAATAATTTGAATCTTAGGTTGAATGACACAGTGACAAACCTTCATCACAATCATGGATTAATTCCTAATATGTGGATACTGGAGCTGCTCTGTATTTGTTCCCAAAGACCTGATTCTTTAGCTTTTCCTCAGTTCTGTGCCCTACTTCATATCTTTCTAATAAATCCTATATTACATAATATAAGTTAAAGTCAGTTTTTCGGGCTTGCATTTGAGACTCCCTTAATTTACTGTTAAATGACATATGACCATGTCACTTAGAAAAGAGTTAAAACAACTGGTGGTTGACTTTAACCTGAAAAGAGAAATGGGAGAGAAGACTTGAAAGTTATCTTCAAACATCTGAAGCATGTGGTACACACAGTGTGTCCCTAAAAAGAATAAAGAGTAGATGTTACTAGGAAACAGATTTATGCACTAATTAAAGTCTGAAAGCTGGGCTGTGCAAGGATGGACAGACTATCTTGGGCTGTGGAGGTAGATACATATACACTAAAATTGTTCAGGCCCCGGTGTGGCTGGCTTGGTAGAACATGTGACTCTTGATCTCGGGATGGTGAGTTTAAGCCGCACATTGGACATAGAGCTTACTTTAAATAAACGAATAAGTAAAATAAATAAATAAACAAACATAAAATCGTTCAAGCCAAGACAACATGGTTGCTTGGGAAGGGCAATATGGGTTTAATAATCTAATGGGTAATTGTACTAAGTGACCTATAAAGTTCTCTCCAATTCTGAAGTCTATGTCTCCAGACTCTGAGACCTAGAGATCAGTCTAGAACAAACCATTCTTGCCTTTCCCTACTTTACCACCTTGGTCTACTCTATTCCTGCCTCACTACTGCTCTTTGCTCAGCCCCAGACCTCTACTTCACTCAGCCTGTCACTTCCTTCAGGTCTTGGCTCAGATTTCACCTTCTCACTGAGCCTTCCCTGAACCCCTCATTTGAAATAACTGCACTCGGCAGCCCCGGTAGCTCAGCGGTTTAGCGCTGCCTTCGGCCCGGGCCTGATCCTGGAGTCCTGGGATTGAGTCCCACGTTGGGCTCCCTGCATGGAGCCTGCTTCTCCCTCTCCCTGTGTCTCTGCCTCTCTCTCTGTGTCTCTCATGAATAAATAAATAAAATCTTTAAAAAAATAAAAATAAAAAAATAAAATAACTGCACCTGCCTATCCCTTTTCCTGCTTCATTTTACTCTGTAGCACTAATCATCACCTGGCATGCAGTATAGCTTTTTATTTATTTTTTTAATTACTTGTTTCCGGGCAGCCCTGGTGGCTCAGCGATTTAGCGCCGCCTTCAGCCCAGGGCCTAATCCTCGGGACCCGGGATCGAGTCCCACGTCAGGCCCCCTGCATGGATCCTGCTTCTCCCTCTGCCTGTGTCTCTGCCTCTCTCTCTGTCTCTGAGTCTTTCATGAATAAATAAAAATAAAATCTTAAAAAAAAATAACTTGTTTCCCCTTCTAGAATGCCAGATTCTAGAAAAAAAGGGATTTTTATCTGTTTTGAGCACTGTTGTGTCCTTATCACTTTAGAACAGTGCCTGGCTTGTAGTAGGCACTCAATAAATGGTGTTGAAGAAGTCAACATTTCTTCAACACAAAATCACCGTTGGGTCTGCTTTATGTTCTGGGAATCCAGCTCATTCTGTCAACTTCAGATTTTTTTCACTTGGCTTCCTTACTCTCTGGTGCCTTTTTCTTTTCTTCTCTTTGGATCACAGCACTTTAGGACTAGAAGTCTGAAATCATCCCCTTCATAAGGACTAGAGATCCCGATATCATGTAGTTCATTCATTAATGATAGGAAAGGGGGGAGGGTGGTGATTGACTGTCTCCTTTTCAGACTGTAGCCTTTAAATCTTGCTTGGGTGCCTAGTGCAATGTATACATATCCCTCCATGAATTAAGTCAATAAATATCTGTCTCCTTTATTTTTTTAAAGATTTTATTTATTCATGAGAGAGACAGAAAGAGAGGCAGAGACATAGGCAGAGGGAGAAGCAGGCTCCTGGCAGGGAGCCCTATGCAGAACTTGTTCTTGGAACCTCAGGATCACACCCTGAGCCAAAGGCAGACCCTCAACCACTGAGCCACCCAGGCGTGCCTATCTGTCCTCCTTTATGATTTTCCATATCAACCTCTATTTCTTTGGACTTTGATTAAATATTTGTGTTTTTTTCTCTTATTTTTAACTGGCCTTCTGTTTGTCATTTCATGTGTGTATATTTATTTGCCTGGTCAATGGAATTGTAATCCCATGGATAGAGACCAAAATGTATTCATTACAAAACCCAGTCCTGGGAGGCAGTATAATAGTGAAACACTATGCAATAGAATTTTCTGTGATGGTGGAAATATTTTTGTGCAATTGTTAACATTTTCTTTATGTAGTGTGTGTGTGTGTGAGAGTAAAAGATTAATCATATTCTGACTACTCAGAAATAATCAGTAAACATTTGGACATTCATTTCTTTTTTTTAAAAGCTTATTTATTTTTTTAAAGATTTACTTATTTATTTGAGAGAGAGAGAGAACATGAGTGGGAGGGGCAGAGGAAGAGGAAGAGAGAATCTCAGGCAGATTCCACACTCAGTGCAGTTTAGTTTGGGACTCGATCTCACGACCCCAAAATCACGACATGAGCCAAAACCAAGAGTCAGACACTCAACCAGCTGTACCACTGGAGCATCCCTATTTATTTTTTTATAATCTCCACACCCAACATGGAGCTGAAATTCATGACCCCAAGATCAGACATCGCGTGTGCTTCCAACTGAGCCAGCTAGATGTCCCTGGGCATTCATTTCTTTATTCATTTGTTAATTGTAAATTTTCCAGCTTTTCCACAGTGAGTATCTATGACTTTTTTTTTTAAAGATTTTATTTATTTATTAGAGAGAGGGAGAAGCAGGCTCCATGCAGGGAGGCTGATGTGGGACTTGATTCCAGATCTCCAGGATCACACCCTGGGCCGAAGGCAGCGCTAAACTGCTAAGCTACCAGGGCTGCCCTATCTATGACACATAACCAGAAAAAATATTAGTGGATTTGATTTTTTTTTTTTTTTGGTGTGTTTGGTTTATTTTTGTTTTGAGATTCAAGAATAGGTAGAAAATGGTTTAGGCAAATAAACAGGATGGTAAACTTTGGTAGTTGAGTTAAAGTTCATTTTTTAAAATAAATGTATATTGCAGAATGCAAATGTATTTAATTTTATGAAGTTTGTATATTCTTTAAAAGTTGCTGCAACTTTTATTTTTGTAAATTATATATTCATATTGATTCACATAATACAAGCATATTATATTTATCCATATTGAAAAGAACCAAATACTTGAGGGAAAGTTATAGGAAAATTTTGCTAATGTATATAAGCCATTAGGAAAAGCACATTTTAACAACCCAAGATATGTCATTTAGGAACTCGAAAGTACAAACTAAAATATTTATTATACAAAATTTAAGAAGTAAATCTGGAAGCTTACCGATACAAGAAATTCTAAACTTTGATAAAATGAACAGTTATGACCTAGTGAAGGGACCTTGAGTTTATAGATTTACTTGGCCACTGTGGCCAGAAAGACACAACAAATGCATGAGGGATTGTTCAGAAATGTTTTGGAAATAAAACAGAAAATATTCTATCCTTATTTTAAATAAATACTTGGAAATGGCTCTAAGTACTTTGTACTTTTCTGGTAGAATATAGATTCTTTTAGTTTCTAGAAAAGGACAAGTAATAAGCATGAGAGCCCTTATCATTACCTAACATTGTTTATAAATTACTGTGTAATTTATTAAATTACATTAATAATTGTTATTTGACATTATGGATTCATTTGACCATTTCTCTGAGCTACCCACGTGCCACTAAAGATTTTATTTTTAAGTAATCTAAAACTGGCTCAGTCGGTAGAGCATGTGACTCTCGATCTCAGAGTCATGAGTTCGAGCCCCACATTGAGCATAGAGCTTCCTTTAAAAAAAAATAAATAAATAAAGGGATCCCTGGGTGGCGCAGCAGTTTGGCGCCTGCCTTTGGCCCAGGGCGCGATCCTGGGGACCCAGGATCGGATCCCACGTCGGGCTCCCGGTGCATGGAGCCTGCTTCTCCCTCTGCCTGTGTCTCTGCCTCTCTCTCTCTCTCTCTCTCTCTCTGTGTGACTATCATAAATAAATGAAGGAAAAAAAAAAAAAAGCATGTGAGATAGGTTATATTGTTGTTGCCCATCTTTGGAAAATATTGTCTCTACATTAAATATGCGTAACTGTGCTGGGGTGCTAAATACTTTCTCAGTACTTTATTGTAAATTACTGAGCAGGAAACAGGCTATGAGAGATTAAATATTTTACCCAAAGACCACACAGCTAAGTGCCAGAACAGGGTGTCAAACCCAGGACTTCTTGCTCCCATTGTACCATGTATATATAAGGTGAACATAGATTTCTTCTCCAAATCCAAAAATACTAAAGGTGCATTCATGTCACTTGGCAAATATGTATTGAATCTCTATTACATATTAAATGCTGAAGAGGATTCAGGCTTTAAGGAGCTTCCAGTTTAGTAGAGTTAAGGTAGACACAACTAGTTAAAAATGAGAGAAATGTAAGTGTGCGGCATTAGATAGGTACGAGGAAATGTTGAGAGGACTATAGAAAGCATCACAGATGTGGTATTTGAGCTGAGGACTGAAAAATGGATAGAATCAGGACATTGGTAAATGGGAGGTGGCCTTTGAAGCAGGAAACAATATGAATCCAGATCTGGAAACATGTTGAGGTAGCAGTGAGAGGTGCAGGTGGCTGAAGCATAGGATATGTGCAGAGAAAATATGAGCTGACTCAGAAGGTAGATTGTGGGCCACTGAAGAAGGTGAGGGAACCCTGTAATTAGAGCTATGCTTCAGTGGAGATTAATCCAGTGTTTATTTAACATGAATGGAGAGAGAGTCTAAAGACATAGAAAACTCCAGGAGATTTACAGTAGCCCAGAAAAGGGTCAGTGAGGGTCTGGATTAAAGTAGTGGAGATAGAGATACTTAGAGATTCTTTTAAACATAAAATCATGGGGCACCTGGGTGGCTCAGTGGTTGAGTGCCTTTGGCTCAGGTCGTGATCCTGGGGTCTTGGGATTGAGTCCTGCTTGGGCTCCCTGCATGAAGCCTGCTTCTCCCTCTGCCTGTGTCTCTGCCTCTCTCTCTGTGTGTGTCTCATGAATAAATAAATAAAATCTTAAAAAAATAAAATCAGGGGATCCCTGGGTGGCTTAGCGGTTTAGCGCCTGCCTTCAGCCCAGGGCCTGATCCTGGAGACCTGGGATCGAGTCCCTGCACGGAGCCTGCTTCTCCCTCTGCCTGTGTCTCTGCCTATCTCTCTTTGTGTCTCTCATGAATAAATCTTTTTAAAAATAATAATAAAATAAAATAAATAGACTTTGTAACTGATTCAGTATGAAAGTAAGACAAAGGAGCCAGAAATTACTAAAAGCTTAGACTCTGAGAGTCTTAGAAGAAGATATAGGAAAATCAAAAAAGAATCATCTGGGATAGAATAAAAATAGATTCGTTTGAGAAGAACATATTTAGATGTGATTAAGTCAGCTAAAGCCATCCAGCAGGAAGTTGGAAATCTCCAGTGTTGCCATGGCTAGAGGTAGAGGTTTGTGGCATATCTGTACAGCAGTGATAGCTAAATCCCCCTAGGAACAGGAATGGAGGGGATCCCTGGGTGGCACAGCGGTTTGGCGCCTGCCTTTGGCCCAGGGTGCGATCCTGGAGACCCGGGATCGAATCCCACATCGGGCTCCCGGTGCATGGAGCCTGCTTCTCCCTCTGCCTATGTCTCTGCCTCTCTCTCTCTCTCTCTGTGACTATCATAAATAAAAAAAATAAATAAAAAAAAAAAGGAACAGGAACGGATTCCCCAGTAGGAAACCATTAGGAGTGGATTGAAAAAAGCCTGATTTGAGGAATGTCTTTTTTGGGGGCCTGGGAGAAGAAGAGTCAGCAAAGAAACAGTTAAGTAGAGAAAGAAAACCAGTGTGATCAGTGCCCTCAGAGTCATAGAACAATTTCAAGAAACCAGGTAAGTCAGCAGAATCAAATGCTGCAGGGAGTTTAAGGAAATGAAGCCAAAGGAAGAGGATTCCATATGGTGACAAGGAAACCACTGGAGACCTCAGAAAGTCTGGGTGCAAAGAGAGGAAGCTAGGGGGAAAAAGCCTAAGGAGCAAGCTGGCTGAAGAGGTGTGGTTGCAGAATTCAACTCTGCCTTTGAAAATGTGCCACAGAGAGGAAGAAGAGCTGGAAAGGTAGGAGGGTTGAGGGATCCAAGTTGCTTTCGTTTGGGTGTGTTGTAATTAAGGATGCAGATGATCCGAGCATGTGCAGTGCACTTGAAGCCAGCAGAGGGGAGCTGGAGATGTGGTAAGGGAAATGGTGCGTGGAGGACTTAGCCTGCGAAGGAAGGAAGGCTACTTCTTCCTCTGAGAGAAAGGTGGAAAGAGAAAAGTGAAAAGATGGAGCAATTATATAGGAGGAAGAGGAAGTTAAGGAAGCCTAAGCCAAATGACATCAGCTTCATTAAGGTGGAAACCAGGTCAATAGCTGGGAGGGAGTGAGTAGCAGCAGATACTGTCTTGTTCCTTTTAAGTGCCATAAGCTCCTAAGTTAATATAACACTTTAAATATAAATTTCTCAGTTGGGGCTCTGAAGAAATGGGGGAAAAGCTTGAATGTTTGAAAACATTAAAGGTAGGTAACATGATAGAAAGTCATTTAGAGAAGAATAAAAGTCACTGAGCAACAGTGAAGATAAATAGCATGGAGCTTGTTTCCTAACTTTGTCCTGGAGTCACGTGGGCAAAGAGGGCAGTGAAAACTTACGTGGGGCTTGGCTAGGCAAGAATTTCAGTGGCTAGTTGAAAGTGATAGTGTAAAAAAAAAAAAAAAAAAAAGAAAGTGATAGTGTAATTCCTACAGTGTAGAAGTTTAAAGTGTGTGGGCCTGATTGTTTAAACCAGCAGTATTAAGTATGAGATATAAAGAGCTAACCAGAGACACCTGGGTGGCTCAGCGGTTGAGTGCCTTCGAGTCAGGGTGTGATCCCGGAGTCCTGGGATCAAGTCCCACATTGGGCTCCCTATGGGGAGCCTGCTTCTCCCTCTGCCTATGTCTCTGCCTCTCTCTCTCTGTGTGTCTCTCATGAATAAATACATAAAATCTTAATAAAAAAAAAAAAACCTAACCAAAACCAGTGGATTATCTAATGGAAGGTAGGCCCACCAAAAAACAAACAAACAAACGAACAAAAGATACGGTCCTCCCTAACCCCAACGTTTACAACAGCAGGAGGACAACTCCCCATAACATCTCTGCTGGTATTTCTCTTGGTAATGATGTTGGTCTGAGTGTGATCCAGTTTGCTTGTTCCCATGTTTTCCCCAAGTTTTTGATTCAATTTTAGGTTGGAATAGTGGAAATAGGAGACTTAGCTTCTGCTCTGGATGTGCCACATGTTTATGGTATGACTATAAGTCTTTTGACCTCTTTGGCCTCAGTTTCTTTTTTCTGAAAATAAATGAGCGGGACATAACTCAAAAGATTCTTCTAGGGATGCCTGGATGGCTCAGTGGTTGAGCATCTGCCTTTGGCTCAGGTTGTGGTGCTGGGGTCCTGGGATGGAGTCCTGCATCAGGCTCCCTCAGAGAGCCTGTTTCTCCCTCTGCCTATGTCTCTGCCTTCTCTATCTGTCTCTCATGAATAAATAAAGAAAATCTTAAAAAAAAAAAAAAGATCCTTTTAACTGTCATTCATGACTGTCGTTCATGGCTGTGCTTAGTGCATTTGTGCTGTACATGGTATTGAAGAAGCTAATCTCTAAATACAGGTGCAGGTCTGTTAGAGAAATTCATTTGTTTGTATAATACGAGAATTTTCTCCTGATTTATCTGCTTAATTTGTCTGCAAAAATTGGTGTTTCTTAATCCAGCTGCTTATATTATGTTTTAACCTGGTCTCCACTGGCTCCATACCCCAAGCCAAAGAGTTTTGTTCCTACAAGTAGGTTCATGGTCTTCCCTGGAGATTGTGCTGCACAATTGCCAATGACTGCTGTACTGGTCAGTGTGGGATAGAGGGTCAGCTTGTGACACAGGTGAGGTGCTTAACTCTGAGCTCTGGTTACTTGGCAGAATGATAAACAATAAATACAGTATTTCTTCTTTCATTGGTACCTCCATCCACTCACTGCCATAAGTAAGCAGGAACAGATTGCCATACTTTAGAGTAATTATGTAGGTATATTCTTATCTGCAAATGAGAAATTCCCAGTAATTATTTAAATAGTCTGGCTGAATAAATAAAGTAGTTTGTTGATCTCTGTAGTTTACCTATATGAGGAATAGGGACTTTGTTAACTGTCTTGTTCCTTTTAAGTGCCATAAGCTCCTAAGTTAATATAACACTTTAAATATAAATTTCTCAGGGGGCACTTATTGACAGTCCTCAAGGAGCTTTATTTCCTCAAAAACTTGTGTCGCTATTTTTCAAAGCTACTCAAGTTGCAATTGCAGCTAGCTAACCATTATTTGTTTTATTCCTGAAGGGGTTGTTGCCCCCCACCCCTGGTACTGGTACTGACAGAAGGTCCGTGTAGTACCTTGCTTTTGCTTTCCTTATCATCATCTGGGTATTGCCAGGCTGTAAATCTTAGGTGAATGCTCCTGGAAGGGCTCAGGGAAGTGGTCAGACTGCCTCAGCTGATGAATTGTTTTGTGGAAAGACCTAGAGTGGCTGAGCATGGGTCAGAAGTCTGTATAGGAGAGCTGCACTTAACTGGAACTGCTGGGTGAGGTTTCTGTTTCCCTGCTCTGTGTTTCCACAGTCTGTGCTCTGCCTTGCACAATCACACCTGTTGCCTAAAGGAGCACCCTCTCTTAAAGGGTCACAAAGAAAACATGGACTCAGGGATGGGAGAGAGCAGTCTAAGCTATAAGCCTGCGGCTCAGGAGTGGATAATTAATTACTAGAGTCACCACATTTCTGCTGATGCCAGTTTGGGGGAAGGTAGTTGAGAAATGTAGTTGATATATAGTGGGTTTTCACTTCATTTGTCTTTGGCACTAAGGGAGATAATGGGAAAAATGAATTTTAAAAAAGATTTATTTGAGAGAGAGAGAGTCCCAAGTAGACTCCCCACTGAGCATAGAGCCTGATATGAGGTTCAATCTCACGACCCATGAGATCATGACCTGAGCCGAAATCACAAGTTTGAGGCTCAACTGAGCCACCCAGGTGCCCCTGATCAGTTGCATATTAAAAGGATTTCTCTAGCCGCAGAATAGAGAATAGATGGGGCGTGGGGCGCAGGGGCAAGACTGGAGGCAGAGATCCCAGTTGAAAGACTTGTAAGAACCATGATGGTGAGAAATGACAGTCCCAACTGGGAAGTAGCAAAGGTTAGAGAGAAAAGGGAAGTTTCAAAAAACAGTAGGAAAGGCTTTATGAATTGAAGTGTGGAGGTGGGAAGATAAAGGAGAAGCCATTTAACCATGAGGCCCAATTCTGGCTGGAGAAAGATGTGGATAGGTTATAAGGTCAGTCGCCTGAGATAGGGACCACCAGAGAAGGGCAGGGTTCACAATGACTTAATTTGAGAGCATGGTATTTCGAGGAATGTGGAGGAGTGTCCCAGTGGGCAGTTGGATATGTCAGCCTGAAATTTGGAGAGAAATGTGTTGTGGAAATGGAAATTGGATCATCTGCCTGTAGGTGTAAATTGAAGCCACGAGAGTCTGTGAGAGTGCAGGGAAGTGGAGAAGGATCTAGGACAGAACAGTAGGACCTTTTAAGAACTGGCAGGAAGAACTGGGAAAAGAGACTCAGGAGGAGCAGCCAGCAAGGCAGGAGGAGAGAGAACCAAAGGATCACGACCCTTGCACATTCCGTATTGTAAAAATGGAGTGTTGTCACTGGAACTGATGAATATCTGCTGTGGATTGACCTTAGTAAACCAGGCATGTGCTGAGGGCTCTAATACAGCAGAGACATGACAGACAAAGAGAAATGGAAAGAACTAGGCATTAGACATTCATGGCAAAAGTCATCTTAGAAAAAAAATCTAAATGTTAGACTTCCTGGGCAACCCGGGTGGCTCAGCGGTTTGGCGCCTGCCTTCAGCCCAGGGTGTGATCCTGGAAACCCAGGATCGAGTCCCACGTCAGGCTTCCTGCGTGGAGCCTGCTTCTCCCTCTGCCTGTGTCTGTGCCTCTGTCTCTCTCTGTGTCTCTTTCATGAATAAATAAAGAAAATCTTTAAAAAAAAATAAAAAAAAATAAAAAAAATAAATGTTAGACTTCCTCATATTCATTTTTCTATTTATATTGATTAAATAGGGGGAACACCTAATCTTTCTTATTCTGTGGCTTTCTGAAGGTCTTTAAATTTTTTTCATGCTTAACTTCGTTTGAATAGGTAATGCATTCAAATACTTCAACATTCAAAAGGTACAAAAGGGTATTAGGTAAAAAGTCCCTCTGCCACCCAATTACTCTTACATGCAGCCTTCTAAATTTTATGTGAAAACTTCCCCGTCTTTAGATAAATGTTTACTATTCTCACTGTTTTGCCTCTTGCTTTTTTCACTTAGCAGTGTATCTTGTGCGTTCCCCATCAGTGCATAAATAAGTGACCCATTCTTTTTAGACAGCTGCACGCTGTTCCATTATAGATGTTATGTAACTTATTTAACTAGTCCCCTACCAGTGGATATTGAGGTTTTCTAATATTTTGCCATCATAAACAATGGCATATGGAGTGTCTTTCTATAGGAGTCATTTTTGTTGAAGTGTAGGATAAATTTCCAGAAGTGGGAATGGCTTGACAAACGAACAGACTTCTAAAAATTTTTATTCGGCTCTGCTTATTAAAGTTCCTGATGCTTAGAAAGCCTGCAGTGAATGGTAGCTATTATTAAGATAAATATGTTATAGATAGTATATTAAATATGTTGTATGATGTGTTATAGATAGAGGAAGAGGGGCACCTGACAAACCTGAGGCAGGGGGTGTGTCGAAGAAGGCTTCCTTGAGGAAGAAATGCCTGGGCTGAGCCTGGAGAATGAGAAGTCAGATAAAGTGGAAGGCCTTACAAGCAGAAGGAGCTCAGCATAGGAACTTACAAGGAGCATGTTGTACATAGGGATCTTCCAGGAGTTTAGTATCCCCTCTTCATACAGTCAACACCTGGCATGGGTCAGTTACTGGCCTAGGTACAGATATAGGGCAAATATATACATATGTAAATTACAGCATAGTATGAAATGAGAAACAGTAGGAGCACATAGAACAATTAGTTTTATCAGAGAAGGGAGGTAGGGGGCATGGATGTTGGAAGAGGGAAGGTGTTCTAGGTCACATCTGAACTAGAATTCGAAAGAATGGTCAAAGGGTAGTTTAACCCAGTGGTTCTGAAAGTGTGTTCCCTGGACCACAGCATCAACATCACCTGGGACCTTGTAAGAAAGGAACAGTCTCAGATTCTACTCAGACCTTCAGATTAACAAATTCAGCCTTTTTAGGGGGTGCCTGGCTGGCTTAATCAGTAGAGCATGCAGCTCTTGATCTTGGGGTTGTAGGTTTGAGCCCCACATTGGGTATAGAGATTACTTAAAAATCTTTTTCTTAAAACAGATTTATTTATTCAAGAGTGAGAGAACATGAGCAGGGTGAAGGGGAGAGGGAGGAGCATACTCCCAGCTGAGCAGGGAGCCAGAGGGCTTGATCCCAGGACCCCAAGATCATGACCTGAGTGGAAGACAGATGCTTAACCAACTAAGCCACCCAGGCACCTCCAAAATAAAATCTTAAAAAAAAAAAAAGAAAAAGAAAAAAATCAGCTTTTTTGGGTTTTTAAAAGTCCTCTAGATGATGATTCTGATGCACAACACAGTTTGAGAACCACGGGTTGAGATTATTTAAGGGAAAGCAAAAGGGAACAACATTGTAAAGTTAGGAAGCCCTAAACTCCGCGATATTGCTGAAATGTAGCATGTATTTTTTTTTTTTTAATTTTATTTATTTGAGGGATGCCTGGGTGGCTCAGCGGTTCAAGCATCTGCCTTTGGCTCAGGGCGTGATCTTGGAGTCCCAGGATCAAGTCGCACATTGGGCTTCCTGCAGGGAGCCTGCTTCTCCCTCTGCCTATGTCTCTCTCTCTCTCTGTGTGTGTCTCTCATGAATAAATAAATAAAATCTTAAAAAAAAAAGATTGTATGTATTTGAAAGAGAGAGAGAGTGAGAGAGAACGAGCTGGAGGCAAGTGCAGAGAGGAAGAAGCAAACTGTCCCGGGACTCCAGGATCATGACCTGAGCCAAAGGAAGATGCTTAACCTGCTTAACCAACTGAGCCACCTGGGCACCCCTGTATTTTTAAAAAGTGGTTATTTTATATACAAATCTAAGGAAATGAGATAAAACTTTTGCGTTGCATAATCAGCTGAAATCTCTTATCTTGAAATTTTAGTAAAACGGATGCAAGCCCTGTAAGCCCACATTATGTGAGAATGCCAACACCCTCCCCCAGATTTTTCTAATTTAACTCATTTAGACCTCATAACAACTCTATAAAGTATGAATTATAATCCCTATGTTTAGATCTTTTTTTTAATTTTTTTTTTTTTTTTTTAATTTATGATAGTCACAGAGAGAGAGAGAGAGGTAGAGACACAGGCAGAGGGAGAAGCAGGCTCCATGCACCGGGAGCCTGACGTGGGATTCGATCCCGGGTCTCCAGGATCGCGCCCTGGGCCAAAGGCAGGCGCTAAACCGCTGTGCCACCCAGGGATCCCCTATGTTTAGATCTTTTATTTGATTTTCCTCAAACCACCTTCATGGCTCTTACAAGTAGGGCTGGCCTTACTGAAGATAGGGAATGGCTAAGATGTTACCCTGCAACAATACAGCTTCAGTTGGGTTTTGGGTTGTCCTTTCCTGAAGAGGCTTCCTGTCTTCACCCTCCAGGCCTCTCCACCCCCAGGCACTCTGAGTGTTAATTCTCATAGGTTGTGGGTCGCTTTGTTCCCAAGGATGTAGCTCCTCACCTTGGTTTTGGACTTCTCTTCCCCTCCTCTTTATGGTTCAAGCGACTTCTAGTTCTGTTCTCTCCTGCCTCCAAATTTCTATTCTTTTCTTTTACTAGGCAATTGATAGATCTCTCCTTTCTTCTATGCCTCAGGGTTTACCTTTCACCTTGAAGGAGCTTATCAAAGTATTTTCCAAAACAAAGAAACCCCCTCTCTAAGAAGTGTTCTGGAGCCAACTATTAAAATAGTAATTCCTCACTGTACTATAATTATATTGTAAAATTTTAAGTGTAGGGTCATTGGGTTAATTACCTTTCTTCAGATGGCATCATATTAAACTCTAATATTGGGATCCCTGGGTGGCGCAGCGGTTTAGCGCCTGCCTTTGGCCCAGGGCGTGATCCTGGAGACCTGGGATCGAATCCCACGTCGGGCTCCCGGTGCATGGAGCCTGCTTCTCCCTCTGCCTGTGTCTCTGCCTCTCTCTCTGTGACTATCATAAATAAATAAAAATTAAAAAAAAAACTCTAATATTAATAATCTGTTATTAACCTAATCTCATACTTTGATTTCTGTTTACAAAGCTGCCACTTTAAAGTAGAAAAAGCAGATTTTTAAAAAATCCAAATCCTCTCCTAAATGATACAGAGTAATTAATTTCATTTTAAAAATTTTCAGAGAGAAGGTTCCTCACAGCATTGTTTTATTGCAGACGTTGCTCCTAGGTGCTTATATGTATCAACAGATGATTAGATTAGTCAGTTACAGAAATATGGCTGTAAAAACTGCATGGTTACTGGGGAAAATGCTGATCATTTAGTGTTCAGTAGAGAAAAATGTTTTAAAATCTGTAATGTTAGAACTGTGCATGTAGGGGATCCCTGGGTGGCTCAGCGGTTTGGTGCCTGCCTTTGGCCCAGGGCGTGATCCTGGAGTCCCCAGATCAAGTCCCAAGTTGTGCTCCTGGTATGGAGCCTGCTTCTCCCTCTGCCTGTGTCTCTGCCTCTCTCTATGTCTATCATGAATAAATAAAATCTTTAAAAAAAAAACTGTGCATGTAGAGAGAAAAACCAAAAGGGAACATAGAAGGGAAGAAAATGATTTATTGGGGGTGGCAGACATGTGGCAGAATTTTGTAAAATTTTGATTTCCATTAATGTTGCATAAGTACAAAACTCAAGAGTGCAGAACTTCCCTTCCCATGAGAAACCCAGTGACTGTTTTTATACAGTAGAGATTTTCCTCTGACCTGAGGCTTAGATTTATCCTGCTAGAGTTTATCATTTGTATTTGTATCTTACTATGGTTTCAGTGGAAAAGAATGATCTTGTGCAAAATGCCCAGAGGTGTTGGAAAGAAGCACTCCTTGGGACGCCTGGGTGCTCAGCGGTTGAGTGTCTGCCTTCAGCTCAGGGCGTGATCTTGTAGTTCTGGGATCGAGTCCCACATTGGGCTCCCTGGGAGGAGCCTGCTTCTCCCTCTGCCTGTGTCTCTGCCTTCTCTCTGTGTCTCTCAGGAATAAATAAATAAAATCTTAAAAAAAAAAAAAAAAAGTACTCCTGAGTCTTGGGCTCTAATAGCCAGTGTCCCACCTGACCCCAGCTCAGGTTGTGGGTGGGGTCAGGTGCCTGAGCTGTGGAGAAGGGAAATATTTCTATGAAGGTTTTAGATTTGGAAAAAGCATTTCCCCTTATAGTCTATCTTTCAAATTGCTCTACTTTTAAAGTGTCCTGGTTCATAAGCATCTTTTCTAATCCAGGTTGTCCCAAAGTCACTTTCTTAAAAAAGATTTTAGTTTTTAAGTAAGTTCTCCACGCGTCATGGAGCTCAAACTCACAACCCTGAGATCGAATCACCTGCTCCACCTACTGAGCCAGCTGGGAGCTCCAAAAGTCATCCTTATAAATTTTCCAATTCAGAGGTTTTTAGTACATTCACTGGAATTAGACAACCCATCACTGTTGTCTAATTCCAGAATATTTTCATCACCCCCAAAAGAAAACCCACAGCCATTAGCAGTCATTCCTTATTTCCCCCTCCCTCCAGCCCCTGGCAACCACTAATCTACTTCCTATCTTAGGGATTTGCCTATTTTGGGCATTTCCTATAAATGGAATGATAAAGTACATGGTCTTTTGTGACTGGTGACTAGATTCTTTCACTGAGCATGTTTTCAAGTTTCATGTTGTAGCCTGTGTCAGTACTTCATTTCTTTTTGTGGCTGAACAATATTCCATTCCATGGAGATGTACATTTTGTTTATCCATGCATCCATTGTTGGGCATTTGGATTATTTCCACTTTGGGCTGTTATAAATAATGCTGCTCTGATTGTTCAGGTGCAAGTTTTGATGTGATATAATTGTTTTTAAGCAGTACCTCTGTATTTAAAAAAAAAAAAAAACATTAAAAATAGAGACCAATAAGCCCATACTCCTACCACCTAACTCAGCCATATTCATTTTTTAAAAATTTTTATTTATTTATGATAGTCACAGAGAGAGAGAGAGAGGCAGAGACACAGGCAGAGGGAGAAGCAGGCTCCATGCACCGGGAGCCCGACGTGGGACTCGATCCCGGGTCTCCAGGATCACGCCCCGGGCCAAAGGCAGGCGCTAAACCGCTGTGCCACCCAGGATTCCCAGCCATATTCATTTTTATACTACCTTCAACATGTAGGTATTTTAAATGGGTGAAATCATATACTATCTTGATGCTGATGACTCCACTTTTGTTCTCTCTTCAGCTCACTCCAATTGGACTTTCACCTTCACCATTAAAACTTACAAGTCTTGTCAAGATCACCAAAAACCTCCAGCTTGCAGAACAGCAACCCATCCTCTGTCCTCATACCACTTGACCTCTAGATGGTAATGGCACTGATGATCACCTCCTCTTCCTCTTGATTTCTACAGCACTACACACTATTAGTGTTCCTTCTACTACATTAGCCACCCCTCAAATTTTATTTCCTGTTCCTTTTCCTGCCTAACCTCTAAGTGTTGGAATGTTTCCAGATTTGCTTCTGGGCCCCCTATTCACCATTCTCTCCTTAGCCATGACATCTAGTCCTCATGATTCCCAGATTCACATATATAGTTCTGACTTCTGTGAACTTTATACTCATACATACAATTGTCTACTTGACATGTCGACTTAGAGGTCTAATAGGCACCCCAACTTAGCATGACCAAAGCAGATCTGTTGATTCCTAACCCTGAAACTTTATCTCCCGAGTCTTCCTTCATCTTTGTAATAGGACCTACACAAAACCCAGGAGTCATCATTGATTTCTTTATTCCTTATTTCTGTTATCTATCTCCACATCTCCAGATATCCTCTAGAATCTAGTTACTTGCCATCACTTCAACTACTTTAGTCCAAGATACTTTCTCTCACCTGGACAACTGTAATAGCTTCCATCCTTAACCCATCTGAAGTTCATTCTTTTTTTTTTTTTTTTTTTTTTTTAAGATTTTATTTATTTATTCATGAGAGACAGAGAGAGAGAGAGAGAGAGAGAGGGAGAGAGAAAGGGAGAGAGAGGGGCAGAGACACAGGCAGAGGGAGAAGCAGACTCCATGCAGGGAACCCGATGTGGGACTTGATCCCGGATCTCCAGGATCAGGCCCTTGACTGAAGGCGGCAATAAACGCTGAGCCACCCAGGGATTCCCCTGAAATTCATTCTTCACACAGTAACCATTGTGATTTCTTTAAGACCAAAGTCAGACCATGTCATGTCCCTGCTCACAGCTCTCCAGTTGCTTCCCATTAAAATAAAATCCAGCATCTTGTCATGAGTAGAAGGCCATCTGTAAGCTGTTTCCTGCCTGCCTCGCCAGTGCTGTCTGCTACTTTCCCCTCATCACTCTACCTCCGACACACTGGCCTGTTATTTCTCCAGTGCAATGAATTCTTGTTCTTTAAGACCCTTGTGTGAGCCATTTCTTATGCTTGGGCTGCTCTACCAGGTCTCTGCAGAGCTGGTTCCTAGTCATCTCTGTGGTTTCAGCTGTAATGTCATTTCCTCAGACCTTCTCACACCACCCATCAAAAGTAGCTCTTCTGCCCCTATGTGGTACTCTGAAACCTATTAGCCTATGTTATTTTCTTCATAGTATATATTATTACTCTGAAATTATCTCATTCATTTACTTATCTGTTTTCTATCACTAATATTAATAGTCACATTTAGTAAGCACATACTATGTGCCATGTATTGTGATAAGTACTTACATTTTCTCATTTGTCATCCCCTTTTACAGATAAGGAAACTGCAGGTTCACAGAGCAAGAATTTTGTTTATCTTATTTTACTGCTCTACCCCTAGCACATGGAACACCGGGATCAAGTCCCGCATCAGGCTCCCTGTGTGGAGCCTGCTTCTCCCTCTGCCTGTGTCTCTGCCTCTTTCTCTCTGTGTCTCTCGTGAATAAATAAAACCTAAAAAAAAAAAAAAAAAAAGAACAAGAACAAGACAATCTGAATCACCTTATCTCTGTTAAATAAATTATACTTGGACAGCCCTGGTGGTGCAGCGGTTTAGTGCTGCCTGCAGCCTGGGGTGTGATCCTAGAGACCTGGGATCGAGTCCTATGTCGGGCTCCCTGCAAGGAGCCTGCTTCTCCCTCTGCCTGTGTCTCTGCCTCTGTGTGTGTGTGTGTCTCTCATGAATAAATAAATAAAATCTTTAAAAAAAAATAATAAATAATAAATAATAAATATTTGGAAACCTTTCCACAAAGAAAAGTCCAGACATAGAAGGCTTAATTGGTGATTTTTACTTAACATTTTAGAAAGAAGTAATAACCAGCATCTATACAAACTCTTCCTGAAAATTGAAGGGGAGGATTACTTCCCATATCATTCTTTTTTTTTCATATATCATTCTATAAAGCAAACATTGTCCTAATACCAAAACCAAAAGAAAGGCATTACTCAGAAAGAAAACTAGAGAGCATATGTCCTTCATGAATATAGATGCAGAAATTCTTTTTCTTTTTTTAAATATTTTATTTATTTGAGAGAGAGTGAGCATGAACAGGGATGAGAGGGAAAGGGAGAGATAGAAGCAGGGTCCCTGTTATACTGCAAGCTCGACAGGAGGCTCGACCCCAAGGACCCCGGGATCATGACCTGAGCCAAAAGCAGACACTTAACTGACTGAGCCACCCACGCGTCCCCAAAATTTTAAACATAATTTTAGCAAATTGCATTCCACAATATATAAAAGGGAGAATGCATCACAATGACCCAGTGGGGTGAGCTTCAGGTATTCCTCATATTTCTTTTAAGTGTTTCTTTCCCCAGCCTTGGTTACATTCCTCACACACATGCTCTGACCAGTAGTCAGGTGAAGACTAGGGATACCCTCTGTAGATTTCTGAAGTTCTCAGTCGGTGCAAGCCTCCGTTCATTTCTCTTCTACTCTGGCCTCCTCTGGCTCTCCACACTGTCTCCTGGGCCGGTCTGCAAACTCTCCAGGTGGGAACTGGGGTGATCATAGGTTCACCTCATTTGTTTTCTCTCTCTTAGGAGTCACTGTCCTGTGCTGCCTGTCTAGTAGCATCTGAAAACCATTGTTTCATGTATTTTTCTGTTTTAACTGTTGAAGTTGAGAAAGTAAATGCAATCCTTGTAACTCCATTTTGGCCAGGTGTGTCCATAGTTGGAATATGAAATTATTGACTCACATTTTATTGTGTTATTATCCCAAAATGTGATTAATTCCCCTATATTTGACATTTATTTTCATATTTACTTCATGCTGAAGTAAACATTTTCATGCACATACCTTTTTGCTTCTATTGAATTATTTCCTTAAGTTTCCTTAAGTTTCCAGGAGAATAAGCAATTTTGAAAGAACTAATTTTGCATCACAAAACTACTTTTTTCCAGCAGTGAGTATTTTATTATTTTTTTATTTTGTTTGTTTACTAAGATTTTATTTATTTATTCATGAGAGAAACAGAAATAGAGAGTGGCAGAGATACAGGCAGAGGGAGAAGCAGGCTCCATGCAGGGAGCCTGACTTGGGACTCGATCCCAAGTCTCCAGAATCACACCCTGGGCCGAAGGTGGCGCTAAACCACTGAGCTACCCGGGCTGCCTTTACTATCTTATTATTATTATTTTTTATTTTTATTTTTTCCCTTATTATTTTTTTAAATAGGCTCCATGCCCAATGTGGGGCTTGAGCTTACAACCCCAAGACCAAAAGCCACATGCTCTACCAACTAAGCCAGTCAGGCATCTCAAAAATTGTATTTAAAAAAACAGTTTTATGTATGTTTATATATGTATACCTATGTAAATATATATATCTGTATCTATATATACATTCATGTATGTATATATATGAATGCTTCCATTACCCAAGGGCTGACCTCCTTGGCTTTCTGGGTCTCAAATTGAAGAAGGGACTCCCTCCGAGAAGGGACTCATTGGGCTATTTTGGGAAAACCGGTGATGTCTAGTCTCATCATGTTTGCCAGTGGCTATTGAGTGTTAATGATTGGTCCAGTTCAGATCTGCGTTCACCCAGAACCAACTGACTAGCTCAGAGAGATGAAGTGATGTAGATGTAAAGAGCTTCCCAGAATTGTGTAGTCAGAAAGAGTGAGTAAAGAAAGCAGTCTTAAAAAGTGTGGAGTCAGAATGGTAGGGAGATTGCTATTTTCCAGACACCCAGAAGAAGGGAGAGTAAGGTGTAAATAAAACACCAGTTATTACTGTAGTGTGAAGTGTGACTTCTATTTATTTTGTTTTTCATTTGCTGGTGTTCATTCATTTATCTAATTTATCTAACAAATACTTTTTGAGAGACTTCTGAGTGCCAGGGATACAGAGGGAAACAAGATGCAGTCTAAGGGAGTCAGTTGGACAAAAAGGAAAAAGTTAAAAAGGCTGAGGTAAGTTCTGTGATGGATTTATTCACAAAGCTTTATAGGAGCATAGGGAGAGAACCTCAGCTCAAGGCAGAGGAATCACAAAGGTATATTAGTTATCTTTGATGCATAACAAACCACCCTAAAACTTAGTGGCTTAATACAGAAATAATCATTTGTTATCTCCTTTAGTTTTTATGGGTCAGGAATTCAGGAGCATCTCAATAGGGAGATTCTGGCTCATGAGAGGGAAGCGTCTCTCATGACATTGCTTAGATATTGGAACTAGGGGATCTACTTCCAGGATGGTTCACTGAAGTGGCTTACAAAGTTGATGCCTCTCCATGGGGCTCCCTTGGTGTCCTTATGGCATGGCAGTTGACTTCCCCCAGACCAAGTGATTCAGGAGACCAAAGTGGAAGCTGTGCTGTGTGTGGCCTGTCATTGAAAGTTACACATGATCACTGCCACCATAATTGGTCACAGGGTTACCTGTGGCTCAGTGTGGAGAAGGCCTACACAAGGGTGTGAATACCAGGAGGTAGAAACATTTGGGACCATCTTGGAGGCTGGCAATAAATATAGGGGTATGTATATTTTTTCCAATGAGATTTTTTGTTTCTTATGGATAAATACCCAGTAGTGTGATTAGTGGATCATATAGTATTTCTTTTTTAGATTTTTATTTAATTTATTCATGAGAGACCGAGAAGCAGAGGGATAACTCTGAGAGCCTCTGAGAGAGGCTCTCCCTCTGGGGAGCCTGATGTGGGGTGGGGCTCAATCCCAGTACCCCAGGATCACAGCCTGAGCTGAAGGTAGACACTCAACCACTGAGCCACCCAGGTGCCCCAGTATTTCCATTTTTAACTTTTTGAGGAACTTCCATATTGTTTTTCATGGTGGCCACACCAGTTTGCATTCATATCAATATTGTACAAGGATTCTTTTTTCTCCACATCTTCACCAACACTTGTTTTTCTTGTCTTTTTGATTCTACCCATTCTGACAGATGTAAGGTGATATCTCATTGTGGTTTTTTGTTTTGTTTTGTTTTTAAAGATTTTGTTTATTTATTCATGACAGACACATAGAGAGGCAGAGATACAGGCAGAGGGAGAAGCAGGCCCCATGCAGGGAGCCTGATGTGGGACTTGATCCCCGGTCTCCAGGATCACGCCCTGGGCCGAAGGCAGGTGCCAAACCGCTGAGCCACCCAGGGATCTCCCAGCCCATTTTTTAATCAAATTGGAGGTTTTTTGGTATTGAGTTTGTGTAAGTACTTTAATATATTTTTTATACTAACTCTCTATCAGATATATCATTTGCAGATGTCTGCTCCCATTCAATAGGTTGTCTTTTCTTTTCTTTTCTTTTTTAGATTTTATTTATTTATTCATGAAAGAGAGAGAGAGATTGAGAGGCAGAGACACAGGCAGAGGAAGAAGCAGGCTCCACGCAGGGAGCCTGATGTGGGACTTGATCCCAGGTCTCCAGGATCACGCCCTGGGCCAAAGGCAGGTGCTAAACCGCTGAGCCACCCAGGGATCCCCTGTCTTTTCATTTTTTAAAAAACGATTGTATTCATTTGAGAGAGAGAGAACACGTACCTGAGCATCAGCAGTGGAGAGGGATGGGGAGACGGAGAAGCAGGCAGAGAAGGGCTGCTTGCCCATTGCAGGGCTCCATCCCAGGACCCCAAGATCATGACCTGAGCTGAAGGCAGACACACTCACCTGACTAAGCCACCCAGGCGCTCCCTCCTGTCTTTTCATTTTGTTGATGGTTTTCTACCCTGTGCAGAAGCTTTTTATTTTGTATAGTCCCAATAGTTTATTTTTGCTTTGTTTGCCTTGCCTTGGAGGACTGATCTACAAAAATGTTGCTGAAGCCAGTTTCAAAAAAATCACCGCCTGTATTTTCTTCTAGGAGTTTTAAGGTTTCCAATCTCACATTTAGGTCTTTAAAGCTTTTTTTTTTTTTTTAAAGATTTTATTTATTCATTCATGAGAGAGACAGAGGCAGAGACGTAGAGAGCAGGTTCCCTATGGGGAGCCTGATGTGGGACTTGATCCCAGGACTCCAGGATCATGACCTAAGCAAAGGCAGATGCTCAACCACTGAGCCACCCAGGTGCCCTGGTCTTTAAGATTTTAATTTTTTTTTTTTTTTTAAGTAGGTTCCACACCTAGCATGGAGCCTGACACAGGGCTTGAACTCAAAACCCTGAGATCAAGAGTCAGACACTTAACCAACAGAGCCACCTATGTGCCCTAAGATTTTAATTTTTAAAGCATTTATAGTAGCTACATTATCATCCCCTGGCTTTGCACTTCACTCTCCCAGTTACTTATTATCAGTGGTTTTCTGTGTCATTTTCTCACAGAGAAAAAGAGTCTTCAGGATCTCAGCCCTTTTAGAATACTTGTGGCAACCCTCCAGTATTGTCAGAAAATTAGAATAGTAGGTCAAGAGTGGGTGAAGGATAAAATTTTGATCTATATCAAGAGCGAGCCCTTCCCAACACACACAGATCTACAGTGACATCTGACAATCTTTGCTTTGTGAACGTTTGTCTTAAATCCTAAGATTGGCAGATTAGGGAGAAATTTACTGGAGGCCGAGTAAAAAGATGCCTGTAAACATGTACATTTAATTTTAAAAATTCCTTCAGTAGCACCTTAGAGTTACTTGTGTTGATCCTGGTTTTCAAAAGTTAGCCTCTCAGTACCCCTGTGACAACAGCAGGGCAGCTGATGACGTGGTTTACTCCTTAGCTGCTTTCACCAGCTTCCAGATGGCTGCTTTCAGGAAGGTTTCCATAGCGACCAAGGGCAGGAAAAACCTGCCCGCCCAGTTTAGCGATATTATATCCGGCTCGTTCTGAGAACTCAGAGACTCAGGGCAGTCTGGGAGATGTGGCATATATGGATTATTGCAGAGACCTTGAAATATATATCCAGAATCTGACCATTTCTTGTTGGTTCCACTGTAGCAAAGTCAGTATCATTCCCACCAGCGTCACCTCTGCCTGCTGCATTCAGCCTTCTCTGCACAGCAGCCAGAGAGCTTTTATTTTTATCAATTTTTATTTTTTTTAAGGATTTTATTTATTTATTCATGAGAGATACAGGCAGAGGGAGAAGCAGGCTCCATGCAGGGAGCCTGACATGGGACTTGATGACATGGGACTCAATCCTGGGTCTCCAGGATTAGGTCCTGGGCTGAAGGCAGCACTAAACTGCTGAGCCACCTGGGCTGCCCCAACCAGAGAGCTTTTAAAAACCTAAATCAGGGGATCCCTGGGTGGCTCGGCGGTTTGGTGCCTGCCTTTGGCCCAGGGCGCGATCCCGGAGTCCCGGGATCAAGTCCCACGTCGGGCTCCTGGCATGGAGCCCGCTTCTCCCTCTGCCTGTGTCTCTGCCTCTCTCTCCTCTCTCTATGACTATCATGAATAAAAAAAAAAAAATTAAAAAAAAAAAAAAAAAAAACCTAAGTCAGATTCAGGTTCACCTCTGCTAAGAACTCTGTTGTGATGCCCACTTACCAGGGGAGAAGATCCAAAGTCTGCTCACACAGTCAGGCCCTCCATGACTCCTGCTGGAGTTTGCTCTTCTCTCCTCATTCCCAAGCCCCTGGCCACCTTGCTGCTGCTGTTGCTTCCTCAAAGGCTTTGTACTTGCTATTCCTTCTGCCTGGATCCCTTTTCCTTCAGATAGCCAAATAACTTGATCCCTCACTTCCATTTTTGTCTTTGCTCAGATGCCACCGTATCCTCAGAGGGCTTTTCCTGACCACGTTATTATACATAATAACATAATAAGAGGGGTTACCCTCTCTTCTGTACTCCCTATACTTTTATCCTGCTTAATTTTTCTTATAATACTGTAGTTATCACGATCTGACTCAGCTATTTTTATGTTTATTGTCTCATTCTGTAATGTAACGGCTGGAACTTCTGATTTTCACTGTTGCATCTCAGTCCTTAGAACCATGCCTGGATTGTGGTGGCACTCAGTAAATGTTTGTTGAGTGGATGAATGAGTGGGAGGCAAGCTAAGATCAGAATTGTCTTCCTGGCTCCCTCAGTTCTCCAAAGCCAGAGACAGCTCATTTCCTTCACTGTCAGCAACGCCTGCTTTTACACACTCTCTCTGTCCCTCCAGAAGGAACAACCAAATCATTACCTCTGTGGCGTCAGTGATGAGGATGCTCCTGATGATCTAGCTGGTGGCTGTGTGGTATCAGTTCACCAGGCAGGATGAGGAGATAGCATGGTTTTGTAGGAAGGTACATTATAGGAGTCTGTTTGGAAAACTGTATATGGGTCTCTTCTAGGCTTATTTTCTTCTCCATAATGAATAGAGGTATCTTCTTCAACATGTGTTATAAGGATTGAATGATGATGTGATTTTTTTTTAAAGTTTTATTTATTTATTTATTTACGATAGTCACACAGAGAGAGAGAGAGAGAGGCAGAGACACAGGCAGAGAGAGAAGCAGGCTCCATGCACCGGGAGCCCGACGTGGGATTCGATCCCGGGTCTCCAGGATCGCGCCCTGAGCCAAAGGCAGGCGCCAAACCGCTGCGCCACCCAGGGATCCCGATGATGTGATTTTAAAACTTGTAGTTCATTCCCTTTCATGTAAAAGTATATATTGCTCTATCTAGCACGTAGTTCTGATTCAAACCTGACCCTATATAAGCTGTTATACTAAAGGAAGACATTCGTTTTTATTTTTTTTTAAGATGTATTTATTAGAGAACAAGTGGGGGGGAGGGACAGAGGGAGAGAAATCCTCAAGCAGACTCCCCTCTGAGCATGGAGCCCCACACAGGGCTCATCCCACAACCCTTACTTAGATCACGACCTGAGCCAAAATCAAGAGTCAGACGCTCAACCCCGCATGCCAGGAAGACATTCAGCTTTATTATCCTTACACAGAAGAGACAACCCTAGGATGGCCAACCTATGCCGATTCTGCAGTCTGGCTCTCAGTGGCGCTTGTCTGGAAGCAGGAGGGAGCAGCTCTCCCAGTTGGGCAGCAGGGCCTCCCTGACGGGCATTTAGGCCGAATGCGGCATGGTCAGGGTGTGTCTGAGGCAGGAGTGGAGGTTGGTGACCAGCTGAGCTGCCCTTATGAGCTACAAGATGACTCTTTTGCCCCAGAAAGAGAACGGGGATTTTTTCACATGCCCACTATGAACATATGCTTAAGTTAAGGGCTCATAGGGTGATGTCTTCCCAAAGCTCCCTTTGATTTTCCTTTTCTGCTTTTTCAGTCACCTGACCCTTCTGGGTCAGAATTCTGTGGCAGAGGGAGTGAGAAGGTGAGGTGCTGGTGTGGACCAGAACAGCAGGAACCACTTGAAAAATGGCAAGAGAAGACGTTTCTTTAGGTCTGGGTCTGGGGGGACATGATTTTAAAAACTGGAAGGCAGCTTGTCCTAAAATATTTCAGCCACATTTCCTTATTGCTGCCTCTCATTTTTTTTTTTCACAGAGTCCAAGCCTTTCATTCCATAGTTGGAAATAAAAGGCTTAATAATCAGAAAAGGCTGAGGAAACTGCTACAGAAATTGCATTTCTGTTGAAGCTCGAGTAATAACAGATTCTTTCTAGATCTACAAAGAGCAGTAATAACAGATTATGAGAAGGTAGAGAGTTAGAGGACACCCCCAATTGATGGCTTTTTCTTTTTTAAAATTGAGATACAGGACGCCTTGGTGGCTCAGTCAGTTAAGCGTCTTCCTTCTGCTCAGGTCATGATGCCTGAGGGTCCTGGGATCAAGCCCCACATCGGGCTCCCTGCGCCACAAAGAGTCTGCTCCTTCCTCTCCCTCTGCTCCCTGTTTGTGCTCTCCTTCTCTCTGTCAAATAAATAAAATCTTTTTTAAAATTTAAAAATAAAAAAATCAGATATAATTTAGATGCTATAAAATTCATTTTTAAAGTGTGCAATTCAGTAGTTTTAGTATTTCATACTGTTGTGCAACTATCACCACCATCCCATCCTAGAATCGTTTTCATCTCCCCAAATTGAAACCTTGTTAGTGGTCACTCTGAAGTCCCCCCTCCCCCATCCTTTGGCAGTCATTAACCTATTTTCTACCTATGGATTTGCCTCTTCTGGACATTTCACTTAAATAGAATCATACAGTATTTATCCTCTTGTGAGTAGCCTCTTTCACTGAGCATAGTGTTCATCGATAGAGTCACATGTATCAGTACTTTGCTTCTTTTATATGGCTGAATAATTTTCCACTATATGGATGGATGGTCCAAACTTTTTTTAATAGTTTCTAAAAAGATTTTATTTATTTATTTATTTATTTATTTATTTATTTATTTATTTATTTATTTATTTATGAATGAGACAGGGAGCACAAGTGGGGCGCAGAGGAAGAGGGAGAAGCAGGCCCCACAGAGCAGGGAGCCTGATATGGAGCCCGATCCCAGAACCATAAGATCGCAACCTAAGCCAAAAACAGACACTTATAAATGAGCCACCCAGGTGCCCCAGTTGGTCCAAACATTTGTATATCCATTCATTAGTTGGCTTTTTTCTCCTTTTTGGCTATGATGAATAATGCTGCCATGAACATCTGTGTACAAGTGTCTGGGTGGATGGACATGTTTTCATTTCTCCTAGGTGAGTAACTGCAGGAGTGGAATTACCAGGTCATATGGAAATTCCATTTACCTTTTTGATAAATTGCCAAACTGTTCTCAACATCAGCTGTTCCATTTCACACACCACCAGCAATGTAAGAGTTCCACTTTCTCTACATCCTTGTCCACACCTACAATCCTTTTGATTAGAGCCATCTTAGTAGGTGTGGAATGGTACCACATTGAGGTCTTGGTTTGCATTTCCCTGAATGAATAATCTTTTTTTTTTTTTTAAGACTATTTATTTATTCATGAGAGACACACAGAGAGGCAGAGACACAGGCAGAGGGAGAAGCAGGCTCCCAGTGGGGAGCCCGATGTGAGACTCGATCCCAGGAGTCTCACATCGGGCAGATCCTCAACCACTGAGCCACCCAGGTGCCCTGATGAATAATCTTTTTACCTGCTTTTTGGCCATTTAATTCTTCTTTGGAGAAATGTATATGCAGATCTCTTGGTCATTTTGTCTTTTTTATTGTTGAGTCCTCATTTTTTGAGAGGACAAAAAAAGGGAGGCAGGAGTTTCAGCAGCAACAGGAGAGATCTAGATTAGATTGCGACCTCCTGGTTTCCTAGCCATAAGGCTAGTGGAGAAAGTGGTCGAGTGGATGGTTTGGTGAAGGGGAAAATGTCAGTGTTGAGGTGAATTCAAGGTATTGGCTTAGAAGCCTAAGTTGTATTCTGCTAAATGGTTCCTTAAAAATTCTGGCTCAGGGATCCCTGGGTGGTGCAGCGGCTTGGCACCTGCCTTTGGCCCAGGGCGTGATCCTGGAGACCCGGGATCGAATCCCACGTCGGGCTCCCGGTGCATGGAGCCTGCTTCTCCCTCTTCCTGTGTCTCTGCCTCTCTCTCTCTCTCTGTGTGACTATCATAAATAAATTAAAAAAAAAAAATTCTGGCTCAGGGAAACCTAATCATGGAGGTTTGGCTGTTTTTTTCCCCCCTTTTGAAGAACCATTGGCTTGAGCCTAGGGCACCAGGAAGCCTGTGTGTATGATTCTCTCCTTTACCAATGGAACTGAGTGGACACTCCTCTTGGCTCACAGAGCTGTTAATAGTTTTGTAGCTTCTTCAGAGTGTTTCATGTATCCTCTCCCAGATGAAATGTTCAGAATAGGAGGCATTTCTTTGAAGGGTGACTTTTCCTTTTCACTCAGAGTAGTGGGTGGAAATGACTCCTAGGAGAGAGGCTGCATTATAATGGCTTTCCCCTCTGCTCTCCTGCCAGGGCAGATGTTTCTGGACCAGATGAAGCCTGAGGAGCCTTCCAGCTATAAGATAATAGGCCAGGAAGCCTTCTGAGTGTAGATTTGCAGAAGACCTGCCCTGCCTCTCCACACAATGTCAGGTGAGAGGCTGTCCAGAAGGAGAGGAGGGTCTCGCCCTGAGGGCCCATCCAGTGGAGTGGAAGCAAGACAGACCTCTGAGGATAACAGTGCGAGAAAGGAGGAGGCCCTATAGGGCACCCAGGGTCACCACAGCTTTTCACGGCTCAGATCTCCAGCTTCCCTCAATCTCTTATGCTCTCCCCTCCCTCTAGGCTACAACTCCTCACACTTGGGTGGGGGAAGATGTAAGGAGATGAAATTTGGTTATGTTTTGTAACATGCTGCTTTTTTTCTTTTGCTCATTTTTAGGTCTTTTCCCCACACCCACCCATCCCACTTCAAAGGGTGCAGTCCTCCCTTTTCTGCTGGTGCCCTGGGGGAGCGTGGGGGATGTCCCAACTTGAATTTTCCCCCTCAATGCTCGGCATTCTCTTCATCTCCTATTCCTGATCCTCCTTGATTTTAGGAAACCACATACCTTCTGCCAGTGGCCCCTTCTCAGCCCTGACCCCGAGCATGTGGCCCCAGGAGATCTTGGCCAAGTACACACAGGTATAGCTGGGTGCCCAGGCTGTGGCGCCAAAGGGAACCTACTGCTTTAGACTTCCCGGGGGTGGGTAGCCACCCTACTGTGTTCACTTCAGCTCAGAAGCCATCATCAGAGATGGCATCTTAGCTCCACGTCCTCTGGGAATCAGTCATTAGGTTGGAGAAAAAGTATTATGGCACCATGTGCTCAATACTGTCAGGATATAGAAATGCATAAAATTTATTTATACCTTGATCTTACTGTCTTTGACCTCTGAAGAGAACGAGGAAAATGCTGGGTCAGATGGAGAAGGTGGTGGCTCCTATAGCTGAGTGATGACCACAGAGGCTTCAAGGCAGGGGCGGCCTTTGATCTGAGTCTTGACGGCCGGTGGAATTTCAGCAGGCAGTTGTGTGGGTGGCATCTTCCAGAATCTGTGGTCCCAAACTGGTGGCCACACAATTGGCTCTTCCTAATCCTGGTTCTAGAAGGAAGAGTCCGTAGAACAACCAGAGTTCTGCTACGATGAGTTTGGTTTCCGCGTGGACAAGGAAGGTAAGAATGGGCCCTTGGTGCATAATCTTGCTGGTGTCCATGGGGAGGACTCCAGCTCTGGTGACAGTCTATCATGCCACCATGAACTGGGCTCTGGGGTTTCACCTCCTCCTGTACTGACAACAGTATCACCCTCAGAGGCAGCTCTGAGTATATGGAAACTTCTGATATTTTTAAGTTTAGGTTAATTTTATTGATCTTCATATGATAATAAAAGCAGTGATTTTACTGTAGTGAAGTTGAAAAACACAGAAAAGTATAAAGATTAAAACAAATTAACACATGATCCCACAACCTAAAGATAACTGTTGACACTTCAGTTTCTTTCTTTCCTGGCCATGTGTGTCTGTACTTTTCATAACTGACGTTATGATATCTACACATTTTTTTTGATATCTACACATTTTTATATTGCTCTTATGTCTCTTAACATTATTTACCACAAGCGTTTCTTCTGTCAGCTAAGATCTCTTTAAAAGCATGTTTTTCATAATATTCCATTATAATGGATTTATCCACAATATTTTATAACCACTCTTCTGTAAGTGGGCTTCCAGGCCATTTCCATTGTTTTCTTCTGTAAATATACCTTCTGGTTTCCAAATGGGCTGTCGGGAAAGCTGTCTGCCAGAACCCAGGACAGCCTGTCACCAGGATATAACTAGGACTAGAAGATTTTAATGGGCTGAAACCAGTCTTCGGGTCACTCATATTCCAATTCTGATGTAAGTTTTCCTTGCTCTCTGGTTTGCAGGCAGATACTTGGAAGTTAGAAGCTGGGCCTGTGAGGAACACAGGGAATTCTCTAGCATAATGGAAATATTCTCTATTTTGATGGGGATGACATTTAGACATTTACTTACAGATACTCACCAAAGTGTACACTTAAATTTGTGCATTTGACTGCATGTAATTCACTAAAGGTGAAGTTTTGCAAAGCTGAGGCTGAGAGTGTGGTTCTCAGATGAGTAAGGATGAGGAGTTGTGTGAGGCTACGTGCCCTGATGTGCCCTGGTGGTGTTCATGCCAGCATTTTAGTGGCTGTCTGCAGGTTGTATGAGCTCCACCACCACATCCCCAGTGCTTTGAACAAAGCTGAAGGTGGCCCTGGCCCTTGTGGAATTCCCAGGCAATGAACGAATAACATGCCTGTTATTATTCATGGGGGCAAGAAGAGCTATGAAAAAATTTGGAGCTGTGGAGAAGAGGGGAGGTGGGTTGTGTGCAAGGTGATGAAGGAAGGCCTCTCGAAGGGGAGACATTTGGATAGAGACTAGGAATAGTAAGTTCAGAGGCCCTGAGGTGGGAGTGGATTAGGTGAAGAATAGCTGGAGCCAAGAGACCAAGAGCGGTAGGTGATGAGGATGGAGGAGCCAGGCTGAGAGGATGTAGTCACAGAGCCTTGCAAGGCCTCTGGTCTGAGTGAGCCAAATGACATGGTCTGATTTGTGTGAGAAGGGGCACTCTGACTACTGGGTGAATGCCTTTAGGGAGGCAGGAGTAGAAACCAGTGAGTGAGAGGGCTGTACGGACCCAGATGGAAGTTGATGGCTTGGTCAAAGGCCATAGTTGGACGTGGTAAGAGCAGTGAGAGTCCACCAAGACCATTTGCCTTGGGGTTGAATGAGGGAGTAAGTGGAGAGGAGCCAGAGGGGCTTCTGAGGTCCAAGCCTGAGCATCTGGAGAGTGGAGGTGGGTCTGTGGATCTGGGAGGGACCAGGCAGGTTTGGGAGAGAAATGAAAGCGCTTGCATTTGCTCATTGGTGCGTCTATGGGACATGCGGATGGAGCCTTGGGAAGCTCTTGGAAACGTGGGTCTGGATTTCAGTGGTGAGATCTGGGTGCTGGACGTAAAGGCCATGGCCTGGCCCTGCTCACCGCTGCACCTCCTGGCTCTCTCCTGGCAGACAGTGCCAACCCCACTTCTAGCAGGCTTCCGGGTGTGTCTCTGTTGGAGGACCCTCCACAGAGGCTGCGGTGGCAGGCCCACCTGGAGTTCACCCATAATCACGATGTGGGGGACCTCACCTGGGACAAGATTGCTGTCTCTCTGCCCCGCTCTGAGAAGCTCCGCTCCCTAGTGCTAGCTGGCATCCCACACAGCATGAGGCCACAGGTGAAGCTGCGAGGGACCTGCAGAGGGCCCATGGGGTGGGGGGTTCAGGGGTCCCACCGAAGCCTCATGCTGCCCCCCCCCCCCCCCCCCCCCCCCCGCAGCTATGGATGCGGCTCTCCGGGGCTCTGCAGAAGAAGAAGAATTCTGAGCTGTCCTACAGAGAGATGGTGAAGAACAGCTCCAATGATGAGACCATTGCTGCCAAACAGGTGAGACTGGGCCGGCGCCAGGGGCCCTTCGGAAGCACTTTCTGGTCAGAAACTGTGTGTGGCCTGCAAGGGAGCAGTGAGTTGCCTGAGGTCACAGGAACCTGCTCTTGTCAGTCTCTCCTTGGCAGGGGTGGCCCCGGGGAGCAGGCAGCCATGTGGCAGCCCTTCCACTCAGACATGTGTCTGGAACAAGCCTGCACTTCTGGGTCTTCTGTAGGCAGCAGGGACAGTTGTCGAAAGACCACCGAACCTGGGTGTGCAATAGGATCACCTGGAGATTTTACTTTTTTTTTTTTTTTAATTTTTATTTATTTATGATAGTCACACACAGAGAAAGAGAGAGGCAGAGACATAGGCAGAGGGAGAAGCAGGCTACATGCACCGGGAGCCCGACATGGGATTCGATCCTGGGTCTCCAGGATCGCGCCCTGGGCCAAAGGCAGGCGCTAAACTGCTGCGCCACCCAGGGATCCCCTGGAGATTTTAAATACAGATTTCCAGGCCTCATTCTGGAGAGTCTGAATTCTGGAGTTCTGCCTTGAGGCCTAGAGATCTGTAATTTTATTTTCTAAGTTCCCCTGGTGAATGTGGTAGAACCAACTCCACACTAGCCAAGCTATAATCCTGAAGGCAGGCGGGTGCACTCTGACCGGAGCATTAAGAATCCTCAGTCCTGAATGGAAAGCCTGCCTGGGCTTTGTCCCACACAGGGGCCTCCCAGCCTCCCTCGCAGGGCTGCCTTGGGTGTGACCATGTGGAGCGCAGTGTGGGCCTCCAGGCCTGCAGCTGCATCTCACGGGGACTCGTTGTGGGTGGGCTGCCGGCAGATTGAGAAGGACCTGCTCCGCACCATGCCCAGCAACGCCTGCTTCGCCAATGTGAGCAGCATTGGAGTGCCCCGCCTGCGCAGGGTCCTCCGAGCACTGGCCTGGCTCTACCCGGAGATCGGCTACTGCCAGGGCACAGGCATGGTGAGCACAGCCCAGGAGGGACAGGGGGTGTCTCCAAGGGCATTCTCCAGGCCTCCACTGGAGAACAGGACCATCCAGGGCCGTGGGATGGGTGGCAGGGCTAGGAGTAGGAATCCCCATGGGGGGCTGGGGCTGCCGAATATGTGGGTTCCAGCCTGAGGGGAGCATGCGGTCTATGATGTAACCCCCAGAGGGGGTACCTCTTCTAATTCACATGGAGACCTGGGTAGAGGCCCTTTGTTCCCTTGCCCTGGCCAGGTGGCTGCCTGTCTCCTGCTGTTCCTGGAGGAGGAGGATGCTTTCTGGATGATGTGCGCCATCATTGAGGACCTGCTCCCTGCCTCCTACTTCAGCACCACTCTGCTAGGCGTCCAGACAGACCAACGGGTCCTGCGCCACCTCATCGTCCAGTACCTGCCTCGCTTGGACAAGTTGCTCCAGGAACACGACATTGGTAAGGGGGTCGGCACCCACCATCTTCTTGGGGGTCTGGGGGGCCTGCAACTCTAGCTCAGATGCGCAGGTCTGAGGCCTTCAGACACAGCTGGTGGGGGACGGGGCAGCTGGCTGTGTGGGAGAAAGAACATCTGACAAGAGCCAGGCCCCGAACACAGTAGCACGCATGGTCTTTATTGTACTCTTGTTCTTTGATGTGCCTGACAGCCTGTCTCCTCCCTTCTCTTGGAGCA
Source organism: Canis lupus baileyi (assembly GCF_048164855.1). NCBI lineage: Eukaryota > Metazoa > Chordata > Mammalia > Carnivora > Canidae > Canis > Canis lupus. Next base: position 27,396,085 of record NC_132848.1, on the reverse strand, counting down.
GGCAAGACCACTTGCTGCTCTTTGGGGGCAGCCCTCCCCCTTCTTCCCAGCACGTGTCTCTGGGGAACGCTCCCCCTTCCAGGCTGTCCTATGCTGGCTGCCCCTGGTTCCGGCCACAGAGGCTCTGGTCTGTGTCCACAGAGTTGTCCCTGATCACGCTGCACTGGTTCCTCACGGCCTTTGCCAGTGTGGTGCACGTCAGGCTGCTGCTGCGCCTCTGGGACCTGTTTTTCTACGAGGGCTCCCTGGTGCTGTTCCAGACCACGCTGGGCATGCTGCGGCTCAAGGTGCGGCCGGAGCCCTGGCCCACCTGGGGCCCCTCCTCTGGGGGCTGCAGTGGGGGTTCAGCTCTTAACATTGTGTGATGTGACTGCTGGCCCCTCCTGAGAGGCCCACAGTGCAGTGGGTCCCCTGGGGCCCGGGACTCCTGGTACTGAGCTTGATCATCCAGGGAGTTTACCTGTTCCCGAGGACCGTGATTGGGGTCAGCCTGCAGGCCTGGCGTTCGGCAGTGACGTGCCCTCCCCTCTACTCCTTTCCTGCTTGGCCCAGGAGGAGGAGCTGATCCAGTCTGAGAACTCGGCCTCTATCTTCAACACGCTGTCAGACATCCCTTCACAGATTGAGGACGCGGAGCTGCTGCTGGGGGAGGCCATGCGGCTGGCTGGCTCCCTCACGGACGTGGCTGTGGAGACGCAGCGCCGCAAGCACCTGGCCTACCTCATTGCGGACCAGGGCCAGCTCCTGGGGACCAGCGCCACCACCAACCTCTCTCAGGTGGGCCCATAAGGGAGGAGTCCCCGCCTCACCCACACTGGGGGGTTCCCGTGGAAGCCTGAAGTGAGAGAGGCCACAGGAACCCACCCGCCCATCCTTGCTCTGCTGCCCCCTCCCTAGCCCAGCACCTGGGGCCCGGCCCAGTCAGACCACAGCTGTGGAATGACCTGCTGCCTTGGCCTTGTGTGCATCCCTGCTGTGACCTGCCCCGTGTGGGTGTAGGACAGACCTGGCTTTGAACCGATTGCATTTCTGATGCTCAGAGCCGCCGCAGAGGCCATTCCAGCTGAGGTGGTGTGAGATGCTGGCAGGAGCTCTGTCAGCTTCCTCCAGTGCTGGGGCGCCCGCCACCCCGCCTGGCTGCCACCAACCCGCTCTCTGCCTGCAGGTTGTGCGTCGCAGGACCCAGCGGAGGAAGTCTGGCATCACCTCCCTGCTCTTTGGTGAGAATTGCCATGGCAGCTGGTGCTGGGCTGGGTTTCCTTCCCTGCCAGTGAGTCCCAGCTCACAACCCCCACCCCCCCTCCCCCCCCCGGCCCAGAACAGGCAGGCAGGGTGCCGATAGAGACCAGGGGGCATCCGTCCTCAGGTCCCGTGCAGACCCTGAGCTTCCCTGGGGTTGGAGGGGAAGGCTGCCCTGGGGCTGTGGCTGCCATAGTTCTCTGGGGCTCCCAGGGGAGGACGACCTGGAAGCGCTCAAGGCCAAGAACATCAAGCAGACGGAACTGGTAGCTGACCTCCGGGAAGCCATCTTGCGCGTGGCACGCCATTTCCAGTGCACAGACCCCAAAAACTGTAGTGTGGTGAGTTGTGGGTTCAACTTGGGGACTCTGGCTCCCCAGCCTCATTCTGAGGCACCGAGGCCCTGGTGAGAGGCACCTCCCGGTCAGCAGGCCCTTCTGCCCCTCGGGCAGGAGCTGAGCCCGGACTACAGCATGGAGAGCCACCAGCGGGATCACGAGAACTATGTGGCGTGCTCACGCAGCCACCGGCGCCGGGCCAAGGCCCTGCTGGACTTCGAGCGACATGACGATGACGAGCTGGGCTTCCGCAAGAACGACATCATCACAGTAAGTGGGGCGTGGGGAGCCTCGCGGCGAGAGCAGACACCCACCCCCGGGCTGCCAGGGCCCCATTCCTGTCCTACCCGCCCAACCAAGGGTGCAGCCGCACGGCTGCAGGCACGGGGCCTGGGCAACCAAAGCTTTGCTTCCTCCTGCTCTCCGCCGGCCAACCGTGCAGATCATCTCTCAGAAGGACGAGCACTGCTGGGTCGGGGAGCTGAACGGCCTGAGAGGTGAGGCCTCCATCTGAGAAGGGGTGGGCTGGGCAGTGAACCCGGGAGCCCTGGCCACCCTCCCCCGGCCCTCACAGGGTGGGAGGTGTGGGGACACCCCATCTGCTCCTCACAGGGCCCTGCTTCTCCTCCAGGCTGGTTTCCAGCCAAGTTTGTAGAAGTTCTGGATGAACGGAGCAAAGAGGTAAGAGGTGCACAGGGCACAGCTGCCCCTGGAGCTGCCACTGCCTGACCTTGGCTCATGCTGGGTCACCCCCTTGTGGGGGTGGCTGGCGCCTCTCAGACCCTCTCCCCCACCGTCAGTACTCCATCGCGGGGGACGACGCCGTGACAGAGGGGGTCACAGACCTCGTTCGAGGGACCCTCTGTCCAGCTCTCAAGGCCCTATTTGAGCATGGGCTGAAGAAGCCGTCGCTGCTTGGGGGTGCCTGCCACCCATGGCTGTTTATCGAGGAGGTAAGTCAATGGCTGGACCCACATCCCCCACTGTCCTTTTCCTTGAGCCCCTGGCCCTGTAGAGCTGGCACAGGGGCTCATGGGGAGGCAGCATGCACTCCGTTGGACCCTGTTGTCCCTTACACTCCCCTTGACCCCCCAGGCAGCAGGCCGGGAGGTGGAGAGAGACTTTGACTCAGTGTACTCGCGCCTGGTGCTCTGTAAGACGTACAGGTAACAGGCCCCAACCCCCTGCCCCGTGTCATCCTGGCAGCCCCGTGGGGGCCACAGCCTGAGCCCCCTGTACTGGGCAGCATGGCAGCTCTGGTCCCTCCTTTAGGCTGGATGAAGATGGCAAAGTCCTGACCCCAGAGGAGCTGCTCTACCGGGTAAGTGGGGTGGTGGGTGGAGCAGGCCTCCCGGGTCGGCAGCTGGAGCCACCTGACAGCCGGGCCCTCCCAGGCTGTGCAGTCTGTGAACGTGACCCATGACGCTGCACACGCACAGATGGACGTCAAGCTCCGGTCCCTCATCTGTGTGGGGCTCAAGTGAGTATCCCTGCCTGCTGTGGGCCAGCGGCCGTCCAGTCGGATGAGTGCTAGCCTGCGCTGTGGCCCTGTGGGTGCCTGTGAGCGGGCCTTCGGGGCCCAGGACCCGGACAGATAAGGCAGCCAGGCCGGCTTCCAGGAGCCTTCCTCCAGCGTTCTGCGGGCTGGCCAGGTGCTCGCGGGTTTCGGGAGGCACAGACTGTAGCAGCAGGCCCGGTGGGGGGCTCACCGGAACTGGCCACCCTGGCCAGCTAGGGAGGGGGCGCCTGCCTGAAGGGAGCTTGGGCGTCTGTGCAGCCGACCCGGGCCAGCCTGAGTGTGGTTTCTGCATTCGCCACCTGGAGAGGGGACAGCCTCCAGGCTCAGAGCAGGGCTGCGGGCGCCGCTCCTGGGCCAAGCAGCAGAGCTCAGGCCACTGTGCAGAGATGGCTGAGAGCAAAGGGGCAGTCACCTGAGGCGATCCCCAAGTGGAGGGAAGGGGCTGGGGTGCCCACCTTTCCCCGCCTGTCCCCAGCGAGCAGGTTTTGCACCTGTGGCTGGAGGTGCTGTGCTCCAGCCTGCCTACCGTGGAGAAGTGGTACCATCCCTGGTCCTTCCTGCGCAGCCCTGGCTGGGTCCAGATCAAGTGTGAGCTCCGGTGAGAACCCCGCCTAGTGGCCTGGGGTGGGGCCGGTGGGGGGGGCAGAGCGGACCTGAGAGCCACTGACTGCTTCCCCATCCCCTCCTCCCTCTAGCGTCCTCTGCTGCTTCGCCTTCAGCCTGTCCCAGGACTGGGAACTTCCTGTGAAGAGAGAGGTGGGTGGGTGGGGTTGGTTCTCGGCCCTGCACCCACGTTCCCCGTGAGGGCTGCCTGGGGTGGGGAGGCCAGGCGTCTGTGCTGGCAGGTGGCCCCAGACACTTCCTGGGTGGCTGAGGCGGGGCCTGTGGGGAGCCTGAGTGCTGTATCATGTGATACACGAGCCGCACCCCAGGCCATGCTGCCTGCGACAGAGGCTGTCCCTGTGCGCAGGAGGAGAAGAAGCCACTGAAGGAGGGTGTTCAGGACATGCTCGTGAAGCACCACCTCTTCAGCTGGGACATTGATGGGTGATGCTCTGCTCCGGTGGCCCCGCAAGCCGGGGCCTCCCCCACCTGTTGGCTACCAAGCAGCCCCTTCCTCAAGCAAGACGACAGCTCAGTCCTGGCCAGTCTTGGGTCTGCTTTGGGATGGGGTCTGTGGGAGGTGGCCCGGGCCCACTCCACACTGTGGGGTTAGTGGGGAGAGGTGCTGGAGCTCTGGCCTGCACCACGGCACGGTGAACGGGGACGCCACCTGGAATGCCCAGGATGGTCACCAGAGGACAGTGGGTGGCAGGAGCGGGAGGTGGGGCTGAGCCGGTTTCTCCCAGTGCCTAGGGGAGCGCTCTGCCTGGGTCTTCACGGACGCCCCAGGCCCCAATTTGTACCAACCAAAAATCTCTTTTGAGGTGGAGAGCCACCTCTGTACTGTCCGTTTTTGCTCAGGAAGGGGGCTCTTTGGTTTGTCAATAAATCGTGTCCTTGGGAACCTCCAGTCTTCTGTCCAGCCAGGGCGTAGAGCTGTATGTCCAAGGTTCTGTGCTTCCTGGAGTGGTCTAGAAAGCCTAGGACCCAGCCATACCACCCGCCTCTTCCACAGATTGAAGAAAAAGGAACCAAAGTCAGTGTTTTTGTTTTTATTTTAAAAAGACCACACAGCTTCCCGACCTCTGTCCCAGCACTGGTTTAGTGACTCCATCCCTAGTCCCTGTTAAGATAGTGACAGGCCAGAGGGAGGCTGAGCCCCTGGGCAAGAGGCGGCCGTAGCTTAGGGGCTGACACCCCTCCTGTCCCAGGGCCACGGTGGCCGCAGTGAGGCAGCGGGACGGAATGTGGGTGGGGTGGGTGGCCAGGAAGCACCTCTGCCCTCGTGGCACTAGTATGGAGCAGGACGCAGGTGGGGGCACAGGCGGTGGCAGGGTGTCTACATGTCAAACACGCGTGACGGGGCTGAGGTAAGCTGCTCCAACCCCAGGAGCGGTGGTCTCCAGGCCCTTCTGTATTGTGCACAGGACAGGAGGGAGCTCCCATCTGTCTCCCAGCCCCCAAAATAGATGTATACATATGCATGGCGATATAGAATATAGAGCTATATACACCTGTACAGAAACCGTTTGCCACCAGCCACTAAATGGTCACACTACACGAAGACGCTAAAATGGCAAGGGGCTCCCCTCCCAGGAAGCCTGGGACCCTGGGGTTGGCATCACGGGGAGTGGGGAGGTAGAGGCCCAGCTAGTTTCTTCCCTCACAGGGAAGAGCAGGAAGGAGATTCACCCCAGGCCTCGCCTGCCTGAGCAAACTGCAGCCAGACTGCACCTCTGACCTCACAAAAGGAGGTCAATAGAACGGCCCTGGCCTGTCCAGGCCCCGTCCTCTCCGCGGGGAGCCTGAGCCAGGGCGGCAGGCCTGCTCCAGCCTCCGGGGGGGGAGAGCAGGGCCCGTGATTGTCAGGACTCGTGACCTCCCAGGAGTTCCCGAGCTCCCCAGCCCGAGAGCTACAAGCAGGAATCCCAGTGGAGCTGCAAGTCATGCCCGTCGAGGAAGTCCGTGGAGAAGAGGCTGGGTGCGGTGGTGCTGAGCGGGGCCAGGCTGAGCACAGGGCCGCCAGACGACAGCTCCAGCCAGTCCATGCTGTCCAGGTGGCCGTCAGCCAGGTCCAGGCCCACACCGCTGGGCTCAGGGGCAAAGTGCAATTCCGAGGTGTCCATGGGTGAGGGGGGGTGGTCCAGGATGGCAGAGCTGCTCAGCATCTGGCTGTGGAGGTCGTCGATGAGGGACAGGGGCTCTGGCCCCTCGTGCCCTCCGGTCAGCAGGGGCAGCCCCGTACTGCTCTCCAGGAAGTCCTCCAGGCGCCCAGGGAGGGCGGGTGAGCCCGAGGGAGGCGGCGCAGCCTGGGGGAGCTCGGCAGAGGGTGGGGACGGCGTGGCCAGCGGTGACCCGCAGCTTGCCGTCGAGGAGGGCTTCTCTTTCCCTGGTACGGAGGGTGGTGGCTCCTTGAAATCCGCTGAGATTTCTGGCAAACAAGAAAGTGAGTGGATGTCAGCAACCAGACCTGAATAGGACCTGAGGCCGGCCCCTCTTTACACCACATACAAAAAAGTTAACTCCAAATAGGTCAGAGATCTGCACTGGATTCGGTAATTTCTTGGTTGTGACACCAGAAACACGGGCAACAGCCAAAAAAATACATTAACTGATATAAAAAAAGTGTTGTGCACGAAAGGACGCCATCAAGTGCAGAGACAACCCACAGGGTGGGAGGGAAGAGCACGCACCGTGACTCTACTGGCTCCCATCCAGACTAGAGCCATAACTCAGCCACAAAACCCAGCGGGGAAAAGGAGCAAAGGACTCCAGCATTTCTCCAAGAAAAGATCTGCGAATGACCCATACGGACAGGAGAGGATGCTCCGCTCCCCTCAGTCCTCGTTAGGGAAATGCAAGTCAAACCCACAAGGAGACTCCTTCACACCCAGTAAGGAGGCTAGTGGTTTCGGTTTTTTAAAACTGGAAATACGTGTTGGCGAGGACGTAGAGAGACACCAGCCCGTGGGCACGGCTGGTGTGAACACACACAGTGCAGCTGCTTGGAAGATGTGCAGGGGCTCCCAGCAGATGCTAGCGCGCCAGTGTTCATGGCACCGTTTGGTACAACAGCCTGGGTGGAAACCGCTCGAGTGTCCCTCGTGGGTGAGCGGTCAGCACGAGGTGCTCCGGCTCTGCAGTGGGAGCTCACACGGCCGTGACAAGGAAGGAGACTGCCACTTGCTACATGGATGAACCCTGAGGGTGCTGTGCTAGGGAAGCGGGCGGAGACAGACCGGGACTGTCGGATTCCACGGACAAGAGTCCCGGGGAGCCGGAGAATTCTGAGCACAGATAAAACAGGTTATCTGGGGCTGGGGGTGGGGGTGGGGGTGGGGAGCGCCTCCTGAACAGGACACAAGGGTCAGTACAGACGGAGACGTTCTAAGAACAGATGGTGGTGATGGCTGCACAACAATGACTGTATTTAATAATACCGAATTCTACATTTAAAAATTAGAATGGCAAATTTTATGTGTATTTAACCACAATAAAAAAATATGCAGAATCCAACCAGCTTACTCCCTGGCCCTCTTGGGCCTGTCTTCCCTCCCTCTCGCAGCCCATCCCAGCCAGACACGCGATCTCACCAGATCTCACCAAGCTCGGTCTCCCCAGCTGCCACCACTGGGGACGCTGCAGGCCCGCCCACCCCATTCAAATGCCTCCTGGGGCCAGTTCGGGCAGGCCACACCCCCAGCTCCCTTTCTCTACCGTCTTCACTGCTAAGGGCTCAAGGCCTGGCCTGCTCCCTCTCTGCTTCTGGCACAATCTCTTTCCAGGTAGCCTGAGCTTTCCCAGTTTGGGTTCCTGCCTGGACACCAGGAACTGCCCAGGCCCAGGCCCCTCTCCAGGCTCTGGCCAGCCTCTCCCACTGCCTGCCAGCACCACCCAGCCCAGCAGCGTCACAGTGCACCTGTGCTTGTTAGAAATGTGCCTCAGGCCCCATTGCACACTCTGGAGTCCACGGAGCCTCCCTAAGGTTAGAACCTGTGGCCTTGAGACATTAGCTCTTAAGCTCCTATTTTTTTTTTTTAAGATTTATTTATTCATTTCTGAGACAGACATACACACACACACACACACACACACACACACACACAGAAGCAGGCTCCACGGAGGAGCCCAACGTGGGACTCGATCCTGGGACTCCAGGATCACACCCTGGGCTGAAGGCAGCGCTAAACCACTGAGCCACCGGGGCTGCCCACTCCTCCTCTTTTTTGAGGCAAAACTCATCACTTAATTTCTTAAAATCTTAAAAAAAAAAAAAAAAAAAAGATCCCTACACACTAACTGGGATTCAAACTCACAACCCCAGGATTGAAAGTCGTATGTTCCATAGACTGAGCCACACAGGTGTCTATAAAATTCACCGTTTTAAAGTGTACAGATTCATCGCTGAGCTCTGGCTTACCCGGTACCATGTTGCCAGCCCTCCCCCTACCGCCATCATCACAGCACTCGGAGATCTTCCGCACACTCTGCCTCCCTGGCTGCCGCCGCCAGTGAGCTGCCCCAGCCCCTACGCTGCGCCCTCCTCCCCTCCCTGCACCTTCCCTGCACTCGGGATCTCCTCTATCAGTGTGCAAGTGGCTGGCTCTTTGCTCCCTCGGCAGACTTGTGGGCTCCTGCACCCCAGTCCGGGTCACCACCGGCCACCACACTGCTAACTCCGTGACCGCCCAATGACAGCCCTGAACTCCAGGACCTCATGGTCTCTGCCCACTCTGAGCGTCATCTGCTCGTGCCCCTGGACACACTTCCACTTCATCCTCTCTGCTCACCCGATCTCATGGCTCCGAATGCCATCTAGATGCCAACAACTCCCCTGCTTGGCTGTCTCGGGACAAGCAGCTGCACTGAGGCATCCCCAGCGCGGCTCAGGGCTCCCCCTGGCAGTGTTGGGCACCTCAGGCTGAACCTTTAGTAACACCAGGGCTGCTGCCCTCCTGTCGTCTCGCCAGACATGCCTAGTCCATGGCTCTCTAAAGCACACCCCGGCTCAGCTTCTCCCCCTGCTTCGGGCTGGCCCAGGCCCCCTGGGTCTCCACAGCTGCCTCCCGGCTCCTGCCCTTCCAGCTGGAACCACCCTCCGCTCAACTTCATCCAGAGTCTCAGCCCTTCCACCTGCACCCACGAGGCCTCGTGATCTGCCCTGACCTGTAACTTCTCTGACTCCTGAGCCCACACCCCAACTCCAGCACATCTGGCCCCACAGGTGCCCCCCAGGGAGCTCAACGAGGTCAACCCAAATGCCCCCCTTGCCAGCTTTCTGTAGTACTTACTCCTCACACATGGTATAGCTTACTTGTCTACTATTCATCTCCTCACACTAGACTGTGCAAAGGCAAACATCTGTTTTGCTCATCGCTATACTCCAAGCTGGGAGGACAGTGCCCACCACGCAGTGGGTGCTGGGTGAAGCAACCACTGCTGGAGGGCTGCACCCCTGCCCCCTCTGGAGATGGTGTGTGTCTCAAGTGTTGCTACATCGCAACTACAAGGCCTGTCGGCCCCCTTCGGTGTTCTGTAACGAGACTGAAACCGATGAACAAAGCACCCCAGGGTTGAACGCAGCCTGTGGAGCAAGGAAGAGCTTGGCTGGAGAGGCAGCTCAGGAATCTTGGCTTTACCTCCACTCTGAATAAGAATGTCAAACAGGTCATCCATCTGCTGGCTGGAGGAACCATTCTCCTGAGGGACAAATACAGAAGGGGAAGAAGAAAAAAAAAAAAAGGATGAAAATCTAGAACAGGAGGCCTGCAGCCTTGCTTCCACCCTTGAACGGACAGTCAGACCTGCAGAACCCATGGGCCTGGGCACGAGCTCCCAGAGTTCGCTCCTGTCAGGCCAGGCTCTGGCCAGTCTGCCCATAATGCCCCCTCCCCTCCATCCCTGGCCCTGCAAGTCTTCTTCTGCCCCTATCTGCCGGCCAGCTTGGTGGCGGGGGGACACGGTGACAACTGCAGGAACCCGGCCCAGCAGCTGAGGCAGACGCCCACCCTGGCCAGGCCCCAGTCTACCTTCTTCACCTGCTGTCTGGGCTGCTGGCTCACGGCTTCCTCATAGCCAGGCGGCTCCTTCTTCAACAGAGGAGTAGGGGTCCCAAAGAGGGGCTGTGATGGGTGCTCTAGGTCCATCTGGGCTGGTGGGCCAGGGGCTGGAGAACCAGGCTGGGACAAGGGCTGGACAGGAGAACAGGGAGAGAGCTGGTGGTTGGGAGGAGCGAAGCAGCCCCGGGGCCCTGCACAGTCTAAGGAAGCAGGCAGGAGGCGCCCAGGCCAGGACAACCTGCTGCCACACTGGGTTTTCAGAAGCTTGCATGGAAGCCACTGGGGAAGAAGGAACAGGGGACAGGGGAGGCCCTGCCTAACCTGTGACCCTGCAGAGGGTGGGGAGGCATGAGGCTACTGGCTGCCTGGGTTCGGTACAAGCCACGTGGGACAGGGAGGGGCCCTGGTCTCCCATCCTGAGACACCTGGTTCCTGTCACTGTCCCCTCCTCCACTCCCAAGCTCTGCAGGGCCCAGAGGCCACACAAAGCCTAAAGCAGCCTCACCCGTGGACCAGGCTGGGTGGAGGGTCTAAGCTGTGAGTGTGGCAGCAACAGGGAGCCAGCTGCCAAGGACGGCTTGGCGGGGGGGCAGCAGGCCTCTCTGAGGGGTGGAAGGGGCTCAGCCTGGCGGCCCCTGGCCTCTCCCACCCCCAGGGAGCAGAGGCAGGCATGGGCCCTGGCCTGGACTGGGGGGCTGCTCAGGGCCCTCTGCCCAGCTACAGGGACGGGCAGTCCCTGATGGCTCTACCCTCATGGCTGTGGAGTCCTGGGCAGCTCCCTAATCTTTCCAAGTCTTGTACCTTGCCTTGGTGACAAGGGGATAACAATCCTTCACTTCAGAGGACTGAGTGGAGGTTTAAAGGAAGCGAGCACAACCTGCCTAGCCACGGGGGTGCCTGGTAAATGGGCTGTCACCCCCACCCCCCGACACCCAGGTACCTGCTGGGGGCTCCCGCCGGCCAGGCCGGAGCTGTCTGCATTCTTATTGGTCACGGTGAGGACAAGGTGGGTCCCTGTGGAGTCAGTGATGAGGGTGGGAGGTGTGACTCCCTTGATGAGGCCAGGACCCTGTGGGCCCAGAAGCAGCTGGGGAGTGGGGGCTGGCTCAGGCTCTGGCAGCACAGCCTCCTGCTTCACCACCACGGCCGGGGGCACCAGGGGACAAGTGTCCGCGTGGTGGGCAGTAGGGGCCCCCAGGCTGGGGCTGAAGGGGTGCCCAGGACCCGGGGGCTGCCGGCTTAGCTGGCAGCTGGAGAAGCTGTTCTCCTGCTTTACTGGGGTGCCAAGGGGGGCGGGGGCCGGGGCGGGGGCCGGCTGCTGGGCCCGCTTCTCTTGCTCCAGCTGCAACCTCAGCCACTCCACAAGCTGCTGTTTCTGGCGCAGCATGCGGGTCAGCTCTTCGATTTGCTTGTCCTTCTCCTGCAGCATCTGGTCCTTGTCGCGCCCCTCTAGCTCGGCCCGCACCTCAGGGCTCAGGCAGCAGGACCCGGCCCGGGGGCCCTCCTCCTTTACAAGGATCTGTAGTGGCGAGGCCTGCAGGGTGAGCTGGGTCAGTGGCGAAGTCACCATCTCACCAAAGGTGTCCCCGGGCGTGGAGTTCTCATCGCCCGTGCTGAGCAGTGAACGCTCTGAGGGGGTGGGAGACACGGGGGGAGTGGAGCCCGTGCTGCCGAATTTCACCACCCCGTTACTGGTCACTGTGGCTACCACCACCTCGGCGGGGGCCAGGCCTGCTGCCACCAGGGCAGGCCCGGTGCTTAGCCGGGCAGCCGGGAAGGCGACCACCACCTCACCAGCCTTGGGCAGGATGGAGGGGGCAGCAGGGCCCTTGGGGGCTCCTGGGGCAGGGCTGACTTGTTCTTGATATGCACGCAGACGCTCGATCAGGTCTGTCTTGGTGCCTGAGACGGGCAGTGACCGCAGCTTTAGCTCCTGCTTCAGCTCAGCCACCTGCAAGGGGGCCGAGAGTCAGGGGCAGGGCGGCAAGGAGGGCAGGTGGGGAGGTAGGGAGGAGGAGCTCTGCACGTTAGGCTTCATCCATCTGGGTCCCACTGGTGCTTCAGATCCATGAGCCCCTGACCCCCCCACAGCCCTGGAGGGTGAGATGTGTGTGCCTGAGCCCGGCCTCTTCCCTGTTCCCATCCTCACCACACAAGTGACCTGGTTAAAATGCTCCTTACCCCGTCTGGGCATGACATGCCCTCAGCTGTCCCCATCCCCAGCATGGTACCTAGTGTTCAGTTACTTAAATACTTAATTGAATCAACTGGATTTCACAGATGAGAAAACTGAGCTCACAAAAGTAAAATAACTTCAAGATCACCGCTAGTGAGCAGCAGAGTTAGACGTTAAATCTAGGTCTGATGGACTCTGAAGCCTGTGCTCAGCTACCCACACAAGGGCTGCATCTTGCTGGGGTCTGATCATGACTCAGGAAGGGCCAGTCTGCTTCTGAGAACAAACTCTCCAGGGAGAGGGAGAATTTGGTCTGTTCCATCCTCTGATTGAAGCAGAAGAAACAGGCCATGCCCCAGACATGATGCACCCTCCAAGGCCTCAGGACACGAGCAGGGTCTGTGTCCCAAGCACGGGCCACTCTTTTCCCCAACAGACGCAGCAAATTCAGTGGGGCATTAACAGACAAAGTGGAAGCAGCTGGGGAGGTGAAGGGGAAAGCCCCAAGTCTGGATTCTGACTCTACCAGCAGTCAGGTCTCGCCCCTCTGCCCTCAACACCCCCGCTTACTCATCCTTTTTTTTTTTTTTTTTTTTTTAATGAGAGAGAGAGAGAGGCAGAGACACAGGCAGAGGGAGAAACAGGCTCCCTGCAGGGAGCCTGACATGGGACTCGATCCCAGGACTCCAGGATCACGCCCTGGGCTGAAGGCGGCGCTAAACTGCTGAGCCACCTGGGCTGCCCTCCACTTGCTCATCCTTAAGCAGGGGTGATACTCCCTATTTCTCATGCTGCACAGCAAAGGCTCAAGGGAGAAGTTGTATGAAGGGGCTGGCAGGCTCCAAGGCCATGGAGTTCACCGGAATGACCACGATGATGCAGATGTCACAGATGAGCGGGACCAGGCCAGCCTTGGAGCAGGTTCCAGGGGCCTCTGCTGGAGGAGACCAGCGTCTGGAGCTCTGCTCTGCCTTTCATAGCCGTGCATCTTGCTCTCACTGCTTTCCCTACATCCAAACACTAGGCCAGTCCCCATGGGAGGTCAGGTTGGCAGTGGCCCCAGTGCTCCAATGGGAAGGGGCACCCACCCACCTTCATGTCATCCAGGTTGGCAGGCAGAGCTCCTGGCTTGCCAGTCAGTGAGGTGCTGTTCTGACGTGCCAGCCCACTGGGCCCAGGAGCACTCGAGCTGGAGCTGCTACTGGGAGCCGAGAGGCTGCGTATCGGGGGGGCCCCACTGCTTCCTGGGGCCTCACCTGATGGCCTGAAAAGAAAAGGTAGACATGAGCACCCTGCCAGTATCACCCTCGGGGCAGAGATGGGGGTGGGGGTGGGGCAGGAGGATCCAGACCAAAGGGTCCTTAAAGATCTGGGCTTCAGCCACACCAGGCCTGGCATGGGCTGGACAGGGTGCCTGCGGGGGGATGGGCAGGGTGGTGCCGAGGCAGGCTCCTACTTTGGCGGAGCGGGCAGGATGGTCTGGTAGTTATAGTGCTGCTGCTGCTGCTGGTTGAGGATCTGGAGCTGGAGGAAGAGCTGCTGCTGCTGCAGGATCTTGGCATAGGAGGAGTCCATGGGAGGTGCCCCCTTGTCCTGCTTTTGGTCCGGGGGGATGTACTGGTGATACTTGAGCTTCTTCACCTTTGGCTTCAGCTCCTTGGCTTTCTTGCTGCGCTGCGACTTCTCACTGGCAGACTTGGGTTGGCTTTGCTGAGGGCACAGGATACACAGGGCGCCATCAGGGGGCAGTGTTGGGCTCCTCAGAAAACCCCGTCCTCCACCCTGCCCAGTTCCACGCTTCCCGCTGCTGCTCGCTGGGGACGGACCGCACTCCTCTACAAGCAGCGGCCTCAACATTGCCCACAGGCTGCCGGGGTGGGGGCATGGGCTGTGGGGGGCTGTACGCAGCCCCTCTTACTTAAAGGAGTCTCTGGCCTGGAGAGAAAATCAACCAAATGCAGATGTTACCATGACCTCCAGTAAAGAGTGAACACGCCAAAGTTAAAACAGCTGGATGATGGAGCTCACACCCTCCACACCAGCGACTTTACAAAGATCGGGTCATACAGACCCACAGCTTAGTGCGCTGGGGGACTGGGGAGCCAGCCCACAAGGACTGAGGCATTACCCGGAAAAGAGGAAGGGTACACGGATATATTTACACTATTCTTTCAAATTTGTAGTGGTCAAAAGGTAGCACCAGTTGTGCTAACCAGGACCAGATCTGAGGAAGGATTTTTTTGGGAAAAACTTTGATATCTGTGGCCAACCAGGAACAGACCACAGAAGGGCACTGGGACCCCGGGAGGAGGGGCTCACTGCCTCCCATGGGATGAGGAAGCCACAAAACTTGAAATTTCCTGCCAGTAGCAGGGCCTCAGGGCCTCGCAGAGATGGTGCAAATGGGGAACCCTGGGGGCAGAGGAGCCCCACGGGGAGGTAGCAGCCAGAGGCAGAGCAAGGGAAGGGGAACCTGGAGGGCTCCCAGGCTGTGAGCAGCAGCAGGACGGGGTCCCAGTCAGGGCAGGGTCTGTGTCAGGGGCAGACGGTCAGACAACAGGAGGAGACAGAGGAGCAGCTGGGGCAGGAAGGAAGGGAATCCGCCCAGCAGGTGTAGGGGCACTGGCGAGGAGAGGCAGCAGTGGGCAGTCGGGAGCTGAGTCCCAGAGACCCTGGTGGCAGGAGCTCTGTGGGGCAGGGAGGACAGGGCCCTGGCTCTTGGGCCCTGCACTTAATTAGCCTCAGTGCCCCACACAGCATCTGCACACGGCGGTCCCCAGTGGGCATCTCACAGGTGGTGAGCCTTGCCGCTCAGACAGGTTAGGTCAGGGCCTGCAGGAGGAGAGCAAAACCTGCCCAGGGGCACCTGGCTGGCTCAGCCTTGGTCTTGGAGTTGTAAGTTCAAGCTCCATGTTGGGTGTAGAGATTACTTACAACCTTAAAAAAAGAAAATACCCAAGGTGGCCCCTGGGTGACCTTGGGCCCATCACTTCACTTCTGTTTCATCACTCATGGAACAGGCTACCATGGCCTCAAGGAGTGTCAGTGGACCAGGGGCTGTGCTGGGTGTGCTTTCAGGGGGGATGGTGGACCGGGGGCTATGCTGGCTGTGCTTTCAGGGGGGATGGTGGAAGAAGAGCCAGGAAGACCCAGTCCAGACCCTGGCTCATGGCGCTCCGTAAGTGGCGGCTGCGAGCGTGACAGCCAGTGTCCACAGAGAGCACAGAGGGAACTCCCACGTTACCTCAGTGACCTCTGCTGGTCCCTGAGCAGAGGAAGGAGATATGCACCCCACTCCCTGTAGCTGTCCCCCACCAAAAACAAGAATAAAATCACACAGGGTTCAGAGGGCCCCACAGCAGGGGAGGGAGGGCAGTCTCTGGGGTCTGTACCTTAATGAGTGTCGGGGTGGGCTTGGCCGGGGGAGCTGTGGTTCCATTGGTGAGGCTGGGAGGCAGAGGAGGCTGCTCTGCCAGGAAAAGTGTTTCTCCGGAATCCGGGCCCAATGGGAGTTGAGACACAACCTGAGAGAGAAGGAGGGGGTGAGGACAGCCTCCCTGTCTGGCTGCCCCAGGAGGTGCAGACACACCAGGTGGAGGTGCATTCCAGCCCCACCCTCCCCAGAGGCCGCTGTGGACACCTCCTCCAGCCCCGGCACTGTCGGGGGGCAAATGGTGGGCAAAGATGAGGGGGGTTGATAAGAGCAGTCCCCGGGGTGCCAAGCAGAGGGAACTGGAATACAGAGACACAAAGGGCAGGAAACAAGCCACTGAACTCAATGCGGGAGAAGTGGCTGGTTCCAAGTGGATGCGGACAGGCCGGGAAGCCCCAGGGATCTCACTGTGAGGCTGAAACGGGCCTGTGGCTGACCTCTCCACCCTCCCCACCACTGGGACTCAAGCAGCCAACTCCGGAGCTGCTAGGGCAACCCCTACCTCCAATCCTCCAGCTTCCCAGTCCCACCTGGCCCATGAGACCCCACTCTGGGTAGCTCCAGCAAGTCTTGTGCCCTGGGGGAGTGGGAAAACATCCAGAGGGGAGGGCTCACCTGAGTAGGGGATACAGAGGTGGCACTGGGTAGTGGCTCGCTGACTCGGGCTTCCAAGGGTGATGGCACGGAGCTCTGGGATTCATGGCTAGCAGGCTGCTCAGGGGATAAGGCATCACTGCTGTCCTCATCGAAGGAAGAGCTGTCTGCTACTTTCGGATAATTCACCTGGCCCACTGAAAGTCAAAGCCGGTGTGAGACTCTGCCTCCAAGACCCCACAAATGGGAAGAGGTGCTGTGCTCCCCAGCCTAGGCACCTGTGCCAGTAGGTGCCTGCCCCCCATCCCCACCCCAGTGAGGTGAGAAAGACTGGCTGCTGACCTCCAAAAGAGCTCCAGGAAAAATCATCACGACCCCAAGACAACAGCAGGAAGAGCACAGCTACTACGTTGTCAAAGCGCCCTCTTGCCTGTGACTCTACACCATGTCCAATACTGAGACTCAAGTTCCACTCCCTCCCTGCAGCCTGCAGCCTCCTCCATCTCATCTGGATGTTTCTCTGCTATTAAAGGCACTTCATGTCCATCCTGTGGTAGCAAAAAACTCTCCTCTTCCCCCAGAGGCCTTGTGGAGCCTGCAATGAAGGCTCAAAGGGACCAACAGCCCAAGAACGCGGCTCCTCCCCTGGGCTGCCTTGACCCTCTGAAGGCAGGGTCAGGCTCAGGGCCTCTGGAAAAGATGCGCCTGCTCGGACAGGTGAACAGGATTACTGGAAGTATGGTGACTTTCCTTTTAGCGGCCTGCGACCCCCAGAGACCCAAGACCTGGCAGCATCAGCCCCTCAAAGAAAATCCATCCTGCCTGTTCCAAGTGGCCTGGCTCCAAGTGGCCTGCCCAGCCACATGGCCAGGGCCCTGGAGGCCTGAGCACATGCGCTCCCAGGGCTGCTGGGGCCAGGCTGGGAGGGAG
This sequence comes from Canis lupus baileyi, assembly GCF_048164855.1. Lineage (NCBI taxonomy): Eukaryota > Metazoa > Chordata > Mammalia > Carnivora > Canidae > Canis > Canis lupus. Next base: position 27,379,194 of record NC_132848.1, on the reverse strand, counting down.
GAGCAGGAGGGGCACAGCCCTAGAATGCAAATCCCAGGACACAAAGGGAAGCAAAGACAAGTAGGATATTTCAAAAAAATTCACATCACAACCACCTGCCCTGCACTGCTAGGGGAAGAGGTTCGGCCCCGGTCTGCTGGTCTCACAGGAGGAACCCAGGCAGGGGTCACAGCACAGCGGTGAGCTGTGGGGCGAGCTTGGGGGAATTTGCTGTGCTGGGAAGACCTCGGATAGGGAACAAGAACAAACTAGGAACCCTCTCAGCAGACTCTTCCTCTCCAAGGCCACGACCTGAGGCTCTCTCTCCTCCCCTGGAGCCAGGGAAAGACATACCTGAGCTCGAACCTCTGCCAGCCAGAAGTGCTGATGGGGCCAGTAATGCCCATGGCTGGGCTGGCTCCTGTCCCCCAGCAGGGCTGGCTCATACACTGCCTCACATCTGTTCTGGCAGCGGCCATGCATGTGGCGCATGCGAGACATGGAGCTCGATTACTGCTGGGTACTTCGGGCCACGGACACATCTAGATTTCTCCCAGCATCTCTTCCTCCCAGCAAGGAGACATGCCATGGAAGGCAGTCACAAGGCACCTGGCACAGGACGGTGGAATCCACGATGGAGGAGCTCTGGATCCACCCGAGAGGGCAGTCCAACTAGAGCAAGTGGCTGGCCACACTAGAGAAGCCCAAGACCAGGGTGGGCCAGGGTCCCTGCAGAGTCCACTTCTCTCCCCATTGTGGCCAGGTGCAGGCTGTGGAGAGACAGGGTCCCTGCCCTCTAATTTTGGTCCAGTCACCTCTGCTCAAGGGAAACACAGACTCTGAGGAGATGCTCAGGGAAGACTTCTTGGAGGACAGATCTTGACATGAATCTTACAGATCAACTTAGGGTGGCCTGGAGGAGGGGGCTGTGTGTGAGCACAGAGGTGGCAGTGGTGTGCTGAGTGGCCGTGGGGAAGTCAGTGGGAAGTCAGCCTATGTAAGGCCCATCTTTATCAGGGCTCAGGACCACCTCGTCTCCCTCCCCATACTCCCCACACCCAGGGTCAACTCCTTCTCCTCCTCCTCCTCAGAGCTGGCCTGAGTCTCTCCCCATGCCATTCCCCCATCTCCTCCTCTCCTTCCTCTCAGCCACAGACCTGCATTTCTCACAGTCCACTACCTCCCTCTTTCTTCTCCACTCACTTCTTGAACAAATGGCCTGCACTTGCTGTCAATACTTCCTTCCCACCTACTCGTTCCCCAACCCGCATGATCTGGCTTTTGCTGGCAAATGCTCCTTTCTCTCAGGTCACTAATGGTCATTACCTGCTTACCAAACTAGGCTTCTCCCTGTCCTCAAACAAGCTTTGCTCTGCCACACCTCCAAGCCACTGCCCAAGTGGTCCCCTCTGCCTGGAATGTCCTTGGGGAGGCAGACAGCATGACACATTTGGGGACCACCTTTGTCAAATGGGGAAGGTACAGAAGGACATGTCCTTCTCACTGTACAGCACTGGCATCTGATCAGGAGCCAGACTCAGAAATTGCCTGTTCATAGTCAGTCTTCTCTCATTCTTCAGTCATTCCTTGGGGACAGTGTCATATTTTGTTCATCTTTGTAAGCTGCAGGACTTCACAAAGGGCCTAGCACAAGGCTGACTCTTGCATTTTGGCTGGCAGGAGAGTCCAGAACTGTCCCTGGCCTAAACATAGGCCTGAAATCAGGGGCTGCTGTGGAACCTGGTGAGGATCGGGCCGCAGAACACTGAGCTGAGGGGGGCTGAATGCCAGGGCAGAATAGTGAACTAAGAGGGCTGCTGGCACCAAATGACAAAGGGGCTGTTAAGAGCACGCTGGCTGCCTCTTACGCTGTCAAACCACTGTCCATAGCGCAGAGGCCTTGGAAAGCCAAAGTCTCCTGGACCCAGGCCTCATGGCCCAACTTGGCCTGCTCTGAGTCCGTGGTTCGCCCTGGTGACCGGCCCAGAAGATCTAACTCCTTCTAATAGAGGGAGCAGTTGAGCCTCCTCCCCTGAGGGAATGGCTATCTTCCAGGGGCAGGAAGGCACAGCCTTGTATGGAACCAGGTCTTAGGTCCACTGTAGCCGAGAAGACACGTCCTCTTGCTGCCAATTACCAAAGTCTAAAGGAATCATGTCCAAACACCTGCCCATGGAACACAAGGTCCTGGCACGTCCAGGACTCTCCCCACCTCCAACCTCCTGTCCCAACATCCCCTCTTCTAGCTCCACGCCCAGGCTGCTGTTCTCCCCCTCCAGGAGCCTGCAGTGCCTATCTCCCCATGAGTACTTTAATTCTTACTCCTCCTGCAGCCTCAACATCATCTCTCCCAACAACACCCCCCATCAGGACTGGGCTGGGAACCCTCCTCCATGTGCCCAAAGCAGCTGGTGCTCCCTCTGGCACAATTTTCGCCTTTGCCTTGCTGCTGTTTACCTGCCTGTATCTGTCCCGAGGTGTGAGCTCGATAAGGGCGAGGGTCTTGCTCTGCTTTGTAGGGCTATGGTCCTAGCACCTAGCACACCTCTGATCGATCAATATTTGTTAAGTATCTGTGCAAAGTGCCAGGCTCCAAGAAGAGATTTCACTAATAAACAGTAAGGAAGAGACTTCTAATTCTTGGCACCTCGATAGGTTCACATACACTAATCCCAACATCTAGCTACCCCGTGAGAGAGGAACAAGCCTCTGAGTATACAGAGAAGACAGTGGACAGAGGCCCTTCTGTTATATAGTCAGTTATTCTGACATGATCCCGGAGGCCAATGGCACGGTCCCAAGCTAACACAACCTGTTTCTCAGGCTCTCACCCTCTGCACCTCAGTTCCCCAAGTCAAAGCAGGAAGTTAAGCAGCAAGAAGACTAGAGCCCCTTCCTTCTGCATTTGGCCTGCTGTGGCCACACAGGGTGCCTGGCCCTCCTCACCAATGATAGCTTCTTTCAAGCTGGACTCCACAGGTAGAATGTTCTTCTCAACCAGCTCCATGGGGCCTGGCCTCTGTGCAATCTTCTCATTGAGGTCATCGGCCAGTCTGGCTCTCTTCAGCTTCAGCTGCTTGGCCTGGAGGGAAGGCTCGGCCGAGGTCTCTGCCCGTGGGAGAGAATGGAGTGCAGGAGGATGTAGGAATGGACCTAGCTCTACCCTGGGAACTACAGTGCAGCTCTCCTTCCCTCTGAGGAAGGAGCAGAAGCCATCAGGATGCAGAGAGTGTCCCAGGCAGAGAAGAGTGGCCCAGCCTTAAGTTCTACAGGACATAAGAAGGAGCCCCTGACTGCAGAGTGTGGGCCCGTCAAGCAAAGGTCACCAAACACAGGGAGCTACAGAGTGGAAAGTGTAGTAGACAATGGAGCATGCCCTGCCCTCCCTCAAGCTTTCTGGGTTATGAAGGCAATTCAGCCCCTGCTCTGGGTCTCGGTGTCTCTGTCTATATGATGCGGGGCTCAGACTGAGGAAGTTCTCTTCCTGGCTCAAAGGTGACTCAAAACTAAAAACAACAACAAAATGTAGAGAGATTCACACTGCTTTCAGCAGCCAAAACCATCCCTTTGGTAGAATGTGGACAGAAGGGTGTGCGGGGGTCAGGTGGAGCACATCTATGATGAGCTTACTTGCGTGTCACAGGTGCTCACATGAATGCTGAATGAATATGGGAATGAACAGTGAATGAAAATAGAAAATAACTGCACTTTTAGAAAATTCTGGAAAAAGGACTTTCATACCAAGGGATGACAAGATCTGGGGCCACCAGATGGCCAGAGGAGAAGAGGACAAGCCAACCAGAGAGAATGGGGTTGTGCTGCTTTGGGAATTCCCAGAACCAAGGTGGCTATCACAGGGCTGCTGTTTTGCTGTGCTAAGGCTTGACTTACCCACTGTCAACAGAAATGGGAGTGATAAGAAAGAGGGAAGAAGAAATGTGGGTAATGCACAGTAGAAACAGTGAGGGCAAGGGGAGGAACCATTTCCAAACTATAACACACCTTCCAAAATATGCATCCTGACCAGTTCCGATCTCTCCGGCCGGGAACGAATCTTCCGTTTCAGATAGTCCTCTGTCTACAGAAAAAAAACACACCAAGAGGATCTCAAATCCAGGACACAAGTTATGGAATCTTTGTAGCCCCCACCCTGACATCTCAGCCTGGAGCCTGCAGGATTCTGAGGCTAGTGGAGGTCTGGGGGGCTGCATCTACTTCCAACGCACCTGCCTAGGGCAACCCCCCCACCATCAGTCAAGATTATTTGTCTCTCTGAGGCTGAACTACTAATATATTTCTTAAAAATTACTTGTACTATCATAAAAGTAATACGTGTTCAACAAACAAAACTTAGAAAAATCACAAAGTAAAATAATAATAAAAAATTTTAATCACCCACTGTATTTTGGGATATTTCTAATCATTCTTCCACACAGAAGAGTCTAATTTTGCAGAGTTGTAATCATAGTGAATATAATTTTATATCTTGTTCAAAAACTGGAACACTGTATGATCTCATGAGCATTTTCCATTCAGTATGAATGGCTGCCAAGAGGAATACTAATTCTGATACATGGTGTCATAGCTGTAGTTCCTTCAGGTCCAATGCCCTCGTTTCTGCATTTCTGAGACTCCAGGTGAACTAAACCACTCACCAGTTTCAACGCCAGCCCCCTGCCTGGCTCTTGTCTTATAAATGCCCAGGTGGCCCAAGAGTCTGTGCTCTTAACCCATGCACCAGAACTTTTCAAACAACAGGTTGAGACCATTGGTAGGTCAAAACCAGCACAGGACAGGATAGGACAAGGAAGACCAGAGTAGAGTAGACAACTCTAGAAGAAAACTCTAGTAGAAAAAACCAGAGCACACCGCATGTGGGAAAGGAAAGCCCTGGTGCTCGCCAACTGCCTCGGTGCTGACTGGGTAGCTCTGCACCAGCCCTGGGGTAGCACGGAGCTCTCCAGGAGATGGCTCTATCACTCTGCCCCATCTACAGAGGGCAAGGGTCCTGCCGTGGCTGCTATAGAAGATGGTAGAACAGGTGTGTCAGACACAACAAGACTTCATGGGCAACAGAGCAAAGCATATTTTCTAAGCCACCTGCCATTCTGAACGGTGGTGAAGGACAAGCTAGAATGCAGTGCTACTTAAGGAAATACAACCAAGGTCTGTGTCCTAGCTTTGCCACTTACTAGCTGGACATCTTAATTAACCTCTCTTGGCTGCATCTAAGAAATGAAGAGAAGAACACCTATCTCACAAAAGTTGAGGTAAGGATAAACAAGATAATGTCACTCTGCATATGGAAGTACTAGTAACCACAGTTCTAATTAGCTCCAATTAGCTCCTTGCCTACTTGAGAAGCAGTACAGGTAATAGCACCAAGTCTTACAACTGGGTTGGGCACCCGGGCAACGCCACCCCTGCCCCGTTGTCTTCCCCACTCTTCCCAGGAACTACAACAGTGTACTTTGTTACTGCTTTGGGTTCTGGTGTCCATGATCTCATTCTTCCCACTCACTCTAAGAATTGATCATAATTTTCCTTAGAAATTTTTTAAAAATAAAATAAGAAAGATGGTAAAAAGTCTTAGAGGTAAATATTTCAGTCTCTAAAAGAGCTGTATGTGTCTTAAGGAGCCTCGCCCTATATGGTCCTCTACTGGGGAGGTTCCCTTTCCTTGTCTTTTATGTGAAAGAAAAAAGTAAAGGGGGCGGAGGGGAAGCACGTTCTGGAGACTTCCTCATATCTGCCCACACTGGGCAGCAGAATATCCCCCTGAGGCCCCTGAGGGAACTGAAACCAAGGGGGGACGAGGCAGCAGGCCAGGTGCTGTAGCACGAACTGGGGGCCCAGCTTCTGCATCCATAGCCTCGAGTGGACACTGGCCACTCACGGCACATGGAGACTGGTGAGGCTTCCTGCCCTTCGGAATGCTCATCCTGGAGAAACCTGGGCAGTGCAGCCATGGACTTGGAAAACCAGCCCTCAGCAAGCTTTTCCATGGCTGGTGTCTGTGTCCTAACATCTACCAAAGGTTAAATGGAATCAAAGATGAGAAAATACCAGCGATCTCCAAAGCAACAGAGGAGAGGACTGCTGATCATCACATACTCTTAAATGCAGTAAAGGAGAAACTCTGATCACATTTCACATCATGCTGCAAGACGGCTAGGGTAGGGACGGAACAGAAAAAGGCAGCGCTTTGTTTCTGGAACCGAGGTGTGGGTTGGCCCCAGGGCTAGCCCCTTCCACTACCCTGGAAGGAATACACCAGCAATACACTGGGCTCTGGAGGCCCTCGGGGAAGAAAAGCCTTACCCTGGCCCGCTCCAAGCTCCTTCTCTGTTCATGAAATGCAGCTGGACTTTTCAAAGCTGTTGGGAAAAAAAAAATGAAATCACAAAAGAATTACTTTTATGAAGCATCATGTGTACAACTACAATTTACAGTGGACAAGGCATTTTTATTCAAGTTAATTTTAGCAATATTAATCAGTGGAAGTGAAGAACACGGCACCTGAGTAAGCACGTATCTTTATGGTTCAGCTATCCCATTAAAATAGTTGTGGTTACTTTTTTCCTAATGTGAACAGTCACTGTCTAAGCTTGGCTCTATAAAGTGCACAAACAATAGAACTTTTTTAAAAAAAGATTTTATTTATTCATTTGAGAGAGAGAGACAGAGACAGAGATAGAGCAGGAGAGGGCATGAGCAGGGAGGAGTGGGAGCCCAAAGCGGGGCTCAGTCCCAGGACCCCAGGATCATCACTGAAGGCAGACGCCTAACCTACTAAGCCACTGGAATGGAATGTAACTTAAAGACATATGTCTGCATAGGTGCCATTTCCTTCTTCACTTGAGCTGATATAGCACTGCTAAAACCACCTTGAATTTCATCTCTGAGGACTAAAAGAACTTCATGGTGATTGTATGGCTGGCCGGGGGCACACCACCAGCAGCTGACAGAAGGGCTCATTGCCGCCCCTGAAATCCACTACACAGACCACAGATCTCCACTCAGCAGATGACCAAACCAGAACCAAATCTCCTCAAATGTGGCACAATGAAGACAGTTTTTTTTGTCAAACACTTGTCTATAAAGACAAAGGAGGAGTTGGGAAACCATGAGGGTGAGAGGGGGAAAGGCTTGACTCCCAACAAGTAAGGAACAACAGCAATAAGAGAAATTTACAAGACAAGGTCAGTTTCACTTCTGCTGCCCTGAATTTCAGAACAGCTGTGAAACTGTGTGTGGAGATAACTTTTGCTAGGCTGCTGGCTGTAGTAGGAGCACAGGGCAGAAGCTAAAAGTAGCGAGAGCACAGATATGACCTTATCCTGCCTGGGCTTTTTTGCTTCCTCTCCCATCCCGCTCCTGGGGGCTGGGTCTCAGCAACAACAGTCCCAGAAGAAAGATCTAAATGTCCCAGCAGTACTTATTTAAAAAACAAACATTTCATAAAAATGGATCATTTAAAAAGATCCTTTGAGAGCCCACCCCATCTTCTAACAGCAGGGGGAGCCCTAGATTTAACAAATAATCTCTAAGAAGAACCAGCACAGCCTTCCTCCCCACCTACCAGAGCAATCCCGGCACTGTGCAGGCTAGCCCAGCTCTCAGCTGGGGAGGTCTCGGGCAATTTAGTGGTAAGTGGACAGCTCCTGCATCTGCCTCTCCTGGGTAAAGCTGGTTCAACTCCAGAACCAGTCTCCCAAAGCCCTGATATCCCAGAATCTGGGAATACACGGCTGTGATGGATCACTCTGAGAGCTTATCACACGGATGAGACAGTGAGTACAAAGAATCAAAGCAAAAACTCACAGTGTCTGCCCCGCCCCCCCCCCCCTCCAGCTTCCTTTCTGCCTCACTCCTAGGCCTAGCACTCACCACCAGCAGACACTGTTTCCAACTGGCTGTCAGCCTCCCACCATTAGGACATGCTCCAGCAGGGCATGACTTTCCTTTGTTTCTGAGCATCCCCCTACTGCCTACAGTACCCAGCATGTAATTCATTCAATGAATCAATGAATATTCTGTAAGAAATGGACACACAAGGTGTACACTAGTGCCAGGAAAGTGGAGGGTTCTGTGGTGGAACTCTAAACTTTCTAAACTTTCACCTGAATGGCCAGAATTTTGGTTCTCATCTGGGTTCAAAACTTCACAGAAGTCCTGGATAGAAAAATCAAAGCATTTGTGGTCTTTACCTGGGTTCAACCGATCACTACTAGTGTGACACAGGGGATTGCTTTCTGGGTCTCATTTTCTTCTTCTGTAAAGTGAGAATCTGCCTGCCTCTCAGGACTCTTGTGAGAGTCAAATGGAAGTGGAAGGCTCTGAAGCAAGTGGTGCACACACAGACGACCTTGAAGTGCTGTTGTCACCAAATGCAGTGGCGTAGCTGAATCATGGGTTCGATTCCCACACATGTCTGCTAGTTTTGGTACCACAGTCACAGATGATCTATCTAAAACCTGGGCTCGTTGGCTGCCTCAACAATCTTTATCGGCTATCCTAAGGGGTAATGCACAAATCCAATTTTTGGAAAAACAACTTGCAAAGCACAAAATTCCTAGATGGAAGGGGAGTCTATCAAGGATGATGCAGCACTAACGGGTGAAGAGGAAAGAGAACTGACTGTCGCATAGATGACTTCCTGTTTGGTAAGGAAGAGATTAATATTTATGGAGTGCCTACTTATGTGACTGGCACTGTTCCAGATATTTTAAACATATTATCTGATTTATTATTTCTAATGATCCCATGTGGTAGGTAATACTCCAATTTACAGATAAAGACAGGCTCAAGAGGGCAGGAAAGGCCAGCAAGTGGCAGAGTTAAGATTACAACCTCACTCTATCTCACCCTCAAGTCAGACCTTCTTCCCATTCCTCTGGGTTGATTTCTTAACTTCTTCAAAAAGCAGAGAGGGATGTCCCTAGTGAATGGGTAGGCAATGCAATTACATATACTGCTTGGACAGAGGGCTGGGTGTAGGCAACTGGAAAGGTCAGCTCAACCACAGCACTGAGCACAAGACGTGTGAGGAGGGGTTCAAAGTGACCGCAGGCACAGAAAGCTGTGGTTTGAAATCCGGGGCTCACCGTGGGGCGCAGCTTTAGCACCGACACTAGGAAACAAGCAGGAGGGGAATAAGAGATCGGAGGAACCCATCAGATCTCAAGGCCTGATCAAGAGAACCAGAAATGAGGACCAAGAAAAGAATTTAAGACAGTAATTACCAATTCCCAAGACGATTTCATTTTATAACAACATTACAATTGCACTGAATCCTCTTACCAACCCACCACATGGGGACCCTTCTTCTAATTTAATATGTGGTGAAGCTAACACCGCAGTAACCTGAAAGCTCACTATCATAGAGTGGCAGGCCTCAGTTTAGGGCAAGTTCTGTCTCCCCTCTCTTCTCTGCTCTCAACCTTCTAACAAAGGGGATGGTTTCTCCCAGACCGTGAATAGCCCCCTCGCTGTGCTACTGTCCCACTGCTAACCAAGCTCTCCAAGCACAAGTTCAGCAACTTCTATAGCTATTTCCAATGGCCCTCCTGTTAGGTGCTCCTCGGGCTTCTGTGGGGAGAAACTGGAGTTGGGGCAGCCAGGACCGTCAGTGCGCTGGGGCTTGGGGTACAGACAGCATTCCAACGTACAGCCAGCCAGCTGTGCTGTAAGCCATAGCAGTGGAGGAGAACCTACTGAAAGAGATGCAGGAGCGATAAAGGTAAGCCCTGGGCTTCCTTGTTGAGCGAGATGCAGTGTGTAGTCCAAATCACCTCAGGCTTCACAAGCAAATGCAACAAAGCATAAAATAGTTTTTAAAGTTTAGGCTGCTGCTGTGGAAAAACCCTAAAAGACTCAAAGCTAACCCATAAATGTGTGTCCGATGAGGAGGGCTACATTCATCTTGGACCTCCATTGCCCTGCTCCTTACTATCTTTTTTTTTTTTTTTTTTTTTTTTTGCTCCTTACTATCTTAATGGCTTTCCCACAAGAGCCATGATGTTACTCAGAAATTTCATTTCCCTAGGAACTCCTAGAAGGCAGTCTTTGAGAGAGAGAAGCCCCTAATACCGATGCACACCCAAGATCTGTGCATGCTGTTTGTAAGCATATCCATGTTTAGGATGGGAGGGCAGCTCTTGACCCTTTACTCTCGCCCTCTGGAAGCTGATTCCACTGGAACACTTGGACTGCTTTGTGTGCACAAAGGGAAGTGTGCAGCACACCGAAAGGAAAAATAACTAAGCTCCTCACGGAAATCAAATGAACAGAAGTGGCTAAGAGGTGTGACGTTCTTAATCACAGTTTCAGTTCTAGATGTGGGTCTCGCCCCTTGTTGGCTGTAACCACCAATTTATATTCTGTTCGCTCTCCCCAATACCCATTTTCTTTCTTCCCTTACATGTTTGCTGCCTTAATTAAATGAGCTCCTTGTGAACTAAAAAGAGAAAAATGGTTTTAATTCTTAAAAAATATATACTGCCATCAGCTTCCAAAGGAGAGTTCAATGCTATGCTCAGTGTGTCTACTGAGCTTTGTGGCCAACAATGTAGGAACACAGGGATCAAGAGGTCATGATTTCATTTAGCACTAGAAAGTAACTGTAAGGACCCTTAAAAACTAACCTATAGCATTAATTTGGGATGTTAAACCAGCCCCAGATTTACTTAAATATGTAGGCAAGTGGAAGTCTTTCGGGATTCACAAAATACTTCTGGAAATGCATCTCAGCAAGGAATGAATGACAGCAATTAGCCATCAAAACTCATTTCCTCATATCATTAGGAATATTTATTAAGTGTCTGGGTCGGAATGTTGCTTTATTAGGTGCGGACATAATAAAAATGATGGTTCCCATCTTCAATAAGATACTTTTCCAGAAGCTCACCACCAAGTCTATACTCAGAGGAACTCAAAGGCTATGAACACACAGTACAGCTAACAGGAGTCAATGGGGTGCCACAGTCGGAGAAGAGCTGTTTTCAGGCAAGCCTGCTGGGTTTCTTTTTCCACTGCAGAAGCAGCAGGCATATACGCAGTGGATACATAGGTGGGGGTTTGAGGGAGGAGGGGATAAACACACTTAATAACCCAGGTGGGAAATTAGAAATATAGCCAGCCAGCCATCTATCCAATAAACAATTCTTAAGTAACTATTATGATAGTCACTGAGGAAAAGAATATACAGAATAGAGTCCCAGGCCTCAAAGTCCGTTCATGGTCTGGTTAGAGAAAAAGACAAATAATTACAATATAAGATGGAAGTACAATTATAGAGGTAATTTAAAGTATGACATAGGACAGAAGAGGCAAAATTCAGCCCCAGGAAACAGTATATCAACTATCCAGGTAGATTTCACAAAGAAAACCCAAATGGACAAAACAGAAACATCACAGACAAGAAAAGCAGTGGGGAGGTCATCTGAGGCTAAGGAAGAGCAGGAGCAAGAAGGTATGAAGGAGTACAACAAGTTCAGGGGGCTATAAGTAGTTTGATATGGTAGGTCCAAGGAGGAGGTCATGCAGGGACAATGAGGCTAGAGGGGAGGCAGAGGCCAGCCCATGAAGACCCTTCATGTACTACTAGGACTTCTGCATCTGAGAAGATGAAGCAGATAAACTGTTCTCTATTCCTCCTGTCGTGCCTGGCTGGCTCAGTTGAAGGAGCATGCGACTCTTGATCTCAGGGTTGTGAGTTCAAGCCCCACATTGGGGGTAGAGTTTACTTAATAAAAATAATAATAAACAAACAAGCAAACAAACAAACATAAGTAGCTTCTGAAAGATGAAGAGAAAAAAGGCAAACTGGCTAGGAGCCCTGAGACCTGAAGTACTCACAGTGGTGAGTTCCCTGAGTTTCCTCTTTATCTCATATATTCCACACTTGGAGCTGAAGAAGCCAACAATCTGGAAATGCCAATGCAGGCAGACAAAAGAATCCCCAACAAAATCTACCCTCACAAGCCAAAGGACCAGAAAAAGGGCAACCTAGCCAAACAGAAAACTTTTAGACAATAATCGTTCTATTCCAGACAGACACTACAACAAACAGTGGCCCACTCCCCCCAACCCCGGGGGGCCTAGACTCCCCATCCTTGCAAAGCTATTATAATACAGCTCTCCAATACCCCTGCCCAGAAGTGTCAAAGAAGGCCATGTAGGGCTTTCAAGTCAGTAATAAATACCCTCCCCCACAACCCAATGAATAAGTGGAGACCAAACAGGGAACCTGGACTTACACCTCCACCTAGGAGAAGTAAGACACCCCTCCCTGCCCTGCTGATGTCAGGGGAGGGCTGGTGAAGAGTCAGGACTTCCACATTGGCCCAGTGATAACAAGGTCACCCCTACCCACAAAAAAAATCTAACTAACATCATGTCATCTAAGCCCTGGATGAAGAAGAAAAGAGGTGAGTTGAAAAAGTACTTAAAAAATAAGTGGCTGAAAACTTCCCAAATTTGACAAGAGACCTAAGTCTACAGATTCGAAAGCTAAGCAAATCCCAAACAAGATAAACCCAAAGAAATTCATATCAGGATACATCACAATTAAACTTTTGAAAATCAAAGAAAAAACATGAAAGCAGCCAGAAGGAAAACAAAATGACAGCAAATCTCTCATCAGAAACCAAGGGTGCCAGCAGAAAGTGGCACAATATTTTTCAAGTGCTATTAAGAATTATATCCGGAGATCCATGTGAAGCCACCACATTAACCAAGTGAGTGACATAAACAGACTGCATGGAGGGGAAGTGGGGTACTTCTAACTTGATGTTTTATATGAAAAAATAAAATGAGCTGAAACAAAGCTGGTAATTGGCACATATCATTTCACCTCCCATGTCTCTACGTACATGCTCCCTCTTCCCTGCATCCCCTTTTAATTCTGAATCTATTAAACCTACAGATACACTGAAAGAACAAATAATGTACAGTCCTATAACCCTGACCTAGATCCACCAGTTATCTTTTACTCATATTTGTTTTCTTTCACACATACACGCAAGTGCGCACACACACGATTTTTATTTACAGAATCAGTTGAAAGTTGCAGATATCAATCAAGACATTTAATCTTCAAATTCTTTAGTGCATGTTTCCTGAGAATAAGGACATTCTCCTACAGAAAAAAAATACCTTTATCACGCCTAAGAAAATTAACTTTGATTCAATAATATAATTTACAGTCATATTTGAATTTCCTCAGTTACCTCCCAAAATGTCCTTTATAGTCTTTTAGATTTTCTCCCTCAATCCAAGATTTAATTGAGAACCATGCACCACATTTGGTTGCTGTACCTTCAGTCACAATCTAGAATACTACCTCTTGCCTTTTTTGTTTTTTTGTGACACTGACCTAAGTATCTAAGCCATCTGTCTTGCAGAAAGAATGTCCTATATTCTGAATTTGTTTCCTCATGATTAGATTTAGGTTAAATACTTTTAGCAAGGAGACTACATTGGTGATGTGTGCCTCTTAATATCAAGAGATACATAATACCATGTTGCTCAACCACTGATGGTGCTAAAAGTTTAAAAGGTGACAGGAGGGCAGTCCAGGTGGCTCAGTGGTTTAGCACCAGCTTCAGCCCAGGGTGTGATCCTGGGGACCCAGGATCGAGTCCCCCGTCGGGCTCCCTGCGTGAAGCCTGCTTCTCCCTCTGCCTGTGTCTCTACCTCTCTCTCTCTGTGTCTCTCATGAATAAATAAATAAAATCTTTTTAAAAAATAAATAAATAAAATAAAAGGTGACAGGAGATGTCTCCATCTTAAAAGCAGCACTTCCTCCTTTGTAACTATGTAATAAGTGGGGTAACATTTTGAGACCATGTGAAAACCCTGTTCCCTAAGCACCACTTACCTCACTGCCTTACCATCTATGGATGATCCCTGCTTGAAATCAATTATGACACTGAGAATGGCAAAATAGTAAGACCTTCATCTTTATAAGAGCATGTAGTAGTGATCAAGAGACCATTTAGAAGAATAAAGTGGAATGACTGGATGAAGGGTTGTGCCATTAACGTCTCAGGCTGGGGATACAGGAGTAAGCTTGGGACAGGGTGGGAGACTGTGTTCAGTTTTAGGCATGCTGAGTACTAGGTTGATCATAAGACATCCTATTAAGAGATATGCAAGTGTGTACATGTGTGTACGTGTGTCTGTATGTGTGTGTGATGTCATCTAAAGATAATGTGGGGGATCCCTGGGTGGCTCAGCAGTTTAGCTCCTGCCTTTGGCCCAGGGCGTGATCCTGGAGACCCGGGATCGAGTCCCACGTCGGGCTCCCAGCATGGAGCCTGCTTCTCCCTCTGCCTGTGTCTCTGCCTCTTTCTCTCTCTATGTCTGTCATAAATAAATAAGTAAATAAATCTTTAAAAAAAATAAATAAAGATAATGTGATAGGTTATGTAGAGACAGAAGAGAATACTTCCCAGGCCAAATCTTCAGAGAATCCCAGAATTTAAGTGATTAAATTAATCACTATAGATGAAGAGAGCCCACCCAGCAAAGGAACCTGAGAACCTCTCAGAGGCAGGAGAGGGCGAGGCAAAGCTGACATCAGGAGTAAGCCTCGGGGCACCGGAGTGGTTCAGTGGGTGAGCATCTGCCTTTGGCTCATGTCATGATCCCAGGGTCCTGGGATTGAGTCACATCAGGCTCTCTGCAGGGAGCCTGCTTCTCCCTCTGCCTATGTCTCTCATGAATAAACAAACAAAATCCTAAAAAAAGGGGAGGGGGGAGGAGTAAGCCTCAAGAACAAGATAGTAGGTATTAGAAGAGAGAGGTCAGTAGTGGGTAGGTTAGACAAAGTAAGGCCTGCACAGTTTCCATAGGATTACTGATATTTAGGAAGTAGCCGCTGGTCTCGGAGCTGTGCCAGCAGGCCAGTGGGGCATGCTAACTGCAATAGGTGGAGAAGTGAAAGGGGACGAAGTGGAGTCCAGAGCTTTATGTCCTCTAAGAGGTTGAGATGTGCTAACAGTTAATTACTCATTCTCCACTAAATATTTACTGAGAGCCCATATGTCAGATTCCATTTTGGTGCTGGGATATCCGTTTCTCTGCAGCTTACACTATGGAAGAATGACACACTGAACAAACGAACATATAACACTGTAGGAGGTGATATACACCATTAAGAAATATAAAAGCTGGAGCTGAAAGACAGACTGGTGGAGGCAGGAGCATTTCACTCTCTGGAAGGTCAACAGACTTTCTAGTGTGCCATCTGAACAGAGACCTTCTGAGGAAGCAAGTGAGCCCTGTAGCCATCTGTGGAAGAACCTTCCAGGCAAGGAGAGCAGCAGACACAAAGGCTGTAGGTGGGAACCTGCCTGAGTGACAGACAGAGGGCGTCAAGGAGGCCAGAGTGGCAGAGCAGAATGAACAAGGAGTGGCAGGACATACAGAGAGGGGTAACCACAGGAGCCTTGTAGGACTTCGGGCTTCACTCTGTTTTTATGTGTTACAAGAGGAAATGACATGGGGAGAAGAAATAAAAGGAGGAGCATGTCTGTCAACCTAGCTACTGACAAAAAGGCTCCCAAGAGTAATGCAAATAGAGTTGCTGCATATGGCTTCCCTGTTGTTCCCTGATGTTAGTACAGTGTGCTGGAATTACCTTCCTCGAGCTTCTTGGGGCTGATTATTTTCCACAATTTATATTGGAGAACTGACTTGCCTGAGATCACATCCTAATCCACTGCAGAATGGGGACTAGACTTTGGTTCTTCTGATTCCAAAATTCAGATCTCTTTGTGTATATTTCAGCATAACAGAGGTAGGAGGAGGGAAGGGGGACACAAAAGATAATCTCTTCTTTTCCCCCAAAATGTGACGGTTACAAAACCAAAACCAAAAACAAAAACCTCAGAGGTTTTAATCTGATCTTTCACATTTTTGCTTTCTTCTCCTGGCTATTCTTCCGGAGAGAGCTGCTACCTTGTCCTTTTCTCTAATATTGGCAAATGGGATAGAAGGAGGTACTTTCAGATATAACCTCAAAAAATGTAAAGGAGACACACATTCTCCCTTTTCCTTTTCCCTCCAGCCCTCTCTTGAAGGGGCCAACACAGCAGAAAAGGGAGTCACTATATAGCCAAACTCCTTCCAAAGTTAATGGGGCCTTTGGCCACATCCCTTGGCGCTAGCACAGAAGTCTGTCAGGCAGCTCCAGGCAGTTCATTAACTGGGCCAAATGGACCGATGACAAGGTATGGGGCCCCCAGCACTGGAGACAGGGGCTCATAAGCTGTCCATACCCGGCCATTCCATAAGCATCTGCCTCAACTATCTTAGAAATTTATAATCATCTCCTGAATCATGCAGACAGGCTGTCTTCTACCTCAGAACTCCTGAGAGAAGACAGTAACAATGACCAGCACTGAAAATGAACAGGGAAAAGATACCAGCAGCCCTTGGTTCAGTGTTCCTCCGAGCACAGTTGGAGAGTCATTTGCATTGGCGTATCACTGGAGTGCAAGATTCTTCTCTGGGATGCAGATTCCTGTGCTTCAAGACTTTAATTCTTTATTAACCTTTTTGAGGATTCAGGTGCCACTAAATTTCAAAACTCATGGTTTCCCTAAGTCCAAAATGTAGAGGAAAGTGTCATTGCAGGTGAGAGGATTTTTATTTGCTCATTCTCCACCACCAGGGGCTAAGTGATTACAAAGTATACCTAGTAAAGACTTAATAACTTTTCTCAGCAGCTTAGTTCAAAATTTCAACTCTGCTAGCTATGTAGGTGCCCAGAAATTAGTAGCGCTTAATCTCCTGAGCCCCTTTAAGGATCATTGCTTTGGGTTGCAAAGCACGCATTTCTGAAAGTCAAAGGATCAGGTCTTTTTGCCATTCCCCTCAAACCCCAGTGAGTGCTCAGTTCAACTGAGCTGGATTCCACATCTTACTGTATCTAGAGCCTGGTAATCACACTCAACAGAAGGCAGCTACAAAAGGGTGGCCTGAGGAACCCAGAGGATTGCCGGAATCAGGGACAAGGTCACTTACACACCTGGGTGATGAAAGTGCAGGGGTCAGCTGTGTCATTGGTGAGTAAGGGTTTATACTACCTTCAGGTAGATGATTTCTCTTAGGATTCTGTATCCAGGGAGAGCAGGAGCTTTTAACCTGGAGCACACTGTATGGCTGTAAAGTGTCTATGAATCCCTGTAACTCTGTGCTGAATCCCAGGAACCCGCCTGGGCAGCTGGGGACGAAGGGACAACATAAGATTTTCTAAGGAGTATGAAGGGCACAAGAGAAATCAAGAAGCTCTGATATAACTAAGGGTTATTATGACAGAAGTGGAAAGATGCCCCTGACCTTCAAACCTCACAGCCAGGAGACAGGAGCAGCCACTTGGAAGCAATTTTACTGGGGGGCTCAAAAATGAAGGGTTTACTCTCACCCCCACTACCAACTTTCACCTTACTTCACTAACTACAGGTCCTGATCTGATGTTATTTTAACTTTCAATACTAAAACTACGGGGCGGGCAGGGGAGGAGGGGAGTACAGCAGGCTATCGTCATAAAATTCCTGTCATTAAGAACCATTAGACTGTGACCTTCAGGAATTAGTATGGGCTTTGGAGCGAGGAAACTGAATTGGCTTTGTCTCTTTCAGTGGTGGTGTGACAGTGGGCAAGTCACATGACCCCTCGGAGCCTCAGTGTCCTCATCTATAAAACGCAATTACACAAACCACTACACTGATGACTGTTAGCACTAAATAAAGTGAAAGTGCTTTGCCAGCTGCTAGAGGCTCTGTTTAGCCTGAGGCATTGTTACTGTTTTAACTTTTTTTCTGTACCATCCTCCTGCAGGAAACAACATGCATGTGGAATCAAATGGTGACAGCTAACTGGGCTTGACTTCCATTTTTTGTCTTACTGTTTTTAGCGGTCATACCAAAATGTCTACAATAATAGCCCTGCAACAAAGACATTAACTAAAGAGTTGTGACGACAGTTCCAGGAACTGGCCATGACAATGAAAACCAGAACTAAGTCCATATGAATCAAAGAAAGAGGTGGGGTGGTGGAGTATGGGGAAGGGAGCACACATTCTGGTGCAAGCAAGAATCCAAACTAAACTAACAATCAGAAAACGTGCTTCATCCACATCCTGTTTTGGTACTCAGGCTTGCCACCACCCCTGTTTTGGCACCTGGGTTGTCACCCCCACCCAAACCAGCAGAAAAGCCAATGACCAAGAATAAATGTAAAAGTGGAGACTCAGGATGATGAATCTTTTCCTTCCCAGAAGTGCAAGCTGCTCCAGAGTCTTACAACCTTGACAGTGAAAGAGACTTAAGACTGGGGAAAAAAGGTCAGTATGCAATCTAATATAGCATGAATATCAGAAGGTACACTTAATTCTAAAAGGTTAAAATAGGGGTCAAAGATTGTGAGCTCGGCCTTCTGAGCTTCCCTTTGACATATATGCCAATCGTGTTTGACATAAATGCCAGCCATCATAGTCCAGCCAAATGCTCTGGATCAGTCAATTACCATTCCACTGTATGCACCCTGGTGAGGCACACACACACCCAAAAGCTACTGCCTCTTACTGAAACACCATAATCAATAGGCTTAAGTCATCTGTGTAGTTAAAAGCTCCATATCACCTTTGGACCTAGTGGATCGCATACCACTAGGCTGAGAATGTAAAATCACATCATCAGACACTATCACCATATCATCAGATCCTTGAGTCTGATTCTTTATGTCTGTAATTGTGCAGGTAAAATATGTGAGCAGCTTCAACAAGTGACTTTTATAAATTGCTTCACTCCATTTATTATCTTGAAAAGGAGTGGGCCTTGGCTATCTCAGGTACTTCAAGAATTATTATTTTTAAAGACTTTATTAATTTATTTGAAAGAGAGAGAGAGAGAACAAGTAGGGGAGGAAGGAGCAGAAGGAGAGGGACAAGCAGACTCTGTGCTGAGCCTGGAGCTTGATGCAGAGCTCGATCCCATGACCTTAATTAAGATCATGACCTGAGCCAAAATCAAGAGTAAGATGCCCAACCAAGCCACCCAGATGCCCCCACTTCAAGAATTACTACATAAAACCGAATATCTACTATATTTTTTAGATATTAAATTGTAAGAACTCGTATCAAGAAGCCTACTTTTTGATGGCCTATTCAAAAGAGCTTCCTGTTGGATTCAACAATGAATATGCTCAGAACATGAACACACAACTCACTCTAGAGTCCTATTTTGGGATTTGTTACCAACTGGCCAAGGAAGAGGTTTGATGCTAGTCACTGACCACTGAGTGAATACATTCTACGACAGCAGGAAGAAAGAAAAGGTCACTGATACCTATCAGAAATATATATAACACACAGGAGTGACATGCTCAGCTGGTCTTCTCCTGAGATAAAAAAGAAGATTCCTAAGGCCACATGCTTGACACAATTTTTTCTGGGCTTCAGATCTAGGATCAGGTTAGCTCCAATCCCAGGACATATATTTTACAATGGTATTTCTCAAATGCCAAGTCAACCTGGTATTCAACTACAGTGAAAGGGTCACATTTCTGGGCTAAAGAAACATGATCTCAATTAGGCAGGGTTTTCTGCATCTTAAAAAAAAAAAAGCTATATTGTACACCTGAAATATAATGTTATATGTTGATTATATCTCAATTTTATTTTATTTTTAAAATATTTGTTTTTTAAGTAATTACCACACCCACCATGGGGCTCCAACTCACAACCCCGAGATCAAGAGTCACATGCTCTTCTGACTGAGAGCCAGCTAGGTGTCCCAATTATATCTCAATTTTAAAAAAGAAAAAGGCAACTAGCTCTTTCATGCAAAGATATGTATGTATCTAAAAGAGCCAACTGGGGATCCCTGGGTGGCTCAGCGGTTTAGTGCCTGCCTTCGGCATGATCCTGGAGTCCCGGGATCAAGTCCCACATCAGGCTCCCTGCATGGAGCCTGCTTCTGTCTCTACCTGTGTCTCTGCGCCATGCCCCCCCACTCTCGGTCTCATGAATAAATAAATAAAATCTTTAAAAAAAGAAAACAAAAAAAGAGCCAAATGGCACAGGAAAATTTGTGATGGTCAGCATCTAAAAGAAGTACGAGCCTGAGGGCAGAGACTGGACCAGAGGCAGCGGGCAAACTGAGGAGTTTGGGGGATGCCTTTTCTGGGCTCCTAATGGAAAGAGTTCCAAGGCCACAAAGACTACCACAGAGCTTCTAGCAACTCTCAAGTGGACCAGAGCAAATGGGAAATGATGGAAGCCTGAGTGAGGATCTGCTCTCATCTCAGTACCTACCAGCCTACAAAGTAGCCACTGGGACATTAGTCTTGAACACTGTAGCACTTCACTTAAAAGAAAACAAATGACATTTCCTGGAAGCCTATAATTTTGTCATCTTAAATCTAAGTTTTAAAAGAAAAGGGCAACACAGCCTCAAACCAGACCCTCATCTCCCCGGAATCACCACTGTGTCCCCACTGATGAACATTTCTGTCTCTTGATAAGTTGCCCAGAAATTAAAAAAAACAAAACAAAAAAAAAAAAAAACAAAAAAAATTATTTCCAATCCAGACACTTGTTTTAAGAGAAGTTAAAGAAGAAATATCCACTGCCATGGAGAGAGCAAGCTAATAAAATTATAGCCCCGTTAATATATAACCAAAATAGGAACAATCTTAACAAAACGAAAACAGTCTTAACACCATGTTGTCCAGTGGTTCTTTGACTCTTAACAATTTTCAGCAACTGTTTTTTATGTGGATAGGAAAGAAAATGGAAGAATGATTTTACTTATTGAAAAATAGTTCCTGGGACACGGGTGGCTCAGTGGTTGAGCATCTGCCTTCGGCTCAGAGCGTGATGCCGGGGTTCTGGGATCAAGTGCTGCATCAGACTCCCCTTGAGGAGCCAGCTTCTCCCTCTGCCAACGTCTATGTCTATGTCTCTGCTTCTCTTACTGTGTCTCTCATGAATAAATAAATAAAATCTTTAAAAAAAAAAAAAGAAAATAGTTCCTGTTCCCAAACACTGGTTTTGATAGAAATTAATGAGATATGGGGGGGTGTGTGTGGCAGATCCAAGCTAATGCTCCTCTCAATCTTAATTGAGAATAACACTGCTTATATTTCAAAGGCATGCACAATAATATCACCTCACTTATTTCCAAACTAATTCTGTAGGGGTAGGTAAGAAAGATTATTATTTCCTTTTTATAAGAGCAGAAGTTGAGTTCAGAAAAATTAACAGAGGTGCTCAAAGCCCCATTGTTCCTAAGTGGCACAATAGGTCTAAAATTTCACTAATGCAACAGCCATCAGCCACACGTGATTATTTAATTAAAGTTAAATTAAACTATAAATTCTGTTCTTCACTCAAGCGAGTCACATTTCAAGTACTCAAACAGCCCATATGGCAAGTAGTTAGTATTAAAGAATATTTCTATCACTGCTGAAAGTACTATTGGACAGTGCTGGTCTTATGGCTAGTTCTTTTGTTTGTTTTTATCTTATTTTTTTAGGGAGGGGGCAGGGGCAGAAGGAGAGGCAGAGAGAGAATCTCAAGCAGGCTCCATGCCCAGCACAGAGCCTGGAGCCTGATGTGGGCCTTGATTTCACAACCCTGAGATCGTGACCTCAGATGAAATCAAGAGTCAGACACTTGGGGTGCCTGGGTGGCTCAGTTGATTAAATGTCTGCTTTCAGCTCAGGTCATGATCCCAGGGCCCTGAGATTGAGCCCCACATCAATCCCATGCTCAGTGGGGGGTCTGTTTCTCCCCCTCTGTCTGCCCTTCCCCCTACTCATGCTCTCCTCTTGCTTGCTCACTCTCTCAAATAAATAAATAAATACAATCTTGAATCTTGGGACACCTGGATGGCTCAGCGGTTGGGCGCCTGCCTTTGGGTCAGGTCATGATCCCAGGATCTGGGATCGAGTCCTGCATCAGGCTCCCTGCAAGGAGCCTGCTTCTCCCTCTGCCTTTCTCTCTCAGTCTGTGTCTCTCATGAATAAATAAATAAATCTTTAAATAAATACATATATACATACACTCTTAAAAAAAAGTCAGATGCTTAACCAACTGAACTACCCAGGTGCTGTTTTTAGTTTTTACAGATTGTTAAGTAATCTCTACACCCAACATGGGGCTTGAACTCACAACTCAGAGATCTGTATACTCTATCAACTGAGCCAGCTAGATGGCCCCGTGGCTAGTTCTTTGGAATTCTAGCAACCTGGGGGAAAGACCCCATGCCATTCCCAAGTTACTAGATGACAAAGTTAAATTACAGCCTCTTTCTCATTACAAGAAACTCTGAGACTTCAGTAGGTTGGTTTCACTTCTCAGGCATTACAAAAACAAAAATTAGTTTTAAAAGAGCTTTACCAAAATGGATTTGATCCATATATACTAAGGAAAGAGAATATGGAAACTCAGGTTGTACATTTGGTGAAGAATAATATAAGCATTATATTCATAGTAATCAATCCTGACACTTCAACTCATTGAATAACCTCTTGTTAGAGTTTAAAAGAAACTTCTTGGTGCAGAGATTGCTATAATCAGATGAACAGGAGGTTTTCAGCTAACACTGGGGCCCTGTAAAATGACAGATGAACTCTGAGTGCTACAACAGGGCCACATGGTCTCTAACTCAGCTAACACAGACAGCTGAAACATGAAAAAGGGATCAAACAACTGCAGAACTAAGGGTCTGGAGCCAAGATACAGCCAAGTTTATTAAGAATACAGAGTGGTGGGGACTCATCACATAAAGCTATTCTTTACAGTTTTAATGTGAGATACGCAGGACCCATTTATAGACTATAAGCCAGTAAAAACTAGCTGACCAACCTGTTCACTTTTTAGCAACCTGCTTCAGCCACTCTCAGGGGCTGCGCAGTTTGCAAGTCTTCTGGATTGACAGCAACGGGATGCCCTCTCTGAACTGTGCTGCCCTCACACTCTTTGGATTCTTTTAACCATTTGGTGGTTAAGTGTTGTCAATGGCACGAGTTGGGTGAACAGAAATGCCATTTAAAGTGAAAAGACAGGCTCACTCAAGCCATGGAGCAAGGTCCTTAGAGAATCTACAGGACAAAACTAATGATTTCTTCATGTACTTGCCAAGGTATCAAGGTTTTTCCACTGCGTGCACATGAGAAAACAGCGGACTGAGGGTTAACTGTAGTGCAGAAACATGCTACTCTAGGCTTTTCTCAATAACAAATAGTCTGAGAAGGAAGAGACAGACAAGGTTCTTCTTTCAGGTCCAGAAAGGGTACAGGAGACTTCTTTTTCATTTGTCTGGGTCAGAAGAACGTCCATGTTTTCCTTTAAAAGGTTATTTTTCTCCAGCAGCTCTCACTGCCAGAACATTTTCTTAATTTTCACCTAAACCTTATGACCTAGTACACCTTTAAATGTCAAAGAGAAAGGCTATGGGGAAAGCTCTGTTTGAGAACAAAGTGCACCACACATGACCCATGTCTTCTATGAGTCTTCATTCTGAATACAGCAGCATTTCTGGTCTTAATCTTTGGACTTAACCAGCTTCCTACCTGTGCCATCTTTCTTCTCCCTCAAGATGTGCAGAGCTTCAGATATTATTAAAGAAAGCTCAGGGGGATACCTGGGTGGCTCAGCAGTTGAGGGACTGCCTTCAGCTTAGGGCATGATCCCAGAGTTCTGGGATCGAGTCCCACATCAGGCTCCCTTAGGGGAGCCTGCCTCTCCCTCTGCCTGTATCTCTTCCTCTCTCTCTGTGTCTCTCATGAATAAATAAATAAAATCTTTAAAAAGAAAAGCAAGCTCAGGGCTTGGAATATATAATCCTTTGCTATCCAGCACATTGTATTTGGTAGGGTTTTATATAGTGTTAAATTTGAGACACATGTTTACATGAGGAGAATGACAGACGCTGGGAAATGACCCTGTTTAAAAACACATCGGGAACCAGCTTCCATACCCCATAGTTTTTTGTGTGTGTGTTTTTTTTAAGATTTTATTTATTTATTCACAGAGACACAGAGAGAGAGAGGCAGAGACACAGGCAGAAGGAGAAGCAGGCTCCATGCAGGGAGCCCAACGTGGGACTCGATCCCAGGTCTCTAGGATCACATCCTGGATTGAAGGCGGTGCTAAACCACTGAGCCACCTGGGCTGCCCATACCCCATAGTTTAGATGCCATGAAAAGAGAGTATCAAGCGGCAGGGAGGGGTGTGTAGGATTGAAAAAGTCTTTAATCCCCTGCAAGCTATGAAAGGCCAAATCCCAACTCTGAACGATATGCAGAATATGAACAAGCCTGAAGGCAAGGGAGTCACCAAAGACATGGTGTCCTACAGATATTTTGTCAGAACTGAAAGCCAGTCCTACGTGGGAACTGTGTAGGAGTATTCTGGGCGATGAGGTGGGTGGGTTTTCTTCCCAGAGCTATAAATAAGATTGGAATGAGAAGAATTTGATAAAAGATATAAACACAGAAATGATGAGGCAGGATACAGCCATGACCCCCCTAGTCCTGCCCCCTGCCCTACTACTGCTACTCCTGCTAGGAGGGCCTAGCTACTTCCTCAGTTGTACAACCAACTTACATATAAACACACTTTAGAGAAACTTCTCCTCAGGCCAGCAAGATGGGAATAGAAGGGCTTTCAAATCAGATGTTACTTTTTCAGGCCTCCAAATCTCCAATAATCAACAACTTGCTGGTCACTTTACAAGCTGCTTCCAATGCTGCTCTATTTTCTTTGGAAGCTGTGGCATGAAGGGTGAGAGGTGGGGGCTGGTGGAGGATGGCAGGTAGTGGGGAGGTCAGGGAGGCTGAGAGTGTTGGAGCCTACAACAGGATAAGCGTAGAGAGCGTGAGGCTGTGATGAGGAAGAATTTATTCACAGGGTGCAGGGTGTGTGTGTGTGGAGAAATGCAGGACCCTATCTGTGTATCACCTGGCATGTGGATGAACAGGGAATTTCACACCTGAAACTATTCCCAGGCATCAACATTCTCTCTCAGAATCTTCAAGATTGTTATCGACTTCCTTCACTAGAAAAGCTGAAAACCAAGACTGTGTCCATAGCTGAAGGTGGCTCTCAGTAGGAGGAAGATGCAGTATTCTCACAGAAGTAGATCATTTCTATTCCTCTAAGAAGGGCAATTATTCTCACTTCACAGATACAGAGAACAGGGCAGGGTATACAAATAGGTAGGTATTCAGAACCTTTTAGAACCTGGGCTCCTGATAGAACAGAAGCATTATTCCAAATTCCATGCCCAGAATTCCAACAAGTTTGCAAGAGAGTTGTGTTTCTGTCTGTCTGTCATTCATATACACGCACACATATCACACTTTACAACTTGGCAGCCTTGACTCATTCATTCAGTGCCAGGCACTGGATAAGATATTTCTCAAGGAGCTCATAATATGGTTGGAGGAAAATGTATAAGCAGATAACTCCAATAACGGAAACATCACCTGTCTTTTTAACAACATACAACACTACAATAAATGTTAAGCAGGGAGACCATACTCAATCGTATGAAGCAGTGAGCTCTAGTAGTCCCTGGTACCAACTAAGAAACAGGCACGAGAATGCAGGGCACTCACCCTCCCTGCAAGGCTTTTAGACCTTGAACATCTTACAGATCTTGAGAGGTAGCATACTCTCAGAACTACTACTGTAATTAGTCAGCACTCCACAGGATGTTGGATTGCTCTTTATTTTGTGTATGGGTAAATTTTAGCTACTCAAATAAACTGTTAAATGTCCTGAGGGCAGGTACCTTGCTTGGTATTTCTTTAATCTTTCCAGAACTAACTCCCCTGGGCACAAAGTAGACATTAAACACATGACATCCTTGGCGAAAGGGACAAGGAGATGAGACTCTGGGTGATTTGTCCCTCCACAAGAGTTTATAGAGAGGCAGATGTGGAGTGTTCTGTGAAGCACAAGTGTGCCTCACCCGACCACATCACTGATCCACTGCACAAGGAGCCTGCTCTGGCTCTTTAGGGTTGGTGGTGGGAAGTCCTTCACTGGAAAGCCAGAGAAGATTGCAGCATAAAGTGGATAAATGGTTTGGTAGTTAGTTAAATAAATTATTATTTATTAAATAAATAAAAAGCTGAATTTGAGACTTAAATTTTTGGCTGATACTTAGGATAGAAACAGACTTCAGATTCCTCCCATCTGCTATTTGGTTCTAGCTCTTAGAAATGGATCTGCCATTACCATGACATGAATCAAACTCCATCCTCACTTGCTTAAAAGGCTTCCAATGACTTCCCATTGTACCTACAATAAAGTCCACCTCTTCTGTGTAGTTGACAGGCCCTCATTATAGCCCAACCCTCAGTCACCAGGTCCCGGCCACACTAGCTTCCTCGATGTTTTCAAACATTGTCAGGCTCTGACCTGCACTAGGCCCTTACACTTACTCTCCCTTCTCCCTGGTCCTCTGCCTGCTTCTGCATGGCTGGCTCCACCTCATCCTTCAGACCTCAGCTCAAACATTTCCTCCTCAGGGAGGCCTTTCTTTCCTGATGATCTTATCCAAAATGACCCCATCATTCCTATCACCTGTTAACACACTAACTGGTTAATTTACTTTGTAACACTGACCATACTCTAAAGTTATCTTGTTTACGTATTTGTCTCCTTGTTTATTATCACTATTCTCCTTTCAAGGGCACATACCAGGTTCTGGAATAATCTGAATGAGTAAATGGATGAGGATGAAGAAAATACAGTGGCAGTAGGTCAGCACTGAGTTAAGGTAAAAAACATCAGTTCTCTCACTATAAAGCTAGAAGTTGTTGTGTGACTATTTTTTTCCTCATAGGGTGTGTCCAAGTAGCAATAACACACGAGAAAAGAAAGGAAAGGAGAGCTTGAGCTCTTTGCTGATGACTTAAAAAGAAATGTCAAAAAGAGCAAAATCTTGCTGTCTCCAGCTTTCACTCAGTTTATAATGCTGTTGATATTAAAAACAAATGTTCTGACTTCTAATAGATTCCAATGTTGGTTTCATTTCTCCCCTAGTGATTTCGTTGTGCACCCACTAAGCCCAGCTCTGCAATAACCCCATCCAGCACACTCACACCCATGCCAGCTATAGGGTATCTGAGACTCTCACTCTAAATAAAACTGCAGTTTGATTCAAAATACCAGGTAGGAAAGGGTTTTCTCTCCCCAAGAACCTGAACAAGAAGGCAAAACACATGCAAGAAGTGGGTCCTTTCTCACAATACCCCAGCTCAAGGTCTGCTCCTTCTATAAAGGGAAGTGAGTGTAACAGGGAGTAGAAAGCCCTGAAAGGTGCCATTCAAAAGCGCAGGATGGTTCAACAGCACTGTTCAAACCAACACTGTTTGTTTCACTGAACTTAATAGGAGCAGTTATCTTAGCCATTAGTGAGCAAAAGTCCTTGAACTTGGAGAAGCACAAGAGAGAGAGTGACAAATGAAACCTGTCGCCCTGATTTCTGTTAGATGCTTCCCACGGCATACTAGACACACACGCCATGCTGAAAACGCAGCTCTAGCAAATGCTGAGAGAGAAAGGCACTTACGCGGCATGATCCCTTGGCTCACCAATTCTTCTCGAGTCCGGCGCTGCTGGAGCTTCAACTGCAGCACTGCAGGGTGGCAAAGAGAGAGGAGAGACGGAGACTCAGTTGGGCATTCCACCACAAAAGACACATTTTCAAATGCAAAGAAAGTCTCAGAACAGAAGGGTGTAGTGTGAAAGAAGGATCCCTTTAATTGTGACTGTGTGTAATTGCAGAAGTGGCCTGATACAGCAGGGTTTCCGTATTCTGCTGTGGGCGGCGAGAGGAAGTTGCGAAGGGTCTTGCAGGGCGATAACAATCCACAAAGTACCAAAGTCTTGCCTCTTGCTCAAAACCTCCTACAACACTGTATCCTCCTCCTAAGACTAAAAAAACATAAATTCTTAACTCAAAGGAAATATAATAAGGACCAACACCCAGTAGGAAAAGCTTTCTAGATATTCTACACTGTCTTCCTGGCAGCAAGTGTTTACCACCATGAGTGCTGAATGATAGTGTGTTCACATTGATCAGGAAGTATTGGTTATTTGTAAAATCTTTTCTTTTGTATCTAAAAATTACACCTATTTTCACCACGCAATGTATTTCTCTAGACCAGAAAACATTTTGCCATCAACAGAACTCTTTTCTTCCTCTTACTGTTCAGTTAGAGCTTTTTACTGTTGAGGCAAAACCACCAAGCCACCCGAGTCAAAGTGCATCTGGGATAGGAGAGGGCGATGAGGATTTCTCCCATTTCCACTCTGCCAATACTGCCTAATGAAACACTCAATAGAAATTTTTGTGGGATCCCTGGGTGGTGCAGTGGTTTAGCGCCTGCCTTTGGCCCAGGGCGCGATCCTGGAGACCCAGGATCGAATCCCCCGTCGGGCTCCCGGTGCATGGAGCCTGCTTCTCCCTCTGCCTATGTCTCTGCCTCTCTCTCTCTCTCTCTGTGTGACTATCATAAATAAATAAAAATTAAAAAAAAAAAAGAAATTTTTGTGAAGTTAAAAGTCAATGATCTCTATTTCAAATGCCAATGAAACGTAAAGGGCATCACCATGGCCCACCAGGCAGAATGGCCTGCATTCAGAAACTAGGTGAGAAAACGCTCAGAGAAGGAGAGAGTCAGGAGCCAAGGAAAGTCCCCTCGCCTGATAAGCCTTCAATCAAGTCACATCTGAGAGAGAGAGAGAGAGAGAGAGAGAGAGAGAGACCTGTATCTATTAAGAATCATATTACCATAAGTATCTGCCTTTTCCCTTTATAGAGCAGTTTTTAAGAAGGTCTCCAAGAGGGCAGCCCAGGTGGCTTAGAGGTTTAGCGCCAACTTCGGCCAGAGGCGTGATCCTGGAGTCCCACATCTGGCTCCCTGCATGGAGCCTGCTTCTCCCTCTGCCTGTGTCTCTGACTCTCTCTCTCTCTGTGTCTCTCATAAATAAATAAATGAAAATATTAAAAAAAAAAAAAGAAAGTCTCCAAGAAGAATGGCAGAACCATAACTAGGCTCCTGGCTACATCTCGAATTCAGCAGGTCCAAAGCAGAACCAGTCTTTCTCCCAAAAACCTAACCTACTTTCCATCCTTATCTCTTTAAAAAAATAGAATCATGATCTGCAATCTACCCCCAACCCAGTATTAAGTTGTTGAGCCAACCTCAACTCCTCCAGCTCCCTCACGTTCCTCCTCTTACCAAGTTCCTGGTGCCACAGTTTTGCCACGTTGCATAGGCAGCTCCCTGTCTTGCACCTTACTTATAGCGTACCTCTCCCATAGTAAATGCCCCAATTAAGGCTGTCCAATTACCCTCCCTCAAGTACCATGTGCTGGCCCAACCGTTCATTCACTTCACTTGGAAATGCCTACCCTTTTCAACTGACCTTCCGGGCTCCTAAGCATGAAGAATTACTCTAGATCTCCTGTGAGCTACCTGTTATTTGTTATAAAAAGTATAGTAATATTTTGCCCTGTGTAATAGTTACCCCTTGAATATAACACATCTCTCTTACCAATTTATAAACTCCTGGAAGGCAGAGAATGTATCTTATTAATATGTGCCCTGCATAGCACTCAATACACAGAAAGCATTTAATAATTGTTTCTTGGGGGGATCCCTGGGTGGCTCAGCGGTTTAGTACCTGCCTTCTGCCTGGGGTATGATCCTGGAGTCCCAGGATCGAGTCCCCATCAGGCTCCCTGCATGGAGCCTGCTTCTCCCTCTGCCTGTGTCTCTGTCTCTCTCTCTCTGTGTCCCTCATGAATAAATAAGTAAAATCTTTAAAAAAATAATTGTTTCTTGAATTGAACTATATCTTAAAATGATAATACATACAGTCTGAGAGATCTTATCAGGAGATCATAACTATTACTCTTATTTTTTTACAAATTAACACTTAAAAGTAAAGCCTTACAGAATAAATGGATAAAACAACAGCCAGACTAGTGGCTAACATTTATTGATGTGCTTGGTGCCAGACATTGTTCTATGTACTTTCATGTTTTAACTCATTTCATCTTTTTTTTTTAAGATTTTATTTGTTTATTCATGAGAGACAGAGAGAGAGAGGCAGAGACACAGGCAGAGGGAGAAGCAGGTTCCCTGCAGGGAGCCTGATGCGGGACTCGATCCCAGGACTCTGAGATCATGACCTGAGCCAAAGGCAGATGCTCAACCACTCAGCCACCCAGGTGCCACTAATTAATCTAACACTCCTATGTAAAGACATGGGCCTTACTATTCCCATTTTTACAGGTAGAAAAATAAGGCCCAGAGTGATTCAGTAATTTTCCTAAGATTATCCCACTAATAAGAGGCACAACAGAATTTGAACCCAAACATTCTGATTCTAGAACGTGGGTTCCTTACTTCTCTGCTTCTTCAGGGTCTTCTGGAGCCTATGCTGCTAAGACAAGAAGCTTGGAATGTGACCACCTGGGCTGGTTCTCTGGTGAAAAGGGATATAGTTTAGGCCAGGGTCAAAAGAGTTTGAATGATACATCAGTAAAATAAATTTAAACTAATCTAGGAATCTTATTTCAGGTAAATTAGAACCACAGATTATAATATTAAAATGGAAATAATTAACAGCTAGGAGTCACTGAACATTGCTGTGTGTCAGGCCTAGTTTAAGTGACTGACATGCTTTTAACTTTAAAAAAAAGGGAGGGGGGCTAAGAGGATGGTACAATTATTATCTCCATTTTACAGATAAGGAAACTAAGGAGTAGACCTTTAAAATTTTGCCTTGGGTCACACAGTTCAAAAGTGCTGGCATGAGACTTCATACCCAGATCTTTGTGATTCTAGACTGCAGGGCACTAAATACTATGCCATACGTCTCCTTGGAGGAAAGAAAGAGGAAAAAGAGAAAATATTTGTCATCTTTTATAGTGTTTCTAAAGCCCAGCCATTCTCTACAGAGAATGATTAAATATAACACATTGATTTGATTTCTAAGAACAGAGAAATCTAAATATGATTCAGTAAGTCTGAACACTTCAAAGAAACAATAACTAATGAAAACTCTGGCCATTATCCAAAAATTTTGAAATACCAATCAGCAGCACTCCTAAAAAAAAAAAACCCATCTACAGATAGGGCCATAAGGGACATTATGCAAACTTCTTGACTAAAAAACTTATTGCCTCATGAGAGCAAACATTTAAGTCTAGGATTCAAGGTTTTTTATGGAGAACACAGGAAAGGCTGATTTAGCTTTTGTTTTCAACATATCTAACTCAAAGAGAAAGGTTTATCTAATAAATCTTTCCATCTGTAAAACTAAATGAAATTAAAGTTCAGTTATCTAAAAATTCCTTCCTGTTCCCTCTCAGCAGTGAACTCCAGGCTCCGTGCTTATCTGAAATCTGACCAACTTCCCTATTCACATAATAGAATTCACCCTTTATCAGTAGTATCTCAGGTATTGCTACAACCTGACTACAGATATGTTACTGTTTTTTATACACTGCAAAGGCCTCTCCTGCTAACTCAAACACTGTTTATAAAGAGGAAAAGAAAAAAGACCAGTAAACTCCAAATTATAGTTGTCAGCCTCTACATCATTTTACTTTAGTATTGATCTGTTTGGCTGTGTACAGATACAAGGGTCCTTCTTCTAAAACTTCCAACTACAAAGAAATAGGTATTTACATGAATTTCCCCTTTCTTAGTCTATCTTAATTCCTCTAAATTCTAACTAAGCACACTAAATAAAATGCCTTTATGTTTCCAGACTTCAGGGATTCTTTATTTTATTTTAGTTAAGTAGGCTCCATGTCCAGCATGGAGCCCAACTCGGGGCCTGAATTCATATCTCTGAGATCAAGACCTGGGCTGAGATCAAGTTCAAATGCTTAACCAATTGAGCCACCCAAGCACCCCAAGGATTATTCATTTTAGAAGCAGCCATTTAATAACTCACTTGCAGTAAATAGCATAAGGGCCATATGTGCTGTATTCACTGCAGAAGGTCCCAAATCAGACGTACGTTTCAAAGGCCATACATTTTTTTTTTAATTTTTATTTATTTATGATAGTCACAGAGAGAGAGAGAGGCGCAGAGACACAGGGAGAGGGAGAAGCAGGCTCCATGCACCGGGAGCCCGATGTGGGATTCGATCCCGGGTCTCCAGGATCGCGCCCTGGGCCAAAGGCAGGCGCCAAACCACTGCGCCACCCAGGGATCCCAAGGCCATACATTTAATGCACATCCACCCTCACCAAGAAATACCTGACATGAGTTCAAATGGTTATACTTACAGACAGTGCTAGACCAAGGAGATTCAAAAGAGTAGAAATTTGACAAAATCTCTCTATTCATTATACATCACCATTTAGATTTCCTCTCCACTCCCCAAGTGGATAAAAACTAAACAAAAATACCTATTTGTGTACATGCACAAGTCTTTATGCTTTCACTGTTATTAATTCCACAAATTTAATATATCATCTGTTTCTAAATGGGTCTGTGTAAGCAGCCTATATATAGATGAACAGATGTCTTTAAAGCTGATGGATGGTGAATCGACGGAGTTGCCTGCCAGAAAAGGATTGGAATAAAAAGAAACCAAATCATAAAGTAGGGAACCCTAGGTTCTCCACTCCCCACAGAATTAATCAAGTTTTCCACCTGTTTCAAACAAAGGTCTGAATAACTGGCTTCTTGGGAAATCAAAGCAAAAGATATTTCTGCCCTGTAAAGACCAGGGAAGTATGTTGATGACATTCAAGAATCAGAAAGAAAAGCAAAAAATAAGTGATGTGTCCTCAAGCCCAGCTCTGTGGCTTCCACTGGTCAAGGGACCTGGATTTCACTGGGGAGGGAGATGTGCAGCTTGACAGGCTATTCTCACCTTATTTATATTTATCCATTATTGATTCCACAAAGGCTTCTAGAGTGGGGAGATGAAGTATTTATGAGGGAAGTAAAAAAGAATGGGAAGGAAATTAGTAGGGGAATGATAGCAAAAGAACAAAAACCCTCCTTGACATCATCCTTTGTTCACTAAGACCTCTTTCAAGGAAGATTCTAATGGCAAGGGCATTTCTTAAGCCTGATCTCCTAATAACTGGTTCATTGTTTTCTCCTCAATAACCTTTAGGTACCAGTCCAAGAATAAATAAGCAAATACAATTTTATTCAGCAACAGACACCATTACATCTACTTTCAAACTGGAAAATCTGTTTCACTGGGAAGATCAGAGAAGGAACAGAGTAGGTGAAGCTTAAGCATGCTAATAATTCAAATACTCATCTTTGTAGCAGTGAATTAGACCTATTTTATTTTATTGGTGTATTTTATACTTCAGTTTATCCTATATGCCTTAAAAAAAATCATTTAGTGACACCCAAATTATAAAACCACAACACCTATTATTTAAAACCAAAGGCTTGGGTGTGTCTCTACCTCTCTCTCTCTCATGAATAAGTAAATAAAACCAAATAAATTAAATAAATAAATAAATAAATAAATAAATAAATAAATAAATAAATAAATAAATAAATAAATACCAAAGGCTAGTCCCTGAATACTGACTAGTTTCGTCCTTAGCATATATGGTTAAAAGTAGGTGAAGGGTGTTCCCAGAAGAGGGTATTACCCTACATGCTCTGCTGACTGGGTTAGTCTACAGCATCACCACCAAAATACAGATTGAGAGTTGGGATAGGGGGATGGTTTTCTACTCAATCTAACAAATGTTTACTATACAACTAACATGTGTCGAGCCCTGTGCTAGGTGTTGGATATACCTGTGGTCTCTGCTCCCTTAAAGCTTCTGATCCAGTGGGCAAACAGCAAATTACATATAAATAAGTATAAGTTGCGATTAATGTTTTACAAGAAAAGAATGAAGGGTATGAGAGGTCAGACCTTGGAATTCATAGTTTCTCCTTTATATGTTCTGTAATAACTAACTTTTCATACTTCTTCCTTACTACTATATATAGTCACTTGTTTAAGCTACTAAAAGTCCTTAAAAAAACAGACCTTGGGGTAAACTATATTTAAATAGGTAAGCTAAGGCACACAGTTTCATTTATTCACTTTATGCTTATTTGCTTAGTTGCTCTACAGTTCACATACTAGTTGGTAAGCATATCAATTCATCACAATATTCATGCCTTCCTCAGTTCTTCTCTAGTTTCTTGTCAAAACTCTCCTTAGGCATTCATTCAAGAATTATGAGGCTCTACTATATATGCCAGATCTTTGCCTGCTACTGGGGATAAAGCAATGACCAAAGTTACTGCCTCTGGTGGAGTTTACACTTTCATGGAGGAAAACAAACATCAAATAAGTACTTGTAATAGTGAAGAGTATTTTCAAAGAAATACTCAGACATCACATCTCAACTAAGGAGTTAAACTATTCCCATTATTCAATTCATCCAAGTGAAGGTTTGGTACTAGAGTACTAGGTACTACATATGTGAATAAGACATGGTTCTCATTCTCATGGATTTTTTTTTCTTTTTTTAAAGATTTTATTTATTCAGGAGAGACACAGAGAGAGAGAGAGGGAGGGAGAGAGAGAGAGAGAGAGAAAGGCAGAGATACAGGCAGAGGGAGAAGCAGGCTCCATGCAGGGAACCCAACATGGGACTCCATCCCAGGTCTCCAGGATCAGGCCCTGGGCTGAAGGTGGCACTAAACCGCTGAGCCACCCGGGCTGCCCTCTCATGGAATTCTTATATCTAATGAGAAATAAAGACTGAAAATGAGTAATATTATAATGCTATAAGGAAGACTTGATGTCTATAATGCAGACTTTTAGTTAAAAAGTCATAGGAAATGCAACTTAGCTAATACACAGACAGATATATATACACACACACATATACACATTAGCTATATATTAGCTATATATATATATATATATATATATATCCTACTATATTAAGGGTCTCTGCCAATATGTGTGATATACATATGTCTGCATAAATAATAAAAAGAAATGCTGATTTCCTAAAAATAATAAAAATCCAAATAGATATACATAGATACAGATATTTTCAGGTGCTATGACAGTGAGAAGGTGTTAGTATCCAACACTGGAAGTCACAGAAAAACAAGATCTTTCCTACATGGGGTAAGAACAGTGAACACACAAACAGGGCCTTAAAATTTTTATCCTCTTGATAAGTTTGTACTAAAGTTTCAAGTAATTTCTTGACACTACTCCCAAAAAGTAGTATGTTCTTTTGGGTCCCTATCTATTATAATTTTCCACAAGTCTTTCCTGATAGAGACCAGATAGATATAAAAAGGAAGTGAGGCGTCTGCACTCCCTTACTCCTTCCCAACACCTCTTCTGCATTCTGGTTCTCAGTCCCTATTCTATCCTACAGCATCCCTGGGACTATTTTCTTCTCCTGCACTTTATGTAGATTTCCTCCAACTTTCTAAACTCCAAGTTTCTCTAGACTCTTTCATGATTAATTTTCTTCCCTCAACTTGGGAAACCAGCCTGAATGGGTTAGCACAGTATACACCACCCCAAAACCGTGTTTCTGGCTTGTGCTTTTAATATAAACAGCAGCATTTTTAAGGCCCCAGTGTATTCTATAATTAGCTCTACCCTTAACCAGAAAGGGTTTACTGTCAACCTAACTATAATTTCTGGGGAATGAGGCAAGTGATGCATATTGGGTTCGTTATATGAATATTTTGTAAGTTCCTAGTGAATTCAATACACTTGTAGAACTGACCTTTAAGGGAAGAACAAAGGACAGAGAAAGAATCGGAAAATACAAATTCTAGTCCTGGCTCTGCTGCTTCCTAATCACATCACTTCTTTTAGCCTCAATTTTCCCACTATTATACAATTGGTAAAAATAATTCCTGCACTTTCAGCTAAAAACAAAAACAACCCACAACGTATGTGAAAAGTGCTTTGTAAAACTGTAACATGGAAAATACATGTTTCACTAGAATATGAATCTTTATCTCAGGTAGCTTTTCTCTAGGACAGGACTAGGTACTGCTAATAATCTGGTACCATACCTCCAACGACATGTTTTATTTTGCAAAATAAAAGGGCCTTTCTATCAAAACATCCTTTCTTAATATCATATTCCATGTTGTTCTGGGGCAGAGGGAACCAGAAGGGAGCAGCAGGGAGGGAGAAGAGGGAAGGGTAGGAAAGGAGGAAGGGAGGAGGGGAAAGGAGGGGAGGGAAGTGTCTCCTTTCCGAAGGCAGTTCTGGCAGTGAAAAAGTACCCTCTATTTTCAGACTCTATTCAATCTGGTATGTCTAAAGGGGCAAGACCCTGAGAAAGGCAGAGAGATCAGTACCCATTCATTAATAAAATTAAATATATGATGAGTGTTCGAAGCATGCTCCTGAAATTCTAAGCTACCCTTAGATTTATAAATCAATTACTGAAATATATTAAGGGTCAGGTTTTTCAAACTGAAATGTTACCATCTAGTGGACAGGATTACTGATTAATTCTTATAAATGAATAATTAATTATGAAGAATATTGGGCTTTCTGATAAATTCAAAATATAAAATGATTTGTGGTATAAACAAAATACAATGAACCACAATGTAATGCTGAAGAAGAGAGAAGTCCCCAACTCTGTTTAAAATAGCACATCACACATGCGAGGAGCACCTGGGTGGCTCAGTTGGTTAAGTGTCTGACTTCGACTCAGGTCATGATCTCAGGGTTGTGAGAGAGAACCCTGCTTTGGGCTCCCTGCTCAGTGGAGAGTCTGCTTCCCCTCTCCCTCTGCTCTTCCCCCCACTTGCACACTTGCTTATACTCTCTAACTCTGAAATAAATCTTAAAAAAAATAAAATAAAATAAAATAAAATAACACAAGTAAAAAACCACCTATAATGGGATTTCAAATTTGATTGCTTTTATCACTATACTCAATCTCAATCATTCAACCTTTTCACAATCCTATAAAATTCTCTCTCTGTATATATTGTATAAACATGAGTTAAATTATCTCTGTTTTAGATATCAGAGGTAATATCAAAAAAAAAAAAAAGATCAATATTATCTATTTAACCTGAATACTCTCAGAGATTCTGAGGTATCTTCCTGGAGTGGCAAATCTGGGTTACTCATATATCTACCCTAACACGTATCTACAAAGGATAAGCTTACAAAAATCTAACTTGAGTCACTGAAACATGTAAAATAAAAGGTCTTTGCATTGTGAAATAATAAAATGGTGAAAACATGCATGTGCCATCTTATTAAATCCTTTCTTCTTAAGAGAGGGATTGGAGGAGGGGCAGAGGAAGAGGGAGAAAGAGACTCTTAAGCAGGCCCCGTGCCCAGCTAGGAGCCTGACTCAGGCTCAATCTCACAACCCTAAGATCGTGACCTGAGCTGAAATCAAGGTCATTTACCTGAGCCACCCAAGCACCCTATCTTATTCAATTCTTAAAACAAAGCTATATGAAAGGTTCTATTATGATACTATTTTGTAGCTGAGGAAATTGAGCATAAAACATATTAAGCAACTTGCTTAAGGTCACCCAGCTCCATTTTGATCTACAGCCAGAGCCCTTAGCCATTATTAAATGTTGTGTTTCTCTTCCTTCATAAAACAGATCAGTTCCTCGTGTACAAAAATGGCACTATTAATAGTGCTTTCTGCATGATGTGTCTGGAAAAAAATGATCTATCTACTTATTAACAGGGAAAGTCCAAGTGATTTCAGTGAATAGTACAGGGCATTTCAGAACTCTAGAATCTAAAAGCCTTCTTATATTAAAATTCTAAAAGGAATAGAGACTAACAGGATTAACAGTGGCCACATGTAAAGGTGATTCAAAGGGGCTCCTCCCAGAGACAGGAGGCTAAGGATACAGAAGAACTTCACCAGCCTACTTCCCAATTGGCTCTCAATGTAGAAACATCCACACTGAAAAGCAGAGGGCACCTGCTTCCTGCTACAACTTCATTCCTGCATCCTGCCAGGGGTTTTTCCCTGGTATTAGAGAGATTCTGAGTTCATTCATTCACAGAACTAATATTTATTATGCCTACTATATGCTAGGCACTATTCTAGATGATACAGCAGTAAAATGGAGAGATGAGGTCCTTGTCTTCACAGAGCATGTGTTCTGGTGGGAGAAACATATTGAGTTATTTATGTTATAATTTCCAATGGTACATTATGTGAAGAAAAATACAGCAGAATAAAAGAACAGAGAGTGACTGAGGGTGGTAATTTTACACAGAGTACTTAGGGAAGGCCCTTCTGAAAAGACAGATGACTCTTATACAGAAACCTAAATAATAAGATAAACCATGAAAAGATCTGTAGAAAGAATGTTTCAGGCAGCAGAAATAAAGAGCAAGCACAAAGGCAACTGAGGTAAGAAAAGGCCTGTCTTGAGAAGGAAACTAAGATACAAAAGATGAGGAATCTAATATGTTGAACTCCTACCTTAGCAGTCACTTGGCTAGATGTACCACTACAGTGACTCATTTCATCTCAACAGTTATTTGAAGTATGTATTACCTCCATTTTATAGATGAAGAAACAACAGTTCAAAGAGGTTAAGTAACTGGCTGCACAATTAGTAAGAGGTAGAGCCAGAGTTCACACACAGGTCGGACTGATATCAAAGCCTGTGCTTTTTCTGCTACATCACATTTAATGCCAGTCGTAACAAAAATATTAATAATTATGCATAAATAAATCAAACTTTTTCCCATATCCTCAAAATCTGGGGCTCACCCATTTCATTTTGGGTAGCTGTTCATCTCCCCCTTGAAGTAATGTCCTTCTTTAATTGCAGCGGGCAGATCTCAATTGCCAGCTATGTCAATGTCATCAGTCTCTTTCCTGAGCACCTACAAGGCAATGCTCAAACAACTAACTCCATCATATAAGATCTGAGCATAGCATGTACTTGTACCAGGCA
Source organism: Canis lupus baileyi (assembly GCF_048164855.1). Taxonomy (NCBI): domain Eukaryota; kingdom Metazoa; phylum Chordata; class Mammalia; order Carnivora; family Canidae; genus Canis; species Canis lupus. Next base: position 27,340,229 of record NC_132848.1, on the reverse strand, counting down.
TCTGAATGGGGTGGAGATACACTGGGAATGTGCTTTAGACTGGCAGGACCATCTGAACAAACACTTCCAAAGTTAAAGGCACCAGGAACAGTGTTTTCCCTGCCCCATTAGTTCTGCACGTTCACCCAGGAAATGTGGGCAGCCTTGAATCTCACTTGATATTCCCTGCTGGTATTACTGGTGCTGACATTTTGCACTCAACTTTGTTGAGCGTAGGTGACAGGTGAACAGATTCAAAACCTGGAACGGGGTATTCTACAGCAAGCCAGAAGTGACAAAAATTCTTTCCCTTAAAACTGTATTAGAGTACTTACTCTTTCTAAATCTTTAATAATGTGGACTTGAAAAATATAGCATGTAGAATACTCATGACTGAAATAACGAGGGAGGCCTATAAGTAAATACTTAGAAAGTTAGTTTTTTTCTATCTCTTTCCATAGGCTTATCCTATTTAGCCTCTTCATATTTTTGAAATTAACTTTCAGTGTTTGTAGTAATTAATTTTGAGACAAAAATGTGTGGTTGGTTTGTTTTAAAGGAGGCTGCACATCCAGTGTGGAGACTAATGCAGGGCTTGAACTCACAACCCTGAGACTGTGACCTGATATGAGATCAAGAATCAGACACTTAACCGACTGAGCCACTCAGGTGCCTCTAAAATAATTTTAAAAATGAAAACAATTCTTCTCTAGGACAAGGATTAGGAAACAGAGAAGTGATTAGAAATGAGAAAATTGATCAAATGTGCTAAAAATACACACATACAAAATTTGCAAGTTCTTCAAATATTTTTTTTAAAGATTTTTTTAAAATTTATTTATTCATGAGAATACACAGAGAGGAGAGAGAGAGAGAGGCAGAGACACAGGCAGAGGGAGAAGCAGGCTCCATGCAGGGAGCCTGATGTGGGACTCGATCCTGGGTCTCCAGGATCACGCCCTGAGCTGTAGGCGGCGCTAAACCACTGAGCCACCGGGCTGCCCAAGTTCTTCAAATATTTATGTGTAAACCTTTTCTGGGTATTTAAAGGAAAAAACAATAGTTTCTCCCCTTAAATCCCAAGGGATGTAAAATTTTATGTTTGTCTCAAAAAAATTAAAGGAATATTTTGAAAATTAATTTTGGCGCCTGGGTGACTCATTTGGTTAGGTGGCTACCTTTGGTTCAGGTCATGATCCCAGCCTGGGATCAAGCCTCAGGGTAGACTCCCTGCCTGCTCGGGGGGGGGGGGGGGGGGGGGGGGCAGCCTCTCCCTCTCCCTGCTTGTGCCTGCGCTCTCTCTCTCTAATAAAATCTTTTTAAAAACTTTTTATTTTTTGTAAAAGCTACAGCAAAATTTTTCTTTTCTGTAGAAGATGGAAAGGCAAAAAAAAGGGAAAATTAAATTTCATGCAGCATATGAAATATGAAAGCTCTAAGTCTATCAGCTAAAATTGCTGTAAGAGTTACAATTCTCAAGATCAAATACATAAAGGAAAAGTCAGTCTGTTAAAATACAGTAGCCCATTTAACTAGGAAGGCCCTACTCTCCATTCTCCAGGTTTAGCAGAGGCATCTCAGAAGTAAATGTACATGTAACTGTAAGGGAGTCCATGTTGTTTGAAGAACTGCAACTCTGTATTTCCTGAAGTTTGTGTGGTCAAATTTGCAAGTGGAACATTTCATTACTGCAGGTTTTTGCACAAAATTTTACGAAACAAACCTGCATTAAGTTAAAGCAGAACTGAAATCAATGCCTTTTCGGCAGGAATGACTTCGATATTTTCCTATCACATATTCCTCCTTTTCATGTAGATGTTTGGCTCCTTCAACACACACCATGGGTGAAGGGGACATTACAGCTCCAAAGCTAAAATGGAGGCTGAATGCAGAGCAATGAAACAGTTTACCTAGTTACCACATACCACATTTTTCTAGCATAATTTTGAGGGATGCAGAAGGTGCCACACCTATCAGCAGAACACTTATTTTTAAAATGTCCTGGATACTAGCTTGTAGTTTCCCTCCTCCTGCATTTTCAAATTATCCCAGTATCAACATCCGTCTTTAAGAAGTTTCCCCCTAGTTTTGAAAAAAATGCATTACGTTTGTCTGACACTCTGTGTAATACACAAGCAAGACCCCTCTTTCTCTGGCTCTTATGCCTCATCAAGGCATGAAAACAGCCAGAACTACAGCAACAGCTGGGGATCATTAAACCGACAGAAATAGCTTAGGAGACTCCATTGGTGTGAGTGGGGGGAGGAGAGGCTCAGTATCAGATTAAAAAAATCAAAAGGGCAACAGGAAAGGGAGGGGGTTAAGGTGAAGTATATCATACCCAAATTTCCTTTACACAACCAAAGGGAGGCACTGAAGCCAAAGAAGGGACAGGTGACTGGCTTAAATTGCCTAGCCTCTACCTATTCTCATATGGAAGGCTTCGTCAAACATATAAATGTGAGTCAATGAAGACAGGTGGGGGTGGGAAATAGATGGGTGGGGGTGGGAAATAGAGGAATCGTGGCATCTCAAAGGCTAACCCTGGGTCATCCCCAGTCTGGAGGAATCTCTTAGGATATGAGTCACTCCTGAGGCTGTGCTCACAGTAAAAATCAACTCCAAGAGGGGCAGGGGTATGAAAATGTATGCCAGTACCTAAGTGGACTCCCTTAGTCCAAGTCATCCCTTCAACTGGGAGGACCAAATGCTAGACGAAATGCAGGCTGTCGGGGCTGTTCATGCCAGAGCACAACCACGCCTCCAATGCTAGCTTTGTAATCTGCCAGGCCTCCGAAGGTCAGTACAGGAATGTGCCATCTGCCTGGCTCACTGCCCGAGTGTGTTCAGCACATATCTGAATGCCCTACAGCAGCTTTATTCAGATCACTCCATGGAGTGGGCTTGCATATACTGATCTCTATACCTTAGTCTGGTTAGTTGTAGGATCCTGGGGTACCTTCTCCAACTTCACACTTGCTAGGCTGTCATTTACTATCAAAGCCTCTCCCACCAAGGCATCTTCTTCATAACTAATCTCACAGGACTGACTGCAGTTTCAGAAAGTTCCCCACCTGCAAGCCCAAACAGGAAATGATTCGATTGCATATATTATGATTGCAACTCTCTTTGGCAAGAGTGTTTGGTAACTGTGGGATTGCATGAACTTCAGCCGAACATTTTATTTGATGCATCTAATGATTTACTAGAGAAGGCTCCAGGCTGATGGCTGTTCTCAACGAAAGAAACCACTACATTACCCTCTTCTAGAATGGCTTCTTTTCTAACCCACAAACCTGGCAGGAAAATATGCCTCTGCATATTTCCAAACTACACCAGTTTTGGCTAGCTAACTGTATTTGAACATGGTTTTCAAAAAAAACACAATGGCTTATTCTGAATATTTTAAGTTAATATTAGGAAGGGTAGGAAACCTACAAAAATAAACCCACTAGAGAGGAGACTAAAAAAGAGTTTATATAGATATTTAGTTTACACACACACATTTACCCACATATCTCACATACAGTTCGTTTTAAGGCTGCATAACACCAAAGAACAGGATATATGTCAACCAAACTGTGTTGACTATTATCACTTTTCAGTGTGCACAGCCTTGATGGGAACAACTGTACTAATATATCTCTTATCAACCTTTAACAGACTATATTAAATATAAAATATAAAAGGGATGTCATAAATATTTATAACCACTTACTACATACATCGTAGGACATAAGAAGAAAAATAAATATAATAAAAAATTACTAATAAAAATAATATGTAATACTTTACAAAGCTTTCACACATATGATCTTATTTGACTCTATGAGTAGGATGGTAGATATTATACTCATGATACTATGAAAGAAATTGGTTTGCCAAGCTTAGAGCAATTTAGCCAAACTCATATTTGCAAGATCAAACCAAGAACTTCAGGTCTTGACTATCAGCTCAAGGCTGGAGCACTAGCTGCCTACCACAAAAAGGCTTTCAGCCCTCAAGGAATTAATCTCTGACACGTAACGCCTTGGCCAGTATTTCTCAGATGTACCAAGTTTCTTCCCAGTAAGAATCTCACCAATCTCCTGGACCAGTGTCATATTCTGAATCTAATTCAAGACAATTGTGAGGAAAGGTTAATTATTAATACCACTGATAATTAAAAGATCTGAGCTTCTTCTAAAGGCTAGAATTATTAATATGAGATACTGAATAAAACTGAATTAGGACAGAGTGCTCAAAATATATCTGTCATTTAGGATGAACATATTTTGCTTATGGGCACGACACTGCCCTCTAGTGCCAGGAAGCACAATACCCTCAACAGACTAACTCCGCTAATGCATTATTAACCAACTACTATGCATAAACACACTTCACTAATACTCACTTTAATGGGGGGGAGGGGGAGAAATGGTTACGCCTATCACACACATGCAACCATAAAAACTATATCAGCCCCTCAAGGAATTTATAAATATAATAGAGAAGATAAGAAACATAAAACAAATCACTGTAATCAAAGACAGTGTTCTAAGTGCTTTTAGTTTGCAGAGAATAAATCACTAGAGTACAAAAAGAATCAGGCAAGCTTTGCAGCAGCAGTAGCATATAAACTATCTCTGGAGGGCTTCAAAAACTAGATATGACCAAAAAACAAAAACTAGATAGGAGCCAAAACCTAGAGGTAAGAAATACTGTAAGGATAAGAACATAACTAATACACTTCAATTCAGATGAAGAATTAAGTTTGTGAAAGGGAGTAGAAGGCAGCTGGAAAGGCTGGCAAAGGTCAGACTGTGAAAGGTCTAAAAACTGTGCTATCCAATATGGTGGCCACTTGCCACATATGCTATTCAAATTTAGTTAAAATTAAATACAATTAAAAATTCAGTTTCTTAGTCACTCCAGTCACAGTTCAAGTCTCAACAGCCACATGTGGCTAGTAGCTAGTGTACTGGACAGTGTAGATACAGTATTGGGCAGTGCTGTACAGAAAGTTGTATTAAATAACAAAACATTGGGATCCCTGGGTGGCCAGTGGCTGAGCATCTGCCTTTGGTCCGGGGCGTGATCCTGGGGTCCTGGGATCAAGTCCCACATCGGGCTCCCTGCATGGAGCCTGCTTCTCCCTCTGCCTGTGTATCTGCCTCTCTCCCTGTGTCTCTCATGAATAAATAAAATCTTTTAAAAAAATAAATCACAAAACATCAATCTTTCAAAGCTTCTTCTAAAAAAAATGCAGATCTGATCCTTGCCAAAATCTAATAATAAAGAAAACCACAGGTCCTAATGCCCTAAGGCATTAGGCATAAAAGTGTGGTCCCTATCCTCCTAGGCATTTCCAACTGCCAACTAAAACAAGAAAAAGATCACAGATGGCGTCCTATAATCCTAATCAATTATCTTTAAAAATATGTGCCAGTTTTTAGAATCTTTTTTTAACTTAGGAAAAAGAAAAGACAAGAGCTAAAAAAACTATGAAAGAAGGAAAAGATTAGGCATTTACATATAATAATAAAACAGAAGACTGAGAAGAGTCACTTTCATTGGGTAATTTTGAGTATGTGAAGGAAGAACTGCATCCCTCAAATATCTGCTTCAGCCCAATAGGAGCAATACTGGACATCCTTTATATTTTCACTATCTAATGCACAATCTATTTCTTCTGTTACAAAATGACAATCATTAAAAAAAAAAAATGTGTACTGGGGATCCCTGGGTGGCTCAGCGGTTTAGCACCTGCTTTTGGTCCAGGGCGTGGTCCTGGGGTCCCGGGATCAGGTCCCACGTCAGGCTCCCTGCATGAGCCTGCTTCTCCCTCTGCCTGTGTCTCTGCCTCTCTCTCTCTCTCTCTGTCTCTCATGAATGGGTGAAATGAAATCTTTAAAAAGAAAAAAAAATGTGTACTGATAGAAAACATAAAATGAGTCCTCTCAAGATCCAACAGACAAAAAGAATTCCATGTACAAAGTTCCAAGTACAGTATAAAATCAGAAAAACATATAGTCAATTGGTTAGGCTAGTTGTCTAAAATTACCACTCTGATCCTACTTAGACAAGTCTGCATCTCTATTTCCTATACACTGCTACACTCGAAACAAAGATATTCTTAATGTTCACACTGGGAATCTGAAACACTATAAATCCTCTGGTTACAAAAACAGTAGCAGCCCAAAGCTTTAGGTCCTAAGCCATACTCTCTCCCTGCCTTTCAAATAATCTTCCCTGAAATGTTACTGTCGTGTTTGACTTTATAATCCTAGATATTCAAAGAAATCAACTGCCTTTCAATCCATTTTTTAAAATACTCTTTTTGCAAACTGGACACTGATAATCATTCATCTCCTCATCGGTAGATTCATTCATTGCTGATGCCACAAGTTCAAATCATCCTGTTAAATGTTAGTAAAGTTCCAAAGAGATCTCAAGAATTCAAAAGAAACATCTGAGTTTTTAGAAAAGTAGCAGTTATGTAATCAATAGTGAAAGTTGTATGTAAAAACTGCTAATGGACAACAGGTTTTCCAAGCTAGGAGAGGGAAAATGTTGAAAATTCTTTTCCATTCATACTGTTAGAATTTGAATGAAGTCCCTACCCACCCCCACTTTTTTCATAACTCAGAGTTCTTCTGAAAGAATTACCAAACTTGGGCAGCCCGGGTGGCTCAGCGGTTTAGTGCCGCCTTCCACCCAGGGCCTGATCCTGGAGACCTGGGATCAAGTCCCACATTGGGCTTCCTGCATGGAGCCTGCTTCTCCCTCTGCCTGTGTCTCTGCCTCTCTTTCTCTCTCTGTGTCTCTCATAAATAAATAAAATCTTTAAAAAAAATTTTTTTTTAAATTACCAAACTTTTCTGCAGAACTCAAGAGAACATTTCTTCTAGCAGCTTCAAAATACAAAAGATGGGGGATCCCTGGGTGGCGCAGCGGGATCCCTGGGTGGCGCAGCGGTTTGGCGCCTGCCTTTGGCCCAGGGCGCGATCCCGGAGACCCGGGATCGAATCCCATGTCGGGCTCCCGGTGCATGGAGCCTGCTTCTCCCTCTGCCTGTGTCTCTGCCTCGCTCTCTCTCTCTGTGTGTGTGTGTGACTATCATAAATAAAAAAAATAAAAAAATAAATTTAAAAATACAAAAGATGGATGTTCACAAAGGAAAAATCCTTGGTGGATGTTAACCTAATAAACACTTTCCTGCTATCATTCATACACGTGGATGTAATTCTATTGTGACTCTACAATTACTAAAAAGATTGGTAAGGCCAGCCCAAACTGTTTACCCTAACCCCAACTAACATGCAGTATAAGTAAAAAGCCTTTCAAGTATTACTTTATTTTAAATTATTATATCTTAGTGTTATAAGATCTCACAGGTTATCTATACACTTTCAGTATTTAACAGAGAGAAGAACTGAAGTCATCATCACTGGCTCCCTATTTATTTGTACAGTACCCATGGCCAGAGTATGTTTCATTGACAAAGCACTGCATTTGACCTACATAAAGAGGCAGAACCCTACTTTGTAAAGTTTTTTCTTTCTTCTTCCATAACCTAGGTTCAGTACATGAGCTGTGCATGGGTGGGAGGAAGGAAGCAAGAAAAACATCCTAAACACTGTCTCCATCAGGTCATGAAGTACACCCTATGGTACTATGCTCAGCTGTCTACCTCTCGAGGGCTCAACAAGCTTTAATAAAAACCCAGGGAGAGTAAATCACCCAAAGTCAAAGCCTGGATGGCTACAGAGGAATAGGGAGAGGAGATAAAAAGACTGTAATAAATTAAGAAGGAAACAAAAGCATGCAAATCCCAACAGGAGAAATATGCCAACCTTCCCGCAAACTGTGATAAGGGGCCAGGCACACTGCGGGGTAGCTGTCCTTTCCCGGCTCCAGGACAATCCATGAGAGAGGCAGAATCCTGCAGGTGGGCTGGTGAATCTTGGTCTTCTCCTCCAGCATGCTGGGGGAGATGTGAGGCTCCAAAGGCCAGTGTTGCAATACACTTGTCTTCCTTACCTCACTCCTTAAAGAGGCCATTTATTATTTGCTGAAAATCTGATTACCATTGCTCTTTAGGTTAAAGTGGGTACTTCATTTCTGTAGTGCCAAGGGTTGTAAGAACAGCTAGATCCCGACTTTACTTAGGGAGTGGGGCATTAAAAGCAGTGACAGCAGAAGGTCAGAATCAGTAAGTCTCCTGGAAAACATTTCTTCCTGTCAGCACTGGGCCTCGACACAGACACCTCCCTCCTCTACCCAAATGCCAAAAAGCAGGACTGGGATGATTTCAATGTGTAGGGCTGGAAGAGAGGAGGGTTCCCTTAGAGAAAATGTTCGTAGCAACCAACCAACCTCATTCACCCAAAATAGTAAACAGTTGGTTTCTCTGCTCAGAACCAAAAGGCTTCTGCCAGACAAGCAGTATCACATGACCAGGTTCCCTCTTCTCTCCTCTGCCTCCCTCCCTTCCTGTGCAAAGTCTACACCAAAGTGGAACAAGGACCTATAACACTGTACTATTTTATTTCACTTGACATTTGTTTTTAAAATGTTTACAGAAGAAAGATACCAAATTGGGAGGAAAGGCAGTACCAAGAGAAAAAGTCAGATGAATTTACTTTGAAATAAGCCACATCACAGCATCAAAAAGGGGTACCATTAACAAGGCTTAATTGGTAAAGGTGCTCAATGAATGAATAAATGAGTGAATAGACAATTAAGCAATTTGCAGATATTTTGGTGATAAAGTCCCTAAAAAAACATATAGCTCAGTACATATTTGACTTTTTCATTTAGAAGGAAAATAAAGGCTCTTAAGGTGCTAGCTAGTATCACAGACAATACACTGCAACAATAGTAGCAGCCCATCAAAAGTTTGAGATTCAAATCCTTATTGACTTCAATTTACCTCATCATTTGATTCTACTCCTTAGAGGTCTGGAGGTGCATAGAAAATCCGGGTAACTATACCAACAGACTAAATCAAAAAACCTACACAGCTAATTATGGAAAGAGCTGCCATCATGACACTCACTGGTATTTTCACCTAAGGTGGTCAATAAGGATAGCAGCACAGCTAGAGTGAGATGTGCCACCATATTTTTCTCCTCACAAGGTCTCCCAGCACTTAAAGCTGAGCAAGGCATAAAGTGTAGAGGCATGGAAGCAAAAACCCCTAGTGGAGCAATTTGTTCTACAGGTGAAGCGTAAGAATCTACTGTGTCACCATCATCAGCTGTGGTCTCTACTCAAAAGGCCAACCAGGGGACTTTAAGGTAAGAGTTGCTCATACTCATCCATCCCTTCACACTGTAAGATGTTCAATAATATTTTTAATATGGAAAAGAAAGAAAAAAATGAAAAAGAAAAAAAACATACCAGAAATCCTTAACTTAAGCAACACCTTTTCCCTCAACAAGACCATGTGAAGATAATTTGGCCAATGTCAAAATACAAATACTACCAATAAAGAATTTGCTGGTGAGGATGAGGAGCAATTGAAACTCTCAGATATTACTGGGAGAATACAAAATGATTTGGGAAACTTAAACTTGGATTTATCATACAACTCAATAACCCCATCCCTTTGAAACAAAGGGAAATGAAAATATATGTCCACATAAAGAGCTGTACATGAATATTCATAGCAGCTTTATTTAAATTGCCAAAAACTAGAAACAACTGAAATGTCCTTCAACTTGGAACAGAACAAAAAATGGTGGTACATCCATACAACAGAATACTAGACAGTGATAAAACACATGAACTACTACTACAGGCAACAGCATGTACAAACCTCAAAAGCATTAAGCTAAGCAAAAGAAGGCAAATGCAAAAAGCTACAATACTGAATGACTGCATTTATGTGCAATTCAGGAAAAGACAAAACCAGAAGGGCAGATCCAGGAATGGGGGAGGAAAATGTCTACGAAGAAGCATGACAGAACTTCTTGATGGAAATATTCCATGTATCTTGATTACGGTGGTGGTTTACTTTTTATCAAAACTCACTGGACTGTATCTGTAAAAGGGATGACTATTACTGTCTATAAACTGATCCCAACTTTTAAAAGAAAAGCAGATTACAAAATACCATCCAGAGAGACAGAATAGAATAGTAACTAAAAATACAGGCTCTGGAGCTATCTAGATAGCCAGGTTTTAAATCCTGGCTCTACCACTTACTAGCTGAGTGACTGACCTGAGAGCTTTAACATGCCTGTGCCTCCCTTTCCTCATCTGTAAAGTGGGGATAATAGTATTTACCTCACAGCATTACTGTAGTAAATGAGTCAACACATGGAAAGCACTTAGAACGGTGCCATTCCTGCAAGCATTCAGGAAGTGTAAGCTGCTGTCATCACCCAGTTATGTAACACATACATAAACACGTCACTGTGCACAGAAGTGATTGGAAGGCTGCTTCTCATCTGGGTGGTGGGAATAGGCTGATGGTATTTTCTTTTTCTCCCTTCTGTTTATCTGCATCTTCCAAATATTCTACCTTAAATAACTATTGCTTTTGTAATAAATAAAAAAATTTTTTCCTCAAAAAACCGTATTCTGAAAACGAAAGAAAAGAACACTGGGCTGGGACTAAGGAGTTCTGCTTTTCAGCTGTGCTGCTAATTACTTAGTTGTATGACCTCAAGGTGTCACTTTCATCTCTAAAAAGGAGGGGCTAGAGCAGATAGGGTGTCCTCCATCCCCAAAATGGAATAGTTCTCTAAGATTTATGGTGGAACTGGGCAAGCTACACCCTTTATTTTGTTTCATTTTTCTTTCCATATTTACTGTCTGCCTACCATGTGCCAGGCTGTGATACATATGAAACACCCAAGTCCTCTGCCTTCACGGAGTTTACAAGAGAGGCTTGTAAACAGACTTGTACCCAATCATACAATCTGCCAGCATGGTAAGTGCTCTGATGGAACTCAAAAAGAAGACCTAGCTGGGTTTGGAGGAGTTAGAAGGCACCTGACCTGAGACCTGGATGGTTTAAAGGGGAAAAAAATGTCAAACTAAAGATGGGGAAAGGACCTGCAACCAAAGGGAGAGGAATATACAAAAGCAAAAGGTGTGAAAATAAAAACGTCTTGGGGAACAGAGGATGGAGAGAAAAGAAACAGAGAAAGAGCATTTTGACAGCAGTATGGAAACAAAGAGGGCCAACCCCAGCAGTGGGGAGGTTAGTCAGGAAGAGGGAAATGGGCACTCAGACTGTTGATAATCTCCAGAATTCATATGGGACTGTAAATGGTTTATTCTTCTTCAAATGTCTATATAAGCAACAAAGAAACCTAGTAAATATTAGTCTAACATGTACTTTACTATACTTACAAATATAGCATATACTTTAAAAATTTTACAAACAAAAAAAGTCACTTCCATATTCCATGGTTAAGTGTACATCCTTGTTTATTCAGTAAATAGTTATTGTGTGTTATACATACACTAGGTGCTGGGGAAAAACGGAGACACAGACAGAAAACAAATGAACAACCAAAGCATGCAAGAGAACAAGATTCACTTTTTATTCTGTCCAAGACCTATTGAGATCTTCTATTTCTCAGAAGCAGGACAGAGGAAATGTCACTCAGTGGCTGAGAACTCTGACTTGGAACCAGAAAGATCTTTGTGTAAATTCTTGCTCTTACCACCTACCACCAGACTGACTTTGGCTAAGTCATGTTCATCTTGCCTGAAAATGGGAATAACATCACCATATTCATATGGTTTAGGATTAATTTAATGAAATAAGTAATAATCGGTATGTCAGCCATTCAGAAAAAGTTCCAGAAATGGTTCCTTTTACTAATTTTAATTTTCCATCTTAGAACAGCCCAACATCTCCAATTATAGACACAGATATACTCACAGGGTAGGAAACAAGGGGATTAAGGTATAAAGGTCTATTTAACATTACTGAATTTACATTTTAGTAAATTTACAACTGTTTTCTCGTAAAGGTATCATGCTTGGAACTAACATTCCTGAACGATTTCTCAAACTGTTAATACCTGCCTATATTACATGACCCAGGAAATTAAATAAAAGCCATCACCCAAAATAGGGAGCCAGTCACAATCTCTTCTGGGATTCCTCGTTCTGACTCTGACTAACACTGAGTCATTTAGAGAACTGAGACAACGCAGAGTACTGATAAGCAGTCTGAACACAAATGTGGAGCAGAGGTGCCAGAGCGCACCGCAGACCAAAGGTTTACTGCAAGTAGACTTTCTGAAACAGAAAAACCAAGATGGAAGGAGAGTTTTCTAACTGGCTGCACATTTTAGTAATGTCTTTCAGGAAAAAAAGCAGCACAACAATTAGTATGTTTCTCAACTGCGCCTCCCTATAATCACACATACTCAAAAATACTTTAACCATCTTTTTAAAATGTTTATTTCTTATAAATGACTTACAAAATACTTTAACCATCTTTTTAAAATGTTTATTCTTACAAACGATTTCCACTGTAGTGGTCATTTAAAGATTTTAAAAGCAGAACATACCATGCAAAAAGAAAATGTCTTTGTGACCCTAGAGCTTAAGAGCCAAAATGATACTATTTAAACATCCCCCATAAAGTTTCTTTTGCAATGAAACCAAGTAGGGATACTTCAGTCCAAACAGAAGAATTTATTAAGAAGCAGAGCAGAACTTGGACAGGATTTTCAAGTACTATTTTTCAAGTCTACAATTTGTTATATGTAGGTAAAGTCTATGCCTATAAGCATAAGAAGACCATACTTTTATATCTCTTTCTCTTATTAGTGGTTTACAATCTCCTTTATAAAGATCAGTCTCTGTAGAGAATTTTCATGCTACCAGTGAACCTCTCTGCCTACCTAATCCTACAGAGGACATCTTGCTACTCCCCACTCCACTCTCCATCCTGTCTTCAGTCCACAAGAGAAGCTGGCAGCTAGTGAAGCTTCTGAACCATCTGAACATCCCTGCTATGCTCCACTCTGCTTAAAGGTCTCCAGTACTGTGTATTGCCAAGAAGAGCCTAAAGAAAACAAAAAAACAGGTTCTTCCTTTTAGGTACAGGAAAGCTGAGCTCATGAAGAAATCTGTTCATAACTGCTTGCGATATATTGGCCCAGAACATACTACCATTTGCTCTTTTTCAGTGATCCAGGTGTCTCCAGCCAAACAAGCTCTCCACATAATGAACTGGCAACAAAATTAGAAGTGCACAGTTCAGAGAGGAAAAAACTATCAGATGGTGTCAAGCTACATTTCTGCTGGTACTTTCTCATTACTTCATAGTCTTTGATTCCTTACATCTCTCAAAGTTGAAAGCTGCCAGAACTCCTCTAGCATAAGGCTGTCACCCCCACTCATCTCTGAAGCAAGAGTACTTGCAGGCTAATTTTTCTGCTAACCCAGACATTCTCTCTAGAAATCAGGCTGCCCAGCAGTCACTTGATCATCAGGATTACACATTTTGCTTCATAGACATCAATCCTCTAGTTTACATAATACACAGAAGCTCCAATCTGAAAATAGTACAAACAGGAGAGCCACTTTCCTACAGTGTTTGCAATCTGGGAATCTAAAAGTTTTGGCCCTTTAAGATAATGAGTTTATTGAGCTCCCTAAAAGGTACTATACTCAGAGAGTCAGTTCCTTTGGAATGCTTCATAATTTTAAAAATAATGGTGTCCTTCATCACAATTTTGAGACTCTGATACTATTCAACAACAATAAATTAATTAAAAAAAAAATTAAGTAGGCTCCATGCCCAGCATGGAGCCCAATATAGGGTTTGAACTCCACCCTCCTGAGATCAAGACCTAAGCCGACATCAAGAGCTGGTTGCCTGGGGAACCTGGGTGGCTCAGTTGGTTAAGCATCTGACTCTTGGTTTTGGCTCAGGTCATAATCTCAGGGTCCTGGGACTGAGCCCCATGTTAGGCTCCATGTTCAACAGGAAGTCTGCTTGAGATTCTCATTCCCTCTCCCCTCCCACTCACATACTCCCTCTCTCAAATAAATAAATGAATCTTTAAAAAGAAGAGTCAGATGCTCAACTGACTGAACCACCTAGATGCCTCCTCCAAATTTTTTTGATCAAGATTGTAATACTAGGTGCCTAGGTGGCTCAGTCAGTTAAGCATCTGCCTTCAGCTCGGGTCATGATCTCAGAGTCCTAGGATGGAGTCCCACACTGGGCTCCTTGTTCAGCAGGGAGCCTGCTTCTCCCTCCTACCTGCCACTGCCCCTGCTTGTGCTCTATCAAATAAATAAATAAAATCTAAAAAACAAAACAAAGAAAAGATTGTACTACAAAGAAGGTACCGACATTCCCAGGATACTTTTTAAAAATAGAACTATCTAAGGCTGCATAAGCCCACTGTAAAGACTCAGCGAAATTTAGATGAAAATAATTGCATAAAATGTAAATAGTAAAGAACTCAAAGTTGGACTGGGGATAATCAGCTTTCTTTGTAAAAGTTTATTATTTTAAGAAAATAAATATATTGTTTTATAGTTGAAAATAGATTTTAAAAAAATTTTAAATGAACACAACTTGCTTTGTAATTTAAAAAAAATTAACTCAGATTTCTCAAATTTCTTAGGTCTCAAATTCTCAGATAATCTCATGATAAATCCTCCATCTGTTCAGAATTCAGGCCATGGTTCTGAACATATCAATGTATCAGCCTTTCTGTTACAGAACAGTAACTTTTCTGATTAATAAAACTAGGTGAATGATGAAGAACAATTAAAATGATCTTTAGCTCTTATATTTTTGTGAAAAGCAACAGAGAACCAAAAATTACTTTATGAACCCAGATCTTGTATTTAAAATTCATCCCTGGGCAGCCTGGGTGGCCCAGCGGTTTAGCACCACCTTCAGCCCAAGGCGTGATTCTGGGGACCCAGGACTGAGTCCCACGTCGGGCTCCCTGCATGGAGCCTGCTTCTCCTTCTGCCTGTGTCTCTGCCTCTCTCTCTGTGTGTCTCTCATGAATAAATGAATAAAATCTTTAAAAAAAATTAAAATTCATCCCCACAAATTTAAGCAATTAAAATGACAAGGGGAAAGCAGAGCAAAGCAGTTACTTAAATAAGTAAAAACCTAGAAAAGAGTTTGGTCAAACAGAATCTTCAATTTACAATCTCAAGATGTGTGATAAGGGATACTCTACTCTTTTTAAAATTGTGAAACATTCCAACTTGGAACTGACTCTCTGAGTATACTATCTTTTAAGAAACAAAGAACTGCCACCTGTTCATGTCCATCATCTTAAAACCCTGGCTCAAAACTTACCTTTTCCAAGAAACTTTCCCAAATTAACTTCAAAAAAACTCTGGTCACTCTAACTGCTATATTTTCAGCATACAATTTTCTCCTATTCTGTAGCATGACTACATCTATCTCCAAATGAATGCTAAGCTCTTTGAAGAAAAGGATTAGTATCTTCTTCCTTATTTTATAAAATAAGGCTCTACCCAACTGATACTGAATAAACATGATCAAATACCCACAGCTTCCAGTCCACTGTCTTTCTTTTTTTTTTTAAGATTTTTTTTTAATTTTTATTTACTTATGATAGTCACACACACACACACAGAGAGAGAGAGAGAGAGAGAGAGAGAGAGGCAGAGACATAGGCAGAGGGAGAAGCAGGCCCCATGCACCGGGAGCCCGACGTGGGACTCGATCCCGGGACTCCAGGATTGCGCCCTGGGCCAAAGGCAGGCACCAAACCACTGTGCCACCCAGGGATCCCCCAGTCCACTATCTTTCGACCAATGCTCACCAATTATCAAACATTTAGTAATATTATTTCATTGTCAGATTCTAGGGAAAGAGAAGTGGAAAAAGATCATACACAAATTAGTCCCTGGGTACTGATAACATCTAGATTGTATATATTTGTGTTAAAATAAAGCTTAAAAATTATCCATGAGCCTTATCCAAGCTCGTCCACACTAATCAAGGAACTGCATGGTATTAATAGGCAGGTGCTTAGAAGTCACAGGTGTGACCCCTACCTCCAGCACTCATCACTAGGTTCCAGTTTCTCTCAAAGTAAAATTTTACTTAACTTGAAGGACTGCTATGAAATGACTACTATGATAACTATTTAAAGTACTTAACTACAAGGCAGGGGGTGAGTCAATATGGCGTATCTATCATACTGTTAAAATTATGACTAATTATAAGGCTAAGAAAAATTATTCATAATATAAGTTGTATTACATTAAAGTGCACTATGGCATCAATTCTCTGGTTAAATATGGTACATAAAATATAATCCCTTCTTAAATGTGATCTGCTTACCACTGTAATAAACTTTCCCAGAAAAGTGATCTCTGCTACATGGTAATTTGCCAAGGATCTCGGGAAGAAAGTTTTGCACAGATGCAAAGACCTATCTCCCAGCAAAACTCAGCTTTGTGCAACATTTTCATACTAATAGATGCCTTAAAATCTGAATGCCAGCTTTTCAGTGTTAACAAACTATTGCATTTGTCCCCTGATCCCTTACAATCCATGTCTCTCCAGCATTTCAAGATGCGGCTAGTGTCCAAAGGGGCTAGGCTTTCATATGGCTTCTTCAGGAAATTTGTTAAGAATCCTAATAAAGTCCTGATTGTAGAGAGATTAAAGTTAACGATACGCTATTACTTCCCACTCATTACACCAGTCAAAAATTTTAAAGAGTTGTTAACACCTGTATATAGCAGGTGGGGGGAAAATGGTACTCTCAAACATGGCTGGTGAAAATATGAGGTGTCACAGTCTTTTTAAAAAGCAATTTGGGGACACCTGGGTGGCTCAGTGGTTGAGAGTCTGCCTTCGGCTCAGGGCATGATCCTGGGTGCAGGGATCAAGTCCTGCATCGGGCTCTCTGCAGGGAGCCTGCTTCTCTCTCTGCCTCTCTCTCTTTTTCTCATGAATGAATGAATGAATAAAATCCTTAAAAAATAAAATAAAAAGCAATTTGGTTACAGCATCAACTGAATTTGAAAATATATATTCTTGGGGTGCCTAGGTGGCTCAGTTGTTGGGCATCTGCCTTTGGCTCAGGTCATGATCCCAGGACTCTGGGATTGAGCCCTGAGTCAAGACTCCCTGCTAAACGGGAGCCAGCTTCTCTGTCTCCTCCCCACTTGTGTGTGCTCTCTCTAATAAATAAAATCATATATATATATTTATATTATATAAATATAAACTATGGGATGCCTGGGTGGCTCAGCAGTTGAGCATCTGCCTTTGGCTCAGGGCGTGATCCCGGAGTTCCAGGATTGAGT
Organism: Canis lupus baileyi; assembly: GCF_048164855.1. Lineage (NCBI taxonomy): Eukaryota > Metazoa > Chordata > Mammalia > Carnivora > Canidae > Canis > Canis lupus. The sequence goes on along the minus strand of NC_132848.1, from coordinate 27,322,967 downwards.
CCCACATTGGGCTTCCCGCATGGAGCCTGCTTCTTCCTCTGCCTGTGTCTCTGCCTCTCTCTCTATGTGTCTCTATGTCTCTCATGATGAATAAATAAAATCTTAAAAAAAAAAATTTAAAAACACAAAATTTTCCCTAACTCATCAGTTCCATGCCTAAGAATATGCACCATGGAACTAAATACAGAAAACATACCTAAAAAAGATGTTTACTGCAGCATTTTTCATAATGGCTAAAAAGGAAAGAAGTAAAATGAATATAATATCCATAACTAATATATAGTCATTAAATAGAACTAATTTGAGCTATCTCACATGATGTATGATTCCATTAAGGATTATTGAGTGAGAATAACAAAAGGCAAAAAAAAAAAAAAAAAAAAAGTATGTAGTGGGATCCCTGGGTGGCTCAGCGGTTTAGCGCCTGCCTTTGGCCCAGGGCGCGATCCTGGAGTCCCGGGATCAAGTCCCACGTCAAGCTCCCGGCATGGAGCCTGCTTCTCCCTCCTCCTGTGTCTCCGCCCCCCACCCCCCCCCTTCTATCATAGATAGATAGATAGATAGATAGATAGATAGACAGATAAAATCTTTTTATTTTTTTTAAATCTTTTTAAAAATGTATGTAGTTACATTTAAAAACAAGTCAATAGCAAAAAAGAAAAAAACACATTGTATATTTGTATGTGCATATGGATCTGTAATCGGATTATATGTGTGCAAAGAAAAATATGAAAGGATATACACTAGGTTGGTTATATGGTTTGGGAGTAAAGACTCACCAGTGTGGTGGGAATGATGAAAAAGGGAAGGGAGGGAATACTAAGCAAAAAAAGTCTGTACTTAAAGAATAAGGATGCAAATTTTCAGACTTATGTATCTGTAGTAAAATTATGTTTACATGTAGATCGAGGTATGAAGACTTAAGTAAATTTTACAAATAATAATCTACTAAATAGGGAGTGATGAATCATGATTTTAAAAAATTTATCCAATTATCTCATTCTGATTGCTGCATTTGTCAGCTGATTTTTTTACACCATGTCTCTAAAAATAATGACCCCTCTTTTATCACCACCTTTACAGCTTCCACAGCAGTAAGCACCATAAGCAAACAGCTAACCCACTGTACTAGCTACCAGCATGCACAACTGATGGAAAACAAAAATTTACTTTATAAAATACAACCATGGGCAGCCTGGGTGGCTCAGCTGTTTAGCACCGCCTTCAGCCCAAGGCATGATCCTGAAGACTCGGGATCGAGTCCCACGTCGGGCTCCCTGTGTGGAGCCTGCGAGCCTGATTCTCCCTCTGCCTGTGTCTCTGCTTCTGTGTGTGTGTGTCTCTCATGAATATATAAAATCTTTAAAAATAAAATAAAATATAATCATGAAACACTGTTGAAAACACTATTATTTTAATTCTTTAGGGCCAAGTAATACAATAAATGCTGATCATGCTTATTATGGTTGGGGAGTTCTGATTAGGACAGATGTTGGGCCTCCATTAGCAACTTTTTAAAACCTACCATGCACCCAAAGATAAGCATACTCTAATCTTAGGAACGAAATTCTTACATTACAAAAATGTGTCTGCAAACCCCAGTTAGTACAGAAAAAAACATTACTAATGTTCCTCCACCTTAAAGAAACTTCCAGTTGAGATACATCAGAAGGCATTCCACCCATAGAAATAGGCCGAGTGCAGAAATAAATCTTAATGGGAACAGATAAAACCTTTTTTTTCACTCTGCCTTATTTTTAAGTTTGTCTTATTTCCTTAATCAAATGGAAAACTAAATTCTCCTCAGCTGCTGCTAGGAGAAACACTTTTCCCTAGAAGCCACTATGCTAAACTTAACAATAGTACATGTGCCAGGTACTGTTCTGTGTGCTTTACACATATCAACTCCTTTAACCCTCACAAAAACCAGTGGTTCTTAACCCAGGGCAATTTTGCCCCCAAGGGGACATATGGCAATATGTGGAGTCATTTCTGCTTGTTACAACTGGAGTGTGGCTACTGGCATCTAGTAGGCAGCAGCCAGGTAATTTTGCTAAATACCCTTCAACAAACAGGACAGCCCCAGACAACACAACCCCAAATGTCAACAGTGCTCAGGCTGAGAAACCCTGCAGTAACCCTGTGAGGTAGGCACTAATGTTGTCCCCATTTTTCAGATAAAGAAACTAAGGCATGGAGAAGATTAGTAACTTGCCCAACATCCCAGATCTAGCAGATGGCAAAGCCAGAATCTGAACCTAATCTTGTAGCTCCAGAGTTTTTCCTCTTACCGTTTCACAAAAAAGACACTAGTTAGGAAGCTCATCCACAACTTTCTTTCCCCTTGCTAGATTCCAGACTTGTTTGGAAGACTGAATTATTTATTTGTACATTCATTCTAAATTCCATCTATCTGACCATCTATCCATTCAACAAGTATTCACTGAGCATCCACTACGTGCCAGATACTGCTCAAAGCAATTCTAGGTAAATAAGATCTCTGTCCTTGTGGTACATATGTTTCTTGCTCATACTCATTCCCCCACCATCCTTATTAGTCCTTGAACATGGCTAAGCATGATCATACCTGTGCCTGCAAAAGTCCTTCCTCCACAAAAATTTTTGAGCATGGGTCACTCCTTCCACATCATTCAGGTCTCTGCTCAAATTTCCCTTTCTCAAAAAAAAAAAAAAAAAAAAAAAAAAAAAAATTCCCTTTCTCAGAAAAGCATTCCCTGACCATCCTTTCTTAAATTAGCTAGACTCTCACCATCCATTTCTCTTCCCTGCTTTCTTTTTCTTTAAGATTTTATTTCACTTATTTATTTTTTATTAACATACACTGTATTATTAGTTCAGAGATAGACTTTAGTGACTTACCAGCTGCATACAATACCCAGTGGTCATTACTTAAAGTGCTCTCCTTAATGCCTGCCCATCACCCAGTTACCTCATTCCCCTGCCACCTCCCCTCGCCTCAGTTTGTTTCCTAGAGTTAAGAGCCTCTTATGGTTTGTCTCCCTCTCTGTTTAAGATTTTATTTTTAGGTAATCTCTACACCCAACATGAGGCTTGAACCTACCACCCTGAGATCAAGAGTTTCATGTTCCACTGACTGAGCCAGCCAGGCACCCCTCTGGCTTTATTTTTCTTAATAACACTTATCATTCCTTTTCTTAAAGATTTTATTTATTTATTCATGAGAGACACAGAAAGAGAGGCAGAGACATAGACATAGGGAGAGGCAGGCTCCTCGCAGGGAGCCTAATGTGGGACTCTATCCCTGGACTGGGATCACGCCCTAAGCCAAAGGCAGACACACAACCCCTGAGCCACCCAGGCGTCCCAACACTTATCATTCCTAATACTATATTACACATTTGCTTGTTGTTACTGACGTCTCTCATGAATAGAACTCCACGAGAGCTCTATGTGCAGAATTGAGAAGTTCATCAGGCACACAATAAGCATTTGATAACTAGGTATTGAACGAGTGGATGAATAAATGTCTTTTCAATCTATTTCCTGATGACTGCCACCTCTCACCTGGATTTCTGCAACTGCCTTATTTGGTCTCTCTGCCACCTTTCTTAGTTCCCTTCAATTTATCCTCTACACTAAAATCAGAATCATCTTTCTAAAATGCAAGTCTAATGCCACACCTCTACTCAAAACCCTTTAATGACCCCCTGCCGCTCTTAGGATAAAGTCAGAACTCCTGACATGGCCTTTTTTTTTTTTTTTTTTTTTTTTTTTAATTTTTATTGATTTGAGATGGAGAAAGTGCAAGGGAGCAGGGAGCTGGAGCAGAGTGAGAGGGAGAAGCAGACTCCCCGCTGATCTGAGAAGCCTGACCCCAAGATGATGACCTGAGCCAAAGGCAGATGTTTAACTGACTGAGACACCCCAGGGCCCCCCTAACATGGCTTCTAAGGCCCTCTTGAATCTCAGAGTTATGTTCTTATCACTCATTTTCTCAAATTTGATTGCTATAGTCACGAAGTAGCAGTAATAGCTAATATGCATTGAGCACTTGCTGTGCACCAGGCACAAATCTAAGGGCATTATATGTCTTAAATCACTTACTCCTAAATTGAGATAAGAGCTTATGTCTATTTTCAGATGGGGAAACTGAGGCACAGAGAAGTAACTGTCCAAGGGCAACTAGTAAGTGGTAAGGCCAGGACGTAAACCCAGGCGGTCAGGCTCCAAAACCCTCACTCACATCCATGATACTATGCTCTCTATACCAACTGTACCAAAAGTCCTTCAGTTCCTCGAACGCACTATTTCACTTCACACCTCCAGACCTTCACATGTCTGTCTCTCTCTCTCTCTCTCTCTCTCTCTCTCTGCTGGAACATCCTTAAGACCACAGCTTAAACACCCCTTTCTTTGCAAGGCCTTTCTGTGATGTTCTGGAGCATTATTTGGATCCCCTTGCCTTGTTCTCCCATGACATTCTGAATTTCCCATTATAACCCCCATTTCTATTTTATACTGTTTTCACCAGTAAGTTCCAGGCTGCACAAGGACACAGAGCATGTATATCCTGTCCAGCACTGTATCCCCAGCACCTGGCCCAGGGACATATGAAGGGCTGAGTGAATAATTCCACATGGCATCAGCACCACGAAGCCTCTCTTAACCCCTTTTCTAAAGTCATATGGCACATGTTTTATGCTTCATATTTTGTTATTTTAGTAGATATTAAAAAGGATGTATATACATATTATTTTTCTGTATGCTTGCGAAAAGCAGGTTATCTTATATATTGATGAGACCTTATGAAGTGACTTTCCTGAACTTAGCACTTAATAAAATATTGTGTACAAAAAAAAATGAAATAAAATATAAAATAAAATAAAATAAAATATTGTGTACAAAGGATGATTGTATTATTTCTTACAACTGCCTGTAAATCAACTATATCTCAATAAAAATTCCAATTTAAAAAGTAATTATGGAAAGAAACAGACTGATAATTTAATTATTCAGGAGCTTAAAATGACCCCCCCACTATCTAGTAAAGGACAAACTCCCCGATTTAACATTCAGGGTCCTCAATAATCCAGCTCCTTGTTACATATTCAACCTAATCTTTTCTTGCAACTACCCTACACCTCCTCTTCTAATCAAGTGAAAACTTTACTCTTCCTCATATACCATGCCTAGTCTAGTTTCCAGATCCTGTCTCAGGATACTCTTCCTATCTGAATACCATCTGATTCGCCCTTCTGTCCTCTCAACTCCTCTTGCCTATCCAAACTGCACTTTTCTCCTAAGGTCAAGCTCTAATCTTACCTCCACTGTGAAGTTTTCTTGACTTCATTTACCTCTTTTTTCTTAGGATTTTATAATCCTTTGTAACCCCCGTACCTCCAATAAGCATATAAATTTCCTGAATTTCAGAATCATTCCTTCTACTTCTTGGGAATCCCCCAGAGTACCTATCAGAGTGTTAAGTATATGATCAATAATTAATAGATACTCACTGATTAAAGGAAAAGTCTCATACTAGCCATGCATATTATCAACCCTCAACCATCCATCCTAACAGCAGAGCCACTGCACAGAAAGACAACCTACTGAAGAGTCCAACTATCTTTCAGGGTGGGAGGAATGCTTGTATTTGAATTAAGTACTATGTAGTTGTTTCCAATTTTCCAGGAAGTCACAAAGCTGCCACAAATGGTCTAACTGCACAGTTCTTCTCTTGTCAGGGCCCAGAGCCTGCTCAGCTTATCATTCCATACTGGCAAACAACTGTATAACTTTTCCTCATCTGTGACACAAAGATAAAAATAAGCAGAGGTAGTCATATTCTAAACATTTGCTGGTTCACACCTTCTCCTAATAGGGAGATCATTGTTTGGGCACAAAAGATCAACTATTCTAACTCTTATTGGGCAAATTATCTTGTTTGTATCAACAAAATGTTTTTTAAATAGAATATAGTGACAATATCAGTAAGAATTTGAAAGAGAGGTTTGCCAAAGAAAACCCCTGTGATGATCCACTCTTAGGATAATTCAGAATTGATAAAAAGCCAAATTCTTCCCTTAGTCCATAGAGATTTGCCTCGGCCTACAGCTATTTTCCCTAAGTGAGAGTTTCTGAACTCCTAAAATTCTTTCTGGTTTGCTTCTCTTTCACATCCAACTGGTCAAACTTTCTTATAACAACACATCCACAACTGAAAAGCTAAGTTTCTCAGCCTGAATTTTTGTTTATACCTGGTAGAAGCTACAGTTTTCTCCCAGAGGGATTTCAAAATGCTTGAGCTTATCTTCAGAAAACTCTTCAAATACTTTCAATAAACTAATGGCAACAGCTTTGCTACCAAAAAAATTTCCCAACGTCTTCCTCTTTTGGCAGGCCCTGCAGAAACCCCCCTCCCCATAAGGGGGAATCTGAGTAAAAACACTGCCAGCTTCAAGTTCCCTTAGGCAAATTTCCAGCCTCAGTCAAGGCCATGAGGTTAAACATTTCTCAATGACGCAGGCTCCCTTGGAGGGAGGAACAAGAAAAAAATCAGAACTTACTCTTCCCAGTGCAGTAAATCAAGAGATAGGGGCTAAGTCCTGAAAAAATGAAATATTAAACTACATACTGTTTGCTCTGCAAAGGTCCCCAGTAGGGATGAGAGCTGTGGGATGGGAGAAAAGGCAACTGGGGAGCCAAGAGTTCAACCAGATGGACAGATAAACCTTTAGGTTCTCAGAGAATCTCTACAATATTAACAATGTGTATGTTTCCGGTCATGGTATAATTTATGGGAACTATAAATTAGCAGCTAAAGCAAAGTGACTGAATTGGTGGTGTGGGGTAAGAAAATGGAGTCCTACATGAAACAAGTCGTTATTTAGGATTCAAATGTGTATTAGATAGAAGGCAGGAAAAACTAAAGAACACTTAATTGACTTCTTCGGGAAAGACTATAGGGCTGATCATAAAGAAAGCAAGCTTATCTGAGGGGCTAGTAGGGCTCTTGGACCTCTGAGTGCTTGCAGAGATAAAAGAATGAAATAAAATCAGAACTGTTCCCCCAAAACTGATTTATAGATCATAAAATTTAGAGTTAAAGAGAGTCTAATCTTGGGCGCCTGGGTAGCTCAGTTGTTTAAGCGTCCAACTCTTGATTTCAGTTCAGGTCTTAATCTTGGGGTCATGAGTTCAAGTCCTCTGGGCCTTGCACTGGGTGTGGAGCCTACTTTAAATAAAAGGGGGTGGGGTCAAATCCTTAAAAGAAAATGCCAGTGATGAAAATACTGTTAACGTCTGTACAGTGCTTTACTTCTTAAAGAGCTTTCACTCGTTTAGTTCTTAAAAACTATTTTATACCTGCTGTGTGACAGGAACTGGGGATACAGAATTAAGACACCACCCCTGCATTTAAGGAACTTATTTCTAATGACAAGACCCACTAGGGATAATATGTAATAAAATAATCATTCTGATGATTTGTACCAAGTACAGGGAGAGCATGGGAGAACGAACACCTAAGTCTGTCTGTAATGAAAGACCACATGCATCTCAGAAGAGGGAGCCCTTGCTGGGATTTGAAAGATGAGTAGTTAGTAGCTGGCAAGCAGAAAGAGTATGATCAAGGCGGAGGGAAGGTTATATGCAAAGGAATAGAAAATTAAAAGAGGACAGAATGTTCTAGAAACTAAAAGCAGTTCAGCATTGCTGGAGACTCTGAAGTTGGAAGTGATAGATGACTGAATAATTAGAGGGAAAGAGACAAATGTAATAGTTTAAATTTTTACTCCTTAAGAAATGGAAGAAGGGGTGCCTGGGTGGCTCAGTTAGTTAAGAGTCTGACTCTTGATTTCAACTCCAGTCTTGGTCTCAGAGTCAGGAGTTCAAGCCCTGCATTGGGCTCCACACTGCGTGTGGAACCTATTAAAGAAGGAAAGGAAAAAGGAAAGGAAAAAGGAAAGGAAAAAGGAAAGGAAAGGAAAGGAAAGGAAAGGAAAGGAAAGGAAAGGAAAGGAAAGGAAAGGAAAGGAAAGGAAAGGAAAGGGAAGGAAAAAGGGAAGGAAAAAGGGAAGGAAAAAGGGAAGGGAAGGGAAGGGAAGGGAAGGGAAGGGAAGGAAAGGAAAAAGGAAAGGAAAGGAAAGGAAAGGAAAAAGGGAAGGAAAAAGGGAAGGAAAAAGGGAAGGAAGAAGGGAAGGGAAGGGAAGGGAAGGGAAGGGAAGGGAAGGGAAGGGAAGGGAAGGGAAGGGAAGGGAAGGGAAGGGAAGGGAAGGAAAGAAAGAAAGAAAAGAAGAAGAGAAGAGAAGAGAAGAGAAGAGAAGAGAAGAGAAGAGAAGAGAAAAGAAAAAAGAAAGCAAGAAAGAAAGAAGAAAGAGAAATGGAAGAAGCCGAAGAACAAAATGATTAGAAATGATTGTTAGAAAAAGCATGTTGCCAGCTGTATGCAGGATAGACTAAAGACGAGTCACGCTATAGATAGGCAGGGAGACCAATCAGAAGGCTCCTGAAACCACAGTGAAAAGGAGAATCTACAAGGAGAATCTAACAGAGGAGAGTGAGACCAAATAAGAGAAGTCAAAGCAGAACTAGCATCTACAGAACTCAGAGATCGGGATCCCTGGGTGGCGCAGCGGTTTGGCGCCTGCCTTTGGCCCAGGGCGCGATCCTGGAGACCCGGGATCGAATCCCACGTCGGGCTCCCGGTGCATGGAGCCTGCTTCTCCCTCTGCCTGTGTCTGTGCCTCTCTCTCTCTCTCTCTCTTTCTCTCTCTCTCTCTGTGACTATCATAAATAAATAAAAATTAAAAAAAAAAAAAGAACTCAGAGACCAAACAATTAAGAGGAATATCAGAAAAGAGAAATTGAGAGTGATTCCTAATTTGCTGCTTAGGTAACTGGTACCAAGTTAGGAGATGCAGGGGAATGGTGACATCATCTTTAAATACGTAAAAGTCTGAAGTGTGTGTGAGTCACCCAGAAGTTCAGGTGGGAAGAATGAGTGGATTAAATGAACCCAGAGTTCAGGAAGTAAGTTGGGGATAGAGATATAGATGCAGACATCCTGAGTAAGTGGTAGCTGAAAACCACACATTGGGATGGGACTGCTGTGGAGAATGAGGAGACTGAGGAGAAAAAAGGGTCAAGGACTAATCCTGGGAAATACATTTAAGGGACAGGAAGAAGAGTACAAAGAGACTGCATAGTGTACAGAGAAACAGAAGGCAAGCTGGAGAGAGGATAGTATCTATAGTTTAGCTGCCCAGGATCTGAATACCATTCCTATTTGGGGGAAATTCCAAGATAGGGGAAAGGCAGGCCCCTCTTCCTAGTACAGAAGCTGAAGAGGAACAGATAGTCCCTCTCAGCATCTTGGCCTCTAGCTCATAAATATTACCCAAGTCTGGCCAAAAAGATCATCCCATTTAGAACTTTGAAAATTGGGGGAATGACACAAAGATAAAAAATACAACCAGAAATTATTCATGGCACTGTGGCAAGTGTCTACTGGTGGCAGTGCCAATAGCACCAACTGTCTGTGGGAGATCACGACAGTAGTAGTAGCAGAGAAAGTCCAGTGAGCAGTGCGCCAGGGAGAGTCCTAAGAAGACTGGTCCCATGACATCTTCTTCCCTAAGTGCTGCCTCCCTCAATTTCTGCTCATTTTCTGGCCTTTGTTTTTAAGCTTTCTTCTTACAGTTGTGTGCTATACAATACTCTTCCCAAAAATGTATTTTACGCTTAGGTTAATCAAGATTACACAAAGAACCCTGAATATAGAATGAGGAGAGAGCATCAAACAGGGTCAGACGGTAAAGAAAGGTTGAATAAGAGGAGGCTGGCCTACAATGAGCCCACTGTGTAGGGTGACTAGCAAATCAGCTGCTGATCCTGGTGAAGTTGTTCACATGTTATTTTATTCCAACCTTATGATACCTTCTGAGAAAGATAAAGCAGGTATTACATCTTTATTTTAATGATTTAAAAAAGGGGGGGGGGCTAAAAGACACTAAGAGTATTGTTTAAGTCCTATAGCTCTTTTTACTACCCAAGGTTCCCCTCAAGAAAATTATTTGATGAATGTTCGTGAAAGGAGATGTTAAATGTTTATACTAATTCTTTATACCATGTGTCAACAACTATCACAGATGATGACCACATATAGTTCTCAATCCTGGACTTCCAGCTTCTTTAATTTTGGTAATACAGAAGGATCTTAATGCACTTAGGATCCTTGTAGACAACCACCAGAAACATTCCTCAAGGAACGTGAGGCTCCTTGCCATCATCCTTCCACATCTCATTCAGGGTGCTGTGGTCACTACTTAAAGAACATATCGTCAGCTAGAAGGAGTCCTCAAGTGGAAGAAGGGATCTTCTATCCCTGACCATGAGAACCACTGTGGGAATGAGAGGTTGAAAGCTTTCAAAAGAAGATGATTATTTCTCAACTTCATTCCTTTGGGATATGTCACGGCCAGGAAGGGAGAAATTGGAAAAAGCAGCTTTCACAAGCTGCCAAATCCATGTCCTAGTCCCAGGGGATAATTAGCCAATGAGGTTTTGTGGAGTTGATGTAATGTTGGCAGAGGCTAATGTTTTATGGTTGAACATGTAGCCTCTTGATATTTAGCTACAGGGCTAAAAGGATGACATCCTGAAAGGCCAAGAAACTCAAACCCATAACACCACCACTTAGCAATTTGCATTTTAAAAATAATTTGTAAGCTTTAACTGACCCATCTTTTTCATGAATAGTTTCCAAGAACATTTGTTAAACTGTAAATTTTCTAAATCTAAATTTCTAAGTCTAACTCTTTTACTAGGAGAAGAAATTTCTAACACCTCCAAAGAACAAAGATAATTTAGAAAGCTTAAAGTAACAAAAGAAAGAAATTAGAAGAAAGGCAAGTTTTCCAAGAAATAAAGTTTGTTTGTGGTACTTTAATCCCACTACCAGCATACCAAGTTTAAAGCTGTCTGACGTCCTTATGAAAACAATTTTTGAAACTGAGATACTAAGCCAAGAGCTTTCAGGAGCACCACATATCTCACAAAACATTGTCAATCTTCACTTAAAAGTATTCTGAGATGCAAGAGGTAAGAAATCAGTGGGCAGGGAACAGAGCATACAGACACTAACGCTCTTGGTTTGAGCCTGAGCTATTAAATTTCAAAATGAACATTTGCCATTTTAAAGAAAATTGGTAGGTCCTTTTTTTTTAATTTTTATTTATTTATGATAGTCACACAGAGAGAGAGAGAGAGAGGCAGAGACATAGGCAGAGGGAGAAGCAGGCTCTATGCACCGGGAGCCCGACGTGGGATTCGATCCCAGGTCTCCAGGATTGCGCCCTGGGCCAAAGGACTGCGCCACCCAGGGATCCCCTTTGACTTAAATATACCACAATGATCTTCCAAAGCCTGAGACAAAACTAATACATTAAAAAAAGAAAACATTTAAATCTCTAACTAATTAGCTGAAACATATATTGCTCCCAAATATGTACTAGCTCCTTACTTAAAACAGGAAACAATTTTTGGTTCAACCCTGGGCAGCTGTATACCTGGTAATAGGGATATAAATACTCCATAGTTTATATAACTTTACATTTCACAAAAATTGAGAATGACTTTTCTCAAAATGAATGAGGGAGAGGGAAAGCTGGTACAAAAAAACCCACGTGCTCTACATTTTATGAAGGAATCAGAAGGCTGTCCTTAGCAGGATGGTTTGTATTTATTCTTCAAGAAACAAGGTTGGAGGACCTGAATACTGAAATGTTCCAGGAGTGGTTTTCTTCTTCCCAGTCTCTCCAATATTTCATGTTCACATCATTCATTCATTCATTAACATACATTTATTCAGCACCTTTTATATATCAAGCTAAACAGATGCTGGATATAAAACAGTAAAACAAAATTAACAGTGACAGACAGGGGCGCCAGGCTGGCTTAGTCAGAGGAGCATGCGACACCTGATCTTGGAGTCATGAGTTTGAGCCCCAGTGAAGTATAGAGATCATTTCAATGAATAAAAAAAATTAAAAACAAAACCAAAACAGGCAGAAACATGCCTTCATAGAGCTTATAATCTAGTGAGGGAAATACACATTGAACAAATGTAAACATATAATCTCCAAGTATAAGTGCATGAAGAAAGAATGAGAAAGAATGAAAATAACCTGAGGGGAGGGGGGGGCGGTGGGCAGGACATTCTCTGAGACCTGTGGATGATAGGATAATAAAGCAGGTGGGAAAAAGGAGGGAGAGTAGGAAACAAAGGTAGATAAAACACAGGAAAGCCAAAAGGAAAAGACTGGTGGTGGTAGGAGAGGGTATTAAGGAGGTAGGCAGAATCCCTTAGTTGGGATTAAACATAAATTTAGAAACACTAAGTCAGTTGACCAAAAGCCTAACTGCAAGGGGGGATCTTCAGGATAAAGCTAATAGATTATTTGCAAACATCTCATGAACTAAACTTCAGCAGATATAAAACTCAGCTTTTAAGAATTTCTAAAAGCTCTGTACTACAGAGCTCAGCAGGAAAGGGAGGAGGAGGCAAGGGATCTTTTTCTTAACAGAGCCAGCAAGGACCTTCACATGGAAAATGTTCCTACTCTAAAGATATACAGGTTTAAATTTACTTCCTACCCACAGAAACTATTTGCTACATCGGAAAAAATTTCTAATGCACATTTATGGCAAGACACTCCAGAGGTTTTGCTTAGTTTCAAACATATGACACTCATTTTTTGGCCATGAATGTAGAAGTCAGAAATCTCACTACATTGTAATTCAAAATAGCATCCTTTCTAATCTTCATGAACAGGTAGAAGACTAAACTGTTAAAAGCACAGAAACTTTCTAAATAGGGTTAAGTATAGAGAAAAGGTCCCTATGCAGAAAGGAAGTCTAGGACATCAGAATTTAATACAAGTATTACAGGGGCACCTGACTGGCTCAGTCAGTTAAGTATCTGCCTTTAGCTCAGGTCATGATCTCAGGGTCCTGGGATGGAGCTCCATATTCTGGCTCACTGCTGAGTGGGGAATCTGCTGCTCCCTCTCCTCCCCCTGCTTGTGCGCGCTCTCAAATAAATAAATAAAAATCTTTAAAAATAACAAGTATTATAAAAGACAAAGAGGTTAAAGGCCTTTTTTTAAAAAGATTTTATTTATTCATGAGAGATACAGACAGAGAGAGAAAGAGAGAGAGGGGGGCAGAGACACAGGCAGAGGGAGAAGCAGGAGGGGCGGGGGCGGCAGAGACACAGGCAGAGGGAGAAGCAGGATCCATTCAGGGAGCCCGACGTGGGACCCGATCCCTGGTCTCCAGGATCATGCCCTGGGTGGAAGGCGGCACTAAACCACTGAGCCACCCGGGCTGCCCTGTGGTTGTTTTGGGGTTTTTTAAAGATTTTATTTATTCATGAGAGACACAGAGAGAGAGAGAGAGAGAGAGAGAGAGAGAGGCAGAGACACAGGCAGAGGGAGAAGAAGGCTCCAAGCAGTGAGCCCAACGTGGGACTCAATCCTGGGTCTCCAGGATCGCACCCTGGGCTGAAGGCAGCGCTAAACAGCTAAACGGCTGAGCCACAGGGGGCTGCCCCCTGTTGTTTTTAATGGTTATGTCACAGTATTCTGGGGAGAGGGATAAGGCAGGAAGAGAAGGGGGAAAAATATAGATAGGCAATGTACTGAATGAACAGGACAAAAGAACTTAGACAAGTTGAGTAGGCTGTCAGGAGGTACTATATACATTTGGAGGATAAAAGGATTTGAAATTCACATGGAAAGCAATACAATGTAGTGGTAAAGAGCACAGTTTCTAAAGCCAGACTACCTAGGTACAATCTAAGTTCTACCATTTACCAGGTGTGTGGTACTGACCATGTTTCTTAATCCACTTTGCCCCTCAATTTCAACATCTGTAAAATGGGATAGTAAGAGCATCCATCCCATATAGTTGTTGCAAACATTAAAAGAATTCGTATATATATAAGGAAGCTGGAACACCGTGGCACATGGTAAATCCTATTTGAGTGCTGGCTACTAGTATGTCATTTTAAATATATTTTTATATTTTTGTTGGAATTCTCACAAAATCCACTTAGAATTCCATACTCTAGAAATATGTTTCTTATGTTTTGAGCTTTGTTTATCTTTGAATTTTCCTGTTTGGTCTCTACTAGTTTTTAATGGTTTGTTTTTAACATATAAGGCTGTCTCACAGTAATCAGACAAGAAAAAGAAATAAAAGGCATCCAAATTGGTTAAGAAAAAAGTAAAACTTTCACTGTTTACAGATGACATGTTACTACGTAGAGAAACCCTAAAGACTCCATCAAAAAAAACTATTAGAATTGATAAATGAATTCAATAAGACTGCAAACTATAAAATCAATATACAGAAATCTGTTGCATTTCTAGACACTGATAATGATGTAGCAGAAAGAGAAACTAAGGAAACAATTTCATTTATACCTACATCAAAAATAGCAAAATATGCTGGAATAAACTTGATCAAGGAGGTTAAAGATCTCGACTCTGAAAATTACAAAATACTGATGAAAGAAACTAAAGATGACACAAATGCAAAGATATTCCATGCTCATGGATTAGGGAAAAAATATTAAAATGCCCATTCTACTCAAAGCAATCTACAGATCTAATGCAATCCTTATCAAAATACCAACATTTTTCATAGAACTAGAATAATCCTAAAATTTGTATGGAACTACAAAAGACCCTGAATAGCCAAAGACATCTTGAAAAAGAAAAATAAAACTGGAGGTATCACAATCTCAGATTTTCTTTTTTTTTTTCTAATCTCAGATTTTCTTTTTCCTTTTTTCTTTTTATTTTAAAATAAATTTTATTTATTTATTCGTAAGAGACACAGAGAGAGAGGCAGAGGCAGAGGGAGAAGAAGGCTCCATGCAGGGAGCCCAACGCGGGACTCAATCCCGGGACCCTGGAATCATGGGATTACACCCTGAGCGAAAGGCAGATGCTCAATCACTGAGCCACCCAGGCATCCCACAATGTTTTAAGATACGCTACAGAGCTGCAGTAACTAAAATAGTATGGTAGTGGCACAAAAATAGACATATAGATCAATGGAATAGAATACAGAGCCCAGAAATAAATCTACAACTACATCATCAATTAATCTTTGACAAAGGAGGCAAGCATATGCAATGGGAGTGGTATCGAATAAAGCCTCGACAGGGCCCTGGGCCACTGTTGGTTTGAGGGAGAAAAAAAGAAAAGAATATCCAATAGGGAAAAGATGGTCTCTTCCACAATAGTGTTGGGAAAACTGGACAGCTACATGCAAAAAGATCAAACTGGACTACTTTCTAAAACCACACACACACACACACACACACACACATAATAAAAATAAAACCACACACAAAAATAAACCCAAATGGATTAAAAATCTAATTGTGAGACCTGAAACTACAAAAATCCTAGAAGAGAGCACAGGTAGTAATTTCTCTGACACCAGCTGTAGCAACATTTTTCTAGACATGTTTCCTTAGGCAAGAGAAACAAAAGGAGAAATAAATTATTGGGACTACATCAAAATAAAAAGCTTCTGCATAAAAAAATAAACAACAAATCTAAAAGACAACCTGCTGAGTGGGAGAAGATATTTGCAAATGACGTCTCCAATGAGAAGTTAGGTGTCTAAAATATGTAAAAAACTTATAATAGTCAGCACCCAAATAATCCTATTAAAAATGGGCAAAAAGAATGAGCAAACATTTCTCCAAAGACAACATACAGATGGCCAATAGCTGCATGAAAAGATGCTCAATATCACTAATCATCAGGAAAATGCAAATCAAAACCACAAGAAGATCTCACACCTGTCAGAATGGTTAAAATCAAAAGAAAAGAAGTAACAAATGTTGGCGAGAATGTGGAGGAAAAGGAACCCTCATGCACTGTTGGTGGGACTACAAATTGGTGCACCCACCATGGAAAATAGTATGGAGGGTCCTCAAAAAATTAAAAATAGGATTACACTATGATCCAGTATTTACACTACTGGGTATATACCCAAAGAATACAAAAACACTAATTCTAAAAAATTTATGAACCCCTATATTTGTTGCAGTATTTAAAAATAGCCAAATTATGGAAGCAACCCATGCCCACTGATAGATGAATGGATAAAGAAGATATGGTATACGGGATCCCTGGGTGGCGCAGCAGTTTAGCGTCTGCCTTTGGCCCAGGGCGCGATCCTGGAGACCCGGGATCGAATCCCACATCGGGCTCCCGGTACATGGAGCCTGCTTCTCCCTCTGCCTATGTCTCTGCCTCTCTCTCTCTCTCTGTGTGACTATCATAAATAAATAATAAAAAAAAAATTTAAAAAAAGATGTGGTATACATATATACAACAGACTATTAGCTGTAAAAAAAGAACAAAACCTTGCCATTTGCAACATCATGATTAGATCTAGAGGGCATAATGCTAAGTGAAATATATCAGTCAGAGAAAGACAAATACCATATGATTTCACTCATATATGGAATTTAATAAACAAAATAAAGGAAAAAAAGAGACAAAAAAAAAAAAAAAACCAGACTCTTAAAAATAGAGAGCTAGTAGTTACCAAAGGGGAGGCTGGCAAGGAGATGGTGAAATAGGTGAAGAAGATGAAGAATATACTTTTTTTGTGATGAGCACTGATTAATGTACAGAATTGCTGAATCACTATGACATACACCTGAAGCTAATATAACACTGTATGTTAACTGTACTGGAATTTAAATATATATATATATTTATATATATATAGCTATCTTAGCTATGCTTAAGGGAAATAACAGAAGACTTTTCCACCTATAGGGCAGAGTTTAAAATGGGAAACACTCTACCTCAGGTTAGGTATTGCCAGTCCCAAGAACTGAGTGAGGACAGGGGAAGGAAACCTCAGAGAGAAAATTCAGAACCCACCTACAAAGCTGGTTTTTGATCTCCCAGGGCAGCCCGGGGGGCTCAGCAGTTTAGCGCCGCCTTCAGCGCCTTCAGCCCAGGGCTTGATCGTGGAGACCGGGGATTGAGTCCCCACCAGGCTCCCTGCATGGAGCCTGATTCTCCCTCTGCCTGTGTTTCTGCCTGCCCCCCTCTCTCCCACTCTCTGTGTGTCTCTCATGAATAAATAAAAATCTTAAAGAAAGAAAGAAAGAAAGAAAGAAAGAAAGAAAGAAAGAAAGAAAGAAAGAAAGAAAGAAAGAAAGAAAGAAAGAAAGAAGAAAGAAAGAAAAGAAAAGAAAAGAAAAGAAAAAAGAAAAGAAAAGAAAAGAAAAGAAAAGAAAAGAAAAGAAAAGAAAAGAAAAAAGAAGGAAATTATCTCCCAGAATTGTTCCTTTGAAGGGTTTTGTGTAATACAGCACATTTCCTAGCAAGAGATCAGGGGCTGGGGAACAGAGATAGTATAGGTAGGAAGAAGTTCACACAGTTGTTTTTGTTTTTAGCATTATCTAGCAGCGCTACCATCTTTTCTCCTTTTGCGTACTTCCTTTAAGAGTGATTTTTTTAAAAAGATTTTATTTATTTATTCATGGGAGACACAGATAGAGAGGCAGAGACATAGGCAGAGAGAGAAGCAGGCTCCCTGCAGGGAACTCAATCCCAGGACCCTGGGATCATGACCTGAGTCAAAGGCAGATGCTCAACCACTGAGCCACCCAGCTGCCCCCCTCCCTTCAAAAGTGATTTTAACTCCAGTCTCCTGGTGCCCAAATTAGCTCTGGGTACTCCAGAGTAGAGGTGAGAGGCAATCAACCTGCTATGTTATACCCAATGGAACATTCTTCTGTTGCACATAAAAGGAAAATAGCAGTACAAACCAAAAGAATGTTCCATAAACTTAACAAAAATTAGAACAATTACACCCACTCATAGTTCTGAAAAGAAGTACAACAGAATCATGCTAGTTCAAAAGCACAAGAACAGAGTCTGAAACTAATCAATCTAATTTTACTCTGTAAATTGACTAGATGGAAAAACGTGAGAGAAATTAGCAATAGAAGAAGTCAGTCCTTGGATTAATTTTTGTAACAGTTGTTAGCCTTATATTAATAAGAGATAAGCTATAGATCACTTTAAGCTTACAATAATTAGAGATAATTTTCTAAGTTTTAAAAATCAATTTTAGTTTAATTTAGATATAATAAACTTCATCCATTTTAAGCATGCAGTTCAATGCATTTTGACAAATGCATATACTTGCATAACTACTTGCATAACTACTATGACAATAAAGATCTACATCATTTTCATTCCCTAAAGTTCTCTTATACGCCCCTTTGCAGTTAACTTCTCTACTTTCGTTCCCAGGCAACAACTAATCTGCTGTTACTCCAGAGAAACCTGCATTTTTTTCTTAAACAATTTTTTTATTGAGATATAATTCACATACCATTCAATTCACTCAAAGTGCATAATCCAGTTTTTAGTACATTCTCAAAGGTGTGCAACTGTCACTATCTAATTCTAGAACATTTTCATTACCCTCCTCCTCAAAATCCCATATCCATGAGCAGTCAAATTCCATCCCCATCTCATCCTCGCAACACCAGGCCCTGACAACAAATGGTCTATTTTCTGTTTCTAGATTTGCTTATTCTGGATATTTCATATAAGTGCAATTTTACAATATGTGGCCTTCTGTATCTACCTTCTTTCACTTTGCATAATGTTTTCAATGTTCATACATTTTATAGACTTTATCTGTACTTCATTTTTTTTTTTAATGACTGAGTAGCATTCCACTGGAAAGGTCTAGCACGTTCTGTTTATCCATTTATCGACTAATGGACATTTGTGTTGTTTCCATATTTGGCTAACACTGCTATGAGTATCTGTGTACAAGGTTTTGTGTGGATAAATGTTTTAGATTTTTTTAAGATTTATTTATTTATTTATTTATTTATTTATTTGGCTAACTGCTATGAGTATCTGTGTACAAGTTTTTGTGTGGATAAATGTTTTTGATTTTTTAAAGATTTATTTATCTATTTATCTATTTATCTATTTATTTA
The DNA here is from genome assembly GCF_048164855.1 of Canis lupus baileyi. Taxonomy (NCBI): domain Eukaryota; kingdom Metazoa; phylum Chordata; class Mammalia; order Carnivora; family Canidae; genus Canis; species Canis lupus. The sequence continues at coordinate 27,303,919 of NC_132848.1, read as the reverse complement.
TTTATTTTAGACACAGAGAAAGAGAGGCAGAGACACAGGCAGAGAGAGAAGCAGGCTCCATGCCGGGAGCCCAACACAGGACTCGATTCCGGGACTCCAGGCGCCAAACCGCTGAGTCACTCAGGGATCCCCTATTTTTTATTTTCTTGAGTATCCACCTAGGAATAGAAGTGCCGGGTCACAGGGTAACTCTATATTTAATTTTTTGAAAAGCTATCAAACTGTCTATATTTCTCAGGTAAGTTTATGTTGAGGTAATTTAGATTCATATGCAGTCACAGAAAATACAGAGAGATCCCATGTATCCTTTACCCAGTTTCCCCCAATGATAACATCTTGCAAAACTATACTGGAACATTACATCCAGGATACTGACATTGACAGAGTCAAGATACAGAACATTTCCATCACTACAAGGATTCCTCATGTTGACCTTTATAACCACATCTACTTTCCTCCCAGCGTCACCTGGTCTTTAGCCCCTGACAACCATCAATCTGTCCTCTATACCCATAATTTTATCATCTCAAAAATGTCTTATAAATGGAATCATATAGTATGTAACCTTTCGTGATTGCTTTTTGCACTTAGCATAACTCTCTGTAGAGTCATCCAGTGTGTTTTATGTATGTATGTATGTATGTATGTATGTATGTATGAATGATTATTACTGAATAGTATTCAACAGTCTGCATTTTTAAGAATATTATATAAATGGTATAGTTCAGTATGTACTCATTTGAGTCTAGCTTCTTACATTCAGCATGTTTTTGAAATTCGTCCATGTTTTTAAATATATCAGTTTATTTTTATTGCTAGTAATTTTCCAGTTTATGGATATACCACAATTTATCCATTCACCTGTTGATGGACATCTATGCTCTTTTCAGTTTGGAATCATTAAGCATAAATCTGCTATCAATGTTCATGTGTAAATAGGAGTATGTTTCCATTTCTCGAGTAAAGACTTAGAATTAGGACTGCTGGGTCATGTAGTAAATATGTTTAACTTTGTAAGAAATGCCATTTTACATTTCACCAGCAGTGTATGAATTTCCATTGCTCTGTAGCCTTTTCAAGACCTGGTATTGTAAGTCTTTTTAATTTTAATTATTATAGTGGGTGGGTAGTGGTGTCTTGTGGGTTTTAATTTGCATTTCTCTGATGGCCAATGATGTAGAGCATCTTTCCAAGTGCTTATTGGCCTTTTGCATATTTTTTTAAGTGTCTGACCAAGTCTTTTCCCATTTTTTTCATTGGCTTGTCTTATTATCTGAGTTCTAAGAGTTCTTTATATATTTTAGATACAAGTCTTTTGTCAGACACACATATTATAAACATTTTTTCCCATTCTACAGCTTGTCTTTTAATTTTCAACAATATACAAAGTGGACAAAGAAGTATTTAAACGATGAAATCAATTCACAATTTTTTCTTTTATAGTTCATACTTTTTGTGTCTTTTAGCTATCACATTAAGGCCTATGACCCATTTCAAGTAAATTTTGTCTATGCCATGAAATAAGGGCCAATTTTGGGGGAAGGGGTTAACACAGATTGCCAGTCCCTTTCAGTATTCCTTTGTTGAAAGGTTTCTTTTCCTGATTTATACACTTTTATGTAAATGAGGGATATAAAGAAAAATGACACTACTTCAAACACTCAAAACCACTCCCATCTCAGCAGAGGGAAGATTCCCACACCTTCCCCCTCACCCCTGCGCCTTCCCACTTCAGTGAGCACAGGCCTATGCAGCAGGGTGCCCTGGTTCAGAGAAGAAGCAGTTTAACTTTCAGACAGTAAGTAACATCTGTTTCTGAAGCTACTCATGATTTCACACAGAAAGAAAAAGAGAGAGTAAGCCCCCACCATTTTCCCACAATGCTGTGAGGCTACTGTATATATTCTCTTAACTGTTCAGTATGGTTTCAACAAACAACAGAAACAACTAACAATATAGCATTCAGCAAAATAGAGGGATAGCACAGGAGGTATAAAGAGAAGTGCTTTGAGAGTCAGAACATGGGGAGTCCAAGCTATGTGATCTTGGGAAAGTCACTTAACACTCCTAGCTCCCAGTTCGCTCATCTGTAAAATGAAGGATCATCTCCAAGATCCCTTTTCAGGTAAACATTCTGAATGCCAAGAAGAAACCTTTGTTCTTTCTCCCCAAAGTCAAGAAAAATGGCCAAGAAGGTATCAAATTGCGAACATTTCTCAAATGGAAAATACTGTACAAGGAGCAAGTTTTCTTCTCTCTCTCTCTTTTTTTTTTTTTTTTGGTTTCCTATTTTATCCAATGCTTCCACACTAATTAGACATCATATAATTCTTCCAACCAGTGCATTCTTATCTTCCCATTTTTATCACTTTGAGCAGTGCTTCCCATCCAGGAAATACCCCAACAAGTCCTCTTTATTTCACCTGTTCACCTCAAAAACAAAGTGAATAAAAATGTCTGTTGGAACAATATTCTCAACTTTAACATGTACCTGAAGACCCTGTCCAAATGAAAATTTGGACTCTGTGAGAGGGGGACCTGAGACATGCATTCCTTTTTTTTTTTTTTTTTTTTAAGATTTTATTTATTTACTCATGAGAAACAGAGAGAGAGGCAGAGACACAGGAGGAGGGAGAAGCAGGCTCCATGCAGGGAGCCCGACATGAGACTTGACCCTGGGTCTCCAGGATCAGGCCCTGGGCTGAAGGCAGGGCTAAACCACCGAGCCACCCGGGGTGCCTGAGACGTGCATTCCTAACAAGCTCCCAGATGATGCAGATGTTGATGGTCCTTGGAACATACTTCGAGTAACAAGGTGTTGGAAGAATGAGGTCACAGTTTCTGTTTGGGCAGCCTAAGTAATGTTAACATCAAAAGTTTTCAATACTTTCTACACAACCAAATATTTTATAAATAAGTCTTACAGCACTGATTTGAGAAATATAATCTGATTGTCAAGAGAATATACTAAGATAACAGTTCACAAAATCAAGGTCAAGGTCAATGTAATTAACATTTTAATTCTTCAGCATAAGGGCTCAAGGTCCTACATTTACAAGATAAAGATAAGGCAATATGAGTTTTACCTTTCTGATAAAGAGCAGATATTGTCAAGAAGATTTTACTCATACCCCAAGGTCAAAGAACAAAATCCATAAGGAAAATGTACTTTCAAATAATTAAAATATTTTACGCCTACGCCATTATTTTATGCCTAAGAGAACTCTATCAAAAACAAAAAAAAATAACTTAGTGTGTTTTTGGTTTATAAAAACTTCTGAAAGGTTCCGCAAATTGAGAGTAGTTAAGTGTGCAAAGGAAGGATCTATAGCTCTGCCAAGAACATGGCCTAATACAAACACTGCAAAGATAAATTTCAATAAATCTTACAAAATAGAAACAAAGGCAAAAAATATAAAAGGGATTTATACAAACTAGACTGGTCAGAAAGAACAGCTTAATGGGATGGAGTGCCTCCTTATCATGCATTGTTTGGTCGGTCAGTGAAGTTTTCTGACTGGTCCCAAATCAACAGTTCTAGCTCTGAATCCAAGACTACACTTCCAGCCATTTTCTCCCTCTTAAAATTAACTGTACTTACAGGTACACACACAGACAAAATTAAATATGGCTTTTATCTGAATACAACAGAAATGTATGTTTACGATAGAAAATCAGAGACATACAGAAAAACTTAAAGAAAAAAAACCCTTGCAAAATCCTGCTACCCAGCAACAGCTATTAATATTCAGCTACGAATATATATTCAGATATATATTCTTACATCCTTTTAAAAAAAATTTTTTTTTTATTTATTTGAGAGAGAGAGAAAGAGAGCACAAGCAGGGGAAGTGGCAGGAAGAGGGAGAGGGAGAAGCAGGTAATCAGCTGAACAGGGAGCCCAATGCAGGGATTGACCCCAGGACCCTGGGAGCATGACCTGAGCCAAAGGCAGATGCTTATTAAGCAATTGAGCCACCCAGGTGCCCCTTACCATCCATTTTTTAAGGATTAAAGGGATAAATAGTAAACAGTTTCCCACATCTTCAAATAATCTCACGACTACATTAGTATCCAACCAGATGAATGCACTGTAAGTTATTTCACCAATCTACTGTTAAAATTTAGGTTTCTGTTTTACTACTACTACTATAAATAATACTGCTATAAGCATCCTTATATATAAATCTTGCATTTCCTTTATAATTTCCTTAGAACAAATTCTCAGAAGTATTTCAAGGTTAGAGAAGAAACCTATTTTTAAAAAAGTTTAAAAAAGTTTATGGGATGCCTGGGTGGCTCAGTGGTGGCTTAAACACTATATCTACTCTCCTCAACCCCCAATGTCACAATTCCTGTATCTCTTATAGTTACTGAGAACCTCAAATGCTTTTGCTGCTTATGTGTGTTATACCCATCAAGATATTTCAGATAAGAAATTAAAACTGTGAGAATCTTAAATATTTATTATTTCTTCACAATTTTTTAAAAAAGATTTTAATTATTTATTTATTCAAGAGGCACACAGAGATAGGCAGAGACATAGGCAGAGGGAGAAGCAGGCTCCCTGAAGGACTCGATCCCAGGACCCTGGGATCATGACCTCCAGGTGTCCCTCTTCACAAATGTTTTGAAAGAATTTATGTATTTATTTATTTGTTTGTTTATTTATGAGACACACAGTGGGGGAAGAGCAAAGAGAGAAGGACAAGCAGACTCCATGCTGAGAACAGAGCTCAACACAAAGTTTGATCCCAGGATCCTGAGATCATGACCTGAGCCAAAATCAAAAGTTGGATGTTTAATGGACGGAGCTGGCCAGGCACCCCAAAATATCCAGTATTTCTTTAAAAAATAACAATAAACTTACTGCATGCTAATACATTTCTATGAAAAATATGGTTATTTTCCAAAACAAAAAACAAGTAGTAAAAACAGTACTATACTATGGTTTTACCATTTTTACAAATCTCTCTAAGATATAATTCAGGGGATCCCTGGGTGGCGCAGCGGTTTGGCGCCTGCCTTTGGCCCAGGGCGCGATCCTGGAGATCCAGGATCGAATCCCACGTCAGGCTCCCGGTGCATGGAGCCTGCTTCTCCCTCTGCCTGTGTCTCTGCCTCTCTCTCTCTCACTGTGTGCCTATCATGAATAAATTTTAAAAAATTAAAAAAAATAAGATATAATTCACTAAAAGCTGAATTGTCATATATACTGCATTCAATCTGTTGAGATACCATACATCACACAGCTCTGGTAAACGCCAGTGCACACTCATGAAAGGATAACAGTAGAAAAGGTAAGTAGTATTTTAGTATAAATATATAAGAAGTCTTCATCTTGTACTTACTTTTCAGGTCTCCAGGACACCTAGGGGTTTCCCATACCACCCTTTGAAAACCACTGCACTAGTTAGCACAATGCATACCATACAAAATAGCTGAAAGACATGGTCTTAACACATTTGCCAAAAACATCTTCCAATTTTTCTGGTTGATAAACCAGAAACTTTATTTAAGAATTATTAAAAAAAAAAAGAATTATTTTAAGTGCTTATTATGTGTCAGGTGCTCTTATAGGCATTGGAAACACAACAGAACACAAAAGAAATATCCCCCATTTTGAGGTATTTACATTCTAGTTGGGAGAAACAGAGGCAAACAATAAATGAACCTACAAACAAAGCATGTCTTCTGTCAGATGATAAATAGTATGAAGAAAAATAAAAGCAAGATCTTATAGGGCAGTCAGGGAAGAAGGCCCAAATAAGTGACATCCCAACAAAAGACCTGAAGGCAGTGAGGAAGTAAGCCATGACGCTACCCACAAAAAGTGCCCCAAGGAGAAGGGATATCATCAAGTACAAAAGCCCTGAAACAGAAGGTTCCCTAAGGTATGCAAGCACAGCAAAGAGAGTGTTAAGGCGGGGACAGATCAAGCCAGGGAAGAGGAGGACATGCAAGCTGAGAGTTACAGAGCTGGGGCAGATCATGTAGGACTCTGTAGGTAGTACAAGGACTTGGGCTTTTCCCATGAATGATAACTATTAGAAGGTTCTAAGTGAGAAGGGACTTTCATTTGACTTTCAATTTAAATGGAAAATATCATAACTAGTGCTAAGGAAAAAACCTGAATGTGAACATCGGTTCCATCTCTACTGTGTGTCCCAAAGCCTCTCTGACCCTCAGTCTCTTACTTTGTAAAATGTGAAGATACAGATACCTCAAAGAGTTGTAAAGATCAAAGAAGAATATACATAAACCCCTCAAAATTTTAACACACTATAAACATTTCACAGCTAAGTTTTTTTTGCTATGTAACTGCCATGTATTCCTCTTTGCTAGGCCCTCTATACACACTCAAGTGCTATAGCCACCACACCATCATGTGACTGTCAGGAAATTAAGAGTACTGCAGACCCCTGTCACCGGGAGTTCTGATAATGCCCTTTTAGCTTGTTGAGAGAAAGGCAGAGAAAGTTATTTTTGTTGTTGATGGCAAAGCAAGGGTTTTTGGTATTTTTCCTTGTTATTATAAAGAAAACCCTTTCAAAAACAATGAATGTGGTAATCATAAAAATAAAGTTCCAAAAAAAACAAGAATGTATGAAACTCATCTTTATTTCATTTGGCACCATTTTAATAAAGCTAAAACTATGGCTCATGGTCTTGACAGCCTGCCTCATGCAAAAGGAAACAAAAGGGAGAAAAAAAGGATAGAGACAGATAAATTCAAATTCCTTTCATCTGGGTCCTAACTCTAAGGGGATCCCAGATAAATCAATGAGTCAGAGAAAAGGCAGTAAGATGTAATCCAGAATACTGATGACAACAGCCGTCTGTCTGCCTACCTGTCTTCTGAGATCACCATCAAGGTATGAGATCATTAACCAGGCCAGAGAAGGCAAGGCAGATGGAGACAACCATTAGGGCCTGTAGTATCTAACTCCACTCCTCAAGGGCAGGGGCTAGACACTCAGGCACTAGTTCTTATCCTCACCTCTTAAAATGGTGAGTCAACCTGAGTAGTGATAGAAACCCGCAATGGAAAAACCCAAGGAAAACCAAGATCTCCGGGGAAAATTATAAACATATCTCATACATCAGAGGTCTCCGATGGTTTTTTTGTAAGTGTGTTACAGCAGAAAGAGCACTGTCATGGGAGTAAGGAAATGAATTCTCCTTCTATCTCTGCTACTAATAAATTATGTGACTTCAGGAAATAAATTATCCTCAATGAATCAATTTCCTCATCTTAAATAAAGGAGAAGACAAGAAAACACCTAAGGTTTCCTCAAACTCTAAAATTCTTTAAATATAAACAAAAATATGTTTTTTAAAAGCCCACACTAATAGATAATTAGGAGATCCAAAAGGTAGAAATTGCTGAAAGTTCTGAAGTTTTTCACTGTTCTATAGATCCGAATGACATGAACCCAAACAAGAGGCCCTTCCTTGTTAATAGGAGTTAACCTATTACCAAAAAGGGCAAAAGTTATCTGCCCACCATCTTCCTTCAACCTTATTTTTATGAATTCTTAATCCCCTCTCTCTAACCTGCACTATTATAAAATATACAATTCAGAGGCAAATTGTAATGATCAGGGAACTGGAAGTTAAAGAAATATGTAAGAATTAAGTAGGGGTGCCTGGGTGGCTCAGTTAGTTAAGCATCTGACTTCAGATCAGGTCATGTTCTCAGGTTCCTGGGATGGAACCCTACGTAGAGCTCAGAAGTCTGCATGCCCCTCTCCCTTTCCTTCTGCCCTTCCCCCAGCTCGTGCCCCTCTGCATGTGTGCACTCTCTCAAATAAATGAATAAAATCTTTAAAAGAAAAGAATTAAGTATATAAGCATCAAGTGATGAGGGAGTAAATGGACTGAAGAATGCTTTTTCAATTATTAATTAATATTCTTAAATAGAGAGTATGCATGTGGTATGAAAGATTCAAAAGGCAGACACAGTTAAAAACAAAACAGTTTTCTATTTGATTTAAGGGATAAATCAAAAAAGGCCCTAAGCTGACTTCAGTCCATACTGTGCTCCATTTCTTAGGTTGGGTCATATGTCCACAGGTTTATGTACTCTATATACTGTTGTAATACACACTCTATATACCTTTCACACTTGTATGGCATTCCATAATCATAAAAAGACTCTTCCATCCCAATCTTCTAGCTCTCCATCCCCCTGCCTTGAGGTAGTCACTGTTACCAGTTTCTTATGATCCTTCCAGAGATAACCTATCCACAGATAAGCATTGGGATTTATCCAGGTGCAATGTATGGGGGAGGCACAGGAGGTATGCACACATATGTGCACAAAAGAGAGACAGAAAAAACAGACTCCCTCATTGTGCCTCATCAAGATCAGGTGTATGTCAAAGGACCAACAAAAACCTAGGAACTGCTTCAAACCCTTTCTCTACAAGGGAACTCTGTCCCACTGTTGTAGAGCTAAAACTAAGAAGACTGCACTGGCTGGATATAGGCAGAGACAAGGCTCTGATCAAAGTGTTACAAACTAGCTGGCAAGAATTGAGCCCCAGCATTCCTCTGTTCTAAAATACACCAGTCAGTGCCATGCCCCAACACTCTTAACTTCAGAAATCCCAAATATCCATCTCAGATCATTAGTTTTCTAATTACTGTCTAGATAGTTTTCCACAGTGGTGATAGATGTTTTAATCTTCTCATTGTGGCTTGATCGGAACACTTAAATTTAACAATACATAGGGCACACCGCACATCCTGAGATGTGGAATAATTTCAATTTTGAAACCCAGGCTTTCAACAGCACCTGCTTCCGGCATGGATTGGCTACGTTGGAGGATTCTTTTCTTTTCTAAGATTTTATGTTTTTTAAGTAATCTCCACACGCAATGTGGGGCTCGAGCTCCCAACCCGGAGATCAAGAGTTGCCTGCTACATCAACTGAGCCAGCCAGGTACCCTGAAGGATTCACTTCTTAATGCAACACAGATTTCAAAAAATTTTCGATAAAATCATGATTTAAAGCCTTATGTCTATTTATTGGGGGAAGTATTATGCCAAGCCAATTTTTTTCATTTACTGAAAAAAAAAAAAAAGTTACTGAGCTGAGTGTCTACAATGTGCCAATGTCAGGAGCCAATAAACAGATGAATATATTCCCTTTGAGAAGCTAATCATCTAATTAAAGAGATAGGTAAAAATGATAGTCTACATTGTAAAGGTAGTGCTGTAGGAATGAACAGAGAAGGAAGAGCTGACTCTATTCAGAGAAGGTTCACAGAAAGGCAGCATCTGAACTGGATTTCAAAGAGTCAGTAAGTCACCATCAGCAGTGAGGAGGATGAAGCTCTTTATATGCAAGTATGTCTCGAAAAAAATCTCCCCAAGTTTTGAATATTAAATGAAAACTGTTAATAAATATACAATGTACCCTGGAACTTTGCTATAATATTCAGTATCCTGATGTTTAATAGAGGGTAAAGACTTTACATCTTGAATCTTGTCTAAAAAAGTTTATTTTTAAAATCTCATGAAACAGTAGTTTTACCTATAAATATATATTCATGGAAATCCAAATATTGTACTGCTAGAATAATCTATCACTCACATAGTCTAAAATGTCTTGACTTTTTAGAAATAATGATTGGCTTCTAGTTTATCAAGGTTTCTTAATGATACCTTTTCACTTCTTATCATAAATATAGCTGTCATATTACTGTTGCAATCCAGCATAATGGCTACGGCTTCAGAAGAGAACGGTAATAACTTTACAAAAATTTTGAGCATTTAGGAACCATAAGTACTAGAAAAATCAGTTTGCTATACCCGGTTTCTCTTTTATGAGCATAGGCAAAAGAAAGAGGTACACATACATGCTATTTATTCTCTGCAGGCCTTTCATTCTACCTCTACCAACACCTTTGTCAATTTTATCCATACTTGCTTACATACTATTATCCTTTGAAAGTTTTATGAAGTAGTTGGTCCAACAGATGGGGTGGCTAGCCCTGCCCAACATATGTCATAGGAAAAACAGCTCTTAGGCAAGACAAGTAAGTCTCTTTCCCTTATCCAGCTGGGAACCAGTGAGACCCCCCCCTTAGGGGAAAGCAAATAATCTTTTAACCTTTATTAAGAGAAGTTACAAAAAAAAAAAAAAAGAGAGAGAGAGAGAGAGAGAGAAGTTACTGGACTGAGATAATCTGTATGTAATAAAACAACCAAAGAAGGGAGAGAGAGTTCAAATGCTAACTTACACTCCCTAAGATAAAATATGCACTTGCCACACACAACAGACAACTAGAGCACAGAGAAGGGAAAGGAAATAAAACAAAACAAACTCCCGAGTCAGTTTAACTGGGAGCTATTTCATCAAAGACAGGTAGGAAACTGTCAGATAAGCATACTATCTTGTTTGAACACAGAGTTCAACAGACCTGGGGGAAGGAAAAGGAAAGGCAGCAACCTAAAAAGTATAGCATATATGAACAGAAGAACTCAACTAATAAATGACTCATCATGGTCTTATTTGTAAAACCAGAAAGAACAAAATGGTAGCAGTATCTTTCCTCTTTGCCCTTCCCTGTCCATAAAGCTTAAGCTGATAGCATCTGATTCTGTCTTCAGATGGATATCTGTGTCTTTCAACATACTATCTAAGTGTTCCCCAAGGAGACAGTAAAACCAATTCTGCCAGACACAGTATCTGCCAAAACCAAGGAGCCTATGTCATTCTAATGAGTAAAAGCCAGTGGATGGGAAGAGGTCTGCAAATGCCACTTGTATGAATCTCTCAAGATATGCTCTGAAACAGGAAAATACAGACTACATTTTAGCAGAAGTCTAAAAATAACAAAAGAACATTCCCTATTTTTAGATATCTAACTTACAAGTTTCAAAACACTAAAAGTAAAGGAAACCATTAAAAACCAACTGGAACTTTAAACTTTTAAAAGACACTTTTGGGTTGAAAAAAACTGTTTTTAGAGACAGAATTTTTAAAATCCTACATTCTTTCTGTTGACTACTTTCTTGCTCAAATGTCCCCATCTTCAAAACTCAGAGTCTCAATCTTCCGTGTTATCATGACCATTTCCAAGAACCAAAAGATGATTCAGAAAGGTTATACCACAAACGAGAAAGATGTAAGGAAAATTTTAAAACATGCTTTCATAGACAGAATAATAGAGTGCGGATTAGTGATTAAAGACAGTAATATATAAAACAGTAAACTGAATTATCCTACATTAAAAGCACTGCTACAGAAAAGAATAAAATTCTTAACTAAAGGGAAATGTTTTGTCCCCTCACTCAACAGTCTTAAGTCAGTAAACATCTAAAGCAAAGCTCTATGTCTGAATAACTAGATAGAGTTTGCAACTACAAAAAAAAAAAAAAAACCCTACTAATTTTTTTTTACAATAAAGACGTGAACATGCAGTACATTCACTGGACAATTTATGTTTACCCCCATCTACCTTCATCCCATCTCTATCCAATCCTAGGACAGATATACCCAACCTTATTAAAGAAACCTGTAGCAAATAGGATCTGTAGGAAATACAGAATTACCAGACTGCACAGCCATCATTAACATCTCAGGTTCCAGTAGAGTCATGATGGATTCTTCTCAGAAACAGCAGCCCACAAATACAATGAAAAAATTCAAAGTCACAGAAGATGTTGTCTTCAGAGGCTACCGAAGCTTTCATAAATTCAATCTGATGCCTATGCTCAAATCAGACTGTGAGAACTCACTCCCCTTCTCAGCGCAGTTACCAATTTATCCACCCTTCAGGCAAGTCAAGATGGCACAGAGTTGAGTTACTGCCGACAGGAAACCAAAAGGCTCTCAAGTTAAGACCTATGAAGTGTGGTTAGAACAGTGAGTGAGCTCCTCCTCCTTGCTGGGGCGGGGGGGGGGGGGGGGGGGGGGGGACACACAGTAAGAGACCTTCAGAACACAGATCAACTGCTTTTTTTCCCCCTCTTTTCAGGAAGAGAAGATGAGGTTTTGTTCCAAACCTGTAGTATAAAGGGACTTTGCTGCTAATGCAGCTTAGAGCAACAGATTAAATACAATTCAAACAACTCAATCTTTTGAAACAAACAGCCCTATTACTGGGAGGTGGGGTTGGGAATTAGGCACATATACAAACAGACATGAATACAGATGAACATGTATGTTGAGTTAGTTTTCTGACGAAGAGTTCTAAGAGCTTTTTCATCTGTGATATTTATAGAGAACAGGCTAAGGAAGTTGAATATTTAACTACAGAAGCACAACTATTTCTGCACCCTGACTCCAATTAAAATATGTTTCAAAAAGTCATCTGAATATATTTCAAAGCTGTAATCTGTCTTTCAGATCTGCCAATCCCCTACAAGAACGCCGTAACTTGTTCCTATGTGAGACATGTGGGCTGTCAACCGGCAGTTTACTGATGCTATTCGACTTTTCTAAAATGCGCTATGATCTTGCTAGATGTACGGAACAACATGAGACAACAGTTCAAATATATAAGAATTTCCCTTTCCTGATAAAGAAACTTCAATTCTTTTTCCACTAGCACAGAGCAGGCTCTTTTGAATACGAACAAACACAGGCATTTTTTACCTTCCACTGCAAAAACAAAAACTAAAATCCTTTCAAATCACAGCAATTTCATTTAAAGTGAAAAACTCATTCACTCCCTTTATCGTCCCTTTTACTAACTGATCATCATAAGATATTAAAATGCCTTTTAGCATACCTGATTGACTTTTAAACAGCCGAAAACTAGAAATCCATGTTTGGTATCATTAGCTAGAATTCCTCAATCTTTCTGGTTAAGTAGCAGCCTCTATCTTGAAAGCCTACTGCTACAAAGGCAGCCCAGCGAATGCCAAAATGCTTACAGAGTCAACCCAATGATAAATGAAAGCACTAAGAGACCTTACAAGAGAAAACAATCTCAAAATGATTGAGGGCAATATTCTGCTATTAGAAAAAAGAAAGCAATGCAGATTTGGGATGGGGGAGATTTTGTGGAGGAGAGAAAAACTTCCTTTCTTTCTCACTCCAAGAACATCATGTTTAAAAGAAAAGCCAGAAAAGCTCTATATAGAACTGTGGGAATGACTCAACAGGCAACTGAGTGGCAGCCAGTGTGGGCTAAATGCTGCTCTGGGAAGACAGAAGCATTCTCACTGGCCCCTTCTGGCAACCAAAGTCTCAACTGTCTTATGGAAAAATGGGTAAATTTCAATTCTCAGACTACAGAGTACTCTGGTCAGAGGTTAGCAACTAAAGAAAAGCATCCTGAGAAGGGTGAATCATTCCTTTGTCCCCATGTGGGCTGTACAGTTTTGCTGTGTGAGGGTTTTTTTAATGAAACAAGTTCTCACAGTCCTGTACTAACAGGAAAATAAATACAAATTATATGATCCCTGCACAGAGGATGGCAGGAAGGGCAGAGGGCTGTGTCCCTCCTGCCAAAATGTCTCTCTTTGCTGAAATAGAGTGCCAGAGGCTACCACTCTCAATACTGCAGCCCTACAGAGATATGACCATCATGTGGTGGTGGCAAGGACATCACAGTGCATCTGACGGCTTTTTCATGGCAATTCTACTCCTATGATCTCCTCTGCAATTTGGGATAAAAAGAGCTAAAGAAAGGGAAAACAAATTTTAAGATAGTAATCTTAAAAATTAATTTTTAAAAAAAGTAAACAAGCAACATAATCTTTGTCTACTGCTAAGATTTTGCATTTACCCAGAAGAGTATCAGCACAGCAACAGGTTCACTGTGAAACTGTATTTAAGACAGGTTCTACAACTCAAAAGTCTGAGCTCCTACGACAGTCTCAGTACCACTATTTTTTGTGCCACTTAGCAAAAGTTCATAGAGACCTAAGTAAACTCTGATAAGCTCTTTGTACAAGTGAACATGATTTTCAAGTTAATGGCACCAAGGGAATGAAAGGTAATGAATGATCTTAACTTCCAATTAAATAAAAGCTCTTTGGTTTTTAATCATAACTCTCTAATCAATACAAATATGCTATAGGCTTTACTAATCCACACTAAAGGGACTTGATAACTGCAGAATATCAATATAGTACATTCACAAAGCTTCCCCCCACCCCCAGGTTCCCCAAAGGCCTTTAATGTTCTTAATCAAGAGGAACTAGACAAGTTCTTATCCTACTTGACCTTCCTACTAGATTTGTCATAGTTTGTATACTCTTCTCAAAACTTCCTATTTCCTTGATTTTCTTAAAAACCGTACTTTCCCCCACTGACCTCTCCTCTCAGAATCCTAATTAGCTCTTTCTCTTTTTCTGCTCTTATCAGGGGCACCCCTTCTATTTTTTTACATATTCTCCCCTGGGCAATCTCATCCTTTCTTAGGGTTAACTACTACCCACATTCTGACCCACATCTAGCTCTGACTTTACCTATAAGCTACCTACTGTGCATCTCTACTTGGCCATCTGAAACTCAGTATGTCCCCAAAACAAACACCCAATACCAGCCTGCACCAACCCCTCAAGATACATTGCTTCCATTTTCCCTATCTTAGGTAACAGTACTCAGGTCCCAAACCACAAACTTACATACTCCTCCCTCCCGCCCCAGACATCTTATAATTTATTACTCAAATCCATCCTTTTTTCATCCCTATAGCCAGTCCTTCAAATTCCTTGCGCAGTGTATAGCAACATCTTTTTTTTAAAAAAAATTATAGAAACATTCAAACACAGGAGTAGAAAGTATGGAATAAGCTGCTTATGTATGCTCATCCCTTAGCTTCAAAATTGTCAATACATGGCCCTTCACCCTTCCCACCCAACTCCCACCACACATAGCACCCGGCTCACACTGGATCACTCCAGAGCAAATTCTAGTCATCATTTTATTTCATCTTTATTCTGTACATCTAAAAGAACTATTTTTCGGGGGTGCCTGGTTGGCTCAGTTGGTTAAGTGTCTTCCTTCGGCTCAGGTCATGATCCCAGTGTACTGGGATCAAGGACCGAGTCATCAAGCTTCCTGATCAACAGGGAGTCTGCTTCTCCCTCTCCCTCTGTTGCT
This sequence comes from Canis lupus baileyi, assembly GCF_048164855.1. Classification (NCBI taxonomy): domain Eukaryota; kingdom Metazoa; phylum Chordata; class Mammalia; order Carnivora; family Canidae; genus Canis; species Canis lupus. The sequence continues at coordinate 27,288,849 of NC_132848.1, read as the reverse complement.
CCCCCACCTTGTGCTCTCTCTCAGTCTCTCTCAAATAGTATCTTAAAAAAAAATAATTTTTTTAACATATCCCAACATATTACCACCCCAAATTTTAAAAATCTCTTAGTATCATCAACTATCCAATCAATGGTCAAATTTTTCCAACTGTATCATAAATTTTTTAGTGTTGATTTATTCAAATTAGAGCCCAACAGGAATAATACATAGCATTTCACTGATGTCCCTTTAGGTCTCTTTTATTTATTTTTTAAAATATTTTATTTATTTATTTGAGAGACAGAATGCAAAAGAGAGCAGGGCGGGGGTGGAGGGTTGGGGGTGGGGCGGGGAGAAGGGACACAGAGAAGCAGACTCCCCACTGAGCAGGGATCCCTACTAAGGGCTCTATCCCACTGGGATCATAACCTGAGCCAGGAGAAGATATTTAAAGACTGAGCCCCACAGGCACTTGTTATGCTTCTTTTAATCCAGAATCCCTCCCTTCTTTTTTTTTTTTTTTGTAGTTTATATGTTAAAAACCCAGGCTGTTTTCCCACATTTTGGACTTTGCTAACTCTACCCCCATGGTGTCACTTAACATGCTGCTATATTCTATCTCCTGTATTTCCAGTAAACTAGTACAAGTTAGATACAGAGGCTTGATCTAATTCAGGTCAAAGTTTTTCACAAGAATATTGCAAAGGTGGTAGTGTGGACTTGAGCAACTTCTAACCTGTGCTCCTTTCTTTCCACCCTTGCCTTTATTAAAAACCATCCCTGTTACCCAGTAATTCTTACTCATCCTTCAAAACTTAGTTTAACTGCTGCCTGGCAATGATCCTGGCACTCTCCCACCCTCCTCACACTCTCCATGGATATGCTAAATACCTCTCATTTATGTTCCCCCAGAACCTGTGCCCACCTCTATTATTACTCTTTACCACATGGCCTAATGCCTCTGCATCAACAGATGGAGCAGTGTCTGACATGTGACAGCATTTGTAAATGTATGCCAAATGGAATGAAAAGTCCTGCTTAGGGCACAAAATCCTAACAGTATGGGAAAAGTTCATAACAACAAAAGAATCCCCACCTACCCAGAAAAGGCAGGTAGCCTGTTACCAATTTCATTAAAGCAACGCTAAAGGTGCTATTATTTGGAAAACTATGCGAGGAAAACTAAAATTATCCACAGCATTGAATTATAGAGTTAACATAAATAAGGCCAACCAAAATAATGCCTTTAGGGATATTAAGTGCTAATGACAATGAAAATGCCTAAAGTGTAGGGAATGAGTGGGAGAAACCAGAAAAAGAGAGAGCCTAGCTCACTACAAAATAAGCAATTCTTCAGCCATCAAAAGCTGTCAACTTCACCAACAACTGACATCAATTTCTATAATGTAGTATAGAAGGGCACTACACACAAAGTAACAAATGCTTTTTTAAAATCTGTGGGATTTCAGAATACTAAAATGTAATCTTATTCCAATCTCCATATCTGATTTAGGTTCTCACCCAGTGTATGGTGTTCACTGAGGTTCAGGCTCTACAAAAATCTAATCATCATAATGAAATTTTACAAGTCCCAACCAGCTAAATCTCTCCCCCAGATACCTGGTTTGGGGCAAAGGGAAAACACTCAAAGATAACATAACCCAACACCCAAGCAAGTCACTGCAGGTCCTGGGCAGCTTCCATTTCCTGTGACCAAAACCTACTACTGATGAAAAACTCAGTCAAGACCTGCAAACCTAGGAGGATCACATATCACCATAGGTATGCTATTCTTTGGCCTTAGGATACATGAAGGTAGTATTCTCAGGTAACTTTTCAAAGTATAGTAAATATTAAGGGCTATGATAGCTATAAACAGCCAGCTCATTCATACTGTATGTCTGACATATTGTCATCAGGCACAGTGTCAATGCCAGTGGGGGCACAAAGATAAGGGTAAACCAGACTGACACTGCCTCTGCCCTCAAGGGCCTTTCTTATAAAGAATTAAGATAGAAAATCTCTAACCAACAATTTAAAAAAGAAAAATGAAAAAATGAAGTACCAAATAAGAGAACAAACAAGGGGCTAACCAAACATAAATGAGGCATCAATTTGTTCTGGTTACAAGAGACTTGGATTGCTTCTTAGGGGAAAAATGATGTGAGCTGGGTCTTAAAAAAAAAAAAAAAAAAAAAAAAAAAGGACCAGAGTTTTTCAGTTTCTTTTTGAATTCCCAACTCACAGACTTATATACCCTCGAATCACAAAATTACGAAACCAAAAGAAACCCTGTCTTGACCTGACCCAGCCCCATATCCTGAGTATATACTACGTGAGACACATGTAAGAAACTCTTCTACAAGTTCCCAACAAGTTGTTCCCAGTCTGTTACAATAGTACTTTTTTAAAAAATATTTTATTTATTTATTCCTGACAGACACAGAGAGAGAGGCAGAGACACAGGCAGAGGGAGAAGCAGGCTCCATGCAGGGAGCCAGATGTGGGACTCGATCCCGGGACTGTGGGATCATGCCCTGAGCCAAAGGCAGACGCTCAATTGCTGAGCCCCCCAGGTGTCCGTACAACAGTACTTTTGGAAAATATTTAAAAATTATGTTTTAATGGACAAGGAAATAAACTGAATGGTCAAAAACTAAACAGTCACTGGCTACAAACATTTGGGGAAAGGTTCTTCCTCACTAATAATCAAAGAAATACCAAAATGAAATGAAAATATTTCATTTATCACATTAGCAAAGTCTTTTACAAATGAGATAATCAATATTAAGAAATGAGCCAGGTACTCATGCAGGGCTGACAGAAGGATAAATTGAGAGGCCACTTGGAATGGAATGGGACAAGGTATTTCTCGAGAATCTGAATTCTTCACAAGGCCTACAAAGGCCTGTGTAATCTGACTCCTATCTATCTTATTTCACATCACTATCTCCTTTCTGCAGTGACATACTGGTATTCTTTTAGTTGCTTTGTGCCAAGTATTCCCCAACAATCCTTGCCTATGCCCAGTCCCCTTTACCTACTCCCCTTTACCCACTCCCCCATTTTCCCCTGCCTTAATATACATGCTTTTCCTTCTTTCCTTTGTTTGGCCAACCACTACTTACTTGTGCTCTGGCTGTTAGCTTCAGTATCTTTTCCTCAAAGAGCCCTTTCCCGACCAACACTCCTCTCTTCCCCCACCTAAATTAGAACCATCTCTGTGACATTTGCTATTGTTATATCTTGTGCTCCCCCCACCAAAGCACTTACCAAAGTCTAACTATAAATCGGTTTGTATAACTAACCTTTCTTTCGTTAAATATAAATTACAGGACAATGTGAACTTTATCTGTCTTACCAATACTTAACATACAGATGGTGCACAATAGACACTGAATACATTTTTCAACATTGAAATGGTGAAATTATTTAAGACAGTATTTCCACTTCTAAGGAAGTAGTCCAAAATGCAGAAAAAGCTCTTAGAAGATTTTCATCTGAATACTAGTATATGTATGAAAAATAAAAAAGGATTCAAATGTCCAATGAGAGGAAAAATTAAATAACTGATGGCACAGAATGGAATGTTATACACCCATTATAAAGGCTAACTATAAAAACATTTCTTTAAAAAAAAAAGATTTTATTAATTTATTCATGACAGACACAGAGAGAAGAGACACAAGCAGAGGGAGAAGCAGGCTCCCTCCGGGGAGCCCAATGCAGGACTCTATCCCAGGACCCTAGGATCCCATCCCGAGCCAAAGGCAGACACTCAATCGCTGAGTCACCCAGGCATCCTCTGAGCCACCCAGGCGTCCCTGTACAAACATTTCAATGACATCTGAAAAATCTTAAGCTGTAATGCTAAATGAAAAAAGTATAGTATTAGTTATTTTTAAAATGTACGTTTAGAAGAAGATGAGGTAAATAAGCCATACACTAACAGCCATTTGCTCTGGGAGAAGAGAGCCATTCATTTTTGTTTCTGTTTCAGGGGCAGGGGGGTGGGTGGGGTATTTTGTTGTTATTTTTTAAAGATTTATTTGAGAGAGACAGTGTATATGTGCAAGCAGGAAGAGGGTAAGAGAGGGCAAATCTCAAGCAGATTCCACCCTGAGCAGGGAGCCTGACTTGGGCTCCATCTCAGGACCCTGAGGTCATGGCCTGAGCTGAAACCAAGATTGGGACACTTAACTGAGCCAACCCAGGTGCCCTGTGTTTCACTGTTTTAAGAGGGGATTTCTATCTGGTATCTGTTTTTCTCCAGGAACCGAGAAAAACATTTGATGAATACCTGAGAATGAGAAATTGATTATTTCTAAGTGCTGAGATAAAGTGGGCTAAGAAATTCTCTAAATCACATTGTAAACAGAATCACTTAATGAATTGACATACTTAAGATTTGGGCATTTTCTCACTAGCTGGGAAAGACCTAATCTAGAAAATCCTTGACAACTAGGCTTCCTGAGGAACATAAGTAACAAGTATCTCCTTTCCTCAAGAAAATATTGTAATTTAGATCAGAAACAGCCCACTCAAAATTTTTACTTGGCTCAGCAGTTATTTTGATACTTCCTGTTCAACACTAAACACTGAAAGGATACAATGTGTATCCTTACAGAGAAAGTATACATGACCTGCCTTTCTTCCAAAGGCTACCCACTTGTGGAAAACAAAAGAGTACTTCCTAAGCTTTACACAAAGGAGGAGAAAAGCCTATGAAAGAGGACCTACTATGTCCTTTTCACTGCCATTCTCTCCTGCTTCCTGTTCCACCCAGCATGGCAGGTAGCAAATACAAACTCTTGTTATTCCTTTAAAACAAATTGGAGATTAGCAACAGTGAGAAAATAAAAATGTTTTCAAGGATAACACAATAGCGTTAAAATATATGAAACCTCTAAAAATATATCTAACAAAAAATGTGTAAGACCAACACAAAGAAAATTATAAAACCTCATCAGGAGACCTCATAGAAAATCTAAATAAATGGAAAAAATATATCATGTTCACAGTACAATGCTCTGAAGATACTAATTCTTTTCAAATTGGTTTATAGAGTTAATGTAATAAATCCTAATCAAAATTCCACAGTGATTTTATAATTCATATGGAAATGCAGAGGAAAAAGAAAAAACCCAGAAAGACACTGTTGGAAAAAGAGTAAGGTGTCAGGACTTACTTTTCCTACATAACAGGGCTTATTACATAGTTATGATAGTAAAGACAGTGAGGTCCTGGTGCAGGCATCAACAAACAAACCAATGGAAACAGTGAGCTCAGAAACACATCAACACATGAGGTAGGTCTTGATATATTCAAGGGTAGCTTTGCTGATCAGTGGGAGAGGGAATATTTTCAATTAATAAGAGTCCATTTAGAAAAAAATTTAAGGGGCACCTGGGTGGCTTAGTCAGTTAAACGCATGACTCTTGGTTTTGGCCCAGGTCATGATCTCAGGGCCCTGGGATGAGCCCCACATCAGCTCCACACTCAGGGTGGAGTTGGGTTGAGATTCTTTCTCCTTCCCTCTCTGCTCCACCCCTCACTTGCACTCTCTCTTAATAAATAACATCTTCAAAAAAAATTTAAATTGGGCTTTACCTTAAACCCATCAAAAAAAAATTTTTTTACAGATGTTATTTATTCATGAGAAACACAGAGAGAGAGGGAGAGACATAGGCAGAGGGAGAAATAGGCTCTCTGCAGGGAGCCTACTTGATGTGGGACTCAATCCCTAGACCCGGGGATCATGACCTGAGCCCAGGGCAGGCACCCAACCACTGAGCCACCCAGGCGTCCCACCCCCATCAAAAAATTAAAACACAAAACTCACTATAAGAAACTCAAAAATCAATTACATTAAATTTAGAAATTCTTCATACCATAAAGAGAATGATAAAGACAAATCACAGAGTGGGAGAAGATATCCATAACACATTTAAGCAGCAATAAACTAGTATTCATAGTATTTAGAATATATAAAGAACATCTATTAGTCAACAAGAAAACACTGATGAAAAGATTTCACCAGACACTTCACAAAAGAAGAAATCCAAATGGCTAAAAAATACCAGAAGAGATATTTAACCTTATTAGAAAACAATAAAATGAAAATTAAGAACATTTTGATATATTTACATAAACAGCAGAGCAGTGAACATTAAAAATCTAATAAATTAAGTGTTTGAAGGATATGAAGCATAACAACTTTCACGTACTGCTGGAGGATATATAAACTGGGTACAATCACTTTGGAAAACAGTTTAGCATTACCTAATAATTTTATAATACTACACATATTATAGGAAATTCCATTCCTGTGTATGTATGCACATATTCATGTACCAGGATACATGAAAAACATTCAGGGCAACATTGTAATAGCCTGCACCTGGAAACAACCCAAATGTTTATCAGTAGAATACATTTCTTAAAAATTATGGCATACTGGGGCATCTGGGTGGCTCAGAGGTTGAGCATCTGCCTTTCGCCTCAGGGCGTCATCCCAGGGTCCTGGGATGGAGTCCCACATCGGGCTCCCCAAAGGGAGCCTGCTTCTTCCTCTACCTATGTCTCTGCCTCTCTCTGTCTCTCATGAATAAATAAATAAAATCTTTTAAAAAATTATGGAGTACTTTTGGTGTTATCTACTATATAGTAATGAAAATGGATGCAGTAAGGCAGCCCAGGTGGCTCAGCAGTTTAGCACCGCCTTCAGCCCAGGGTGTGATCCTGGAGACCCGGGATCAGTCACACTCCCTGCAGGGAGCCTGCTTCTCCCTCTGCCTGTGCCTGTTCCTCCCTCCCTCCTTCCCACCTCCCTCTCCCTCCCTCTCTCTCTCTCTGTCTCTCATGAATAAATAAAATCTTAAAAAAAAATGGACGAACTAAAGCTATATACGCAAATGAATACCACATATCTTAAGCAAAAGGAAAATACAGAATTTCATTCATATAAGCTTCAACTAAACTATATTGTTTAGAACTATATAGTTGGTAAAACAAATGATTTTCAAGAAGTCAAAACAGTACTTACTCCTCAAAAGAAAAGATGGGGTTGTGTTCAGAGAACATATACAGGAGGCTTCCCTGGGGCTCACAATGAGCTGTTGCTGAGTAGTGGTTACACAACTCTTTGCTTTATGGTTATTCTATAAACTGTCCTATGATTTCTTTTTAAGATTTTATTTATTTATTCATGAGAGACACAGAGAAAGAGGCAGAGACATAGGCAGAGGGAGAAGCAGGCTCCATGCAGGAAGCCTGATGTGGGACTTGATCCCAGGACTCCAGGATCATGCCCTAAGCCGAAGGCAGGCGCTCAACCACTGAGCAACCCAGGGATCTTCCCCATCCTATGATTTATGCACTTTTCTCTATATATGTTATCTTTCCCCCCATAAAAGAAAATATATATTGCCTGGTATTCAACTTCTGTCCATGTCTCAAAGAAATTATCGCCCATAAACAGATCATTAACCCCAAACTTAGTCTGTAGCACCTAAAATGGGGAGGGGGAAAAAGAAATTTCACGTTGATTAGTTCCAATAAAAGGGTAACTAGTGTATTCATGAAAGGAACAGGGTGGCTCAGTTGGTTAAGCATCAAGCCCTTGATTTCAGCTCAGGTCATGACCTTAGTGTCATGAGATCAAGCCCCATGTCAGGCTCCTTACTCAGCTCAGAGTCTGCTAGAGATACTTTCTCTGCCTCTGCCCCTCCCTCTGTTTGCACGTACTCTCACTCTCAAATAAATAAATCTTTAGAAAAAGAAAATTTCAAATTTATAGAGATCAACTTTTTTTTAAAGATTATTTATTTATTTATTCATAGAGACACAGAGAGAGAGAGAGAGAGAGAGAGAGGCAGAGACACAAGCAGAGGGAGAAGCAGGCACCATGCAGAGAGCCTGACATGGGACTCTATCCAGGGTCTCCAGGATCACGCCCTAGGCTGCAGGCAGCACTAAACCGCTGCGCCACCAGGGCTGCCCCCTAGAGAGATCAACTTTAAAAAAGTTAAAACCTGTAATCTAAGTGTTCTATTACTAAGTAGGAGAATAAAATAATTAATTCCACACAAAAATAAAATTATGCCACAACATATTTCACCTATACAGGAATGGACTCAGAAAGTCTTTTTTCCAAATAATCTAAACCCTTAATTAAACTGGGTTTCTTCCCCTCTGTCCAGCAACAGAATCAACAATCACCTTCTTAATTGCTTAAATCTAGAAGTCAAAGTTTCAGGGAGTTAAGAGTTCCAGTTTCACCATTTATTTATTCATTTGCTCATACATTCAATAAACATTCATCAAACACCAAATTCTAAGACTTTGCTACTCAGAGCGTGGTCCTCCAGATCAACAGTACTGGCATCATCTGCACACTGGTTAGAGATGTGGAACATCAGGCCTCTCTCTGATCTACATCGGAGTCTGTATTTAACAAGCACTCTAGTTGATTCATCAGCACACTAAAATTTTGGCTAGGCACTAACGATACCACAATAAGTAAAAGAGACATAATTCATGCATCCACAAAGTTTCTCTTCTAGCTAAATATAATAACAAATAAAAAGATATTACACACTGGGTACTCTGGAAGAACACTGAAAGAACAAACCCCCAGCCCAAGCTGGCAGGCAGGTAGAAGTACTGAAGGAAGCAGCATCTTCATCTGATTCTTCACTAGATGGAAAACAAAAACAAAACAAAACAAAATAACAGGATATGAAGTGAAACTGAGATGCAAAACTGTATCTCTTTGGGAAATCCCAAATCTTTTAGTGTGAGTGGGAAGAGATGAGGGGTAGGGAGGAATCTGGCTCTGAAGGACCTGGTTTACCATCCTGAGGAACATAATAAGCTTTATCCTGGAGGAAAGTAACTTCAACCAGAAGAACAGGACATTTACATTTACATTACAACAGAAGAACATTTACAGTTAGAAAAATCATCTAGTGGCAACAAGGACAAGATTATAAACAAGGCAAGACCAGTTAAAAGGCCATCATTGCAGTCATCTGAGAAGATATTATTGAGAGTCTCCACTAAGTGGTAGTTGTAAAGATGGCAAGAAAAGAATGAATTCACTGGATATGAACACTGTGGAATCTGTAAAAGGTGGGGACTGGTAACTGGAAAGGAAGACAGAGGAAGCAGGTAGAAGGGAGATGCAATAAAAAAATTACTTCCCAAATAAGCACACTATCATCTTTCTGGAGAACAATTTGGAAACAGTGACTTAAAAAGGTAAAAATTTCACACTCAAACACGTTACTTTTGCAACAGGAAAGGAAAAATGTTCTTTTTTTAATTATTATTATTTTGGGGGGGAATGTTCTTTATGTACTTATCTTGTCATCTACTTTTGAGAGTTTGTCCTACAGTTACTTACACCAAGATTTATATGCCAAGATGTTTACTGCAGTATTATTTAAAACAGAAAAAAATAAAAACAATTAAGGGTCTCGTAATAGGAGACTGGCTAACTATTGTATACACACAATTCAATACACGATTCAAATATGAAGCAAAGGAAAAACTGTTTCCTACGATCACTGAGTGATAAAGGAAAATTTCATGAAATAAAATTACATGAAAATAAGTACACAGAGTATATGTGTTTAAAAATAAATAAATAAACACACAAAAACTGACAAAGATATATTAACTGATGCCACTGGCTATCACTGAACTATGTAACTATGAAGGAATTTTTTACTTTCTTTTTCCTACACTTTATCTGATTAGAAAACTCTTAAAGTCTCCATTTAGGAGGAAAACAAAATAAAACAATCCTTTATTTGAACGTCTAAGTGGAAGGAGGTGCCAATTCCTATAACAGAGAATTCAGCAGGAACTGAAGGTGGATGAGGAGTTGGACTCCAAGCATATGGTGACTGCAGCACTTCCTACGGAGGTGCTGGACAGCTGAGCATGGGAGTCTGGAGTGAGGGAGAGACTCAACCTAGAGATAGAACACAGGAATCAATCAACAGCATATGATGGTGGTTAGAGCCAAAGTTCTGAGAGATATCATTCAAGATAAAAAATACAGAGTAAGAAGTAAATTGGGCAGAGCTCAACTGGGCAGTAACAAAATTTAAGAGGTGGGCAGAGAAAGTTGACAAAAGGTCTGAGCAAAAAAGAGAGTGGGTATAAAAGCAGGCTAAAAAGCCAAAAGGGAAAAAGTTGCAGGTTGGAGGGAGTGGCCAATCACATCAAATGCCACAAAGAAGTCAAGTAGGATGAAGAGTGCCTATTTGATCTACAAGAACACTAATGACTTTAGTGATGGCAGTTTCTGAAGAGAGATAGGGACAGAAGCCAGAACACAGTAAAGTCCCTAGAATAGGGGAAGGTAGAGAGAGATCTAAACTGCTCTTTCAGGATCTTGGGAAGGTTAGAAAGTTGTTATTGTTCAAAATGGGGGGGGAAACCCGATTTATATGCCAAAAAGTTGAGAGAGAAAAGCTGAGGATGCACCAACACCTCTGCCCCAACAGCAACAGCTGCTCTGGACTCCCGGGAGACCATCACAGCTGTCAGCATCAATTTCCTCCACTTCCTGCCCAAGATATTAGCAGTTTGCTGTTTGCTGTCTGTCATCACCTTCACTGCCACTCCTCCTACCCCAGAGGAATCATGGCCCTTACCCCTGCTCAAAGCAGAGCCAATACCTTTAAATCCCATCCTCTCACATCTCCTCGGTTACCCTTTCCCCTTTCTGTCTTCAGCTTTTCCCTCTGGACTAACTCTTTCCCCTTAGCATATAAATAAGCTGAAGTCTCTGCCATCTTGGGGAAGAAAAATAGAAAACAGAAATGGGAAAAGAACGAACACACATGCACATACACACACAAAGCCAGACTGTCTATTATCTCCCAAAATAAAAACTGCTTGAGTTTCCATTACATTTCCCACTATGGATATAAAAAGAGTTCCTGCCTCTAGTGAAACAAATAAGTACACCATTCATCTATTTATTCGACTAATATTTATTGGCTGCCCACTGGCCACATGAAACATACTATCAAAGGTGGGGGGAGAAATATAGACAATAAACATATACACACATATTCAAACACACACATCATAATAATAAGTGCCTAGAAAAAAAACAAAGGAGGATGGAGAGTAATGGGAAGTGCTATTTTCAATAAGACAGGGAAGGCTTCCCTGAGGAAATGACATTGTACAGGAACTTCAGTAAAGGCACAGCAAGTACAAAGGTTCTGGGACAGGAGCACACTTGATGTGTCCGAAAAACAGTAAGAAAGTCGGTGTGGCTAACGCAGAGTAGAGTGAGCAAGGGAACAAAGCTAAGAAAAAATCAGGCCAGAGAGAATACCAGACCCACATCATTAAAACGATGATACTGGAGGGCCTGGGGGACTCAGCTGGTTAAGCAGCCAGCTCTTGATTTCAGCTCCAATCACAATGTCAAGGTTGTGAGATCAAGCCCTGTGCCAGGCTTCACACTCAGCTGGGAAGTCTGCTCAAGGATTCTCTCTCTCTGCCTCTTTCTCTACTCATTTTCTCACTCTCTTAAATCAATCAATCAATCAATCTTAAAAAAAAAAACAACTATGATTTCATTATAACCCTCACAAGAAGATATTGAAGGGTTCTGAGAGAAGTGTAACAGGTCTGATTTCAGTTTCCAAAGGCTCACTCGTGTTGCTGACAGGAAAATTCCAATCACAGTATAGTGATGAAGTATCCCAATAAAGGGTAATTGGTCAAATAGAAAGAAGGACACCTAATACTGAGTCAAAACAGGCTTCTTCTCAGAGAGTGATGCCTGAATAGAATACTGAAGGACAAGTAAGAGTTGGCAAGAAGACTGGGGGTAGAGTGGTATCTCAAGTAGAGATGCAAAAAAGCCACAGGAGTTTTTTTTAAGTTTGGATTAAAAAAAAAAAAAAAAAAGTTTGGTATTTCTTTTCCCTAGCATCAAACAGTCAAAAAATATTTCATAAAAATATACCACTAATAATGTCTACCCCCAAAAAAGATACCTAGGAATAAAACTAATAAAATATTTGCATGATCTTCAGAGAAAATATATAGAAAGTTGTAAAATGCTGTGGAAAGACATCAAAGAAGACCTATTTTACTGGAGAGGTAAAACCAACTAGTGGACAGATAAAACTAACTAGTACCCAATATGTAAAATGTGTGTTCTCCCCATTAACCTACAAATGATATATTTCAAATCAAAACCCCAAATACACAAAAAAGACATATACAGGAATTTCATAGCAGCATGATTCATAATAGCCCCAAACTAAAACAACCTGAATACCTACCAAAAGTAAAACAAATTCCAGTATATTCATAAAATGGACTAATTATATAGCAATGAAAATAAACAACAGCTACACACAATTCAACACAAATGAATTTTAAAACAAAACAAACCAAGAACAGATTACATACAGCATAATTCCTTTTACCTAAAGTTTAGAAACCAGCAAAACTAACTCATGGTGTTAGAAATCAGGATGGTAGTTTCCTTTGAGCAAAAAAGAGGAAGTACTCCATTGGCAAGAAGCACATAAGGTAGTTATGGGATGCTGGGAATATTTCCTCACAAAGTAGTAATTACACACAGGTGTATTCAGTCTGTGAGAATTCAACAACCAGGACACTTAAAATTTGTGTGTTATTCTAGATTAATGTTACACTTCAATAAAATGAAAGTGTGTTAGTGTCTGCAATTTCCTTGGAAATACATCTAAAAGATACGATGGATTGATAGAGGGATGGATAGATATGTTACAAAGCAAGTAAAAGAAAACGTCAATGGTAGCATTTAAGAGGTGAACATAAAGGTATTCATTGTAAAACTCTTATTTTATCATATGTTTGAAATTTTTCATAATAAAATGTTGGAGAAAAAAAAACAATGTTTTTTGGTTTTGTTTTGTTTTTTTTATTAACTCCACAAGCTGATTCTAAAATTATGGAAAATTAAAAAGGACAAGTTCAGCTAAAACAACTCTGGAAACAGAAAAGGCAAGGAGAGACTATCCTAACAGGTTAACAAGAATGATTATTAAACAACAATAACTAAGATGATGTAGCATGACACAAAGATGAACAGAGACCAGTGAAACAGAACAGAGGGCATGAAAACTAATTCATGCACACTGTGAAACAGATAAGGCTGACACTAAAGATCAGTACAGAAAAGTAGGACTATTTGATAAGTATTGAATTACAGATTAGATGAGATGAATTTACAGAATACCTTTAATAACTCTTAGGAAAATAAATATTGAACAATAAACACAAGCTCCAGAAGAATACATATAATCCTCTCCAATAAATATATACATAATATAAAAATGAGAAATAAGATTTTAAATTGATTAAGAATATATTCGTATGTTAAAAAAAAATACAGAAATACTTGGCAATGAAATATCAAATTCAGGGCAGTAGTTACCCCAGGGACAGATGAAGTTCCATGGAGAACAGTACATAAGTCAGATGGCATGTGAGTACATAAGTATTTGCTATATTATTATTTACACCTTTGTTGAAATCTTAAGTTTGAAATTGAAATCTTAAGTTTTTATAACAAATTATAATTTTTTAAAAGATGTTATTTATTTGACAGTAGAGAAAGCAAAAGTAGGCAGAGTGGCAGGCAGAGGGAGAAGCAGGCTCCCCACCAAGCAGAGAACCCAACACAGGGCTTGATCCAAGGACCCTGGGATAATGACCTGAGCCAAAGGCAGAGGCTTAACCAACTGAGTCACCCAGGTTCCTTATAACTTTTTATTTAACAAAAGTTGAAGCAAGAGTGTATGGTTTGTAATTGGAACAAAAGAGCAATAACTGGGGATATCCAGGTGGCGAAGTTGGTTAAGCATCCAACTCTTGGTTTCAGCTCAAGTCATGATCTCAGGTTAGTGGGATCAAGCCCCACACAGGGCTCTGCACGCTCAGCACAGTCTGCCTGAGATTCTCTCTCTCCCTCTCCCCCACCTTCCCTCCATGCTCTCTCTCTCTCAAAATAAATAAATCAATCTTTAAAAATAAAATAAAAAGCAAAAACTAGTGGTGCCTTTGTGGCTCAGTCCATTAAGCATCTGACTTGATTTCAGCTCAGGTCATGATCTCAGGGTCATGAGGTAGAGCCCTGCATCATGAGGTTCTGTGTTCAGTGAGAAGAGTGCTTGAGATTCTCTCACTCCCCTTGCTCATGCATATGCATATGCACATGCACGCGTGCACGCGCTCTCTTTCTCTCTCTAAAATAAATAAGAAAAATCTTTTTTAAAAAATTTAAAAAGCAAAGAGTAGGAATGGGGGAATGATAAGAGAAGCAGTTAACAAAAACACAAAGAGATCAGATCTAGCAAGCCTTGTAAAAAAACATGGCTTTTGTTTTTATCCTATAGTGGTCACTGAACAGTATGAAGCTAGGGAAGTCTAAAAGATTACTCTGACAAGGTATAGGATAGATTTCCTAATGACAAAGGCTTATTTATTTTTTAATCCGTAATCTTAGCACAGTTTATGATAGTGATGCTCAATAAATATTTACTGAATTAATGAATTTATGGAAGGGGTTGGGAGGGAAAAGCAGAGAAACAGAAAGGTGAATCAGAAAGCAGTTTTATTAACCCAGGCAGGAAATGTTGGGTTTATAATGATCACCTAAACTTAACTATTTCTCAATTAAAAACTTTTAAGAGACAGGAAATAAAGCAATAATCTATAACATAAACATGAAGACCTTGGTCCAATTTAGGCAATATAATAATTCCATATGTACTCACCATTCTTCCGCTCACTAAGTGGAGGCAAATTGGGATTCCTGCCAGGGTGGAGGCCTAGGGTCAGCTCGGGCTGCAAGGAGAGCTCCTGCAGTTCATTGGCAACAGCTTCGCTCTGAGGGCTGGGGGCCGCAGACAGGGACACCAACACTGGTTCATCATCATTTTCGCCAGCCCCTCCTCCGTCCAGCCCATTCACAGCAATGACGGAAGGGGGCAGGCACACTACACTGGAGAAATCCACTTTGGCTTTCGTGATGGCAACCTGGAAATGGAAGGGTAGACAAGGGTTTAGATGTAACTGTGAAGAGACAAACTATTCCACTGAACACATGCTGAATACTATTCTAAATTATGTGACTGGCAAGCTACCATTAATCTTAAGCATTTTCTCTAAAGTAAGCCAGCATCGTTTTTAAGTTAATGGTTTACTGGGATGCCTGAGTGGCACAGTTGGTTAAGGGTCCAACAATTGATTTCAGCTCAGGTCATGAGATCAAGGTCCGGGATGGGCTCCACACTCAGCAGGGAGCCTGCTTGAGATTCTCTCTCCCTCTCCCTCAGCCCCTCCTGCTTATGCTGTCTCTCCCTAAAACAAATAAAATATTTTTAAAATTAAGTAATTAATATTTACTATGCTCACAGTGTGCGTGTGATTTCAAGTCTAATACTGTCCTCAACTACATCACTCAGGAGGACAACATACAATTGAAATAAAAGCAGCACACATAACATATAATGGAATAAAAAGAAATAGTGGCTAAGGAGAAATAGTTACAGAATAAATGTGATCTTCCAAATATCAAGGGGAACTACCTTGAGAAAAAAAACACTTTAATGAGTATCCAAAAAGTACTAAACTATTATATTATACCAACATTATCTGGGGGAGAAAATTTAAGAGAACAATTCCCATAGTGCCTGGCTGGCCCAGTTAGTAGAGCCTGTGACTGTTGATCTTCAGGTTGTGAGTTCAAGTCTCACGATGAGTATACAGATTACATGAAGAAGAAAAAACCCCAATTCCCAAGCCATTAGATTTCATTAAAAAAAAAAATAGAGAAAGATATACATTTGATGATAGATATTTGCAAAATATTTTAACATATGAATATTTAATCATAATACCCAGAAATGGGATACTAAAAATAAAACACCTGACAACATAAGAACAAGATGATAACAAAGAACAAAAATGATAAAGAATACATTTTAACATGAAAATATATTTTTTAAAATGTTTATTTATTTATTCATGAAAGACACAGAGAGAGAGACAGAGATATAGGCAGAGGGAGAGGCAGGCTCCCTGCGGGGAGCCTGATGCAGGACTCGACCCCAGGGCCCCAGGATCATGCCCTGAGCCAAAGGCAGATGCTCAACCACTGAGGCACCCAGCCATCCCTAAACCACCTATTCTTTAAAATGTTCTTTAATTTAGGTTTCACTAATTCAGAACAACCTTCCTCCTATTACTTTAAATTAGATTGTTGTTGTTGTTGTTATTATTATTATTATTATTATTATTGCAGAGATTCAGAGATTTGATATTTATGCATGTTACTACTCAAGGGACAATAAAGATCCATCACAGAATACCAAGCTTTTTCTAATGAAGCTTGAATTTAAACTGCATGAGTCTGTAATTCTGGCATGCACTTAACAGCATAACCAGTCCTTCCAGAAAATATTTTCAAAAATTAAAGTATGGAAAATGGCCCCCATAAGAAAGTCAACCCAGGTCTACTACTAGGCATAAAGGGAAAAACTAAGTTTAAAAAACTATTTTCTTAAAACATATACATTTTTAATAGATTAAAGAAAGGAGTGTCATATTCTGTAGTGACACAGTTATGACTGTGCCTGTCAATATCTGGAATGAAAGAAAAATAATGTGAAAAACTGCTTTCTTGAGTGTTCCATTCAGAATTTTAGTAGCTTAGGAACTGATAAGTCCCATATTTATGGGCTCATTAAGGGCTTGGAGATCACTTAAAACTTTTATATATATACTTTACTACATATTTTTATTGGGTAAATTACATGCTATGATAGTATCTATTAATGTTTTCAATGATTACTGATTTCAATGATTAATGATTTCCAGAGTTTCAGGATAGATTATTAAACTATATTAGAACACGTGACACTTGGGTGGCTCAGCAGTTGGGCGCCTGCCTTCGACCCAGGGCATGATCCTGGAGTCCTGGGATCGAGTCCCATATTGGGCTCCCTGCGTGGAGCCTGCCTCTCTCTCTGCCTGTGTCTCTGCCTCTCTCTCTCTCTCTCTCTCTCTCTCTCGTTGTGTCTTTCATGAATAAATAAATAAAATATCTTTAAAAAAATTTTTAATAACTGTATTAGAACAATGGGAATCCCTGGGTGGCTCAGTGGTTTAGCACCTGCCTTCGGCCCAGGGCGTGATCCTGGAGTCTCTGAATCAAGTCCCGCATCGGGCTCCCTACATGGAGCCTGCTTCTCCCTCTACCTGTGTCTCTGCCTCTCTCTCTCTCTCTCATGAATAAATAAATAAGATCTTAAAAAAAAAAAAAAAAAACTCTTACATAAAATCATGGGCCAGGGGATGGGGAGGGTTAGACGAAACAAGAGCGACAGAATGTTGGTAACTGTTGAAGCTGGGTATTGGGTACATGGAGATTCATTATACTATTATTCTCTCTACATGTGTGTATACTGGATAACATTCTTACAATGCTTTCTAAAAAATAAGATTATTCCATAGAACAAAGTGAAGACTTGGTAAGATATAAAGCAAGGCGTACTCAATCTTGACCTTAGAAAATAAGCCAAACAAAAGTCAAAATCAAACACTGACAAAAGACTATTTAGCACAAAAAATATATATTGGGAATATTTCTTTCTCTATCAAACATACTACTTTTCTACTTATTTTTAAACAGCCCACAGAAGAAAGTCCTAGCAAACTGTGACAATATAGAGACAAGATCCAAAAACATGGAGGTAGAGTTATCACCATGGATTAAAATGTCTCCTCTACCAATTCCTAAGCGCTATCAAAGTTTTATTTACTGTATAACCTGCATGAAAAAGAAAATCTGAAAGTATATTTATCTCAGATTATATGTATATTATTTAGAAAAATGTAAAAATTGTATCTCATACAAAATACTTTCTGAAATGTCTCAAAGGAAAAATAATTAAAATAAGCAAAAGAAAATAATCTATGTCACGTTTTAGTGTTGTAAATTTATAACTCCACTCAGTTGGAGATTAAACTTTCTTTTTCATCATAAGATCACCAACTCCAATTTCTTGGCTGCTGATTCGCATATGATCAGTAGCAGCCAGAACAAAAACAACATGGGGGCAGGGTCATCTCCCACAACCCATCTGTTTCACTCTCTAGTTGGCTTGATTCCATCTCATCTTTTCTTCACCCCACCCCCCTTTTGGGCTGCATGCCTTCTGCTGGTGCAGAGTGGCATATGTAACTAGAAGCAACAGCACAAAATGCGTTAGAAAAATGGAAGCACTCAGGCAGACAGCTGATAACTCTAAAAAAAGTATATACTAGCAGGATTTTTTATTATGACCCATGACAGAGTTCATTTCACAAAAACAAATGATATGGTTCTCCTGAAAAAAACCTTTTCTCTATAAAAATTTTTAATCAATTAATGAACTTTTAGATGGGCAGGTTCTTATTTTATCTTCAATAGTAGATAAACCAGAATCTTACTCTTACTGTCTAAGCAGATATATATACACAAAATCCGATACTAATGAATTCAAGACAAATATTTTCTGAGAGTATGAACTAGGCACTGCCCTGGGTCCTACATGAAGTGAGGAAGACATCAAGTCTTGCCCTTATGTCTGTCACTATCAACCCCATCATCTTCAGATGTCTTAAAAACTACTCAGATGTCTAGGGACAGCATATAAAAGGCCTTTCTGTTCCCTCTTCATCATAGAAATAATCTAAAACCAAGGAATTCAAGAAACAGAAAAATATAACATCTACCTAAAACTAGTGGAAGGCACATGGAAGAGTGGTGTGGCTGAAACTTCTCTGGCACTTGTCCCATTGATAGGTAAGGTCTATTTTCCCTCCAATTAATCCAAGCTGGCCTGACTGCCTTCACCAACAGAGTACAGTGAAAGTGACTCTATGCCAATTCCAGGTATAGACTTTTAAGAAACTGGTAGCTTTTACCTTAGTCTCTTGGAGCCCTGTGTCCTAAAATACAGAAGTCTAACTACTGTACTGGAGAGATCATAAAAAGAAGTCTAGGGGCACCCACCTGGCTCAGTCAGTAAAACATGCAAGTCTTGATCTTAGGAACAAGAGTTTGAGCCCCATATGTTGGGTGTAGATAATACTTAAAAATAACAATTTTTAAAAAAATTTTTTCTAATCTTAAAAAAAAGAAAGAAAGAGGGCAGCCCCGGTGGCGCAGCAGTTTAGCGCCGCCTGCAGCCCGGGGTGTGATCCTGGAGACCAGGGATCGAGTCCCACATCGGGCTTCCTGCATGGAGTCTGCTTCTCCCTCTGCCTGTGTCTCTGCCTCTCTCTCGCTCTCTCTGAATGAATAAATAAATCTTTAAAAAAAAAAAGTTTAAGAAAGAAAGAAAAGAAAAGAAAAGAAAAGAAAAGAAAAGAAAAGAAAAGAAAAGAAAAAAAGAAAGAAAAGAAAAGAAAAGAAAAGAAAAGAAAAGAAAAGAAAAGAAAAGAAAAGAAAAGAAAGAAGAAAGAAAGAAAAGTCGTCATCTAAAGACTATCCTGAAAGGAATAGCGATCCAGTTGAGACTAGCCTTCTGGACATACGCACCAAAGCGTCAAGCATGTACAATCTTGGTCCCTCCAGACAAGCCCACTCATTTGCTGAATGCTACCATGTGGACCCAAGTTAATACCACGTAGAGCAGAACAATCTCCAAGCTAAGCCCTGCCCAAATTCCTTACCCAAAAAACTGAGATATAATAAATGACATCAACACTGGAAACTGAGATAGTATGTATGCTATGCCTTCAAATCCTGAAAAGAACTTTTGAACTTTTATTGTCAAATGAGAATTGGTTATATAGCCTATCAATCACTGTGTAAAGACATTCCAAGCAACAGAAGTTTTATCTCCCAAGTAATTTTTTTTTTTTTTCAGGAAGCTCCATGAAGCTATGGCCTTTGCTTACTTCAGGTTTTCAACTCCACCTGATCATTCAACAGGGACTCTGTCATCCAAGTTTTCCCTTTTCTCCCAACAAAATGGATAATGTTAATAATTTAACACTGCCTCTTCAATTAAAACAGTACAACAAGGCTCTTCAAAGTAGTTGCTTCCCTTCTCACCATTTTTCTCAAGCACCTTCTGCTCTAACCATATGCACCTGTTATGCCGCTCTCTACATGTGACCACCTAAAACTGCCTCTCCTTCCCCAACCTACTCCCATCTTCCTATTATCCATTCCCTTCTTTTTAAAAAAATATTTTATTTATTTGACAGAGATAAAGAACACAAACAGAGGGAGGAGTAGGCTCCCCACCAAGCAGGGAGCCTGATGTGGGGACACTGGGATCATGATCTGGGCCTAAAGAGACACTGAACCGACGACAGAGCCACCCAGGCACCCTATCCATCCCCTTCTTCAGATCAGCTTCCATAAGATCCCAGGCTTGCTACTACTACTACTGCTTACTTTTACTATTATTATAATGGATTGATCCTCCACTAGATGCCAAGTTTTTCGAGCAAAGGAATTTGGTTCCATTGTCTTTTTAACTCAAGTACTCACAGCAACCACATCACATATACAATCAAAGTCAGCACTGATACTGAAAAAAAGAGGGATAAAAGTTCTGTTACAGATAGGTATTTATACTTAAATAGAAATATACAGAAGATTAGAAAAGGCTTCCTGAGAGGTAATATTAATATTTGAGAATAGCCATAAAAAATGAATAGGATTGACAAGTTTCACTTAATTTTCATTTATTCTTTCAACAAATATCTACTCTGAGTACCTATTACATGCCAGGTATTATTCTGAGTTGTAGAGATACTACAATGAATAAAACAAAGTTCTTGCCCTCAGGAAGCTTATGTTATCTCAGGAGACAAAACAGCATGAACAGGAACATGGATGTGAGAACATGTGGATTTATGTTCTAAAAGGGCAGTCCAGTTTGGTAGATCATATGGTTCAATTGCGACTTATATGAGTTGTCACCCGGACCAGCAAGCTTGAGTTTAGCTCTCGGAAGTAAAGAATGAGATCAGTAAACCTGCTTTAGAGAATTAATCTGGCATTATTAACCTGCTTTACAGAAATACTGGTTTGAAAAAAAGGAACACGAGACTGGGAAAAAAGTTCTGAAGCCACTTCATTAGGCAAAGTATAACGTGTTGAGATCCTGAATTTGGGTAGTCCTCGTAGAAGGGAAATGCCACACAACACAGAACTGTATCTAACACAGAGCAGGAACTCAGATCTTTGTTGAATTAATGTGGGACGAACGAGACAATTTATATGTAGCAGGATATGTTTGCATTTGATTGCAGAGGGTGAAGGAAACAGAAATGTCAAATATGATTTCATAGTTTTGAGCCAGAGTGACTGCTAACAGGGAAGAAGGGAGAAGGAATTTTATCTGAGGGGATGATGAATTTGATTTTGGATGTTGGGTGCAGAAGCCAAACCCAAATAAAGATATCTCCCAGATTTTAAAACTTTGCATTATGATACCTACTTTTATGAAAAACCTAAATTAATACCTGTTTTTGCTGACCAAAAGAAATCTGAAGAGGATTTTTGCTCTTAGGGAAAAGGCAAAAACCGAAAATAGCACTCAGCGTTTGTTTTACAGCCAGCCCATACTCAAGCAGCAACAGCAGCCCCACAAAGCTCCTTCACTGGGACTACACTGGGCATCTCAGCATCCAGCCACGAGAACTTCAAACTGTGTCTGTGCACTTCTGTACTTTATCTCAATTTAGTTTGTGCATCCTTGGCAAAATGTGTCCTAAGGTACCAGAAAAGCCTAAGCAAGGTTATTTTTTGGGTTTGGGAATGCTAAAACATTTTCTTATATAAATTAATTGCTTCTTCATTATATGCCATTTTAGCTTACAAAAAGTTTCATAGGAACACTCTACTTCCAGAGATCGGGGGAATCCTGTAATGGAACATATTTGAGGTTCTATTAGGTATGTGAGAAGGAAAACATGGAAATGAAGGTAGAACGAGAGAAACAGAAAAGAATACAAGAATAGGAAGAGAACAAAAGAAAAAAAAAGGAAGGGAGAGTAACAGAAAGAGGCAGAGGTACAAATATAAGGGAAGGATAAACTGCTATCACATCTGACACCCTTGGTAACTCAGGAATTCCTAGTCTCAGATTGCCTACTTTGGGTCTTAGACCATCCCTCTGACTACTAAAATATCGTATACAGCTGAGTATCTAATTATGTGTCAGTACTTTCTACTCATACTATTTTAGAAGAAGCTCAATAAAGTTGTAACTTTATAATGCTGAGGGACAACCAGCTGTCCCCAAACTTAAAGATACAAGTAGGCTCAAGGGCTTATATGAAGGGACATGAACTTACCAGCTGAAGCAGCAGAAATAAATAAAAACAGAAGACAAATAGAATACATATTTTATCCCCAGGCTCAACCCACTCCCTTTCTCTCTTTCTCTCTCTCTCTTAAAGATTTTATTTATTTATTTGAGAAAGAAAGAGAACAAGAGAGAGATCATGAGCTGGGGGAGGGGCAGAAGGAACAAGCAGACTCCCCCACTGAGCCGCAGGGCTCGATCCCAGGACCCTGAGATCATGATCAGATCCTCAACTGACAGAACCACCCAGACACCACCAACTCTTTTTCTGTTGATGACCTTTACACCATTCTTGACAAGCCCCTGCCAGATATCTGTAGCTAGAAAATGATCTAATGATGCTAGGTACACATGGGAACATCTTCCCTCAACTGAGTAGCCCAAATGGCCTTTCAGTCTTAAGTCACCTAAGACGACTTTCTGGGATGGACTGGACTTCAATGAATTCACTCAATAAATATATATTGTTCTAGGCACTGGGAGTGCAACAGACAGAAAACATCCCTGCTTTCATGGAGCTAACATTATAGTGGGAGAGACATAAAAATAAAAGTAAATAAATATACAACAGAATAATTTCAAATAACTATTATATATATAGGGGGCAGGGTAGATAATTTTTATGAAATGGTCAAGAAAGGTCTCATTGAGGGGGTGATATCTGAGGTGAGACTTATTGAATAATAGCCAACACTACACTTCATGTGTATATATTCAATCTTTACAACACAAAGGTATTTACTTGTATTACCCAATTCTTTACAGTTGAAGAAATGAAGGCACTGATAAGTCACATAGCTTCAAAGTAGGCAACTAGGTTTCAGAACTGTGCCCTTAACCACTACACAATCTGGCACTCCTGGAATTTGATAAGAAGCAGCTAGCTAAGCAGAGGAAACAGCATGTAAAAGTTCAAAGCCAGGAGGTAAGAATGAACTTGGCATCTTCAAGGAAAGACCAGAATGGCCAGAGAGCAAAGTGGGAGGGGAGAACTATATTCTTCAAAAAACTGGATGACATTGGAGGCTTAAGTAATAAAGTGATAGGATATGAACTATGTGTTTAAAAGATCACTTTGGTAACTGTAGAAAACCTTAGCCTGGGGGTACCTGGGTATACAGTAGGTTAAGTGTCCAACTCTTGGTTTCAGCTCAGGTCATGATCTCAGGGTCCTGAAATCAAGCCCCACATCTGGCTCCACACTCAGCTTGGAGTCTGCTTGGGATTCTCTCTCTCTCTCTCTTTGTCCCTCCCCTGCCACAGGCACACATGCACATACACTGTCTCTCAAATAAATAAATATATTTAAAGAGGGGGGAGAAAATCTTAGCCTGCTGCCTTACTTTGAGTTTGATATGTAATTTACCATGCTGCTGGGCCCTCTAGTAATTATTGCAATAATGTTGTTTTGGGAAAAAGTTATGACATGCGATCTGTATCTTAATATATCATATTACTGAGTTTGGTGATATGATCTTGATATGATCTTGATATGATATGATCTGAATAAAAATTAAATTGTCATCCTGTCCTATTATCTTAAAGGGTCTTATGGGAAGTTATTATGAAAAGTATAAAGAGTTTAATTACAAGGTACTATTTTATTGGAAACATTTAACAGAAATTTGAGAATCTGCCTTCATGCCTAACCCAAATTCCCCTTCACCACAAAAAGGCTGCTTGAAATTGAAAGCACTATTTTGACAAGGTGACTTGTTACATTCCTTGAACTATATTCATGCCCACAAATACTACAGGTTTCTTTACAATTCCTAATCCTACCTCTATGGTGTTCAAATGCACTCCAATCTTTAAATGTAGAATCATATTAGAGATTCCTTCTCTAGGGGAAGGAATGATGGATGTTTAGAAGTCTACATGGTTATATATAAAAGACCAGAATACCGCAATCACCTCCAACATCATATAATTCATGAGACAGGCCAGGAATTTTTTTTTTCAAGTTAGGAATTCTTTGGTCACTTCCACTCTCACAACAAAAACATACTCCAATAAGCCAGGAAAACCTAAAACATTGCCAGACCATAATACAGAAAACTGCCATAGTTATCCTGTTCAGGTATGAATGATATGAAAAAAGCTACAGCTAACTGTTGAACAATACAGAGGGTTGGGTGTCCTCTGCCACATAGTTGAAAATCTGCATAAAATTTCTGACTTTCCAAAAACTCAACAAAATAGCCTACTTTTACCAGAAGCCCTCCTGATAACACACACAGTTAACACATATTTTGTATACTATATTTTAGATACTGTATTCTTACAATAAAGTAAGCTTCAGAAAATATTATGAAAACTATAAGAAAAATACATTTACAGTACTGTATTGTATTTATCAAAAAAATCCACATGTAAGTGGACTTGTGTAGTTCAAACTTGTACTGTTCAAGGGTCAACTATAGTTATTTTTGAACATACTAACTTTGGAATGAAAAACTTGTTGAGGCAAACCTCACCTAAGATGAAGACAGGCAGCAGTTGGGGGAAAGGGAAGACATTTACAGTATTGTGCTTTGTTTCCACATGACAATAGAGCGTTTGAAGAGAAATCCTATTTTCCAGTGCCAGAGCCTCATATCCTTAGGTTTCCCACTGTGCTCTCTTCCCATATATTAATATGTTCCCTCCTTATAAGAGGAGCCATAAATATTTTCCTGAACTCTTTATCAAATATTTTTAAAAGATTTTATTTATTTATTGAGAGCAAGTGAGAGTGCAAGTGGGGGAGGGGCAGAAGGAGAGGGAGAGAGCAGACTCTGAGCTGAGCGCAGAACCCAATACAGGGCTCAGTCTCATGACCCCTAAGATCATGACCTGAGCTAAAACCAAGAGTGGGATGCTTAACCAACTAAGCCACCCATGAGCCTCTAAATATTCTTTAACACTGGAATTGAAATATCTTGCCACAGAAAAGGAAAAAAAAAACAGAAACTATTGCAGTTTTTAGGAATTTCCAAACACAGCAACCCTCACTCAGAGAAAATGTATACTTAAGACTAGCATGTCTGTGGGTCAAGCATAAAAGGCCAGGCTATAGCTCCTAGGCACATACTGGTTCCACAATGAGGGACCCTCCAGACAATGCACGTACCTATGAGAGCACTGCAGCTTAGAACTCAAACACACACACACACACACACACACACACACACACACACAAGAACTCAAACACCAAGGTATATCGCCAGCATACTCATCAATTATTCTTCTGAATAATTATAAAAGCAACCTTTTAATTAAATGAATCTACTCTGGCAAGATCTATTATCATACAAAGTCACCGCCTCATTACATTACACTCATGGTACATGATGAAGAGCTTGCGTTTAAAAATGCATTTTTAGGGGCACTTGGGTGGCATAGTTAGTTAAGCATCTAACTCTTTTTTTTTTTTTTTTTTTTTATTTATGATAGTCACACACACAGAGAGAGAGAGAGAGAGGCAGAGACACAGGCAGAGGGAGAAGCAGGCTCCATGCACCGGGAGCCTGATGTGGGAATCAATCCAGGGTCTCCCGGATCCGGCCCTGGGCCAAAGGCAGGCGCCAAACTGCTGCGCCACCCAGGGATCCCAGCATCTAACTCTTGATCTCAACTCAGGTCTTTATCTCAGGGTCATGAGCTCAAGCCCTGCACTGGGCTCCATGCTGAGTGTGAAACCTACTTAAAAATATATAAATAAGTAAGTAAATAAATAAATAAATAAATAAATAAATAAAATGCATTTTTGTATTCTCATAGTCATTAAAAGATTTCAGTCAAGGTTAACTCTCTGGAAACATAATAAAGCTCAGCAAAATTTAAATAAAAACAGTCCTAAGTCATAACTCATTATTCTTCCCTTCTGATAGCCTCCTCCTTCAAATAGTGTTATGTTACTCTCAGCCAACTGTTATTTCTAAAAAGGTGCTAAGAATTTTGATGGAGTAAAATGTAAAACATAACTAAATATAATTTTAACTTCAGTATAATTAGATTTAAAACTTTAAAATAAAGGAGAGAGAGCAGACACAAAGAGATTCATTCCCCAAACAAAGCAAATAATAATAAAAGTTTTCTTCAAAGCACTGCAGGAGTTTCCACATTACAACTACACATAAGAGCAATTATTGGAGAATTTATAAAATGCTAAGACACATAGCAGCAGCAGTCAGTGCAGCACATTTTGAAGGCATCTGTGCAGGCAACATGCACGATGTGGGTAGCAAAAAAAGAAAAGGTAAATGAACACCAGCATGAAAACCTTCAAATATCTTGTTGGCGGCATATCTTAAAATAGCAAGGTTCTAAATCAATCAAGGAGAAAGAAAGCACACTGGTGATTTATATCTCAAAGAGCAGAAAACATCTGAATGTAGTAACTCAGAAGTCTTAGATGGTATGAAAAAAAGAATACAATGGAAAGAATTATGGAGCATTTTTAAATATTAGAGACTACCAATGAGCAGGAAGTAAAAGAACCTCACCTGGATGCTTGTGGCAGGCACTGGAGGTTGTTGCCCAATAACAACTTTCCCCTTCTTCCAAGTAACAGAACACCTGAGTTGAGCTAAGTGCACACCAGAATAAAACCTGCATTTCCCAGCCTCTCTTGTAGTTAGGCCATGTGACTGAGTTTAAACCAATGGGACAACAGTAAAAGTATTAAGTGTGATTTCCAGGAAATGTCCTTAAAGAAACTGGGTACATTATTCTTTGGACCCTTCTCTTTCCTGATGGCTGGAACATGGATGAGTTATTGCAATGCAAGCAGCCATGTTAGATTATGAGAAAAAAGCCACATGCTTAGAATGGCAAGGCAACAAAAATAGAAAGAAAATGGTTCCCTGACATTATATAGCACTGCACCAGTCCTGGGCTACCCATCTCTGGACTTCTTTTCAAGAGGAAAAATAAACTTATATCATGTTTAAAACTACTATTATTTCACTTTTGGGGGGTCACAAACGGTTGGATATAATCCTAATACAGAATCTGGTGCCCTGAGTAAGATGCTTCATAAGAAACAATGTAACATATGTGGCATCACTCAATAAAAGGGTAAGTAGTTAAAATAAATAAATAAATAAATAAATAAATAAATAAATAAATAAAGTAAATAAAATAAAAAGAAAAAATAAAATAAAATGGTAAGTAGTTAAGTACTCAAAATTGAAGACTGAAAAGCTAGTGATCATTGTTATGCAATGGCAAAACACCTGGTTATACCATTGCCTGATTATACTGGATTGCTACTATTTTAAGGGAAACAGGAAAAATTCAGAATGTCAAAAGTGTTGTCTGCTTCTAGTAACTTGCAACAAAATTATACCAGAGAGGTAAAACTCAGACTAGAGCTAATCTCATATAAACAATTTAACCTTACACCTAAAGGAGCTAGAAAAAGAAGAACAAAACCCAAACCCAGCAAAAGGAAGGAAATAAAAATTAGAATAGAAACAAGTGATATAGAAACTAAAAAAAAAATAGAACAGATCAATGAAACCAAGAACTAGTTCTTTGAAAAGATCAACAAAATTGATAAGCACTAACAAGATTGATCAAGAAATAAATAGAGAGGACTCAAAGAAAATCACTTAATGAAAAAGGAGAAATAACAGCCAACACCACAGAAACACAAACAAATGCAACAAATATTATGAAAACCTATATACCAACAAATTGGACAACTTAGAAGAAATGGATAAACTCCTACAAATATATCAACTACCAAAAAAATAAAGGACAAAGAAATAGGAAATGTAAACAGGCTGATTACCAGCAATGAAACTGAATTAGTACTCAAGAACTCCCAAAAAACAGAAGTCCAGGACGAGATGGCTTCCTAGGTGAATTCTACCAAATATTTAAAGAATAGTTAATACCTATTCTTTTCAAACTATTCCAAAAAAATAGAAGAGGAAGGAAAACACCCAAATTCATACCTAGGCCAGTATCACCCTGATACCAAAACCAGATAAAGACACCACAAAAATAGAACTACAGGCCAACACCTCTCACGAATATAGATGCAAAAATCTTCACCAAGGTATCAGCAAACCAAATCCAATAATACTTTTAAAAAATCACACACATGATCAAGTAGGTTCATAGCCTTTAAATGGCAGAGTTCCAGTCTCATTTCCATTTGGCAGCCACTGTACTTTGGAGTGCAGTGGTTCACTTTTTCTACTCTATAAGGCTTCGAAGTAAGAGGCTTTTAGTCCACTTGGGTTGCAGGCCACAGGAAAGAAATGTATTAGCAAAGATCTATTCCTTTATACCTCTGCTTACTGACTGCTTAGCTCTGGTCAAAGTTTTACTACTCTGGTATAATTTTGTTAAGAGTTACTAACAGGCAACACATACAACATTCTGAATTCTTCCTACTTCCCTTAAAATAGTAGCATTCCAGTATCATCAGGCAATGGCTTAACCAGGTGTTGTGCCACCGCAGAACTATGATCACTAGCTTTTCAGTCGTCAATTTTGAGTGCTTACTATTTACCATTTTATTAAGCAATGAGACATACGGATGGGGGGATGGGTGATATAGCTGATGAGGACAAAAAAGAAAAATCGATAAAATAAAGGCTATAAAACTAATTGCCAAAACAAAAAAAAAGGGGGTTCCTTAGGGTTGCCTTTTCACACAAGCCAACTACTTCAGACAGCTTCACCATAAATGCCATTAAGCTAGAGTGGGGTAGAGATGAGTGAGGCACAGAGGTAAATAAATACCAGAGTCATCAGGCTTAAAAACAATGCTTAATGCAGAAATTTATTCCTCTGCCAGGACAGAAAGTCTTCAAATTTCCTATACAGCAACATTTAGTAATTGCTATGACTTTTATATGTTATTATCTCCCCTTTTCTGCATAGTAATTTTTTATTGCTCTTATCCTATTTCTATTACACCTATTGTACACTAATTGCTTTGGGAATAGTATCTTGTCAGAGGACTGCACATTACTCAGACATCCTAGGCTTTGAGCTGAATGCAATAACTAAATGAAATACTGGAGAAGTCCCTCTTGGGATGAGGTGAATGTGTCATATGTGTATAAAAAAAGGTAGGCATATATATTAGAGCAACCAAAGAGATGGACTATAATAAAAAAATAAAATGCTAACTATATCCCCAAACCCATTCTTCTTTTCTTTTTATTAATAAAAACTCAGACAAAAGGCAATCCAAATTGATGATCACAATTCCCAGACTCCCTTGAAACTAGGAGTAATCATATGATAGCATTCTGGCCAATGGTTTATAAGGGAAAGTATCATATACAACCTCTAGGAAGTATATTTAAAGGGAGTAAGCATGTTTGCAGCCCTTCTTCCTTCATGCTACCTGGAACACAGAATATTATGGCTGAAGCTTGAGTGGCCATTTAAGATTATAAAGTAGAAAATGCACACTGGAAAAAAAAATCACATGCTAATAATGATAGCAAAAGAAATTATCCCTGAGGAAGTCCAAACTTTGGATTTGCAACTATTACAAAGGTCTTAATTATTTCAAATATGCTTAAAGAGCTAAAGAGGGATGGCTCAGCAGTTTAGTGCCTGCCTTTGGCCCAGGGCGTGATCCTGGAGTCCCGGGATCGAGTTCCGCATCAGGCTCCCTACATGAAGCCTGCTTCTCCCTCTGACTATGTCTCCGCCTCTCTCTCTCTCTGTGTTTCTCATGAATAAATAAATAAATAAAATATTTTTTTTTAAAAAAAAGGAGCTAAAGAAAATCATGCCTAAAAGAATTAAAGGAAAGCAAGGGAATGATGTCTTATCAAAAAGAAAATATCAATAAAAACATAGAAATTATTAAAAAAGAACCAAATAGAAATTCTGAGGAAGTAGAATAACTGAAATGAAATATTCACTAGAGGGGTTCAAGCAGAGTTGAGCATGCATATTAAAAAAGCAAAACAAAAAACAGTGAACTTCAAATCAATCAGTTGAGGTTACTCAACTGAAATAAAGAATGAAATCTGAAAACAGCAAGAAAAAAGTGAATCATCATGTACAAGGGATCCTAAATACAATTAACAGCTTATTTCTTATCAGAAACCAGAAAAGCCAGAAGGCAGTGGGTTGACATATTTAAAAATCCTGAAACAAAAACAGCCTGTCAATGAAGGATTCTATATCAAGCAAAACTATCCTTCAAAAATGAAGGAAAAATGAAGACATTCTGAGAAAAAACTGAGACAATTTGTAGCTTGCAGACTTGCCTTATAATAATAAATACTAAAAATGTTTAAGATACTAAAGAGTAACTCAAATCCACAGGAGGAAATAAAGAGCACTGATAAAGGCTATTACATAAACAGAAAGACCATATAAATTATATTTTTCTTTCTCCTGTCTGAAAAGACATCTGCATAAAGACTTATAAATCTAAGTTGACAAGCACATAATATATAAAAATGTAATTTGTGTCAATAACAGCAAAAGGAAAGAAGAGAACAGAGCTATGTTAAGCGCAAAGCTGTTGTTTTATATCACTGAAATTAAATTGGTATTAATCCCAACCAGAGTGTTACATTGTGTAAATAACAGAGTTCTACTTCTGGGATCTTAGCATAAGGGGCTCCCTGGACACACTACCCTGGAAAACAAGCAAAGCTGTTGAAAACTATTAAAAAAAAAATTTAAGTCTCGGAAATGTAGTCATATAGTAAATAGGAAAGTAGATTCAAAGGAATCTACTAAAACTCAATAACAGGGATCCCTGGGTGGCTCAGCGATTTAGTGCCTGCCTTCAGCCCAGGGCGTGATCCTGGGGTCCCGGGATCAAGTCCCATGTCAGGCTCCCTGCATGGAGCCTGCTTACCCTCTGCCTGCTTCTCCCTCTGCCTATGTCTCTGTCTCTCTCTGTGTGTCTCTCATGAATAAATAAATAAAATCTTTAAAAAATAAAAAAATAAAACTTAGTAACAGTGAACATCTGTGGCATATGAGCCATCATGATCCACTCCACAGCCCAGCTTGATGGAAGCTTCACTCTAGGTGGGTGTGGCTAAGAAAGCATTCCTTCTGTCCCTGGCTCCCAATCAATCACCAGAAGGAGTAGGCTGCCAGCATTTCTCATCTCCTACAACCCAAGGTGAAGAGGCTAAATTCTTGGTAAGTGGGACCAGAAGATCATGGGCTCCTCCTCTACCCCGCCCCCATCCATTAACAGAGGCTCTATCCAAGGTGCAGCAGTCTGAGAATACTGGGGCCTTGATCTTATATCCTCCGCAGCTCATAAAGCAAAGACTCAATGCCAGGAGATACAAGCCAAGGAGACCAAAAGCTACCACCCTAGCCAAGAGCGAGACTAATAACTGAGAGGTTCTGTCCAAGGGAGAGAGAGGGTCCGTAAGAAAAGACAGCTCCTAAGGTGCCTGGCTGGCTCAGTCAACTGAGCATGTTGATCTTGAGATTGTGAGATCAAGCCCCACACTGGGTGTAGAGATTACTTTAAAATGAAATCTTGAAAGAAAGGGAAAAGGGAAGGAAAGTGAATGGAATGGGAGGGGAAGACAGGGGAGGGAAGGGAAGTTCCAATGCTCTCCACAAAGGAACTAACTTTATTTGAGACAGACTGTGAAGAAATTCAGGCCTAAAGAGATTCTCAAAAAATAGCTCCTCTTAATCAGGAGGAACGAGCCGCAGGCCAGGTAGCTAGTTCAACTAGTAAGAACTAGGGAAAGAGACAGCTGAGAGCCTAGCCTCTTCTAGGTCAGAACAAACCTTTGGCCTAAAAAATTACTCCAGCCCAATGAAAACAGACTGATGAACAATTAATGTCTAGACAATTCAAAGGGAGAAAGAATAACCTTTTCAACAAATGGTGCGGGGGCAATCAGATATTCACATAAAAAAAAAAAGTTGAACCTTTACCTCACTCTATATAAAATGTTAAGTCAAAATGGATCAAAGATTTAAAAATGAGTTAAAAATAACTCTTACAAGATAACATAGGTGTAAATCTTCATGACCTTCAATTAGACAATAGTTAATAGTTAATATTTTAATATTAGTTAAATAGTTAATATTTTAGCTGTACCTAAAATAAAGTAAAACCAAAGAAAAAAATTGATAAACTGAACCATCAAAATTTTTAAATTTTCTGTATCAAATGATACCATCAAGAAGTGAAAATGAAAACCTACCAGAATGGGAGAAAAACTTTACAAAATATATATCTGATAAGGTATTAATACCCTGAATATATAAAGAATGCATAACTCAACAATAAAAGATTGAGCAAACAATTTGATTATATACTTCTCCACAGAAAGTATACAAATAGCCAATAAGCACATAAAAAGATGTTCAACATCATTGGTCATTAGGGAATATGAAATAAAACTACCATGAGATACCACTTTACACCCACTAGAAGAACTAGAACCAAAAAGTTGTTTCTTTTTTTTTAGAACCAAAAAGATTATAAGGATATGGAGAAAGAGAAAACATATGAAATCGTATTCTAGGATTCCACTCATATGGAAGTGCAGAATAAAGAAACCTATCAAAAGTAAATTAGTGGTTCTTTATTAGGAAAAGGGGAAGTAGGAGAAAGACTTGGGAGATTGTGGTAACTAAATGGTTACCAGGTAACACAGGTTTCTTTTGAGGTGATGGAAATGCTCTAAAATTGACTGTGGTAAGGGTTGCACATAGCTGTGAATATACCAAAACCCACGGAATTGTACATGTATGGCTTGTATGGCACTTGAATTATGTATCTCAATAAAGCTTTATTTTTTTAAAAAGGCGGAGGGGACACCTGGGTAGCTCAGCGGTTGAGCGTCTGCCTTCAGCTCAGGGCGTGATCCCAGGTGTGGGGATTGAGTTGCACCCTGGGCTCCCTGTGAGGAGTCGGCTTCCCTCGCTATCTCTGCCTATTTCTCTCATGAATAAATAAATAAAATCTTTTAAAAAATAGTAATAAATTTTTATTTTTTTTAAAGATTTTATTTACTTATTCATGAGACACAGAGAGAGAGAGGCAGAGACATAGGCAGAGGGAGAAGCAGGCTCCATGCAGGGAGCCTGATGCAGGACTTGATACCAAGACTCCAGGATCACACCCTAGGCTGAAGGCAGGCGCTAAACCACTGAGCCACCCAGGGATCCCCTAAAAAAATTTTTTTAAAAGGAATAAAGTAGCTGTTACAACATGGATAAACCTTGAAAACATTATTCTAAGTGAAATAAGCCAGATACAAAAGACTTACATATTGTATTATTCCATTTAAATGGTGAAACTTTTTAAAGTAATCTCTACACCCAATGTGGGGCTCAAACTTACAACCTCAAGATCAAGAGTCGCATGCTCCACTGACTGAGCCAGGCAGGTGAACCTAAGCAGTGGAAAAAAAAAATTTTTTTTTTTTATTTCTACATCTTGGAGCACCTGGGTGGCTCACTCAGTTAAGCATCGGACTCTTGATTTTGGCTCAGGTCATGATCTCAGTGTTGTGAGATGGAGCACTGAGTTAGACTCTGCACTGAGCATGGAACCTGCTTAAAATTCTCACGTTCCAAAAACATTTTTTTTTTAAATTCTCACGTTCCCCCCACCCCGGCTCTCTCCCTCCACCCTACTCTGTACTCTACTCTTTTTCTCAAAACAAACAAAAAAACTACATCTCCGGGTGGCCCTAAAGGCATACAGCAAACCAAGAAGTATTTATTCAAAAGAACGTACTAAAATTCATTTATCTGGAATAACACAGAATAGGAAAATCCAAAGACATAAAGTAGATTAGTCTTTGCCTAGTGCCAGAGAAAGGGGAAATGGGTAATAACTGCCCAAAAGTATGGGGCTTTTTTCTGGGGTGATGAATGTTCTGGAACTGGATGGATAGTAGTAACAGCCAACACAACCTCATACTATGATAAAAACCACTGAATTGTACACTTTTAAAAGTGTACCAGGGTACGTACCTGGCTGGCTCAGTCAGTAAAGCATGTGACTTTCTTTTTTTTAAGATTTTATTTATTTATTTGACAGAGAGAGAAAGCACAAGCAGGAGGAGCTGCAGGCAAAGCACAACGTGTGATTTATGTGTATGTAGGATTTATATCTCAATTTTTAATAAAACATACACAAAGGACATCTGGGTGGGTCATCAGTTGAGCGGCTCCCTTCGACTCAGGGTGTGATCCTTGAGTCCCAGGATCCAGTCCCACATCGGGCTCCCTGCGGGGAGTCTGCTCCATCATCTGCCTATGTCTATGCCTTTCTCTCGGTCTCTCATGAATAAATAAATACAACTTTAAAAAAAAAACAACACATATACACTAGAGTGTCCATTCATAAAAGTTTTTACTGCTGCATCAAAGACATCTGTAAGTGAAACTATTTTTTTTTTTGCACTGTAAGTGTATAGTAGGAAAAAAAAAGCCATGACTCAAGTGCAGTTTTATGCCGCTCCATTAATTCATGCTAAGGTGCCAATAATCTTTCCCACCATTGCTTCTGCATCATCAGTGCATATTATGAACACAGTAAAATGAGCAATAACATCTTAGTATCATTATAAAAATAGTTTTGAACTCTGGACTCTCTGAAAGTGAATGAGGGACCTCCACCAATCCATTGCAGAATCCACTTTGTGAACCCCTGAACTAGATTATACACTCCTAGAAACAGGGAACACATCTTAAATTTAGACACAAGGAAGTACAGATGAATCAGAAATGGAGAATGGGCCTTTTTTGTCAGGCAGACTCAGGTTCAAATTCTATAATTGCTGTTTGGGATACAAGAGCTTAATTCTCCATGCCTAACTTTGAGAATACCTATCTAGTAGAATTACTGTATGGATCAATGAGCTGAAGAAATAAAGTAATCTAAGACCATCTGAAATATAACAACTGTTCAATAAATGTTAGTTCCCAACCAGCTAGTACAGTTCCTTGTACGTAAAAGATGCTCAGTCGCTCAGTAAATATTGGTAGAGTCTAACTCATATAGATCTATATAAGTTCTAAGATGCCCGTTAAATGCTTGATTTAGATACTTTGAGATATATTCAGATATTTTTCACAAAAACATATTCACCTTATGGTAGACAGAAAAAGTCCAATTTTTTTAATT
Source organism: Canis lupus baileyi (assembly GCF_048164855.1). Lineage (NCBI taxonomy): Eukaryota > Metazoa > Chordata > Mammalia > Carnivora > Canidae > Canis > Canis lupus. Next base: position 27,253,362 of record NC_132848.1, on the reverse strand, counting down.
ATTTGCTTTACAGGTGATATAAATAATCTATGGTAACTTTATTAAACCACTACGGTGAAGAACATAAATACTTGGGATCCCTGGGTGGCGCAGCGGTTTGGCGCCTGCCTTTGGCCCAGGGCGCGATCCTGGAGACCCAGGATCGAGTCCCACGTCAGGCTCCCGGTGCATGGAGCCTGCTTCTCCCTCTGCCTGTGTCTCTGCCTCTCTCTCTCTCTCTCACTGTGTGCCTATCATAAAAAAAAAAAAAAAAAAAAAAGAACATAAATACTTTAGTCAAAGAACCTGATTTTTTTTTTTTAACATGCCTCCACTATTTACCAGGTGATGTGACCTTGGTTTATTTACTAATCCTCATGGAGATAATAACTCTCATAGAGTTACTGTGAAGATTAGATGAGCTAATACACGAGAAGTATTCATAACAATGCGGACACAGAGTAAGAACTCAACATATTATTTTTAAGCAATTTTTTCTAACTTAAATATGATCCAGTGATATTCTTTTGTAGAATTCTTATAGAACATCCTGGGAACACGTATAATTGTAATTAAAAAAAAAAAAAGAAAAAAGGGACACCTGGGTGGCTCAGTGGTTGAGCGTCTGCCTTCAGCTCAGGTCTTGATCCCAGGATCTTGGGATCAAGTTCCGCATTGGGCTCCCCAGAGGGAGCCTACTTCTCCTTCTGCCTATGTCACTCCCTCTCTCTTTCTCTGTGTCTCATGAATGAATGAATAGATAGATAGATAAGAAAAGAAAAGAAAAGAAAAGGAAAGGAAAGGAAAGGAAAGGAAAGGAAAGGAAAGGAAAGGAAAGGAAAGGAAAGGAAAGGAAAGGAAAAGAAAGAAAAGAAAAGAAAAGAAAAGAAAAGAAAAGAAAAGAAAAGAAAAGAAAAGAAAAGAAAAGAAAAGAAAAGAAAAGAAAAGAAAAGAAAAGAAAAGAAAAAAGAGGGGCACCTAGGTCGCTCAGTGGCTGAGTGTCTGCCTTTGACTCGGGTTACGATGCTGGGGTCCTAGGATCAAGTCACGCATTGGGATCCCTGCAAGAAGCCTGCTTCTCTCCCTCTGCGTTTCTGCCACTCTCTGTATCTCTCATGAATAAATTAATAAAATCTTTTTTAAAATAAATAATGTTATGTACATAGTAGGTATTAGCCATTTTAATTGATAATGACTAAATGCAGCAAAATAAATACATAAATAAAATAGCACCTTGGCTTCAAACATGGCATGTTTATGGAAACACTAGACATCTCCAGAGTACTACCCATTTCTGACATGCCTTCAAAAGCTAGATAGAAAAGGAAAGAGCACAGAGAAAATAATCTGTTCAACCTAAAACTGATTTAGGTTACAGCCCTGAAAAACTCCTCAGAGTTCATGATCTTTTTTTTTTTTTTTTTTAAGATTTTTTTCTATTTATTTATTCATGAGAGACAGAGAGAGACAGAGACACAGGCAGAGGAAGAAGCAGGCTCCATGCAAGGGAGCCGGACACGGGACCCAATCCCGGGTCCCCAGGATCCCATGCCAGGCTGAAGGCAGAGCCAAACTGCTAAGCCACCTGCCCTCATGATCTTTTCAATAGCACTACTCATCCCCACCCACATACTCTAGCTCAAAAACACTGCTCTAAAGAAGCCAAGAATATACAGTCAAGGAAAGAACAGTCTCTTCAATAAATGGTACTGGAAAAACTGGACAGCCACATGCAAACAAATGAAATCGACCACTATTTTACACTATTTTAAATTCCTGGTAAATTTACTCAAAATTGAATCAACACTTAAATGTAAGACCTGAAACCATAAAACTCCTAGAAGAAAACCTTGACATCAGTCTTGACAATGATTTTTGGATTTGACAGCAAAAGCAAAGGCAATTAAGAGCAAAAAACAAATGAGTAGAACTACATCAAATGAAAAAGCTTAAAAAAAAAAATGAAAAAGCTTCTACACAGCAACGGACACCAACAAAATGAAAAGGCAACCTATTGAAAGGAAGAAAATCATTGCAAATCATATATTTTACAAGGGGTTAATATCCAGAATATATAAAGAACTCAATTAGCTCAAAAAAACTGGACTAAAAAATGGGCAGAGAGGGGGAGCTTAGGTGTTGCAGTCAGTTGAGCATCTAACTCTTGGTTTGAGCTCAGGTCATGATCTCATTCATTGTGGACTGAGCCCCATGTAGGCTCTGTGCTCAGTGTGGAGTCAGCTTCAGATTCCCTCTCCCTCCTGCTCACAGTCTCATTCTCTCTCTCTCTCTCTCTCTCTCTCTCTCTCAAATGAATAAATAAAAAAATTTTTTTAAATGGGTAGAGGGGTAGCCCCAGTGGTGCAGTGGTTTAGCGCCGCCTGCAGCCCAGGGTGTGATCCTGGAGACCCGGGATCGAGTCCCACGTCGGGCTCCCTGCATGGAGCCTGCTTCTCCCTCTGCCTGTGTCTCTGCTTCTCTCTCTCTCTGTCTGAATTTTAAAAATAAATTAATTAATTGATTAATTAATTAAAATAAAATGGATAGAGGATCTGAATAGACATTTTTCCAAACACATACAGAGACCCAACAGGTAAATTTTAAAAAATGCTCAAAATCACTTATCATCAGGAAAATGCCAATCAAAACCACAATGAGATATAACTTCACACTGTTAGAATAACTATTATCAAAAAGATAAGAAAAAACAAGTGTTGGCAAGGATGTAGAGAAATGGGAACACTTGGGCACTGCTGGTGCAAATGTAAACTGGTGCAGTCACTAGAGAAAACAGTATGGAGGTTCCTTAAAAAATTTTTAATAGAACTACCATATGACACAACAATTCTACTTCTGGGTATTTATCCAAAGAAAATGAAAACACTAACTCAAAAAGTAATACTTTTGAGTATTACTCAAAAAGCATGCTCAAAAAAGCATGTCTGTATTCACGGCAGTATTATCTACAATAGCCAAGACACAGAAATACTTAACTGTTCATCAATGGATAAATAAAGAACATATGATACACACACATACACACACAAATACTACTGAGCCATAAAAAAAGAATGAAGTCTTACCATTTGCAACAACCTGGATGGACCTTAAGGACATTATGCTAAGTGAAATAAGACAGAGAAAGACAAATGCCATATGATCTCCTTATAAGTAGAATTAAAATTTTTTAAATTTTTTTAAGATTTTATTTATTTGAAGGGGAGGGATCTAAATTTTTTTTTTACATTTTTTAAAAGGAGAAAGGTGCCTAACTGGCTCAGTTGATTGAGTATCCACCCTGCATCAGCTTAGTTTTGATCTCAGTGTCATGAGTTCAAAACCTGCATTGGGGGATCCCAGGGTGGCGCAGCGGTTTAGTGCCTGCCTTTGGCCCAGGGCACGATCCTGGAGACCCGGGATCAAATCCCACGTTGGGCTCCCGGTGCATGGAACCTGCTTCTCCCTCTGCCTATGTCTCTGCCTCTCTCTCTCTCTCTCTCTCTCTCTGTGATGACTATCATAAATAAAAAAAAATTTTTAAATTTAAAAAATTTAAAAAAAAAAAAACCCGCATTGGGTGTAAAGCCTACTTAAAAAATTTTTTTCTAAAGGAGCTCATAGGGGGCACCTGGGTGGCTCAGTTGGTTAAGTGGCTGCCTTCAGCTCAGGGCATGATCCTGGGGTCTTGGGATCGAATCCCACATTGGGCTCCCTGCTCAGTGAGGAGCCTGCTTCTCCCTCTTCCTCTGCTGCTCCCCCTGCTTATACTCTCTCTCCAATAAATAAATAAAATCTTAAAAAAAATTTAAAAAAAAAGCTCATAGATACAGAGAACAAATTGCTGGCTGCCATAGGTGGAGGGTAGGCCAAATGAGTGAAGGGGGTCAAAAAGTATGAACTTCTAGTTATAAAATAAGCTATGGGATAAAATGTATAGCATGGTAACTACAGTTAATAATACCATATTACATATTTGAAAATTAGTAAGAGGAGTGCCTGGGTGGCTCAGTTGGATAAGCACCTGCATTTGGCTCAGGACATGATCCTGGTCCTGGAATCAAGCCCCACATCTCACTGGACTCCCTGCTCAGTGAGGATTCTGCTTCTCCCTCCCCCAGCTCTAGCGCTCATGTGCTCTCCCTAACCCCTCTCAAATGGATAAATAAAATCTTGAAAAAAAAAAAGTTACTAAGAGTAAATCTTAAGAGTTCTCATCATAAGAAAAAATATTATAACTACATATGGTCATGGATGTAATCTAGACTTACTGTCAATCATTTTGAAACATATGCAAATTAACAACTCATTATGCTATGCACCTGAAACTAACATAATGCTAATACCAATTATACAATTATAATTCAATTTTAAAAATTGCTCTAGAGGCAAGTCTAACTTGAAACTCAATCTAAAATATAAAAACTCATAAGGCTGGCTAATGGTTTATCTATCTTATTAATTCTTTCAAAGAACCAACTCCTGGTTTTGTTGATCTGTTCCACAGTTCTTCTGGTCTCAATATTACTCAGCCATTAGAAACGACAAATACCCACCATTTGCTTCAACGTGGATGGAACTGGAGGGTATTATGCTGAGTGAAGTAAGTCAATTGGAGAAGGACAAACATTATATGTTCTCATTCATTTGGGGAATACAAATAACAGTGAAAGGGAATATAAGGGAAGGGAGAAGAAATGAATGGGAAATATCAGAAAGGGAGACAGAACATAAAGACTCCTAACTCTGGGAAACGAACCAGGGGTAGTGGAAGGGGAGGAGGGCTGTGGGTGGGGGTGAATGGGTGACGGGCACTGAAGGGGGCACTTGACGGGATGAGCACTGGATGTTATTCTGTATGTTGGTAAATTGAACACCAATAAAAAATAAATTTATTTTAAAAAATTAAAAAAATTTTAAAAAATAAAATAAAATATAAAAACAAAAAAATAAAATAAAATAAATAAATAAAATAAAATAAAATAAAATAAAATAAAATAAAATAAAATATAAAAACTCAGGCAGCCTGGGTGGCTCAGTGGTTTAGCGCCTGCCTTCAGCCCAGGGTGTGATCCTGGAGACCTGGGATCAAGTCCCATGTCAGGCTCCCTGCATGGAGCCTGCTTCTCCCTCTGCCTGTGTCTCTCATGAATAAATAAATAAAATATTTCTTAAAAAATCTATATATATAAAAACTCAATCATTTCTTGGGAAAAAAGCAAACAAGGAAGGGAACATTTTCCATAATAAACAGAAGAGACCCTAGTAACATCTCTTCCTTTAAGAATGGCAGAAAGGAAACTGGTATTAGAGAGAATATCAAGTCAAGTCTGCTCTTTTTTTTTTTTTTAAGATTTTATTTATTCATTCATGAAAGAGAGAGAGAGACACAGGCAGAGACACAGGGCTGCCCTCAAGTCTGCTCTTTAAAAGATAAATACTAAGGAATCCCCAAGTCTTATAAAGACATGCATATCTTGTGCTATCTCAGATTTAAGATGAGTAGCTAAAATAAATATCGTCATCTATCCCTCATTCCATTGTTCAGTTCTAAAAAGTTGTACTCCAAGAAGCTCTTCAAAAAGAACACTTCCATATGGTAATTTACACTCTTACTATAAACAATAAATGTTTATTTAAAATAATATTAATAGCAATAAACTTTTAAGTCATCAAACAATTTTGTAAGTGCCTGCTAACACCATACTCGTCTATAGCCTTCTTTAGAATCAAAGCCTGTAAAAGAATCTGAAGGGAATACTTGCTGGCAACATTCTCACACTACCACTACACAGGTGTTTGCACAGAGGAAAAGCCAAGTCCTAATTATAAAACATAAAAACCTGTGTATGTTTGGGGTTTTTTTAAATTTTTTTATTTTATTTTTATTTTTTTGTTTTTTTTTAATTTAACTTTGTTTTTTTAAAATCTGTATATGTTTAATTAAGTACTAAATCATGCCAAGAACACAATAATGTGTTCTTGCATTGATCAAGCAGTTTCCAATCAAGAAAAAAAACTATCAAAATATGGATGAGAGGATTTTAAAATAAAAATATGATATAATCCACATCACTTACATTGCACTTCTTAAAAAACTAATGTTCATGACCTTTAGAATGAATTATTTCTATGACAGTTAATACGAAAACATCTGAGGAAAAATGTACAAGCCAGCTGGTTATTTAAAAACCAATGTCATAAAAAAAAAATAATGTCATATAATGTTTTAATTTTTCTTTTTTTCATTTTCAGTTATGAAAGAATTTACAATACAGAAAAGTGAAATAACATAATAATATAACCCAAATATAGCAATTATTAATTATTAATACCATTTTTGCTTCAGATTTTCTTATGAAATAGAAACCTGTTAGTTGGTTTCCGGCTCATACCACTGTCCTCTCTGCCCCCCCTACAGAAATAAAAATCCTAGTGAAATTAATTTATCTCCTTCTAACCCAGGGGTTTTTAAAAAATAATTTTGCAGGGGGGTCTGGGTGGCACATTTGTTGAGCATCCGATTCTTGGTTTCAGCTCAGGTCTCAATCTCAGGGTCCTGGGATCAAGCTCCACTTTGAGCTCAGAGCTCAGGTTGGCTGGGAATTCTCTTTCCCTCCCTCCCTCTCTCTGCTCCTCCACTCAGGCATGCTCATGTGCATGTGCACACATTCTCTCTCTCTCTCTCTCAAATACATCTTTCAGAATAATAATAATTTTGTAGCATTCATGTGTGGATTCATAGACAACACAGCATTGTTTTATTTTAACATTCTTAAGTTGTATCACTTTCAACCTTTCGTAACTTGCTTTTTTTCCCCTCAACATAATGTTTCTAGGATTTATCTATGTTGACACACAGAAATCTGGTTAGTCCATTCTCTGTTATGTAATAAACTGCATTAAAATACTGCTGCTTGCTTATTCATTCCTCTACTGTTGGAACATTTCCAAGTGTTTCCTATTACAAATATAACTAAAATAAAAATGCTAATACATGTTTCCTTTTGTATAAACCCAAGGCTCCTTGGATCCCTTTTATAGGATATATATATTTCAAAAAATCTTGCCAAAAATTACACTTCCTTCAACAGTGTATTACGGTTTCACTTACCGAAGGCCTTAACAATTTCTACTATTAAACTTTATGAAGTTTGCACAAATCGAAGTATTTGAAATAGTATCTTATTTATAAATGACCCAATTTTTAGTTTTATTAGACAAATAGGCTTTCTCTTTGTAATATTTCTATTTCTAGATTACAGTTATGCAATATACAACTTATTCCTTTCCTGTGTTCACCCATAAAGTCATATACTACCGAACATAAAATTTCACATTCAATCTCAACAAAACTGAGACTTTTCTTCATAATCATGATCTTCAAGTTAGCATAAGCCTTTAGGAAAATGATTATATAGAGTATCCTTAATAAAGGCATCTGAGAGACGCCTGGGTGGCTCAGTAAGTTAAACATCTGTCTTCGGCTCAGGTCTTAGATCAAGCCTCATGTTGGGCTCCCTGCTCAGTGGGAAGTCTGCTTATCCCTCTCCCTCTGCCCCTTACCTGTTCATGCCCTCCTTTGCTTGCTCACTCTCTCAAATAAACAAATAAATAAATACATACATACATACATACCAATCAATCTTAAACAGAAAAAAGGCATCCCATGTTTCAGATTTTCATATTGTTCTGGGACTCCTGGCTTAGTAGAGCATACACTTCTTGATCTTGGGGTTGTAAGTTCAAGTCCCATGTTGGATGCAGAGATTACTTAAAAATTAAAATCTTTTAATTTTTAATTTTTTATATTGTTCTACTCAATAAAGGAGGTAAATATCACTCAGATGAATAATTTGGTCCTTTTTTAAATAACAGTTTGGGGGGACAGAAATCATATACCATTAATTCAACCTTTTAAAGCATACAATTCAGTCATTTTTGGTATATTAACAAAGTTCCACAAACATTTTCACCACCCTAAAAAGAAACTCCATACCTGTTAGTAATCACTCTCCATTACCTCCCTCCTCCAACCCCCAACAACCATTTATCTACTTTCTGCAGAGAAATTCATCAATGTATTCTTATTCACAGTCTTAAAAACTTCTTTAGGTCATTTTCCTCAATTTAGCTACTTAATAAAACTTTTAACTGTCACAAACACACACGCACAAACACACACACCTTTACTACAGAAGGCAGTCTAACTCCCTTAGGAAGGCACAACTTGTTCACAAACCAGGGGTAAAACTGACGTAACAACATATGAATGCCATAAGCTCCTTTGATATTACAACTATACTTGCCCAAAACTCAGTTCATTAGTTAGATAGCCACACAGTATGCACATCACTGTTCTTTCTTTTGAAAAAGGCTGATGGTAATAAAGCTGAACACAACGCCCTTAGTTAGATACTGCAATGCCAAGTGCCTCACTGGACTGAAGCAGCTCACAGAGTTTAGGGCACATATTTTATCTCTTTTACTAAATGAGATAAAAAGCCTTTTATATATAGCACTGTGAAAGAGCCTGAAGAGTCTAAGGGCCACTGAACAACTCTACCTGATTAAAACACCAGGATCTTAAATAAATAAAAATCTTTTTTTTTTAAGATTTTATTTATTCATTCATGACAGACAGAGAGAGAGGCAGAGACACAGGCAAAGGAAGCAGGCACCACGCAAAGAGCCCAATGTGGGACTCGATCCTGAAACTCTAGGATCATGCCCTGAGCCAAAGGCAGACAGACGCTCAACCGCTCAGCCACCAGGTGTCCCAAATACATAAAAATCTTTAAAAGAAAGGGGGGGGGGACGCCTACGTGGCTCAGCAATTGAGCCTCTGCCTTTCACTTGGGGTGGCGGGATGGAGTTCTACATCGGGCTCCTTGCAGGGAGCCTGCTTCTCCCTCTGCCTGTGTCTCTCTGCCTGTGTGTCTCTCACAAATAAATAAAAATCTTTTAAAAAACAACCAAACACCAGGATCATGTTTTGCCTATTTTCACAGGACTTTAACAGATGTCTACCAGTGCTCCCAAAAACCTGAATGCAAATATAGTCACAAGACACCTCACCAGCATCTTAGAAAAAGAGCTACAATGTCTAGTAAAGAACAAAATGCGTAATAAGGAAACCATAGCTTCCCCCATGACACCAGGGGCACAGTTCACGAATAAGGCAGCTATAAAACTTTGGTAACCTTATCTTTTCTGGTGCTAAATTTTCCTGCAAAACTGCCCTGGGATGAAAGAGGAAGGTTTCCAACCCTCAAAGCAATGAATTCCTCAGCTTTACTACCTCTGGCTGAATTATACACACTCAAGGCACAAAACATAATACAAAGAGAATACTACAAGAAACTAGTCTTGCAACTTAAGGAAAGCATAGTAAAGGACAGATCCAAAAGCTCTCTAAAGTAGATCATACAATCATGACCACAGAGCAGTTCACAGAAAGTACACAGGCAGGGACCACTTAACTACATTTTTCATCCCTGTGGTGGTATATAATAATTTGTCATTTGTATAGTACTTAGATGCCCAAACTATTTTATAATCACAATTCTGGAATTATCTATCACAATAACTGAGTATAACAGATTAAAATTTATTTTCCTTTCAGATCACAACAGATGGGCAAAAATTAGCATGGCAAAATAGGAAAAAGAAGACTTTGTTTCAAAACTCCGTCAAAGGGAACCCTGGGTGGCGCAGCGGTTTAGCGCCTGCCTTTGGCCCAGGGCGCGATCCTGGAGACCCAGGATCGAATCCCACGTCGGGCTCCCGGTGCATGGAGCCTGCTTCTCCATCTGCCTATGTCTCTGCCTCTCTCTCTCTCTCTGTGTGACTATCATAAATAAAAAATTAAAAAAAAAAAAGACTCAAAACTCCGTCAAAAACAAAAAACAGAAAACAAAAACAAAAACAAACAAACAAAAAACCGTCAAAAAGATGGCAGAATTGCTGAATTTTAGGGTTTGAGAAAACCTAGAGTATCCAATGATTTCAGATGATGAAGAAAGTAAAAGCTCAGAAGAGTTATAAGCAATTTCCTCAATGTCACCAAATTAGTGGCAAAGGCAAGAGGAGAACCTCCTGACTTCCAATTCAGCATTTCATATTATCATATTATTTTTCTGTAAATAATTAAAATAGATGAGGAAGATTCTGGACTGTTTGGTTCAGCATGCTATCTTGTCTTTTGATGCCTTTTTTTCCCCCTAAATTTTATTTAAGTAATATCTACACCCAGTGTGGGGTTGGAACTCATGACCCAGAGACCAAGAGTTGAATGTTCTTCTGACTTAGCAAACCAGGTACTCAAGTCTTTTAAAATGACAAATCTTTCCTCATATTGGTTTACAAAAAAAGAAAAAAAAATTATAACAAAATCTAGACCAGCTATCATTTCTGCCAATCTGAAAGGAAGAATAGCACAACAGGCCAGGCAATGCACTGGAATCACAATGAACATAGCAGGATTATAAAGATGGCAAATGAAACAGAGATGAGAGATTCTGTTTAGGCCTCAATACTACTGAGCAACAGAGTTCCATGGTACAACTTGCTCTAGATATCTGAGGTCAATGATAACCACTTTAACTTTGGATTTTTAAATTTTTATTAAAATAGAAACTTTTTATTTTTTTTTAATTTTTTATTTATTTATGATAGTCACACACAGAAAGAGAGAGGCAGAGACACAGGCAGAGGGAGAAGCAGGCTCCATGCACCGGGAGCCCGACGTGGGATTCGATCCCGGGTCTCCAGGATCGTGCCCTGGGCCAAAGGCAGGCGCCAAACTGCTGCGCCACCCAGGGATCCCAAAATAGAAACTTTTTAAAATCACATAAGTTAAATTTGTAACAAAAAAAAAAAACCCAATAGCCATAGAACTTTTTAAACCATCATTCAGGGATGCCTGGGTGGCTCAGTGGTTGAGCATCTGCCTTTGGCTCAGGGCATGATCCCAGGGTTCTAGAATCAAGTCTCACATCGGGCTTCCTGAGGGAAGCCTACTTCTCCCTCAGCCTATGTCTCTGTGTCTCTGATGAATAAAACCTTTAGAAAATAAAATAAAGCATCATTCAGACAGCAAGAATGAGGACAGAGCTGGGGGGAACAAAGCATGAGAGGAAATGGAGAGTGCAATTAGGGTGCTACTGGAGAAGTCCAAGAAAGAGGTAAGAGTGGAGCAGATAGAAACAGTCAAACTTGGTTATCCCTGCGATGCAAAGATGGTTCAACATAAACAAACTACTTAATATGATGGACCACATTAACAAAATGAAGGGTAAAAACCATATGATCATTTTGGGTTGCCTGGGTGGCTCAATTAAAGCATCTGACTCGATTTCAGCTATGTCAGGCTCCCCGATCAGCAGGGAGTCTGCTTGTTTCCCTTTCGCTGGGCCCTTTCCCCTGCTCACATACAGGCTCTCTCTAAAAATAAATAAATAAACCTTAAAAAAAAAAAATCACATCATCTCAATAGATTCAGAAAACACATCTGATAAAATACAACACTATTTCATAATAAAAACTCTCCACCAAAAAACAAAAAACAAAAAAAAAAAAAAACCTCTCCACAAACTAAGAATAAAAGGAAATGACCTCAACATAATAAATGCCATACACAAAAAAGCCCATCATACTCTATGGTAAAATACTGAAACTTTTCTACTAAGATCAAGAACAGGTTAATGATGCCTACTCTCACCACTTCTACTTAACATACTCGAAGTCCTAACCAGAGCAATGCAGCAAGGATAAGTAAGTAAACAACCAAATAAATAAATGGCATCCAAATCAGAAAGGAAGAAGTAAAATTGTCCCTATTTTCAGACACAACATGATCTTATACACAGGAAATCCCAAAAACTACAAAAAAAAAAAAAAAAAAAGAAAAATACTGTTAAAACTAATAAACGAATTCAGTAAAGTTGCAGGATATAAAATCAACATATACTAATAAATGATCTAAAACAAAAATTAGTTAAAGAATCCCATTTACAACAACATCAGAAAGAATAAAATACTAAGGAATAAATTTAAGGAAGTAAAAGACTTATTTGCTAAAAACTATAACACCATGATGAAAGAAATTAAAGAGACAAATGAATGGAAAGCCATCCCATGTTTGTGGATTTGTGTTTGTGTATTATTAAAATGTCCATACTACCCAAATCAATTAACAGATTCAATGAAATCCCTATCAAAATCCCAATGGTGGGGATGCCTAGGTGGCTCAGTGGTTGGGCGTCTACCTTTGGCTCAGGGTGTGATCCGAGGGTCCTGGGATGGAGTCCCATAACCGGCTCCCTGTGTGGAGCCTGATTCTCTCTCCGCCTGTGTCTCTCTGCCTCTCTCTCTCTCTCTCTCTGTGTCTCTGATGAATAAATAAATAAAATCTTTTTTTTTTTTAAATCCCAATGGTGGGCAGCCCGGGTGGCTCAGCGGTTTAGCGCCACCTTCAGCCCAGGGTGTGATCCTGGAGACCAGGGATCAAGTCCCACATCGGGCTCCCTTGTGTGGAGCCGGCTTCTCGCTCTGCCTGTGTCTCTGCCTCTCTTTCTCTCTGTGTCTCTCATGAATAAATAAATAAAATCTTGAAAAGAAAGAAAAGAAAAGAAAAGAAAAGAAAAGAAAAGAAAAGAAAAGAAAAGATCCCAATGGTGTTTCTCACAGAGAAAAAAACAAGCCTAAAATCCATATAAAATAACAAAAAACTCCGTAGAGCCAAAACAATCTTGAAAAAGAACAAAGCTGGAAGCATTACATTTCCCGATTTCAAGAAAGCTAAATATCCACATGCAAAAGAATGATTATGGGGGTGCCTGGGTGGCTCAGTTGGTTAAGCATCTGCACTGGGCTCAGGTCATGACCCAGGGTCCTGGGATAGGGCCCTACATCAGATTCCCCACTGGCATGCTTTCTCTGTCAAATAAATATAATCTTAAAAAAAAAAAAGATCACCTTTAAAAAAATGATTTTGGACACCCATCTTACACCATACATCAAATCAAATCAAAATGGATTAAAGACTTAAATGTAAGACTCAAATTATAAAAGTCCCAGAAGAAAACATAGGGGAAAAGCTTCGTGACATTAGTCATGACAGTGACTTCACAGAAATAGTACCAAAAGCACAGGTATCAAAAGCAAATAGACCAATGGGACTGTATCAAACTAAAAAAGCTTTTGCACAGCAAAAGAAACAATTAATAGAGGGAAAAAGGCAAACTATATAATGAGAATAATGTATCTGTAAACCACATATCTGAAAAGGGGTTAATCTCCAAAATATATTAGGAACTCCTACAACTCAATAGCAAAAAAACTAATAATCCAATTTCAAAACAGGCAAAGAACTTGAATAGACATTCCCCAAAGAATAGCACAAAACCACAATGAGTTACCACCACATACCTGTAAGGATGTCTACTATCAAGAAAACAAAAGACAACAAGGATGTAGAGAAACTAGAACACTTGTACACTGTTGGTGGGAATGCAAAATGGTAGCCATTATGAAAACAGCATGGAATTTCCTCAAAAAAATTAAAAATAAAAACATCATAATATCTAACAATCCTACTTCTGGGTATTTTTCGAAAATAATTGAAGTCGGATTTTGAAGAGGAAGTACCATTATCATGTCAATGCATCACTGTTCACAACAGGCAAGATGTGGAAACAACCTAATAGACTAATGGATTTTTTTAAATGTGGTATATACATACATTGGAATTATTTGTCAGCCTTAAAAAAAGAAGGAATTCCTCTAATATGCAACAACACAAATGAATCTTGAAGACTTCATGCTAGGGAAAATAAGCCAGGACAAATACCATCACAAATACCATGGTTTCACTTATACCAGGTACTGAAAAGAGTACCTTTGGCTCCAGTCGTGATCCCAGGTTCCTGGGATTGAGTCCCGCATCAGGCTCTCTGCAGAGAGCCTGCTTCTTCCTCTGCCTATGTCTCTCTGTCTCTCATGAATAAATAAAAATATTTTTTAAAAATTGTCAGACTCATATAAGAAAAGGATAAAATGGTGGTTGTCAGGGACAAGGGAGAAGATTAAAGAGGAAGCTGCTAATCAATGGGTATAAAATTTCAGTTATGCAAGACGAGTAAGTTCTGGAGATCTGCTATACAACATCGTGCATATTGATCAATAACATTACTATATTGTGCACTTAAAAAATCTGTTAACAGGGCAGATCTCATCTTAACTGTTCTTATAATAAGTTTTAAGAAAAAAAAGTCACAATTGGGACATTATTTTAAAGCTTGCATTATATATCCTACAACAGAATTTTTCAAATTGCAATTTGTAATACACTGGTCACAAAAAAAAAAAAATACACTGGTCACAAAATCAATTTCATAGAGCAAGATCAAGGGGCACCTGGATGGCTCAGTTGTTCAGGTCATGATCCCAGGATCCCCACATCTCCTTCTCCCTCTGCCATCCCCCCTTCACCAGCTTGTGCTCTCTGGCTCTATCTAATAAGTAAATAAAATCTTAAAAAAAGAAAAAGAAAAAGACCAAGATCAACATTTTACGATTAATTAAAATAAAAACTATCAGATTGTACCACACGTAGTAAGGGTATCATTTCATAAAACTTTTGTTTCAAGTATCTGTATGCTTATGCATACAATTGGGTGCCAATATAAAATATGTCTCTTAATTATGAGTCATAGCCAAAAATACTTGAGAATCCTTGCCTGGAAGCTGAGAATACTTACTACCTTCCCTAAAATCTTTGTCAAAGTCCTTCATTAGGCTCAAGTGAAACAAGCCACAATAAGTTTAATTACATTCTTAATATAATCTTATTGATCTACCAAAAAAATACATCATTTGGTCACTGGAGAAAAAAAAAGGAACAGTACGAGCAATATTCAAGCATTGCTAGAATGCCAGGCATAAATTATGTTATTTCTACCAATCATGGAGATACAAAGATTACTAAAGAAATGTAACATCAATTTTCTTTTACCACCACCCAATTTTAACCATTTAACTACTCCAAATTTTAGGGATTAAACACCAATCGATGCATATTTACAATGCATAGCAATACTTTCTGAATTTCCAGTAAAATACCTTACTCTCCCCCAAGTGAGAAAATATGGCCTAATTCTCCTTGAAGAATAGAGAGTATATATTACAGCTCTGAAATATTCTTTCAGAAAACTTCCTGCCTGGGGACACCTGGGTGGCTCAGCAGTTGAGCCTCTGCCTTTGGCTCAGGGTGTGATCCTGGAGTTTTGGGATTGAGTCCCACATTGGGCTCCCTGCATGGAGCCTGCTTCTCCCTCTGCCTATGTCTCTGCCTCTCTCCCTGTGTCTCTCGTGAATAAATAAATAAAATCTTTAAAAAATAAGAAAAAAAAGAAAACGTCCCGCCTTAAACAACAATCCATTTTAATAACTGAGATAAAATAAAATTGTATCTATCAATTCACTAAGCCTTTAGGTTTAAGTAGCTCAGTGTCTGAACAATGCTAATGGCATTTGTGGTGGATAATTCTTGTTTTGGACTGTTATCCTTGGTCCCTGACCACGAAATGCTAGTGGTATATCCTCCCTCCTCCATAGACATTGCAACAACCAAAAATGGTCCCATACTTTTCCAATTACCCTCTGGAGATACGGTACCTCTGCCATTAAGAAACACTAAAAAATTTAGCTGATACTCTCCTTAGATCAACTGATTGTCACATAATGAATTGTAGCCTCGAATTCAGGGCAGAGATGTCAGCCAGCTACCAGTGCCTTGAATTTAACTATTTCCAAGGTAGCATTAAGATCATATAGCCCGAAATAAAGAGAATATTTACCATTTTTTTCCTAGCACAGGCAGTCCTTGGCTGTTATTTTTAAAAATGGTATGCAGCAAATGTAAACATCCAAGAAAAAAAAAGATTAACGTATGGATTCTACAAGCCTTCTAAGTTAAATCTTTATCTCCATTTCCGCCAAATTTCACAAAGAAAGGAGAGAATTAGAGAAGAAATATCTAAGATTATTTCCTTGAACAAAGTCTACAAGTATATTTTATATGTTTATGTATACATGTCTAGTGCACAGATTTAAGGGAAAAGTCACTGAATTATATGTGACCAGTTTTATCAGATTGAAAAGAATATGTAACACTTACTAAATACTTGTGACCAGAAAGTAGCAAATGTTTATTCAATTCTTGCAGCAAGCTTATGAGGGCATTATTATTTCCCCCATTACAGAGAGGAGAATATTGAGGTACAGAGAAGTTGAACAACCTGTACAAGATCTCCTAGTGATTAAGTGGCTGAGCCAGGGTTCAAATTCAGATTAATGCCAGAGTTCTCACTAAAGGCTGTATTGTTTCAAGGCACACATAAGATGGGAGAAAGAGATTTTAAAAGCAAAAAAAGAGGGGTGCTTGGGTAGCTCAGTAGGTTGAGTGTCCAATTCTTTTTTCTTTTTTAAGATTTTTTTTTAATGTATTTATTCATGAGAGACACAGAGAGATAGGCAGAGACACAAGCCGAGGGAGAAGCAGGCTCCATGCAGGGAGCCTGATGTGGGACTTGATCCTGGGTCTCCAGGATCAGGCCCTAGGCTGAAGGCAGCACTAAACCGCTGAGCCACTTAGGCTGCCCCGAGCGTCCGATTCTTGATTTCAGCTCAGGTCATGATCTCAGGGTCTGGGGATCAAGCCTTGGGCTCTGCACTGAGTGTGGAGTCCACTTAAGATTCTCTCCCTCTTCCTTTGCCCCTACCCCATCTAAAAAAATAATAAATAAAAATAATAAGTGGGAAAAAATAAAATTAATAAAAGCAGGAAAGAATTTGTCTGAAAACTATGAAAAATGTTAATACTCCACTAAAGTACAATTAGGAAAAAGTTCTCAGCAAAAATTCCTACAACCAAAAAAAACTAGATTTTCAACCCAAGGCTCTTCAGCAATCAAATTTAAACTCTGTACTTAAAAAAAACAAAACAAAACAAAACAAAAAACCCTGTACTTAAAAGTTCACATTACAAAGAAGCTCAAATTAAATGACCTGTGAACTCCATTTTGTACATATTACCTTGCACATAATATTCAACTTTATTTTTTTTTTAAGATTTTATTTACTTATTCATGAGAAATAGAGGCAGAGACACAGGCAGAGGGAGAAGCAGGCTCCATGCAGCGAGCCCGATGTGGGACTCAATCCCAGGACCGTGGGATCACACCCTGAGTCAAAGACAGGCACTCAACCACTGAGCCACCCAAATGTCCCAATACTCAACTTTATTTTTTTTTAAGATTTTATTTATTTATTTATTCATGAGAGAGAGAGAGAGAGAGAGAGAGGCACAGACACAGGCAGAGGGAGAAGCAGGCTCCATGCAGGGAGCCCGACGTGGGACTTGATCCTGGGTCTCCAGGATCACGCCCTGGGCTGAAGGCAGCGCTAAACCGCTAAGCCACCGGGGCTGCCCCCCAATACTCAACTTTAAAACACTGTTAGCCCGTTTAGTTTGTTGCCTAGGTGGCATTTAATTGTGACAACCATATGTTACTTATGTACAAAAGATATTTTTAAAAAATAATTTTTACTCTAATCAATTATATATTACAAAGGAGAAAAGGCACCTACCCACTGGGTAAATCTGGCAGACAGAAACTTAACCCAAAGTGAGATTTAACGTGAGATTTAATGAAACTACCATTGTGGCCCTCCTGATGTGCAGCACTAAAAAAGACAAAACATCTTGCCTACAATATTTATCCTGAAGCAACTCAGGAGGAGAAAGATAAATTCAAATTGAAGAATAGTCTACAAAACAGCTCATCTCTCAAAATGTCAATGTCATGAAAGACACCTCTCCCTTCTTAAAACCAGGCTTTAGGAACTGTTTTAGGGTAAGAGACAGGACAACTAAATGCAATGTAATCCTTGACTGAATTCTAGATCTCAAAGCTTTAACATAAAGTAAACAACATTATTAAAACCAGGGAAACATACAATATAGACTGTACATTAGATGATAATATATCAATACTAAATAAAGTTCCTGAGTATACTAACTGTACTGCAGTTGTGTAAGAGAAATCTCTTTATTCTCTGGAAATCAATGCCAAAATACTTAAGAGCAAAGTATCATGTCTGCAAGTAACTCTAAAATGTTTCAGCAAAATATAAATATGTGTGCATGTATGCATGTACATGTATGCATGCATGTATGTGTGTGTGGAGAGAGAACACAAAAATGTGGCAACATGTTCAAAATTGATAAATTTAGTCAAAAGGGTATATTGCTGACCACTCTACCATTCTTAACACTATTCTGAAGGTTTAAATGTCATCAAAATAAAAGACTGGAGCAGAAAATAATCCAAGACACAAAACTCAGGAATCTTAATGTAAGTATTACCTAAGGAATTAAGGCAGAATAACAGAATTATTCTCTTTGGTGAGGCTCCTGGGTGGTGCTGTCAGTTGAGCACCTAACTCTTGATTTCAGCCCAGGTCATGATCTCAGGGTCTTGAGATCAAGCCCTGCATTGGGCTCCACTCTCAGCAAGGAGTCTGCTTCAGATTCTCGCTCTCTCCTTCTCTCCTCTGCCTTGCACTGGAGCACATGTTCTCTCCCCTCCCCCTTTTCTCTCTCACAAATAAATAAATTTTAGAAAAAAAGAATCATTCTCAAGCAGCCCTGGTGGCGCAGTGGTTTAGCCCCACCTGCAGCCTAGGGCGTGATCCTGGAGACCCAGGATTGAGTCCCACGTTGGGCTCCCTGCATGGAGCCTGCTTCTCCCTCTGCCTGTGTCTCTGCCTCTCTCTGTGTGTCTCTCATGAATAAATAAATAAAATCTTAAAAAAAAAAAAAAGAATCATTCTCTTTAGTAAAAGTAGGAAAAGAAAAGAAATGAATCAAGAAGCAGAAGTCATGGGGCAGGACAGGAATTCAGACCACCGTGACTCAAACCTCTATCTTCCTGTCATTATAACCCCAAGTACAAACATAGTATTGGCAGGAACCAAGTAAGCAAAGTTCTGCATGCAGAAACAATGAGTGTTCACTCACCTACCAATGTTTATTAAATATCTATGTGCCAGACACTATGGCAGCAGTACAAATAAGAACAAAGGCCCTGGAATCAGAGCGTGCAGGTTCAAATCCCAGCACTACCAAATGCCAGGTCTACCATTTACTATTTGTGTAACTTTTAGCAAATTACTCAATCTCTCTGTGCTTTGATATTTTCATTTTTAAAGGGAAAATAATAGGGGCACCTGGGTGGCTCAGTCAGTTGAGAGTCTGCCTTCAGCTCAGGTCATGATCCTGGGGTCCTGGGATCAAGCTCTGCATCAGGCTCACTGCTCAGTGGGGAGCCTGCTTCTCCTTCTCCTCCCCACTCATGCTCTCTGTTGCTCTGTCACTCTCTCTCTCTCAAATAAACAAAAATCTCTAAAAAAAAATTAAAAATTAAAAAATAAAGGGAAGGCAATAATAGTACCTAATTTAAAGGATTGTTGTAGAAGATTAGGTAACACAACAAATGTAAAATGCTATAATATTGCCTGGCATCTATATACTAAACAACCCAATAGATACTAGCTACTTTTGTGTGTTACTATTAGGCCTAGAGATACTAAGTCAAAGAAGATATGGCTTCTTCCTCAGGGTTTTTGCAGTCTATCTAGAGAAGCAAACAGGAATCAATGTCCAGAGAATAGTGTGATAAGCAGTATGGTAAAGGTACTGTAAGAGCACAGGTTTAATTTAAATTAAACAAAGAAAATAAAGTTTACCACAAATGGGACCAGAGATGATTTCTAAAGAACAAGTAGTTATTTCCTATTCAAAGAGAGTAATTAACCGTTTGAGACAATGGTAGAAGCATGAAAACATTAATAGGAAAAAGCATGTCATCAGCTGAAGTTAAGTGAACAAGAATGAAAAGTACAGCAGGAAAAACTTAAAGGAAAGCAGGAGCCAGATCATAAATGGCTTGTGTGATAAGGTGAGTTTGGACTTTTTCCTGAAAGCTACAAGGAGCCACTGAAAACAGAGAAATAGAGATATGATGTGGGATCCCTGGGTGGCGCAGCGGTTTGGCGCCTGCCTTTGGCCCGGGGCACGATCCTGGAGACCCGGGATCGAATCCCACGTCGGGCTCCCGGTGCATGGAGCCTGCTTCTCCCTCTGCCTGTGTCTCTGCCTCTCTCTCTCTCTGTGACTATCATAAATAAATAAAAGTTAAAAAAAAATTTAAAAAAAAAAAGAGATATGATGTGATTAAATCTCCATGTCAGCAAAATCACCTGGATAGCCAAGTGAAAGGCAATTTAAAGAGGTGACAAGTCCAGTTAGAATTCTACTACAGTAACACAGAGGGATAAAAATATATAGGCTTCAACTCTTAAGTATATTACCTAAGAGATGAGAAAACATGCATCCACATGAAAACCTGTACACAAATAGTCATAGTAGCATTATTCTTAAGAGCCAAAGGCTAGAAACAACCCAAATGTCCATTAACTGATACATGGATTTTTAAAATATGGTATATCCATACGATGAAATATTATTCATCCTTAAAAAGGAATGAAGTTCAGGGGCACCCAGGTGGCTCAGTGGTTGAGCATCTGTCTTCAGCTCAGGCCGTGATCCCAGGGTCCTGGGATGGAGTCCCACATTGGACTCCCCACAGAGAACCTGCTTCTCCCTCTGCCTGTGTCTCTGCCTCTCTCTCTGTGTGTGTCTCTCATGAATAAATAAATAAAATCTTAAAAAAAAAAAGGAATGAAGTTCTGACATCTGCTACAACATAGATGAGACTTGAAAACATGAGGCTAAGTGAAAGAAGCCAGTCTACAAAAGAGCATATGTTGTATGAGTCTATTTATATGAAACACCTAGAACAACCAAATCCATAGAGAGAGCTGTAGAAGGAAGCCAGCTGCTCTGTCATGATAACACTCAAGCAATCCTACATAGAGGTCTATCTGCAAAGGAAATGAAGCCTCCAGCCAATAGCCAGTGAGAAACCATGGTCTCCTGCCACAGCCATGTAAGTAAGCTTAGAAATGGATCCTCTGGCCCCAGTCAAGTCTTTAGATAACCAGAGCACCAGCAAACATTATGAATACAACCTCAAAGCCAGAATCACTCAGTTAAGCTGCTCCTAAATTCCTGAGCCACAGAAACTATATGACACAATGTTGTTCTGTGTTTTTGGTTTCTTGGTTTTTTAATATTTTATTTTATTCATGAGAGACATACAAAGAGAGACAGAGACATAGGCAGAGGGAGAAGCAGGCTCCCTCTAAGGAGCCTGATTTGAGACTCAATTCCAGGACCCTGGGATCACAACCTGAACCAAAGGCAGATGCTCTGAGCCACCCAGGTGCCCTGAGATAACGCTTATTATTGTTGTAAGCTGCTGAGTTTTAGAATAATTTGCTATGCTGAAACAGATAATTTATTGAATTTATTAATTCTCCAATAAAACTTTTAAAAGTTCAGGGTACCTGGCTGGCTCAGTCAGTAGAGCATTCCACTTTTGATCTCAGGGTTATAATAAGT
The DNA here is from genome assembly GCF_048164855.1 of Canis lupus baileyi. Classification (NCBI taxonomy): domain Eukaryota; kingdom Metazoa; phylum Chordata; class Mammalia; order Carnivora; family Canidae; genus Canis; species Canis lupus. Next base: position 27,231,797 of record NC_132848.1, on the reverse strand, counting down.
TCAAGCCCAACACTGGATGTAGAGTTTACTTAAAAATAAAATATTTGGGGGATCCCTGGGTGGCTCAGCAGTTTAGTGCCTGTCTTTGGCCCAGGGCGTGATCTTGAGTCCCGGGATTGAGTCTGCGTCAGGCTCCCTGCATGGAGCCTGCTTCTCCCTCTGCCTGTGTCTCTGCCTCTCTCCCTCTCTCTCTCTCTCTCTCTTATGAATAAATAAAATCTTTTAAAAAAATAAAATAAAATCTTTAAAAATAAAAAACTTTTAAAAGTCCGTGTGTACTAGTATATTCATTTACCTTATTTACTAAGCAACTGAACATTCATGTACAGAGAAAAATTCTCCAATTAGCAAATAGCTAATCTACATATACAAAGAAAAATAACCAGATAAATGATTCCCTTAATTCTTTTTATTTTTTTAAATGATTCCCTTTAAAAACAAATAAGTAAACAGGAAACCAAGAACACAAGAACTTCGTTTTAAAGATTTATTGAAAAGAAAGAAAGAAAGAAAGATAGATAGATAAGATTGATTTATTGAGAGCACAAAGCCCAATGCAGGGCTCGATCTCACAACTCAGATCATGACCTGAGCTGATATCAAAAGTTAAGTGCTTAACCAACTGAGCCACCCAGGTGCCCAAATACTAAAGCTTTTATTGAAAGGCCTGAAGTATTATAGAATAGTCTTTCAAGGAAAAAAAAAAAAAAAAAAAAACTTCAAATAAAATCTAAAGCCACTATTCAAGAAAGGTTACACTTTTGGGACCCCTAGGTGGCTCAGCGGTTGAACATTTGCCTTCGGCTCAGGGCATGATCCCAGGGTCCAGGGATCAAGTCCCACATTGGGCTCCCTGTAGGGAGCTTGCATCTCTCTCTGCCTCTTTCATGAATTAAAAAAAAAAAAAAAAAAAGATTAATAACTAAAAAGATTTAGTTATTTACTTATGAGAGATAGAGAGACAGAGAGAGAGAGAAAGAGACAGGCAGAGAGAGACAGTTGACCTGCAGTAAGCAACTAATACAAAAATAAGGAGGGAAATAAGCAATGGGAAAACTCTGTCAGAAGAAGATTAAATCTGATACAGAACTTAGCAAAATTTGTATAGGATATAAAGTTAGAAAGTCATGTTTACGAGGGATCTTTTTTATTATTCAATTAATTACCATACACTGTATTTTTAGTTTTGGAGGTAGAGTTTAGTGATTCATCAGTTTTATATAATACCCAGTACTCATTACATCACGTGCCTCCCTTAATATCCATCACCTAGCTATCCCATCCCCCCATCCTCTCCAGCAACTCTCAGTTTGTTTCCTATGGTTAAGAGTCTTACAGGGGATCTTTTTGGGGAGCTGGGAATATAACACCAGAGTATAGTAATAGTTACACAACTCTACAAATTTACTAAAATTATTGACTTATACACTTTAAACAGGCAAATTTTGCAGTATATAAATTACACATCAATAAAGCTATTACTTAAAAAGTGGTATTTGTGGGACACCTGGGTGGCTCAGCGGTTGAGCACATGCCTTTGGCCCACGGTGTGATCCTGGAGTCCCGGGATGGAGTTCCACGTCGGGCTCCCTGCATGGAGCTTACTTCTCTCTCTGCCTATGCCTCTGCCTCTCTCTGTGTCTCTCATGAATAAATAAAATCTTTTTTTTATCTTTTTTTTTAAAGATTTATTTATTTATTTATTTATGATAGACAGAGAGAGAGAGAGAGAGAGGCAGAGACACAGGAGGAAGGAGAAGCAGGCTCCATGCCAGGAGCCCGACGTGGGACTCGATCCCGGGACTCCAGGATCGCGCCCTGGGCCAAAGGCAGGCGCCAAAACGCTGAGCCTAAATAAAATCTTAAAAAAAAAGTGGTATTTGTCTGCTGAAGCAAGAAGGGAGAATTTTGTTATTAGAGTTCCTGACCGAAGAAAGAAAAGCCAAGAGAAAAAATACAACAATTCATTCTATAGACAGGAAAATAAAAATGAAAATTGTCACATATTAAGAAATATTAATGTTTCCATTTCAGCCCAATAAAGGACAGTATTGTGTCACTAGGTAACTCTCTATAAACCTTGCTAAGACCACAAAAGCTATTTTAAGAGTAAAAAGACAATAGATTTGGAGACATTAAATGTGGAATCAGGGGAAAAAATACTCCACCTTAATTTCCTATCACCTGGGAGAGAGGTAACAATTTATTCTAATCCCATATGTCTGAGATGTAGAGATGGTATCTCCTATCAGAGAAGAATTTCAAGAGGAAATTTTAAAGCAGAAAATCAAATCTAGAATCATTCCAAAAGAATGTATGACAATTTCTTTACCAGCAAGATGACAACAGTCAATTCCCTCAGCCAGCAAAAGATCCAAATGGGGAATTTTTTGGTATTTTTGGAGAAGTTTAATTTGCATTGGTTCAGGGGCTTTTGCAGAAGTTGCCCAACACAGCAGCACTGTATTTTACTCACCCATGTGCAACTACAGAGACCAAGCAAAACTGCACCTATAAACAACCACAATTCACATTTGCTTTGAGCTATGAAAATATTAACCTACTCTGACTTCAGCAAAGCCTGGCTCAAGAGTCTCAACTTCCCAAAACAGCTAAGGTGTCTCTAATTTCAGATCTGCTAGTCTCCTTTCTGCCTTTGGCTAAATCAGTAGCAACTCTGTTTTTATTTTCCAGATAAAAACAAAAACAAAAAAATTCCATTAACTCATGTAGGTATTTTTTTTTCCTTCATAAAAGAAGGTTCTAGCAGACATATATGAAGTAACATGTATCAATATCTAAACCTCTTCCTTCTAAGTGGCTACAAAAAAGATCAGAATAGTTCAAGGAAGTGATATCCATGATGTCATCCACTTAGACTTGAAAAAGTACAATATCAATGAACTTTGTATGTTTCAATAAAAGAACACATTGTGAAAATTTACAGTAGCATGCCTAATCCTTAGGCATTCAGTAAATTTTAGTTTCTTTCCTTTCCATTAATCCTTACAGTATTTCCATGAAATAGTTCTTATTTATACTATCCCCAATAAAAAGCAGGAAAACAGAAAGAAGATAATTTCCTGAGTGACCATCCAGACCAGACATGATATTCAGGCCTCCAGATGATAATGAAGGAAATTAAACTTTCATCAACTCTTCTACCTCTCTTCCTAGGCAGCAGTGTCAATTCCAAGGACCATGTTCCTTTTGCTACAGAAAGTAGCTCAATGGGGCACCTGGCTGGCTCAGTTGCTGGAGCATGCAACTGTTGATCTCAGGGTTGTAAGTTCAAGCCCTACATCAGACATAAAGCTTACTTAAAAAAAAAAAAAAAAAAGTAACTCAACTGTTTTTCCTTGTAGCAACATATTTATGATTACTGTTCTTTGTAACTGAGAGCAAGGAATCTCAAGAATTTTTGCTGTTCTACCTGCAGGTACAAGAATCCAAGATTGTCAGCAACCTCTGGACCCTCTACAAAGTTCATAGGATTCCTGGTTGGAGGGATTGTAGGGAGTAGTGTCACCATCTTTTTGGCTATCAAGTTCACTCTCTGAGTGATCCAAGTTTCCTGCAATCATGAGCAATGGGATCTCCACATACCTAAGAACACAGAAAACTAGAACTAGGTGAACCAGCACTACCTTACTTTGACAGGAAATGTTCTGACGGAAATAGGTTTGCAGAGCTGTGTGAAGCTGCCATCTATAGCTTTCTGCAGGCATCTGACACAAGACAGATACAGGAGCCAAAACCATATCTGCTGTATTTTTGTTTAGCCCAGAACTTAAGATAGGAACACAAGCATGTTACCGTCAAATCAAACTTTAGTGGTTGCAGATAGACAGATTCTGTCACCAGTAACAAAATTTATAATTACCATGATGGCCTGGCTACTGTCAAAACAGGCCCTCTGTTGCATTTAGTCTACTATTCACATAAGCTACAGAACATTAAAGTGACCAGAAGAGTTAGCCCATTACCCCAAGTCAGTTTACACAATGGCTCTAATACAAGAGCTTCTGCCCTCCAAGGACTGGATCACGGTTTGTATACACATGTGTGAATTCATGGTTCTGCAATACAACCACCAAAATGCGTAACTGGTTATGCTGTTTCTCGGCATTCAATAAATTTTAACAAGATACTGTATGTAGTCCACAACATTAGAAGACTGACCGTCACAGGGCTATGAGAGTGCATCCTTAAACAATAATCAAATCTGATCTATAATTCAAACTGTAAATATTAACAGAACAGCTTAGGAAAGGAGCAGGGAAATGTAAATAAACCTGGAACCTACCTTGTTTACAACTCCCACAGACAGATGAAATTCAATTCCATGCCAACCATACCCCTCGATCACTAAAACACAAACAGAAAAATAAAAGTTCATGCAATATAAGCAGTTCTTCCAGTTCCTAAAGGGCATTTGGTTTCAAAGGTATGAAGCTGTTTATCTCCTTTCTATCCTCTTCATGCCTACAACAGTCTTTGAGTTCTGTCACTGGCAAAAATGCCCAGATAGGTGGAGCTAAGTGATAGGTAACACTTGACTGAGCACTTACTATATATGCTAGGCACTGTTCTAAGCACTTAAATGTTCTAATTTAATCTTCAACAACCCTGTGAGTTGATTACTCTTAAGTCATTTTACATCCAAATCACAACTGAACTATACCTCTGGAAATTGCTCTTACTGGTGTTAAGAAATGCCTTTTAAATAAATGTAGGTGATCTCGACCACTGTAGCTGGGCTGTCTCAATAGCTGATATATCTACAAATGTTCCATATTCATCCATTCATTATGTATTTCTTGAGTTCTCACAATGTGCTGAGCACTATACCAGGTGCTAAAGAGGATTTATCCTGTCTTTTAAGAGAAACTAGTTGGGGAGATCAGACTATACTACAAGAAATGGTTCAAGAAATGGAATGCCCTTGGGCAGCCCGGTGGCTCAGCGGTTCAGCGCCACCTTCAGCCCAGGGCCTGATCCTGGAGATCTGGGATCGAGTCCCACATCAGGCTCCCTGCACGGAGCCTGCTTCTCCCTCTGCCAGTCTCACTCGCGCTCTCTCTCTCTCTCTCTGTGTGTCTCTCTCATGAATAAATAAAATCTTTAAAAAAAATGGAATGCCCTTTTATGAGGTATACTCTCTTGTACAACTATTCAGTAAAAACAATAAGCTTTGACAAAAGGGGAGGAAAGCTTCACATAAAAGCCAGACCTTTAAAAAAAGGTACATCAGCAAAGAGGGGAGAAAGGCTTTTCAGGCAAGGAAATGTGACCAAAAACAGGGTGGCAGGGACACATTGTGTATCTGAGGTCCTTCATAATCTGAAGCACCCAGCCACTGATCTCCCTCCTCTTTCCATTAGCTGTACCAAACTTCTTACTTCTGGGATATACAATCTTTGATAGTTCCACAGTTTTCTTACTGCATAAAATGCCCCCCTACCCCTTTCCCTGGTAGGTAGCATTAACTAATCCTAGTAAACAGTAGGCACTCAATAAACTACAGCTAGTTAGAAATCATTTTTATTATTAAAGGTTCAATTGAAACATTTTTCTAAAGCCTTTCCCAACTCCCCAGAGTTAATCTACTTGCCTCTCCACCACACTCACATGGCATTTGTCCATTTTTCCATTAGAGCGATAAAACATTTTATTGTCCCCACGTTTCCTCTTTCTTTTTCTCTTACTTGTCTGAACAGGAATCATCTTTCATACAACTCAATGTGCCCTAAGACCTAACACAGTGTCTGGCACATAACAGGTGCCCGTTATAGTATTGTTGACTGAAATACCATTGACCCAAATTTACAAAATAAATAATAAAAGGATTCCTCTAAAACGTCAGTTCCTTTAGTACATTTAAATGATCGTTTGTCAAAATCTCATGCACTTCTACATTTTCATGAATACATCTGCTATATAACTATGCCAACAATTCATGTACAAAAAGTCAAAGTGAAAATAAAAAGTCAAAGTGGATTCACTAAAAACTACCAGGCTCACTACTTTTTGCTTAACAACAAAATGAGGTCTTCATTCATGCCAACTGAGACAGAAAAAATTAACTGAATTGATAATTTAGATATTGTGGCTGGAGACCATTCTCAGGGAAATAGTGCCACAGCTTTGTATGCAGTCTGCATGTTTAAATAGGTATTTATATTGGCTTTAGCCATGGATCGTGGAGGTTACAAATTTAGAAGTCCAATCATAAATCCAAGATTTATTTATAGAAACTTTCCATATGGTAGGAGTTTAAGAAGTAAAACAGCAGCCTTTTTGCCTGCCGAAAGCAGAGAGTAGCAGAGCGCCAAAGGAATAAACCCTCTCCTGACTCTGCTCCTGGCACTGTTCAAAGCAGAGGAAGAAATGTGCAGGGCAAGCAAGAGCCTTGCTGAAAACCAGTCACCCAGGGCAACGGGCATTTTGAATGTCTGTGCTATCCAAGGCTTAAATATTAATTGTATACATGCCCATGTTCATTTAAAGCACAACTTGTGGCTTGGAACTTAAAAAATATTCTAATGTGCTAGTTTGTCCACATATTAATGGAGTCAGCCAGGTTTTAACATGCCAAGCTTAAAATACTCTCTAAATCATTATGCAAAGGTATGAACTCAATCCTTTATTCTCAGGAAAAGGCACTTAAGGGAGAAAGACTAAAGCAGAAGTATTTCTAGGGAAGCCATAACAGAAAAAGCCAACTCCTACACAGTGATGAGTTATCTTTTAAAAATAGATGAATAGAAAGAAGATATAAGATAATGACAATTTACTTACAATTATTAACATCAAAATGAGATCCAGGATTTTAGTTCAATGTTGTCAGAGAATGCATTTTGAAACTGACTTCTAAACGAGACCTTCTTATAAAAAAGTTGTTTTAGTCATCCACTGACTAAGCCCCTTTAGAATCCAGTCTTATGCTACACTGAAATGAATTATATTTTTATGTGAACGGTATTATAAACAAAGTTCTTCTAATCTTTTATATTACTAGCTTTAGAAAAATTCCAATAAAATGACTAAAACTTTATAACTAAACCCTGGAAGTTTACACATCCAATCCCTTCATTCTCAGTTGGGAAACCAGAGTAGAAGAGGTTCAGTGACTTGATAACATAAAAACTTGGGCCAGAATCTGATTACTAGTCCAGTGTATTTATCCTACTACATATTACAGAACACACAGCTTTATTAAGATAGAAAATGCTTTGGAAATTATAGCAGAAGAAAAATTTAAATACCTACAAGCTTTCCCTAACTGAAAATAATTTAAAAATTAAATGTGTGTGCCCTGAAGTTTTAGAAAGGCTGTTTCTTTAAAAAATTAGGCATTAGGGACGCCTGGGTGCCTCAGCAGTTGAACAGCTGCCTTCGGCTCAGGACGTGGTCCTGGAGTTCTGGGATCAAGTCTCGTGTCAGGCTCCTACATGGAGCCTGCTTCTCCTCCCTCTGTGCCTCTCTCTGTCTCTGTGTTTTTATTTATTCATGAGAAACAGAGAGAGAGAGAGAGGCAGGGACATAGGCAGAGGAAGAAGCAGGTTCCATGCAGGGAGACTGATGCGGGACTCGATCCCAGGACTCCAGGATCATGCCCTGGGCCAAAGGCAGGCACTAAACCGCTGAACCACCCAGGAAATCCCCCTAAAATATAACGTTTTCTTAATGACTGAATGACTCTCCTATGCTTACAAATATGACTGCAGGAGAAGGAGCTGAATGACCTAGCTGGTTATTGTATCACCCACCAGAAAGCACATCTCCACCATCACTGAAGTCTGAGCATCCGTGTGGGGAACACCTGCCTTCATTGTGGAACAGCATATCTGTGCCCTCCCTACACATACTCCCACTCTCATGCATGCACAGCTACACCTAAAGGAGAGGGGTTCGGGGGTGGGGGTTAAAGTATATGTTAAAATATATTTCACATAAAATTTAGCATTTTAACCATTCTTTTTTAATTTTTTTTTTATTTATTTATGATACTCACACAGAGAAAGTGAGAGAGAGAGGCAGAGACACAGGCAGAGGGAGAAGCAGGCTCCATGCACCGGGAGCCCGACGTGGGATTTGATCCCGGGTCTCCAGGATCGCGCCCCGGGCCAAAGGCAGGCGCCAAACCACTGCGCCACCCAGGGATCCCATTTTAACCATTCTTAACGTGTACAATTCAGTGGCAACAAGTGCATTCACAATGTTGTGCAACCATCACCACTATCCATCTCCAGAATTTTTCATCATCCGAAATAGAAACGCTACCCGTTAGACAGTAACTCCCCATTTCTCCTCCCTCTGGTCCCTGATAAGATCTACTCTACTTTCTATCTCTATGTATTTGCCTATTCTATAAGCCTCATGTAAGTGAAATCATACAATATCTGTCTCTTTGTATCCAGGAACCTTTCACTTAGCATAATGTCTTCAAGTTTCATTCACCTTGTAGCATGTATCAGAATTTTCTTTTTAATGCTAAATAACATTCTATTGTATGTACATTATCACATTTTGTTTACCCATTCATCAGTGGAGGGACACTTAGATTGTTTCCACCTTTTGGCTACTGTAAATAATGCTGCTGTAAACATTGATGTACGAGTATCTGTTTAAGTCCCCACTTTCAATTCTTTTGAGTGTCACTCAGGAGTAGAATTGCTGAATTGTATGGAAATTTTATGTTTAACATTCTGAGGAACCAAAATTGCTTTTCACGGTGGCTGTACCAGTGTATATTCTCACCAATGATGCACGAGGGTTCCAGTTTCTCCTCAGGTTTTTTTTGTTGTTGTTGTTGTTTTGTTTTGTTTTTGATAATAGCTATCCTAACAAGTCTCAAGTGGTATCTCATTGTGGTTTTCATTTACATTCAAAGGAAAGGGTCCTTCTGTCTATGGCTTTAATATATTTTGTATCTGAAAGTGTTTCTATGGCACTTGCCCATTTCCACTCCACAAAGATGTGTCTTATCTTCTGGCTCTCCATGATGGTTCTCAAGAATCTACCACTCATTCCCTGCACTAGTCACTTCAAATCTTGTCCACTATGACTACCACCATACTCTGCTTTCTCTGCCTTTCTTGCACATCCTTTCACCTATGCTTCTCAAAAAACACTGATCTATTTATAACCAGACATTGCCAGTTTAATCAACACACTCCTTCAACTTCTGAAAGAACCAACTACTCCCAGCACTTTTGGCACTTTAAGTCTTCTCAGGAATTGTCAACAATGCTCAAAAATTCTTTCTTGACTATCTAAGGCACTTCCTTTTCTTTTTCTTGGTTTTAGGTTCTGCATTCTTTTGGATGCTTGAAAATGACAGAAAGTTAGTTTAATAACCAAAGTTCTAAGTCTACCTGCATTTAAGCAGAGCTTATAGATATATAAAATGAATCCATTAAACTCACTTTCAAGGAATAATTATGAGAGAGAAATTATATAGATCTTAAAATATAATGAATGTTTTAGGGGGAAAAGGGTAGATCACAATAAAGGGAATCAGAAGTGTTTTTGCAAAGGAGTTATGTTTACATAAGGTGATTAGGGTAGGCCTCACTGAGAAAGTGACATTGAAGCAAGATTTGACAGTGATGAAGGTTAGCCATATAGGTATCTAGAGGAAGAGCACAGGAAACAGTCACTAAAAAAGCCCTAAGGCAGAAGCAGGACTGTCTCCTTCAAGGAATAGCAAGAAAGCTAATGTGGCTGCAGCAGAGTGAACAAGGGGGATTCAGTAGGTAAGGTCAGAGAGGTTAATAGAAGGCCAGAGAAGATAAGGCCTTATGGGTATTTACTCAAGAGTGTAATGGGGAGCCACAGCACGGTTTCTGAACAGAGGAGTGACATGATCTCACGTAGGTATAATGAGAATGATTCAGGCAGCTGTGCCAAAAGTAAAGAGTAGAAGCTGGGAGATCAGTTAAGAAATGCTACAATAATCCATGCTACAATAATCCAGGCAAGAGAGGACAGTGGCTTTAGACCACTGTCTAAGTAGTAGCAAGAGAGATGGTGAGTTGTTGATTTGGATATATTTTGAACACAGGTCCAGTGAGTTTTCCTGGCAGACTGCACATGGGGTATAAGAGAAATATAAGGTCCAAAGTTTTGACCAGAACTAAAAGAAGAGAGTTGCCATAAAATAAGACAGGGAAAATTGCTGGTGGGGAAAAAGTTTAGAGGAGGAAAATGGATCGTTTTAGTTCTGTGTATGTTGAGTTTGAGACAGCTTCCAAATTTGCAACAAATAAACAGGTTGATGAAATAATGGTTTTTGACATTTCTCTTTTACTATCCTGTATTAGATAATAAACCATAGGTTTAATTTGGTGTAGATTCTACAGTTTTACAACAAATTAATTTCAGCAGTTACCACATACGTGAAAAAAGACATGTTCATAATTTGGTGCTGATTAATTCCCAATCACTGACTACATCTTTTAAAGCCTGATGATCAAGACTGAAATCCACCTCAGTCATAGATATGGAGCCAAATCTCAGTAAATGAGGAAGAGTAACAAAAGAGAACAAGCTCCTGGCATCTATTATCAACACTGAATTCTTCATCCTGACTGCAACTGGAGGATTCCAGTGATCCCAACATATCAACTTCAGTCTGACATAAGTCTTCTTGTTCTAAACACAACTTTTTTTTTTTTCTCCTTCTATTTCCTGGAAGGTCCCAAAAGAAGAGAATAGTTCAGAGTGTGAGACTAAACACCATTTAGGAAGAAAAAGAATTCAGAGAGGAGCCTATATCAGAATAGCACTATTCCCATATTCTTCTGGTCCAGGCCACTGGAGAAATCACAAAATCATACCATCTCAAGGCTGGAAAGGGATCATCATGTGTCAACAAATATTTTCCAAGTGACCATGTGCTAGATGTTAAGGATACACAGATGATTATGACAAAATCCCTATTCAAGGCACTGTGTACTAAGTATTTTAATAGAGGAATTACCTAAGGGTTATGGGAGTATAAAGGCAAAAATAAGAGTGTATTTTCAAAATAAATTGCCAAGAATTAACTTGGGATGATCATCATATCTACCATCTCCTATCAAAATCATATGGTGATTCAGGCTAAGGAAAAAGCAGAGCTGTAGTCCTAACAGGGCTGGGACTTACACCGCAGCCTCTCAGAATCAGTCTTATTCTCCTATGTGACTAAATAGTTAAAGGTGCTTATGATCATTTCCATCCTCGTTTCATTGCTTTTCCACAAAAAACTGGGATCATGAGAAAACACTGTTCTAGTCCAACCATTTACTCAGTGCCAATCTTCAAATTTTACAAGATAGTACTTAATCCTTTAAAATATTTGCTGAAAGAAAAGAGTGCCTCTCTTCCCTTCCCAAAGGAAATGTTATTTAACCTAGGCTATTTACAGAGGTCTAGGCCACAAGTTTAACTTCTAGAATAAAACTAACCATAACCACTACCGATGCCATGTGACTTTTCCTCTGGCCCAAGTTCTAAACCTTCAACCTTCCAAGGCTTAGGAATCTAACTCTGGGCCTTCTGACACCATTACTTTTCATTTTACTGCTAATTGTGACTCTCAGGAATTCACTCACAAAGAACTACAGGAATTTACTCTAATAATCCACAAACCATATTTCATTTTCATTTTCCAGGCAAAATCTCAAAGGCCTGTAATGCACAATGTCAGAAAGTATCATTCGTCTTTATACATCTCCCAAATTATTTCTGACATATGAGTTTTTACTTATTGGTAACCTCTCTCTACCCAAACAGAAACAACCATGATAATATATTCTAGCAAACTGCTGCTATCTCAGCAATTACAATGGAGTATATGCTTTCAATAGTGAGTCAAGCCTTGGGAGTGGTTTAGCACATGGAAATTCACCAGCTGGCATCTACAATTAGATTCAAGGAGACAAATGGAATTTTTGTATCAGGTTTTTCCAAGAGTTAACTAGTTCTTAAATTGATTATACTCTTCTGAAGTATTTACAGATGAAATGATATCATGTCTGGGATTTGTTTTAAAATATTGAGGAAGAAGGGGGAGCAAGGTTAAACAAGAATGGTCATGTGTTGATAACTGTTGAAGCTGAATGATAGGCACACAGTGGTGGTTCATTTTATTATTCTCTTTATTTTTGTATGTGCTTGAAATTTTCCATAATTAAGATTTTTTTTAAACTTATGTCATGATACTTAACTTGAAAACAAAGAACAAAGTAATTCTTGGGACCAATAAGCTCCATAACCTACCAGTGTAAAAACTGTTCTTAATACCTCAATTTTAACACTTATTTCTCACTGAACCAGTATTTATGGAACACAACTACCATGTCTGAGGCACCAATCTGAGGGCTGAGGATACAATGATAAACTAAATTCTCTCTCTCTCAGGGAATCTAAGTAGGGAGTGTATGGCTATAAAAGGCAAGCACATGGTGTTATAGACCAAACAACAGGGAGATCTAATCCAACCCTGGCCAATCAGGGAAAGTTTTTCCAGCACCATCTAAGTTAATTCTGAAAGATCCAACCCACAGAAACAAATTATTTGGGGCACCTGACTGGTTGAGTCAGTGGAACATGCACTCTTAATCTTGGCATTATGAGTTCAAGCCCTACACTGGATATAGACATTACTTAAACAAACAAAACCCCACCAACATTTAAAAAAAAAAAGAGAGAGAACCAAATCATTTTTTTTGCCCACCTTGACCTTTATCATTTTACAGGCACCTGTGTGGCTCACTGATTGAACATCTGCCTTTGGCTCAGGTTGTGATCCCGGGGTCCTAGGATCGAGTCCCGCATCGGGCTCCCCACAGGGAGCCTGCTTCTCCCTCTGCCTATGTCTCTGCCTCTCTCTCTGTGCTCTGTGTCTCTCATGAATAAATAATTAAAAAAAAAAAAAAAAAAAGATTCTCTTTTCTACAAAGCTATGGAAGGAGGAGGGTGCCTGAGGCACCACCAAGCCAAGCAGGCCAGGTAGCAGTCTGTGTGGGCCAGTCGCTGGGCTCTTTCAGGTGCTAAAGAGCCTATGAGGTGAAGATGAATGAAGTCCGTCCTCATGTTTTCCAGAAACCACTTAGAGGATGGCTGTGATAAAATCACTAGGAGTATATAGGTAGCTGCAGATGAATATTCAAGTCCATAACTATCGTGGTTAAAATTCTTCAGACTCAAAGGCAAAATGGAAAGAAAAGAATTGGTCAAGAAGATATGAACTGAGGGCAGCCTGGGTGGCTCAGTGGTTTAGCGCCGCATTGAGCCCAGGGCCTGATCCTGGAGACCTGGGATCAAGTCCCACATCAGGCTCCCTGCATGGAGCCTGTTTCTCCCTTGCCTGTGTCTCTGCCTCTCTCTCTCTCTCTGTCTCTCATGAATAAATAAAATCTTTAAAAAATATATGCATTGAAACAAATTATGAAAATTAATATTTTGTTTAACATTGATCACCTCACAGTAGGTTATATAGAAAATACATATTTTAATACTTGCAATTGCTGGGTAATAAAGTCAATTAAGATTTTAAAAATGAACTAAAGAATGTATCTCTCTATAATGCATAAGTTATCAAATGATCATTCACTCAATACTTATTAAAGACCAGCATATATTCTGTATGTTAGTAAATTGAACACCAATAAAAAATAAATTAAAAAAAAAAACAGTAAAGTTACTTAAATATAAATATTATTGAAATCAAAATGAAAATTATTCTATTTATATTAACACAAAAATTTAAATTATTATATGTTTTATTTATATACTTTATCTCTATATATATATAAGCATATGAGGTACAATTAAGTAAATACAATATATTTATCACTAATTTGTGATAATCAGTATAATTTCTTTGAACTCTTTTGTTTTCTTATCTTTCACAATAAATATTTAATTTTAACTTTCCTCTAAAAAAAAAAAAAAAGAGACCAGCATATGTCAGTCAGCATGTGCTAGATAAAAAGAATAAAACATGGTCTCTACCCTCCTGGGGTTTATAAACTTGGAGCATAGGAAGACAAAAACAAGTAAGCAAGCAAGCCATCAAACTACAGATGACACTTGAACGTGGGTCCCTTCTCTTCCTTATGATTTTCTTAATAACATTTTCTTCTAATTTACTTTATTGTATAAATATAGCAGTTAAAACATAGAACATACAAAATATGTGTTACCAGTAAGGCTATTTGTTATCAGGCTATTTGTTATCGGTGGTAAGGCTTATGGTCAGCAGGCTTTTATGTTTGGGGAGAGACAAAATTTATATATGGGTTTCAGCTGTGTGGGGTTCAGTGCCCCAACCCACCCATTGTTCAAGGGTCAACTGTAATTATAAATTTGTCTGAGTTATAAAGGAAACAAAGAAGAGGCTTTGTGGGCAGAAAGTACTTTTTAGATATGGTGGTAAGGAAAGTTGAAAACACTAAAATAAAACCAGCTGTTAATAATGGAACGGACTGAAGGGGAAAAGAATACCAAAGAAGAGGTGACAGCAGTATAGATAAAGAAATCTACATTTTATTCTTTTTTTTTAAGATTTAATTTATTTATTAGAGACAGAGAGAGAGAGAGAGAGAGGCAGAGACACAAGCAGAGGGAGAAGCAGGCTCCATGCAAGGAGCCTGACATGGGACTCGATCCCGGGTCTCCAGGATCACACCCTGGACTGAAGGCAGCACTAAACCACTAAGCCACCGGGACTGTACTCTATATTTTATTCTAAAATCTAGAAAAGTTACTTGATTCAGTTTAAGTTTTTAAGTTCATTCCTGCCACCTTGGGGAGAAGGGACTGAAAAAGAATAATAATTTTTACCAAGAAGAATTGTAGATGAGTAAAACCAAAACCCCAAAATTCTGGCCAGTGGAAATTATCTCTGCAATTCTATTACCAACCTAAAATCTTTTAAATTGCTACTCAGTCCAGGCTTCACCTATAGTTTTTTGTTTTTTGGTTTGAGGGTTTTTTTTTAAAAAAAAAAATGCTTACAACTAATGGGTCATGACCATTGAGATCTTTGGAAAACAGAAACAAGCCCAGATGCCTGGGGGTTAAGCATTCTTCTCATTCTCTAATTGCCAAAGTCAGATTAATTTTCATTTACTCATCTCCTATTCCACAATCAGCTTCTTGACTGAAAGGAAGGGAGTAGGGGACTTCCTCCAGCGTTTCAGACAAAAATACGCTTTACGAAACCTCAGATAAGGAATGTATGTAATTGCATAACCTTCCTCCTCACTGCCAACTATGTTCCAGGTAGGAACTCCACTATGAAAGCAATTCTAATTTTCCTGTCCAAATTTGCCAGATCTTAGAAAGCCGCCTGAACAAATCCACTTAATTCTGCTTTAAAAAAAAGTTTTCTCATTCCAAAGTCTGAACAAGAATACATTGCTAATAGCATTTGCAATTGATAAAGAAAGAAAAATAAATTCCACTATCAATCCTCAGGGCATGTGGCTAACAATAAAAGCACTAACAAACTAAGTCATGCAACCAAGATATTTTACTCTGTTATTTAAAAGTCAGAATGGAAGAAGTGAGAGTACCAACATCTGTGGAAAACCCATAAGATTTTGTCACATTATTTCACTCAATCCTGATAATATCCCTACAAGATAAGTACATCCCATTTTACTGATGAGGACACAGGCCCCGAGACGTTGACACTAGTGCCAGCTCACCCCATGATAAGTGGCTTCCAAAGGCCCATACTCTTTCCACTAAACAAATGTTTAAATAAAGATCTAAATTACAAAAATTCCACATGACCAATGTACTAATAGATAAATAAGTTTTGTATATATAGACGTGTGTGCACGTGTGTTTTCGTTTAGAGGCCTAAACATCAACTGCAATACCTATCTTTCAGTGGGGAAAGCATTTCGGATTCCTACTTGGAGACAGACCACCAGAAAGCACCTCCAAAGAGATAAGGGAGTTTGTGCCAGCTATCATGGTTATTTGCCTTTCTTTTTTCAGATTTTATTAAGTAATCTCTATGCCCAACATGGGGCTTGAACTCACAACACTGAGATCAAGAGTCCCATGCTCTTCCAACTAAGCCAGCCAGGCACCCCAAGTTATTTGCTCTTAATGAAGCCAAAGGAGCTCCTCCTTAAAAGCAGTATGTACTTTCTTAGGGCTGCAGTGACTGCAATGAGTCCCTAACAAAAGCTACAGGGAGCCTCATACACAAGGACCATTCCTAAATTCAGGTAAGTCTGTAAGTGACTGAGTTAGTGACAATGGGCAGCCCCAGTGGCTCAGGGGGTTTAGCTCCGCCTTCAGCCCAAGGCGTGATCCTGGAGACCCAGAATCGAGTCCCACAACGGGCTCCTTGCATGGGGCCTGCTTCTCCCTCTGTGTCTCTGCCTCTCTCTCTCTCTCTCTCTCATTCTGTGTCTCTCATGAATAAATAAATTAAATCCTTAAAAAAAAAAAAAAAAGGTTAGTGACAATGAGTAACAAGTATATACAAAAACAACCATTTTGTCAACAAAATCAAAGACAGCATACATGAAAGCACATAACAGTGGCCAGCATAAAACAGATACTTAATAAAAACTAGTTTCTTCTACTCTCTGCTCCAAGTTCTTTGTGTAAAAAATATTAATACTGGGCAGCTCGGGTAGCTCAGCAGTTTAGCACTGCCTTCAGCCCAGGGTGTGATCCAGGGATCGAGTCCCACATCGGCTCCCTGCATGGAGCCTGCTTCTCCCTCTACCTGTGTGTCTGTGCCTCTCTCTCTTTCTCTCTCTCTCTCTCTCTCTTCTCCCTCTACCTGTGTCTGTGCCTCTCTCTCTCTCTGTGTCTCTCATGAATAAATAAAATCTTTTTTTAAACAATATATATTAATACTAAGTGTGCTGGATGGAGCCATAACCTCTTACTTAGATGGGCAAATTGGTGAAATATTCTCTCAAACCTAGACAGACGAAGTCTGCCTATCTGGTCCCACACTTGCTAAGAGCAGGGACACAACCAGCCACACCTCAGAAGTCAGAAGTCTTAAGGATTATTTCATTTCCTCTAATCAGCAGCACAGCAAATGGACAGAAAAGTATCTTCAAAGCAAGTCTCCCCAAGTGAGTATAACACAGCTAGCTTAGCAAAACCAACAAACTACCATTGCAATCTACAGTAGAATCTGCATTTCTCCACTTCTATGACCATTGGGTGGTCAAACGCAACCTGGTATACTAAATCATTACTAAACACCTTTCACTAAAGCAACTATTCTTTCACTAAAGCAACTTATTCTTCAATTATCCCAATGACTTAACTTTTGAAATGAAATTATCTTTTCTTAAAAAATTTTTTTTTTTTTTTTTTTAGATTTTATTTATTTATTCATAGAGAGAGAGAAATAGAGAGGCAGAAACACAGGCAGAGGGAGCCTGACATGGAACTCGATCCCAGGACTCCAGGATCACGCCCTGTGCCAAAGGCAGGCACTAAACCGCTGAGCCACCGGGGGATCCCGAAATTATCTTTTCTTAAAAAAAAAAAAAATATTTAAGGGGATCCTGGATGGGCTCAGTCAGTTAAACATCTGACTCTTGATTTCAGCTCAGGTCATGATCACTGCATGATCATGAGACTGAGCCCCACATTGGGCTCTGCATTGGGTGTGGAGCTTGCTTAGGATTCTCTGCTTCTGGGATCCCTGGGTGGCGCAGCGGTTTAGCGCCTGCCTTTGGCCCAGGGCGCGGTCCTGGAGACCCGGGATCGAATCCCACGTCGGGCTCCCGGTGCATGGAGCCTGCTTCTCCCTCTGCCTGTGTCTCTGCCTCTCTCTCTCTCTCTGTGACTATCATAAATAAATAAAAGTTAAAAAAAAAAAAAAAAAGGATTCTCTGCTTCTCCCTCTGCCCCTCTCCCTCTCTAAAAAAATAAAAATAAAAAATTATTTTAAGTCAATTCTATCATTTAGATGCTTCTGAGATTCAGACTCTGGGATTAACAATCTACTGTAATTAAAGTTGAGATACTGTAAAGTGGTAGTGATTGCAGGAGTACATACAGTCATAACAGTAGGGATCAAATGAAAATTGCAAGAGGGCCCTTAAGGTTCACCTAACTTAATGCTCTTATTTTACAGAGGAAAAAACCTCAGACCAAAGAGATTAGACCACTTGTTCCAATATTATATTCCTTATTAGTGACAGAATGAGGATCTTTAAACCCCAAGCCCAATGATGCCCTGTTGGCCAGATGACCTTTTTCTAATAATATTAGTCACCCCTCATCAGATAATTAGAATGTGCCAGGTGCTATACTAAGGGTTTTACATGTGCAATCTCATTTAATCTCACCAAAATCCTAGGAGGAAGGCATTATCAAACCTATTTTACATATGAGGAAATCAGAATTCAAACTCAAGTCTGTCTGATGCTAAGTCTTTGGTTTTAACCATTACACTATGTCTACATTCCATTCATTCACTCATTCATTCATTCACCAAATACTCACTAAAGAAGTGTAACATGTCAGGTACTATCTCAGCCCTAGGGATACTAGTGATGAGACTGGACAAGGTCCCTGCCATTATGGAGTTTACAGTAATAAGTAAAAATAATAATAGTAATAAGCACTTCAGGCATGACTGAGAATTGCTGGGGGGGAAAAAGTCACGTGGTAACAGCTACAGCGACAACACTATGCTACCCGTCATACATAAAATTGCTAAATATGTAAGACTACCACCTCACACCCATTAGGATGGCTACTATCCAAAAAACAAAACAACCCACAGAAAATAACAAGGGTTGGCAAGGATGTGGAGAATTTGGAAACTCTGTGCACTGCTGTTAGGAATGTAAAATAAAAGTATATTTAATCTTGGGATAGTGAAAATGACTAAACAAGATTCTGAACCCACTAAAGAGGTATTTGAAATATTATATTCTGAACGGCAGATAAACAAATGTCCTTCTTTAGTCTGATGTTAATTCTAGCTTGGGCTTAAAAAGAAACAGTTCATCAGAGAAATCTGTCAATGAGGATAACAGATTGTTTCAAATTAAAATAAACTACCAAGATTACACACATATGCAATTCCAATACCCACTTCTTATTTCCTCATTCCTACATTCCTCAGTCCCTCTGATGTCTCAACACAGAGACATACTCTGACTACTGCTCAGGTAAAGGCAGTTCATTAAGCTCTCCTACTGGACTCAGACTGCTTCTATGGGAACTGCCTCCTCTTAAGTTTCTGAGCTATTATCAGATAAAAGCAACTCTTAATCTCCTCGGCTTCCTTTTCAGGGTAATGTACCAAGGAAAAATGAAGGAGAAAAGACTGAGTCCACAGTTTTCTCGAGCACTATACTTTCATCCATTTTGGACTCCATACTGCATGTTATTCAGCTTCATGCTAGGATTTATCAGCAATCTTCTTTATTTACTAAACTCACTTGGTACAGCTCTTACATTAGCTACATGGAGAAGAAAACAGCTATCAGGTGCAGCTACTATGCCACAATGAACTATGCTATTAACTATGCTATTAAAAGGTCTTAATGAAAAAAAAAAAGAAATGTGACATTGAAAAAAGAAAAACTGGAAATGAGTATTATAGGGAAAGGAAAGTCTGAAAACAAGTTTGAGGTCATGACTCATTAATCAAGGAGAGTTGTTTTGTAAAGGAGTTAAGCCTCAGGCTAACTTTAAAAATGGGCAAGGATAGGGGCTCCTGGCTGGCTTAGTCAGAGATTACAGAACTCTTCATCTCATGGTTGTGAGTTTGAGGCCCACGTTGGGTGTAGAGATTACTTAGATAAATAAACTTAAAAAAAATTCCAATTACCATTTTAAAAAAATGGGCAAGAACATAGTTTGGAGAATTAGGAGGAAGGCGGCTGTTCAGAGAATTCAGGGCAGCCTGATTACACACAAAGTAACAATTATCAGTACAGAATGACCAGTGCTTTTTAAAGTTCTGATTGATGGGACACCTGGGTGGCTCAGTGGTTGAGCATCTGCCTTCAGCTTCAGGTGTGGTCCCAGAGTCCTGAGATCAGGCTCCCCACAGGGAGTCTGCTTCTCCCTCTGCCTGTGTCTCTGCCTCTCTGTGTGTCTCTCATGAATAAATAAAATATTTTTAAAAATAAAGTTCTGATTGAAAAAACATGTAATAATTCTCCTTTGTGACCTATAAAAGTCTACATGATCAAGTTTGATGAAGACAGCATACGACTACAGACTACAAGACCAAGAAACAATTTGGTTCTAGTCAGGCCTCTCATCCCTCATAGACTCTAAATCAGAAAGGAAGAAATCTGCATTTCTACAGCTATACCAGAATGATATTCTGGAATGTTTTCCTTCCTCTCATTTGAGAAGTTATAATAAACAGAGTCTATTGGGATCCCTGGGTGGCACAGCGGTTTAGCGCCTGCCTTTAGCCCAGGGCGCGATCCTGGAGACCTGGGATCCAATCCCACGTCAGGCTCCCGGTGCGTGGGGCCTGCTTCTCCCTCTACCTATGTCTCTGCCTCTCTCTCTCTCTCTCTCTGTGACTATCATAAATAAAAATTAAAAAAAAAAAAAAGAACAGAGTCTGTTATTAAACCCATGTTATTTTCCACAGATAGCAGTGTAAATGCATAAGACAAAGAAATGGTAGCTAAAACAGATTCTAAGCAAGAGCAGCTTACCCAGCCTTTGTTTTTAAACTGAATGTTAATTTCACATATATATAATCAACAGACATTTGTGTAATTCTTCAGAGTTAGCAATTATTTTATTTTTTTTAAGCAATTACTTTATTTTAGGCAGGGTTTTACATATGGTAGGTCTTCATCAACTATTGGAACAAATGAATAACTTCATTTGTACTCAATGTACTACTGACAGAAGAAGCAAAACAAATTAAGTCCATAAAGTGACTGAAGCTGAAAAGCTGCAGAAGGATGAAGAATGTGGGCATTTTCTTGCAATAGTGTTGCAATTATTCATCCATCCACTCATTCAACAGAAATCTGAAGACCTATTATGGGCCAGGCATTTTTGTAGTGTGCACATGTGTTGGGGTGTGTATAGATCAGCTGTTAGATACTAGCTAACTTCAACCAAATTTGACATACAAGCACCTTGTGTTTAGTCCACAGAATGTTGACCAACAATATTTTTTTAATCAACTCTGATGTTTAATTTGCTTACAACAAAATTCACCCACTTTAAGTGAACAGTTCTAATGAGTTCTGACAAATGCACATTCTTGTGTAATCACTCCCAATCAAGAAGAAAACATTCCCATCACTCCTCATGTCTTTTTGCAGTCAATCTTTCCCCCCTCTCTCCACCCTATAAGCAACAACTGATCTAATACTATAAATTACTCTTGCCAATTCTAGAACTTCAACTTAAATGAAACTAATATGGAGCGCCTGGGTAGTGCAGTCAGTTGAGCATCGACCCCTCGTTTCAGCTCCAGTTGTGGTCTCAAGGTCATGGGATCAAGCCGCACTTCCAGCTCTGAGCTCAGCATGGAGTCTGCTTGGGATTCTCTCTCCATCTCCCCCTGTTCTTCCTGCTTGTGCTCTTGCACTCTTGTTCTCTTGCTCTCTGTCTCTTGAATAAATCCACAGTTTACCTATTCACCTGTTGATAATCTTTGAATGGTTTCCAACTTTGGCCATTATGAATGAAACTGCTATAGAGAGTCACATGGTCTTTCTGGGAATATATATTTTCATTTCTCTTAGGTAATAAACACCAAGGTGCAGAACTGCAAGGCTGCATGATTAACTATGTATTTAATTTTACAAAAACCTAACCAGTGGTTGTACTATTTCACACTCAAACCAACAACACACATGAATTACAGTTGTTTCACTTCCTCACCAATACTTGGAATAGTCAGTATTTTTTTATTTTTATCTATTCTAATAGGTTTATCTATTCTAATGGGTATGAATTAGTATGTCACATAGTTTTCATTTGTATTTCCCTGGCGACTAATAATGTTGAGCATCTTTTCACATGCTTTTGGACATTCGAATATATTCTATGAAGTGTCTATTCAAATCTTTTGCTCATTTTTAATTGGTCATTTGCCATATTTTGAATTTTAAAGTTTTTTACAGGGCAGCCCGGGTGGCTCAGTGGTTTAGCACCACCTTCAGCCCAGGGCGTGATCCTAGAGACCCGGGAATGAGTCCCACATCTGGCTCCCTGAATGGAGCCTGCTTCTCCCCTTACCTGTCTCTGCCTCTCTTTCTCCCTGTGTCTCTCATGAATAAATAAAATCTTTAAAAAAATAAAATAAAAGTTTTTTACATATTCTAAATATATAAGTTCTTTAATAAATGTATCTATAAATGTCTACATATGAAATTATATACGTGTATGTATATACACAAATACTGTGTGTGTATATATAAATATTTCCTCCCAGTCTGTGGCTTACCTTTTCATTTTCTTATAGTGTCTTCTAAAGAACAGAAAGTTTTACTTTTGATAGGTCACATCAATTTTTTTCTTCTATAGTTAGTGCTTTTGTTTCCTAAAAAATCTTCGCCTACCTCAAGGTGACATACATTTTCTTATAGTTTTCTTTTTCTTATAGTTTTTTCTATACATTTTATGGTTTTAGTTTACATGTTTAGGTCTATAAGCCATTTCAAGTTAATTTGTGTGTTTAGTGTGAGACAGGTACTGATATTCATTTCTTTTCCTGCAAATATCCAATTGTTCCAGCAACATTTGTTGAAAAGACTACCCCTCGACATTTAACCCTGTGTGGAAAAATTAACTGACCATGTGTGTCTATTTTAGCATTCCCTGTGTTCAAATGATCCACATGCCTATTTTCATACTAATACCACACTGTTGTTATAAATCTAGCTTTATATGTTGAAATCATGTAATTCCTCCAAGTTCTTCTAAGTTATTTTGGCTATTCCAGATCCTTTACATTTCCGTGTGAATTTTAGATTCAGCCTATCAATTTCTACAAAAGGTCTGTTGAGATTTTGATTGTGAACACACTGGATATTGGGAAGACTGGACAGCTTTACATTACTGGGTCTTTCAAACCATGAATGTGGCATATCTCCACATATTTATGTCTTCTTTAACTTTTCTCAGCAACGTTTTGTGATTTTTCAGTCTAAAGACTGAATTATATATAACTAAATTTATTCCTAAGAAACTTTTTTTTTTTTTAGAAACTTTTTTTTTTAAGATTATTTGTCGGAATCCCTGGGTGGCGCAGCGGTTTAGCGCCTGCCTTTGGCCCAGGCCGCGATCCTGGAGACCCAGGATCGAATCCCATGTCGGGCTCCTGGTGCATGGAGCCTTGCTTCTCCCTCTGCCTATGTCTCTGCCTCTCTCTCTCTCTCTCTCTGTGACTATCATAAATAAATAAAAATTTAAAAAAACTTTTTTTTAAAGATTTATTTGTCAATTTTAGAGAGAGAGAGACAGAAAACGAGTGTGCGGCGCAGTGGGAAAGAGAATCTCAAATCAGACTCTGCCCTGAGCACGGACCTGGATGCAGGACTCGATCTCATGACCTGAGATCATGACCTCAGCCGAAATCAAGAGTCATATGCTTAACCAACTGCACCACCCAGGCACCCCAAGAACATTTTTAAATTTTAAATGGGGATCCCTGGGTGGCGCAGCGGTTTAGCGCATGCCTTTGGCCCAGGGAGCGATCCTGGAGACCCGGGATCGAATTCCACATCGGGCTCCCGGTGCATGGAGCCTGCTTCTCCCTCTGCCTATGTCTCTGCCTGTCTCTCTCTCTCTCTCTGTGACTATCATAAAAAAATAAAAAATAAAAAATAAAATTTAAATGGGGGGCACCTGGCTGGCCCAGTAGGTGTAGCATCTGCTTTCAGCTCAGGTCATGATCCCAGGGTTCTGGGATTGAGCCCCCTGCTTCTCCCTCTTCCCTCTGCTTATGCTTTCTCTCTCTCCTATCTCTGCCTCAAATAAATAAATAAAAATCCTCAAAAAATTGCTAATTCATTGCTAATACTGTGTAATAGAAAATTTACAATTTAAAAAAAATTCAGATTTTTGGCTTCCCTTGAAAAATATCAAAAGATCAGCAATTGTGGGCCTACAATCCCACATGTCAATAATATCCTCAAACTAAACTGGCAACCCTCTTTAGATAGGGCATGTCCTCTCCAATTTGCCACAGTTCTTACCACTCCTTATTAAAAATCCCTGATCTATCCAACTCCATTTATTTAAGTTACCTGCTTGGTAACTTAATGTCTTTATGTCTTCTTTAACTTTAACTAGCATATAACCAGTGAAATGCTTAGGGGAAGAGGCAAAAGTATAATTATATTTGCATTTTAAAACTCTGGCTTCAGTGTAGAGAATTGATTAAGAGTCAAAAAGACGAATGGAAGCAGTATAACTAGGTAAGAATTTTTGACATGGTCCTGGAAAGAACATGGCCTGGCCTAGCTAGAATGAGTTTAGTAGAAATGGGAAGTTAACAAATAAGATTTATCAGTATTTCTGGAGTGATTACCAACAGAAATTGATGATAGAATGGATGTGAGTAGAGAGAGGCAGATGTCAAAGATATCTTGTCAGATTGCTGGCTTGTGTAACCAGGTGGACAGAAATACCATTAACAGAAATGGGGAACACTAGAACAGGAACACCTTTGGCAGTACAAAAAGAACGCTAAGAGGAAAAGAAGAAATGAACAAAATATCAGATGAACTAGGAGAATAACGTCATACCAAGAACATAAAATGGCTTTAAAAAGGTGATCAACTATGTTAAACAGCACATGAGAGGTAAAATAAGAATGAAAATGGCTGCCCCTTCATTCATTAATCTGTTCAAAAATATTTATTAAGAACTTATGATATGGGATGCCTGGGTAGCCCAGCGGTTTAGCGCTTGCCTTTGGCCCAGGGCGCGATCCTGGAGTCCTGGAATCGAGTCCCACATCAGGCTCCCTGCATGGAGCTTGCTTCTCCCTCTCCCTGTCTCTACCTCTGTGTCTCTCATGAATAAATAAATAAAATCTTAAAAAAAAAAAAAGAAACTATGATATGCCAAGTACTGTTGGTGCTGAGGATACAGCAATAAACAAAATACCTGCCCTAATAGAGACTATGATCTAGTGGGAGGAGACAAACCAAATACATGTTGGAGCACCTGGGTGGCTCAGTCAGTTAAGTGTCTGCCTTTGACTCAGGTCATGATCTGAGTCCTGGGATCGAGCTCCATATCAAACCCCACATCAAACCCCACTTCAGGCTCTGTACTCAGCAGGGAGTCTGCTTGTCTCTCCCTCTCGCTCTGCCCCTCCCTCCCACTTGTGATTTCTCTCTCCCTCTCAAATAAATAAATAAAATCTTAAAAAAAAAAAATGAATTCATGTCAAGTCCTGTAAAGCAAGTGACACAGGGTAAGGGAAACAGAAGCTGCCTCAGATGAAGGAGTAAGATGACTTTTTAATACGTGGTGGTCTCTATAATAAGGAAATAACTGAGCAAAAATCTGAAAAAAGTGAGGAAGTAAACCATGTGGAGATTTAGGGAAAGAATATTTCAAGCGGAGAAAACAGCAGGTACAAAGACCTGGTATACCCAGGAACAGCAAGGAAGCCAGTGGGATTACAGTAGAGTAAGCAAGGGGGAGAGTCGTAGATCATGAAACTGACTCTGGAAAACAGAGCTTAAGATCTATAATCTATATGGAGAGAAGAATAAAAAAAAATCAAAAAAGGAACAGGGAATTCAGTGCAGAGGAAGCTATTACAGTAATTCAAACAAGAAATAATGATTATGTGATGGGTCAGTTGTATGGGTCACTTGATTACACTACTGCCCCCCAGTTATCCAAACATTGTTTTTGTGAAGATATTTTGTGAAGATTTTATTTTGTGAAGATGTGATTTTTTTAAATATTTTTATTTATTTATTCATGAGAGACACACAGAAAGGCAGAGACACGGGCTGAGGGAGAAGCAGGCTCCATGCAGGGAGCCCGACGTGGGACTCGATCCCGGGTCTCCAGGATCAGGCCCTGGGCTGAAGGTGGCACTAAACTGCTGGGCCACCCAGGCTGTCCTGTGGATGTGATTAATATTCATAATTAGTTGCCTTTAAGCAAAGGTCATTGTTCTAGATAACCTAACTGGGCCTGATTCAATCAGCTAATAATCCTTAAGAGCAGAACTGACATTTCCCAGAATAAATTCTACCTGTGGATAGTAACCTCAACTCAAGACAACCTAGCCGTGTATATCATATCTGCTTAGCCAGCCCCTACATCATGTAAGGAACAAATCCTTAACATGAATCTCTTAATGTATATCTCCTACTGATTCTGTTTCTCTGGCTGAACCCTGGTATAGATTTTGGTATCTGGAAGTGAAGTGTTCTGTTTAAATACTTAAAAATGTGGAAGTGGCTTTGTAATTGGATAATGGGTAGAGGTTGAAAGAATTTGGAGAAGCATAATAGAAAAAGCCTAGGTTGCCTTCAAAAGACGTTGGTAGAAATACGGACATTTCCTGGTGAGAGCTCAGAAGAAAGTAAGAAGTACAGTAGAGGGCAGCCCTGGTGGCGCAGCGGTTTAGCGCCGCCTGCAGCCTGGGGTGTGATCCTGGGGACCCTGGATCGAGTCCCACATCGGGCTCCCTGCATGGAGCCTGCTTCTCCCTCTGCCTGTTCCTCTGCCCCTCTCTCTCTCTCTGTGTCTCTATGAATAAATAAATAAAACCTTTAAAAAAAAAAAAAGAAGTACAGTAGAGAAAGTCTTATTGTTTTAGAGAATACATATGTCATCATAAACAGAATACTGGGGAAAAGATGAACATTAAAGATGAACATTTCCCCAGTTCATTAAAGATGAACTGGGGAAAAGATGAACATTCTAGTAAAGACTCAGAAACAAATGAGGAACTTTACTGGAAACTAGAAGACAACCCTTTTTATATAGTGGCAATAAAATTTGGCTGAATTGTGTCCTATAGTTGTGTGAAAAGCAGAATTTCTAAGTGATGAACTTGAATATTTAGCTTAGGCAATTTCCAAGCAACATGTTGAAAGTGCAGCCTAGTTTCTTCTTGCTGTGTACAGTAAAATGCAAGAGGAAAGATAAATTGATGGGTGAGATGTTAAACAAAAGAAGCCAGGACTTTAAAAAAAAAAAAAGAAAGAAAAGAAACAAACAAATCAGGACTTGATGATTTAGAAAATCTTTAGCTTACCTGGACCACAAAAAAAAAAAAAAACACTAAAATAGAGATGCATGATTAAGAAAGCACTACTGTGGAGAGAAAGCCAAGGATGTGTGGCTGGACAACCTTTTTACTAGTGTTGATGATATTACACATGTAACTCGGGGATCTCTTCAACCAATCATCTAAAGAGAAGCTAGGAACAGAATGAGATAACCAGGAAATATCTCTGGAGGATCCTCCTGTCTAATGATAAGAATCCCCAAAACATACAAATGAGACCCAAAAGGTTTCTAAAAATGTTTTGTCAGTAGAAACACTGCCAACTTGGCCTGACACAGAAAGAAAGAGAATGAAATAAAAGAAGGCTATCAAAATTCTACAGGCAAGAAATAGGCTACTAAACTATTCAGTTGCAAAACATGCACTAACCTTCGAGAAAAGTTAGGCTAGACACCAAAAGCAAAGACAACAAAAGTAAAAATAAATGAGTGGAACTACAGTAAACTAAAAAGCTTCTGCACAACAAAGGAACCCATCAACAAAATGAAAAGGCAACCTACTGAAAGGGGAAAATATCTGCAAATCATATATCTAAATAAGGGGCTAATATCCAAAAAATATTTTTAAAACTCTACATCTCAGGGCACCTGGGTGGCTCAGTGGTTGAGTGTCTACCTTTGGTTCAGCTTATGATCCCAAGGTCCTAAGATCGAGTCCTGTACCGGGGTCCCTCTGGGGAGCCTGCTTCTCCCTCTGACGGTCTCTGCCTCTCTTTGCGTCTCTCACAAATAAATAAATAAAATCTTTAAAAAACAAAAACAAGGGGAGAATCTTTGCAGATGTGATTAAGTTAAGGATCTTGAGATGGGTAGATTATCCTGGATTATCTGGGTGAGCTCTAAATGCAATCACATATCTTTATAAAAGGGAGGTAGAAAAAAAAAAGAAAAAAAAAAAGGGAGGTAGAGAGAGATTTGACACAGAGCTAAAAGAGATGTGCATAGAGATCTGAAGATGCTGCTCTTGCAGACTAAAGTGATATTGCCACAAACCAAGGAATGCTGGCAGCCACCAGAAACTGGAAGAGGTGAGGAACTTACTCTCCCCTTAAGCCTCCAGAAGGAGTGCAGCTCTGCTGCTGACACTTTGATTTTGGCCCAGTAAAACTGATTTCAGACATCTGACCTTCAGAGCTCTAAAAGAATAAATATGGGTGTTTTAAGCCACCAAGATTGTGGTGCTTTGTTACAGTAGCTAGCCACAGGAAACTAATCTGATGGCTTGGACAAGGATGATTACAATGGAGGTGGTGAGAAGCAATCAGATATGGATATATTTAGCAAACAGAACTAGCAGGATTCACTGATGGATTGGATATGAAATGGGAAAGGAAGAGAAGATGATGCCAAGGTTCTTGCCTGAATAATTTTAATACTAACCATTTTACTAAGCTAGGGACAACCCACTGGCTCACGAACATGCAAATCAGTGGTGGCCTCAACAATAACTGTTTTGGTAGAATTTGGGGCTGACAACCCTCAGATGACAGAGGGTTAGAAAATCCAGAGTACTGCTATTTTATAGTATTATTATTTATTTTGGATATTGTCATGTTGTCTTTCTGGTTGTTACTCATCTGTTCATTGTCTTGCCCTTTACCTAGCTCTAGTCATTAATGGACCAAATATCCAGTAAAAAGTTGATTAATTCTCAAGTGGGCCAAAGGAACTCAGTTCAGGATGTTGTCTTTTAAGGCAAGAGAGGATAGGATGAGAAGGGGTGGGTCACTTTCATTCATTCAACATGTATTTATTGAGTATCTATTATTATTTGCCATGCCAAGCACTATGCCAAATGTTGAAAAAATAGCAATGAAGAGGCAGATATGGTCCATGGCCTCACAAAGCTTATAAGAAAAACATAAAAACAATTATTTAGCTGTAACCATAGCTACTGCTACAAAAGAAAAATTCTGGATGTTAAGAAAATTAACATGCACAAAATGCCTATCATGTGCAAAATGTTTTATATGTAATTTATTTACCTCTCACAACTAAACTATGAGGAAATAGGGATTTGGAAAGATTAATTCCCTTGCCCAGGATCACACAGCCAGTGAGAAGTAGAGCCAGATTGAAAACAGGTGCATTCAACTTCAAACTAACTCATCATTTCTCTCTAAACAGTATGAAAATCTACTGTGCTTTTTCAAAAGAAAACAAGGAAGTAGCCAGAAGAGGTAGAGAGTCATGCAGGTAAAGTTTTGAGGATCCTTGCTCTAGAAAGAGCTTTCTAAGCTTACTTGATGAAGGTGAATTTTGGAGGGTATTCAAAAATCCCTTAACACTCTCCAAATAGAACAAAAGGTTACACTATAATTAACTCAGTTTTATTTAGGCACCCAACAGGTTATTAAACATGTTGAAAATAAAATGTCATGAATACCTTGTCCAAACTGTACAGGTCATGCCCAGTTTTCATCAAATTGTTTCTACTAGGCTCACCTTCAGAATCAGCATTCAGGTATTAAAAAAAAAAAAAAGTCAACTATGTTAAGTAACTGATTCAGGAAAATGACTAAATAATCATTACACTCAATGTATAAAAGATTCATGACAAGACAAATGAGCCATACCACCCTATGATGTTCTACTGCATAAAGGAAAACTTTGAATTTATTTAATTTCAAGCCAAATCAATAATCTATGATCTCACTGTATTCTTGGTTTCCTATTCTCGCCATTCCAGGACTCCTCAATCCTCCCTTGCAAAAAGAAAAAAAATGTAAATATACATATAACATATATATATATATATACACACACACAGAGAAATGAAACGTCAACAAGAATGTAAAATGATCCACTGAATCTACAAAATGGAGAATTTATTTTTTTTCTTTTTTTTTTCAAAATGGAGAATTTAAAATACCACTACATCTTTGCTTTTCATGCCACCTTAGGGCATTAACCTGGAATATTAAAAGCTCCTGAATGGAATCTTTAACTGAAGTAAAAGAGATAAGAAAATGGCCCTTACCTTTCATTTCTAAATTGTTCTGAAAGGCAAGATGATAAATACAAGGCAAATTTTAAAAGACTATTTTTTAAGATTTTATTTATTTAAAAGAGAGAGAGAGACTATAAGCAGAAAGAGGGGCAGAGAAAAGCAGACTGCTGCTGAGCAGGGTGCTGGACCCCAGAATCCTGGGATCATGACCAGAGTCAAAGGCAGAGCAGATGCTTAACCGACTGAGCCACCCAGGCGCCCCTAAAAAGCCTTTATTTTTTTTAAGATTTATTTATTTATTTATTTATTCATTCATTCATTCATTCATTCATTCATTCAAAGAGACACAGAGAGAGAAAGAGGCAGAGACACAGGCAGAGGGAGAAGCAGGCTCCACGCAGGGAGCCCGATGCGAACTCGATCCAGGGTCTCCAGGATCACACCCCAGGCTGCAGGCGGCACCAAACCACTGCACCACCGGGGCTGCCCTAAAAACACTACTTTAAATAACCATCACACAGAGGCACCTGGCTGGCTCAGTCAGTTAACCATGTGTGTGACTCTTTGATCTCAGGGTCATGAGTTCAAGCCCCATGTTGGGTGTAGAGCTTACTTAACAAAATAAACTAAAATAATCATACCAAAAAATACGTTCATCATATAACAAAAATATAAAGTCAGCAAAAAGCCAGTTTCACCATGAAATCGTTAACACCACTCTCATACCAAAATGCAACATAGTGTGTCCTAAAATTGAGAGGAGGACAACTTTCCAAGTTCCTGTAAATTTTGTGGTAGTGAAAATATGTACAAATTAACCACGATTAGGAGACTCTGGCATTGCTTATGCCATTTACTGTTACAAGGAAAACTGAAACATTGACAAAATATGTTTAAAATTTGGACACTATAGTATGTCCTTATTTAGTATTTACTGAGCAATTTAGGATGTGAAATCACTATTATAGCTTTCTATTTCAAGAATGGCAACAAGATACATATAAGGAATATTGCAAAGAATACTCTGAAAGCTACAACACCTTGATTACTACTATAAAGAATCCTCAGCATACTAACATTTTCACAAACTATGCAAAAGAAAGTGAATAGGCACAGACATTTACTTCAGGCAAAGTCAGGCACTTCATACATATTATCATAGAGAGTCAGTATCTTTTACTTCAAAGACAGACCTGGGGGAAGCCTGGCTGGCTCAGTTGGTAGAGCATGCAACTCTTGATCTGAGGGTTGAGAGTTCAACCCCCACACTGGGCATGTAGCCTACTTAAAAGAAAAAAGGGGAAAAAAAAAAAGACAACTTGGTTCAAATACCGATTACAATCTTTTTAAATTAGTGAATCTCTCCAAGCTTCTCTTTCCTCATTTACAAAATGGAGCTAATACTTACTTCACAGAGCTGGTGTGAAAATTAATGAGGTAGCACAATAATGAATCCACTGTGACTCCACGATCCTTGTAACACTCATGTTGTAAGAATCATTAACCCCATTTTTCAGATGCAAAACTAGTCACAAGAAAGTTAAGTAGTGGGACGCCTGGATGGCTCAGCAGTTGAATGTCTGCCTTCGGCTCAGGTCCTGATCCCATGGTCCAGGTTCAGGTCTCACATTAGGCTCCCTGCAGGGAGCCTGCTTCTCCCTCTGCCTATGTCTCTGCCTCTGTATCTTGTGTTTCTCATGAATAAATAAATAAAATCTTAAAAAAAAAAAAAAAAAAAAGACAGAAAGTTAAGTAGTGAGCCTATGGTTACACAGCTGATAACTGTCAGTACCTAGGTCTCATGCTCTTAAACTTGACATGTTACTTCAATGGTTATTTTACTCTCTCTCATACTACAGAGTTTATGATTTTTTTTTCAAGTTATACCCATTATATGTTAAGTTTTGATACCAGAACAAAAATGTTTCAAAAAACAAAAATTGGGACGCCTGTGTGATTCAGCGGTTGAGCGTCTGCCTTCGGCTCAGGGTGTGATCCCGAAGTCCCCAGACCGAGTCCCACAGCAGGCTCCCTGCATGGCGCCTGCTTCTCCCTCTGCCTGTGTCTCTGCCTCTGTGCGTCTCTCATGAATAAATAAATAATCTTTAAAAAAAAATCACCCATAATTCCCACTGATAATTTAGAGGTCAAAGACCCATAAGTAGCCAACTTATCTTCAAATTCAGTAAGAGGGGATCCCTGGGTGGCGCAGCGGTTTGGCGCCTGCCTTTGGCCCAGGGCACGATCCTGGAGACCCGGGATCGAATCCCACGTCGGGCTCCCGGTGCATGGAGCCTGCTTCTCCCTCTGCCTGTGTCTCTGCCTCTCTCTCTCTCTGTGACTATCATGAATAAATAAATAAAATCTTTAAAAAAAAAAAAAAAAAAAACAAATTCAGTAAGAGTATACGTTTCAGATTTCAAAATGAGCTATCCAAATTACTTGTTACTAGCACTCATATAAACAGGAAATGATTTTCAAAAGCAAATGAATAAAAGCGACTAGGGAATCAAATAAATCAGATATACCACAAAAGTAAAAATATGGTATATGAATGCTCAATCTTCCAAAGATTCTGCAGATCTTCTACTATGACTATGTGAGCCAGCCTTAAACACAGGGTGAAGAACTGACCCAGGCTCAGCCACTAGATTATTGTGGAACCTCAAAGCACTTAATTTCTCAGTGCCTCTGTTCAACTAACAATGAGAGTTGGACTGAAGTCCCCGAACCGCAAAACTGAAGGCAATTTAGGCCATTAGAGCCACCCAAGGTACCCTGACAGATCACCCAATTCCTGTTTTAACACCTGCAGAGACATGGAGTTCAATGATCTCTCTTCACAAAAGTGACATAGTGTTAAGAATCTCTGAGGAGGGACGTCTAGGTGGCTCAGCAGTTGAGTGCCTGCCTTCGACTCAGGACGTGATCCCAGGTCTGGGGATCAAGTTCCGCATCGGCTTCCCACAAGGAGCCTGCTTCTCCCTCTGCCTGTGCCTCTTCTCTCTCTCTCTCTGCATCTCTCATGAATAAATAAAATATTTAAAAAACAAAAAGAATCTCTGAGGATTCTTTTGTGACTGAGCACAAAAGTGCCCACTCTGGTATTTTTACTCTGGGTCCTGGTTCCACCACTAAGATCTTCTGAAGATGTACCTTTGAGTACTGCTTCTGGCTAAACCCATTAGGTAATTTAAAGAGGGAAGAGAGAAGAATGCAAGATACCCTTCACAAACAACTGTGAATCTCCTGAGGAATTGTTGCAACTGTGGAGTTCAGCTAAATAAAATCACTGGTTTACTCTATTTGTGAAATAAAAATTATCTTAACATAAGTAGTCGAACGGGGAAAACTGATGCTGAAGCACCAAATGATTACATTTAAATGGCTGACATTTAAAAGCCTCTGAATACTCACATTATTCCACATTCATTCATCTCTGACTTCAACCTCATTCACCCACAGTCAGTTCTATGCTATGGCCCAAAATGAACAATGACGACGACGATGATGATGTATGTGAACTTGTTCCAAGGACTTGGCATATTTTTAACTTAGTTAATCTTTATAGCAGCAATATAAAGCAACCACCATTATTAACCCCATTTTATAGTTAGTGAGTTACCAAGATGTGGTAAGAGTATACAGTCACACACCCAAGGTCACACAGCTAGCATGTGGTGACTTCCAACCCAGGAAGTCTGGCTCTCGTATTTATGCTTTTAACTACTTTGTTTTGATAAGTTACTGTTCTCAATATCAGAAAAATTACTCCACCCTCACCTTACACACAGAATTTAATGTTTGTGTTTCATATCAATGCTGGCCTAAACTACTTACAACATTTCATAGAGCCCTAATTCAGCGTCCACTTCCACATATTAGCCTATCATGTTGAAGGCACACAGTAAGCACCCAATAAATACCTGTAAATATCTGTTAAGGGCAGCCCGGGTGGCTCAGTGGTTTAGCGCCGCCTTCGGCCCAGGGCCCGATCCTGGAGACCCGGAATCACGGAATCAAACCCATGTCGGGCCCCCTGAGTGGAGCTTGCTTCTCCCTCTGCCTGTGTCTCTGCCTCTCCCTCTCTCCCTCTCTGTGTCTTGTCATGAATAAATAAATAAAATCTTTTAATAAATAAAATATATATATATATATATATATCTGTTAAAAGAATTAAATCTTTCCCAATTCCCTCATTTTCCCAAAAGTAACCTTTCCCACCTCTGAATCCTTCCTTCCCCTCCCCCAGCACTTTGCACCTTCTTCCAACACTTTTTCTGTTCTATGCTACCACTGTGGTAGCCAGCCTCCAAGATGGCCCCTAAGGATCCTCACCTCCTCTATTCATACCCCTGTATAATCCCTTCCCACGATGTGTGACCAATAGTATAATGGAGAAATGATGGTATGTGACTTCTGAAGCTAGATCAAAAAAAAACAACAACAACACAACTTGGTCTCTTGGATTATTTGCTCTGGGAAAAGTCAGCTGCCATGCACTGAGGGCATTCAAGTAGTTCTACGGAGAAGCCCATACTAAGAGAGACCTCCCACCAATAGCCTACAGCAACTTGTCAGCAATCTGAGTAGCCACCTTAAGAGGATCCACCAGCCTGTCTTCAGATGACTGCAACTCTAGATGACATATCACCACTGCAATCCCTTGAGAGGTCCTGAGCCTGAACCACTGCTCAAGCTGCTCCCAAATTCTTGGCTCACAGAAACCGTGAGAGATGATGTTTACTGTTATCTTAAGCACTAAGTTTTAGAGTAACATGTTATACAATAATAGGCAACACACCTAACAGTCTCTAAAACTCTAAGTTCCTTAAGAGCAGAAATTTGATTCACAAAATTTGTTAAAGCCTTAGAATTAAACAGTACTTATATATAATGGTGCAGTGGGCCATTCCCTTTATTCAATGTTCCTTTTCTTCCAATGTATAAGCGTTTATTAATACCTATATGGTATATGCCTGTACCACTTCATCTATAACCTGTCAGTGTCCTCCCTCTTTTCTTTCAAGACCTTCTGAAATATAACCTCCTGACCAAAGATTTTTTTTCAGCAGACGAAAATGTTCTTTTTTTTTTTTTAATTTTTATTTATTTATTTATTTATGATAGTCACACAGAGAGAGAGAGAGAGGCAGAGACGCAGGCAGAGGGAGAAGCAGGCTCCATGCACCAGGAGCCCAACGTGGGATTCGATCCCGGGTCTTCAGGATCGCGCCCTGGGCCAAAGGCAGGCGCTAAACCACTGCGCCACCCAGGGATCCCCGACGAAAATGTTCTTAAATCAATTCTATCAACCTTAGTATTTACATAAACATGCAACTCACTGTAAATATGTATTTATTCATATTCACCTTTTAGTCAACAAATATTTACTGAGTATCTGCTATGTCCCAAGAATTGCTCTTGAGCTAACAGAATAAAAGAAACAAATTGCCTTTGTGGAGTTTACCGTTCATAGTGGGTTCTCTAAATATAAAAACCTCTGTTATTAGGACTTCAAAATTCTAATTGCCCTTTCAAAAAAATTCATTATTCACAACCATTTTACCTCTTTCCTTTTCTATTTCATTGGCCATCCTTTTCTTTATACACTTAAATATTTAAGCTATGGCCTCAAGAAAAGTCCATATCTATTTAATAGCTTTGTTAAGTGCCCCATATAGAATCTGTATATGTCAATGTCTTCCATTAAATGTTTCCATGAACCACTTCTTAGAAAATATCACCACACTTATAAACATAAATACCACTTGATAGCCTTTATTATACACGTTTTAGCAACTCTAAATCAAATATGAACATTTATTTCACAGAAAGTAATTTGTAATTTATGTAGTAATATGACATATATATGTCATATATATATAGCTGGAACAGTCTCACCTCGTTTATTTCTGTACTGTTAAAAGGAAATGAGCATACATACTTTTAAATCAGAAATTCAAGTCCTGGCTCTATCACTAACTGTGCAACCCTTAGACAAATTATTTAACTATGCTGAGCCTCAGTCTTCCTATCCTAAAGTGGAGGTAATACCTGCCTCATAGGGTCGTTGTGAGAATTAAGTGGTAATATTAAAAGCCTAACTTAATGCCTATTATATAATGGGCATCAAGAAATGTCAGTTTCCTTCCACTTCCCTAGGGCTTATACCTGCAGTCAGAAGATCTATCAAGAAATATTTCCAAAAAAAAAAGAAAGAAAGAAAAAAATCTTCCCAAGCTCAGTTACTTCTGTTTGGAATGATCTTCCTCTCCTTCATCTAATGAGTTAAGGATCAGCTCAAATGCCATCTTCTCTTTGAAGTGAAAAGGAAAAGCTCCCTTGACCCTCCCATACAGTTCTAGAGTTTATTTCAGTGTGTTACAATTATCTGTCACTTTCTGCCTCTCCCACTAGATAGACTGTGAGCTCATATGAGCAGAGACTATACCTCACTTACCCTGATAAACTCGGCTTTTAGAAAAACAGCTGGTGGAGGACCTGGGTAGCTCAATCAGTTAAGTGTCTGCCTTTGACTTAGGTCATGATCTCAGGTCCTGGGATCAAATCCAGCCCAGTATTGGGCTCTCTGCTCAACAGGAAGTCGGCTTCGCCCTCTCCCTCTGTGCTCTTTCTCACTCTCAAAGAAATCCTTTTTTTTTTTTTTTTTAAGATTTTATTCATTTATTCATGAGAGACACACAGAAAGAGGCAGAGACACAGGCAGAGGGAGAAGCAGGCTCCATGCAGGGAGCCCAATGCCGGACTCAATCCCGGGACTCCAGGATCACGCCCTGAGCCAAAGGCAGACACTTAACCGCTGAGCCACCCAGGCATCCTTCAAATAAATAAATCTTAAAAAAAAAGAAAAATACCTGGCATGTTATAGGCAAGGAACAAGTTTACTGAATGAATAAATGAATGAAGTCATTACTTAAATAGTACCCAAATGTACTGAGTGACCCAAACTTTATGGTTTTGCCCTTTATGGGCTGAGATGCTGTTTCATACTTCTTTTGAATCCCTTCCTCATAGCAGTCAGTAGAGGACTAAAGGATGTGGAAAGTCTGCAATAAATACTTTTGGATTATGGGATACATCTTACTCTTCCATCTCATGATTTTACACCAAATAAAAAACTTAACCAAAGAGATGTGACTTGTGGAAGCCTTTCTAAACAGGGTCTCTTCCTAACAGTTACTGGCAAAGAACTGAAGCCAATACTAGAACAGACTATAGTCAGTTTTTCTTTGCACGGGCTTTTGAAAAAAGCAGTAATGGTCTGCCTCTTTTAAAATCATTTCACTAATTAACTATCATAAAGCTCTTTGATTCACTATGAAAAATGCAAATGACATTAAGCAAAACTTAATTTAATAACTTTTAGCCAAGGGTTCCCCACCCTGCAGTCCCAGGGCCATGTGCCAGCTGGCTGTACCACCTCACTCCTGGGAGGTGGCTGCTTTTCAACAGTAAAACTGCTTAAGTGAAATTTGTGGAGTTTTCGGGGTCCTCTAATATGAAATACATGAATTTCACTTTTTACTAAAAATAGTATGTCACGAGTTTTGGCTTCAGGTAGAAAAGATCTTGAAAAGATCTCAAAAGTTGGCAAGCTGGGAACATTTCAGACTTCTTACAAACTTCAATGTGAAAACACAAGAAGCTAGGTGTAATCTCATTATTATTTTTAAGTGACATCTTTCATATTCCTGTATACACATACCTCATGCCCAGTACAGCTGAGTGTCCACCAAACTGCCTTTTTGTTACGCTATATAATAGTGAGAAAACAGAGATCCGGACAAAGCCAATTTGGGCCGGTGCTTGAATACAAACCGATCTACCCGTCGTTCTCAACTCACAATGATCCCATGTAGTAGGTCTTATGCCCATTTTCCTGATGAGGAAACCGAAGCCCAAGATTACAAAGCCGGCGAAGGGCAGCTTGGCGAACCTGATCTGAAAGCTCCAGCCCAAGCTACTACAGAGTATCAGTGCTTTCCTACGGCACCGGCCAGAGTGGGAGGTGGAATCAAAGCGTCCTGACACTTTCTTAGAGGGTCAAGTTCTTGGCCGTCAAGTTTCAAATCGGCCAGAGCCCTTACACCTGGCGGCATTCAGGTGGCCGACACAGGCATCAATCAACAAGTCCAGGTGAGGCTCCCTCGCCAGGGAATCCTAGGATTGCACATGGATCCGAAGGGTCTGCACAAGACCCCAGGACCCTGCGGTCAAAACACACCCGGGCGCAAAGGGTGCGGGACCGCCCTCATCCCCTCACCGGCGCTGCCAGGCAAGGCGGCTCACAGGTGCACGGCCGCGCCCCGCGACGCCCGCCGCGGCTGGGGGACCCGGCCGGGAGGCGAGGGGCGGGCGAGCTGAGCGGCGACGGGATAGGGGCCGAGCGGCGACGCCCGCGCAGACACACCCCGAGGGCGCGCGGCGGGGTCGCGAGGAGAAAGGATGCTCGGGGCGGGGCCGCGGTGGGGGAGGGGCTCCCTGCCCGGACTCTCACTCACCGCCTCGCGCTCCTCCCGGCCAGAGCTCCGCGGCGGTCCCCCTCCGGCTCTCGCCGCGCGTCTCCCCTCCCGAGGCTCAACGTCTCGCCAGTGCGCACGGAGCTGAGGAGAAGTCTGCACGAGAGGAGGGTGTGTGGCGAGCGGAGCCGAGGGGGTGGGGAGGATGGAACGGTCGCTCTCGCCGCCGCCTCGGACACCACAGACACGGCCGCCGCCGGCTCCTCTCAGCCACGGAAGCTGCGGCCCCTCCCACCACGCCCGCCTCCCGCCTCCCACACCGCCTGCTGGAAGAGTGACGGCGGCGCTGGCCAATCAGAGGCCTTGCGGAGGCTGGGACGGTAGAACTAAAGGGAGGGCGGGAAGGGAGGGGTACGGAGGCGGTGAGGACGGCGGCGGGACTTCCTGTGACTGACGGCCAGGCGCAGCCAATGGGCAGCGAGAAGATGACCTCATCGCCAAGGGAAGTCTGGAACTGGCGGAGCAGCGGCTGGGAGGTGGGAGGAGGTCGGCGACGAGCCGGAGGCGGGGCGCCGGGGCCTTAAAGAGACCGAAGCCCATTGGTCACCCCGCCGAGGGAAGGGCGGCGGACCGGCTGGACTTCGCCAAGTTGCCAAGGGGTCAATGCCGCGAGCCCTTAACTGCATTAATCCTCCTGACCCAACCCGATCCTTCTAGGGGCTAAAGGGTCCTCGCCTGGGGCTCGTAAGTTGATTACTTCACTTTCACGCTTCCCCAGAGGAGGCACAGTAAATTCCACATTGGCCCGGAGCCCTGAATTCCCGTTACAGCCCCCGCCCCACCGAGGCCCGTCGCCTCGTTTCTCTGAGTCAGTTTCCCCTAGGGGAAAAGGGAGGATATTAACACCTACCCACTTCTCCCTACCTGCCTAGAAGGTTGAGATCATCAACAGCAAAAGTGCTTTGGGCCTCGGGAAGAAAAGGCGCTGAATGAACCCAAAAGCTTCTCCCAGGGGACTCCAGGAAGCACATCTGTAAAAGGGAAGGTGTCACTAGGTGACTCCCGACGACTCTTGCAATTGCAAAATTCTAAAATGCTGATGTCCTACTCTTTCTGGCATCCTCTCCTGTAGCAAAGGGGGCGGGGGGCATGCACGCATGTGCACGCGTGGGTCTCCTGCATTAGGCGCGGAGGCCACACACGGACCCGGTTGGCTTCAACAAGGAGAAAGCAGACTTAAGGGAGAGAGAAACAAGTAAAGCGAGATCTGCGGTGGGAAGTGCCTTGGTGCCGGCAGGCCATTTGCTCCCTCTCCTCCCGCAATGGGAGGGAGTCCAGAAAAGGAGAAATAACTCCAACTTGGCGGGTGGAAAAGAGGGGGGAAGTGCTTTCCCGAAAGCTTCCTCGGGATGGTGTCGCCTGGCAGGGTTGGAAGGAGGAGTAACAGTAGCTAGAGGAAGAAGGGAGCTAAGTAAGACGTTCTTCCAGGTTCCGGGAGGAGCAGCCAGGCCAAGGCCCAAAGATTGAGAGGGGCAACTCAATGTTCCAGAGTGAATTCTTACTATGATCCCCTGCTCTCCCCCAGATCTCCCATGACCATGACGGCCTGTTGGTCTGTCAGAGAGAATGCCTCCTTTTCGTCTCCAGCCGACAGCTGCAAAAGCCAAAGTGGCCCTGGATATTCCCAATTATTTATCTGTAAGTCAGCTTCAAGTTTAGCGCAAGGTGCTGCTGGGCACAGAATCTTGAAGTTCAGCGGGATCCCAGTGGCCCCTTAGTCACACACCTTCCCTCCAAGGCAAGAATCGGTCCACAAAAGACGGGATAAAATGATTTATTCAGCAGATATTTCTTGAGTAAGACGCTGAGCGGGTGCGTTCACCAAACTGGGGAGAATGAAGGCAAATGGTGAGGTGATTGCAATGCCAGGCAGCATATCCCGAGTGTCAGGATTAAAAAGAGGACACAAAGGTGAACCTTAAAGGAGAAAGTACTCTGGTTTGAAATTGGTGGGGTGGGGCAGGTTTCTGCAAGACAAGACTGGGGCGGGGCATTCCAGATAATATCTACCTAGACACAGCCTTTATGAAAAAAACAAAGCGAGAAGGAAGCACAAGCATATTTTATGAGTCATGGTAAGAGTGATAAGCCTGTTCCCAGTCTGAGGCATGGCAAGCTTACCACCTCTCAAATAGGTCTGTTCCTTTTCTGGACAATTTAAATTGCAATTATTTTGTATCCATATGCATGTACAAGCTACTTATTTATTTACATGTCTATATTTTATGGATAATCTACATCCATCCCTCTAACCTCTGAGTCTAGGTCCTAATTATCTCCTAAACCTTCAGAGAACATGTCTAATCCCTCTTCATAAGGACAACATCCCAAATATTTGAAGATTTGTCATCTATGCCCCCCTTTCCACACCTTCTGCCCTTCCCCAAAACAATAAAGATGAAGTCACCTTTTATTTTGCCAAATTATGGTTTCCATCTTGAGGACTTCATGTAGACATCTTTCAGATCATCAAGATCTGTTGGGAACATGTGTTATTTTTGTCCTTCCAGCACACATTCCCTTTCTTCTAGTAAGAGGAGCCTAATTTCTTCTAGGGAACCAGTCCTCCCCACTGTCTGTCAGTATGGTAGCCATGGGGCTGACTTCACTACTTTCCAGGGGCAGCACTTTGACAGTCCTGGCCCATCAGAGCACTGCTTTCCTCCTCTTTGTGCTCCCACCACCACCACCACCATTTGCAATGATTGATTTAGGGAAAGGTGTGTGGCCCAAGACAGTCCAAGCAGAATGAGTCCTGGAACCTTAGTTGGAACTCACTATATGGAGAAGTTTCCTTTGCAAGGAGGCTGCTGAACTACCTGGCTCATCCCCTGCAGTTGACCAGGAGGACCACGAAAGAACTTGCTCAAGAATACACAAAACCAATATGAAAACAAACTATCAGAGCTGAGGCACGGATGAAAGCTACAACAGGCAATGACTCTCAGAACCTGGA
Source organism: Canis lupus baileyi (assembly GCF_048164855.1). NCBI lineage: Eukaryota > Metazoa > Chordata > Mammalia > Carnivora > Canidae > Canis > Canis lupus. The sequence continues at coordinate 27,190,084 of NC_132848.1, read as the reverse complement.
TCCAGCTATTTTCTGGCTGTTTGCTTTTGTAGGTGTCTTTCATCAGAATCCTTAGAAACAGCCTGCAAGGGAAATCTGGGAATGGGATTTATTAAGGGGAGAATAACCCATAAGGAAGGAAGTTGAGCAGGACAAGCAAAAAGAAAGAGCTAGGCAGGGATCCCTGGGTGGCGCAGCAGTTTGGCGCCTGCCTTTGGCCCAGGGCGCGATCCTGGAGACCCGGGATCGAATCCCACGTCGGGCTCCCGGTGCATGGAGCCTGCTTCTCCTTCTGCCTATATCTCTGCCTCTCTCTGTGTGTGTGACTATCATAAATAAATAAATAAGAAAGAGCTAGGCAAGAGGCAGCTTGATTTTGCCTTGGCCTGATCAACAACGGAGAGCTCTGGCATAAAACCACACCACGGAGTTATCCCCCCAGGAGGCATTGGGCAGCTTTGTGTACCCAAGCATCAGTCAGCCACTGGCTGTAAGCCATCGAGGAGTGAAGGTCTCCAAAGCTGCTCCCTTCTGCTAAAGGCAATTCTCTGGAATTTCGGGCATCTGGGAACCCTTAGCTGCCAACACTCACAGCAGCTGGGGGATGGGTGCCCTGGCCTGTGAAAGAGATCTACGAGGCGCACCATTTGTGCCTACTCTGTAGGCCAGTACATTCTCTTCCCAGTTGGGTTTCTGTTCCTTGCAACCAAAATGTGACCACAGTGTGATCTGATCACTAAAGTACAGTGAGACTTTACCCTTCCTTAGTCTGTCTCCCTACATCCATGAGCACTGTAGCCTGTTGCCTCAGCAAATTTAGAGACTGCCCTGACCCTTTGGCTCAAATTGACTTTATAACCATTTCTTCCTTTTCCTTTAAAGCTTCCCCTCCCCCTACAAACTGATGCTAAGAAAAATTCACCCTTTCTTGTACTTCTATAATTAATTCTTGGCCACGAACATAGGATTTCAGGCTTAACCCTGCTAATAATGAGCAGCTAGTGGTTGTTTCGTCCATTTCCATCCTTTGCTGCACCTTGCTATAAATACATGCTGATTCAGCTCTGTCATTCCTCAAACTAGCTACCACTTCTCGTACTGTCGCTATTGCTGAAAGTCAGGGCAAACCCAAAGACAGCAAACCCCTAGAGACTGATTTTCCCCTCCTTCCAACCTGTGAATTCATACTTCTGGAAAATTTACTCCATTTGGCTCTTCTTTCTCTTCCTGGAGAATTTCTCCAAAGGTGTTTCCCAGGACTTGACCAGCCCCATCCTCGACACATCCTGCTAGTTTCTGTTTCTTCTTAAGTCTATTCAGGTTGGTCCCTCTGCCTAAAAGTCTTTCCTTGTCTCTCTATCTAATCAAATCTTGGCTCACCTTCCTCCTCAACACCCCCAGGCCCTCTCCACTATTCCTCCAGCCGAAATGGATCTTTTCTTTCTCGACAATCCATAGATTGTCTGCTGTGCCAAGCCCAACACTAAATATCCTAAATGCATTTTCTTGTTTCATCCTTGTTGTAACCCTGAGGTGGGTGCTGTTACGATCCTCATTTTTTGATGAGGAAACTGAGACTTAAAGACATAATTAAGAAAATAACACACAGGGGCACCTGGCTGGCTCAGTAGGTAGAGCATGTGACTCTTGGTCTCTGGGTTGTGAGTGCAACCCCCACATTGGGCCTAGAGCCTACTTAAAACACACACATACACACACACCACATAATCACATAGCTACAAACTAGCAGAGCCATGGTACGGATCCTAAAATTAGTATATTAGAATTCTAGGTGTAATACAATAAACATTTGTTGGCTACACACAAGGAACTAGAAGAAACATAAAAAACTGAAATAGACAACCCTTGCCCACAATCAAGAACAGGGTTCACAAATAACACCAATGTGAACAATGCTAAAGTCAGTAAAAATGAAGTAAGAAAGAGTTCATGTCTTACAGAAAATCCAGTAACTTCATTTGAAGGAGTGTATGTTTGACAGGAAGCAATGAGGTAGGGCATTCCAACTGTGAGTAATAGAATGGAGGGAGGAAAACACGGGACATGTTTAAACAAAGGAGTTGTCTGGTTTGTTCAAGAGATAAGGCTTGAAAGTTTGGTTGAGGCCCTATTGTAAAAAAAGTAAAAAATGCCAAGGTAAGGTTGGTACTGGGCTTCTGAAAACAGGATCCAAAATGTGTTTTAAGATTTACATGGGAGTTAACTGATTAGATTGGAAGGAGACTGAAAGGGGGTTGGGCAAATAAATGAGAAGACCACTACTGTTTTCTACCCCAGAAGAAATTAGGACCTACGAGGGTCAATGCAGTGGGCTTGGATTACTTCCCCCACCCCTATATTCTGTAAACACTTTCTGTATCTCTTTGTCCCCTAAAGATCATACAATCCTTGAGAAGTGTCAATCTTTATTTTTTTAAGATTTTATTTATTTACTCATGAAAGACACAGAGAGAGGCAGAGACATAGGCAGAGGGAGAAGCAGGCTCCCTGCCTGATGCAGAACTCCATCCCAGGACCCCAGGAACATGCCCTGAGCCCAAGGCACTCAACCGCTGAGCCACCCAGGTGCCCCTTAAGCCTATTCTTATATTGAATTTGGCTCATGTGTTTAGGGCCTACTTGGGACTGGAGCTGCAGAGAGGCAGAGAATCACAAAATGGATGGGCTTTTGTCAGAGAAAAGGAATCCAGGCTGGGCTATGTCTTTCCTGGAGGACGGCCTTAATTACTAAAGAATTCAGCTTTTAAGCCGTTCTTTGGCGTCCTCTAGTGGTTGAGGTCTGGAACTCCTTCTTTACTCCCTAGATAGAGAAATCGCAACTTTGGTAACAGCGTGAGGGGTGAAACCCAATGGTAAGTTCTTACTGCTTGGAGAGCATAAAGATTTTGTTTTAGAATAAAAACTAGCAGAGCCTTTTTTTGTTTTCCTTAAATGAAAACTGACCATGCTGTCATAATCGAGGTTGAGGACAATCAGACACGAAATTTAAATGGATACCAAAACCAAGCTCAATGATCAAGATAATATTTCAATGCCATATTTCCAAAAAAATAAATGAAAATTAATGCCCTCCAAACCCTATTAATATTTAAAATATAGAACAGACGTGACCTGACCTTGCGCTTGCCTTACCATGCCTCACTAGTCTCACCCAAACCTAACCACAAGAGCACAGGCACAGGATCCTATAACTTGGCCCTATCACAGGGCTTCCAGGTGGAGGTGGCACCTCAAAACCTCACCAAGGGAAACTAGAAGTGGTGCTTTTCACCAAAGAGCCTTCATAGAAGGGAGAAATCCCCTGCTAGCCTGCTAGCCTATTCAGAAGGCCTGCATCGGGATCCCTGGGTGGCGCAGCGGTTTAGCGCCTGCCTTTGGCCCAGGGTGCGATCCTGGAGACCCAGGATCGAATCCCACATCAGGCTCCCAGTGCATGGAGCCTGCTTCTCCCTCTGCCTGTGTCTCTGCCTCTCTCTCTCTCTGTGACTATCATAAATAAATAAAAATTAAAAAAAAAAAAAAAAGGCCTGCATCTTTAAGGCTCTTGTGTAGGCCTATTTTGAATGTAACTTCATAATATATCCATTCTTGGTTTTGTTCTGTCACCCTTTATTGAGGTATATATACTTCAGAAGCATACAGAAAAGTGCATACATCATAGCTGCAGGATTTGAAGACTTTTCACAAACAGAGCACATATGTTTAACCAGCACCCAGATCAAAAAAAAAAAAAAAAAAAAACCAGCACCCTTGGGGATCCCTGGGTGGCGCAGCGGTTTGGCGCCTGCCTTTGGCCCAGGGCGCGATCCTGGAGACCCGGGATCGAATCCCACATCGGGCTCCCGGTGCATGGAGCCTGCTTCTCCCTCTGCCCGTGTCTCTGCCTCTCTCTCTCTCTCTCTGTGACTATCATAAATAAATAAATTAAAAAAAAAAAAAAACCAGCACCCAGATCAAAAAAGAGAAATCCCTCTCGTGCCCCCTTCCATCCATTAGCACCCTTAGTTAGGTATCTCTCTATTGATGTCTTACAGCATAGATTGGTTTTGCCTATTTTTGTTCTTTCTATAATTCTACAAATGGAATGACAGAATCTAAAGTAATGGGGGCAGGCGGGCTGGCTGGCTCCGTGGGTGGAGTGTGGGAGTTTTGATCTCTACATTGGGCGTAGAGATTACTTAAAAAAAAAAAAAAAAAAAAAAAAAATATATATATATATATATATAATAAAAGTATTTAGAGTTTGGCTTATTTTGCTCAACACTCTGTAAGATTAGGCCATATATTTGTGTGTGATTATAGTTTGCTTATTTTCATTGCAGTGTATGAGTATATTATAATAAACTTATCCATTCTGCTAACGTGGTTGTTTTCAGTGTGGGCTATTACACATAGGACTGGTATAAATATTCTAATGCATGTCTTTTGGCTCACATACATGCATTTTGGGAGTGCATTTGCTGGGTCGTAGGAGAGGCATATTTTCAGCTTTTTTTTTTTTTTTTAAGATTTTTATTTATTTATTCATGATAGTCACACAGAGAGAGAGAGGCAGAGACACAGGCAGAGGGAGAAGCAGGCTCCATGCAGGGAGCCCGATGTGGGATTCGATCCGGGGTCTCCAGGATCGCGCCCTGGGCCAAAGGCAGGCGCCAAACCGCTGCGCCACCCAGGGATCCCTATTTTCAGCTTTATTGTGTACTGCCAGCTAACTTTCTAAAGTAATCGTAGCTGTTTACATTCAATGAGAGTTCCTATTGCTTCACGTCTTCCTTTAAACTTGATTTTTTTTTTTAATTTTTTTTTTCAATTTTCATTTATTTATGATAGAGAGAGAGAGAGAGAGGCAGAGACACAGGCAGAGGGAGAAGCAGGCTCCATGCACCGGGATGCCCGATGTGGGATTCGATCCCAGGTCTCCAGGATCGCGCCCTGGGCCAAAGGCAGGCGCCAAACCGCTGCGCCACCCAGGGATCCCTAAACTTGATATTTTTGATCCTTTTAATTTTATCCAGTCAAGTTGGAAGGACATCACATTGCAGTTTATTTGCATTTTACTGATGAGTAACAAAGTTAAAAATCTTTCAATTTTTAAAAAGATTTTATTTATTTATTCATAAGAGACACACACACACACAGAGGCAGAGAGACACAGGCAGAGAGAGAAGCAGGCTCCATGCAGGGAGCCTGATGCAGGACTCGATCCCAGGTTTCCAGGATCACGCCCTGGGCCAAAGGCAGACACTCAATCGCTAAGCCACCCAGGCATCCCTCCATTTGTTTATTTAGCATTTAGAGAGCTTCTTTTGTGAAGTGCCTGTTCAAGTCTCTTGCCCATTTTTCTGTTGGATTGTCTATTGTTTCCTTATTGATTTATACAAGTTCTTTATAAATTCTGAATTTGAGAGCTTTATCAAATATATGTATTGAGAATATCTTACCCTATATTGTGGGTTGTCTTTTTATTCCCTTAATGGTATCTTTTGATAAACAGCAGTTCTTAGTTTTAATATCATTCATTTAATAAATTGTTTTCATTTATGATTAGCACTTTTTGTATCCTTTTGGTGAAAGATCTGCCTATTCCAATGTCATAAAAATGTTCTAAATTTTTTTTCTTTGAAGTATAGAATAGTATACTAGAGAAGAATGCACATATGATAGGTATAGAGTTACTTTTATTTTCATTGTTTATTTTTTTAAAGATTTATTTGAGAAACAGAGCATGCGTTTGGTGTGGGGAAGGGATAAAGGAGGAGAGAGAGACTCCATTGAGGAGCCTGATGCAGGGCTCTGTCTCATGACGCTGAGACCATGACCTGAGCAGAAACTGAGAGTCGGTTGCTCAACTGACTCTGCCACCCAGGCACCCCCAGAGTTACTTTTAATGAAAAAAACAAAGCCATATTTTTAAATTAGGTAATTTATGTATCCTTTTCACCTACTCCTGTTCTACAAGACTGTAAACTTCTTACAAGTCTCAATTCTGCAGGACGCCTGGGTGGCTCATCAGTTGAGCATCTGCCTTTGGCCCAGGACATGATCCTGAAGACCCAAGATTGAGTCCTGATTGGGCTCCCTGCATGGAGCCTGCTTCTCCCTCTGCTTGTGTCTCTGCCTCTCTCTGTGTCTCTCATGCATAAATAAAATCTTAAAAAAAAAAAACTCTCAATACTGTATCATGGAACGATGTGACCAGGTGACAAAAAAATACAGAGCCAGGGAGCTAGTCTAAGAAGGACACACTGAATGCTGAGGGGCACACACTTGGGAAGAGTTGCTCCCATTTCTCTCACTGACACTATAGCACAAGGAGGCAGAGAGGAACATTTCCCTGTTGCTAATCTTCATGCAACTAGCTCCTTGGGTTCAATCCTGGCCTCCTGGGTGTTGGGCCTCTCTTTTGGCTGCCCCAGGCCAGGTCTCACTTCCTGCGGCCCCTGTCCTGACAGCATGGCCTGTTTTGCATTCTCTTCCCCTCTCAACTCAGGGCAGACCAAATCTGCAAGAGCCTTGTGAGCCTTGATTAAGAACTTAGACTTTGTCTAAGCCACTGAAGGATTTTAAGCAGAGTGGGTGACCTGACCAGATGTACAGTGTTTACTTTTTTTTTTACCCTTTCTGATTATAACGTGCAGATACAAAAAAAATCGCACCCAATAAACACTGAGCACAATGAATTATTATAAGGCAAATATCCTGGAAACCACCTTCCAGGTCAAGAAATGGTGCTTTGTCAAGCTCCTCAATGGCCCTTCTATGTTTCATATTCCAAGGAAGTCTTCCTGACTCCCTCCAAAGTCACCTTTTATCAAAATCACTTCCTTCTGTTTATAGTTTTATCACTCAGATGTGTATATCTAAGCACTAGAGTTTCATCTTGTTCATTTTTTAAAGTCTTTTCTTTTTAAATATTTTATTTATTTATTCATGAGAGACCCAGAAAGAGAGGCAGAGACACAGGCAGAGGGAGAAGCAGGCTCCATGCAGGGAGCCCAACGTGGGACTCGATTCTGGGTCTCCAGGATCACGCCCTGGGCCAAAGGCAGATGCTCAACCGCTGAGCCACCCAGTCATCTCCCCACACACACACAAATTTTTTTTATGTAAGCTTTGCACCTAGCATGGAGCTTGAACTCATGACCCCAAGACCAAGGGTTATACCCTCCACTGCCCTGACTGAGCCAGCCAGGCGCCCCCAGAATTTTTATTCATCTTATAACTGGAAGTTTGTACGCTTTGACCACTTTCATCCATTCCCTGCACCTCGCCCCAACCCCTGCTGCCCTCTGAAACCTCCAATGTGCTTTCTGTTTATGAGTTCAGATATTTTTAGATTCCACATGGAAGTGAGACTGTACAGTATTTGTCATTCTTTGACTTATTTCACTTAGTATAATGCCCTCACGTTCATCCATGTTGTCAAAATTGGCAGGATTCCCTTCCTTTTTATGGCTGAATAACATTCCATTGTGGAATATCCCATTTCTTTATTTCCTACATTTTCTTCATCCATTATCTGTCAACACTTAGGTTGTTTCCCTGTCTCAGCTATTGTAAATAATGCTGCAATAAACACGGGTGGTTCAAGGACCTCTTTGAGATAGTGACTTCATTTCCTTTGGATATATACCCAGAAGTGAGATTGCTGGAACCTGGGGCAGTTCTATTTTCCATTTTTTTGAGTGATTTCCATACTGTTTTCCATTGTGCTCGTACCAATTTATATTCCTGACAATGCACGAGGGTCCCCTTTTCTCCACATCCCCACAGTCACTTCCCTCTTAGGGCTGTTTTTACCGCATCCCATAAGTTTTAGTATGTTGTGCTTTCATTTTTCCTTGTCTTAAGATTCTTTTAATTTCCCTTTTGGTTTCTTTTTTGATCCACTGGTTGTTCAGGGAAGTGCTGTTTAATTTCTGCTTTATTTGTGAATTTTCCAGCTTTCTTCCTGTTAACTGATTTCTAGTTTCATATCATTGTGGTCAGAAAAGATACTTAGGGGTGCCTGGCTGGCGCAGTGGAGCCTGTGACTCTTGATCTTGGGGTTGTAAGTTCAAGCTCCACATTAGGTGTAAAGATTACTTAAAAAAAAAAAAAAAGATACTTCATATAACTTCTATCTTCTTGACTTTATTGAGACATGTTTTGTGACCTAACATACGAACCATCCCAGAAGATGTTCTATGTGTGCTTGAGAAGAACGTGTATTCTGCTGTTGTGGGATAGAATGATCATACATGTCTGTCAGGTCCGTTTGGTCCATTTGGTCATAGAGTTGTTCAAATCCACAGTTTCCTTATTGATTCTCTGGATGGTCTAGCCTTGTTGAGAGTCTGGGTGGGATTAAAGTCCCCAGCTATTAATGTGTGGCTGCTTATTTCTTCTTTTTGCTCTATTAGTCTTTGCTTTACATATTTAGGTGCTCTGATGTTGGATGTATAAATATTTACAACTGTTATATTTTCATGATGAATTGATCCCTTTATCGTTACATTAATAATTTTTGTCTCTTGTGATCATTTTAGCTTAAAGTCTATTTGTCTGACATGAATTTAGCTACCCCTGCTTTCTTGGAAATGTCTTTTCTCATCTCTTCACTCTCACTTTACTTGCATACTTTTTTTTTTAAAGATTCTATTTATTTGTTCATGAGAGACACACAGAGAGAGGCAGAGACATAGGCAGAGGGAGAAACAGGCTCCCTATGGGGAGCCCAATGTGGGACTCCATCCCAGGACCCTGGGAACATGACCTGAGCCAAAGGCAGATACTCAACCACTATGACAGCTCCCCTCTTTTTAAGTAGGCTCCACAACCAGTGTGAAGCCCAACACAGCGCATGAGCTCTCAACCCTGAGATCAAGACCTGAGATCACAAGTTGGATGCTTAACTGACTGATCTACCCAGGCGACCCTACATCTTTAAACCTGAAGTGAGTCTCTTGTAGGCAGCATATCATTGTGTGAACCTTAAAAATAAAAACTACCACAACACCTGGGTGGCTCAGTGGGTATGGGATACTTCGGTCAGAATTTGATTGTGTGACCTCACTGCAGTATGTATTAGAGGAGGGCTCCAACTCACTGAAGGATTTCTGAAGGATAGGTGTGGATTATTTTCCAGAAGGTTCACTAAGCTGACAAAATACACCCACCTGACATTATGTGTGCCACCCCCTCGGCAACATGGACACTGGGGTCGATCTGTTCCGGTTAGACTGCTTCTGGCTTCAAATAACAAGAAAAACTTCAAATAATCTTAAGCAAAGAGGAATGTATTGTGCCACCCAACAGTGGATCAGGCTCCAGTAGTGCAAATCAGATGCTCAATAATGCCATAGAAGTGCCGGGATTTTCGCATCTCTCTCTGCCTTTCTTCGTGTCAGATCCATTTTTTTAAAAAGATTTTATTTATTTATTCATGAGAGACACAGAGAGAGTCTGAGGATAAAGAGACTGAGGATATTATTTGGATGTGATGTCCACAACTGCTGCAACCATCTTGTGGCCAGGAAGAAAACTAGATTGAAAATGGATCTGACATGGGATGCCTGGGTGGTTCAGTGGTTGAGCGACTGCCTTTGGCTCAGGATGTGATCCCGGGGTCCCAGGATCGAGTCCCACATCGGGCTCTCTGTACCCTGGAACAGAGATGTAACCTAACTGGGCCAGACAGAGGGCTCCCTGGGACTTTTGCTGCAGTCCTTGGGAAAAGATGCTCTTTCTTTCTTCTCTAACTTCATAAACTATAAAGACAATGTAGGCTTACTGTTAGGCAGCAAGCGAAGAGTTGGAGATATTTTTTTTTTAATTTTTATTTATTTATGATAGTCACAGAGAGAGAGAGAGAGAGAGAGGCAGAGACACAGGCAGAGGGAGAAGCAGGCTCCATGCACCGGGAGCCTGACGTGGGATTCGATCCAGGGTCTCCAGGATCGCGCCCTGGGCCAAAGGCAGGCGCCAAACCGCTGCGCCACCCAGGGATCCCGAAGAGTTGGAGATAAAGCCCAGGAATGACAAGCAGGAGTAAAAGATGAAGAAAGACAGGAACAGGATCTTCATGCCACATTCACATCTCTGTATGGAGCCATGCTTGAAGCCCTCAACACTTGGAGGCAAATCACAAAGTAGGGAGAGATAAGGACTCCAGCAATTAGCTGTAGTTCTTTTGAGCTCTGTATTGATGGAACAGGTTATACTGGTTTCTCTCCCTACCAAAGTTCCACCACTAGAGCAATGCTCTGAAGTAATTTTTCACATGCCTGTATGTGCTGCCATCCTACAGACTTTTTTAAAGTAGACACTATGCTATGGGGCTTGAACTCATGACCCTGAGATCAAGACCTGAGATGCAATCGAGAGTCAGACGCTTAACCAACTGAGCAACCCGGTGCCCCTACCGATTCATTCATATTTTTTTTTAAGATTTATTTATTTATTCAGTAGACACACACAGAGAAAGAGGCAGAGACATAAGGGGAGGGAGAAGCAGGCTCCCTACGGAGACCCCGATGTGGGACTCAATCCCAGGATCCAGGGATCACGACCTGAGCCAAAGGCAGATACTCAACCACTAAGCCACCCAGGCGTCCCCTGATTCATTCTTAAGTTGGTTATTTTTTTTCTTGTCTGAATAGACGGGGATACTCAATACCCCACTGCCCCTGACTCCTGGAAAAGTATAGAGTGTGGTAAAAACTGCGGCAGCAAAAATACTGATTAGAGTCAAGCTAAATGATTACATCCCACTAATGGTACCAGCTCCCTGCAGGTGAACAACATGTACCTTGTGATAGCAGTAATAAAGCAGGCACTCACAGTAGAGAAAGGCAGGGCAACTTGGTGGAAAGATAAGCCTGGTTTCACAGCTTGGCTCCGCCCTGCTAGCAGGTGACCTTAGGTGATTTCCTGGGTGTCCCTGAGTTCTGAATCTTGTCATGTGCCAATTAGGCAAAACATTCCTGTTGTAACAATCTGGGGCCCCAGCCCTGCTATGAGGCCCAGCTTTCTGAGACACACCAAGGGAGAGTGGAAGTTCTTTCTCAGGTGTCCCTTCACTCCCAGCTCTGTTGGGGGCTTCAGGTATGGCTGGATTCAGGACTCCAGAAAATAATCAGAACTCAGTTATCTCACCATTTCTCTCTCTTTTACAAAAATGGTTTCCCTCTCAGCGGGGAGGGGGCCGGGGGTCAGAAGGTCTTAGACTCTGGTGTGGGTCAGGATCTGGATTCTTGGGCCTGGTCCCCTCCAAGGGGCCCAAGCCAGAGGTGTTTCTCTTTCTCACCTGTTGTCTCTTTCCCCACACTACAGAGACTAAGGAGAATTACAATAAAGAATTTAAAGCTGTGGCCTAAATCTGATGGTAACCAGTATGGGACCTTGAGCCAGTGACTTTAACAGAACTTTTGCAAGCAGGGAGTGATAATGTATTCCAGTGGTTAAAAGATGTACCAAGAAAGAAACCACACCAACTGTGTTATGACAACACATCCTACCCATAGTCTTGGGACAAGCCATAAGCCAGTCACAGTGACTTGTTGCTTTGAAATTCCTCTAATCACTTCTGTGAGATTCACAATCTCTCCTGCATCACTTGATGTATGACAGCCAATCTTTTCACCCATATCTTAGGAACAAAATGTAGCACAACTTCCACTCATGGTTTGCCTTCCTGTCTCCGGTTCTGTGAAGCACTTGCTGTTGCTTTGTAAGAAAAGAGCCATCATTCCTTCAAAGAGAAAACTTGGTTTCACTAATATCAGTTTCACTCCTTGCTCCCACATCCCTGCCTTTTTCATCACATAATCCCTTTTTTATCTGAATGCTAAATCACAACATGATTTTTTCTGAAGATATTTGAAACAGCATTAAATTCAGTACATGCAGTACCAGCACAGCATTTAACTCAGTTGGGGTGAAAACACTATGAACAGCTGTGCTCAGTCTCTCAAATTTGCAAACAATGATGGCTCTATTAGGACTACACTCCTAACATCAGAGATGTTAAAATGTGTGTATGCGGGTGTGGGGTGTGGGGTGTAGGTCTTAGAATTAGTTACATGTGGTAATAAATATTAGTATTGCTTAGTGACAAGTGGCAAAAAAATTCAACCCTCTACAAAGGGGTATATTGATCCACAGAAGTTCAAAAGTGCATTATTCTAGCTTCAGGTATGGCTGGATTCAGCGCTCCAGGAAATAATCAGAACTCAGTTTTCTCACCATTTCTCTCTCTTCTACACGGATGGCTTCCCTCTCAGGTTTCACATGGTATCAAGCTGGAGCCAGCAGCTCTAACCCCCCACATCTTCTTGAGTTTAGAGTTCAGTAAAAACGAATGAGTGTCTTCGTCGCAGAATTTTTATTTTTTCATTTTTTAAAAAGTAAACTCTACACCTGAGGCTTTAACTCATCACCCGAAGATCAAGGGTCCCGTGCTGGACGAATGAAATCAGCCAGGTGACCCCTCCATCCCAGGCCTTTTTTTTAAGATTTATTTATTAATGAGAGACACAGAGAGAGAGAGAGAGAGAGAGAGAGAGAGAGACAGGCAGAGGGAGAAGCAGGCTCCACGCAGGGAGCCTGAAGTGGGACTCGATCCCAGGTCTCCAAGGTCATGCCCTGAGCTGAAGACGGCGCTAAACCGCTGAGCCAGACTTTTAAAGCGAGTCTCAAGCCTCTCATTGGCTCTGACTGGTCACGTGCCCAGCCCTGGCCCAATGAGCGTGGTTACTGGGTCAGTTACTATGCCCCTGCTCTGAGGTGCCTCTTTGGCAGCTCCGGGGCTGCTGGGTCTCCAAAGGGGACGGGAACGAGGAGAAGGGACGTGGGGCCCCCCTAACAGTAGGCGTGCTTTATAGGTGGGCTGCGGGGAGCGAGGCGAGCCTAGCCCTGAGCCGTAGCCCACTTAGCCCGGGCTGAGCCCCTCCGCAGAGCAGCGGGGCCGGGCCCTGTGACCCGGCGCGCGGCTGGAGAGGACCTCGGCTAGGCCCCACCGGCTGCATCTGAGTCAGCCCCGCGCAGACTCCCTCCCGCGCCAGCCCAGATGCACTGACTCAGCTCGGACGTGAGCTGGATGCTGCCTGGAAAGTTAATAAGCCTTGGAAGAAGACGTTCCTCCGGTGACGTGGGTTGGTGCCACCGAGTGGGTGGGAATGAATGAGAAAGTGGGAACACCGAGGCTCCTGGAGCATTTATGAAGACGTACAGAAAGAAAGAAAGCGTGAGGAAAAGTCACGAGCAGTGATCAGGAAAGCCCTCCCCCCCCCCCCCCCCCAGGCTGGAGGTGCTTTCTTGCGATGGGTCCCCTGGGGGCTGAGCTCAGAGCTGCCTCGGCCCCTAACTGCCTCACCTCTGCCAGGGAGGGCCCGGCCCTGTGGCCAGCCCGGCCCTCTCTTCCAGCTCTGCCAGTCTCTTTCTTTCAAACCCAAGTTGCAAGAAAACTTGGGCAGGGGGAGTCTATCTCTTTGTCACGTAGGGGAGGTAAGGGAAGAATAGGGGGGGGGGGGGCAGTTAGGAAGGGATCCCAGCGGGGAGGAAATGAGAGAGAGAGAGAGAGAAAGGCAAGAAGGCAGGGCCGGTGCCCAATCTCCTGCTGTGCTATTTACAACCTCTTAGAAGCTGGATGGAGTTCAACACGGAGCACCTGCTCTCTGCCTGGTCCCCCAAAATAAATAGGAACGCTATCCCGGCCTTCAGGAAGCGCAGAGTCTAGTCTGGGAGACACTGAGAAAATCCTTAATTACAATGGAATGTGAGGGCGGGGATCTGGGCGCCGGGGTTTGGGGAAGGAAAGTAGCCTTGAGAGAGGAGTGAAGCCGGTCAGTGAGGGAGGAGCTGCGAGAAGGAAGTGTCAGGTCACTCCAGCCTCGGCCTGCTCCCGAGGGCTGGGGGTGGGCTCTGGGCATAGCCGGGGGTGGAGCGGTTCCCCTTCCCTTTCCTGCTCCAGGCTTTGGCTGCCTGCTGGCTGACAGGGGTGGTAACCACCTTGGCAAAGAGGTTCCTGTCAGCCAAGAATGGTTCTCCACCCAAGGGGACAGCTGGGGTAGCAGTGAGTCCTTGAAGCCAACCCTCATAACAGCTGCGGGGTGGGTGCACTGGCCTGTGAAGCCACCGTGGAGAGCAGCAGCAGCATTTGCTGCAATGTGTGCCAGGCTGGATGTTGGGTGGAGGAGTGTAGGGAGTGGAAGGGAGGGAAGGGGCCAAAGATCCAAGGGGTCAACGTGTACAAAAGTTGTAGGAGCATGCAGTTCTTTCTGGAACCACGAAGATACTTGAATAAGACACTGGGCATACAGTGAAAAGAGGAGTGGTTGGAGAAGAGGCCTGATAGGTGGGCAGAGGCCAGATCATGAAGGGTCCTGTGTGCCATAAGAAAAAATTAAGGATTAAAATTCTTCTAAAAAGAAATGGATTCTCAGGGTGCCTGGGTGGCTAAGTCAGTTAAATGTCTGCCTTTGACTCAGATCATGGTCTGGGAGTGCCAGGATCCAGCACATGGTGAGCTGCCTCCTGGGGGGGTGAGGGGATCCTGCTTCTCCCTCTGACCCTCCCCATCTCATGCTTGCTCTCTCACTCTCTCAATCTCTAAAATAAATAAAATAAAATAAAATAAAATAAAATAAAATAAAATAAAATAAAATAAAATAAAATAAAATAAAATAAAATAAAATAAAATAAAATAAAATAAAATAAAATAAAATAAAATAAAATAAATAAAATAAAATAAAAAATAAAATAAATAAAATAAAATAAATAAAATAATAAAATAAAATAAAATAAATAAAATAAAATAAATAAAATAAAATAAATAAAATAAAATAAATAAAATAAAATAAAATAAAATAGGGCAGCCCCAGTGACCCAGCGGTTTGGTGCTGCCTTCAGCCCAGAGTGTGATCCTGGGGCCCTGGGATGGAGTCCCACATCGGGCTCCCTGCATGGAGCCTGCTTCTCCCTATGCCTGCCTGTCTCTCTCTCTGTGTCATGAATAAATAAATAAAATCTTTTTTAAAATAAAATAAAATGAAAAAAAAAAAAAAAAGAACTGAATTCTCATTCCACGCCCATCTCTGTCCTTTCTGCACACATTTCCTCAGTGTCATGGGGCAGTCAGCCCAGCCCCCTTCAGTTGGGTGAAATCAGGACCCAGATGCTATACATCTGAGTGGGGAGGGTGACCAGGGAGGGGCCATCTTCAAGGAGTTGAGACCAGTTGAAAGTTAAGTTGTTTTCTCAAACGGCATTCTGGAAGTAGAAAGAATGTGTCATCACATGGGGGCCCCATGGAGAGGAATGAGTGGAGAATTTGGAGTCAGAGACGCAGGGAGCCTAGGCTTGGGGCCCAGCTCTACCCTGCCAGCTGGATGGCTCACATCTGCCACTGGGGACCACATCTGTTCCACTGGGTTACCTAAGATAAGGCATATGGGTTAAAAAAAAAAATTAAAAAGCTGTTTAAATGTTCCTATAACTTTGCTTCAAAATATATATAAAATCTACAGCAAGGAGAATCCCAAGGCAGGCCCATTTTACTCTAGTTACCATTTGGCACCGAGCAGGTCGGGGACTTACTGGATGACGCAGCAAGTCTGCAGCAGAGCCAAAGTGAAAACTCACCCAAATCAATGACTCTAGCATCGTCAGCAGATCCAGCCGCGACCCAACTTCACACTGCAGTTCAGGTGTCAGAGGCGTTCCCAGAAAGTCCCTTTCAGCAAAGAGCATTCAAGGTGGTTGCCAATGGTTCCCCTCCTCTAAAAGGTTGGCAAGATGTAGCTGGAGGTTCCCAGGAGACAGGGCATGAAGACAGAGAGTAGAGATTTTTCCTGAGGACAGGAGAGGGCTGTCCTAACTAACCCCCTTAGTTATTTTTAAAGTAAGCTCTATGCCCAACGTGGTGTCTGAACTCACTACCCTGAGATCAAGTGTCACATGCTATACCGGCTGAGCCAGCCAGGTGCCCCTCAGTAATTTTTAGAATTTTTACAATATTCAGTGGTGCAAATATCACCACAACTAATTTTAGAATATTTTCATCACCTCATAAAAGGACTCCTACCCATTAGTTGTCACTCTCTTTCCCCTACCTCCTCCTCAGGAAATCACTAATCTACTTTGTATCTCTATAGATTTGCCTATTCTGGGCATTTCACATAGAGTCATAAGATGTGTAGTCTTTACACACATTGGCTTCTTTCATTTTTCATAACAATTTCAAGGTTTATTCATGTTGTAGCATAAATCAGTACTTCATCTTTTTTAATTAATTAATTTATTTATTTATTTATTGGAGAGAGTATGCCAGTAGGGAGAGGGACACAGGGAGAGGGAGAGGAACAAGCAGACTCCACACTGAGCATGGAGCCTAATGAGGAGTTCCATGAACTCCTATGACCCGAGATCACGACCTGAGCCAAAATCAAGAGTGGGACACCTAACCAACTGAGCCACCCAGGTGCCCCATTACTTCATTCTTTTTTATGGCTGAAAATAATCTATTGTATGGATACACCACATTTTATTTATCCAATTAATTTATGGACATTTGGATTGTTTCCCAGTTTTTGGCTATTATGAATAATGCTGCCATGAACATTTGGGGACAGGTTTTTCTATGAACATGTTTTTATTTTCTTTTGGGTATAGACCCAGAAGAACTGCTGGGTCACATGGTAACTCTATGTTTAACATTTTAAGGGAATGCTAAACTGTTTTCCAAGGTGGCTGAGCTATTTCATATTTCTACCAACAATGTATGAGGATTTCAATTTCTCCACAGCCTTGCCAATGCTTATTATCTGTCATTTCTTATTTATTTATTTGTTAATCTTTTTAGAGAGCACAGGGGGCAGGGGCAGAGGGAGAAGGAGAGAGAGTCCCAAGCAGACTCCCTGCCAAGTGTGGAGCCTGATGCGGGGCTCCATCTCATGACACTGAGATCACAACCGGAACCAAAACTAAGAATCAGTAGCTCAATTGACTGATCCACCCAGGCACCCCTTATCTGTCATTTCTATTATAACTATCCTATTGGGTAAAAAGCTGTATCTTATTGTGTTTTTTTAAATTGTGGTAATATAAAAAAACATATATATATATATATATATATACACATATATATTCTATATAACCTTTATCATTTTAACTATTTGTAAGTATACAATTCAGTGGCATTAAATACATCCTCATTGTGATTTCTATTTGCATTTCCCTAATAGCTAGTAGTATTGAGCATCTTTTCATGTGCTTATTGACTACTTGTTTATCTAGAGAAATGTATATTCAGATTCCTGCTTACTCTTTAATTGGATTATTTGTCTTTTTTTCATTGAGTTGTAAGAGTTCTTATATTCTAAATTCAATTTTCCTATCAGATAGATGATTTGCAATATTTTTTCTCCCATGCCATGGGTTGCCTTTTTACATTCTTGATGACACCTTTGAAGCACAGAAGTTTTAAATTCTGGTGAAGTCCAATTTATCTATTTTTTCTTCTGTATTGCTTTTAGTGTCATATCTAAGAAGGCTTTGTCTAACCCTAGGTCATTAAGATTTACCCCTATATTTTCTCCTAAGGGCTTTATATTTTTAGTTCTTTCCATTAGGTCTATGATACATTTTGAGTTAATTTTTGTATAGGTAGGCATTCAACTTCATTTTTGTGTGTGTATATCCAATTGTCCCAGTGTCACTTGTTGAAAGGCCTGTGCTTTCCCTCACTGAATTGTCTTGGCACCCATGGCAAATATTAAATGGCCCCTGTTTTAAGGAAAGTAGGCCTTAAACATTCTTTGTAATGCAGCTATACAACTTTTATGACTCTGGCAGGTAAAGCAGCTTTTTGTCCCTAGTCACAGGCAACTCAGATCAGTGCCCGTGTTCTTTTCTTTTTAAGATTTCATTTATTTATTTATTTATTTATTTATTTATTTATTTACTTACTTATTTATTTATTCATGAGAGACACAGAGACAGAGAGAGAGGCAGAGACACAGGGAGAGGGAGAAGCAGGCTCCATGCCGGGAGCCCGATGTGGGACTCGATCCCAGGGCTCCAGGACCACACCCTGGGCTGAAGTCGGCACTAAACCGCTGAGCCACCCGGGCTGCCCAGTGCCTGTGTTCTAAGAGGTGACTTGGTGTCTTAATACTTGATAGAGGAAAAAAGAAATTAAACTCTCTCTTGGAGGGGCACCTGAGTGGCACAGTGGTTGAGTGTCTGCCTTTGGCTCAGGGCGTGATCCTGGGGTCCCAGATCAAGTTCTGTATCAGGCTCCCCACAGGAAGCCTGCTTCTCCCTCTGCCTATGTCTCTGCCACTCTGTCTCTGTGTCTCTCATGAATAAATAAATAAAATCTTTAAAAAGAAAAACAAACTCTTTCTTGGATAACACAAGGGCTGGGTGCCCAACAAGAAGGCAGGTGATCTACCTTAAGCTGTTCTTCCAAAGATGTTACATTGCTGCCCCAGGCCTCCAAATAGCCTGATGTCTTGGAATCTCTGGGTCCCAAAGTAGTGGTGTTGTTTTTAGTTTTTCCATTTTTTTTTTTTTTTAAAGAACCTAGGCACCCCTTATCTGTCGTTTCTATCATAACTATCCTAGTGGGTATAAAGTGGTATCTCATTGTGTTTTGTCTCAACCACTGACCCACCCATGCATCCCAAGTTTTTCCATGCTTTATTAAGGAAAAATATTTAGGATCACCTGGGTGGCACAGTTGGTTAAGTGCCTGACTCTTGATTTCAGCTCAGGTCATGATCTTGGGGTCAAGAGATTGAGCCTCATGTTAGGTTATCTGTTCAGTGGGGAGTTTGCTTGGGATTCTTTCTCTCTCTCCCTCTGGCACTCTGCCCTGCATTCATGCTTTCTCTCTCCCTCTCTCTCTCTCTCTCTCTCCCTCAAATAAATAAATAAATCTTAAAAAAAAAAAAACCCTAATTGAATATGCAACAGGCACTGCAACTTAATAAGACTATGATCTATAGTAGGTTTTTGAAATTCTATAAAAGCTCTCAAACTGATTTATTGCATGGAACACCCTTTTCGCCTTTTAACTATTTGGCATATTTTTAAGTTGTGGTAAAACATACGTAATGTACATTTTACTTTAATTGTTTTTAAGTGTTCAGTGGCATTAAATACAGTTACATGGTTATGCAACCATTGCCGCCATCCATCTACAGGTTTTTTTTTCATTTATCCCAAACTGGAGCCCTGTCCCCAGTGAATAGCAACTCCCCATTCTCCACCCACCCCCCAGCCCCTGGCAAATTCCATTCTACTTTCTGTCTCTATGAATTTAACTCCTCTGGGCACCTCACAGAAGTGGGATCATATGTTATTTGTCCTATAATGTCAGGACATTACTTACTATAATGTTTTCAAGGTTCATCTATGATGTAGACATGTCAGGATTTCATGCAAAGTATTTCTACTTTCAGCTGCTCTTGCCCTCTTGCAATTTTCATGAATCCTTACAATGAATCTCTATCCCTGAAGGTGATCTTTGTGTTTCTCACAATCAGGAAAAGCCTGACTGTGGCCTCAGGGTCAGCTCGCAGCTGAGAGATGCCCACTGCCTGCTTGCAGGCATCGTGGCCACTGCTGCCAGGCTGACCATGATGTGCTGGGGCTAAATGGTGCCTCAGGGAAGGGGAGCAGGGCCAATAGTGGTTGTGCTGGCCTCCCTTCCCTCCACCCACATCTGTTCTCAAGGATTCCCCATATATTCCTCTATTTGTCATTTATTCATCCAACTCTTTTTTAAAGATTTTATTTACTTATTAGAGAGAAAGAGCACACAAGCAAAGGGGGGGCAGAGGTAGAGGGAGAAGCAGACTCCCTGGGGCTCAATCCCAGGACCCTGGGATCATGACCCAAGCTGAAGGCAGACACTTAACCAACTGAGCCACTCCAGCATCCTTATTCATCCAACCTTTATTGAATATCTATTATGTGCCTGGCACGGTCTCTGCCTTCATGGAATTTATAATCTAGTGAGTGGATGACATTAAATAACTAACTATGCAAATAAATAATGTATGTTTTTAAACATGTATAGATGTATGATTACAATTGTGGAGACTAGATATGAAGGAAAAATGCAGGATGCAATGTCAACATCTAAATGGGAAGCATCAGCCTGCAGCAGGAGACCTGGGATGTACTCAGAATCCATTGACTGACATGGCAGCTGTGTCTGACACTAGGGTAAGAATCACAGTCCCTGTGCTCAAGGCACACCAGGTCCAATAGAGGTCCAACCAAAGAGACTTAGTTTTATGATCCTAGGACCACTCTGCTCCCTCCCCATTGGGGAATCACTGTTCCTTCTCCAGCTGTGTGCCTCTGAGGGCCCCTCTTTTATGGTAACGGATGTCAGGTAAACTGTTCTTTCCTTTGGAGGGAAAATCATGATGTGTTCAGAACACTGGACACAAAACTTTTTACTGAGATGTCAGGCCTTTCTCTTTTCATGGGATTTATATCATAGCCACCTAGGGCACCCGATCCTTTCTGCTCGCTAGACCCCAAGAGCATGGTGTCATTAACATACTGGAATAGCATAAGGTCCTGTGTAATGAAGTGTTCAAAGTCTGAGAACTGGAGTGGTCAAAAGATACAACAAAGGGCTTAGCTCAGTCAGTGAAGCATGTAACTCCTGATCTCGGGGTTGTAAGTTTGAGCCCCACATTGATTGGGTTTACGTAAAAATTACTTAAGAATAAAACCTTAGGGGCACCTGGGTGGCTCAGTCGGTTAAGCATCTAACTTCAGTTCAGGTCCTGATCTCAGGGTTCTAGGGTGGAACTGGCTTCCTGCTCAGTGTGAAGTCTGCTTCTCCTTCTCCCTCTCTGCCCCTCTCCCCATTTGTGCTCTCTCTCTCTCTCTCTCCCTCTCTCTCTCCCTCAAATAAATAAATAAAATCTTTAAAAAATAAAACCTTTAAAAAAGAGGGATCCCTGGGCGGCGCAGCGGGTTAGCGCCTGCCTTTGGCTCGGGGCGCGATCCTGGAGACCCGGGATCGAATCCCACATCGGGCTCTCGGTGCATGGAGCCTGCTTCTCCCTCTGCCTGTGTCTCTGCCTCTCTCACTCTCTCTCTCTCTCTGTGACTATCATAAATAAATTAAAAAAAAAAAAAGAGGACAAACAACGAAGTCCTGTGGCAGAATGGCGAAGGTACACTGATAACCCTATCAAATAAATGCAGGATTCTGATCTTTCTGTTTTTTGGAATAGAGGAAAAAGCATTTGCCAGATCACTCACTGCACACCAGATGTTAGGACTGTATTTATTTTCTCCAGCAATGATACCACATCTGAAATAGCAGCTGCAATTGGAGTCACCATGTATTAAGTTTATGGTAATCTGCTGTCACTCTCCAAGGCCCATCTGCTTCTTCACTGGCCAAACTGAGAGTAGAGTGGGAATGTGATAAAATCACCACCGCTGCATCTTTAAAGGCCTTGATGATATTATTAATCTCCTCAATTCCCCAAGTGGTGCAATATTGCTTTTGGCTTATCACTTGGTAAGAAGAGATTTCCATGGACTTTTCTCATCCTCAAATCCCTTACTCTGCCAATCCAAGAGCCAATACTGTAATTCTGCCAAATGGGTGGGGATATCTATTCCAGCTATATAATTAAGGGCAGGGAGATCCACACAGCCTATTGAGAAGTCTTACTAGTCAAACTCCACCTATTACTTGATCCACTTCAACTTCTACTCTGGCCAGTAGAACTTCCTGGAGTTCTGGGTTGCCAGGAATTAAGTTAGCTCAGAGCCTGATAATCACTGAGTATTAAATTTTTCATTGTTCACAGTTACCCTAGTAGATGGCTTTAGGTCCCTCTGGGGAAGGCTGGAGTCAGACTCACAGCACATACTTGTCATGTTACTTGTCATGTTATTGCAGCATCGCTTCTTGGGAGTATCTATCCAGCTTCCACTTCTTCTAAGGGCGTTGGTCAGTGACTGACTCAGGTTTGGGAATTGGGTCAGAGACTGTGCTGTCAATCCGGGTAGCAAAAGTCAGACTTCAGTTTACCAAACCAGTTGTTTTTTTGTTTTTTTCAGATAGACAAATCAAATAGAGACTTAGTGAATAAGCTACTCATATGTTTTGGTTTTAGAGAGTCCATGATTGATTTGCCACATCAGTCTCTGTAGGGCCAGACATCCCAGTAACTCCACTGGCCCTGCCCATTATAGTAACCAGGCCCACTTTCCTCTGGGAATTAAGTGTTGCTACTTGATTTCTATAGCCGCAGGGCCTACATCCCCACTGAAATAAGGAAGCCCACTTCAACTGCCAGTTTTCCTGCCCTGCCAGCATCTGTTTAGAGATGCTGGTACTTCTCCTTCCAAAGAATCTCTTAAGGTCTGGATTTTCTGGGGGATCAACTTCTGGGTAACCTCCCCCCACCCCACCAAATGCCATGTCCATTACTTTCTGTTAGGAGTTTAACTTTATTTTGAAAGCAGTTCAGAGCCATTGAAGTGTTTTCAACAGTGGAGTAGGGTAATGAAATTTATATATGAACAAGAATACTCCTGCTGTTTGGTGGAGAGGGTAGAGGAAGAGGCAAGGCAGAAATGAGGGAAACAAGTGGAATCCTATGCAGTGGCCCCAGCAAGCCTTCAAAATATGCAGATGGCACCCAAGCCCTGAAAGTACAGGACAAGGGATATAAGCACTGGGGGAGTCAGGGAAGGACACCAAACCCTGGGGTATCCTGGGTAGGGCATGGTAGTGGGGACACATAGATGAGAGAAAAAAGGGTTTATCACTGTATGTAGACTTGATTTTCTTCATGACTATGCTTGGGCAGGGCTGAGCAACCATTCAGAGCCAGATGGCTGAGAGGAGAGTAAATAAAAAAATCTGTTCAGCATGGCCTTGTCAGGGTGTTCTGGTGATATTGACTGTAAAGCTCTGAGTCTCAGCACCTGGGGTAAGCTGTGTCCTATGGAATCAGCCTGGACTCTCTTGCTTGCACCATGCCCAAACGAACAGGCGGATGAGGAGAGGAGTGTGGTGCAGCTGACAGTGCTTGGCCCCTTCAGGGTCAGCCACAGCTTTCCAGCGGGGTTCACATTCTTCTTTGAGTGGGTCCTGGCCATGCAACTGGACAGGGTGGTAGACCAAGGCCCTGCCATGTTCACTCAACATGGGACAGCTGTACCTGGAGCTTCCCACAGGGCTGTAGAGCCCTTGTCGGGCCTGCCTCACAATCTGTGTCTCCTCTTCCCAATGTACAACCCTTTCTCCCTTCCGAGGAAAGTAAACACTTTGCACCCCATCTCCATCCCAGAGTCTGGTTCCAGAAAACCCGACCTGTAGAGTTCCACTTCCTCATCTATCTAAGGAGGAGAATTAAATACCTAGCTATTTCAAGGATTAATAACAAAATGATGTATATTAAATAGCTTGTCTCCGCTCTAATGCCTCTCCCTGGGTCAGTGGGCTGACTTTCTATCTGCCCCTTCAAATCCACTTTCTACTCTTATCCACCCCAGTCTGGATACCAACAGGCAGAGATCAGTGAGGTCAGGTTGTTTCTTCCTCTGGATCCTTCTTAGCTAAGTTGCTCTGGGTTGGTGGCCTCCTTGACCAAAGGCCACAGCTCCTGAGACAACTCTCTCTGAAAACTGCTCCCTGCCTCTTGGCCTTCGGGCTGAAGAGTGGTCATGGCTTCCTGCTGCTGCTTCCCCAGGGCACTCCTCCACCATCACTTCTCATTTCCCTTAACTGTGTTCAAACCTTGGTAAATAGTCCCTTTATTAAATGCTCCTCCACTTCCCTATGTGAGTTTATTCTGTATTTTCCTGACACCCTCATTGATTCAATCAATGAGGATACTTTCAACTGCTGCAAGTACTAGAAATAGCTGCAAGTGATCCAGATGTCATGTCCAGGCACCGTGAAGGTCAGAGGACACAGTGGACCATCTCTTTCTGTGTCCTCTTTGTAAGAAAAAGAAACACTTTGCCAAATGCCTCCCATCTTGATACTCTTCCCTTTTAATTTTGGTAACAATGGGCCACATGTCTTAGTCCTGGGTTCCCAGAAAACAGAGCCAGGGACAAAGTAGGAGTCTGGGTGTTTGACTGGAAAGTGTATTTCTAGGAATCAGAAGTGAGGACAGAGGAGCAAAGCAGAGGAGCAGGGAGCACCATGTAGGGATGTCAAGTTGACCACCACTCTAAGAGACCAGATGCTCTATCCCATGGGATTGCTGAGAAGCATTATGAAATGTGTCTCAGGACCGTTGTGTGTGTGTGTGTGGGGGGGTGGTGGTGGTAGAAAAGGATCTTTTTACGGCTTCCACCCTCCCAGTGGTTAGTTCCCACTAAGGATTGCTAACTCCCTGCATTTCTGGGTTGCTCACACACAGGCCCTTTCCTGGGTCCCCATATTCTAAGTTGTGAAAGCAGCAGAGAGGATCCAGGACAGAGGGTAAAAGGCACACAGTGCAGGCCTGAGACACAGCCCCAACAGGTCACACCTGTACCTGTACCTGTACCTGAAGATGGTCAGGGATCATGCAGAATGGGTCACTGCAACAATGAATGGAATATAAACGAAGTGTGACCGAGAGGATTTGAAAGGTGCACATGGGCAACCAGTAGACATGCTCATTCCTAACAGGGTCACTGCCAAGGGGAATGAGACTGCTGTGGCTGGTTTAAATTAATCATTTGTGATGAATGGATGCTGAAGATTCCACCCAAATGCCTCCTCTAAGAAGTCATCCTTAACTCTCCTCCCTAAAGGATCTTGTCACCAAAGGATCCCAGTCACTGAAGAAGCCATCACTCCCAGCACCCCATTCATTCCCTTGGTGACACCTACCACAATGAGTAATCAGCCTGTGTAGCTGCCACTGTGGACACCCCCACCCCACCCCAGTGTGCGAAAGCTAGAATGATGCAAGCCTGCCCTTGCTGCTTGGTCATGGTTTAAATTCCTCCAGTCAGGCAGAGTCATTTTGCTAGTGCAGATGGTGGAAGGGGAGGCATAATTTTGGAGCCATATCTTTTTATAAACACTTAAATCCCTTCCTGATGAAGTTACCTGTGCTCGTCTGGATCTCAACCATGAAAAGGACATCTTGTTTACTTATTAGCTTGCTCATTATTATCTGCCTCACCCCACTTAAGTTGAAGCTCACTGATACCAGGCACTTGTTTGTTTTTCTTTACTGTATGGACAGTGCCTGGTACATAGCAGGGGCTCAAGAATTATTTATTGGATGGATGAATAGATGGATGTGTGGGTGGATGGATAAATAGATGGAGGTGGGAAGACCATGGCAGGTGGAAGAAGAGGAAATAGTGGGTCACGATGCTCATTTTCCCCACCCAGGGCCAAGTCCTCACAACTCTTCCATATTCACCTGCACTCCCTGGGTGAGCTCATCCAGGGTCATCAGTCCAACGCTATATCTCCAGGTATGACCCCTCTCTTGAACTTCCGACTCAGACCTGTCTACCATCCAACTTTTCCACTCTGATGTTAATAGGCATCTCCAATGTAACAGATGCAAAAGAGAACTCTTAATTTCTCCTCCAAATCTTCTCCTCCCACAGACATCCTTATCTCAGTAAGTGACAGCTGCATTCTTCTAGTTGTTTGGGCCCCAAAGCTGGGCAGCACCCTGATCCCTCTTTTGCTCACATGTCTCATCCAACCCTTCAGCAACCCCTCTGTGCTCTGTATAATGTATAGAAGCCCACCGTTTCTTCCCACCTTTTCCTTCCTGATCTGAGACACCATCCTCTTTCAATTGGATTATTGCAGTAGCCTTTTATTTTGGATGCTTTTTGATGTGGACCCACATCACATTTCCCCCGCCACCTCTGACTTCAGCTCCAGGCAGCAGACAGTTGTATGTGAGCTCAGCTGATCCTGTGCCTATAGTGTCTTGCCTCTTGTGCACACCTCGTACCTGCTTGCCTTCTGCCCTGGATCTCAATGCTGTTGGAGTCTTTTTGGTTCCAGCACAAGATTTATTTGCTTCTTGCCTCAAGTGTGAGCTGCACATCTCTTTGCTCTCTGCACCATCAACACTTAATGCTATAGGAGCCTGCTTTACCCATGAACCCAGAAATGCAGACTTAATAGCCCAGGGGCAATCTTCAATAAATAGGGGAAAGAGTAATCAGATAAACGTTCTTGCTTTCCATCCTTCAGATACATAATTCTGGATAACGGTCTGTGCACTTTTCAAGGATCCTGGTGAATTCAAGCTCCTGCTGCCCACAGCAGTGACATTAATAATGTATCCTTGGGTTGGCTTTTTCTCCTTTTCTGTCTCATTGTCCCTACTCCCTCATGCCTGCCTCTTGGGTCATGTCTCAGAAAAGCTCATGTGCTCAGGCTCTGCTTTCAAGGGAACGCAAGCTAAAATAACTTTTCAATTGCTATCCAGCAGCATACTGATTTTTTTTTAAAGATTTATTTTTTTCTTTTAGGGGTGCCTGGGTGGCTCAGTAGTTAAGCATCTGCCTTGGGCTCACATCATGATCTCAAGGTCCTGGGGTCAAGACCCACATGGGGTTCCCTGCTCATCGAGGAGTCTGCTTCTCCCCCCTCTGACACGTCCCCCCACCCCCACCACTTGTGCTCTCTCTCTTTCTTTAAAAAAAGGATGTATGGGGATGCCTGGGTAGCTCAGTGGTTGAGCATCTTCCTTCAACTCAGGGTGTGATCCCGGGTCCGAGGATCGAGTCCCACATCGGGCTCCCTGCATGGAGCCTGCCTCTCCCTCTGCCTATGTCTCTGCCTCTCTCTGTGTCTCTCATGAATAAATAAATAAAATATTTTTAAAAATAAAATAAAAATTTAAAAAGATGCTTTTATTTATTTATTTGAGAGAGAGAACAGGAGTGAGCAGGGCAGAAGGAGGGAAAATCCCAATCAGATGCCACACTGAGTGCAGAACTCAACGAGGGGCTTGATCTCATGACCCTGAGATCATGACCTGAGCCTAAAGCAAGAGCTGGATGTTCAATGGACTGTGCCATCTAGGTGCTCCCAGACTGATCCTTTTACAACATGTTTGATCATGTCCCTCCTGAACTGAAAACTCTCTGGTGACTCCCATTCCACCTAAAAGAAAAATCAAAGTCTTTACAATGGCTGGCAAGGCCTAACTGAATCTGCCCTTCCTGCTGTTTCCTCTCTGATGTCACCTGTTAATCTTCCTTTGCTCTGTAATAGCCAGTACTATCATTCTTTGCTCTAATAAAATTCTTCAAAGCTGCTCAGCACACTCCTGCCTCAGGGCCTTTGCACTCACTATCCCTACTGCCTGGAATGTTCTTCTTCCAGATATTTCCAAGCATGCTTCTTCACCTCCTTCAGGACTCTTCCTAAAACACTTCCTAGAGAGGCCTTCCTGTGTAAAAAGCAACCTCCACCTCCCCTGGGCATTACCTGGCCTCCTCACCCTGCTTCAAGTTTCCCATAGCACTGGTCACCAACCTCTTTTTAATTTTTTGTATATTTTCTATCCCCCCTCCACCTCACCCCAATTTGAATGTAATCTCCATGAGGCTAAGGACTCAGAGACTTTATCTTTTATTCATTTATCTATTTTTAAGTTGGCTCCATGCCCAGCATGGAGCCCAACATGGGGCTTGAACTCAGAACCCTGAGATCAAGACCTGAGCTGAGATCAAGAGTTAGACACTTCACCCGACTGAGCACCCAGGCACCCCTTATTGGTTTTTTCACTACAGAACCTAGAACAGTGCTTGGCAAGTAGTAAGTGTTCAATAAATATTTGCTGGATGAAACCCACTAATAAATAAGACTGAAGAAGTGTGTAGGGATCAGGCTGTGGTTACTTTGAGCCTGCTGCTCTGGGCGTCAGGTGGTAGGTGTGATGGCAGTTCTTGGCTGTGAGGGCACTGGAGGCCGGCAGCAGGACACCTAGGCCAAGAATTCACTCAGTGCTTTGCCCTCTAAGGCTGTTCCTGGTTGACAACTTTAGGTGGGGGCCTATCCTCTGAAATTTGTCTTGAGGAGTCCCAGGTAAAATCTCGAGGACCGCAGAGCAATTAGAAAAATATAATCTCTGCAAGCTTGGTCCTCGGTTCTGCGCAGAGGGCAGTTTGTCCCCTTCTGGTCCCTAAGACCCTGGCCATCCCCAGCACAGAGTGACCTGCGTCACTTCTGAGTGCTGGTCAGCAGCTCAGCTGCAGACAAATCCAAGTCCGCTTCTGGAGACGCCGGCGGTCTAGCCAGGGGGATGGTTGGAATCCTTCGGGGCACTGGGAAGGAGCCGAGGGTGGCCTGGGGGACGCGCCTGCTGTGGTCTGAGCTTTCCATCTGGGAAGAGTCAGCCCCGGCGCCTGGCCCGTGGCCCAGCCCCCCATAGCCGGGGTTGGGGACTAGGCCAGGCTCATTCCTCCGGTGGAGCTCGCTCCCCTCGTTTGCCTCCGCAGAGCGCTGGATGCTCCCGGGAAGCGGGAAGCACGCTCGCTCCCCGGAGCCCGTGGGAGGGAAGCCCCCCCCCACCCCCCGCTGGGCCGCCGGAGCCGGGCCCTGCCCGCGGGCAGACGCGGGAGCTGCCGCTCGGGACTGAAGAGGTTAATGTGCATCTGCTTCCGAATGTTAATGTGTCTAGGTGATGTCAGTGGGAGCCGGGGAAGGAGGGGGTGAGTGGGGAGCGGCGCGGGGCTCGGAGGCGGCCGAAGCTGCCAGACCGCCGAGGACCCCCTGGCGGCCGCGGGGCTCGGGGCGCGCGCTCCGGGACGGGGACGGGGGGCGCTGCCGCAGCCTGCGTGGGCGCTCGGCGAGCCGGCACCGGCCGCGGCAGGATGGACCTGCAAGCCTCGCTGCTGCCCCCCGGCCCCAACGCCAGCAACACCTCGGAGGGCCCGGACAACCTCACCTCTGCCGGTGAGTCGTGCCGGAGGCGAGTCCTCCCTCCTCTGCGCTGGGGCTGGGAAACGCGAAGGTGTCACCTCGGAGCCAAAGTGCTCCGGAAACTTTATTCCAGTTCTCGGGGACGGGATCTGCAGTGTGCTGTGCCCGGAGGGGAAGAAGGGGAGCAGGGGGCGGGGCAGGCAGGGGCCGAGGGACTGGAGCGGAGAGCAGGGCAAAGGCACGTTGGCAAGTGGCCTCGGATGGATGGATGGTGGCCCGCCGGGCGGGGAGACTGGGGAGGACTCACCCATGAGTTCCATATGCTTTGCAGAAAAAAATCAGGCTGGAAAAGCAAGCAAGAGAAGCCAGAGGGTAGTCCGTGAGGAGACAGCTGGAAGCTCACTCAGTTACTGATCCCCTTGTCTTTTTACTGAAACTGCGGTAATGGGATCTGAAACATCCTTTCTGACCCCTGGGAAGGCCCCGGGGAAAGGCTAACTCACAGAGCCGGGAGAGGGGGGGGATTAACTTTCCTGGTGAATGAAGCCCCCTGACATTTCCAGAGCTGAGATGCCTTGAAATTCTAGCTCTGAAGGAAAGGAAGGAAAAAGAGGAAAGGCTTGTGTGCGGGGAAATTCTCAGGCAGCTAGGCTGCAACACACGGCTTCTTCGGTCTCTGCTCACTTGGGAAGCCCAGGCTCAGAGACACAGACCAAGGAATTCCCTGATAGGAACCCAGGAGAAGGGAGGGCTGCGGGCCTGATGGGCAAATGCCCCCCGCCCCACACACACACACAAGAAGGTAGCCCACAGACATGCCCAGGAATCAGTGCACAGCTTCCAACCAGCGATTTCCAAAATG
Organism: Canis lupus baileyi; assembly: GCF_048164855.1. Lineage (NCBI taxonomy): Eukaryota > Metazoa > Chordata > Mammalia > Carnivora > Canidae > Canis > Canis lupus. The sequence continues at coordinate 27,160,334 of NC_132848.1, read as the reverse complement.
AGATGATCAGAGCTGCAAATAAGAAAAGAGAAAACACATGCATGCGCCCATGCATGCGCTTGCTCACCCGCATGCCGGCGCACACACACTTTCGTATCCTTCTGGCTATGTTGATGAGGTTTCCTGATGAAGCCCAGAGGTCCACAAAATAATTCTCTGCAGATAGCTGTGGTTCTTGATTCTGAGCCTTCTGAGATAATGCAGGGAGTAAAGGACAGGGTCCTTCAACTAACAGGTGGTGCAGGAGAATCTGGTGGGATTAGCCAGGGAACTGGTGGAGGAGGGCAAGGGGATAGGAGTAGCAACAGTGCAGTGAGGGAGAGTGGTAGGAAAGGATTCCAGATGAATGGGGAGCCCTGGGCTGAAATGAAAAGAAGATAAAGAGGTAGGCAAGCACATCATCACTGGAAGCTGAGCACGCCGGTAGGATGTTAGCCCTTAGAGAGCAGTCCATGTCAATGGTCAACATCTGCTCCTTTTGTCCCCAGGGCCACCTCGTCGCACAGGGAATGTCTCCTACATCAACATCATCATGCCTTCCGTGTTCGGCACCATCTGCCTGCTGGGTATCATCGGGAACTCCACAGTCATCTTCGCGGTGGTGAAGAAGTCCAAACTGCACTGGTGCAGCAATGTCCCCGACATCTTTATCATCAACCTCTCGGTGGTAGACCTCCTCTTTCTCCTGGGCATGCCCTTCATGATCCACCAGCTCATGGGCAATGGTGTTTGGCATTTTGGAGAGACCATGTGCACACTCATCACGGCCATGGACGCCAACAGTCAATTCACCAGCACCTACATCCTGACCGCCATGGCCATTGACCGCTACCTGGCCACTGTCCACCCCATCTCCTCCACCAAGTTCCGGAAGCCCTCTGTGGCCACCCTGGTGATCTGCCTCCTATGGGCCCTCTCATTCATCAGCATCACCCCCGTGTGGCTCTACGCTAGGCTTATCCCCTTCCCAGGGGGCACAGTGGGCTGTGGCATCCGCCTGCCCAACCCAGACACTGACCTTTACTGGTTCACCCTGTACCAGTTCTTCCTGGCCTTTGCCCTGCCCTTCGTGGTCATCACAGCCGCGTATGTGAGGATCCTGCAGCGCATGATGTCCTCGGTAGCCCCTGCCTCTCAACGCAGCATCCGGCTGCGGACAAAGAGGGTGACTCGCACGGCCATTGCCATCTGCCTGGTCTTCTTCGTGTGCTGGGCTCCCTACTATGTGCTACAGTTGACCCAGTTGTCCATCAGCCGCCCGACACTCACCTTTGTCTACCTGTACAACGCAGCCATCAGCTTGGGCTATGCCAACAGCTGCCTCAACCCCTTTGTGTACATCGTGCTCTGTGAGACATTCCGCAAGCGCTTGGTCCTGTCGGTGAAGCCTGCCGCCCAGGGGCAGCTTCGAGCCGTCAGCAATGCTCAGACAGCTGATGAGGAGAGGACAGAAAGCAAGGGCACCTGACACTTCCCCTGCCACCCTGGGCACCTCCGAGTCAGGACAGCACAGCAGACCATGGGGAGAGATGCTGAGAAAAACCCAAGACCCCTCTGGGAGAATGCAGGGGGGCCAAGTGGTGAGGGGTTGTTACAAATCAGAACATACCACGGTGTCCACAAATTGCTGGGGAGGTTGGGAGCCAGATTTGGGGGCTTCAAGCATCAGAAATCCCCTTGGGAGAACAGGAAGAGACCTTTGCGTTGAATAGAAACTGGGCAAGAAGAAAATTTTGGTTTAAATGTTCAGTGGAGCCCTGCATCTATTAGCTCCCAAAAGTCTTTTCCTCAATTGCTGGTTGATTTGAAATCTGGGCAGGCCGGGGTGTGAGTGATGGGATCCTACTACAGGGCCCTGGGGAGATGGGAAATTGGTGTGGCCTCAACCCTCTTTCCCATCTTTCACTGGTAGGATGGAGGGCGGCCTTTCTCCCAAGCTGGAGGATGATGAAAAATGAAGCATGCCATCTCTCCATGTGCCAGCATCCTGTCAATTTGCCTGTATCTCTAGGGGATGCATGCTTATTTTGGGGGTGGGGTGGGGTGGGGCTCTGAGCCCAGAGGAGTAAAAATCCAATTTGTAGGAGATTCACTGATTGCGAATGACAAGGCTACCTGGGTGGGTATGAGTAGAAGTCTTAAAATTAAAAAAAAAACAGGGAGGGGCTAGGGGGCTTTTGCAGCTGTGGGGACATTGTCGTCATGAGGCACATTTGTGATTCACCAGATCCAGAGTGAGTGCCCATCAGTGTCCTGCATGTACAAGGGTCATTCTGATGCCTGGTGTGTTGGCATCATTTTTTGCTCCAGCCTTTCCTTTCCAAAATAAAAACGAATAAAGGAAAATCTCCACCCACATCTTTTTGGATGCTCCTGTATAATTGCTTGGGCTTGGGGGTGGGAGTGGGTGGCAGAAAAGGGAAAGAAGGGTCCCTTGGCTGTGGAATCTAGACTTTGGTCAAATTGCATTTTAGGAAGCCAGAAGCAGGGGATCTAAACCCACAGCGGGGATTCAGCAACACAAATGGGATTACTGTGGATTCATTAGATTGCACTGCTGCTGCTGGGCTGGTTCTCAGCACTCAGCTTCCCGTCTTCTGCTCTAAAGCATCAATAGTGGTCCAATACTGGTGTCATCAATACTGGTCCCCAGGCCCCCAGTCCTGCCCGCCACCTCCCCCGCTGAGTCACCCATCGCAGGGCTGGCCTCTAGGGCAGCCTGAGCCTACCTCCTGCCGCTGCCAAGATCTGGTGTTGAGCTGGAAGGTTACAGATGGGCCGCTGGGCGGCAGCCAAGGCTGCTGCTTCTCAGCTTCTTCGTGAGAGGAGCTGGGAACCAGGAGTCCGGGGCAGACTGCTCAGCAGATGCTGAGACAGTGGCAACATATCACGAGCTCACAACTTGTTCAGATGCATCCGTAAAGCAGGTGCACCAGCCCAGCCTTTTCCTTGTGGGTTATTTTCACTGCGGGGCTGCAGCAAGTAGCCGGCTTAGCAAACTTCAGGTCCTGGCCAGCTCTTTTTTTCTTTTTTTTTTCAATTTAAGATTTTATTTATTTGAGAGAGAAAGAGGGAGAGTTGGGAGGGGCAGAGCAACAAGGAGAAAGAGCCTTAAGCAGACTCTGCACTGAGCGTGGAGCCCAATGCGAGGCTCAACCCCATGACCCCAAGATTATGACCTGAGCTGAAATAGAGTCAGCAGCCCAATGGACTGCGCCACCCAGGGGCCCCTGGGCAGCTCTTTTTATCATCATCATTAGCTGTGGTATTTTCGGGCTTGTGTTCCCCTCTACCTCGGTAGTGGGGAGAGCCAAGAAGTGGACGGTTAGTTTTCCTTACTCACTAACAGTGGGATCTCTAGCTGCCACAGGTAAGCTTCCAATCTGCTTCAGATGCCCATCCAACAGCAACATTAAAAAGATTCTTGGGAGAGCCTTGAGGCGACTCCTGCTCACCTGGGTCCTGAAAAGGAGGTTTCCCTGCATCTGGTTTGCCCTTGAAAGGCTTCCTGGGAGTCTATCCAGCCCCCTTCCCCTCCAAGGAGGATGAAATAGGCCAGGGGGCCTCTCCCAGGACATGCAGGTAACAGAATCCACAGCTCACTGGGGTGGGAGGGCTAAGGAGGACCCAGCAACCCCTAGGGAGGGGGACACCCCTTCCTTCTGCTCTGAACCCATTCAGAAAACTGACACGGAAGCAAAGTAGGTTGAGACAGAAAGTGAGTGGGTTGAAATGTAAACAGAAGGGAGGGGGGAATGGGGGAGAGTTGGAGAAGTCAGGAGGAACTTGGGAATGCAGAGGGAAGGAGGGCAGGGAGATTACAATGGGGATAGGGGAACTGTGCCAACACAGCCTTCCCCACTCGACCCTGCAGATGCCATTGGATAAGAAAAGGTATAAATGGGGTACCTGGGTGGCTCCGTCAGTGAAGCACCTGCCTTGGGCTCAGGTCATGATCCTGGGACCCTGGGATGGAGTCTTTCATCACATCCAGCTTCCTGCTCAGCGGGGAGCCTGCTTCTGCTTCTCCCTCTGTCACTCCCCCTGCTTGTGCTCTCTCTCCCTGTCAAATAAACAAATAAAATCTTAAAAAAAAAAAAAAAAAGAATAAGTATAAGCATGTGCAGAGGGACGGGTGGTTTGCTGGCAGGACCATCGTCATGACATCGTTGGTGGTAATGAGTGGGCTGAGGGTAGGGGTGGTGACTGGTCTGAAGAATGAGTGGATTTTCCTTTTGTCTCCATTCAGCCTGGGACTATGAATAGCCCCAACTTCAGGAAAGTGTGGGGGCCACTGAGAGGTCCAGAGAGAGTCCAAGAAATGGGTGAAGAGCAGGAAATTGATTTCTTTGCTCCTTTTCCCATTTCCATACCTAATAAACACTGTCTCTCTCATTGGGCCCCATAGCCTCAATTCCCCAAACCCGATGAGTGCTTCCCACACTGCTCCCTCATCTACTCCCCAGAAAACATTTTCTCTCCAGCTGTGAAGATTAAGTCTCTAAAATTACCTATGATGTAAGGATTCCAGAACTGACTGAGGACGTCACAGGTTAGTCAAACCAAAGTTGCAAGTGACTGTAGGGAAACTCTTCTGCATATTGATATTCACTAAAGAAATACCAGTAAGAACACTAAATAAAGGGACTAGCCATGATATCTTTGTTTATTTCCTGCATTATCAGTTTTTTTGTTTTTTGTTTTTTTTAAGGAGGCTCCACTTCCAGCGTGGAGCCCAGCGTAGAGTTTGAACTCAGGACACTGAGATCAAGAGTTGGACACTTAACTGGCTGAACCACCCAGGTGCCCCAGCAGCTTTTTTTTTCCCCATCAGCTTTTTAAAAAGATTTTATTTATGTATTTGAGAGAGACAGAAAAAGTGACAGAGAGCATGAGCAGGGAGGAGAGGGAGAAAGCAGGTTCCCCACTGAGCAAGGAGCTTGATGTGGGGCTCTATCCCAGGACCCTGGTATCATGACCTGAGCCAAAGGCAGATACTTAACCAACTGAGCCACCCAGGCACCCCCCACATCAGTTTTCACTTTGTTTTTTATTGTGGTAAAATATACATAACAACTGAATTATACACTTAGAAATAGTTGAGATGGCAATATTATCTGTATTTTACCACAACGAAAGATGTACAGATATAACCATTTTAACCATTTTTAATGTACAATTCAGTGGCATTAAGTAATTCACATCATTGTGCAACTATCACCACTCCCATCCCCAGAATTTCTTGGTCTTCCTACACTAAAACTCCATGCCCATTAAACCAACTCCCCATTCTCCTTCCCCACAGCTCCTGGCAACCACCATTCTGCTTTCTGTTTATGACTTCAACTACTCTACATCATATAAGTGGAATCATACAGCATTTGTCCTTTTGGGTCTAGCTCATTTCAATTATTATAATGCTGGGGATCCCTGGGTGGCTCAGCGGTTTAGCGCCTGCCTTTGGCCCAGGGCGTGATCCTGGAGTCCTGGGATTGAGTCCCATGTCGGGCTCCCTGCATGGAGCCTGCTTCTCCCTCTGCCTGTGTCTCTGCCTCTCTCTCTCTATGTCTATCATGAATAAATAAATAAAATCTTAAAAAAAATATTATAAGGCCTTCAAGGTTCTCCATGTAATAGCATGTGTCAAAATATCATTCCTTTTCAAAGTTGAGTAATATTCCATTGTACATATATACCACCTGTTGTTTATCCCATTCACCTATCAGTGGACATTTAGGCTGGTTCTACCTTTTGGCTATTGTGCATAATGCTGCTATGAATATGGGTGTACAAATAGCTGTTTGAAGTCCTGCTTTCAGTTCTTTTGTGTCTATAGCCTAAAGTGAAATTGCTGAATCATATGGTAATTCTATGTTTAACTTTTTTTTTAAGTTTGCAATTTTTTTTTGAGGTTTTATTTATTTATTCATGAGAGACAGAGAGAGAAAGAGAGAAAAGCAGAGACACAGGCAGAGGGAGAAGCAGGCTCCATGCAGGGAGCCTGATGTGGGACTCGATCCCAGGTCTCCAGGATCAGGCCCTGGGCTGAAGGGGACGCTAAAATGCTGGGCCACCCGAGCTGCCCTATGTTTAACTTTTTGAGGAACTGCCATACTGTTTTCCACAGCGGCTGTATCATTTTACCTTCCGTCCAGCAGTGCACAGGGGTTCTCCAATTTCTCCACATTTCCCAACAATAGTTCTTTCCTTCCTTCCTTCCTCCCTCTTTCTTCCTTTCTCTCAATAATAGCCATCCTAATGAGTGTAAAGTGGTCTTATTGTGATTTTGATTTGCATTTCCCTAATGATAAGGGATGTTGAACATCTTTTCATGTGCTTATTGGCCACTTGTATGTCTTCTTTGGAGTAATGTCTGTTCAAACCCTTTACCCATTTTAAAAATTGGGTTCTTTTTTATTGTTAGCAATAATATTTACTCAAATTAATACTAATTGATTATGCCTTATTACTAAGAAAAATACTCTTTTTTTTAAAGCTAGGCTTTTTCTCCCTGCTATTCAACAAGATACTTGTCTTTTTCTTTTTTTCCATTGAGCTTTTGGGTGGAAAACCATAAATTCCCCAAAACCCCCTCCTTCTCCTAGCCCTAGGATTTGCAATGAGTCAAACTGATCCAGCAGCTTGAGTTGAGGAGGTCAGACAAAGGAAAGCAGCAACCCATCTTGGAGAATGGTTGGTGAAACCAGGCTTAACCTTATTTTACAATTAGCAATAACTTACTAATTATATCTAAATTCTGAGATAGTGGAAATGAGGGTGGTCATGGTGCTAGAGGAGGGCAGGGGATTCCTCTTTGAGGTGGAGTTTCTGTTTGAATCGTGATGGACAATCTACCCTGAGCGCCCAGCCTCGTATCTAAATCTCAGTGGACAACCAGGGAAAGAACTTTCTAGACGGTCAGAGATGGTATGGAAAAGTCATTCAGTTAATTATCTACAAAGCTATCTCCTTGATTATTGATGAATAGTAGAGATCTCAGGCTACACAGAAAGGCAACAGCTTTTGTTAAAAGAAAAAAAGAGTAGCTTCTATCTTTTTTTAAAATTTTAATTTATTATTTATGATAGTCACACAGAGAGAGAGAGAGAGAGAGAGAGAGAGGCAGAGACACAGGCAAAGGAAGAAGCAGGCTCCATGCACCGGGAGCCCGACGTGGGATTTGATCTCGGGTCTCCAGGATCGCGCCCTGGGCCAAAAAGGCAGGCGCTAAACCGCTGTGCCACCCAGGGATCCCGCTTCTATCTTTTTAAAGGTCATTCTTGTGCTAAGCATGATGCTCAGTACTATATTTGTTTAGTAACTTATTTAACCTCCCCACCAGCATTTTACGGTAGACAGAGCTTTATGCCCATTTTAGAGATGGGTCAGTTGTGATTTCGGCTAAATGACTTGCCCAAGATCACACAGCTAGTGGCAGTGCCAAGCTTCAAATTCAGGTATGCTTGATTCCATAGTCAATATACCATATTATCTCGCCTCAAATCGCATGCTTTTACTCAAATTGGCTGCAGCCATATCCCAACCCACCCCCAATAATTGCACTCTGGACCTCACACCTCCCTGCCTTTGTCCATCCCTAGCCTGAAGATCCCCTTCTCCTCTTCCAGGTGAGAATCTTGCTTGCCTTCTGTTATGAGTTGAACTGCATTCCCCCAAAAGTGGTATGTTGAAGTCCTAACTCCAATGCCTCAGAATATAACCTTATATGAAAAAAGGAATCTTATGGATTTACCCAATTCCAGATGAGGTCATCAGCATAGGTTCTAATCCAAGACTGGTGTCCTTATTAAAAATGGGAATTTGGACACAAACAAACCTGCACTCAGGGGAGATGATGTGAAGACATGGGGAGAACACCATGGGGAGACGGCAGATTGGAGCGATCCATCTACAAGTTAAGGAATGCCTGAGGCCACCAGCAGCTAAGAGAGTCATGCAACAGACCCTTCCCTGGCATCTTCAGAGATGATGCCCACCCCATGATTTCACATCTCCAGCCTCCAGAACTGTGAGACCATAAAATTCCAGTTGTTTGAAGCCACCCAGTTTGTGGTGCTTTGTTATGTATGGAAACTAATATGCCCACCCCTACAAGGCTCACCTCTGCCGTGTTCTCATCTGAGAGGACATGTGCCTCCCCCTGAGGATTAATTACTTCTGGATTCCCAGATCTCCGTATAAGCCCCTAATCACTCACTTATCACTTTACCAAAGGGCTCTTAATGTTTTTACCTCCTCCACTGAGCGAGCTGCCCAGGAAGGGACTGTTTACCTTTTTCAGTCTCTCTTCACGGGACCCCTACCCGCTACCCCCAACACCCAGCATGAAAGCTCAAGTAGATGCATGGTTCACATCAAATGTCATAGAACCACAGGGTTGGGAGGCCAGCAGTGGTCTTCTAGTCCAGCCCAACATGAACACACTTGTCCAGGAGAAGGTCCAATATCTATACTGACTCATGAATTGGCCAAAACAAATCAAGTTTTCATCTCCCTGCCATCTCTACTCCCATTAGCCTCCTCTCAGATCTCTCTCTCCAGAAATATCGTGCCTCCCTCCCTCCCTGCAAGGGCAGTGCAGGTAAATTCCTCAACTTGCTGGCACTAGCATTTAGTAGCCCTGTGGCCTTGACAAATGACTTTCTCTTTTGGGCCTGTTTCCTAATCTGTAAAATAAAGAAAATGACACATGGGCCATGTGCCATTAGGATGATTAAATGAGATGTCACATGCAATCTGAGGGATTCTCAGGGTCGCCTTAAACTGAAATAGCCATATAAACTGACTTAACAGGGCACCTGGGTGGCCCAGTGGTTGAGCATCTGCCTTTGGCTCAGGTTGTGATCCTGGGGTCCTGGGATTGAGTCCTGCGTCAGGCTCCCTGAAGGGACCCTGCTTCTTCCTCTGCCTATGTCTCTGCCTCTCTCTGTGTCTCTCATGAAAAAATAAATAAAATCTTAAAAAAAAAAAAAAAAAAGAAACAAAAACCTACTTAACATCTCCATCCTGGGGGTGCAGGGCGACAGGCAGGCAGGTGCCTCCTTAAACGTCTCTGGGGGGGTTGTGGGCAGTTCCTTCCTGTGGGCAGGAACTTCCTGTGGCAGTTCCTCCCAGCCCAGCCTCTGGCTCAGATACCCTGTGCCTGGCTCTCTGCAGGTGGCTTCACCCCAAGGCAGCCAGGGCTAGCTCAAACCTGTGATAGTAGGGCTCAGAGATTGCCAAAGCAGGAAGGACAGGAAGGGAGAACCCAGAATTGGAAAGGACTGAGTTGCCTAGCAGACCTCAGGATTCCTGCAGTCTGACTGTCACACCAGGTCACAGGGAAGCCTTTCTGGCCTCTCCTCATGGGCTTGGCCTGCTGCCCTGTTTCTGAGCCATGGACACTGGACCATCTCTTTTTTCCTCCTTGTTCTAGGGCCTCCCAATCTCCTCTCCCCTTGCCAGTCTAAAGAAAACCCACAGGGCAGCCCAGGTGGCTCAGCGATTTAGCACCGCCTTTAGCCCAGGGTGTGATCCTGGAGACCGGGGATGGAGTCCCACATCAGGCTCCCTGCATGGAGCCTGCTTCTCCCTCTGCCTGTGTCTCTGCCTTTCTCTCTCCCTCTCTCTCTACATCTCTCATGAATAAATAAATAAAATCTCTCTAAAAAAAAAAAAGAAAAGAAAAAGAAAAAGGAAAAAAGTAAAGAAAACACACAATCCAATGTAAAACACAAAATTGTTCCTGCCAAAGAAGAAATCCTTTTACTGTATTATGCAGAGTGATATATTTCTGTGTCTCAATCTATCTCATTGTAGCAAAGGGAAGAAGAGACACTTCATCTTTGCAAAACCCCACCTCTTAAGCTCATTAAGTGCTTCTCAAACTAAACTATTAGTAATTTTTCTTTTTCTTTTTAAAAAGATTTTATTTGTTTATTTGAGAGAGTGAGTGAGAGAGAGAGAGAGCACAAGCAGGGAGAGGAGCAGAGAGAGGAAAGCAGACTCTCCACTGAGCAGGGAGCAGATGCGGGGTTCGATCCCAGGATCCCTGGATTATGACCTGAGCCCAAGGCAGACACTTAACCAACTGAGCCAACCCAGGTACCCCAGTAATTTTTCTAAGAAAAGTTTTCTGTTTATGATCTTTGGAGAACTCACCATTTGGCTGCTTGAGGAGCTGCATGTGACCAAAAATGTGCTTTTCTGTTTTTTGTTAAGATAAAAAAGTTTGTGAATTAGTTGCCAACTTTTTTTTTTTTAAGATTTTATTTATTTATTCATGAGAATACACAGAGAGGAGAGAGAGAGAGGCAGAGACACAGGCAGAGGGAGAAGCAGGCTCCATGCAGGGAGCCTGACGTGGGACTTGATCCCGGGTCTCCAGGATCACACCCTGAGCTGTAGGCGGCGCTAAACTGCTGAGCCACCGGGGCTGCCCAGTTGCCAACTTTTAAATTCCTAGATTTAAGTAAAAATCTGAATGACGGGGATGCCTGGGTGGCTCAGCAGTTGAACATCTGCCTTAGGCTCAAGATGTGATCCCAGGATCTGGAATCAAGTCCCGCATCAGGCTTCTGCATGGAGCCAGCTTTTCTTCCCTCTGCCTGTGTCTCTGCCTCTCTCTGTGTCTCTCATTAATAAATAAATTAATCTTAAAAAAAATTGGAATGACTCAGCTTCTCTTGAACTATCAGAAGGTCCTGCCACAGGGTCTACCTTCCTATTGGCCAACAGTCTGTTGAATTTGAGAGACGATACCCTTCCACAGGCATGCACTCTACAGTTTACCTGTAAAAGTAGAAGAAGTGCCCACTCACTGTTTTCCTGACTCAGCTAGTTTCATTTATTTAACTCAATTGCCTGTACTCTATAGACATTTGATTTTACTGCCCCAGGCCAGCTTTCACTGGGGATTGTGAACCATACCAATGACTTTGCTTTTTAATTTTAACTTGTATTTTTTTGTTTGCTTGTTTGTAGGCTCTTTGCCCAACGTAGGGGTTGAGTTCATGACCCCAAGATCAAGAGTCTCATGCTCCAACGACTGAGCCAGCCAGGTGCCCCATTGATTTTGGATTTTATACCAAATCTAAGAGAACCCATCAAAAGGCTTTAAACATGTGAATAGGGGCACCTGGGTGGCTCAGTGGTTGAGCATCTGCCTTTGGCCCATGGCGTGATCCCAGGGTCCTGGGATCGAGACCCACATCGGGCTCCCTGCAGGGAATCTGTTTCTCCCTCTGCCTGTGTCTGCCTCTCTCTGTGTGTCTCTCATGAATCAATAAATAAAATCTTAAAAAAAAAAAAAAAAACATGTGAATGATATGTTTACATTTCTATCTGAAACTCATCATCCTGAGTTCTGTAGAGAATGGATTAGAATGGGATAGAGAATAAAAGCAAAGGGACAGTCTACAGTAGTTATTCGGGCCAGCCATAGTAATGGCCTGCATTGGGGTGGTGGTGGTGGTGGAGATGGAGAGGAGTAGACACATACAAGATACATTTGTGGAGCAGAAGCCACAGGGCCTGGAATGAATTGGATGGGGAGGCTGGAGAATGAGTTGATGGTGTGTATAACTGCGGGGATGGGGGTTCCATTTATTGAAACAGGGGACCTGGAGGGTGTACAGATTTATGGAAGGAAATCATAAGTCCAGTATGGGGTTTGTTTATATGTGGGATGCTCAAGCATGCCACTGATTTCAGAAGAGCCAGCCTGGAAATATACAGTTGAGGGCCACCAGCCTACAGATAGGCAGGGAGTAAGAGTAGAGTCAGATGAGAAGAGCCTTGGGCCTCAGTCCTGGGAAATTCCTATGCACAGATTGAACAGATGAGGAACAGAGAAGCCGGCTAAGGAATCTATAAAGGAACGGCCAGAGAGGTGACAGGAAAAGTGAGTAAGTGTGGCATCACAGAAGCAAGAAAAGAGAGTATAATTAAAGGAGGAGTGGTTGGCTGTCTGGGAGGTCAGGTCAGTGAGGCATGAAAGGGTCCATTGGAATTAAGATCATGGTGGTCACTGAAGACCACAGCTCACTGGGGCTGACTGATGGCTCCTTTTAGAGGGAGTGAGTGCTCCCTAGTTTGCCACAATCCTCACTACTCCCTCCCATCCCCATCTAATACTTGGCCTGAGTCACATTTTTGTCCAGTTCCTGGAAGTATTTATACATCTGACCCTTTTCCCGGAGCAATAAGTACTACTTTGCAGCATCATTTTAAAACGGTGATTTGTCTCTCCTAACACAAAAAGCACTTAACACTATGCCTAGCACTTAATAAATGTTAGTTGTTAATTATATCACTTTTTCCTGTTCTGTACTCCATTAACCTCCACAGGATGCTTCAGACTCTTTCTCTTCTTCTCTGGTTGATTGCAAATAACCTAAAAGCTCTGTACCTGCCTTCTGGTTTCCTCCATCGGATTTGACCTCTCCTCTCCTGTGCCTACTTGAGCCCTACCCACCCTTCTGCTCCAGCTAAGTTTCCTGCTCCTCCAGGAAACCCTCTCACTGGCCTCCGGTGAATTCATCATTCTCTGGACTCTGATAAAACTTCCTAGCTATGCCATTTATTCTATGATTAATCTTGCTCTATCATGTGACTTGGATGGTTATTTACTTGAATTATTGCCTTTTTTCTCCAACTTAATTGTAAACTTGTGGTTAAGGAGGCATATTTAATCTCAGCAATTTTTACACAATGCCTTGCCACAATAGGTCAATACATAATAGTTGATTGATAACTTAATTGCTCCTTCTAGAAGTGGGCACCTATTGATTTGTCTGCCAAGTCCATCTTCCTTTTCTGGAAGATGTCTACTCTGCCTCTACCTCCCTGCTCCATCCTCGTGGTGACAATGCAGAGGTTATGTCTTTGCTGTGAAACCTGCCACCTTGACCCCCCTGACCTGCCCATTCACTCCTCTCTGAGGCCCAGACTGGAACATACAAAGATGTCTCATCAGGTTCCTGGCAGACAGCAGCAGTGAAGGCCAATATTCATTGAGCATGTGTCAGAGACGGCTTCAAATGGTGTACAAATCTTTTGTTCAGGCTCATTAAACCCATACAAGAACCCTACAAGGTAGATATTATTATCATTATCCCCATTTTACAGATAAGGAGACTGAGGCAGACCTCCTGTCTGTTCTGTTTCACCTGTGTAGAAGCTGGACTTCTCAAACTCAGAGCTCCCTGTTGTTTCCTCACCACTGAATCTCTACTCTCTTCCTGCCACCTCCACAGCACAGTCCAGGTGTCTCCTATCACCATACCTTTTATTGTGCCAATCTCTTTGCTTGGGAACATTATCCCCTGCTTTTTTGCCCAAGTAACTCCTACTTAATCTTTAAGACAGAGGTCAGGTGGTGCCTCTTTCATGAAGCCTTCCTTGAACAGCCTCCTCCCTCCTAGATAGGAGAACTACTGTCATCTCTCACCCATGCCTGGGCTGCCCCCTCAATATTGTATTCATGACATTGCAATCCCAGAGTCAGCTGAGTTATCTGTGTCTACATAGACTCTGGGCTCTAAGAAAACATAGATCCCAGAGTCTGGCACTGGGCCCAACACAAAGTAAGCAGAGAGTGAAGGCAGAAATAGCAGTTCTTCCCCAGATCCACAGTGTCACAGTTAATGCCACCAGTGGATAAACTATGACCCCTATGCCAACCTCACAGAACTCTGTAGGAGGGAGAGCCCCAGAGAGATTCGGTTCAACAAGTTGACCATCTGGGATTAAAGTAGCAGAGTAAGACAGACAATAACAAGTTTTGACAAGAATGTGGAGAAATTGGAACCTCAAATACTACCCATGGGAACATAAAATGGTGCAGTCACTGTGGAAAACAGTGTGGGAGTTCTATAAAAGGTTAAACAGAGAGTTACTGCATGACCCAGCAATTCTACTCCTAGGTGGATACCCAAGAGAAATAAAAATATATGTCTACAGGGGCACCTGGGTGGCTTAGCGGTTGAGCATCTGCCTTCAGCTCAGGGCGTGATCCCGAGGTGCTGGGATCGAGTCCCGCATCGGGCCCCCTGCGTGGAGCCTGCTTCTCCCTCTGCCTGTCTCTCTCTCTCTCTCTCTCTCTCTCCATCTCATGAATAAATAAAAAATCTTAAAAAAAATATATATGTCTACAGAAAAATCTGTACAAAAATATTCGAAGTAGCATTCTTCATAATAGCCAAAGGTAAAAATAATCCAAATGTCCATTAACTGACTTTTGGATAAACAAAATGTGGTAAATCCATGCAACAATAATATGAAGCCACAGAAAAGAATGAAAAATTTTTTTAATTTTTATTTATTTATGATAGTCACAGAGAGAGAGAGAGAGAGAGAGGCAGAGACACAGGCAGAGGGAGAAGCAGGCTCCATGCACTGGGAGCCCGATGTGGGATTCGATCCCGGGTCTCCAGGATCGCATCCTGGGCCAAAGGCAGGCGCCAAACCACTGTGCCACCCAGAGATCCCCAAAGAATGAAATATTGACACATACTACATCACGGGTCAACTTGAAAACATTATGCTAAATGCAACAGGCCAGTCACAAAAGACTGAAATGTCCCTGTCCAAGAATTGCCAAATCCATAGAGCTAGAAAATAGATTAGTGGTTGCCATCTTTTGAAGGTAGTAAGAATGTTCTGGAATTAAACAGCAGCAAAAATTGCACAGCCTTGTGAGTATACTCAAACCACTGAACTGTATACTATAAAGGGTACATTTTATGGTATGTGAATTATATCTTAAATTTAAGAAAAGGGCGGAGTATGCAAAGCTGAGAAACATGGAGACCAAGGGAGGTGACAGGGAGAATACGACAATAAAAATAATAAAATAATGGGTAGCAGTTATCAAGTGTTGGCTACAGGAGAGGCACTAGGTGACATATTTAACATGAATAAATTATCCTATTTAATTCTCACAGCAACTCTGTGAGGCAAGTTCTGTTATCACTCTCATTTTATAGATGATAAAATGAAAGTCCTGGAGAGGTTAAGCCACCTATCAAGGGCACATGTGGAAAGTGGCTGAACTAAGCCCTAGCTGTAAAGCTTTGCTACAATGAAATATTGCCTTGTGCACGTGACCATCCACAGGACAGAATTAAGTCCCAGAATAAAGGTAGACGGTGCTAGGGGAGGCTGAAGAGGTCTTCACATCTCATTGGGTGTTTGAAGCATTTGAAAAAGATTCTGAAGTGCAGACTGGACTTTGACAAGCAGAGATGGAGAAAAATACATTTCAGGCAGGTGGAAAAAAACTTGAGCAAATATGTAGAGTTGAGAATATATGGGTGTATTAAGAGGGCTCTGCTAACATTATCAGTGACCGCCCCCCCCCCCCCTTCAATATCCATGGCCTCTTCTTCCTCAGTGGACAGAATGCCCAGGTGATGGATCATGATTAGCCTAAGGCCACTGAACAACACTGTCTC
This sequence comes from Canis lupus baileyi, assembly GCF_048164855.1. Taxonomy (NCBI): domain Eukaryota; kingdom Metazoa; phylum Chordata; class Mammalia; order Carnivora; family Canidae; genus Canis; species Canis lupus. The sequence continues at coordinate 27,144,879 of NC_132848.1, read as the reverse complement.
CTGCTTTCCCTGCATCCCTTACAGCTAAGGGTGCACATGTGATCCAGTCTGGGCCAACAGCTCCTACCCAGACGTCTGCTGGGAAGTTTTGCTTTCCTAATTAAAGGAAAGTGATGAGCTTCATACCCTCTGAGCTCTTCCTCCTTTCTCCCTAGCTTGAATGCAGATGCATTATCTGGAGCTGCAGCCACTATCTTGGGATCATGAGGTGCCAAGTATGAGAATGCAAACCAACGCATTGAGGTTGATGGAGCAGAAAAACGGAAAGAGCAAGGGTCCCTGAGGGTATCACTGAGTTGCTGAGCCAGCAACATCCTCCAGACTCCTTGTGCAAGAAAAATAAATCTCTATTTGCTTAATAACGGTTCTGTTAACCCTCCTGATAATATCCTGAACTTCTAACCTCATGGTTTAGAAAGGACTAACTCCACCCTGAGCTCCAGCGATGGGCCCCAGCCAACCAATCACTATATCCCATCTCCCTGGCCAGAGTAGTTCATTCAGGGATGTAGTACTTTGATCTTAGACTTTTAGCTTCCAAACTGCAAGAAATCTGCCTGTTGTTTGAGCCATTCAGTTTATGGTGTTTTTAAGATTTTATTTATTTATTTGAGAGAGAGAGAGCGCGCGCGTGCGAGCATGAGCCGGGGGAGGGGCAGAGGGAGAAAGAGAAGCAGACTCCCTGATTAGTGGAGAGCCCGATGTGGGACTTGATCCCAGGAACCCAAGATCACAACCCGAGCCAAATGCTTATCCAACTGAGCCACCCAGGTGCCCCATAGTCTGTGGTATTTTGTTATAGCAGCTTGAGTTGATTGAGACAGATGGTAAGAATTTTTTGGTTGTAAATGACAGAACTCTAACTCCAACTGATTTGAGCAAAAGAGGAGATATTAGCCTAGCAAGTAAAAAGTTCAGGGCTAGCTAAGGCTTTAAGTCATCACTGGGTCCAAGGGCTCAAGTTCTGCCATTAGGACACACTCTTCCTTTTTTCTTCCTCACATCCCCCTCTCTCTCCTTGCTTTGCTCAGTTTTGCTTTCTGCCAATTTCTTTCTCAAGGGATGTCCTCCCCTGTGGTAGCAAAGAGGCCACCAGCAGGTGTGTATGCTTGCATTGTCTTTACAGGCTGCAGCTCCAGGCTTAGTCAGCACTGCTGCTCATCACCTCATATGACCTTGACCCCCAACTTCTGTTTCAAAACTGAAAAAGACTCTGACTGGGCCTTGTTTACACACCTTCCCACTTCCACCCAAGCAAGCTTGAGAACCAGAGAAATGGGACACTCCTATTGACTACTACAGGTCAAATGTCAACCCTAGTGGGGCCATTTCATTGGAAATCCTAGGGAGTGTGTGCAGCCTGCGGGTTGCATTTCTTTTAAGAGAAAAAAAGTACCTCAAGTAGAAAGAAAGATAAGAGGAAGACAAAAACAATCCAGCCAGGTAGGATCTCAATAGAGAGGAGGGCATGGAAATTCAAATGGGCAAAGGAGGCAGATTCAGAGGACAGCAAGGAAGGTAGTTGATTGCTGTTGAGGCGTTTGCACAGGAGGGAATCTTTAACCTCAAATCTCATGAAAATCTGGATTCTCCCAAATCCCAAATGCACATTTGCATGTGCACATAAAATACTGCACATAAGGGGCGCCTGGCTGGCTCAGTTGGTAGAGCATGGGACTCTTGACCTTAAGGTCGTGAGTTCGAGGGATCCCTGGGTGGCGCAGCGGTTTGGCGCCTGCCTTTGGCCCAGGGCGTGATCCTGGAGACCCGGGATCGAATCCCACGTCGGGCTCCCGGTGCATGGAGCCTGCTTCTCCCTCTGCCTGTGTCTCTGCCTCTCTCTCTCTCTGTGTGACTATCATGAATAAATAAATAAAATCTTTAAAAAAAAAAAAAAAGGTCGTGAGTTCGAGTTCCATACCAGGCATAGAGATTACTTTTAAAAAATACTGCAAATAAGTTGGGAAGGTTTATAACCTCCTCCCCAGATACCAGAGAAAGAACTCCTGGTAATGGAGCAATACCTAAAGATGGAATTTAGATATCTGAGAGGAAAGTTAAATACAAAGTCTGAGATGTCTTGTGGCCAAGCAAGCAGGCACAATGCCTGCGGTCAGAGCAAAAGTGGGCAGGCTCCCTGCCCTGGTGGAGCTTCCAGCCCCCATGGGGAAAGAAACATTAATCAGATAGTCCCACAAAGGGCAGCCCTGGTGGCGCAGCGGTTTAGCACCGCCTGCAGCTCAAGGTGTGATCCTGGAGACCGGGGATCGAGTCCCACATCAGGCTCCCGGCATGGAGCCTGCTTCTCCCTCTGCCTGTGTCTCTGCATCTCTCTCTGTGTGTGTGTGTCTCTCGTGAATAAATAAAAAATCTTCTAAAAAAAAAAAAAAAAAGATAGTCCCACAAATAAATGTAAAAATTATAATTGGGATTCTACAACAGAGAGGTATGAGAGCGAATGAGTGCCATGGACAAGGATAAAGATGAAGGAGTGACATTTCATCCACCAAGCTGTAAAGGATAAGGAGGGGAGGGGGCCTTCCTGATAAAGTGAATTATCTGTGCAAGAACCCCGTGTTTGGAAGGAGTTGAAGGCAGGGATGATGGATGCCCTGATGTGATGAACTGACAGGGTGTCTCAGCTGGATACATACTGGGTTCTCAGGTCCTCCTCGGGTCTACTTTACAACGTGTAACATTGATTATAACTGGTTGTAACTGTGGTTCTAACAGCAGTCTGGGGGCAAACCATTCATTGCAAAAGAAAAAAACAAGAGAGTTTGGTTCATAGAGGTTCTGTTGTCTTTCCATCCTGATCTCTCCTGAATCTCACTGGGAAAAAAAAAGACTGAAATTCCAAATGCCAGCTCCACCAACACTTGATAAAGCTCTGGCTTGTCAGACAAATGGATCTTGAACACAAACCACCCTGTTGCCACTCCGTTGCTTGGTGTTCCTTAGGTCAGACCTCCACCACCCCCCCCCGCCCCGCCCCTGCCCTGAGGGTAGTAACAGTAGTGCTCTGCTGTGGGGAGGTGAGCTGGGGTTGCTCACTGTTGGCTTCTGCCTGGCTCACCTGGCTGCATGCCAGCAGAAGTTTTCTGGGGAGCTTCATTATTTCTGGTGGCCTCCCCAACTTGCCTTCCTTCCTTAGGAAATGGAGTTAACAGGAAGGAATCAGAAATTAGGCAACTATCTTCTTGAAGGAAATGGGGGAGGAAATTTTTAATGCCACAGCAGCTTTTAGATAAAGCAGGTAGAAAGCATACCCACAAGTCACCAGTTGCAGCTTCTGTCCTCATCTCCATCTCCTTAACCTGTTGACCACTCCCCCATTTTTACTGATGTTCCTCAAATCCCCATCTCCCTTCCTGACCCTCAGTCCAGGACTCCCATCAGTCGATATAGCATCTCTACTATCCCAGACTCAATATGATGGGAGCCACATTTTTATTATCCTCCTCCTGCTGCTTACCATCACACCAACTCACTCTCCCAAATGCCCCATTTTTCTCCAGGGCATTATATCCTTTGCTCTTTTTCATCCACTATATCTGTTCCATCATGACATCCCAGCATGAAATTATTTCACAGATTTATTCCATCTAACTTCTAGACTCAGAGACACATGGGTTTATACCCCACATGGCCATTACCTTGCTGTGTGATCTTGAGTAAATTACTTAACCTCTCTGAGCTTTTCACTTAACCTCTCTGAGCTTTTCAATCTGTAAAATGGAGGTAAGAATATATTCCTTGCAGGGTCATTGTGAGACTTGAAGCATATATAAAGTGGCACATGGCAGATGCGCCATAAGACACAAGTTCTCGGGCAGCCCCAGTGGCGCAGCGGTTTAGCGCTGCCTTCAACCCGGGGTGTGATCCTGGAGACCTGGGATTGAGTCCCATGTCAGGCTCCCTGCATGGAGCCCGCTTCTCCCTCTGCCTCTCTCTCTCTTTGTGTGTCTCTATGAATAAATAAATAAAATCTTAAAAAAAAAAAAAAAAAAAGAGAGATCCCTGGGTGGCGCAGCGGTTTGGCGCCTGCCTTTGGCCCAGGGCGCGATCCTGGAGACCCGGGATCGAATCCCACGTCGGGCTCCCGGTGCATGGAGCCTGCTTCTCCCTCTGCCTGTGTCTCTGCGCCTCTCTCTCTCTCTCTCTGTGGCTATCATAAATAAATAAATTAAAAAAAAATTAAAAAAAAAAAGACACAAGTTCTCTTCTGCCTTCTCTGTGTCTCTGGGTAGCATCCTAATCTGGGCCTTCCTCCTCACATACTTGGATTACAGCAGGAACTACCCAAAAGTCCTCAGTTTTCTAATCTCCTCCCATCTAATTCATCCAAACACCAAGACTAGAGAAATTTCAAGATATTGTGTTCCTTTGTGCCACTCTTCTGACCCTGTAATATTCCTTTCCCATTGCCATCAGGTAAAGTCAAAGATCTAGTCCTAAAATTTGCAATGCCATGGCCTCATACATCCCAGGATGACTCCCTTGCATCTTGTGGAGGACCTTGGGAATGACTGTGATTGCCTGAGGGAGCCTGAGAGAGGAGGAGACCTAAGAACAGGACGGAATCATAGGGACATTAGTGTTTCAGGGCTGGGAAGAAGAGAAGCCAGTAGAGGAGCTCATGGAGGACAAGATTAGCATCCAGGAAACGATGGAAAGGATAGTTTCCAAGAGAAAGTGACCACAAGTGTCAAATGCTGCAGAAAGGTCAGGTTGAGAACTGAAAAGGGTATGTCATGAGTTTGGATGGTGTCCTCCACAAAGATAATACCAAATGTTAAACCTCAACACTTGTGAATATGACCTTATTTGGAAATTGGGTCTCTGCAGATGTAATTAAGGGTCTCAAGATAAGAGCCTCGATTTAGGGTGGTTGTAAATCCAATGACCCATGTCCTTGGCTGTTTAGTAAAGGAGAGGGACACAGGGACACAGCAGGCAAGGTCCGTGAAGACTGAGGCAGAGGCTGGCATAAGGTATCCCTTGAGCCAAGGACCACCGGAAGCTGGAAGAAAGGTGTGGATTTTTGGATTGGGTTTTCTGGCTTCAGAGAGAGAATACATTTTTGTATTCTAAAATCATACTTTGTATTCTAAGTTTTTTTTGTTCCAAGCTGCCAAATTTGTGGTGTTTTGTTCCAGCAGTCCTAGGAAACTAATAGAGGGTATCTTGCATTTAGAAATAAAGTGGTTGGGGATCTCTGGGTGGCTCAGCGGTTTAGTGCCTGCCTTCAGCCCAGGGCATGGTCCTGGAGTCCCAGGATCGAGTCCCACGTCGGGCTCCCTGCATGGAGCCTGCTTCTTCTTCTACCTGTGTCTCTGCCTCTCTCTCTCTCTGCATCTCTCATGAATAAATAGAAGATTTATATAAGAAAAAAGAAATAAAGTGGTTGCTGCTTTGCCTTGGTGGAGTCTGAAGCAGTAAGAGCATCTTTTTCAGGAGGCGTTCCTACAGGGGTGAGGAGAGCCAGGACAGTAACTAAAATTGTGTTGCCCAAAGAAAAGGTCTTTTTTTCTTTTTTTTTTTTTCAAAATACTGCTCACAGGAGCTCCTATGTCTGACAATGTGGAAAGGAAAGAATTCAGAGTCATGGCTGGAAGGACCCCTAAAATGCCCAGCCATAAGAGAACTGGGGGCAATATCTGTGGAACGACATGAATGTGCTTTTCTCTTGTATACTCTGTTTTTGTGCAATGTCTCTCCTCTGCCAGGGACATTGTCCCTCCTCTGTTTGCCTTGGAGAGGATTAGGAATGCAAAGAGAAAGAGGAAATTGGTGCTTAGCTTTGGACATCCAAAAAAATATTCCAGAGCATAAACCAAGGGAATAGCCTTGAAAGCCAGTCTTTGCCAAGAGAGAAAGGATGTTCTAAATCATTTAAACACACATTAATATATCAAGAACCAGGCCTGGTAGACAAGGCTGCCAAGTTTTGTTAATAAGCCTGGAGTGGAAGGAAATCAAGATATGACACCTGGGTGTGGCCCCAGGACAACCTGAAGGAAGTCAAAGGCTGGGGACACATGTGGTCTTCAGCTCCTCTTCCAGGTCAAAGCTGGGGCAGAGAGAGGAGCATGTGAGAGGGTTGAGGGGATAGCTAAAAGCACGGGTTCTTGGCCCTCTACCCCATTTGGATCCCTAGGAGGAGACCCATACTGGGCTAGACATCGTGTCCAGGAGTCAGAGGGGCAATTGTGCAACACTGAGGTGGGGAAATGACTAGCCAAATGACCCTGCTCCCATGGCTGCAGGGGATCCTGAAATTTCTCTGGGATCCTCTAAGGGAACTGGGGTGCTGGTGCTGGAGTGCCTCAGAGACCAGTCTTTGTAGGACCCTCATATCCTGGGGCATGATTCCAGCAGGACACTCCAGAAAGCCCATGGGTGACCAGTCGCTCACTCGGTGGCCTTGGCCGCCACCACCAGGGATGGTGGTGATAGAAAGGAGAGGATATTTGAAGGACTGAGCATTTACCTTACAGAAACTGAGTCATCCAAGAGAGACTATTTAAACTGGAAGATGCTGTAGCACCATGACCTGGCAAATTAGGTTTCCTTTCTACTTCCCTGGAAGTGGGGCGGGCGGGAGGGGGGTGGGGGAGGGGGTTCATCAGATAAGTTAAGCAACATTGTCCTTGCATTTTTCTTTGACTGTGTACAGGCTCCTCATGCCACTGTCACCCAGGCAGTGCTCCGGAAGCCCAGTGCACCTGGGGCAACATTCCTGAGACCTGCAGGAGGGGGTGAGCTGGTGAGAAAGGGTAGCCTTGCCGGCCTGGAATGCCTAGACTAACAGTGTGTGTGTGTGTGAGTGGGACAAGACTCTCCCAGGAAGGGCTCCAGGGATGGTTGCCGCTGGGCTAGGATGTAGAAAAATCAAAGTCAAGGATACAAATCAATACTGTCACATACCCTGGAGGCTAAGGAAGCACCTTCCCACAGGAGAGGCTGTGTAAGAGAAAGTAGAAAAGGCTCCCAACCGCTGGGTGCAGAATCGGGCTGTTTGAATTTAACAGGAGACTCACGCCCCAGGATCCTTCCTTCTCGGTTCACTTAATCCTCTCCACGGCACTAAGTATTCTTGTGAAAAACAGACAGGACGAAGTCCAGAGAGCCGGTTTCCCATATTTCTGTTTTGAGGCTGGGGTTCATACAAGGTCAGGATCCACAGCTGTGGATTCGAACCTCCACACCCCCATGCTCTCCTGGCCAGAGCTCACTGCCCGACCAGGGAGGGAGGTGGGGGCCAGAGGGAGGGGAGCGTCAGGGAGGGGAGCAGCTAAAGCTGGTGGATCAAGTCCCCACAGAGCCCTCTTGGCCCTCTCCAAATGATCTGTTGGTTGGGGGTATGGAACGTGATCTTGAGATTTCTAGGACCCTCATAGGGCCAGGTTCCTATTTCTGCATCCAGATCTTGGGCAAATAATTTAAGCGCTGGAGCCTCAGATTTCATTCTTAGAACAATGGAGATAATAATTCCCACCTTACTGAGAGTTTACGGGTTAGACGGGGCATGTCCAGTGTGCCTAGATAGACAGAACCTGATAGAGGGGAAACAGGTCAAAATAATTTAATTTAATTCTACTCTGGGGCACCTGGGTGGCTCAGTCGGTTAAGCAACTGGGCTAACCCATCAGTGGGTTAAGCATCTGTCTTCAGCTCAGTTCCTGATCTCTGGATCCTGGGATCGAACCCTATATTAGCCTTCCTGCCCAGCAGGGAGCCTGCTTCTCTCTCTCTCTCTCTCTCTCTCTCTCTCTCCTTTTGCTCCTCACCACTGCTTGTTCTCTCTCTCTCTCAAATAAATAAAATCTTTTTTTAAAATTCTGCTCTGTTTCAATCAGCACTTTCAAGGTAAAATGCCCTGGCAAAAGCAGGGCAAAGCAATTTAAACCAGGGACTGGTTTAAGAGGAATTCTCAAGCAAGCTTCCCTGACCTTGACCTTTGGTGTTCTTAAAAAACAAAATCTAGAAAGCCTCTTTTTGTTGGGGGAACAGAGCTGTCTCCTCACGAGGTTGGCCCACCTGCCATGGCCGGGGGTGTCAGTGAAGACAGTGCAGGAAGCTGGGGTCCACGCCTGACTTCAGCGTGAGGCCAGGGACCCAGATGTGTCTATGCACCACGTGGATGGGGCTCAGCCAGCGACTCGCCTATGGACAACATCTGAGAATCACATTTTGTCAGCAACAGGGTGGTCACTGTCTGAAAATGTGCACTGACCTCAATAAAAGAATGCCAAACTCTGTCTTTCTTTCTCGAGTAATCTTGAGAGGAGAGGAGCTCCTGCCAGGTGCAGAAGAAAGAAGAAAACCCGCTTTTGGCAGCAGGGGAATCAGGTTGCCACAGCAACGAGCTCCTTCCCAGGTCCACTCATTATATGGCTTTTGAATTAGACTTCCTCCTGTGGACAGTCTAGCAGCTGGATTCCCATCTCCCCAGCAGCCCCGCCCCCGCCCAGGCTTCTCCCCAGGGAAACCAGTGCAGAAGGGAGCCACTGCCCCTTCTTTCAAAGCCAGCCCCTGGCTTTGTCCCTGGGATGGGACAGCACTTACTTGGTTGACATTGGGAAGCACGGGAAACAGCCCTCTCATCTTCCGTGGGTGGGAGGGTGGCTGGTACAACTTTTCTGAGCAGCATTTTGGCAAAAATGGAAGGACACACTCTCTGACCCCGCAGTGCTGGGCTTTAGCCCTGGCACCGCAGCATTTCCGTGATAGCAAAACCCTGGGAGCAACCTTCATGTCACTGAGAGGGGACTGGCTAAACGTCAGATGTGGCTCCTGTGGCCTACTATGCGGCTGCAGGAATAGCAAGTTGGATCCCACGAGCCCACAGGGGAAGGCGTATTAAGTTCAAAAAGCAAGTTGTTCAAACTCATAGAACCAGAAAATAGAATGGTGGCTGTGAGACTAGAGGGAGGGGGAGATGGGGAAATGGCTAACAGGTGCATGGCTTCAGGGGCGCCTGGCGGGCTCAGTCGGTGGAGTGTGTGACTCTTGATCTCGGGGTTGTGAGTTCAAGCTCCACATGGGGTATAGAGGTTACTTAAAAATAAAACCAAAAAAAAATAGGTGTACAGTTTCAATTTTGTAAGATGAAAAATTCTGGAGATCAGTTGTACAGCCACGTACATTTGGTTAGCACTACTGAATTGTAAACTTAAAAACAGTTAAGATGGTAAATTCTGTTTGTGTATTTTACCACAATATATTTTTTAAAGATTCTACCTATTTATTTTTTTTTATTTATTTATTTATTTATTTATTTATTTATTTATTTATTGAGAGAGAAAGACGGAGCGCATGCACAAGAGCATGGGGAGGGGCAGAGGGAGAGATAGAATCCCAAGCTGACTCCTCGCTGAGTGGAGAGCCAAATTTGAGATTTGATCTCATAACCTTGAGATCATGATCTGAATCAAAATCAAGAGTTAGATGCTCCACCAACTGAGCCATCCAGGCACCCTCGTATTTTACAATATTAAAGAAAAGCAAATTGCAGGGCACCTGGGTGGCTCAGTGGTTGAGCATCTGCCTTTTGCCTCAGGACGTGATCCCAGGGTCCTGGGATTGAGGCCCACATTGGGCTCCCTGCAGGGAGCCTGCTTCTCCCTCTGCCTATGTCTCTGTCTCTCTGTGTCTCTCATGGATAAATAAAATCTTCTAAAAACATAAAAAAAAGAAAGAAAAGAACACTGCAGAATAAAATCAATATTGATAGCACAATCTTTGTGTATGTGTGTGTTTAAAGGCAATGCAATTTGGAAAGGAGACAAAATAAACTGTTATCAGTGGTTACTTTTGCAGTGAGAAGGAATTGAGAGAAAAGAGGATGTTACTTTTCATTTTATTCCTTCCTGCAGAGTTTTAAAACATATATAATTAGCATCTATTATCTCTATAACTTCAACAAACTTGTAAACAAAGCGTGATGATATTAATATACCTGACCTTCAGGAAATGGCTCCAGGTCAACAGCTATTTATTGAGTATTAGCCTACTGTATACAGGCGCTGTGGGAAGTTTGAGGGAGAGCCAGCAGGAGCGCAACAAGACGGCCCCTGACCTCCTGGGGTTTACGCTCCCCTGGGAGACGGAAAAGCTGGGGACAGACACAGAGGATACTGGAAGGTATGAGGTGCTTGCCTCATTTCCTCTCATACCTCTGAGGTGATATTTAAGCTGAGACCTGAAGCTTGAAAAGGACCCAGGCAGGGGAGGAAGAAAGGGCATCTGGGCACAGGAGCAGAGTCTGCAAAGACCTGGAACCAGAGGAGAGAGGTCAGTGTGTCAGGATGGAGGGCTGGAAGGGAGGGTGAAGGTGGAGGTGGGGAAGAAAGGAGGAAGGAGGTGGAGAGGGAGGAGGAGGCATGTAAAAGGGGGTAGGGGTGGAGGGGCAGGTGCTGGTGGTGAGGAGGCTGCGGGGCGTTCCCAATTGGCAGGGCAATGGAAAGGCACCCTGGGATTCTAAGCATGATCCAATTTATGTTTTAAAAAGATCACCATGGTTGGGGGTGGAGGGTTAGGGGAATAGGTTGAAGAAGGGGCGACAGTGGAAGCAGACAGACTAGATAATGAGGTCTTTATTAGCTTCCTGCTGAACGACTTTGATGAGCATTTTGGTTTTGAGGAGGTTAAAAATTGCAGGTAATTGCTGAGAGATTAGAAGAGTGTGCTTTTTAAAAGGCTCTCCTGCACACAAACCTGGTGACACTGTTGTCTTAGCTGGGGTCACTGAGAAGGAGGGTTGCCACCAGTTTTTCCGACTTTCAGGTGGCTCGAGTCAGTGGGATCCTGTTAAATCTGACTGGGCAGGTCAGGGTGGGAGCGGCCTGAGACTCTGCAGGTGAGGCCAAGCCCGGGGCTGCACTTTCATTTTCAAAATTCCTGTAATGTTCACATTCCTTTTTTAAAGGCCTAATTTGCTTTTGTGCTAGAGAACAACAACAGTTATAAAGATAATTTTAAAAGGCCCTTGACACAGCCTGCTTGAGCCAGCAGCAGGCAAAGCAGAAGGGATGTCTGTCTCTGACGCAGGCCTCCAAGAGGACCAGGTTACCCAGTGGTGGGCGCCCCATCTCCCAGGGAAATCTCAGGGGCCCAGGACAAAGCAAAGAAACAATGTATTTTATTTTATTAAATTTTTATTTATTTATGATAGCCACAGAGAGAGAGAGGCAGAGACACAGGCAGAGGGAGAAGCAGGCTCCATGCACCGGGAGCCCGACGTGGGATTCGATCCCGGGTCTCCAGGATCGCGCCCTGGGCCAAAGGCAGGCGCCAAACTGCTGCGCCACCCAGGGATCCCTAACCAAGAGTGTTGTAAGGATTAAGGGAGTTCACATCAATGAGGGTTGGTATGTAGTAAGAGCTATTAAAGCACTAGCTGTTATGACTTCATCCTCAACAACTCTGTGGGCCCAGTAGTATTAAATGCCCACTTTGTGGATAAAGATGCTGAGGATTGCAAAGGTCGAACTCCTCTCTGGAAAAGGCCCATGCGGAGCGGCCCTGGGAGAGCAGCCCCCAGCTGCATCTCCGAGCCCTGGATCCCGGTTCCCATTGCTCAGGTGCCCCACGCCTACTTCAGGCATTGCAAACGGCCCTGGTCCTCCCTTCCGCTGACTTAAAACAGCAGTCCTGTGCAGGAGCTGGAGCCCCCGGGAAGGGTGGGGAAGGACCCACCGTTTGTCACCCTGGACTCCGATGCTCCCAGCTGTTCCCTCACCCAGCCTCTCTCAGGCCGATCAACCGTAAATCCGAAAATCAGCCTGCAGGGGAACCAAGCCGCTCTATCTGCACAGAGGCCTCTGCGAGATGAAAGGGGCTTCTGAGATGAGAAAGCCAATTGCTTTCTCACGGTAAAGCCAAAGAACGCTGGTGGGTGGGATGAAGTAATTGGGGTGTGCAGCTGTGAGATGCACGAGAAAGAGGGCGACCCACAGTAGCAGGACCCCAGAGCGGCCCCGGATGCAGGGAGTCAGGTTTTCTCCTCAGGCTTTGCCGGGGACAGCAGGCCCTGGAAGCATATTGATGGACGAGCATAAATAAGAATAAGCCTGGAATAAGGCTCCTGGGCCACAGAAGCAGGCAGGAAGAGGACAGCTGGGGGACCCCCCCCTCCGAGGCTCGGGGAAAGGAGGCCTGTGTATCATGCTGGCTAGGACAGTTGAGGGAGGTCAAGTCTGCTAGGTACTCGACCCAAACTCTCATTTCATTTACATATGACAGGTATATTTATTTCTGTTTAGGTTCATGTAAAACTGCTTCGTGTCGTAATGAACTTGAGATGGTTTGCAAAAATGTGCGGAATGTCAAGGAATAAAACAAATAACTTTGGGAATTGAAGTGAAAGGAAAATAAAGGGAGGGGAAATAATGGAAGTAATGGAATAAGATTAGTATCTGCAGGGGCACCTGGGTGGGTCAGTGGTTGAACATTTGCCTTTGACTCAGGGCATGATCCCGGAATCATGGAATTGAGTCCTGCATCGGGCTCCCTGCAAGGAGCCTGCTTCTCCCTCTGCCTATGTCCTGCCTCTCTCTCTGTATCTCATGAATAAATAAATAAAATCTTAAAAAAAAGGATTAGTATCTGCAAATGGTTAATAAGTAGTTCTGTACAGTTGCTAACGAGGCCCAGACACTCAGTTCTGAGAACCGTGGTGACCAAAGCTAAGAGTGACCAACAATCCAATCCATGAACCAGAGTCTACAAGATGGAAAAAAAATCCAGAACTCAGAAGCATCATTTTAACCCCGGTACAGAAACTTGGGAGGATTTCCTCCACTGTCCACCTAAAGATAACCCTGCGATGCAGAAGGCAGTGGATACTCTTCAGGGGCACCTTGACAACAGAGATAGTAGACATTTCTCCAAATGTTCCCCAGTGTGAGCTGTGGCACTGGAATGTCATTCCAGAGTAATCCTCATAATCGTTCTGTGCCATTTGTAATACCAGAAATCAGAGACAGCCTCAATGTCCACCTAGCCCATCAAGGAATGAACATCTGATGGTGTACTACACAGCTATTAAAAAGATAGAGGAGCAACTTAGATACTCATATGAAACAATCACCAACATATATTGGTAAGGGGAAAAAAGCAAGGGGAAGATCAATGCTTATAAGTGGGGGGTGGGGGGTAAAGGAAAAAAAAAAAAGAAAAGAGTGTCTTTTCTTAAATGCTTGTGTCTACCCCAGGTCATTTCTGGAAGAACTCTCAAGAAGCTGCTGATTCTGGGGAGGAGAACTGGGTGGAGGGTGATGAAGGTAAGAGGTTGACTTTCCATTATACAGCCTTTCGTCCCTTCTGAATGTTGTATCATGGGAGTTTATTACACATTCAACACAATTAAATAATGCATTATAGTCATGCAAGCAAAAATAATCAAAGAGTGCCTACATATGAGGGGCTCCCCACAGACACTTCCTTAGGGTCAGGCTTTTTTTTTTTTTTTTTTAGGGTCAGGCTGAAGGACAACATATAGATTACCCAGGAGAATGAAAGCCCACGCATCCCTCAGCTCAGTCCTCCATGAAAGTAATTTACTCAGCGTGTTCCTGCTGAGACTCCAATGGGTAGAAAATTTACATTACTGTTTAAAATCCACCGCTTTCCCTCTTCAACTGGAAAATTAAAAAACCTTCCCTTTCCACAAAAAACTAAAACAAAAAACAAAAACTTGTTAGAACTAATATATTTAGCAAAGTTGATGGATGCAGAATCAACACAAAAATTGGCTTTGTTTCTATACTGAACAATCGTAAAAAGAAATTAAGAGAATTTACAATAGCATCAAAAGAATACAAAAGAAGAAAACACTTTAACCAAGAAGGTGAAAAATTTTTATACGTTGAAAACTGCAAAATGGAGGCGCTTGTGTGCCTCAGTGAGTAAGTATCTGCCTTCGGCTCAGGTCATGACCTCAGGGTCCTGGGATCAAGCCCCAGAGCCCCACATCAGGCTCCCTGCTCAGCAGGACGCCTGCTTCTCCCTCTGCTTGATGCTCCCCCTGCTTGTGCTCTCTCTCTTTCTGTCAAATAAATAAATAAAATATTTTTTTAAAGATTTTATTTATTTATTTGTTTATTTATTTATTTATTTATGAGAGAGAGAGAGAGGCAGAGGGAGAAGCAGGCTCCACGCCGGGAGCCAGATCAGATGCGGGACTCGATCCGGGGACTCCAGGATCGCACCCTGGGCCAAAGGCAGGCGCTAAACCACTGAGCCACCCGGGGATCCCCTAAATAAATAAAATCTTAAAAAAAAAAAAAAACATACTATAAGATAATATGGTCCTGGCATAAAGACAGATATATGGATCAATGGAATAGAATAGAGAGCCCAGAAATAAATGTCTGGATGTATGTCAAATGATTTTCAACAAGGCGACAAAGACGATTCAATGAGGAAATGAGAGCCTTTTCAACATATGGTGTTGGGAAAACCGGATGTCCACATGTAAAAGAATGAAGTTGGATCTTGACCTAAAAGCCATATACAAAATTAATGTAAAAGTAAACATCTTTGGTCAGCCCTGGTGGCTCAGCGGTTTAGCGCCACCTTCAGCCTAGAGCGTGATCCTGGAGACCCTGGATTGAATCCCACATAGGGCTCCCTGCGTGGAGCCTGCTTCTCCCTCTGCCTGTGTCTCTGCCTCTCTCTGTCTCTGTCTCTGTCTCTGTCTCTGTGTCTCTCATGAATAAATAAATAAAATCTTAAAAAGAAAGAAAGTAAACATCTTTTATTTGAGGCTGAGATTCAATAAATATGTGCTGAGAGACTGAGTGTCCCCTCTTGTCCCAATCCTTCCAGCTGCTGCTTGGGAAGGTACAGATGGAGCTATATCAGGTACCTGGGGTATAGACAAAAGTTGAGTATCCATGCCAGCTAGAGTGCCGTGGAAGGTTCTGCTTTACACACACACACACACATCATGCACATACAAACACAACATGCCTCCCATACCACACACTTTGTGCATATAATACATACGTCACAGGCACCACACAGCCCATCCATACATCATATCACATACACAACACTGCACATCCCCCAACACATACCACTCATCTCTCTCTCTCTGACACACACACATACCACCACCACCACCACCACCAGGAGGGTTTTTTTTTTTTTTTTTAAGATTTTATTTATTTATTCATGAGAGACACAGAGAGAGAGAGAAAGAGAGAGGGGGGCAGAGACACAGGCAGAGGGAGAAGCAGGCTCCATGCAGGGAGCCGGATGTGGGACTCGATCCCGGGACTCTAGGATCACGCCCTGGGCTGAAGGCAGCGCTAAACTGCTGAGCCACCCTGGCTGCCCAACCAGGAGGGGTCTAATTCAGGCCCAGAGAACAGGATTCAGATTGAGAACAGGAGGGGTCCTGTCAGATTCATTTAGAACATAAAATTTTGCTGATTCTCTCCTTATACATTCCCCCCCAACCCGCCTTGGCTCAATAAATATTGTGAAATGAGTTAGTAATCAATATGTGGTTCTAGGGACTCCAGGAAAGCCTGCTCTTCCTTCCTGCCACCTTCCATCTCTGAGGCTCACTGCCTGCCCCTGCAGTTCTTCCCCGGGAGCTTCATTTGTCAGCTTAGTACTCTGATGGATGTAAGTGACACCTCCTCCCTCTGGCCCGAGGGAGAGTGAGACTTCTGGTAGCCATGTGCACCTTAGTCTGAACAAGAGACAGGAGAGAGAGAGACAGGAGAGTGTGGAGGGGAGTATGACTTCCAGTTCAGACTGGATACCAATCAGGTAATTGGGTGATAGGAGGCAGAGGCGTGGGGTTGGGCAAGCAGCGAGAATGCACGAAGCTCTGCAGGGTAAGCAGAGGGGGAGAGCTCAGAGGGACATCTGGAGGGAGGCGTGGGCAGGTGGCACCGTGAGGGAGTGGTGGGGGACTGTACCAGCATCTCATGGTTGGCCTCTGGCCAGCCCCGTCCTTACTTCCATTCCCGGTGAGATGAGAACAGAAACTGGCTGGCTCCCCAGATCACGGAGACAGCAGATGAAGTAGGTGAGAACAGATGAATAAGTGGGGACAAGGAGCCCGAGGCCAGCCCTGCAGGGGCCCCACAGAGGGACTCTGCACAGTCCCCCAAATCAGCCGCCCCAAGGGACTGCCCTGTGCTGTGGGCAGAGCGCCTCTCCTCCCTGGTTCTCCCAGGGCGCCTCATTTTGCTGGTTTCCAGTGGAGGAAAGTCTTCAGCCCTCCACCTTAAACCTGATGCTAGAACCCAAGGAGGCCGTGCTTTGTTTGGTTTTATTTTTGAGGCATGAAGATGGGAAAGGAGCAGAGCATCACATCATCCCGGGGAGCCGAGGATGTGCTCCAGGCACCCCTGGGTCCTCGTGACTTAGTAAGAAAATTTGCACTCGTTAATTGATCCACATCTTCTCCTAAAGGTATTTTGATTTTCAGTCAAATTTCTATTTAAATAAGGAGTTTCAAAGGAGGCAGAAGTCAAGGCTGTGTTCTCGGAACACTGATCCTTAAACAAAGGGATTTTGCCGACAGGACCTCCCCCTGCCCGGAGCACCCTCCCACCCCCAGAGTCACAGGGGAAGAGACCTTAATCAATCTAGTTAGTTCCTTCTTCCCTCTCCGACCAACTCATCTCTCTCCATCACTAAGTGAACACACATCGTGCATGCACACCCGCACACACATGCACACACACAGCCTCATCCCCACCAGTGGGTGGAGCCAGGATTCCTTTGTGACCACATCCCTTACCTTTTGGGGGAAACCACCTCTGAGGGGCCATGAGGCTCCAAGCTCCCGAAGGCTCAGGCTGAGGCTGGTCTTCTCCTGGAACCCATCTTCCCTCAGCATCTTCCTCTTGCAGGTTTCTCCTGGGGCCTGACCCTGAACACTCTCATCTGCTTTCTTTCTTCATAAAAGAGTGGGGTGTCAAGGGTCCCTCCAGGCAGGATTTAGGCCCTTCCTGACTTTTAGCTGTCAACATCATCCTTCGAAGCCCTCCAGGCAGGGGTGACTCCTCCACCCTGGCCACCATCTCACATGTGCCCAGGAAAGCTCTGGGGTGGCCACGTGAGTGGGGATGCTATCGATCTGAGCGCCCTGAATGGCTCCCTCAAGATCCTGTCAGCAGGGTGACATCAATGACAAAACTATGCTCCCAGGTGCACTGCTCTCCCGGAGCTGCCGTATGTAACGAGGTACCACAGCAGTGGCTTAAAACAATGAACTCTATTGCCTCACCTGTGGATGCTGGAGATCCAAAATCAAGGTGTCAATGGGGGCACACTCCCATCGAGACCTGTAGGGAAGAATCCTTCCTTGCCACATCTAGCTTCGTGTTTTCCAGAGGTGCTGTTCCTCAGCTGGTAGCTCCATCAGTCCTGTCACTGCCCTGCTGTCACATCTGCCTTCTCCCTCCTGTAAGGACACCGGTCATATTTGATTTAGGGCCCATTCTAGTACAGTTATCACCTCCTCTTAACCAAACACCTCTGCAATGAACCTGTTTCCAAATAAGCTCATGTTCTGGAATATTAGGGGTTAGGACTTCAACGTATCTTTTTTTTGGGGTGTGTGTGTGTGTAACAATTCAACCCATAATACCATCTCTAATACCAATGCCAACCCACATACCAATGCCATTTGTTAGCTGTGGGATGCCTCCAGTCAGCTCATGTCTCTTGGCTTCAGCTTCTTCAGCTGTAGGGATGAGAATACCAGGGTGACACGGCCAGAGAGGGGACTGAGTGTGGTCACGTATGTCCATTTGCCACCACGGTGCCTGGTGTATGGAGGTAGATGGCTACCAGAAGGCTAGAGCCCTTGCCTTGCCCCAGACCCCACCAAGCAGCTTCCACATAGGGCAGCTTGGATCTGCCCTGGAGATCCATTTTGTATCAATGAAAGATTACTGGAGCCTTTCAGGAAGTGAGGCTTCAGGGCCAATTACTTAAGTGTCACTCCTGTGACTGCTTGATGAGCAATAGGAGTGCTAAGAATATATTGGGTGGGACAACCTGGGTGAGTGGAACATGCAAGAAAGGCTCAGCACACAGTCCTTTCTGTCTAACAATGACTTCGCACTATGCGCAAGTCAATCTTCCTAAGGCAATTTCCTGTTGCCAGGACAGAGCCGTCTCCCTTCTCACCTTCCTGCTGCACTCCCCTTCATGCTGGGCTCCAACAAAAGGGTGAGTGTTCAGCAGTTCTCTTAATTGATGCTATGACAGGTCCTTTTGCTGACATATCCTGGCATCTGTCTGCCTCATTCAGGGTAGCACAGCATTAACTTGAAATTGTCAGCTGTTTCCAGAATAATCAGTTTTCTTCCTGATCTGAGGCTCCAAGCTTACATTGATTTTATTCAGTGTAGGATGTGTGTAGGTCATTTCAATAGGTTGTCTCCACCCTCCACCCCCACCCCAAGCTCACCAAAAGACAAAGGAAATGAAAAGACCAACTTAACTTCAGATTCTTTTGCCCTCTCCCCTTGCAGAAGCTTCTCATCAGTCATTAGTGCTTCTCTAATTTTAAGGTGCAAATGAATCACCTGGGATCTTATTAAATGCAAATTAAGATTCTGTAGATTTGGTTGAGGCCTGAGATTCTGCAGTCCCAAAGAGCCCCCATGTGATGCCGAAGATGCTAGTCCACAGACCACACTTAGAACAGTGACAACTATGTGGTCCCCAGATGTGCCAGGGACATGACAGGTAATATGACTGAGTTTGCTCTGGGTGCTAGAGAAGTGGGAGAGACAGAGCCCCTAACTGACTGGGGGGTTAATGAAGACCTCCAAGGAAATGTAAGGCAGAATAAAGAGGGGTCACATGATCTGTGCTTCTAGAAAGCTGTCTCTGGGAATGACCAGACCAGAATGACCTGCTGTGGAAAGTGAAGAGAAGCCACACTAAAGGCAGAGAGGCCATGAGGAGGCTCTTGAAATAATCAGAACAAGCCTGATGCAGCCTGACATAGGACAGAGGTAGTGGGCTGAAGAGGAAGGGAAGGGTTGTAGGCGTGTGACTGGCTGAGGGGGGTGGTGGAGAAGGAGGCTGCAAACCCCATCCCTGGACCTCTAGGTCTGATAGGTGTGAGGGAATGAGAAGTAGGCTTCCCAGCTGGCTGCCAGGGGGTAGTGAGTCAGCAGGGGACAGGATGTGCAGGGAGAAGAAAAAGAAGGGGATGGTTTGCCACTGAACAGGGCCCCAATGAGGAGCTTTTATGCAAGTGGCTTTCAGTTGGAGACAGATAGGAAAAGAAGCAGGGGGCAGCATGGGAAGCCCCTGGGGCGTGGCAGCAGCTGGGCCTCTTGGCAAGGAGTGAGTGTGGCCTGGCCTGCTGGTCCATTGTGGGGAGCCCCAGACCCCCAAGGCAGCAGCCTCTGACCCAACAGCCAGTGTCCAGGACCCCCATCACATGGTAAAAAACAATGGCCTCTGATGGGTGACCCAGGCCTCTACTCAGATCCATGGTTTAGTTACAGATTTTATGTCTACCATTACCTTCTTTCTCTTGTCCTTGAGTTTATTGGGTTGAATGTTTATCCTATGACTTTTATCTGTCTACTCTTCTAATAGAAGCATTTAAGGCCATCAATTTCCCTGGAAGTATGGCTCCTATGGCATCTCCCAAGTTTTAAGATGAGGCATTCTCATTATCATTCTTTTTTTTTTTTTAAGATTTTATTTATTTATTCATGAGAGACATAGAGAGAGAGAGAGAGAGGCAGAGACACAGGTAGAGGGAGAAGCAGGCTCCATGCAAGGAGCCAGACCTGTGTGTGACTCGATCCCGGGTCTCCAGGATCACGCCCTGGGCTGAAGGCAGAGGCTCAACCACTGAGCCACCCAGGCGTCCCTCTCATTATCATTCAATGCTAAATACTTTTTTTTTTTAAGATTTTATTTATTTAATGACAGACAGAGAGAAAGAGACAGAGACACAGGCAGAGGGAGAAGCAGGCTCCATGCAGGGAGCCCGATGTGGGACTCGATCCCGGGTCTCCAGGATCACACCCCAGGCTGAAGGTGGCGCCAAACCGCTGGGCCATCAGGGGTGCCCAATGCTAGATAATTTAAACAACCATTAAGGCTTCTTCTTTGACACATGAGTTATTACGAGAGAGGTATTTTTAAAGTTTCAAACATATGTTTTTAAAATTTATCTCTCATGTCTAACTTATTTGAGTGATGGACAGATAATATGGTCTGTATAACACTGATTGAAATTTACTGAGATGTACATGATGGCCTTGTATGTAGTTAATTTTTGAGGATGTTCCATATGTATTTGAAAGAATATATATTCTCCAATTTTGGTACAGAGTTCTGCGTATTTATTCACATGCTCAACACATTACTGAGTGCTTGCTTTGTACCAAGCACTGTTACAGGCAAAAGACATAGAGCAGTGCAAGATAGATAAATATCTCTGCTCCCTAGGCTTTCATTCTAGGAAAGTAAGGCAGGCAATAAACAAAATAAGTAAAGCATGATAATAATAATAATAGTGTAAAAGCTTATATGGTTTTACTGTGTTTAGGCATTGTTCTATTTTTTTTTAAGATTTTATTTATTTATTCATGAGAGACACACAGAGAGAGGCAGAGACACAGGCAGAGGGAGAAGCAGTCTCCAATGCAGGGAGCCTGATGTGGGACTCGATCCCAGGATTCCAGGATCATGCCCTGAGTTGAAGGCAGGTGCTTTAGCCACCAAGCCACCCTGGGATCCCAAGGCATTGTTCTAAATGCTACATTGATATGGACTCATTATTTCTCATAACAACTACATGAGATAGGGACCATTATTTTATTTTATTTTTTAACATTTTATTTACTTATTCATGAGAGACACAGAGAGAGAGAGAGAGGCAGAGACACAGGCAGAGGGAGAAGCAAGTTCCATGCAGGCAGCCTGACGTGGGACTCAATCTCGGGACTCCAGGATCAGGTCCTGGGCTGAAGGCGGCGCTAAACCACTGAGCCACCTGGGCTGCCCAGGGACCATTATTATTTTCATTTTAGGGTTGATGATAATGTGGTACAGAGAAATTAAATAGTTTGACTAAGGGATCCCTGGGTGGCGCAGCGGTTTAGCGCCTGCCTTTGGCCGAGGGCATGATCCTGGAGACCCGGGATCGAATCCCACATCGGGCTCCCGGTGCATGGAGCCTGCTTCTCCCTCTGCCTATGTCTCTGCCTCTCTCTCTCTGTGTGACTATCATAAATAAATAAAAATTTAAAAAAATAGTTTGACTAAGAGTATACAGCTAATAAATGGCAACCCCAAGTTTATTTAGGGTAGCAGCTACCTTGTTCCTTGGGGTGGCCATGTGACTCAGTTTGGGACAATGAGATAAAGCCTTAGGGAAAAGAAATAAACTCAGTTGACATGTGTCTTTTACCTTTTGCCCTTAACCATCCTGCCTGGAACTTGAAGGCAATACTCAGAGGCTCGGCAACTATGTTATGACCATGTCGAGGGAAGCTTATACTAAAGATGGTCAAATGGAAGATAGGAAGCCCATATGCTATTTGAGGACTGACTACTTCAGACTTGGTGTATAGGGACAATCATAACTCTTTTTTGGTAAGGCCACCATGATTAGGTTTCTACTAAACACAATCTTTACTGCCTTCTATTTACCAACAGCATCAGACAGTCCCCAGGCCAGGGAGAGAGGTAGAAAGTAACAGATCAGTAAATATTTCTATTCACTTTAGACTTTAGCCTTTTAAGAAACAGTGACTGTTTCTTGTTCCATGACACATTCTCGGCCCGCAGAAAAAGCAAGAATAGTGAGAAAACCATTTTAAGCAGGAGCTTTCTCTCTACCACCATAAACCTTTTTTTAGAATGATATTCTTTTAGGAAAATGTTCTCTTGCCATCCTGGACTCCTTCTGTTCCTCTAACAGCACCCAAACCACAAAGTGCAGACTGAGATGCAATGCTGGGAGATGGTAAAGGCTTGTGCTTTCTTCTTCCTAATGTCTGATCTGTTTGGTTTTTTCCTTCCTCCTCCTACCCCTCGTTTTCATTCTTTTTCCCCCCTCTCCTTTCCCTCTTCCATCCCTGAGCCCCAGCATCTAGATGCTGCTCCATCCAGGTGATGGTATGGCTGGTCTCTGGCTCTGAGGCTTCCTGTGAGATTGAGGCAAGGAATCATCTTAAAGCCTCTCACTGCTGCATTTGGAAACTTACTCAGTGGGGCCACCCAGCTCAAGGAGACAAGTCAGAACTTATCTAGAGCACAGAGCCATGCAAATGTCTTTTTCAAAATGAGTAATTTACCTACCATACTGAGTAAGAGCCTGCAGATGTCATAATATCACGGTGCAAACAATGAGCTCTCATTTTCAAACGTGGCATTGAAATGATGGTACCAGTCTTTTTCTTTTTCCTCCTCCTCCTCCTCTTTCTTCTGGTGTGCAACGGTAGCAATCATTTTATTCTTATTTGCTCCAAGAATTGCCCATGAAGATATACATATATTTTAAAGATTTTATTTATTTATTCATGAGAGACATAGAGAGAGAGAGGCAGAGACACAGGCAGAGGGAGAAGCAGGTTCCATGCAGGGAGCCTGACGTGGGACTCAATCCCAGGACTCCAGGATTACTTATGCCCTGGGCCGAAGGCAGGCACTCAACGGCTGAGCCACTAAGGGATCCCTGCCCATGAAGATATTAGGTGAGAGCCTAATATAGGCTCTCCATCTTTTAGGATGGAGGTCTCCATCTTTTAGGAAATCCATATTATATAAATCAAGGCTTCTAGACATGCCAACATATGCCATGAAAGACTCTTGAGTTTACAAATACAGCAAAGGAATCTGCTTGGGAAGCAGATATATCTGTCCTCCTATCCTTTCCCATTTATTTCAAGGAAAGACAATGAACAGAAACGATCATAGTCCAGTTTTAAGATGAGCAGGCCCCATAGATGAGCAGGGAGTTAGGGACTTCCAGTTACTAATGCAACATGGAAGGAGCACTCTGGAGGGGCAGCTGTCCTAGGAAATTAAACACTTTCAAAAAATTGCCAGTATCTGGACTAGAAACAGTCATAAAAGCTGCTGTGCCATTTTGAACTAAGTGGTTTGTAAATGAAGGCCTACTTTTATTTTTTTTTAAAGATTTTATTTATTTACTTATTCATGAGACAGAGAGAGAGAGAGAAAGAGAGAGAGAGAGAGAGAGAGAAGCAGAAACACAGGCAGAGGGACAAGCAGGCTCCATGCAAGGAGCCTGATGTGGGACTCGATCCCGGATCTCCAGATCACACCCTGGGCCAAAGGCAGGCGCTAGACTGCTGAGCCACCCAGGGATCCCTGAAGGCCTACTTTTAAATTCCTTTAAATAAAGGGAAACAATGACTATTTTAAAAACAAATGTTGTCTTTAAAATTTGGAAAGTAAAAAAAAAAAAAAAAAATTTGGAAAGTAGGGGGCACCTGAGTGGCTCACTCAGTTAAGCATCTGACTCTTGATCTCAGCTCAGGTCTTGATCTTGGGGTCATGAGTTCAAACCCTGTGTTAGGCTCCATGCTGGGTATGGAGGCTGCTTAACATTTGGAAAGTAGGATAGTCAGGGAGGACCTTAAATCTAGTAATCCTTCCTTCTCCCAGGACCTACCCCCAGCACAAAGCAGAGAAACCTAGAAACACCTGCCAAAAACAAGTTAATTATTCTGAAAATCAATTAAATTATTTATATCCTTTGAAATAAGCATTTCAAAGGGAAACCTAGGGAAAGTCAATTAGAAGCCATGGTACTGAACAGCTTATTAGTTAAATCAGGCTCTTTATCTTTCTGTTTTGCTAATGGTGTGGACTTTTGACTTTCCTAATCATTAAGTTTGGTTATCTAGGGAGATCCCACTGGACTTGGTTTGTTCATGTTTTTTTGAGTGACATTTCACCCAGCTTAATGGCCTCAAAGCATAATGAGGTGAATGAATCACAATAATAATTTTAAAAATCTAGTCAGGAACAAACCTGGACTCATTACCATGAAGAAGTAGCATTCTGATGAGGAAAGGAAATCACCTAAGAACAGAGGAGAATCCTAATGACTACTATGTACGTGTACTGGTTACAACATGCCAGGCACTGTCCTAAGCATTTACATGTATTCACTCAACTAGTCCTACAAAAACATTTTACAGACGAAGAAACTGAGGCACAGAGAGGTTAAGTAATTTGGTTTCAGTCACACAGCTACATTGGTATGTAAACAAGGCAGCCTGGCTTGAGGGTGAACTTGAGCCTGGGCTGCCTCAGCCCTTTTAAGGAAGGAGAATGGGAAAGTCATGGAAAGAAGTTAAATGTACATAAGGAAAAGGAAATTAATATTTCTAAATAATGCACATTGATCAGTGTATTAAATAACCAGAGACTAGGTGGTTTAAAACAATGGACATTTCTTCTCTTATGGTTCTAGAGGCCAGAGCCCAAGATCAAGGTGTCAGTAGGACCATACTCTTCCTGGTGGCTCTAAGGGAGGACACTTTCTTGACTCTCCCAGCTCCTGGTGGCTCCAGGTGTGCCTTGGCTTGTGGTGGCAGGACTCCAATCTCTGTGTCCACCTCTGTAGGGCCCGTGTCTCCCCGGGGTATGTCTCTTACCCCTGGTCATTGGTTTAGGGCCCACCTGGATAATCGGGTGATCTCACCTCAAAATCTTTCCTTTTTTTCAGTAAAGATTTTATTTATTTATTCATGAGAGACACAGAGAGAGGCAGAGACACAGGCAGAGGGAGAAGCAGGCTCCCCACAGGACTCAGTCCCAGGACCCCGGGATTATGACCTGAGCCAAAGCCAGACGCTCAACCACTGAGGCACCCAAGTGTCCCAGAAGTTGTGATTTCTATAAAACTTATTATTATAGAAATAGCTTTAAAGGCTTTCCATTTCCAGTTCATTCCTTTATGTAATATAGGGATCCCCTGTACTTCAAGGCATGACACTATGAATGTATATAATACTACGAACTCTGCGCTTAAAAATGGCAATGATGGTAAATTATTATGTGAATTTTACCACAATTTAAAAAACCAGAAAATATTTTCTTGTGTAAGTTTTCTTTCTGGGCCAAGCCAGGACTAGAACATTGCCTATGCCCTAAGGCACAGCAAGACGGATATCATAGGATCCGTTAAGAGGGTTTGAACCAAAACAAGTGTCTGTTTTTGTTCTGTTATCCTGGATTGCAGAAGTCACAATTACCTAAAAACAAAAAAATAAATAAAATAAAAAAAATAGGGAGATGGGTATAGCAGGTCTCACGTCTTTTTTCCTTTTTTTTTTTTTAAAGATTTTATTTATTCATGAGAGACACAGACAGAGACAGAGGCAGAGGGAGAAGCAAGCTCCCTGTGGGGAGCCGGATGTGGGACTCGATCTCAGGACCCCAGGATCACGACCTGAACCAAAGGCAGATACTCAACCACTGAGCCACCCAGGTGCCCCAGTAGGTCCCTTTTCCAATGTCCAGTTACCAGAGGGCTGAGTGAGCTGACAATCCCTGGCTCCTGGGCAGCTCTAGCTCCCTGCTCCAGGCACTTAGAATAGTGAGCTCTAGTGATCTGTATATTGCTGTCTCCCCGCCAGAATGGGAAAGTGGGGGGGGGGGGAGGGGCGGCGCAGAGCCTACCCTCAACCCTCAGGGCTTGGTACACAGTAAGGACACACTATGTGTTTGTTGAATGAATGCATGAGTGAATATCCCTGGACCAAGGCAGAACTTCCTGCTCCAGCGACCACGGATGTGGCATCTCCGCTCCTTTGGCTACAGCATTGGGCATCTGGTTGCTGTCCTTTTCCTCCAGTGCAAGGAGAGGTGTGCCTTCGGGGCGCACAGTCCTTCCTCTGCTCGCCAGTATCATTTATTAGACCCTAGCTTGCTTTTTTCACATTCTGTTTAGTCTGATAGAGACGACACTCCCAAAGCCAATGATTAATTCCAGCAAAGCTCTGCTCTGATTTAGAAGACACTCTTCCCTGAAGGGGCGAGTCTGATCTCCTCCCATTAGTTAATGCTTTCACTAGTTTAAATCCTCTCTGGGGGGCAGCCCGGGTGGCTCAGCAGTTGAGCAGCTGCCCTCGGCCCAGGGCCTGATCCTGGAGCCTCGGGATTGAGTCCCACATCTGCCTCCTGCATGGAGCCTGCTTCTCCCTCTGCCTGTGTCTCTGCCTCTCTCTGTGTGTGTCTCATGAATAAATAAATAAAATATTAATAAAAAATAAATCCTCCCTGGGAACCTGGATCTTTCTGTTCTGAGGTGCCTCCAGCCCAGGAAGAGGAGGAGCTGAAAGCCCCTGAGAGGAACTGGCAGGAGGGAAAGCGTGTGTGAGGTGAAGGATGAGATTGCTGCCACCTTTCTCCCCTTTGTCTCTAACGCAAACTCTGGGGCCAGCACAGGTGTCATGTTGCCATCTCTGTCTCTCTCAAGAAGACAGCGAGACAAATGTATTCGTACTTCAGTGATAGTGTGTTATAGTCCCTTAAAGAGAGGCATTGGCATTTTGCAAAATGTAACAAATTAATAAGTCTCGGCAATTATCATCAGTGGCTGCTATCGCAGAAAGGGAGACAATCAAGCGCGAAAGAACAGCACCATCTAATCTTGACAGAAGAATCAAACCCAATGTGATCAGGCGTCTATAGCCAAGTAACATTTTACAGAAAATAAAAGGGACCAAAGTGCACATTCAAGTGCCACCACAGGATGCAATCAACACAATCTTGTACCATGGGAAAAGCTATGGGACTAAGGAGCCAATTTCTTAAATAACAGAGAGAGAATCAGACATGCCACTCTCTCAGTGTATGGGGTTTACTGGTTCTGATTCAAGTAGTTTTGTTTTGTCTTTAATTTAGGAGCTAACATTGATGGAAACTGAACACCGACTAGATAGATATTTGATAATATTAAAGCATAAGGGTTCATTGAGAGGGGTGAAAATAGTATTGTGGTTATTTTTCTAAAAAAAAATCCTTATCTTTTAGACAGATATCCTGAAACATCTGCAGATGAAATGAGGTGAAGATCTGAGATTCGCTTCCAAATAACCTGGGGCAGGGGGTGGGGTGGGGGGAAATGTCTACAATCCTGGACATTTTATCCTCCTACATATTCCTCAAAGTCTTTTCATTTCTCCTTGAGGACCCTTCTAACTGGACTCCCTACTTCTAATCTCAAATCCCTTGACCCCCCTTCCTTCGGCAACTAGATCCATCTATGTGAAATGACCATTCCACTCTCCTCCTTAGAACCTTCCAGTGGTGGTGCTCGGGTGGCTCAGTCAGTTTAATGTGGACTCTTGGTTTTGGCTCAGGTCATGATCTCATGGGTCCTGAGATGGAGCAACGCCCTTCCCCCAACTTCTCTGCGGGCATCTGCTTGAGATTCACTCCCTCTGCCCCTCCCCCGATTCGTGAGCACTAGCACACTCTAAGAAAAAACAAAAACAAAAACTTAAAACCCTCCAGTGGTTCCCACTGCCTGCTCTTGTCCTCCGTGCAGTCTCATCTGCTGTCCTCCACGTTACACGCACAACCCGGAACTGCAGTTCTCTCTACAACATACCTCCTGCAGCACCACCCCTGTTCGCCTTGCCTGGCTGATGCCTTCTCCTGCTTCTTGCAGGCTCAGCGTAGGCGTTCCCTCCTTCAGGGAACATTCTTTGTCTCCTTTCTTTACCTTCACCTTCCACCCTAGGTTGTCTTGGGAGCTCATCCTGTGTATATCTCCACATTTGACTTCCTACATGGTACTATATTATTGTTATACACTGTGAGCTCCTTGAGGTTAAGGACCATGTCTTACTCATCTATTCATCTCTTTGTTCTCAATAACTAGCATAGGGCCAGGTGTACAGTAGGTGCTCAATAAATATCTGGGACAGGATGATACTTATTCGAAACAGATGATTTTAAGCTTCTGATGGATGACTTTCAGACAGTAGCAAGAATAAGGGATAGTGGATGTCTTCCTGGTGTCCTTCAAAATCCACAGGCTGTCACCAACCATGCCTAAGTGTAGAGCCTGCCTGGCAGGCAAGTGTTAAACAGCAGAGGAGTCACTGGGATCCAGAGGCTCAGGACCTTCCCCAGTTTTAGGAAGATGCTTCTCTTAGATTTAGTTGGGGAAACAAACTCACCAACTATGGGAGCTTGAGTATTTCCTTAAGCAGGTATCACCAGGTATCAAATGGAGTTTATAAGCGATTTCCTTTTATGAACCTGCTACTTAATCTATATTCCAGCTCTTATAATTCCCCCTCCCCACATTCTATTCCTCATAATGGAACCAGAGTGACTTTTACATGTAAGTCAGATTCTGAAAGGATATTTTTTACTTACACCACCATAAAAATTAAGGTATGGTGTAAACACATTATATATTTTATCATTTCACTGATGTTCTTTCAATATATAAAAAGTGGTGTAAGTCAGAAGACCAGGTATCAGCCTCACCCATTATAATTACTTTTTGCTGGGTGACCTTGGATAGGAAACTTGGCTTCTCTAGGTCTTAGTTTTCTCCATAATAAAATGAAGCCGTAATTTTTAAAATTTTAATTAATTTAGAGTAGAAGCAGGGGAGGGGGCAGAGGGAGAATCTTTTTTTTTTTTTTTAAGATTTTATTTATTTATTCATGAGAGAAACAGAGAGAGAGAGGCAGAGACACAGGCAGAGGGAGAAGCAGGCTCCATGCAGGAAGCCCGATGTGGGACTTGAGCCCGGGTCTCCAGGATCACACCCTGGGCTGAAAGGGGCACTAAACCACTGAGCTACCCAGGCTGCCTGAGAGAGAGAATCTTAAGCAGACTCCACACCCAGCATGGAGCCTGACATGGGGCTTGATCTTAAAAACCTGAGATCATGACCTGAGCCAAAATCAAGAGTCAGATGCTTAACCTATTGAACCACACCAGAGCCCCTGTAATCTTTTTAGAGCAAATTCTAGGACTAACATGGGGCTTGAACTCACAACCCTAAGATCCACTAACTGAGCCAGCCAGGCATCCCTAACATGAAACTGTAACTTTAATTTTGATGACTTTTTAGAGTGACTCCAAGTCTAAAAATCTGATTTGATGGCTTTGATTAAAAGCCAAAAACTTTAAGAGTACTAATTCTTGTTGTCTTGTGTTACAAATCTCCATGTGGTACCAATTGTATTAGTTGAAGTTCTCCAGAGAAACAGAACCAATAGCAATTAGTTCATGCAATTATTGGGGTTGGCAAGTTGGAGAGCTAGAGGTAAGGTGGGCAGGCTGGAAGTCAGTGTTGCATCTTGAGTCCTAAGACAGATGGCAAAATTCCTTCCTCCTCTGGGGACCTCAGTCTTTGCTCTCAAGGCTTTCAACTGACTGGATGAGGGTCATCTGCTTTACTCAAAGTCTACTGACTGAAATGCTAAGCACATCTAAAAAGGTATCTTCACAGCAACATCACTACTGGAGTTTAATCAAATGGCTGGGCCTCCTCGCCTAGCCATGTTGATGTAAGGTTGGCTACTGCAGCGATACAGCCTTCAGGTAGGATCTTTGTCCTCTTCTTTTCATCCTCAAGAAGATCGTGTCCTTGTCTCTCAGGATCTCCCAGCCCAGCTGGGATCCCATAGCTCCTGCCACTGAATGGAGGTGTGTATTGGACCACAGGAGCCCAGACAAGGGGCCTTGGAAAGTTGTAGTCTTCTCCTGTGCTCTCCCTTTTGAGTCCTGCACACCCCCAGGAAATGAGAAAAAGGACTCTTTGGATAAACCATTATTCTCTTGTGAGTTTGGTTTGTGTGAATCAGATGAGCCAATCCTCAAAAGGGCCAAATTAAATTTGTGTTAAGCATATTGCTAAATATAAGTATGTAGTCAAAAAATATGGAACTGGGTGAGCAAACCAACTATTTTTTTTTAAGATTTTATTTATTTATTTGAGAGAGAGAGAGAGACAGAAAGCGTGCACAGAGGGAGAGGGAGAAGCAGATCCCCGCTGAGCTTGGAGCCCCACGCAGGGCTCCATCCATGACCCTGAGATCGTGACCTGAGCTAAAGGCAGATGCTTAATTGACTGAGCCCCCAGGCATCCTGCAAACTAACAATTTAATCCAGGGTTCTGAGGAAACAGGTTTATGGGAGAATATCAAGAAAGCTCTCTAGAGAAGGTGACCTTTGAACTTAAATTTGAAAAGTCAGAGGAAGGGTTGTCCAAGTGAAAAGGTTTGGAGAGGCATCTGTCTTCCCCATTGAATCACGAGCATATTGACAGAGGCCATTTATTCTGTATTCCTGGCACTTAGCGTATGCCTGGCACGTAGTTAGGATACCTGCTAAATACTGATCAAAGGACACTGGGTCCTTGTTCAGAATTGGTCATCATATGGGCTTACCTCTAACCCCTGCAAGTCCTTGCCGTTCAGCTAGAGGACCGAGAGAGAAGGAGGGAGACCTCCTCCTTACCACAGCTACTCCCTCCTTACTGTGAAAAACAGCGTGTGCTCTACTGTTGATGCAAAAGTAATACCAATAAGAAACAGAACCCGAAAACAGTTTTTGCAAATATGGATGTTATAAATGTGTTCACACTCGATAAACTTAAAATAAGAAGGGGAGGCACCTGTCTGGCTTAGTTGGAAGAGCATGTGACTCGATCTTGGGATTGTGGGTTTGAGCCCCACACTGGGTATAGAGATTACTTAAAAAAAAAAAAAGAACTTTTGTTTTTTTTTTAATAGGCTCTACACCCAGCATGAAGCCCAGTGCAGCACTTGAACTCATGACCCTGAGATCCAGACCTGAGCTGAGACCAAGAGTCAGACACTCAATCAACTGAGGCGTCCCCAAAAAATAAACTTAAAAAAATTAAAAAACAAAACGTGTCCACACTCGCCTAAAAGCCATCCATTCAATAAGTATTTTTTGAACAAATAAATAAGCATTTCCTGATGGCTGCAAGGTGTAGGCACTATGCTCAGTGCCATAGATCATTCTGGCACCAGGGTATTAAACTATGCAGTCCTCTCTGTGCTGTCTTCTTTAGTTTTACATCTAATGCCTTAAGAGGAAAAAAGACACTGTTGGGGGCCTGGGGAACCAGCTCTCAATAATCCTACCAATGTCCCAGGGGATTCGGAACCACAGTGAGAGAGAGAGAGAGAGAAACCAACAGTCAGCACTGCCCCAGCCTTCTCCACGCCACGGGCCTGGGGGATTTCAGTTACTATAGCTACAAGCCTGTCTCTTAGTGCAGCATACCACGCGGTAGGCTCCCTAAAAAGGCCATGCTGGTCATATGAGCTGTAGATCTCTGCCTAAATAGAGATGCTTTCTCTTGGAACTTATAATTAACGAAGTGACACTCAGTAGTCTGCACGTGACAGAACAAGATACAGTAAAAATAATGGGTCTGCTTCCCTCAGATGGAAATAAACAGGCTAGTTTAGTTCATTATGAGAGCCGAGAGGAAACACAATGCTGGACCCTATAATTATTTGTTCATTGTGAAATATCTTCGGCTGTTGGACGTGGCCTGCTTCCAGAAGGCGCATGCAGGAGACATGCTGGGGGAATAAAAAAAAACCCAAACCCCTTTCAGATGAGGAATCAGAGCAAGTTTATGGTACTCCATCTAATAAACAAGAATGACACATCTATACAATGCCTTTGAATTTCTACAACACTTTCTTGCGTAACTGAATTTAATGTAATCCTCTAACATCTTTCTGGGGCTGTTAAGTACAACGCCCACTTCCATTCACAGCAGATGTCCCTTTAAACACGAGCAGAAACATGAGCGTCGAAGATGCCATGTGGTTTGCCCAAAGTCACCCAGACGATCCGTGCAGGGACTCAGGAAGCAGCTAGGACAAGTCCTCACATCTCCCAACCCTCCATCCAGCAAGCTTGCTCCTGCATCCAGGGATGATTAAAAAAAAAAAAAAAAAAAAATCACTTTCCTCTCTGAATCCTTGAGGAAACAACTTAGATGAAATGATTTTCTAGAAGCAAATATCATGGCAGTGATCACAGATTGCACAAAGAAGGCCACATGAGAGGCTTTTATAAACTGGCATCTCAGAGCTCTGTGGCAGATTTATCAAGAGGAATCAGCCTTTTGGCATTTTTGAGGGAAAAAAAATTGATCATAGCTAAGTTTGTGGAAGGAGTTTTTCCCTGAATCTATTTCCTTTCCTTCTGAATTAAATTCTAATATTCATACTGAAGCAACACATTTGTTCCTGAGTAAAATAAAGGATCATCTAAAGGCATAAAAACTGTTAAATCAGAGCAGAGGCATACAAAATAAAAATATTACAGTCCCCTAACCTCCCTGTAGGACCTCTGGCCAGAGCTAAGGAAAATAAGTCCACATTTACATAACACTTAGCACATACCAAGCACTGTTCTAGACTCTTTACATATTAACTCATTTAATCCTCCCCCAGGTCCCAGAACAAATCAGCTGTTACCATCTCGATTTTGTGGATGAGAAAAGCAAGGTGAAGTAGCTTGTCTGAGATCATACAGCCAATCCACGGTGGAGGTGAGATTGGAGCCTGAGCCATCCTGGGGCCAGTCCGGGTCTTCACCACAAGATTGAGTCTGAGACATATTTGACTCTTCTTCCTGAGGGGAGCAGTTTGGATAGAAAAATTCTGGGTTTTCTCCCCACCCTGTCACTGGTTCTTAATTTGTGAGATGTGGAGATCCCCAGAACTCACTGGCTACACTAACAATGCAGTGGACCGTTAAAAAATCATGCTTACGGAATCATAACATGGGAACTGGGGGCAACTGGATGTAGAGTAACAAATAGAAGATGCAAAATTGCCCATTACACTCTGATTTAAAACTGTACTTACATGCATCTCAATCTTAGCTTTACTCATACACCCACATGGATACGAAGACAAATAAATGAGAAATAGACCAACTATGAACATTGGCTGTTTTGTGAGGAGGGTAGAACCCTGGGTGATCCCCCACTCCTTACCCATTGATCTAATTGGTCCAAGTTTTCTTCAGTGAGGAAACCTATATAATGAAGGTATGAAATTTTAAATCATGTCACAATTGGGAGTAATATAAGGTAAAACTTACCAGGGAATAAGGAGTGTCCACTGGAAACAGTTTCAAAGTTCAGGATGCCATAACTGGATTTTTAAAAAAGATTTTACTTATTTATTCATGAGAGAGACACAGAGAGGCAGAGACATAGTCAGAGAGAGAAGCAGGCTCACTGCAGGGAGCCCAATGTGAGACTGTATCCAGGACCCTGGGATCACGCCCTGAGTCAAAGACAGACACTCAACCACCCAGATGCCCCTAGGATTGGTTCTTGAACCTGGCATTAGATGGTGGGCTAGCCTGGGGAGAAAGCATAATGAGATTCAGGGGCTACACACAACCCTGCTTGCCATTCATAGTAGATGACACAGGTACCACAGTGAAAGCTGTTGCCAGGTGTCATATTGACCTCAACCCTGGCTGAGCCCGAGAACCCAGTCTTCTTTTCTGCTGCTTGGTCACACATGTTGAGACAGGATGGTTTCACAGGCACCGAAAGGGCACATCTCTGACTCTCGCAGCTGAATCTAAGTATTCCTTGTCACCTTCCTGCCTATTTGGCTGCACCCAGAGGGAAGGGGAGAGGAACATATCTATGCTCTGCAACTGGTACTGTTCTGTTAGTAAGTAACACCTCCTGATAGTGCACAAAGGTCCTCCCATCAAATCTCTGGCAACTGATGCTCTATTTCTTTTTCAGATAAGCTTGACTGTTCATTGGAGAGACAGGCTTAAACTCAGGAACAGGGCAGCCCAGGTGGCTCAGCCGTTTAGCACTGCCTTCAGCCCAGGGCCTGATCCTAGAGACCCAGGATCGAGTCCCACATCGGGCTCCCTGCATGGAGCCTCCTTCTCCCTCTGCCTGTTTCTCTGCCTCTCTCTCTATGTCTATCATGAATAAAAACAAAAAACAAAAAAACAAAAAACAAAAAAACCCCACCTCAGGAACATTATCATCTGTACAACTTGGTAGCATCTTAATCTGAACAGAGAACTTCTATGTTGGAATATGCAGTGAAACATAGGGTACAGTCTTTGTTCTCGTGGAGCTTACAGTTCAGCTGTGTGAAGAAATGGCAATACAGGAAGATTTATAGATACTAATTTTAAAGTACATTAAACAACCTTGGGTTGCTGTTTGTCTTCCACAATAACTGTATGCTTCTTGGGCGCTGGGATTGTTTTGTGTTTCTTCACAAACCCTGCAATGTCTCCAGAGTGCCTTGACTATAGTAAGGCTCTATATTTGATAAATGTTTTGGATTAGAAATTATATGTCACTCCTAAATGTTTAGCCCTGTTGCCTCCTTAGCCAGCAGGTGCCTCTATCCTAAGGAAGATAAAGTACTTCTTCTCTGAAGATGACACAATCGAGATGACCTAATTTTAACCTGGCTACTGGAGGACTAAGGGAGAAAAGTAGATTTTCATCACTCTTTGGAAAACAAGAAGTCCATGCCTGGAGAGTTCTGATTGAAGTTAAAAGAGCAGTGCCTTCCTCAAGGCTCTTCTAACTTTCTTTTTCTTAGAAAGGGATCTTTTTTTTTTTTTTTTTTTTTTTTAATGTGCCTTGAGGGCAGCCCGGGTGGCTCAGTGGTTTAGGTCGGCCTTCAACCCAGGGCCTGATCCTGGAGACCTGAGATGGAGTCCCACATTGGACTCCCTGCATGGAGCCTGCTTCTCCCTCTGCCTGTGTCTCTGCCTCTTTCTCTGTGTCTTATGTGTCTCTCATGAATAAATAAATAAAATCTTTAAAAAATAAAATAAAATAAATAAAATGTGCCTTGAAATTACTCAATAAAAAGGCTAGATGAACATTATTTAGGAAATAAGGAACCAAAAACATTGGATGACTATGAAGACAATAAGTAGATTTAAGTTCATGGAAGGGAATTGTTAGGTCATACAGTAACCCATTGATGGTAGTTATTTTTGGGAGGAAGGCAGGTGAAAGGCACACATTTGTATTGTGTGAAGCCTGTACAACCAGAATGCATTCAAGTACAACTTCTGTCAACAAAGGAGGAGGGAGAAGAGTGAAGAGGAGGACGGAGAGGAGTAGAAGCTGTTATTGTCAGTAAGGAAGGTCAGGAAATTTTTTTTTATTTAGGATTTTATTTATTCATGAGAAATAGAGAGACAGAGAGGTACAGACTCAGGCAGAGGGAGACGCAGGCTCCATGCAGGGAGCCCGATGTGGGATTCGATCCCGGGTCTCCAGGATCACGCCCTGGGCCAAAGGCAGGCGCTAAACCGCTGCGCCACCCAGGGAGCCCTGCTCCAGGCTTTAAACAGTGAAATAATACCCAGTCAGTTAAATACCTATAAAGTGGTTTCTATGAGACAGAACTGTTCTAGGCACTAGGAATACAGTGGTGAACTAAACAAAGTCTTGCCCTGCAGAAGCTAAAACTAGAGGAAATAGACCATGAACAGATAAACAAATACATAATAAAATATCAAGTAGCTCTAAGTGCTATGCAGAAAAATAAAGCAAGCTAATGGAATAAGAAGTAGCTGATGCTATTTCATTTGTATGATTTTTAAAAAGATTATTTCACAGAGAGAGTGAGCAAGCAAGCATGCATGTGGGGGGAGGGGCAGAGGGAGAGGGAGACCAGCAGACTCCTTGCTGAGTAGCGAGTCCAACAGAGGGCTAGATCCCAGGACTCTGAGATCACAACCTGAGTTGAAATCATAAGTTGGAGTCTCAACCAACTGAGCCACCCAGGCACCCCAATGGTGTTATTTTTAATTTTTTAATTTGTTTTTATTGAAGTTTGATTTGCCAACATATAGTACAACACCCAGTGCTCATCCCATTAAGTGCCCTCCTCAGTGCCCGACACCCAGTTACCCCAACCCCTTGCCCACCTCCCCTTCCACAACCCTTTGTTCATTTCCCAGAGTTAGCAGTCTCTCATGGTTTGTCTCCCATTCTAATTTTTCCCACTCAGTTCCCCTCCTTTCCTTTATAATCCCTTTCACTATTTCTTATATTCCCCATATGAGTAAAACCATATGATGATTGTCCTTCTCCAATTGACTTACTTCACTCAGCATAATACCCTCCAGTTCCATCCATGTCAAGGTAAATGGTGGGTATTCATCTTTTCTGATGGCTGAGTAATATTCTGTTGTGTGGAGATATATATATATATCTCACATCTCCTTTATCCCAATGGTGGTGCTATTTTAGATAGAGTGGTCAGGAAAGGCCTCTGAAGATGACACCTGAGCAGTACTGAGTGAAGTGACAATGTAAGAAAGTGACAGAAGGAATGGCAAGTACAAAGACCCCAAGTCAGTAAGTTGCTTGAGTCTGGTGAACATGGCCAATGTGGCCGAAGTTTTGTGTGTGTGTGTATGCCTGCAAGTGTGCATACACACACAGATAGGATGAGGTTAGAGAGGTAGCCAGAGGTGAGATTATGAAGGGCCTTGGGGGACATGCAAAGGACTCTGCACGATTCTTTTTTTTTTTTTTTAAGATTTTATTTATTTATTCATGAGAGACACGGAGAGAGAGAAAGAGTCAGAGACACAGGCAGAGGGAGAAGCAGGCTCCATGCAGGGAGCCCGACATGGGACTCGATCCTGGGTCTCCAGGATCACACCCTGGGCCAAAGGCAGCGCTAAACTGCCGAGCCACCAGGGCACTCTGCACTATTCTAAGTTTGTTGGAAGTCACTATAGGGATGAGAGAAAAAAACAGGGTCCAACTTACATGTAAAAGGATCTTTCTGGTTCCAATATGGAGAAGAGAATGTATGGGGGAACTGTAGAAACAGGGGGATCAGTTAAGAAGCTATTGTTGTGGTCTGGGTAGCTCAATTGGTTGGGAGTCAGACTCTTGGTTTCAGCTTGGGTCATGATCTCAGGCTTGTGAGATCTGGCCCAAGTTCTGCATGGAGTCTGCTTGAGATTTGCGCCCTCTCCCTTTACTCCTCCTCACTCTTTCCACATGTGCACATGCACTCCCCCTCTCTCAAATTAAACAAAACAAAACAAAACAAAAAAAACCCCCAAAAACTATTGTTATGGTCTAGACAAGAGCAATGGAAACTTGGACTCAGTGGTAGAGGTAAAGGGGAAAAATGATAGGATTGCAATATATCCTGGAAGGATTTGTTATAGTGGCACGAGGAGTAAGAAGGATCTGGAGATTTTTTGGCCTGAACACCTGAGTCAATGGTGATGCTGCTCATGGAGGTAAGGAACACTGGCAGAGTAGCAGATTTTTATATAAGAATAGAGACCAATTTTGGACATGTTAAGTGTTAGGAGACCACTAGGCATCCAAGGGGAGATCTTTGTTGCTGTTTCACCAGGCTCACCAGTGTTTTCTATTCCAATAAGTGGCACATCCACCCAGATGTGATGGTCATCCTTCAATCACTCTTGTTTGGTTAAACCAGATACATGACTCACTGGACACATGGCAGCTGTCTTTAAAAATTAGAAGGGTTGTCACTGAAAGAGTAACATGTCTTTATGGTTCCAATAGACAGAACTAGGAGCAGAAGATAAAAACCTTAGTAAAACAGATTTCAGCTCAATATGGGATAGTGAACTGTTGTAAGTGTTCTAAGCATGCTTGAAAATGTATTTCCTAATTTAGGAGTGAATAATTATCAGATATTGCTCAAAATGTCTTCAGCCTACTGAACTTTCACAAAGGAGATGTTAAGATCTCCATGTGCTCATAGGATCTGTCAGTTTCTTTTTGTTAATTCTGCCCATCTTATGCATTTGAGTCTATGTTATTAGGTGCATCTAGTTTTAGGACTTTTACCTCTTCCTGGTGACCTCTTTACTTTCTACCTTTCTGCCTTATTTTAGTCTTGTCTTACTGTCCCTACCTTCCTCCCTTAAAGGTAACAGCTACCTTGACTTCAAACACTGTTTTTGAGATTTATATGTAATCATGTATTAGGCAAAAATTTTACATCTGGCCTTTGATCCAACATTGTGTGATTCATCCGTGTTGCTGAATATAGCTATAATTTGTTCAACTGCTACAAAATATTCTATTGTACTAATTAATGTGACAATTCCTGTTTATTTGACTTTACGTTGTTTTGATTTTATGGTGATTATGAATAAGGCTACTATGAACATTCATGTCCTGGAGGAGTAAGAGAAATAGGGAGAGTTCAACTCATGAAAACTGACTAGGAATGGGGATGAGGTTGTGGGAACTAGTACAAGCCTCTGAGAAATAATTTTATTTATGATATAGTGAGTACCTCACACTCAACAGTGATTCATTTCAGAACAGAACCAAGTACCTAGGAAATTTAACCAAACAAGATATAGGAAAGTTCATGCACTTAATTCACAAAATAATTTATTTCTCAGTTCATTTACTCTTATTTTACAAAATCTTCTAAATATTTTGGTTCTCTCGCAGCCTGGTCCTCAGGAGATTAGATATCACCTATTAAAAGAGAATGTTCTCAGAGGCAAGCATCGTAAGGTCAGAAAAAGTGCCAATTAACAACTAGGGACAGGACAATCTGTATTTGTAAAAAGGAGACACAGATGCACAAAACGTAGAGCAGTTTGAAAGGACTCTTTGTAGGGCCAGACTATCCAATAATCTCCCAAAGGCATCACCACATTATTAGCTAGCATAGTAATACATCACAATTAGATCCAAGTTTAAAAGCAACAGTTGAATTATATGTATTCTGTTTAAAGTAGCCAGGAATGTTTACCACTTTGGAAAGATTTCTATACAAACGGTTAAGATGAAACAAATCAATAAATGAAAACATTTTAGTGCATAAAGAAGTAGCATTGATGGGACGCCTGGGTGGCTCAGCGGTCGAGCATCTGCCTTTGGGCATGATCCTGGGGTTGGGATCGAGTCCCGCATCGGGCTCTTTGCTAGGAGTCTTCTTCTCCCTCTGTCTGTGTTTCTGCCTCTCCGTGTGTGTCTATCATGAATAAATAAAATCTTTAAAAAAAAGGTAGCATTGCAAATGATGCTAGAAATATTGGTTAGTATACTATCACATGTTGCTGAGAATGGCTAAACGTGTTGAGTGTTGCAAGCAAGGTAACCGAATAATTGCAAGCAAAGAAACAATGGAGGAAATCTACAAAAAATGCATAGTTAACATCACGCTCAGTGGCAAATGACTGAATACTTTCTAAGATGAGGAACAAGACAAGGATGTTTGCTTTCACCATTTTTATTCGACATTGTACTGGAAGTTCTGGCCAAGCAATTAGGCAAGAGAAATAAATAAAAGGCATTCAGATTAGAAGGGAAAAACTAAAAAGTCCCATATGCTCAGATGACACACTCTTGTATATAGAAAGTACAGGAATCCACTAAAAAACTATTAGAACTAGTAAGTTCAGCAAAGTCATTAGGTACAAGATCAATATACAAAAGTTAATTGCGTCCATTTTGTATGACTACTCTTTTTCTCTTTTGTGGATGCTAGTAACTAGAATGTCTGCTAAAGTATGTTAGATGAATATGCTCCCTGCATTACGTCCTTTACAGCACTTAACTGTACCAAAAATCAGCTTACTGGTTTATGTGCTCATCATCTGTCTCCCTCCATCACAATTCAAGTCTCACAAAAATAGGGACCTCAATTGGTCTTGTTCACAGTTCACAATATATCCCTGCTGTTTAGCAAAGTGGTTGGCACATGGCAGACGCTCGAAAATTATTTGCTGACTTGTTAATTAGCAGAGCATCCTTGGTAAAAGCAACAGTACTTCTCAAGCACCATTATTAAGTCTGTTAGATATTGAAGACACAAGAATGAAAACTGCACTCCAAGAACAGGAGCACTAGACAAACAAATAACATAAGGATGATATTAGCATTCTTGTTTTAATTATATTGTATTTTTTCTGCTTACAAGCTCTTAAGCTTATGAACTGACTTCTCTGCTCCTTTCTGCCTGGACACATCCGTCGCTATATTCAGTTCAGACTAAGGTAAGGGTGCATGTACTATATTGTATCTAATATAAAGAAATTGCTAAGGCACCTAAATCTTAGGGAAGCTTTGTCTTACTTTTTTGGTCAAGATGTATATTATTATAGGGATTGCAGCTCTAGGCACTCTGGTTTAGAAAAACCCAAATTCAACACTCTGGCCCATCTCCTTCGATATATAAACTCATTGGACCACTAATTACAGAGTACTCATAACTCCTGGGATTTAGCAATGGTGATGAGGATTCAGAGCTCTTAATCTATTGAGGGAGGGAGGTAGTAAGGAGAGAAATACAATTTAGTGGAGAAGGTACTGCAAAGAGCTCTATGTAGGATATTATGTTCTAAAAACCACCAAAGAAATAAAAGGCACTTTGTGTGAGGGGGAGCCCTACCTCAGCTTGATACTCAAATGATGGGCCTATTCTTTTTAACATGGACATTACTTTTTTTTTTTTTTAAAGATTTTATTTATTTATTCATGAGAGACACAGAGGCAGAGACACAGACAGAAGGAAAAGCAGGCTCCCTGAAGGGAGCCCAAAGCGGGACTCAATCTAGGACCCTGGGACCACGACCTGAGCCAAAGGCAGACACTCAATCTCAATAGCTGAGCCACCCATATGTCCCTAACATGCGCATTACTGTATCAACCATACCTCAGGGAAAGATGCAGGTACTCAGAGATCTGAAAGAGTTAAATTCTCAGCAAATATGTGAACCAAGTAGTCAAAAAGAATCCCCCTTTTTCCCCATTGCCTGCATACTGAATCTACCTTCCATTTTTGGAAAAAAGAGAAATAGTACTGGAAAGCTTTTGAACTTATTTTCTAAGTAGCTTAAGCAATCAAAACCATCAAGTAGCTATAATACATCTATTTTCAACCTTGAGTCCTTTGGCATATTATGCCCCTTAAGTCTTCCCTGGAAAGTAACAAGCTCACTTCTTCCAGGAAGACAGCATGGTGCTGTGGGAAAGGATGGGATTTAGAGTCAGAAGACCTCTTTCTGTTTACATCTTACTCTGTCTCTGGTTGTGTATCTGTGAAAGGGTCATTTAATCATTCTGCACCTGTCTCCATACTTAGAAAATGAAGATATCATCTGCCTAATTCATCTCAGATGTATGAAGTGAGGACCAGGTAAGGCAGCGGATGCCAGATTGTTTTACAAACTACAAAGCAATATATAAGGATATTTATCATATCTGCATGCCAGTGCTTAGCAGGTGTCTGGTATGAGTGTACTCGATAAATGTTTGTGAAATAAATTAATATCTCCAATGCTCCTGGAGTACCGAGGATCAATAACTTCATACAATGTGGAAATAATTACTTGTTTACATCAAAGCCCCTTGTTTAGTAAGGGTTTGAATTGATTTTTAAAGTTGTGGTTTATCAAAATGCCTTTTACCTCTTCTCCCCCCTGCTGCCTTTTAATCATTATCCTGCCTGTTGGCACTTCCACCAGATGGTGGACAGAAATGAGGAAGTCAACTGTGGATCAGTCAATTTTGCAAGTTTTCATTAGTGTCAATAAAGACCAGGAAAGCAGTGGATGCTACTGGCCAAAAACTGTCCTTTATTCCCCTGACTTCAATTTCTATTGATATTGAGAGCTACTGGCTTTATTATCTGGCCAAGAGAAGATTGTAAATTATGGACGACAAATTAAAAGTGCAAGTTTATGCTTGGGGAAAGAAAAAAATAATTTAATTTCAGCAAAATACCTCCTACTCCATTCCTTACTTTTATGGATAAAAAAGGTGTTTCAGGGGTACCTGGGTGGCTCAGTCAGTTAAGTGTCTGCCTTGGGCTCAGGTCACGATCCCAGTGTCCTGGGATCAAGCACCATGTCTGGTTCCCTGCTCAGCAGAGAGCCAGCTTCTCTCTCTGCCCTTCCCCCTGCTCATGCTCTCTCACTCTTTCAAATAAATATAAACCTTAAAAAAAAAAAAAAGAAAAAAAAAAGGTGTTTCAAGGTAGAGCTCCACCAAGTTCAAGCCACAGTTCCTATTCAGATTGCTAGGCAGGTCTAAGAATGCTTCTTTTTTGGGCTTAAGACCAAATTTCACCAAGTATCTTTGACAGCAGTGATTTACAATGAGGATGATATAGGAGGCTGACTGCAAGGCCCTCTGGTGGCCTGAAGATTTTTCCGTAACTGCAGTTGCAAAATGAAAAGAAAATCCAGCCATTTTCTATCAAATAGAAGCTTATTTATAAATTAAAAAGTCAACAAAGCAGATGGAGCTAGAGTGTGTTATGCTGAGTGAGATAGTCAGAAAAAGACAAATACCATATGATTTCACTCATATGTGGAATTTAAGAAATAAAACAGATGAACATACTGGGGAAAAGGGAGGTGAACCATAAAACAGACTCTTAACTATAGAGAACACACTGAGAGTTGGTAAAGGGAGGTGGGCAGGGGATGGGCATGTGTAGTGATGAGTATCAGGTGATGAATGTTAGTGATGAATCACTAAATTCTATTCCTGAAACCAATATTATCCTATGTTATCTAACTAGAATTTAAATAAAAACTAGGAACATTAAAGGTCAACACAGATAACTTGTAAAAGTCACCCCTGATTCCAAAACTTTCACAATCATAAAGCGTTTCTGTAGAGACCCTAGCCCATTGTAACCCCATGTTTATGGTAATCCACAAAATGATGAATAGTAAGTCCCTGCCCTCTGGAATTTGCCATCTAACAAAGGCACCGGAGAAAGTATTCAAGGTTTTAGACTCAATGAGGCTCTAAACTGTTTCCCAAGTAAACATTTTCATATTGATTAAGAAAAACTGGGGGAGGGATTCCTGGGTGGCGCAGCGGTTTGGTGCCTGCCTTTGGCCCAGGGCGCGGTCCTGGAGACCCGGGATCGAATCCCACGTCGGGCTCCCGGTGCATGGAGCCTGCTTCTCCCTCTGCCTGTGTCTCTGCCTCTCTCTCTCTCTCACTGTGTGCCTATCACAAATAAATAAAAGTTTAAAAAAAAAAAATAAGAAAAACTGGGGGATCCCAGTTTGTGAAATAAATTAATATCTGTATTAATTTAATTAATATTAAATATTATTATTTAAATATTTTTAAAATCATTATTTTAAATTTTAAATTTTAAAATTATTATTTTAAATTTTTTAAATTTTTTAAATTTTTAAAATTATTATTATTTAAATATTTTAAAAATTATTTAAATATTAAAATTAATAAGAATCCCAATATGATTCTTAATCATATTGATTAAGAAAAACTGGGGGATCCAAAAAACTGGAGTCCAGGGATCGAGTCCCGCGTCAGGCTCCCAGCATGGAGCCTGCTTCTCCCTCCTCCTGGGTCTCTCTATGTCTATCATAAATAAATTAATAAATCTTTAAAAGAAAAAAGAAAACCTGTAGGTCTATACAGTAACAGCAATTCACAGTAAATCTGAAGAGTTCTTGCAGGCCTATCTTCACAGAGGTAGAACTAAATGATGCAGACATAGAAACAAAAGTCAAAGGGGAGTACAGAAAGTACATGGGCTTTGGAATCTTTGTAGGAGGATTAAATATATATGGCAGCATAGTAGATGCTCAATAAATGGTAGCTATTGTTATTGTACTTTAGTATGTGATATTTAAGTGATCTCAGCCAGGGATCCCCAGGTGGCTCAGCGGTTTAGCAGCTGCCTTTGGCCCAGGGTGTGATCCTGGAGTCCCAGGATTGAGTCCCACATTGGGCTCCCTGCATGAAGCCTGCTTCTCCCTCTGCCTGTGTCTCTGCCTCTCTCTCTAAAAAAAAAAAAAAAAGGGATCTCAGCCATCTGCTAGAAGAAATCTAATTTTCAGCTCTAAACACCTCTAGCATTTTTGATATACTTCATTTAATTCTGTATTTCATAGGATTATTGTGAGAATTAAAAGAAAAAGCATACAAAGCCCAGATTGTGGCATACGGCACTTCTTCCCTGTCATTCTCCCTATGGAATTTCTCCTGCAGTTTGGCAAAGCAGAGGTGAAGGGAGAAATAAAGTGTTTACATGGTCCAAAGTGACAATAAACGTAAAGGACAGATAGGTGGGGGGATCCCTGGGTGGCTCAGTGGTTTGGCGCCTGTCGTTGGCCCAGGGTGCGATCCTGGAGTCTCAGGATCTAGTCCCGCATCGGGCTCCCGGTATGGAGCCTGCTTC
This sequence comes from Canis lupus baileyi, assembly GCF_048164855.1. Lineage (NCBI taxonomy): Eukaryota > Metazoa > Chordata > Mammalia > Carnivora > Canidae > Canis > Canis lupus. Next base: position 27,100,642 of record NC_132848.1, on the reverse strand, counting down.
TCTCTCTGCCTGTGTCTCTGCCTCTCTCTCTCTCTCTATCATGAATAAATAAATCTTAAAAAAAAAAAAAAAAAAAAGGACAGATAGGTGGGGGCACCTGGGTGGCTTAGTTGGTTAAGCAACTGCCTTTAGCTCGTTATGATCCCAGAGTCCTGGGATGGAGCCAAGCATCAGGCTCTCTGCTCAGCAGGGAGCCTACTTTTCCCTCTCCCTTTGCCTGCTGCTATGCCTGCTTGCATTCTCTCTCTAATAAATAAAATCTTTTTTTTTTTTTTTTAAAGGAAGAGATAGGTGAAATTTTAACTGAATAACATGGTGTCATGGTAGGCATGCCTTTGACCCAGTACTGGATTCCTGAACATTTTTCTTAACAAGATAATCAGAAAAGGGTAAAAAGATGCATATATTAAGGATCTTATCAACACATTTTTTATAATAGAAAAAAAAAACTGGAAACCTAAAAGTCTGTCTATAGGAGTCTAACCAAATAATTCACACAGTACAATTCTAGGAAGCAACTAAAATTATGATGCAGATATTTGACATTAAATTATATTTGAGATGAAATTTTACAAAATTAGGCAGTTTGATTTTACTGAAACAAACAAAAAAAACCCTACCTACAATATATCTGTGATTTCATTAAAAAAAAAAAAAAACTATCTAGGGGCACCTGGGTGGCTCAGTTGGTTAGGCATCCAACTCTTGATTTTGGCTCAGGTCATGATCTTGGGATGGTGGGATGGAGCCCTCTCTAGGGCTTTGTGCTCAGCACAGTCCGCTTGTCCCTCTCCCTCTGCTCCTCCCCCTGCTGGCACCCAAGCACTCTTTCTCAAATAAATAAAAATAAAACCTTGAAAAAGAAACTATCTAAATATATCTCTGTGTGTGTGTATATATATATAAATTTAAACAAGTTTGAAAATAGATATACTAAAATATTAGCAGTGATTTCTAGGCATTGGGAATATAGATAATACATATACAGAGGAATATAGCTTTACACTCTTCATTCTTTTCTACATTTTCTGAAATTTTTATGATGACTATGTATTATTTTCTTTTTTTTTTTTGTATTATTTTCTTTATAAGAAAAAACAAAAGCTAAGAGAAAACATTTGAAACCAAAATAGAAAACACAGTTATCTTTAAGCAGTATAAGCCAGCAAAAGACTGCTGGATAGAATACCAGGTCTGAATTCCTGTTTATGACTTCCAATCCTTTGCTATGTGACCTAAGCCAGATCTGTGTCTCAATTTCCTCATCTACACAGTATAGAAGTAATTTAAATAAATCTCATAAAAGAGAATGAGAATGAATGTGTTAGGAAAAAAAAATCTGTAAATGTCACACCTAGTTGCAAATTAAAAAACAAAGACTTCCTCAATTTTTAAATTCCCCTTAAGTATTCACTGCTTATATATATACATATGTATATATTTTATATACTATATATAAAATTACATATAAAATTACATACAAAATATATAAATTATACATATTTATACTCTTGTAAAAATTTTACATATTTATATATTTTATACATTATATAATTTATATATTATATAGGCATATATAAAGCATAAATGTATATTTATATAATATATATTTTATATAAAAATATGTACATACATATATATTTAAGTTTATTTATTTTTTCTTAGTAATCTCTACACCACCATTGGACTAGAACTCAGGACTCCAGATCAAGAGTTGCATGCTTCACCAACGGAGCTAGTCAGGCACCCCTGCTTTTTAAATTTTTAACACACTGACAAATACATGAGAAAGTACTCAGGTTTTAGCCTCAACTAGGCTCCAAACTGTTTTCCAAATAAACATTTCCGTATCAAGATAAACGGTAAGTCTACACGGTAACAGCAGTGCACAGTAAGCCTAAAGTGCTTGTGCTGGCCTATCTTCACAGAGGTAGAACTAAATAATTTGTGTCTAGTTTTCAAAGTATGCGTAAAATTAGATTTTAAACTCACAGAGTATAGGAATGTATCTTTCTTCTACAAATCCATGTGTAACTGTACTCAAAACTGTCAAAAATAGGGGTCATGGGGACACTTGGGTAGCTCAGGGGTTTAGTGCATGCCTTAGGCTTTGGTGTGATCTCGGGGTCCCGGGATCAAGTCCCACATCGGGCTTCCTGCATGGAGCTTGCTTCTCCCTCTGCCTATGTTTCTGCCTCTCTCTCTCTCTGTGTCTCTCACGAATAAATAAATAAAATCTTTTTTAAGAAATGGGGGTCATGATCACCTCTTTTCCCTTGCTGCAGATTCTCAGTGACCTGATGCTCTACCCCTCCCCAATTCCAACATGTGTCTAATTCTGAGATCTGGGTTGAGAAGTGTGTGGATCTAATTCAATGTACAATGTACAAAGGATTATCCTGTTTCTACTTTGCAAATGCTATTTATTTCTTCTGTCAAGAAGATCCTTTACCCACTTCTTGTATGTTCCTAATTCATATGTAGCCTTCTGATCACCAGCCTCTCCATGCTCCTGAAGCAACTCCTGAACACTTGCATTTCTCACTAGAAGTCATCAGTGGTAAAATTCCAAGTTGTTTTTTTCTGTCTCCCATACTGCACAATGAGGTATATGAAGGCAGAGACTGGATAATCCTAGGAATTGCAATAGTGCTTGGATAATGATAGGTAATATTTCTTGAATAAATGGACAAAATGTTATTCCTAGAATAGGAATCTGCAATTCAATAAAAGGCCCTCCATATAACACCTACATAGGGAATCACCTACTTGGCTGGTCATCTACTCTGCCAGTGGGTTCTATAGAAACTAAAGCAAAATGGTGAAGTACACATGAAAGAATTCAGTGATACCAAAAGGTAGGTAATTTTGATAACTCCAATTAAAGCAAAGAAATAATGAATCTTTAAAGGATAAAAAAGTCAACTGACTAGCAAAATATACTTCCAAAAAAGTGTGAACTAATTAAGGAAAAGAATCTAAAAGCCTGAAAATTAACAACCAAGAAAACACCAGGGTGCAAGAATTCTAAAAATGTACACTTTTTAAATTTAAATTTTTTTAATTTTTATTTTTTTTAATTTTAATTTTTAAATAAACACTATACCCAATGTGGGGCTCAAACTCATGACCCCGAGATCAAGGGTCACCCACTCTACTGACTGAGCCAGTCAGGCGCTTCTAGACACATGTAAACTCTTAATTAATAGGGATCCCTGGGTGGCGCAGCGGTTTGGCGCCTGCCTTTGGCCCAGGGCACGATCCTGGAGACCCGGGATCGAATCCCACATCAGGCTCCGGTGCATGGAGCCTGCTTCTCCCTCTGCCTGTGTCTCTGCTTCTCTCTCTCTCTCTCTCTCTCTCTCTCTGTGACTATCATAAATAAATTTAAAAAAATTAAAAAAAAAATAAACTCTTAATTAATAGATCAATTTGATTAGAGAAAAGGTCAGCACTGTCTTTAGCCAAAAACACTCATACAATAACTGAGTGGCTACCATGACTGAGGCACTCTGCTACTGGAAAGATCATTTCCTGTCCTGAAAGAACTTATATCTTGGGGAAGACAGAGATATGGATGGGCTACTGCAATTCAAAATCCAATGTAGTAGGTGCAATGATAGACATATGCACAAATGATAGCAGTACAAATGTCTTTGAGGGTAGGGGAGTGGGTGGGAGTTCCAGAAAGTTCCAGAAAGGCTTCCAGGGAGAGCTGATACCTGATCTGGGCAGGAATTCACCAGGAAAAGTAGAAAAAGATTCCTGACACAACAGAAAGCATAAACAAAGATACTGAGACAATAAATTGCATGGATTCAAGGAACCACCCTTGGACACAGAGACCACAGGCTTCCCATGAGCCTTGTGGTGTCAAATTGGGGTGCATACAGTTCATTACAGAAAGAATCTCACATCTTCACTTATATGCCTCTCTAGGTTGTAAAAGAGAACCACACACTGGCTTAGAAACCTTACTTTTATGGACATCTGAGGAATATGGTGTGGCAGGGTATAAAGTTCTAGAGTCAGCTTAAATTTTAAATCCTGACCCATATTCACTAGGTAGTATGTGACCTAAGTTACTCTTTAAGCCTTAATTCATCTGTGAACAGGAATGAACCTCATCTATTTAGTCATTACAAGGATATCGAGATGTATGTAAATCCACTGTGCCTGGCATTTTGTAGGCACTGAATGCATGGAGGTTCCATTACCCTTTCTCACAATTTGTTTCTACCCAGGTTTTCTTTCCGTTTTTACCTCATCACAGACTGGACCTCGTTTGCTGGGCTCCACAATTAGCCGCTAGCCTCTGTGCCTATCACTATTTTTGAGCATGTCTTCTCTGAGGGCTGTGCTAGCTCTCCTATTCCCATTTCCATCTTCTAAATTCCTTTATACTTTGTCTTTAAATAGCAACTTTTGGGCAGCCCCGGTGGGGCTGCGGTTTAGCGCTGCCTGCAGCCTGGGGTATGATCCTGGAGACTCGGGATCGAGTCCCACGTCGGGCTCCCTGCATGGAGCCTGCTTCTCCCTCTGCCTGTGTCTCTGCCTCTCTATGAATGGATAAATAAAATCTTTAAAAAAAAAATAAAATAAATAGCAACTTTCTTTCCTTCTCCCTCTTTTTTTTTAGAAGACTTTATTTATTTATTCATGAGAGACACACACAGAGAGGCAGAGACATAGGCAGAGGGAGAAGCAGGGTCCCCATGGAGAGCCCGATGTGGGACTCGATCCCAGGACCCTGGGACCACGACCTGAGCCAAAGGCAGATGCTTGGGGCGCCTGGGTGGCTCAGTGGGTGAAGCATCTGCCTTCAACTCAGGTCATGAGCTGGGAAGGCATTATTCTTTAGCTTTTCTATTGGGCTAAGATGAGACGCTCAGCCAGTGACTTCCTGCTTCAACCAGTTTGTATTTTACTGATTAACTGATCAATATTTGGGGGGCTTCATTTGGATACTGAATTAAACATGAAATTATTGGACTTGACTTCTCTTTTTAGTAGATACACCAATAAGGCTCCCAGAAAAGAAATGGTCACAATTCAGACAAATGGAAAGAAGAAAGGCTGTCCCAAAGTAAAACCTAGCTGATTTTCTTGGTTCAAAACACGTTTATCTGCTTTATTTTGGTGACAAATGTTACTAAACTTACTGTGGCGATCGTTTTGCAATATATCCATATATCAAATCATTATGTTGTATACCTGAAACTAATATGATGTTATATATACCTCAATATTAAAAAACAGCATTAAGCACATCTATATTTCATGTACTGAGCCAGATGCACATATATATCTCTCCATCTGTCCAATAGAAAAGATTACTTTGCAAGACTGTTATGAGGATTAAAGAAATATATATCTCTATATAGATATATGAATATATTACAGCCTTGTGCAGTAATAATTTCCCTTGGACAGATGAAGACATATTCAGAAAGGTGAGAAGCAGTTTGTCTGTGGCCACAATGCTATTAAACAATAGAACAAGAATCTGAACCCAGGTCTGGCTAAAAACCCAGAGTGCTTTCTACTCACTGGTGTGATCTATTCAAACAGCCAGACCCCCCCAGTGGTAATAATCATATTGTGATAAAAGTTGTTGCTAACATTTATCTTAGCTCTTCTCATGTGGCAAGCACTGTGCTAAGCAATTTATGTTTATGATCTCTTTAATCCTCACAATCACAGATCGGTTTATCAAGACCTCCATTTTACAACTGCAGAAACAGTTTTACACAAGTTCAGTAATTTCTTTGTTCTCACAACTGGTAAGGAGTGGGGTCAGAGTTGAACCTAGGTCTAATTCCAGAACCCATTCTTTCCATCCTTACATTTGACTGTAGGAAACTCAATTCTTGTCCTGGTTCCAACCAGGCAAGTCATTTGATAGTTCTGTCTCAATTTCCTTGTTCATTAAATTGGACACTGTTCCTTATACTTCACAGAGACATTGGGGTTATAAGATGAGAAAGTGCCAAAGCTTTAAAAAGAGAAACTGCCACATAAATCCAGATGCAGTCACAAGTTTTATTCAGAGTTTCCCTCTCTGGAGATCATAAAGGATTTAGTAGACATCATTAGCTCTTAAACATCCTCTGAAGTGGGTAGTATTATCTTCACGCATCAGAAAGCTGAAGCACAAGGAGATGACGTAATTTGCTAGTCAGTTAGTGGCAGAACTGGGAATAAAACCCCAGATTCTAGCTCCCACTGCTTATATTCTTATTGTCAATCCTATTCCTGCATTAAATTTAATTGTAAAATAGACGAGGGTAGAAAATATCAGTGTCCACTTCAAAACACAGATTAAATACTTATGGAAATTAAATTTTCTACTGCCGTGACACTAATGTAAACCCAAAGGCTCTTATCCTCACATTCTAGAGAAACTGCATAAAGAATCAAAAATAAAAATTTCCATTCTGCAGTATACACTTCAGCTCCTTAGCTTCTCAAGTAACTTATTATTAATCAAAGCCTACAAAACTGGGTGAGTCATTACCTAGTTTGTTTGTTTGTTTCTTTCTTTCCTTTCTTTCTTTTTTTAAAGATTTTATTTATTTATTCATTCATGAGAGACACAGAGAGGGAGAGAGAGAGACAGAGACACAGGCAGAGGGAGAAGCAGGCTCCATGCAGGGAGCCTGACATGGGACTCAATCCCAGGTCTCCAGGACCAGGCCCTGGCTGAAGGCGGAGCTAAACAGCTGAGCCACCAAGGCTGCCCCATTACCTAGTTTCAACTAGTGAGTCTGTAAGCTTCCACAAGGAGCATAAAACCTCGGTATTAAATTGTTCGCTCATAAAATCAGAAAAAAGAGGCATCAAATAGATTTTCACATCATAAACATCTCATTTAAGTCTATAATTTGATTTGGAAATTATTCTAGCATACCAACTGAGCTCAAAATTCAATTTCCAAAGCAAACTGCATAATTAAAACAACAAAAGCACACACGGCACCTTTATGATCCTTCTCCTGTATAAAAATCAAAATAAGTTTTGTGCTTCCCACCCAAGCCTTGCCACAGACCCACACAAACCATAAAGAAAAATAAAAAGTAGTAATGGGGCCAATTCTCTGTTTTCAGTGGAGGAGGAGCATTCAGTCTAGTTTTCAGATTATAAACCCCTCCTGATTCTTGCTTTCTAGAACACCACAACCATCTTCCAATTAGCAGGAGTTTGAAAATCACATATTTTGAAATTAACAGAAGGACCAGAGAGGAAATAAGAGAAAGAAGTTTCCATTCTCAAAACTGAACTAAATACTGGAGTCCATAGACACTTCATTATTCCTCTCTCTGACTCCAAATAAATTAGACTTCTAAATGAAAAACCTGTCATTTTGTGATAGGGACGAAAACTAAGTTACAGGAACCCAAAGGGCTATTCTCAAATGACCAGAGTTTGTTTCTTGGGTGGCTTGAGAGGCCTAAATTCACCCCCCAGCTGCATAACAAAAGTCCAACCACCTCTGCACATGCTATGAGGCTTAAGTAAAGGACAATGTGGGACACTCAGTTTTCTCAGGGGTTGTTTTAATGCACGAGTCCAACTTTCCTTTGAGAAAAATCTTTGTCTTGGTTTCTATCATTGAAACCAATCATAGCTTCTGTTGAGTTAGGGGCTCTAAGGTCTCTCAAACTTTAATGTGAGTATGAATCATCTGGGGATCTTGTTAAATTGCAGATTATGATTCAGAAGGTCTGGGACTGTGTGCCCAACCTCCCAGGTGATGTCAATGCTGCTGCTTGATACATACACTTTAAGTAGTAGGACTATAAGGAATGTTTCCAAATACAAATAATCTCAGTCAGATGTTTATTCTCAAAATAGCCTCCACCAGGAGTTTGTAAGGGAGAAAATATTCCAGAGCCTAAACAAGGTACCTGCTCCCTCTCCCTTTTCTATGATTTTTGCCAGCTGGTTGTAAACCCAACGTGGTATCTGAATGAAAGGCAACTTTTTAAAATGTCTTTTGTGTTGACAGTTTATTTGGGCTTGACTTGATGGGGTTTGCATGAACAAACATAAAACTTCACGCCTTTTGTAATGAAAGGACTGATTCAAAATAAATATTTTTAATTAAGTCAAATACTAACGAATAAGTGATGTTTACAAATAGTTTATAAGAGAATCATTTGGGATTAATCATTTTCATTTCTCCTACAAAATAAATAGCTCATGTACCAAAGAAGATGCCTTTCCTTAAGCAGGAGGAAAAAAAGTACAACAAAAATAAAGTCATGCCTATGGCACAATCATAATATTTTTAGTGAGAAAAATACCAAGATTAAAACATACAAAAGTATATGAGAATTATATGTTATTAAATGTGTCCCTAGAATCTGGGGGCGGGGTTCAGGGGAAAAGAACAGCTGGTAAATTTAAGAAAGATTTTTAACTGGAGAAAATTACACATGAGAGCAATAGTCCATTCCCCTTAAGGAAAACAATAAACGCCTACAAACTTTCATTTTCAGGTTTTCAATGTTTTCTTTTTGTATGACCATTAGACAACCTCCCCCACAAAATTCAACCAACTGTCATAAAAATTAAGTTGTTGACAGGTCCAGCTGGCTATCGTCCATGTTTACCCTTAGATGCTTTTCCAGCCAGTGAGGGTAAAATTCATGGTATATGTGGCAAAAGTAAAAAGAGAATCACTTCCCTTCACACAGAGGAACCCCCATCTCGAGCATCTTTCTGCACTTTGCAGGGTGCAGTGTCTCAGTGCTTGTGGGCACTCTTCAGCCCCATAACTGTGAAGGTAGCGGCTGTCAGTTTCTCATAAACCAGGAACATGAGGGCAGCAGTGAGGACTGTCTGTAGCAGTTTGGCTTCAAGGCCTTTGTAGAGTCCCATGATTCCAAAACGCCTATAAAGAAAGGTTTGAAGAAAATAAAACGTTTTCTTCCTAAAAGTCAACTACTGCATCAAAGAAGCATGTTACACTAGCCACCGCTTATCCCTGGGGAAATACGTTCCCAGACCCTCAGCAGACACCTGCAATTGTAGTTAGTAGTGAACCCCCTATTTTTTCCTATACATACACACCTATCATAAAGTTTAACTTATAAATTAGGCACAGTAAGAGATTAACAACAATAGCTAATAGTGAAATGGAACGCCAACATACTGTAATAAAAGTTATGGGAATGTGGTCTCTCCCTCTCTCAGAATATCTATGTATTGAGATGCAGTGAGGTGAATGACATGGTGTTAGGTCCTACTGGCCTTTTGACAATAGGTCAGAAGGAGCATCATCTGCTTCCAGATCGAGGTTGACTGTGGATCCCTGAAACCATGGGAAGAGATACTGTCAATGAGGGGTAATAGTATACTGGCATTTTCTAAATTTTATGTAAGTCCAATCACATGGTATGAATTCTTTTTTGTCTGACTTCTTTCACTTGGCTTAATCATTTGAGCTCCATCCATAATTAGAGATCCATCCATTCACTTGGCATAATTATTTTGAGATCTATACATACATCAATATACATGTTAGTAGGTCCTTTCTTGTGAGCAGTATTCCACTATGTAGATAGATAGTAACTTGTATGTCTACTCACCCAATGATGATACATTTGTATTGTTTCTGGTTTTTGATTCTTACAAATAAAACTGTTTTTAACATCTGTGTACAAGTTTTTGCACAGACCTATTTCATTTCTCTCTATATAACTTGAGAGGAATGGCTAGGTCCTATGGTAGTTGTATGTTTAACTTTTAAAGAAAATGCCAAACTTTCCAAAATGGTCAGACCATTTTATTTTCCCACCAACAGCACAGAAAAGTTCTGGTTGCTCCACATTCTTGTCAATACTTGGTATGGTGAACATTTAGTTTTAACTTTATACTAATTCTTTATCTCTGATTTTGCTATCCCAAGCATAATCTGTTTTTATAATAAATTTATTATTTTCAAAGTATCTTATGTCTAGGAACAGTAATAAAGTTACAGCAGCTTTGCCTCAAAGGAGGCCCTGAGGGTCAGCTTCTCTAAATGGAATGATACAGGGAAATGACGAAAGTACCTGCCTCATAGGGCCATTGTTAGGATTAAGTGAGATGACTCGTGTGAAGCACAGAGCTCAGTGTCTGCTACAAACCAAACACTAAAAAATGTTAGCTACTCTTACCATCATCAGCACTGCCGTCATTACAATAATTATCATTACTCTTCCTACTACATTCTCCTTTTCTCACTATGACCACTGCTCTAAAATACCTGTTTACTTCTATTTACAAGAGAGGTCACAGGATATGCCATCGATGGCAACACTCCTAGGGCAGAACAGTCTCTCTACATTAGATTATAGGAGGCTTACCTCTCTAAAGGAGTTCTGCATATTTCTAAGTTACAAAGAATAAAGATCTGAACTTTTTCCATAACTTCCCCAAATGCTGCCATATTGCACTAAGCCCCTAAAACGAGAATTGTTTGAGCACAGCATGCAAGGAGAGGTTTCTAGGTTCTCACTGCCAAGACAGTAGTGCAAGTTAAGCAGATCTGGCCACTCTTTGCCAGAGATAGCTGCTGAAAGACAGGACAGAATGTGAAGCATCTACAAAGCTCACTTTACTCGTTGGTGAAGAAGATAGAGAACATTCCGAAGACTCCCCAGTGTTCTGTTTTCTGGGTTTAGTCTGTGACGTCCAAACTGGGGAAGAAGAAAAACAGATCAATTTCTACCTGAAGAAGAAATTATTTTGGAATAATGTCTTGTAGTATACAGAAACAAAAATATCTAACAAGTATGTAGATTTCATGAATTCTCTTTTTCAATGAAATAAGTGAAAATAAGAAATAGTTTTGGGGGTGCCTGGGTGGTTCAGTTGGTTAGGTGTTTGACTCAGGTCATGATATTATGGTCATGGGACTGAGCTCCATGTTGGGCTCTGTGCTTAGCTCAGTGCAGAGTCTGCTTCAGATTCTCTGTCCCTCTCCCTCCCCCTCTGCCATTCCCTCTGCTCTCTCTCTAATAAATTAAATAAATATTTTTTAATGAAGCAAGCATGAGAATTTTCACTTTATAGAATTATGGGGAAAATACTACCTCAAAAGAAAACAAACATGCCCATAATGAAGATTTAGATACTGATGGTTTGGCTTACCCTCTAGTCCTTTAGAAAGTTCTGATAGACACCAATCAATTAGGACCACTACAGTCTAAGCTCTTCACATTATATGTTAACATTATAAAAGTATCAAAATACATTTATTTAGATGCTACTGAATTCCTGTATATTAAGCACCAATTTAAGAACAGTACATCAGTAGAAACTTTTTAAAAAAAATCTTATTTCCTATTTGAACAGCTTGGCCTCGAGTAAGAAGCACTTTTACTTTCCTTCTTTCCTTTTTTTTTTTTAAGATTTTATTTATTTATTTGATAGAGATATAGAACCAGAGAGTACAAGTGAGAGGAATAGCAGACGGAGAAGGAGAAGCAGACTCTCCACTGAGTGGGGAGCCACACATGGGGCTTGATCTCAGGACCCTGAGATCATGACCTGAGCCGAAGGGAGATGCTTAACTGGCTGTGCCACCCAGGTGCCCCAGTAGAAATACTTTTAACATAAGATAATAAATCTTTTGAATTGAAGTATTTTCACCATCATCCCTATTTTATTTACCAATAAATACTTTGAATTTTTTTTCAAAATAGATAATGAAATCTGTCCATATCTTCTCTTTCCCCTCCACTGCTACCACTTTAGTGTAGGCCACCATCACCTTTCACCTGTACTATGGAATTGGTCTCTTACTGGATTGCCCCCTCACCCTCATCTCTTAGCCCTGGGATCAATTCAGCACACAACAGCCACAGGAATCTTCTCAAATTGTAAATCAGATCACATTACTCCCTAGTTTAAAGCCCTTCACAGGCTTCCTACTCAGGTGAGAATAAAATCTAGAATCGTCACCTAGAGTCTTCCTTGCCACTTTTCCAATCTCATCTTGAGCCACTGTTTAGCCAGAGTGGCCTCTTTTCAGTTCCCAATCACTACACTCTTAGCACATCATGTTCCCTCTACCTAGAATGCTCTTTGAAAGCTGGTCTTTATCTTCCTTAAGTCTTGTTTGTTTGTTTGTTTTTTTAGATTTTATTTATCTATTCATGAGAGACACAGAGAGAGGCAGAGACACAGGCAGGGGGAGAAGCAGGCTCCATGCAGGGAGCCCGATGTGGGACTCCATCCCGGGATTTCAGGATCATGCCCCAAGCCAAAGGCAGATGCCCAACCGCTGAGCCACCCAGGTGTCCCAAGAAGACTTGGTTTTTTTTTTTTTTTTTTTTTAAGACTTGGTTTTTATATATACTTCCTCAGAGCCCAATCCTCAATCACCTTAATAAGATCCGCACCACGCCCCTCTCCACTAAATGACAGAACGCAGTTCACCTCTTGAAAGCACTTTTCTCAATTTATAATTACCTATTTATTTTGCTTATTTACCTGTTCATTCTTTCCTCTGTTATCTCCCAGAGGACAGGGATTGATTTTTATTCACCATGTGTACCCAGCTTCTCACTCAGCGTGGGTACTTAATAAATATATTGCTGAATAAATAACTGAATGAAAAAACCAGAAATTTGAAAGTGCTTCAGAAAAGCTAAATCATTAATTTCTCCTGAATGAACTAAACAACTTCTGATTTTGTACAGCTAACCTAAGCAAATCAACTTAAATGAGAAGAAAACAAGCTTATACATTCCTAAGGTCATTTAAGAACCTCCTCCCACATTTGGGTTTTCTGAGACACCACAGTACCTAAGAAATGACAAATGTAAACTGCTCCAAACCAAACGAAACCAACTGATAGCCTCGTTAGCAATTATTAAACAAATGGAAAAATGGTCTAGACTATCAACTGACTACCTTATTGCTTTATTAACATTGCTTTAAACAGAGAAACCATGTACTTCAGAATTTTGTTTGACTAAATGCAGGGAGAACCCCAGCACTCACCCTCAGAATGGACTGTACTGTCTGCATGGGATAGGTGACAGTGGTAGCAATCGCTTTGGATATTGCACCAATGATGAACACATCCAAAGAAGAAAGCTGGAAAGCAAAGAAAGAGCAAACCACATCAATGCAAACAAGAGAGTGTCAGAGATTATTATTTACTGCTTTCAAAATCAGGAATTACCTTCATTCGTTTCTTTAGAAGCTGCCGTTTTAAGCCTTCATAGAACATGAACTGGATGGCAGGATTGAAGACCAAGAGCAAGGAAGGAAATGTGCCATTCCATAAAGCCAAGATTCCTTCATCTCGAATGATCTGATGAAAAGCATCTAAGCAAGAAATCAAGGACTTTTGATTACAATCCCTTAACTGGAGAACACAATGTAAATTTTGTTCAAATGTACTCAGAATAGAATCTTACTGGTTCTATTAAAATTTCCTTCTTGCTGTATTCTAGGAAGTTCCTCAGTTAGCCACTTTTTGATAATCATCAGACACTGATAGTCACCACATTATTGAGAAACCAACTTAAATCACAGGCAACTCTTCCTGATAATCTGGCGTTAGAATGTGAAATTTTCCTAAGTAATCACCACCACCATGCCCGAGAACTCTGTATTACAGAGGATTGTGAACGGACAGCCCAGGTGCTTCTCAGCAAAGTCAGGACAACAACAGATAGTTCCCTAGGACCCATTATTTAGGATATAACTTATAAGAAAATCACTATTCTCATCACAAAGATGGACACATGGGAAAGAAGAACCAGGTAACCTACTATTAAACTCAAAGTCATCAGTTAGTTATTAATGATAACTTTATCCAAAGACAACACTAAAAGAGTGTAGATTATTCTTTAGAAATATTTACCCCCTCCCACTCCAGGGGAGCAGCATACTTCTCTACCTCCTGACACTGGCTTTGGCCAAGAGAACAGTAGCAAATAAGATGCAAACAGGGGCTTGAAATAAGATTGTACAATTGGACATGTCCTCTTGTGCTTTTGCTACCACCAAGAGAAGAATGTGTATAGGCTGGTCCCAGCCTAGATGAGTCAAATCCATGTCAATCCATAGACACAGGAGCTAAACAAATGCTTACCATTAGATGTGAAGATTTGAGACTGTCTGACATGCAGCATTATTGTGGTAATAAATTTCAGACACAGAGAAAAAAGAAACTTCTTAAATAGGAACTCACCCAAACAAACACTTACCAATGATACCTTTGTAGTTGGTTGGTACAATGTCTTCATTCCTAAATTTTGCCCCTTGTAGCTTCAGTCTGGTATTTACCACCCAGAGTGGAGTAGTTAGCAACACATTCACCACTCCTTTAAAAAGAAAGAGGAGACAAAAGAAAAGCAAAGTGCAATCTTCAAGCTTTTGCTGCCTTATGTTAGAGCTATGTACCAGTGTTTCATTTATACTTCTGCCACTGACCTACTGGGAGACTTGAGATAAGGTATCTCTCTGTGACAGGGTACAACACAAGCCACTACTGTTAGAAGCAATTCAGAAGCCTTGCTGATAGCAAAAAAGGCTGGCAGCAGTACTGTTCCACATTTGTATAACAGGAAATGATCTATTTGTCAATTAATATAGCATCCAAAGTAGCAATTTTGATCCAGTTCTGGGTGCATTTAAAAAATAACAGTTTTAATAAGGCTTACTGATCACATGCTAAGTCCATGACAATATCTGATAAAACACACAATTTACAACTCTCACATAAGTAGCTTACATGGTTTTAAGTGAGTATGGATTTGGTACAATGGGTGGCAGGTGGAAGAAAGTGGTAATATTTGAAAGAGGTTCATCAGGGATGGGAGGCTCACAGAAGAGTTCCTCATCACTTAGGGAATTAGGATAGGCAGGCAGCAAGCAGTAGTTATGAACTGTCACAAAACACCTGAAAGAGTTTCACAAGCATTATGATCCTTACAAGCTTAAGGATGGGGATCCTGGCCCCCCAAGGTTGCCTCAGAGTGGAACAATACAATGAGCCAGGTGCTTCTTTTTTGAAAACACATGGTCCCAAGTTAACACCATCTTGAGATATTAAAATATTCCTCATCAGTCCTGGAATGATTAAAAAAAATATATACCAGACAGAGTTGTAACAAAGTGCCTGACACATAATATATTCTTTATAAATATTTAAATAAATATTGAACAAATGAACCAATGAACAAACTCAACAAACAACCACACATCAAGCTATCTGGCTCTATCTGGCCATGCTCTGAAGAAACAAGAGGCATAATCCTAAGGAAGAGAAACCTACTAAAAGTCCTTTAAACACAATGGTAGAAAGACTGTTTTAAGGAATCTCAAAACACAGCATTCAAAAAACACAAGTCTGACCAAAGACAAGCTTGATGAAACAGCCAAGAAATTAAAATCTTATTTTTTCATTTGTTGTATATAGTTGTTAAGTAAGATATTTTGTCACCTTTTTCTTAAGAGTGTTATGAAACACTTTTATCAAAATAAAAGACCTCATCAAAAAATTTTATGAGCTGTATTTATTATATTTTTAGTCCCATAACACACTAAGGAGTCATCTTTAGTTATGACTCACTATAGTCATGCATTGTCACTTACGGCATTGATCATAATCTGAAAAAGCCTCACCTAGAGATTCTTGCTAGTCTCATTTTTAAAAAGTGCCAGTGCCCAAGAGGTCAAGAGAGAAGAATATCAATACATGACCACTTGCAAGACTTTATAATGTGTTCCTATTCAATGCAATGTACACATCACTTGACAGAAAAATTAACAGCAAGAAAAATCAGACTAGAAAGTACTACTGAGCAGTCTACTGCATTTTTTTTTCCAGACGAAAACAGGAGAACTCAGAAACAGAGATCCTAGGCTTCTGTAGATAGTGTAGACAAAGTGTACACACCTTTCTAAACAAGTGAAATGGGTTGTCTATTAAATTCTTTAGAAATCAAAATCCCTTTTATAATCTATTCAAGAGGAAGGTACTCACAAAATACTTCAGATGCAATGCAGCCTAGATTTAAGTTTTTTGTTTTTATTTTTTTAAAGATTTTATTTATTTATTCATGAGAGACACAGAGAGGCAGAGACATAGGCAAAGGGAGAAGCAGGCTCCCTGTGGGGAGCCCGATGCGGGACTCAGTCCCAGGACCCCACGATCACAACCTGAGCCAAAAGGAGATGCTCAACCACTGAGCCAGGCATCCCTTAAGATTTTTTTTTTTAAGATTTTATTTATTTATTTGACACAGAAAGAGAGAGCACAAGTGGGGAGGCAGGTCAGAGCGAGAAGGAGAAGCAGATTCCTAGCTGAGCAGGGAGCCCAACGCAGGGCTCGATCCCAAGGACCCTGAGATCATGACCCCAGCCAAAGGCCTAATCAACTTAATCTGCCCCTAGATTTAAGATTTAACTATCATTTAAGATTCTGCTTTCATATCTCTGTTATTAACACAAGCTGAAAGACTAAGAGGATTCTAAGGACAATTTCAAGTACAAAAATGCACTAAATCATTTCAAAAAGAGAATGTAAACTACTTGTGAAAACATTTGTATTTTGAAGCTTTTTATCTGAGAAGTTCAAGTACTTTGTTCATCCTCTAAGCCAAAATAGATGGAGAGGTTTTTTTTAACCACTATAATTTTATGAGTTCTGGGAAAAGACACTCAAAATATTTGAGGCTCCAAAACTTTACTAAAACCTTGGAAATCTATATAATGAAGCAAAGGACAGCATTCCACGGAAGAAAAATAAGCTACAAACCGTCATGATAAGAGATTCCAACTCCATACTTTTGCATAACAGATATGGCTGAAGGATAAAAAAAGTTGTTTGTTTATAAGCTCGTGTAGAAAGTTGTTTCGGTTCTAAGCTGTGGCTGTTACTTCACTTCTAGGATGGGAATATTAATATTTTATGTACTAATGACAAGAAATTGTTTTTCTTTCAATTTGAATGATTCCATTTTTTCTTTTTTTTTGTTAAAAATCATTTATAAGAAAAGAGAAGCAAAATTAAGAGATGAATAGTAACTAAACACACACACGGAAATTATTTACTGATTCAAGGAATAATTGGAACACAGCCATTTACTTCTGAAATCTTGAACACAAAATAGTTTTATTAGCACTGAGTCTGTTAAGGAAAGAAAACAAAACAAAACAAAAAAAGAAATATGCTAATCATGTATGTACTTCTGGGAAATAAGTACAATGACCACTGATACAAAAAAAGGGCAGATCAAGGTCATAAATCTAACCACTTGGCCCCTGAGAAGCCATGCAACTTGATACACAATAGGAACAAACCTGCCTTACCAGATTTAAGACCGGAGGGCAGGAAAGGAGTAAGAACTATCCTAACAGTAACATCATTGGCATTCAAAAAGTTATTGGTAAAAATCCCAATTTCATAAAAATGGCAAGAATCTTCTTCATTTAAGTTTTCTGTGAGATTTTGTTCCCAAATCCTTCCCCAAGGTATCAAGCTATATGAGCTTTTTTCCTATGAAAATACAGTAATAAATTTCTAAATTTCAAGCAGAACTTGTGTAACAATAATACTGTTCCTAGTTCTCCTTGGAGACAATGAAACTCATTCCTACAGTGATTTTAATACATGACAAGGCTTACAGCAGGAAAAGAAAAAGTGGTTCTCATTCCAAGAATGCATAGGTATTAAGATATGAAAACATGTTACGAGGAGAAATATAAAACTCACAAAAGTAATTTCCAAAGAATTCCTTACTTTCAGAAAAAGAGAGAACTTATAATTAGAGAATCTCAGAATTATAAAGGACTATAAAATACATTTGACCAAGGGTCTTTCAACCATGTTACAGCTGACATTTTGATTTTGGGCTGGGTAATCCTCTGTTTGGGGCAGAAGTGGGGGTGCTACTGCGTATCAGACAGATGACAGTAGCTGTAGAAAGACGGAGTCATTAAATGACTTGGTATATTTAAGGAATCACAGTTTTCCAAGAAACAATAGCAGTCAAGCTAGAGGCAAGCAGTATCACAGATCTTGTATGTTGGGTTCTTATCCTGTATACAGCTGGGGGTATACTGTAGGTACCATGACTTTAACCTATATGCAAATGGTAGACATCAAAGGGTTTGAAACTGGGGATTGCTGTTCTGAAATCCAGATTTGGGTTTCAGAACAGTAGTCCCCTACCATCTCTCTGATAGGATGTTTAACAGATGATGCTCATAACTGACACAGACCCATTGTACCTTTCTTTCACATACTCAGGAAAACACTTCAGAATGTAAGTGAACAAGAATGGTATTATGCCTTTTCTCAAGCTTGCTTATGTCAGTTGAATCTGTTATGGTAGCAAAGCTTTAGGTTCAGGTCATGGGGGGTATGACAAGAGAAGGCACAAAACTCCAATCAGTGAACCAATATGCCTTGGTCATATATTAAAAGAAAAAGAAAGAAAAGAAAAGAAAAGAAAAGAAAAGAAAAGAAAGAAAAAAAAAAAAAAAAAAGGAGTGCCTAGGTGGCTCAGTTGGTGAAGGGTCTACCTTCAGTTCAGGTCACGATCCCAGGGTCCTAGCATCAAGCCCCGCATCAGGCTTTCTGCTCAGCGGGGGAACCTGCTTCTCCTTCTCCTGCTCCCCCTACTTGTGCTCTCTCTCTGTCAAATAAATAAAATCTTAAAAAAAGAAAAGAAAAAGTATATATTCATATATTTTAAGTTAAAATAAAATACAAGGTAAGTAGGCTATTTATGATACTCTCTATGTCAGCTGACTTTTAAAAACTAACTGGCCTACTATACACCAGCCTAGCTATGTTAGGTATAGGGGAATCTACTGTGATTATAGATGTGTAAGAGTTAGAAAGGTAACAAGCAGAGCACAGTGAGAGAGAATAACAAGGGTGTTTTGTACCTGGTGGAGAATGGGATTGTCAGACATAGCAAATAAACGGTTTTGAACAATTAAAAAAAGATTTCGTCATATTTTTTATGAATTAGTAGTTTTATGGAAAGTTGTAGGAGTTAGTCCTTGACAGAGAGTCATAATCTTTAAAATGTCAATACATAAAACTATAGTAATCTAAAATTATTAAAATCAAGATATTACAAATACTTGGTCTTGGGTATTAAAGATAATACACATTGCCATTTGTTGCAATTATATAAAAAGGAAGGTTTCCTCTGTACAGGATACCCTTGGATCTATTCTGATTTTTTTTTCCCAAGTGAACAAATCTCAAGCTTGAGTTCTTTGAGTTATGACACTGTTAGAAAACTATTCTTCCAGAAAGGTTGGCTAGGCAGGATTATGCAAAGTACGTAAGTGAGAAAGACCTCAGAGGCAACAAAAGAAATGGCTATGGAAAAAAAAAAAAAAGAAATGGCTATGGATATGGAAAAGAGGGAATGGATTCTAGAGATACTTAGGAGACAGACTGATGACGGTTCTTCTTATTCTTTTTTTTTTTTTTTTTTTTAAAGTAATCTCTGACCCAACAAAGGGCTCAAACTCATAACCCTGAGACTAAGTGTCATATGCTCTACTGACTGAGCCAGCCAGGCATCCCAGAGACTGATGGTTTCCGATGATTAAACAACTGTGGAGGGTCAGAGACACTTTTAATGATGACTCCTGGATTTCCATCCTGAATTACTTACCTACAAATGCTCATTCATTTCTTCAGAGAACGAAATCCTGTGTGTTATACTTTATGGAAAACTTGGCCTGGCGGTCGGTCAAAAGGTACACACTTTTAGTTATAAAAGAAATAAGTCATGGGGATGTAATACAGAGCATGGTGACTATAGTTAATAATATTATATTGTATATTTGAAAGTTGCTAAGAGAGTAAATCTTAAAAATTCTCACCAAAGTGGCACCTGGCTAGCTCAGTTGGTGGAGCATGTGACTCTTGATCTCAGGGTCATGGGATCAAGCCCCACATTGGGTGTAGAGATTAATTAAAAATAAAATCTTAGGGACACCTGGGTGGCTCAGCGGTTGAGCATCTGCTTTAGGTTCAGGTCATGATCCTGGGATCCGGGATTGAGTCCTGCATCAGGCTCCCTGCAGGGAGTCTGCTTCTCCCTCTACCTGAGTCTCTCATGAATAAATAAATAAAATCTTTAAAAAAAAAAATTGTAAAAAAAATTTCTCATCACAAGGAAAAAATTTAACTGTGTGGTGATGGATGTTAACTAGAATTATTGTGATGATCATTTTACAATATATACAAATATCAAATCCTTATGTTGTACATCTGAAGCTAATATAATGTTATATGTTAATTATATCTCAATTAAAAAAAAAGTTGGTACAAGTGAAAGTTAATTATATCTAAAGCAATCTAAGACCAAAATGAAAGTATTAAGCCGAAGAAAAGCTCAGAGACCAAGCTGAAAAACACCAGTGGTCTCATACAGGTAAAGAAGAGTAAAGAACAAAACTTGTGGAGCATGAATACTCGGCCTGGTAACTATTTTTCAATTAAATCACTTAAATTCCAAATGGACATTTACATTATTCAATTGTGTGGCTCCCAAAGTAGTAATTTTTCAAAGAATATACCAAAAAGTGATTCCACAAAATAGAACAATTAACAGTACAACTGTTAAGTCAATTAATTTTGTTACAGACTAAAATGGATAAATATACAAAAAAATCACAGGAAGTATACTTTCCACCTCTTTAATAAAACTCTAACTGAACAAATATTGTGTTTATCCAGCAAATACTTACTGAGTACATGCTAGGAATTGTTCTTACTGGGAATATAGTGGTAGTGGTAGGAGGATACATGTATATATACTCTCTAAGAACAAGTATATAATATATAAATAATATATAAAGTATCTTAAATATATACATAATATATAAAGTATCTTAAATATATGTGTATGTGTATTTAAGATACTTGCTCTTATGAAGCTCATATCCCACTAACTAGACACAGATAGTAACTAAATATTCAGGTTAATGGCTCCCTAGAGCTTCTAAAACCTCAGATGACAAGGATCTAAAGTCTTCTAACATCTGGCTCCTGCTTACCTCTCCAACCTTTTTGCTCAAGCTCCTGTATTCATTTCACTCACTAGCTAAGAGAGCTCACTGTTCAAAACATGGTCCCGTAGTCACTCAATTTTCTACCATTCTTTCCATCAGAAAACTGCCGTCACTCATCTACAAAAGTTACTAATCCTGCCAAGGCTCAGTTCAAGAGCCAGGGCTTTCTATAAGCAGATCTCTCCCAGCTAAAAGTGATCTCTCCTCTTCCTATGAACCTCTAAAGCATTAACAACCATTATGATACTAACTACACTGGGCTATGCACTAAAATACCTTTGTTACATCTGACTAAATGTTTTTGCACTCATGGTGGGCTTCATGGGTGTGCAACCCATCTTGTACCTGGTTTAATGCTCTCATTGTCAACTGTCTTGAAATGCTAATAAATTGTGAACAGGGAATCCTGCATTTTCATTTTGTATTAGGCCTTACAAATTGTGTAGTCAGTCCTTGTTCATGTTAAAAATTACATGTGAACATCAGCCAAAAGATAAATCATGGAGGGTACCTGGCTTGTTCAGTCAGCATAGTATGTGGGACTCTTGATCTTGGAGTCATGGGTTTGAGCTCTATGTTGGGGATAAAGTTTACTTAATAAAAAAAACAGTTAAAAAAAAAAAGGAAAGTAATCAGGGAAGGTATTGTAATCTTCTTCTTCTTTTTTTTTTTTAAAAGAGGCTTGGGGGATGCCTGGGTGACTCAGCAGTTGAGCCTTTGGCTCAGGGCGTGATCCTGGAGTCCTGGGATCGAGTCCCACATTGGGCTTCCTGCATGGAGCCTGCTTCTCCCTCTGCCCCCCTCTCTCTGTCTCTCATGAGTAAATAAATAAAATCTTAAAAAAAAAAAAAAGAGACTTGGGCACCTGAGTGGCTGAGTAGGTTAAGTATATGACTCTTCATTTTATTTCAGGTTATGACAGGATTGTGAGATAGAGAGCCCTGTGTCAGGGCCTCTACTCAGCATGGAGTCTGCTTGGGATTCTTTCTCTACCCCTCCCTTTAACCCTCTCCATCCCCTGCTTATGCTCTCATTCTCTGTCTGTAAATAAATAAATAAAATCTTTAAAAAAAAAAGGGAGAGAGAGAGAGAGAGGGACGCCTGGGTGGTTCAGAGGTTGAGCATCTGCCTTTGGCTCGGAGTGTGATCCCAGAGTCCAGGGATGGAGTCCCACATCAGGCTCCCTGCAGGGAGCCTGCTTCTCCCTCTGCCTGTGTCAATGCCTCTCTCTGTGTCTCTCATGAATAAATAAATAAATTACATCGTAACCAAAAAAAAAAAAAAAAGAAGAAGAAGCCCTGGTGGCTCAGCGGTTTAGCGCCACCTTCAGTCCAGGGCCTCATCCTGGAGACCTGGGATTGAGTCCCACGTAGGGCTCCCTGCATGAAGCCTGCTTCTCTCTCTGCCTGTGTCTCTGCCTCTCTCTCTCTCTCTCTCTCTCTCTGTCTCTCATGAATAAATAAATAAAATCTTAAAAAAAATAAATTACTTAAAAGTTTTGGGGATTCCTGGGTGGCTCAGTGGTTTAGAGTCTGCCTTCGGCCAGGGCATGATCCTGGAGTCCCGGGATTGAGTCCCGCATCAGGCTCCCTGAATGGAGCCTGCTTCTCTCTCTGCCTGTGTCTCTGCTTCTCTCTCTCTGTGTCTCTCATAAATAAATGAATAAAATCTTAAAAAAAAGAGGGATTTTAATTTCCATAAATTCTGGAATGCTGCTAAACAGGGATAAAACTATCTTCTCTGGATTAAAAAGACAAAAATAAGAAAGTCAGCTCAGAAATAGTTTTTGCGTATGGCCAATGATCTTCCACAAGGGGTCAGGACCACTCAATGGGGAAAGGACAAACTCATCAAATGGTATTAGGGAAAATGGATATCCACACACAAAAGAATGAAGTTGGACCTATATCTTATACCACATATAAAAATTTACCCTAAATGGCTTAAAGAACTAAATGTAAGACCTAAAAGTATAAAACTCCTAGAAGAAAACATAGTAGAAAATGTTTTCATGACATTAGACATGGCAATGACTTCTTGGATGTGACACCAAAAGCACAGGCACATAAGCAAAAATAGACAAATGGGACAAACATCAAACTTAAAATTTTCTAAGCACCAAATGACATAATCAACAGAGTAAAAGGCAGTAGAGAATGGGAGAACATACTTGCAAATCATATATCTCATAAGGGGCTAATATCCAGAATATATAAAACATACCTACAGCTCAACAACAAAATATTAAATAATTCAATTAAAAAAATGGGCAAAAGACTTGAACAGATATTTCTCCAAAGATGATATACAAACAGCCAATAAGCATATGAAAAGATGCTCAACACCACTAACCATCAGAGAAATGCAAATAAAAACACAGTGAATTATCAACTCACACTATCATTAGAATGGCTACTATTAAAGCAAAAACACCCAGATATAACAAGAGCTGATAAGGATGTGGAGAATTAAAAACCTCTGCATGCTGCTGGTAGGATTATAAAATGGCCTAACTGCTATGGGAAACAGCATGGTGGTTCCTCACAAAATAAAAAACAAAAACAAAAAAACCCTAACATATGATCTTGCAATCTCACTTGTGGATATATATCCAAAAGGAACTGAAAGCAGGGACCCAAAGAGATATATTTGTATAATCCATGTTCTTAACAGCAACTATTCACAGTAGCCAAGAGGTAGAAACAACCTAAATGTCCATCAATAGATGAATGGATAAACAGAATGTGGTATATATATATACAAGGGAATATTATTTAGCCTTAAAAAAAAAAGAAATCCTGTTACATCCTACAACATGAATGAACCTTGAGGACATTATGCTTAACAAAATAAGTCAGTCACAAAAGACAAATGCTGTATGATTCCAGTTACATAAAGCATCTAAAGTAGCCAGATTTGTAGAAACAGAAAGTAGAATGGGGTAGAGGAAGGGAGAAGGGGGAAGTGCTGTATAACAGTTAAAAGTTTCACATTTATAAGATGAAAATGTTCTGGAGATCTGTTTCACAATAACATAAACAAACTTACTAATGAAGTATACACTTAAAACTTGCTAAAATAGTAAATTATATGTTATATGTTTTTACCAAACACACACACACACACACACACACACATACACAGAGCCAAGTCCGAAAATTATATTCTTTGTAGCATTACTTTGTGCTAAAACAACCTCTTAGAGAATATATGAACCATTAGATAAATATTAAAATATAAAAAATTTTACACTCAGGAAACTTTGTTACCTGCAACAAATCCAACTACTAGATCTTTTCCAGTAGTAGAACGTTGACCTTTGACCCAGACTGCTTTGAGACTATTAAAAGTGTAGAAATAGACAAAATTGGAGCAGCAGAGACTGGAGATAACTGGAAACCACCCTCGATATGGTGCCAGGCTAGATGAAAAACACAATAAGCAATGTAAAGATGCTGTACAAAAGCCAGTAGGAATCGGCAAAGTCCTAAGGAAAGGCTGATCATCATTCACATATTCTCAAAGTTCACTCCTACACTACACCATATTCTAAACTGTACATATATCTCACATTCTGAAGGATGCCCAAAGTAAGAAATCTTTCCTACCACTAATGATGGCAAAGAAACAACACACTTTCAATGACTGATTTTACTGATTTCTTTCCCTTGGTTTCCTTCAATAAATTACTATGCAAAATTAGAAACAATTGTCTTCATGACTATTAGTTAATATAGCATCATTCATATTTTATTACAGGGTAACAACATTTAAAAATGAAGTAAATAGAGACATAATAAGTGTTAAAAAAAAAAAAAAGAAGTGATGGGGAGATGTTATAAGGGCACAGGAACCAGGCTGAAGGGTTTCCCTTGAATTGCTGACAATTTCAGCACCAAAATAATATAGTATAGTAATCAACTGTAAACTGCTGAAAAAGCAGGAATTTCCAAGTCTATACTGATACTAAATAAAGTGTCTCATGATAGACTACTGACAGTTGCAAGAGAGGAAAAATTATTCAGTGGTTAAGCTGAATCTGAGAAATCATAATCAACGAAGGGCAGGTGGACAATATGTGACTCCAGATGTGATATCCTAAGGACACAATATCACCTACGCATTTCTGGCCACGAATGCATAGCCTCAGTCTAATCATAAAGAAACCTGGGGCAAACAAAATGAAAAACATTTTATTCCAAAAAAAGGGGGGGAGGGTAGCTATATTCTTTAAAAATGTCAACATTATAGGGGTAAAAGGCTTTGATGTATGGTGTGTAACTTATTCTTAAATAATTCTGAAAAACGTTTGTGTGGTGTGTGTGTAATAAAGACAGAAGGGGGGGAGTGAGAAAGTGGGGAGAACATAAGCACAACTGGGAAAAAAGTGTTAATAATAGGTGGATCTGGGTAAAGCATATACTGATATTTGTACTATTTTTAGTTTTGTAACTTTTTGTGAATTTGAAGTTATTGCCAAATAAAAAGTAAAAAAAAAAAAAAAAAGGAAGTACATAATCTGAATGCATCTGATAGGAATGAACTAAACAACTAAACAACTTCTTCAGCTCGCTGTAAAAAAAACCCATAAAACATAAAACAAAGCATTGGTTTCATGGAAGAATCTATGATCAAGAATCAAAATTGCCAACCACAGGACTTTAAAGGAAATGAAAACAATTATATACTTACAAGTTGGGCAATTACAAATTCACAACTACTTTTAAGGCTGTGAGAATGCAAAGACAGTGAGTGCAGGTGTGCTAGAGGCCCAACAATCTCCTAACAGGCTGCTTTGTCTGACAAAGACCGGCAAGGTGGTACTCACAGGCCTTCTTCTTTAATGATCTCCAGGAGCACCATGTGTGTAGTTTTGGACTTTCTTTTCTCATCAACTAGAAGAAGAAAGAAGATATGTTTAACCTAATAAGTCTTTTTTTTTTTTTTATTAACCTAATAAGTCTTTTGAGAATTATTATCTTCAGGAACATAAACAAGTTTCACTGAAATGCCTTTTACCTCAGCTGAGCAATCTCCTGTCTTATTCTTTGAGCTCCCTAACTTGCCTCAGAATTTACCAATCCTTTGTTCCCGTGTGCTAAATCCAACTGTGGATTCCTTGGGTCTCATCTGTTATTCATAAACCATAAAACATTTTAATTCAACACCTAATTCCCAAAGCAAAAGATGTGACAGGAATCTTATATTTTATAAGGCTTTCTTGTAATTTTTTTTCCCCAAAGTTACGTATTCTCATTTTTAGCTTAACATCTTATAAAGAGAAAATGAATTATCATCTCCCTGTTAGCAGAGAGGCCAGACACGAAAGCTGTGAAGGATACACATAGTTGGCAGCAGAGCCAGGATTAAAACTCAAGTTTTCATAGTTTTAGGCTGCTGCTCTGTTTCCTAATCTAAAAAATAAAAGATCTCAAAAGGATGAGAACAGGGTGCTTGCTTATCTGGCTCAGTTGGTAGAACATGTAACTCTTGACCTCAGGGCCATGAGTTTGAGCCCCACATTGGGTGTAGAAGTTACTTAAAAATTTTTTTATTTTTGAACTTACTTAAAAATTAAAAAAGGATGAGAAATCTGCTTTTCTTGGCATTCTCACTGAAAATCACAAAACCTCACTTAACTTCACATTTCCTACCCATATTTGGAGAATATTTTGAAAACGAAAATGTGGAAATGAAACAATTTCCTAAGAATTAAAATTGATACCTATATGGCTTGTAGGATGGTGAAGAGGAAACTCCCACAGAAGGCAATCTGGCCATAGCTATCCAAACTACAAACAGGTTTACTCTTTGATCCAGCAATCTCACTTCTGGGAATTTACCTGATAGAACTTATGGAAACAAAGTAGCATATGAATAAGTCTATTCTACAAAAGAGAAGAGGGGCGCCTGGGTGACTCCATCAGTTAGACAGCCAACTCTTAGTTTTGGCCCAGGTTGTGATCTCGGAGTCGTGGGATCTGGCCCTACATCAGGCTCCATGCTCAGCACAGAGTGCTTGTCCCTCTCCCTCTGTTCCTCCCCCTGATTGCACTTTCTATCTGTCTCTCAAATAAATAAAACACCCAGCGGGTGTTTTTTTTCCTAAAAAAAAAAAAAAAAAAAAAAAAAGAGAGAGAGAGAGAGAGAGAGAGAAAGAATCGACAATAGGGGAAGGGGTTCTGGTGAAACATGTCCTGGTGTACCCGCACTATGGTACCCTCTAAAACTGGAAGGATGAAGAAGCTCCTAAAGCATTGATTTGGAAGGCATCCAAAATATGCTGTTAAGTGAAAAAGGTAAGGTACAGAACAGTGTGACAAACATGCATTTTGTGGAAGGAAGGGAGAAAACTAAGAATATATATTCTTATTTGCTTGTTATTCCATAATGAAACTCTGCAAGATTATTTGAGAGACTAATAAAGACACTATCTGCAGGGGAGAGAACAGGGGGAAAGGGGCAGATTAGAGTGAGATTTTCCATCATGTTATGTATCATTTTATATATTTTGGGCTTTGAGTTGTGAAAGAAACCTATTATAAAACTCAAAAATTAATTTATAATAAAAGCCACGAGGGGTTTTGACATAGGAGTTAGTTTATTCAAAGCTAATCTTATTCTCATCTCTTCACATAAGTTCTGGCACAGGTTTATAACTTCAAGTTGAAAAATACTGGAGAAGAAGCAAGTAGGAATTATAGAGAGTTGTCTAGTCCTATAATGCAAGAGACAAACTAGGACTACGCGCTCAATTTAGCAGTGACAGTGGGTGTTTGGGTCCACCATGTCTCCTATTCTCTTTTTTTTTTTTTTTTTTTTAAAGATTTTATTTATTTATTCATGAGAGACAGAGACAGAGAAAGGCAGACACAGGCAGAGGGAGAAGCTGGCTCCATGCAGGGAGCCCAATGCGGGACTTGATCCTAGGACTCCAGGATCATGTCCTGAGCCAAAGGCAGGCCCTTAACCGCTGAGCCACCCAGGCTTCCCTATTCTCTCGTCTCTTTTGAGAAGATCTACCCCAGCAAAAACTCTCCACATTGTGCCTTAAAAAAGTCATATTGTTGGGAAGCCTGCTGGCACAGTTGGAAGAGCGTGCAACTCTTGATCTCAGGGTTCTAAGTTGGAGTCCCACATTGTATATGTAGAGATTACTTTAAAAAGAGAATAAGGGGACGACACCTGGGTGGCTCAGCAGTTGAATGTCTGCCTTCAGCTCAGGGCGTGATCCCAGAGTCTAGGACCGAGTCCCACATCGGGTTTCTTACGTGGAACCTGCTTCTGCTTCTCCCTCTGCCTGTGTCTCTGCCTCTCTCTCTCTGTCTCTCATGAATAAATAAATTTTAAAAATCTTAAAAAATATATATAAATACATTTGCTTCTTGACATCAAACGAAAAGAATATGGTGCCTGCAGAGGATACCCACCTTGAAGTCGCAGTCGAGCTGTATCCAAGGGAAAGAACACAGTCATTGCTGTCACGCTTCCCTGCAAAGTTTGAAAAGCTGTTAGCCATTACAGGCTCACAAAAACAAAGAGACACAACTTTTAAGTGAACAAAAATTCATTATTAACAAGGGTCAAATCAGATTTTTAGGGAAAGCACCTATATAATACTGGGATTATTATTGTTCAAGTTCTCTAGTTTTGTACTTAAGTGGAAGTATTTGATTTTCTGGAAGAAATCTTTTTTTTTTTCTCTCTCTCTCATGCTGAAAAAGAAAATGAAGATGGGTCCCTGGAGAGGACAAACTTAGGGGTTTACAACCCAGGACACATGTAAAAGAGAACAGATAAATGGATTTTTAACCTTTTATATCGGTCAGTTGCTGCTCCTATGCGCTGATAACTCCACAAGTCAAAATATCCAGTAATCAAATAGATACATACTTCTAGTTTCTTTGCTTAATCAATATATTTACCACAAAGAGGTGTAAAAATCATATTGTTCTTTTTTTTTTTTTTTAAAGATTTTATTTATTTATTCATGAGAGACAGAGAGAGAGAGAGACAGGCAGAGGGAGAAGCAGGCTCCATGCAGGGAGCCCAACATGGGACTCAATCCCGGATCTCCAGGATCAGGCCCTGGGCTGCAGGCGGTGCTAAACTGCTGAGCCACTTGGGCTGCCCTCATATTGTGCTTTAAAACAGTTTTGTTTGCTTGTGTTTTTAGTAAAATAGGGACAATCTCAGCTCAATATTCTATAAATAATTGATCCAGGGTAATACAATGACAAAAATTATTGGGGACAGAAGCCAACACCAGTCTTTCCATTCATAAAATCCTATGACAGATAGGGACACCAGGTGGCTCAGTTGCTTAAGCATCTTCAGCTCAGGTCATGATCTGAGGGTCCTGGGGTTGAAGCTTGGCATTGAGCCCTGTGCAATGGAGAACCTGCTTCTCCCTCTCCCTCGGCTCCTCTCCCCTGCTTGCAGTCTCTCTTTAATAAATAAAATCTTAAAAAAAAAAAATTCCTATGACAGACTAAAACCACAAGCACTAGTTTGGGGTGAAATCTTTATGTGGGTTTAAGGTTCTCAACTCAGATGGAGGCCCACTGGTGTATATTCTCAGGCATAAGATCAAATTTTAGGCTACTGATCTAGTAATTTAGCCTACTGATCTAATAATAGTTATATATAATATTTTAATCATAAAAACTGGAAATTAGGTCAACTTTATAGATAAGAAACATTTGCCAGGTCTCTTATCTACTTAAATAGATCAGTCTGCTTGACAAGAGAGAACACTGTTTTGTCCTCTTAGTATTCTTCAAAACTCAGATTGAATGTTACCATCCGTTGCCTGCCAGGCAACGTTCCTCTATGTTGTTCATTCCTCTGTGCTCCCACAGCACTTGTTTATAGGTTTCCTCTACCAGACTAAAATAATATTTACTCTTTGTATAATACAGATTCTTAATGAAATGTTTATTCAAGTTACCCCACCAGTTTCTAATGCTTTTTTGACAACTACATAAATGTTCTTTTTTAGTAAGGACTAGATAATACTTGGTATCTCAAGAAACATTGGACCCACAAAGGCTTACAGTCTACAGATCTATGCTTCTGGCATCCTTGATCACACTATAGGCAATTTTAAAGAAAAACGGAAAGCTGGAGAATGCTTATTAAGGTCATGAAGACTGTGGCATTTTTTCCCTATTGCATGGTACTACATGTCCATGCAGGGTATTGCATAAACAGGGCATCTCCAGGCAGAAAAGTCCTGTTTGGAAACTACTTTTTCAAACAACTGGACCATCTCCATCCCTCTTCCTTGCCAGCTTTAAACATACACCTGAAGTTTCCTAAGTTAGCAATCCCTGCCTATCTACCTTGAAATCTTAAAGTGAAGTACATTTTATGCAAATATAAAAAGAACAGTCAGTCCAAAGAGTTCAGTGATCTATAATCTCCTCAAGGACTAGCATAAAGTTCAAATCAGTAAAACTAAAAAACTTTAAAAAATTTATTAGTACTGGGGGGACCTGAGTGGTTCAGTCGTTGAGCGTCTGCCTTCAGCTCAGGGCGTGATCCCAGGGTCCTGGGATCCAGTCCCATATCGGGCTCCCCACAGGGAGCCTGCTTCTCCCTCTGCCTGTATCTCTGCCTCTCTCTGTGGGTCTCTCATGAATAAATAAATAAAATCTTAAAAAAAAATTTATTAGTACTGGAAAGACTGGATCCAGATGGTGAACTCAAAATCCAGCATTGTCTCCTCTGCATTCCAATCACTAATAATGACAGAAAAGGTTTATGTAACAGTATTGTGTAGGGGTGTCTCGTGGCTCAGTAGGTTAAGCGTTTGACTCGTGGTTTGGCTCAGGTCAGATCAGGTTTCATGATTTCAGGATTGTGAGATTGAGCCCTGTTAGGCTCTGTACTCAGAGCAGAGTCCACTTGAGATTCTTTCCCTCTCTCTCTCCCTCCCCATTCCACTCCTCCTCTGCTCGTGTTCTAGCTCTCTAAAACAAATAATTCTTTAAAAAAAAAAATTCAGGGGTGAAATGAGGGCTTCCATTTCCAGCAATATGATGGCTTAGACAACATGCTGCAAAATACCTGGTACTGTTACATAAAATACACACACACACACACACACACACAAAATAAATGCTTAGCTGAGCTCATAGGAAAGTAAGGGAAATCCACTGGAGCCCGAAAGAAGAGCAGAAACCCATAGGATTAAGCAGACTCTTTGGTTTTGGTTGCCTAACAATTTTTTTTTGCCAATCTAAATGATCAAGTGGCTTTATTATTATTATTATTTAAAAAAATTGAAATGGAAGTCACATAACATAAATTAACCATTTAAAAGTATACCATTCAGTGACATTTGGTATATTCAGTGTTGTGCAACCAAATTCCAAAATATTTTCATCACCTTAAAAGAAAAGTAGGCATGTTCCACATTTCCTTCCAGTCAGCCCTGACAACCACTAATTTGCTGTCTCTATGGATGTATTTATTCTGATATTTCATATAAAAAGTCATGCAAACTGTGGCCTCTTGTGTGTGGCTTCTTTCACTCAGCATGACGTTTTCATGGCTTAGCCACCTTGGAGCATTTATCAGTACTCCATTCCTTTTTATGGCTTAGTAATACTTGATTGTGTTTATCCACTCAAAATGTTTTGGAGTGAGATATTACGAATGTACTAAGTACTGCTGAAACGTACTCTTTAAAGTTTTGGGGTCTTTTTCTTTAGCAGTCTCTACATCAAATATGGGGTTCAAACTCATTCAAAATAAACTGTAGACTTCAAAATGATTAATTTTATATTATGTGAATTACACAATTAAAAAAAAAACACCCCAAAACATTTAATCTTTACAACCTGATGAGGTAAGTACTAGTATCTTCTCCATTTTACACATGAGGAAAAAGATACTAAGAAGTTTTGTAATTTTATTAAAGTTACACTTTGCAAGTGGCAGAATCAATATTTGAACATAGGCAGCTTGGCTTCAGAGACCACACTCTTAACCACTGGTGCAATAAAAACAAACAAACCAAAAAAAAAAAAAAAAAACAACAACCCCAAAACCCAACTTACTAATATAGCACTAAAAATTACTGAAAAAGAAAAAAAAAGGTACTAATATGGGACCTATTTTATGTGTCAAATATTTTTTTGGGTACCAGTCTGGACACTCAGCTTAGAACCTGGCATAGCATACGCCCTAAACTTGTTAATTAATGTATGACTGTATGTATGCACCTACAAATAAACTTAATATCCATGAAAAAATGTATTCAAAATGCTAAAGATAAATTTGGAACATAGCTGTTCTGTACATTGGGAACTTGGCTATATTTGTCTCCTCACCAAGCAAACACCCAGATGACTGCTTTCGTTTTCATAAGCAGCTGTTACCTGAAGGAAAATATTTATTATATATGTAAGTCTTATGCCAAGCTATATAACCACATGACTTTTTAGAATTTGAATTAAATTCCTCTTTCATAAATACTCAGGTTTTTTTTTTTTCCTCTAGGACTGTCTGTTCACTCATATAAAATTAGAAGGCACAAAATACCGAGAAGATAACCACAATGTACAATACTGTTGTGCCAGAGAGACATAAAAATAAAATTATTATTTTGAGTCCCACAGAATTCTAACCATCTGAGTGGGAGTTCTAGTGCTGACATTAATTACAACTTAAAGAATCTATTTCTAGAGAAACAACCTTCTGGTGCCTCACAAAAAACAAACATGTTTAGTCATAACTTTCTACCATCCCCCTCTGGCATTTAACCATCAGGTATTGGGAAACAAATTAATTCATACACCACACTGGCACCTGGAGCTAGAAAAGCCTGTAGAGATCACCTTGATCTGGACTCCCTTCACCTGAGATCTAAGGAGTCTGAGCAAGGGTAGTGAAGAGGTCTCCTCAAAGCTCTAGGGGCACAGATGGAGTAAGAATCCAGAGCTCTCGGACTTCCAGTTCTACTATTCACTGTTCTACCTCGTTCTCAAACTTTCTTCAGTCTTTTAACTTGACTCCTCTTCCACTTACAAAAGTGTACATAATACAAATACACACAAATGTGGGAAAAATCACACACAAAAACTTTAACAGTGAATGTATAAGGAGAGGAAAGGAGTTAAAGATGGCCCTATTTCCCTTATTATGCATCTCCATATAATTATTACTCTTTTTTTTTTTTTAAACAACAAGCATGTATTATAGTTTTGAAGACATCAGAATACAAGAGATAGAGCCCAGGGAATCTCAAAGTATGGTCTGGGGCTCCTTGAAAAGCCCCAAACCCTTTGCAAGGGTCTGTAGGATTAAAACTATTTTCATAAGAATACTATCTCAGCTTTACCCTTTTTCATTCTCATTTTCTCACAGCATGTAATAAAGTTTTCCAGAGGGTACCTGATATGTGATACTGTAACAGGCTGAATTGCAGAGCAGATATAAGGATCCAATATCTTCTCTTAAACATTAGAAAGGTTTGCAAAAACATAAAGCAATGTCACTCTTCTTACTATTTTGGAGGAAATGTTTTTCTAAATATTATAGATGTTACCATGTAACAGGTTTAATATTGTAAACAAATGTTAGTGATCTCTCAATTTTAACTTCTAATAAATACTGATAGTTACAACCACATAAACAAAAGCTCTTCAGAGGCTGTGATAATTTTTAAGAGTATGAAGGAATCCTGAGACCAAAAAGTTTGAGAATTGCTGTTATAATAAAGATCCCATTAAATATGAAAACCTACATTATTGACTATTAACTGATTTTCTGCCTCCATTTGCCTATTCTGGATATTTCATATAAATGGAATCAAATAATACATCATCTTTTGTGACTGGCTTCTTTCAAGGCTCATCCATGTTGTGTAATAGGAACTGCATTCTGTATTATGGTTGAATAATACTCTGTTGTAGGCACACAACGCATTGTGTGCATCCATTCATCAGTTGATGGATTTGGGTTGTTTCCACTTTTCTGCTTTATGAATAATGTTATGAACATCATGTACAAATTTTTGTATGAATATATGTTTTCGGTTTTCTAGGAGTGAAATTGCAGGGTCATAGGATAACTTTAACATTTTGAGGAACTATCAAACTTTTCCACTGTGGCTGCACAGTTTTTTTTTAATTTTTATTTATTTATGATAGTCACACACACACACACACAGAGAGAGAGAGAGAGAGAGAGGCAGAGACATAGGCAGAAGGAGAAGCAGGCTCCATGCACTGGGAGCCCGACGTGGGATTCGATCCCGGGACTCCAGGATCGCGCCCTGGGCCAAAGGCAGGCGCTAAACCGCTGCGCCACCCAGGGATCCCCCTGGCTGCACAGTTTTATATTTCCACCAATAAATTATGAGGTTTCCAACTTCCCCATAAACTTGCGATACTTGTTATTAACTTTCCTTCTGACTCCTCGTGGTTTTGATTTGCATTTCCCTGGTAATTAATGCAGTTCAGCATCTCTTCATGTATTTATTGGCCACTTGTATATCTTCATTGGAGAAATCCTTTGTCTATTTTTTAAAGATTTATTTATTTATTAGAGAGAGAGAGAGAGAGACAGGCAGAGGGAGAAATGGGCTCCATTCTGGGAGCCTGACGTGGGACTCAATCCCAGGTCTCCAGGATCACACCCTGGGCTGAAGGTGGCGCTAAACCCCTAAACCACTGGGCCTGCCCCCTTTGTCAATTTTTTTTTTAATATATTTTTTGTCTTTATTTATTTATTCATAGAGATGCAGAGAGAGAGAGAGAGGCAGAGACACAGGCAAAGGGAGAACCAGGCTCCATGCAGGAAGCCGGACATGGGACTCGATCCCAGGACTCCAGGATCATGCCCTGGGCTGCAGGCGGCGCTAAACCGCTACACCACCCGGGCCGCCCCTTTGTCAATTTTTTAAATTGGGTTATTTGCCTATTGAGTTGTAGGCAGTCTTACATATTCTGGATACTAGACCTTTAACAGATATAGGATTTATAAATATATTCCCCCATTCTGTTGTCTTCGTTTTCTTGATGGGGTCTTTAAATCATGAAGTTTTTAATTTGAATGAAATCCAATTTACATATTTTTTTCTTTTTTATTACTTGGTGTCATCTAAGAAGCCATTGCCTAATCTAAAGTCATAACGATTTATGCCTATATTTTCATCTAAGAGTTTTGTAGTGCTGTTACATGAGGTCTATGGTTCATTTTAATTTTTGTTAAAATTAAATGCATTTTAATCTTAAGTAGGGGTCCAACTTCATTCTTTTGCATGTGGATAACCAGCTGTTCCTGCAACATTTATCAAAGAGACTATTCCTTCCTTATTTATCTATTTCAACATTCTTGCCAAAACTCAGTTGAACAAAAATTGAGGATTTGTTGGACTCCCGATTCTATTCCATTAATCTATCTATCCTTATGCCAGTTCCACACTCTCTCCATTACTGTAGCTCTGTACTAAGCTTTGAAATTGGGAAATGTGAATCTGTCAATTTTGTTCTTCTTTTTCAAGATTGTTTTGGCTATTCTGGATCCTTTGCATTTTCTTTTTTTAAAGATCTTATTTATTTATTCATGAGAGACACACACAGAGAGGCAGAGACACAGGCAGAGGGAAAAGCAGGCTCCCCACAGGGAGACCAATGTGGAACTCAATCCTGGGACTCCAGGATCATGACCTGAGCCAAAGGTGATGCTCAACTACTGAGCCACCCAGGCACCCTCCTTTGCATTTTCATATGAATTTTAGGATCAGCTTATCAATTTCTGAAAAAAAGCAAATTGGAATTTTAGTAGGGATTGCACCGAATCTGTAGATTCTGTTGGGGACTATTGCCATCTTAATAATATCGTCTTACAATAATGAACATGGGATGTCTTCCCACTTATTCAAGTCTTCAGTTTATTTATTTATTTATTTATTTATTTATTTATTTATTTATTTATTTATTTATTTATTTAAAAGATTTTATTTTATTTACTCATGAAAGATACAGAGCAAGCAAGAGAGAGGCAGAGGGAAAAGCAGGCTCCACGCAGGGAGCCCAACGTGAGACTCCATTCCGGGTCTCCAGGATCAGGCCCTGGGCTGCAGGCGGCGCTAAACTGCTGCGCCACCGGGGCTGCCCCAAGTCTTTAGTTTTTTTAATGATAATTTGTATTTTTCAGTGTACCTAAAAGTTTTAATATGCACTATCTTCATTATAACACAATTCTAAATATTTTATTTCCATTATTTCTTAACTCATAGATGTTTCAGAAATGTGTTTAATTTCCAAACATATGTTGTTTTTTTTAAATTGTCTTTTTGTTATTATTACTTGACTGCACTATGGTTTAAGAATTGATTGTTTCATTCTATTTCAAAACATTTTGAGAATTTAAGTTTTGCTTTATAGTCAACTAAATGGTCAGTTTTGATAACTTTTCCACACTTGGCTTGAAAAGAATGTGTATTCTGCAGTTGTTTGGTATAATGTTCTGTATATGTCTATTAGGTCAAGTTTGCTAAATATATTATTCAATTTTTCATAACTACCCTCCAACTTATTCTATCAACTACTGAGAGATATATTAAAAATTTTCCATTTTGGGGGAACCCTGGGTGGCGTAGCGGTTTGGCACCTGCCTTTGGCCCAGGGCGTGATCCTGGAGACCCGGGATTGAATCCCACATCGGGCTCCCGGTGCATGGAGCCTGCTTCTCCCTCTGCCTGTGTCTCTGCCTCTCTCTCTCTCTCTCTGTGTGACTATCATAAATAAATAAAAATTAAAAAAAAAAAAAAAAAAAGTTGACTAAGGAGGTCAGGAGCAATGAACAGATGGAGCACATAGGATTTTTAGGGCAGTGACAGTACTCACAATATACTGCCATATTGGTTTCATGTCATTATACATTGTTAAATCCAAACAATGTGCAACATCGAGTGAATATACACTAATTAATATACATTATAGACTTCAGGTGATTATGGTATGTCAATGCAGGTTCATCAATTGTAATAAATGTACCACTCTGGTGGAAGATGTGATGTGTGGGGCTAAAGATATAAGGGGAATTTCTGTAGCTTCCTCTCAATTTTGCTGTGAATCTAAAACTGCTCTAAAAAATTAAGTCTTGGGCAGCCCGGGTGGCTCAGTGGGTTAGCCCAGGGTGGGCTTCAGCCCAGGGTGTGATCCTGGAGACCCGGGATTGAGTCCCACGTCAGGCTCCCTGCATGGAGCCTGCTTCTCCCTCTGCCTGTGTCTCTACTTCTCTCTCTCTCTCTCTCTCTCTTGAATAAATAAAATCTTAATCTTAATCTCTCTCTCTCTCATGAATAAATAAAATCTTAAAAAAAATTAAGTCTTAAAAAAAGCTTACTAAGAAATCAAGATATATTTTGGATGGGAGGTAATGAGACAATGAAGTCTTAAAAGACTAAAAGCTACATAATAATTCAATTATAATTTAGCAGAAGTCTAAATGAAATAAAACAGCAAGCTAGGAAGTAAAAATACAACAAAGACTTTCTCCAATCACTACTTTTTGAGGTTTTTTTTTTTAAACCTTAAAAAAAGTTTTGTTTTTTAAATTTATTTATTCACGACAGGGGGCGGGGGCAGTGACACAGGCAGAGGGAGAAGCAGGCTCCATGCTGGGAACCTGACGCGGGACTCCCAGGACCCCAGGATCTAAGGGTATTTAGAGTCTGGTTTTGAAATACAGAAAGGAATGGGACAAGAAGTTTAGGAGAGAAGGCAGCTAGGGACAGCAGAGAGAAGAGAGTAGCTGAGAGGGGAGACTTGGATTCTGGCCCTGCGCCTATGGCCAAGTCACTTAACATCACTCTTTCCATTTTCCTGTCTCTGTGTGAGAATGAAGATATTTGTCCAAAAGCCTAGGAAATAACCCTGAAGTGGGTATTATTATTTTCCTTTTTTTACAGATGAAGAAATCAAGGCAAAGAGAGGTTGAGAAACAAGCCCAAAGTCACACACTTTGGGCAGAGTTGGCGCTCAGGCAGTCTAGTTTCAGAGCCCAAACTTTTAACTTGTCACAATGCCTACTTGTCAGAGTTGTTAATAGATGTGAGAGGGGGTTAAGAAGTGAGGAAATCCTAGGGGTGCCTGGCTGGCTGTTGGTAGAGCATGTGACTTTTGATCTCGAGGTTGTGAGTTTGACTGCCACATTTGGTGAGAGAAGATTTCTTAAAAAAATAAAATCTTTTTTTTTTTTTTAAAGATTTTTTTTATTTATTTATTCATACTGACAGAAAGAGAGAGAGAGGCAGAGACACAGGCAGAGGGAGGAGCAGGCACCATACAGAGAGCCTGATGTGGGACTCGATCCAGGGTCTCCAGGATCAGGCCCTGGGCTACAGGCGGCCCTAAACCGCTGCGCCACCGGGGCTGCCCAAAAAAATAAAATCTTAAAGAAAAAAATGAAGTTAGGAAATTCTAAGTACTAAATATTACTACCAAATATAACATGAGATTAACTACATCATAGGATGCACAGAAAATCAGAAAACACAGTTGTACACAAAATGATTAATAGTTTCCATTTATTGAGCCCCTATTATTAAAGCTGTTTTACTTATGTTTGATTAATATTCACAGAACCGTGTGAGGTAACTGACATTTTACAAATTAGAATCTGAGTTAACTAAACTGAATCTGGAAATATAGGTTGTTTTTTTTTTAATTTTTTTTTAAATTTTTTTATTTATTTATGATAGTCACAGAGAGAGAGAGAGAGAGAGAGAGAGAGAGAGAGAGGCAGAGGGAGAAGCAGGCTCCATGCACCGGGAGCCCGACGTGGGATTCGATCCCGGGTCTCCAGGATCGCGCCCTGGGCCAAAGGCAGGCGCCAAACCGCTGCGCCACCCAGGGATCCCTGGAAATATAGGTTTTTGTTTCTAGTCTATAAATTAACAAGTGACATTAGGGAAGTCACTTAAAACTAAGCAATCCCATAGATTTTTCATAATGGGCTGTGGGAAGCCACAGTAACATTTACATTACACAAAATGTTTACCACAGTGAAAAATTAGAAATGATGTAAATGTCCATAAATTATAGAATACTCATATAATAGAATATTTTATATTAAAAACAATACTTTTCAGTCTTTTTAATTAAATGATATAGTGGATTTCTGATGTTTTGGGCCACATAGCATCATTCCCTTTTCCTAAAGACAGCCTGATTTTATCTCTTCCCATGGTGTGCAATTTTAGTAGGATGGTAAACCAAGGTGCCTACTCCTCCACTACACTAGCTTTTCCCACCTGTTACAGTCAAGGACTGGGCACATAACTTTGAGCAGGGCTTATAGGGATTCTCCCGTGACTTTAAATCATGTGCTTAAATCAGAATGCTATAGAGGGACAAAATCCACTGATTCCAGTAGTGGTGCCCAACACTCTCCAGTGATAGTTTCAGGAATCTTTTAGGAACATGTTGGTTCTTTCCTACTTCAAGTCTTCAAGTTCTTCCCTGCTGATCCTGGGAGCTCCCAAAGAGCCTGACAATAAACTTTTTTTTGTTAAGTTACCCAAAGTCTGTTTCTCCAGCTTGCAACCAGAGAACCCTAACTGATAGACATGGGGAAATGCTTTATATTCTGAAACAAACACACCAAAAACTCCAGGATATGAAACTCTATCATACTAGTTTATATAAACAAAAAATTTGTAAATGCTTATTTTATATAAATACAGAGAAAACACAAATGAGAAAGACAACCAATTTTGACAAACACTGTGATAAAATTTAACTAACTTCTTTGCATAGTATGAGATTCCCCAACTTCATATCCTTCTACTCATCTCTCATCTTTTATACAAGCTATGTCAGAACTAATTTGAAGTTCCCCAAATGCTGATTTACACAAGGGCCTTTGGCCATGCTTTTTTGTTTTATCTAAAACTCCCTTATCACCCTCCTTTTTCATTTTACCTAGCAAACTCCTACTCTTCCTTCAAGACTGGGTCTAAATGTATCAACTTGGGAGGCTTCCCAACACCTTCACAGATGCAGCCCACCACTTCTCCCTTGGTACTACCAGGGTTCTTTTCGTACCTCTACCATACACTTAACAAAGAGCTGACTCTTTCACCAACTTTTATATTTAGAAGGCCCTGTATAGCAAATCAACAAGTTCCTCTACTTGGTTTCTACTTCTAAAAGGTAGGAACTGAATCTACATGGTGAAAAGTCTACTGTAATATTAAGTGTTGAGATACAGAGTTAGTCAACGAGACCTAATTTTCTCTTGTGATACCAACTGGAGAAGAATGCTCTGAATAGGCCTCTTACACAGTTCTAAAGTGTGCCCTGGGCTCTGAGTCACAGAGCAATAAAAGGTGAAGTGGAAGGAGAAAGGAGGAGGATTCTTTCATATTTCTGTATGATCTGAATTTAACAGTATTTATTCAATGAAATGCAATTCTTTTAAAACATGAATTATCCAACTAAAAAATTTTAAATTAACTATAGGGAGAAAAGAAGTCCTCTGATTATTAGCATTACAATTCCAAACTCTGTTTCAATGTCTAGACCCCACTTAGGCAATTCTAACCAATCTCAATTTTCAAACTGTAGATAATAAAATTTCTTTTAATTACAAATGTACATTTCTACAAATAAAATCCAGCTTTCAAAGCTAATCTAATGAGAACCAAAAATATAGAACTATAAAACTAATTATACTCAAAATTTTGAGAAATGTTTAGGAATGAGGCCATTAATTGTATCATCTAATAGTCATCAGTTAGCATAGCATTCTCGTGAAATAGTACAATTCTGGGTAGCCCTGGTAGCGTAGCGGTTTAGCGCCGCCTGCAGCCCAGGGAGTGATCCTGGAGACCCAGGATCGAGTCCCACATCGGGCTCCTTGCATGGAGTCCCACACAGGCTCCTCTGCCTGTGTCTCTGCCTCTCTCTCTGTGTGTGTCTCTCATGAATAAATAAATAAAATCTTAAAAAAAAAAAAAAAAGAAATAGTACAATTCTGATTTTCAAATACTTGAGATTATCTAGTTACCCCAAGGTGTACCATAAAACACTCAAAATCACTATTTGTTTATTTTAATTTTTTTTTAAGATTTTATTTTATTCATGACAGACACAGAGAGAGAGAGAGAGGGGGGGGGGGGCAGAGATACAGGCAGAGGGAGAAGCAGGCCCCATGCAGGGAGCCTGATGTGGGACTTGATCCCCCATCTCCAGGATCACGCCCTGGGCTGAATGCAGGCGCTAAACCACTGAGCCACCCGGGGATCCCTATTTTAATTTTTAAATGTGTGTGTTTATGTGCACAACATCACACTTGATGTGAAAATGTAGAATTTGAAACCAAATAAGCAAACATGAAACATGGCAACTCAAAAAAGCTTGTAAATCAACATCTTAAGCAATGACCAACAATCCCTTGGGGAGAAGCAACTACTCTAGGCAGCCCTGCTAAGAGTTTATATTGAAGTCAGGCAGCTACTAAGAGGCAGAGCCAGGATTCTGACCCAGGATCCCTGGCACTCAGGCACTCAGGCACTCAAGTACTCTTAACCACTATGCTAAGCCGACTCTCCTTGATCATCTCAAAGCTTTGACTGAATGCTATGCTCAGAACATCTAATTAAATAGAAGTCACCACAATACTATATCATTAAAAACAAAGCCATTTTTCTTATCAACTGTAGTGACATTTTTGTGGCGAAATTTTTTTCCTTTGGTAGCAATCAGAAGAAATGAGGGCCTAGGTTACATGGTTTAACTTTAAAATAAAAGTTTGGAAAAAAAAAGTCTGAGAACATTCTGCAACATAGTAGTCCAAAAAAACCCCCCAAATACCAAGTCACTTCTCAGATAAGTGCTAGGAACATTACTGCCCTGAGGGGAAGTAAGAGAGAGAGAAAAAAAATTCCTAATGTGTATCTATTAGATAATCGAACACAGCTTATGAAAGAAAGAAAAACCATAGCAAATTCAAGATGCATAATTTCAAACATAACTTCAACAAGAGAAAAACTGGCAAGAAGAAAAAAAATGGAAATACCTTTGTGGGTTACATAGAGATATATTACCTGTATCCACAGTCATGCTCTGTAATAAGGCTCCAAAAACTATGGCCCAAGAGCCAAATCCAATCTACTGTCTGTTTTGTAAACAGGATTTTTTTTTAATTTATTTATGATAGTCACAGAGAGAGAAAGAGAGAGAGAGAGGCAGAGACAGGCAGAGGGAGAAGCAGGCTCCATGCACCGGGAGCCCGATGTGGGACTCGATCCCGGGTCTCCAGGATCACGCCCTGGGCCAAAGGCAGGCGCCAAACCACTGCGCCACCCAGGGATCCCTATAAACAGGATTTTATTGAAACTCAGCTCCATTCATTCACTTACTTATTGACATTGGCTACTTTCATACCATCATGGTGGTACTGAGTAGCTGCACCAGACTGTAAACAAAATCTAAAATACGTACCATCTGCCTTCTTACAGAAAAAGTCTGCCAATGCTTATTTTGTTTTATAACACTTAACACTATCCAAAATTATTTTATTTTTTTGTTTACTCAATTACTATCGGACTCCCCCATTGGAATGCACTCTTTGTGAACAAAAAGACTGTTCTCCACTATATTTGTAGCACCTAGAACACCACATGGCACCTAGAAAGCACTCAGTACAGGTACTGAATCAATAGCATTCATTGATAAAAGAAAGGAAAACAAACATTTTCCATATTCCCATTCTTCCTTAGATGCACCACAACTATTCACTATCTACCAAAATGTGTCTTGTCAATTAACCACTGGATTTATCACACTGATAAACACGTTAATAAATCCAATGGTGGATTCCCTGGGTGGCGCAGCGGTTTGGCGCCTGCCTTTGGCCCAGGGCGCGATCCTGGAGACCTGGGATCGAATCCCACGTTGGGCTCCCAGTGCATGGAGCCTGCTTCTCCCTCTGCCTGTGTCTCTGCCTCTCTCTCTCTCTCTCTCTCTATCATAAATAAATAAATATTTTTAAAAAATTAAAAAAAAGATTTGCAATATTATCTAAAAAAATAAAAAATAAAATAAATCCAATGGTTGGGACACCTGGGTGGCTCAGTGGTTAAGCACCTGCCTTTGGGTCAAGGCGTGATACTGGAGACCTGGGATCGAGTCCCGTGTCAGGCTCCCTGCATGGAGCCTGCTTCTCCCTCTGCCTGTGTCTCTGCCTCTCTGTCTCTGTGTCTTTCATAAATAAATAAATAAATAAATAAATAAATAAATAAATAAATAAATAAAATCTTAAAAACAAAAACAAAAACAATGGTTAATTTTCACTCCTCATCTTATCTGATCCAGTTGATTTTCACCCTTCCCCATGTGATTTTCAAATCACCGCATTCTCTTAGTTTTCCTCCTACCCAACAGGCCCTTCCTTAGTCTCCTCTGCTGGTGCTATCTCACTTCCCAAATCTCTTAATGTTGGTGTGCTCAAGCAGCCTTCTCTCAGTCTACATTTATCTAGTCAGAGCCAAAACCAATCTTTCTCCCAGATCTGCTCAGTTACAGTCTTCACAATCTCCGTAAATGTAAATGCTTCCAGTTGCTCCAGCCAAAAACTCTTGGGAGAGTCAACCAACCCTCATTCTATTATATCCCATATCCAATCCACCATCAAACCTTGGTGGCTCTATCTTATAAATATATATTCCAGGTTAATGTTCGCTTCTAACCACCTCCACTGCCACTATCCTGGTTCAAGCCAAAATCATCTCTTGCCTGAGAGGACATAACAGCCCCCTGACATCTCTGCTTCCTTCCACCTTTACTCCCTTACAGTTTACCCTCAACAGAGGAACCAGGTGATCATAGCTAAAATGTAAATCAGCAAGCTGCTGGATGCTCAAAAACCTCTAAAAGCTAGCTAGCTCTCTTTCCCACTTAAAGTCTTATGTAGTTTGTTCCCTGAAGACTTTCCGCCTCTTTATTCCCTCCAC
The DNA here is from genome assembly GCF_048164855.1 of Canis lupus baileyi. Taxonomy (NCBI): domain Eukaryota; kingdom Metazoa; phylum Chordata; class Mammalia; order Carnivora; family Canidae; genus Canis; species Canis lupus. The sequence goes on along the minus strand of NC_132848.1, from coordinate 27,056,607 downwards.
TCCAGATACAGAAGGTTCCGTGACCATCCTAGAGCATGTCAAGCAAGTTTCCGTTTCAGGGCCTTTGTACTCGCTGAAAGGCTCTCCTGGTTTAAGGAAATAAACCAAGACTCCTGAATCAGGCACTTCCATGAAGTATTGTGTCAACTAACTTTAAAAACAAGTCTGTAGAGTAGGTATTGATAACCCTACTTTATAGATTAGGAAAGTGAAGTTCACGGGTCGCCTAACAAATGATGGAGTTGGGGTTCATCCCTGATTAGTGTGCACAGAATGAGAGCTCAAAGTGAAGTTTTGCTGGTTAAAAGGAGACGACTCCGATATCCTCTGAAGTCACAGTGATTCCAACTGCTAAACGATGCATGTTGACAGCAGAAGGATATGAGAAAGGGCAGTCAGAGAGGTAAGAGGACAACCAGAGGAGGAAGTTATCCAAGCCAAGAGTGGAAAGTGTCAAGGACAAGGCAGTGGTGTCAAATGGAACTGAGACACCACAACCCCAAGAACCACACACATACGGCATAGTAAAGTACACTTGTGGCTAACAGCAACTCTCATCTTAATGGGGGGGGGGGGGGACGTATTTCTGCCAATTATTAACCAAAGATATCCCAAGTACTGCCACTCGTCTGCAGCAAGAATATGAAAATAGGCAATATAGGTAAGCAACACAGCTTCACACCTAGGTTCTCCTCTGGCCAGTGGAACGAAGTTTGTGTGTGCGGGGGCCTTTAAGGGAAATGACTGCTCTTTAAATTTCAGAAGGCAAAGAAAGCAGCAATTATTTTCTTCCAGACTCCCTGTGGGGGTATGTGGGATCATCGCTGTCTATCTCCCAGATATCTTCTAAGAGACCAAAAACAGTAGGTAGGGCGGAGGGTGTGCTGCGCCTCACCTCGAACTGTTTCAGCATCTTCTCTCCTGTGTCTCATTCCTCCCCGTCCCACAAGTCACGACTGCAGACACCCACCCGCCCTCTCCCTCTCATCCCCATCCCCCAACCATCCCCCGGGACTGGCCCCACAGAAGCCCCACACCCCTCAGTGGCCCGGGCGTGAAGACCCCGCCTCACCACGGCTCCGGCCACAGCGTGGACCAGGCTTTCGTAGGACAGCACGGAGGCCATTGCTGCGGCTCCCCGCAGACCTAGCAACACTTTTCCCTCAGGAGCCGCAGCGAGCGGAGGGAGGAAAGAAGCGCCGGAGCCCGGGGCGTGAGCGTCACAGGCCCCACCTCCTCAGGCCCGCCTCCTCCAGAACAACCACTTCCGGGTCTTAGCGCGCAGTGTCTCCCAGCCAGAGGCCGCAGGGGCGGAAAGAGGGGAAAGGCGGGCCCAGGAAAGTCCCTTGTCTCTGATTGGTCCGCGGACGTGTGTGGGCGGGGCATAGAAGCGCTGGCCCAATCATGCGGAGCAGCCTGACAGTCAGAAGGCCGGGGGCCGCCCCCTGGGTCTGACCCGGGTTGTCTCGCGCTCGCGGACCTGGCAGGATGTGCTTCAACAGGGGCACGTGGAAAGGTTTAGGTGGCCACCTTCCCTGCGTAAGACTGACTGGTAGCCGGCAGGATGGGGATTCAAACATCACTATTTCTTTGCGAGTTAACTCGTATTTTCTCTCGACGATATTTTTAAACTCACATTTTATCCGAAAGGAAGTGTTGATTGGACAAAAGTTCAACACTTTTGAAATCTCCCGGGTGTTGTAGGAAGACAAAATGGAGCTTGAGATCAAAGCGATCGAATACAGGTGGGATTATTCTCGTGATCAACTAGGAAAGTCACTTAACCCTTTTGGTTTTCTCTCTTATTTGAGAGAGAGGGCGGGCAGAGGGGCAGAGGGAGAGTGAGACTCTCAAGCGGACCCCGTGCTGAGGGCGCTACCCAGGCGCCCCAGTTTTCTCTTTTGTTGAGTGTTAATACAACTCCACTGCCGTAAGGACTGCAAAAGCTAATTTTATGTATACGTACTTTATAATAAATGCTGAAGGAAAAAAAACTTCACAAGTTCCTAAGAACCAAACGACAAAGAACTGGAGAAACCATTTTCAACCTCTAACCTGTCATACTATGAGACACGAGGTCTTAGGACTCCACCCTGCTTGAGTGCCATTGCCACGTCTCCTCCAGTACCAGTACCAGCTGGTTTCAGTCTCAGTACCAGCTGAGTTTATTTACCCTTGCAGTACTGCTGGTGATAATTCAAGGAGTGCTTCCTACACGTCTGCTCTGTGCTTTACTATGTCCGTTATATTTACTCCTCAGGAGACGGCCCTAGCAATGTTTATCTGGTCATGTTTCCACAAGATTTGTACAAAATGTTTTAAGCACCACTGGTTAAGATCTTTACACTTAAACTCTTCATTTATGGTGATGCTGCAGTGACCACAAACTACGTGAAAGGTGAGTTGGGGACACAAGTAGATTTATGGGGACACCTATTTATGTGTATGGTCCTTACTCCTAGACCTCCTGTTGCAAAAATGGCCTCCAGAATACTCTCACCACTCCCTAGGATCATTACAGAAAACCGCAGGTCCGAACATCAAATGAAAATAGTTTGCTGGCACTGAAACAGAGAGGCTGGTCTGTTTTAATATTTAAGCAGAAGACACAGTTCTTTTTAAAGATTTTGACAGAGAGCCAGCACACACAAGCAGAGGGAGTAACAGAGAGCAGCTCTCCTAGCAGTAAGGTGCAAGCAGGGATCCATCTCGTGATCCTGGGATCGGGACCTGAGCCAAAAGCAGACATTTAACTGACTGAGCCACTCAGGTGCCCAGAAGACTCAGTTCTCGTTGACTCATCAAACTGGAAGCGCTCTCCTGTCAAGAATATACTGGACTATGTAGCATACAAATTTTTTTATATGTTAGTAATTCAACACAATAGAATTGATCAGAATTCCCACTTGTAGGGCACAAAATCAGAGCAAGTAACATATTCATACATTCTTCTGCATCCCAGCAATCAAAATAATTTTAATCAAGATACAGCATTTTCTACTGAAAACACTACAATTAGCAGAGGTGCCTGGTACCTTAGTCTCAGGTCAGACTCTTTTTGGCTCAGGTCATGATTTAAGTCATGAACCTGCTTAAAATTTTCTATCTGCGGGAGCCCTGGGTGGCTCAGTGGTTTAGCACCTGCCTTTGGCCTAGGGCATGATCCTGGAGTCCTGGGATCCAGTCCCACGTCTGGCTCCCTGCATGAAGCCTGCTTCTCCGCTCCCCACCCCCCATGAATAAATAAAATCTTAAAAAAAAAAAATTTCTATCTGCCCCTCTGCTCAACACCTCCCTCTTGCGAGCACTTTCGCTCTTAAAAAAAGCAATTGCATAGGTATACCACATATTAATACTATTTCTGTAATTGATTTTGACTTTGTTTTTGAAAGTTGAATTGTTCCCTTTGTTCTAACCATTCACTTTTACATCTAATTTAGTATTGATAATTGTAGATTTTCCTTAGGGCTTCCTGAGTTTTAGGGGCAGTCTCCCTTATACAAATAGCGTATTAGAAAATTATGCATGTCCTTTTATACCTATGGCATCAAACACAAAAGTGAGTTAAACGAACCTATCCAGAACTTAATTCTAATAGATCATTCTACAGAAAATTGTGAATTTACACTCCCACCAGCACTACACAAAAGGTCTCACTGAATTACCAAGGTATTTATAACTCACCAATTTAACACGCCATAGTTTACTCTATGAAAAGCTTAACAGCTATTTTAGTATTTGTTGCCTATTTACCTCAGGGTTATTTTCCTCCCCAAACTGGGCACTCTAATAGGTATGCTATATTGGTTGTAAATACTCAACTTTGAAATTACTGCACCATAATTTAAAAAAATATTTTCTTGTCCCCAGTATTGGGCCTGCCACGGTGTTCTAAGCACTTCAATTATGCTACATCTCTTACTATTAGGAGAAACCTGTTGGGCGTGCACATTCGCACAATGATATGTGGTATTCCTTATTCAATCAACCCTCTTCAAAAGTATTTTGTTTCCGATTTCTTGAAGTCACGAACAATTCTACAAGAAACCAGCTTGTACAGACTGGGCAGTAGAGCACAGAAGAGGAAGAGAAATCTGAAGAACAAGCCTAGTGAGAATACCAGCTTCCCAAATAATCAGGGGTGTTAACTTGGGCAATGTACTTAAAAGTGCTTGTTTCCTCATCTATATAATACAGGAATAAGAGCACCTGCCCTTATGGTCATTATCAGAATGCAGTCAAGGCTTTCAAACTGATTACAGTGTGTCTGGCACCGAGCAAGTACTACTTATCTAAGTGGCTACTTGGGTGCATTAATGTTAAATATTACAATATCTCTAAAATACAAGTTGTTTCTCCCTTATCCCATTAGGCCAGTTATTTCCTAAAGTGGCATCCTGCTAATTGTTACCCCAGGTATTTTCTCCCTTTCTTCTGTGGTGTAGTTTTTTACTGGGAACATGACCACACAGCAGTGGATCATTTTTTTCTAGCTTTCCTTGCAAGTAAATATTGTTTCAAGATTAAAAAAAGGCCAATGTCAGGAGAAGTAATAAAATCTTAACTATGTGTATCAGCATCAGTATCTCAGTATGTGCTTCCCTTGTGCCCTCTCCTGTTTCCTCAGGCTAGAAGATCAGCATCAGAGCAAGCACTTTTGGCCTCAGAAATGGAAGCTACCTTCTGAGTACAGAACGGCTTACCTCTGGCCTGCAATCTGGAAGAAAAGTAAAGCTGTTTAACACCTAATACCTTCTTAGAAGTCACTGTTAACAGCACTTTATAAACTGAAGCCTACTATGTCCAGCAAATAACTTAAGGTGAGTGGCTCAAGACCTAAAAGAAACAGAACATGTACTCAGGAAAAAAAAAAAAAAGTGTGTGTGTGTGTGGGGTCAGTATCCAGTTTGAAACCATACTTTATTTTTAATGTAGCTAGAAATCCAATAACTATATATATATTTTTTTCAATAACTATATATTTTTAAGCAAAAAAAACCTCCTTTACTTTTCCTTCTTATAGCATTGTTAGCACAAGAAAAAACACTTCTTGTTTAGAAATGATACGGAGTTTCTATGAAAATGAATGTACTTCATATTTGTGGAACTTAAAAGCACAGGACACATTTCCAGAAGACCAATTTTACTTTTACCCATTTATAGTAATATTTGCAGTGTTAGAATGTACTTAATATATAATTAAGTAAATCAAATAAGGAACCCAAAGGAAACTGGTCTTGAGTTATTCACAGCACACATTAGAAAATTTGAGAACACACATTAACAAAAAAACCACTGGCAAGCTCAAACGCAAGTTTATATGCTGAGTATTTTTAAAGGGTTTAAAAAGCATGCTCAGTTAGCATACAGCCTTTTCTCACTTATATAACAGATGCATTTCTATCTGCATGTGTACAGCAAAAGGTTAGAACCTTAATCAACTTACTTTTGATATTAGAAATGTGCTATTTCAGAAATGTATTCCTTGGAATTTTCTTCACTGCTCCTACCACTGAATCTTCAAATAGGCAAAGTACAGAGGGTCTCATCCCTTGAAACCGTTTTTAAACATGGTTAAAATGAAAGATAGGTAGAAACCCAGCAATTCCTGTACAGCGCCTGGACTTAGTCTTAATTAAATGTAGGAGTTGAATGTACAACGGAAAACTATCATTCCTTTATCCTTGGAAGAGAGGAAGGGAGAGAGAGGAGATTGGGAAAAGGTGCAGTATTTAAGAGCTGAATAGGAGCAGGACGACTCATAATGCCATCAACTCCGCAGCGAAGAACCATGGATCTCATCAATTTTATAATTCATGTTGGATCAAGAAGTTTGGTTCCTTTCCGTAGATCAATGAATTCAAACCTCATACTCTCCCAAATATGAAGATGAATAACGTAAGATAAACTCCAATTGCAACAGGTATTTCCTAAGTTGAAGACTGAACACCAAAGGGAATCCCTCCTTCCAACATCTTTTGACATGGCAAGATTTCGCCTAAGTGGAAACCTAACATTTAGATATGAAATCGCTTGGGCCAAGTAAGAAACTACAGCTGTTTTGAGTATCACCTTACATAATCACTATATGTATTACATATTAAACCCAGCATTACATATGCTTGCACAATTACGCTGTGAATGATAATAGTATTGATGATGCCAGTGAAAGGGGCTATCTTTAGCCCAAAAAGAGTACTGGGGCGGGGATGGGAGGTGGTGAAAACAATTAAAAAGCACACAAAGAAATGGGTATTTTCTGACCAGGAAAGGTCACTCTAAACACAGAAATATAAAAAGAAAAGTATTCCCTTATTTCCTCTATGTGGAAATAATGCAAAACATTTATTTTCTGTATCAGACAAGAACACAGCTAAGTAATCCAACTCTACTGCAGCATTATAAAAATCATCCCTTCACCACAGTGTAAGATTTAAATGCATCTGCATAAGGGTGCACATCATATAAAAGGAGTAAGGTTGCTGCTGCCCTGCCAAGCACTTCCGGTCCCTACCCAGGTCCTACTGCAGTACTGGTGGTCCCAATGGTTTTATCCAAATAAATCGTGTTTAAAAAGTAAAACATTTAAAAAGACAAGTCAAAATACCTCAGTAACCATACTTCCAACTCAAACTTCATCTATTTAAATGTTATATTTGCCTCCTGTTAATAAACCTTTATTTCACTCAAACTGAGCAATAATAAATCTTCCACACTGAAGTAGCTTCCTTGCCCAATTAATCCAAAGGGAAAAAAACTGAAATGATTAGTAAAGAAAAATGTAGGGACTAACACACTCTTTTAATGTTTTTAAATATTTTTAAGGTTTAAAAAGTGTTTAAAGTTTGTAATTCCTAGTAGGAAAACATTATCTGAATGAATACCCTAATGGCAAACCACTGTAGAATGTTTCAGTTGCATGTGGGGCAGAGGGGTAGGGATTCTCTTCACAGCACCCCAGCTTTCTTCTTGAGAAGGTCAGAGGTACACTGGTTTGTATTATTGCGACATCCATTAGGTGATCGAAGTTGCTTTTCTTTCAGCAAGGGCTTTGTCAGAAGGGCATTATGCTTGACCTCCAAATTTGGCTGACAATTTACTGATGAGATTCATAACCTTTGGGTTGCTCTGATATTTTGACATATTTGCTGGGTTCTGGGCTACATCCTGGAAGGCCACCATAACTTCTGGATCCTGCAAAGAAAGGTGGTGGGGTATTTTTTTAGTATTTAAAAAAGAGTTCTGTGGTTTAACAAGTTTATTACCCTAAATCCTACATCTTTATTTAGACTGACAATTTCGTCATGGCCAAGTTAAATTGGGGTCTGGACAAGTCCCTCAAGTTAAATATTACTAATGTGCACTTCAAAATCAAATGCCTAATTACATCACTTAAACTAGATCATGAAAAAAAGCATACACAATTTTGATAAGAAGAATCACTAAACTCTCTACTCTTGAAACAAATACTACACTATATGTTAACTACAATTTAAATAAAAACTTGGAACATAAAAAGAAAAAAAGGACAACTGGATATAATCAAACTATCACAGAGTATTTCCTATAAATCAATTTTTAGTAATTTAAGCTACTTATTCTGAAGAAAAAAAAGCCTAATTGTGTAATTAGCTATTTGGTAACTCAGAGAAGTAAAACATGGCTAATAGAGTAACTTTTGTCTCTACATAGAATTAATGAAAGAAATGCCTATGATAAATGCCCAACTTTGTTCTTTCAAGTCTTACCTGCATGGCTGCAAGAACCTCTGGGTCACTAAGAATTTCATTGAGCCCAGGCATTCCTGCCATTCCAGGCATCCCCCCTGCCATTCCAGGCATTCCTCCAGGAAAATTACTAGGCATTCCCCCTGGAAAGCCACCTGCAAGAATAAATGAAGTAACTGCACAGACACCAACCATATTCTGAAGTAGTCTTACAGCAGCACACTACTTCCTTCTGATGAAAATCACACCCACACTCCCATGTGCATATGCAAAGAACAAGGGGCCTACTAAATACTCTAACTGGATGTAAGAAGACCTAATTTTACCTTGAAATTTTCTCTTAAAAAAATAAAGGCTGTAAGTCAACTTTGTTACTTTCTGCATTTATTTTTTCCTAGTAATAAAACTGTTTTTTTAAAAAAAGACAACTAACCTCACCTTAAAGAGAAAGCTAACAGTCCCTTGATATTACAAAATTTAAAAGTCTAATAAATCATTTTGGTCATATTTTCTCACTCTAACATTATGTTTCAATTTAAAGATCTAATTAGTAAGACTTTGGCTGTTTTTAAACATGTTTAAGTATGTTTAAACTGTATTGCTCTAGAGAGAGCAGTCATTCTTTTAAGTACTATATGAAATGTTTGTTATAAAAAGCTGTGGATTTCTATCTCCACCCTAAACAGAATCCAAATCTTTGGAAGTGAAAATCTGCATTTTTAACAGGCACTCCTGGTGTTTCTTCTTTTCACTGAGAACAAAGCTCTAGCAACAAAGATTTAATTTTCCCAGTGTATTTTTAGATTATAAACCCAAATTATCACCCAGTTTTTCACTACCATAAACCTTTTATGTCCATTAGAAATATTCTGAAATCAGTTATGCCAATATACACATCCTAAAGGGAAACACACATTACCTTAATATATTCTATATATCAAGGGTGACTATATATAAGATATCATAAAGAAACACATATAATAAACTCATTTCTGCCGGCTCAATAACTTAAATATGCCTATAAATAGTAAGTAAGGTAAGGGAATCTAAAAGGGCCTGAAAAGAACTTCTTAAAAAAAAAAAATTACTGGCCCAAAGCACCAGGAGTTAATCAGTCTACTTGTCAAATTTAGATAATAAAATCCACATAATAAAAAATTATATCTAGTACTAGTCTATATTTTAGTGGTTGTTTTCTTCAGACAGCAAGTCACCCAACATATGGTCTTTGTTTTTAAAGTTGCTTGGCACATGACCTTTTAGAATAAAGGTATCTTTTCTAGCCTTTGACCATATAACTTAAGTTGTAGCCAGTGGCATATAGCCATTAAGGGGTGTGTAAATGCCTCTGTAAACCTTCCTTCGGAAAAAGGAGATTATTATTATTAAAGCTGAAGGCAATTGATTCCCCATTAGAATTACAAACTTTACAAGAATCTCTTCTGGTTCTTTAAATTTCACACTGCCTCATTCGGGAAGTATTCAAAAATTGTTCTTTAGGTGCCTTTTTAACTGCTCTTCTACTTGTACCATATAGGCCGGCCTCTGCTATCACTGAAGGCTTTGGCCCCCTGGTAATTTCTAATCACTTGACATTTACAAAAAACAGCTTACATTTATTTTTACCCTAGACTCAAAATGTTTTTTATGCTTAGTAATTCCTAACAGGGCTTTTACCTAGTATCTCATGAATATCAATGTCTAACAGAATAAAATCCCATTATGACAATTTAGAAATACTTAAAATACATCATAATTAATTCATAGGTCTCTAAGAAAAATACAATGCTCAAACCTCAATAAATGTTAGCTATTATAAAAAAGTATACTGCTCAAAGCATGAAGAAAATAACATACTGTATTTCTATTAACATTTAAGTTTTAAAGGAAAATGAAACTTTTAAGAAGCTAACATTCTAAAGGCTTTTCAATATTCCAGGGACTAACAGTACTAAATATAATAGACATACATGAGCCCCCAAATCAGAATGTTCTCCAATTATTTACAATACTAATAGTTTTAATTTTTCTTTTAAAAATACCTGGGAAAGAGCCATACTGAGCTCCTGATTGTCGTCTGGCTTCTTCCTCCTTTAATACAAAGAAATAAAGAAATCATATAGTGGTGGTGTTGGGGAGTCTACTGTCCACGGTTACCCTAAGCCATGCAAAATCATGAAAAAATTGTCAAATCGGCAAGTCAGAGAACTTAAGAGACAAGTTTCAAAAAGCAATATGAACTAAAGAATACACAACCCTCAGTCCCCATTTTGAAATTTCCCAGCTAGGCTGTCCTTGAGCATTACTTTAGGTAACGATGTGAAGTAGTGTTTTACTTCTACTTGGGGCAGGAAAAGAGCAACACCTGGAAAGCAATTCACTGATGTCTGTCTGTCCTTATGCAAAGTAAAAATTCTTAATGTTGATAAACTTCAAAATAAAATGACATGGCTAGATTACATAGATTGCCAATGACTTTTGTTTCCCAAGATCATCTTTTCCATACTTTCTCTATGTAACTTAATACAATCGGAATTTACCAATTTGTTATTTTTAGCAAAGTAAAAGAAAAAATATATTTCTGTCATAACCAGTTATAAAGTCATCAAGAATATACAAATGTGAAAATTACTTTTGAATAAAGTAACTATAATCCTAATATATTAAAATGCTTTAAAAGCATTTAATATTAACTTTATTTTTTAATATTAGCTTTATTAAATCTTACTAAATTCAGAGACACGCCTGGGTGGCTCAGCAGTTAGGTGCCTGCCTGCCTTTGGCCAAGGGCATGATCCCGGCATGGAACCGGCTTCTCTCTCTGCCGATGTCTCCGCCTCTCTCTCTGTGTCTCTCATGAATAAATAAATAAGATCTTAAAGTATTGAATTCATTCAGTATAATTAATTATAAATTCATGTTATTTTGTTAACTATTAATATTAAATGACAAAAATTAGGATGTAAGGCTATATAATATAGCTTTATAACCTTTTATTCAACAACGATGGAAAGAACTACGTGAAACCTGACAGCAACAAATGCAAAAAGCTAATCCAGTAAAATAAAAAAGAGGAGAAACCTTAAGAACAGCAAAAATATTGTGGATGAATTATGAATACTTTTCTTTCTTCTAAGTTTTATGATTTTATAACTAAAAATGAATAGAGTCTATTTTATCTTATTTTTATTTTATTTATTCATGAGAGACATAGCGAGAAAGAGAGGCAGAGAAATAGGCAGAGGGAGAAGCAGGCTCCATGCAGGGAGCCCAATGCAGAACTTGATCCCGGGACTACAGATCACACCCTGGGCCGAAGGCAAGCGCTAAACCGCTGAGCCACCCTGGGATCCCCTAGTCTTTTATTTTATTTTATTTTATTTTATTTATTTATTTTATTTATTTTATTTGTTTTATTTTATTTATTTTTTAAAGATTTTATTTATTTATTTATTTATTTATTTATTTATTTATTTATTTATTTATTTATTTATTTATTTATTTATTTATTCATGACAGACCGAGAGAGAGAGGCAGAGACACAGGCAGAGGGAGAAGCAGGCTCCATGCAGGGAGCCTGACATGGGACTCAATCCCAGGTCTCCAGGATCACACCCTGGGCTGAAGGCAGCACTAAACTGCTGAGCCACCTAGTCTATTTTAAATAGCTATGAATCCACTATTGGAACCGCTGAGCCACCTAGTCTATTTTAAATAGCTATGAATCCACTATTGGAACAGAAGGAATCATAAAACTCAACAAATCAGGGCAAGCATCCACAAGAAAACAAATAATACTGACAAGTTTTAATTACCTGAGCAAAAAAAAAAAATTCCTAATTTTAGGAGGACACAAGAATATAAACTGGTGATATATAAACTAACTAAGGAGGGATCCCTGGGTGGCGCAGCGGTTTGGCGCCTGCCTTTGGCCCAGGGCGCAATCCTGGAGACCCGGGATCGAATCCCACATCGGGCTCCCGGTGCATGGAGCCTGCTTCTCCCTCTGCCTGTGTCTCTGCCTCTCTCTCTCTCTGTAACTATCATAAATAAATAAAAATTAAAAAAAAAATAAAAATAAAAAAAATTAACTTAGGAATTTAAGAACAAAAACAAAAACAAAAAAAAGGAATTTAAGAACAGAAATATCCCTACAAATTGGGAGATAGTGAAGGAAGGAAAAACTAAGTAGCATCATTACCCTACACAACTGCAGCCAGCATGAAATAAGAGCCAGGAATTAGAATGATATCCTAAAACTCTATCTACTCTATTTCCCATTAATGGTTTAGCTATAGGAGCACCTGGGTGGCTCAGTGGTTGGACGTCCTGATCCCGGGGTTCTGGGATTGAGTCCCATATGTAGGGAGCCTGCTTCTCGCCTTGCCTGTGTCTCTGGCCTCTGTGTCTCTCATGAATACATAAATATAATCTTAAAAAAAGGGGGGGAGGGCGGGAATCCCTGGGTGGCTCAGCGGTTTAGTGCCTGCTTTCGGCCTGGGGCGTGATTCTGGAGTCTCAGGATCAAGTCCCACGTCAAGCTCCCTGCATGGAGCCTGCTTCTCCCTCTGCCTGTGTCTCTGCCTGTGTGTGTGCATGTGTCTCATGAATAAATAAATAAAATCTTAAAAAAAAAAAAAAGGTTTGGCTATAGAAACTTTACCCTCTGGGCTCTTTCATGTTCTTCCCGAGCCTTCTTAACCCTTTCTATTCTTTCTTTGATCTCTCGCTCTTCACGTTTTCGTTCATACTTCCTCCGATGTTCAGCAATTTTCTGGGCCTACGGAAAAACAAAAAGCCACAGAAAAAATGCTTTCTTTAAAAGCTGAATAAGGGCAATCCAAATCGCCAGTTTTGTAAAATAATTATTTTTCTTTGTGAAAAGGCTTAAATTCAACACACAGTTCTGAGCGATAAATTTACTTTACAGAGAAAGACCTTACATAACTCACAGTTTAACAAGTCCACTGTGAAACAAAGAGGCAGAGACTGAAGTTAGAAGTGTTATAAATTTCAAACAAGTAACTAGTGCAAGGATGTCAAGTGCAATTCTTGCCTGATACTAGCCATGGGAAGGCAGAGATTGAAATGCACACACCAGTATTGCCATAGTCTAACTACACTGAAGTTTTCTTGTCCATAAAATGAAGGTGGGCAGGCAAAGAGAAATAAGTCTTACAGAAGGCTGTAAAGATTAAGAAAAAATGTATGTATCAGGCACTAGCATATAGCCTGGATCAAATATCTGGAATATATTATTTATTCAGAAAATAAAGTAAATATACGAAAGTAATATTCAATTGTTACTTCAGCTTGTTTACCATTTTCTAAGAATCTCGTGTTCTAGACTCTCTTATCATAACCTTGCTGGAGTTAGTCATGTTATGAAAAGAAAAAAGAACTCAAAGTCTCTGATTATAGGTAAGTTAAATCCAGTAATTTCCACTACCTTGTAACCTTTGGGAATAAATTCTTGGTAATGTAACTTCCCACAAAACTGAAGAATTTACCATGTAAATGCACTAAATTGATTTTAACAATTATCTTTAAACAGAATATCCTAGCTTTTGGAGTCACTATTATCATTTTTAAAATAATGAAACATGCTAACTTCCATAATGTCCTCATGCTTTATACAGTTGCTGCATACACCTATAAGAAACAAGGACAGAGCAGATGCAACCTTGGTCACACTTTATAAATCTTCTATTTCTTTCCTTGCTGTAAACTTGATGCTCCCCCCCTCCTATTTCTAACTCTCTGATTACAACTCTATTACAGGCTTGCAAACAAAGTAACAGAGCTTGCTGTAATGCAGCATTAAAAATAGAGGCGTGATAAACTATTGAAGTTTCCTGAGTACAAACATCAGTGATTATAGATGGAAATATCCAAATGTTTCTTCGTATCTGTTTTGCAGGTAAATTACTGCCAGAAGTACTAGAACCACAGAGCATCACAATAATGACATTCTCTTTCTCTACTTGAACATACCCTGGGTTGAACTTCTTTCAGCATTGCACTAGCATCTTCATCATAATCCAGTTTACAAGCAAGGGCAAGATCATGTGCTGCTTCCTCCCAATGACCCAGAAGTCTGAAACAGATTAAATTCATTTTAGGGGCCTTTTATACATATCAACTAATGTGGTGGTGTCTTTCTTTCTTTTTTTAAGACGACTTTATTTATTCATGAGAGACACACACACAGAGAGAGGCAGAGACACAGGCAGAGGGAGAAGCAGACTCCATGCAGGGAGCCCGGTGTGGGACTCGGCCACGGGACTCCAGGATCATGCCCTGAACCAAGGGCAGATGCTAAACCACTGAGCCACCCAGGGATCCCCAAAACATAAAACTTTTAAAAAAATTATATAGAGCTACAATTGTCAACAATTTCAACTCCTTAAAAACAGGATTAACATAATATACACTTAGCATGCTATAAGGCAGAAAACAATACATGTGTGCACATTTTATTAAAAGAAAGACGATAAATCAGAAACTGAAGGCTGGTGGGATAAGGTAAGAATGGACTAGAGGGGACCACAATGGAAATGAGACTTCCCTGGTACACCTGTCAACTCAGTTTTGACTCCTTAAATATGCAAATATTTTATATATGTGAAGAAAATTAACCAGAAAAGACTGGAATAAAAAAAGGTTGTTTACCACACAGAGCATAAACCATACAGGAAAAAAAGGAACATACACATACATGCATTTATTTATGGTGTATGTATGTATGTATTTATTTAGTGTGTGTGCAGGTAGGAAAACAGGGGGAAGGGAAGAGGGAGAAGAAGAATCTGAAGCAGACTCTCTCCCACGACGCGAAGATCACGACTGAACCGAAATCACCCAAGCTCTCCAAAAGTCAGGTAATTTTTAAAACAGTATTTTTGGGACGCCTGGGTGGCTCAGCGCTTGAGCATCTGCCTTCAGCTCAGGTCGTGGCATGATCCCAGGGTCCGGGGATAGAGTCCCGCATCTGGCTCCCTGTCAGGAGCCTGCTTCTCTCATGAAAAAATAAATTAAAAATTTTAAAAAACAGCAACAATATTTTGACTGTGTATCTTAAGTGGAATATACTCTAAGGATAAAAGCTGCAACATACAAAACACAACATATAAAACTTTACTTAGAATATTATTTCAAAATAGGATTATAATACTTAGAATATTATTTCAAAATAGGATTATAAAACAATCTTATGTTATCATACAGTAACACAAGTAAATATATTATGAGTAAAGATTTTGAGTCTAGAATAGTGTTAAAAAATGCAAAATAGCGGCACCCTGGGCAGCTCAGCGGTTTAGCACCACCTTCAGCCCGGGGCATGATTCTGGAGACAGAGGATCAAGTCCCACGTCGAGCTCTCTATATGGAGCCTGCTTCTCACTCTGTGTCTCTGACTCTGTGTTTCCCATGAATAAATAAAATCTTAAAAAAAAAAAAGCAAAATAAAAGGAAAAATATTTAATATTGAATTTTAATTGGAAAACCCCAAATTTCCACTTTTTCCCTTAAAATCATTGTTTAAAAGATGTTTTTTCTAGGGCATCTGGGTGGCTCAGTTGGGGAAGTGTCTGCTTTTGGCTCAGGTCCTAATCCCAAGATCTTGATATTGGGCCAGAGTCCAGTTCCCTGCCCAGTAGGGAGTCTGCTTTTCCCTCTCCCTCTGCTCATACCCATTAGCACGCTCTCTCACAAATAAATAAAATGTGTTTTTTCTAACTCGGTTCACTGTAATGACATAAGTAATGGTATCCCGGAGGAACGAACACACCTAGGGCTAAACTTTATTTTCTATAAATATAATCCTCACAAAATGAACCTGGTTTCTTAGAGAAATGGTTAATTCTGAATCTGGGAGAAGCAAAACACAAGATGAGCTCATCTACCTTGTACTGGAAGGCAAAGAAATAAAAAAATTAAAGGAAAGAAGGAAAGGGGGGCAGGCAAAGAAAATGCAATCAAAGATAACCACAGTCTCTGGATGATCAATAGCAATGCATAAGCTTTCTGACACCCAGAGCATTAATACATCTTATCCTAACCTTTTTCCTCTACCTTTGACATGCGTCTTCATAATCATTAGAGCTCCTTTTTTGAGTAACTTAATACAGCTGTCCCAAGCATATCCATCTCATTTCCATCCACACTTGAAGGGCAGTTCCTTTCCAATCCATGTAACATGTAAATGTCACTGGAAATCTCATCCTCAAGCCACCAATACTCACTTGTATAACATTTTCATTTCCAGAAATAATGTCTAATCTAGGATAAATTCACCTCTTTATTGTCTTCTTTTCCTGTGTTTTCAGGTGATCTACCTAACAGCAACTAAAGTAGTTTAAGACTAAGGAATTTGGGGATCCCTGGGTGGTGCAGTGGTTTAGCGCCTGCCTTTGGCCCAGGGCGCGATCCTGGAGACCCGGGATCGAATCCCACATCAGGCTCCCGGTGCATGGAGCCTGCTTCTCCCTCTGCCTGTGTCTCTGCCTCTCTCTCTCTCTGTGTGACTATCATAAATAAATAAATAAATAAACAAACAAACAGACCGACAGACTAAGGAATTTCTTCTTCTAGAACATATTCTTTAATGTTAGGTTACACAAAGCAAATCTAAAAATAAGAGAAAAAAAAAAAATAAGAGAAAATCTGAAGGTCATGCTCTTTCTTAGAAGTAATTTTTGATCCTTACCTTAAATTTGGCTATAACAGTCAAAAGCTATTAAACAGTAGTTTTCTTTGAAGAAATAAAAAGAATTTTTACTTTGTTTTTTATTCTCTCTCAATTCTTCATATTGAGCACATCTCACTTTGAAATTAAATCCTTAGGCAATTTCACTTTTTTCCAAAGCATATTAAACAATGAAATTTAAATTTTAGAAGTTCTCAAAATAATGAAACTCCATTGTTTACCTGTGTGCTTTCCCTCGCCACTTGTAAGGCTGCGCTGAATCAGGATTTATTTCGATAGCTCTGTCACAGTCTCGAATGGCAGCATTTGGCTTCTGTAATTTGATGAAGACACTAAAAAAATAAGTGTGATATTAAAAAGTATTCATTTCAAACAATAACGCCTTTGGGAACTCCACAAGAACATTCTATTTAAATAAATGAGCAAAAACTCTTCACTAGAGGGATGTTTTTTTGTTTATAGTTCTCACCTGGCTCTCTTGGCATACAAAATGGCTAAGCGAGGATTTAGTTTGATGGCATCTGTGAACAAGTCAATGGCTTTCTGTAGTTCACCTACAGTAAAACAAGTTGAGGAAAAAAAATTAAGATAAATTACTGATCCCTTAATCTTTCACATTCTTCAAAACAAACCTATGGGGCACATGGGTGGCTCAGTGGTTGAGTGTCTGCCTTTGGCTCAGGGCGTGATCCTGGAGTCCTGGGATCGAGTCCCACATCAGGCTCCCCGCAAGGATCCTGCTTATCCCTCTGCTATGTATGTCTCTGCCTCTCTGTCTCTCATGAATAAATGTAAAATTTTTTTAAAAAACAAAAAAACCAACCACTAATTTCTAAGTTAACATACAAAAACAGCACGGCTCCTCAGGGATGCCTGGTTGGCTCAGTTAAACATCCAGCTCTTGATTTCAAATCAGGCCATGCATCTGACTCCCCACTCAGCATGGAATTTGGGATTCTCTCTTCCTCTGCCCCTCCCTATACACACTCTCTAAATAAAGACAATCTTAAAAAATAACAATAAAACCAAAAATGGCTCTTCAAAGCAAGCCTTACCATACGTATATGGTAAATCACTCAAAACAGAGACATTTTTTTTTTTTTTAAGATTTTGTTTGAGAGAGACAGAGCATGCAAGCTAGTGTGAGCTCAGGGGAGGGGGTGAAGTAGATCCCAGGACCCTGGGACCCTTAGCTGAAGGTAGCTACCTGACAGAGCTACCCAGATGCCCATACAGATAATTTTTGAATATATAACCCCATAATAGTAGAATACTGCATTCTTAGTAGGATTTATGACCTTGTTTTTAAAAGAAAAAATAAAAGGATAAAATTATTTTTTTAAAGATTTATTTTTATTTATTCACAAGAGGCACACACACAGAGAGAGGCAGAGACACAGGCAGAGGGAGAAGCAGGCTCCATGCAGGGAGCCCAACATAGGACTCGATCCCGGGACTCCAGGATCACGCCCTGGGCTGAAGGCGGTGCTAAACCGCTAAAGCACCTGGGCTGCCCGAAAGGATAAAATTAAACCCATAAAGGAAAAAGTACTCATACTAAATTTACAGGGCTGGTTAAAAAAAAAAAAAAAATACAATTTGAATTCACAGGGATGATCTAAAAATTTAAGAAACCTAGAATTCATGAAAAACACATAATCCACATTTTAAATTCATTTATTGTATCTTATTCTCACAGTTAGCCGCTTCATGTATTTTTGCCTTCAGTGAAGTCATTCAACAAATAAAACATACGAGTAGAATATTTCTTTGCATGAAGTCTAACTCGACATAGGAAACACGGGGAGATAAAACAAACACAGAATTTTTAAATAAATGTCACAATTCACTTTGGAAAATACATTTACCCAGCTAGTCCATCTGTAAAGGACCTTAACAGAACTCATAAAACAGAGAAGAATGCTGAGGTTTATTAGGTACTACTACAGATGCCTATTACACTTGGATGCCTAATAAGCAATTCACACCTACCATGTTCAAAACTGAACTCTTAATTCCAACTCCATCTATAAAATCTATTTCTCATTCTTTTATGATCAACTAAATAAATAGCTCCTCCACTGAATCTAGTTTAGAGATCAGCAAACTTTCTGGAAAGGGCCACATAAGAATTATTTAGGCTTTGCAGACCATAACAATCCTAACTATTCAACTCTACTGCTGAGTGGGGAAGCAGCCATACACAACACAAACAATGGGTATAGCTATTTTGTTACATTTTTACAAAAACAGAAGGATATAGTTTGGCTAATTCCTGATCTACCTCAAAGCCCAAATCTTGGGAGTTATTTTCAATGCCCCAATGTAAAACCTAAATCCTTTTATCTTTACTTTCAAAATATACCTAGAATCTAAACACTCCTGGGTGGCTCAGTTGTTTAAGCATCTGACTCCTGATTTCAGCTCAAGTCATGATCTTAGGGTTGTGAGGTTTGAGCCCCATGGTGTGTCTGGCCCGCACTCAGCAGAGTCTGCTTGAGGTTCTCTCCCTTTAACTCCTGTCCCTTGTGCCCCTCTCCTGAAATACATTAAAAAAAAAAAAAAAATCTAACCATCTAACCATGCCCTATAATCTTACCACCCTAGTCCTGAGGTTTCTGCACTGCAACCAAAGGGCCACAGGAGAGTTAGCACTGCATGAACTACTCACTTGATATAGTTCACAGTTTAAATATTGCACCACTACATTCGTTTTGATGGTATCCTTGAAAAATTGTTTTTACTTATTGTTATGATGGGAAAAATAAAAGCAAGAACTGTAGAAAAACAGATGTGTAACAGGAAATAAAGGTGGCAGTGTCCAATATGATGCCAAGATTTGAGAAGCTGTTTAGTGCCCAACACATATGTCTTATTAGAAAATATATATGGTTAAGGATAAGATTAAATACATATTTTTCAATTTGTGTATATTATCTTCCAATCACTAACTTGTTATAACACAGACACTAAATTGGACCTAACTAAATTATCAATGAAAGTCTTATGCTTTTCTTTTGGCTTAAAAGCTCAAAAAAAGTCAAGACAGGGTAGGCCCGGGTGGCTCAGTGGTTTAGTGCCGCCTTCAGTCCAGGGTGTGATCCTGGAGACCCGGGATTGAGTCCCAAGTCAGGCTCCTTGCATGGAGCCTGCTTCTCCCTCTGCCTGTGTCTGTGCCCCTCTCTCGCTGTGTCTCTCATGAATAAATAAAAAAATCTTAAAAAAAAAAAAAAAAAAAAGTCAGGACAGTAAAAGCATTATGAACAGAGAAGTCTGGGAACCTTTGCCTTAATATCCAGGTTATCATCATTAACCACGTGGACTCAATTTCTTGCATTCTCTCTGTGGGATTGTGAAAATGCACCTTCAGTTTCCTAGGGGGAGCCTAACTGATTGAGAACCCCATCTTCTGTGCTCAAGGCTACACTTGATAAGCTACTTCCAGATAATGACAAGAACAGCAAGAATACTAAAACTGGTCCATTATTGTGAGATGTGTTAACTCCTCTAGTGGGCAGCTTTGGCTTGCCCTGACTTTTTTAGAAATATACCAACAACTGAAGACTTCTATACAACCTTCCTTCCATCTCTCCTACACGGGGGTAAACACCTACATGACTGTCTAACTGACTTCCAGACTCCTCCAGCTCTCCCTGCTCCCCTCTCAGTTATTTTCTTAGTATTATCTCTGGCCCATCAATTCATGTTTACCTTGTTCTCCTGTAATGAACATAACCCTTATTTGCCCTTAGAAGCTGATCAAAAGTAAATTCATCTCAGGAAGAAGTTCTCCTACTCAAGAACCACCTCCCCTCCCCCCCAAAAACACCTCAATGGCCTCCTTCATACTTATGGATAAAATTTTAAGTCTTAGTATGATCTACAAAGCTTTTTAGTGATCTAGCCTCTTCACTACCTTCCCACCACCACTCCCACTCCAATGTGTTTCCATGACCTCAACTCTACCATTCTTACCCCCTTATACTCCCCACACTCCAGGCAAGCCCTTTCTGCTGTTACAGGATTATGTAATAACCCCTTAGGCTCTCCCAATTAGCCTTTGTACTTTCTTCCCTCTGCCTCAAAGGCTCTCCCTCACATGGCTTGCTCACTTTCACTTCATCCTATGTTTTTCTGATCACCCTTTACCAAATATAGCCTCAACTACTGACTATTCTTCTACTCATCTCTATTTTATTTCATTGCACTTATTACCACCTAACATTAAATTATAAATTTGCTTTTCTTCCCCAGTAATAATATATGGGACGTCCATGAGATAAAGAACTTGGTCTGTTTTTGTCACTGTATATCCAGCATCTAAAACACTGCCTAGGGGTACCTGGGGGAAGGGGGGAAGGTTCCATCAGTTAAGTGTCTGCCTCTGGCTCAGGTCATGATCCCAGGGGCCCTGAGCATTAAGGCTCCCTGCTCAGTGGGGAGTCAGCTTTCTTCCTCACCCTCTCTGCCTCTTCCCCCACTCCTGCATGCACATACTCTCTCTCTCCAATAAATAAGAATCTTTTTAAATTTTTAAAAAATAAAACATTGCCTAAAACATGTAAGGTTTTTTTTTTTTTAATTTATTTATTCATGAGAGAGATAGAGAGGCAGAGACGCAGGCAGATGGTGAAGCAGGCTCCACACAGGGAGCCCGACGTGGGACTCGATCCTGGGTCTCCAGGGCTGAAAAGAGGTGCTAAACCGCTGAGCCACCTGAGCTGCCCTAGAACATGTAAGTCTTAAAAATATATACTACACTGAAAAAGCATAATGTTGCTACTAACATGACAGCTAGAAAGACTTACTAAGGTCTTGAATTACAAATATCGACACTTTAGTAACACCAGTACCTTAATAATAAGAATGGTGCCAGATACTATTCTACATACATTACACACATTTATTCACTTACTCCTCATAACTCAATATAGTAGGTAGGTACCATTATCCTTACCTTACAAAGGAGGAAACGGGTGTCTGGGTGGCTCAGTGGGATAAGGGTCCAACTCAGTTTTAGCTCAGCTCATGATCTCAGGATTACGTGATAAAGCTCCACATTCAGTGAGGAGTTTGCTTGAGATTCTCTTTCTCCCTCTCTCCCTGTATCCCTCCCCCCTGCTCAAAGGCACACAAGCTCTCTCTCTCAAATAATATAAAACCTTAAAAAAATTGTTTAAAAAGAAAAAAGAGGAAACAAGAAGCAGAGACAGAGTGAGTTCTCTAAGTTTACCTAGCTGGTACATATCAGAACTTGGGATTCAAATGCAGGCACTTTGCCTATTTAATTTTATTTCTGCCTAACTCCAGGTAGGGCCTGAATCTACAATCCCTGGCTTAGAATACTAATGTTTTATCCCATTAGAATATACTATAAATTGTACTAATTCTAAAATAATTTTTTTCAATTTATTTATTATTTGTTCCTGAGAGAGACAGAGAGGCAGAGAGAGAAGCAGGCTCCATGTAGGGAGCCCGATGTGGGACTCGATCCAAGGATTCCAGGATCATGCCCTGGGCCGAAGGGAGGCGCTCAACCGCTGAGCCACCCAGGCATGCCTAATTCTAAAATTAAAACTTAACCTAGGGGTGCAGTTGGTTAAGTGTTTAACTCCTGGTTTTGGCTCAGGTCATGATCTCAGGGTCCTGGGATCAAGCCACTTGTCAGGCTCCATGCTCAGCATGGAATTCACTTGAGATCGTCTGTCCCTCCTGCTCGTGCTCTCTCTCTCTCTCTCTCAAATAAGTTAATAAATCTTTAACAAAATAGAATAAAATTAGAACTAAGTTAAATTTATACATGAACATGGCTTAGAAACGTGGAAAAACAAGAACATGACTCTTTGGGTGGTGGTAACAGCTTCATTTTCATTAAAAAATTGCTAGGTAATAAATAAAATGAATTTAAAAAATACAAGACAATATGCCAAAATAAATGACAAAAATAATGAGTTGAAAAAAAAATAATGAGTTGACACTATGGCACAGTAAGATCCTGCACAAGTCAAAACCCATCTGGGCCCTCACATTAACCTGTGAAATGGGAGCAGTACAAGGTATTAATGAAACAGTGCACGTTAAAACATAATAAAACTGTCAGGTAAGTAGGCACAAAATAAATGTTGGATGAATAGAAATCTTAAGTAGTAGCAAAATTAAAAGATTAGTGTGGAAAAGGAATGGTCAGGAAGAGAAGTAACTGGGATCAATTGATGGGTATGAATTAAAAGCTGAAACAGGCAAAGAAGAGCTTTAGAAAGAAGCAGCAGAGCACAAGTGTAGGAAAATTCTAGGACAGTAAGGTCTGGCTGTAATGGAAGGTTAATATTCAAAAAGAAGAGAACAAGGTTGGGAAGGCAATATATGGAACCTGACTCTAGCAGGTCTAATGCTATGATGAAGATCCTCAAAAAGTATGCAAAAAGCTAGTCAGAGATTACAAGCAAGGGAATGTGTAAAAATAAAAAGTGGTTCTAAGAATAATCTAGAGACAGTGAATAGAAAGCAATAAACAAACATTTCAGGAAGGCAAACTATTAAAGCTAACGCAATGGCATAAATATGTGATAATGACCTAAACTCAGGAGGTGGTAAGATTACAAAAAAAGAAAAGTGAATGTGATTTGCCAAGTTGGAATAGCAATCAAATACTGAACTTCTAAAACTTTAGTCATATTCTAAGTCTACGGATAAAGTCTGAATGCACATCAGCATTAGACATCAGTTCTCCCACAATGGTACAGTGACATGCCACCACAAAGCTATGAAGGAGTCTGCATAGTATGCAAGCTAAGAAATGATTTGTTCTTACAAACTGTAACTGATTAAACGTTATGCTTACTAATACCAGCATTCTCCCATTCTGAAAGGAGTTTTTGAAGAGAATCTCACACACACAGATTAGAACAAGAACGTTATGCCAACAGAGATCATTTGTCAAGGGTGTTTGCTATGGAAAAAGTTCAGAGCCACTGTTCTAATAATATTACTTTTATGGAAACATGTTCAACTTTTTAAAGCCTCTTCTTCTCAGTGGACAAACACCAGAATTAGTCAGGAAAGGAGTCTCAGTTACATCAGGATGCATCTGTCCCCTGAGGTAGGGTAAATGATACCTGAATGATTTCAACCTTTTTGTCAAGGGGTGCATAGAGAACAGGAGGCTTTCTTTTCCAGTCTAAGATACTGAATAAATTTAAGTTCCTTTCCACCTTCCCACTATTTAACGGTTGCTGCAGGGAAAAAGAGAATATTCAGACTATCATAGAAATATAGCAAAGAGGAAAAAAAAAATCACTCACCATCATTTAGGGCATCAATGGCAGCCACTTTTTTATCATTTGCCTGATCCATCATTTCCTCGGTTATCTAGGGGGAAATTGTAGGTCAACTTAGAAGTAACAGAGAAAGCAAAGAGAAGAAAGGAGCTTGGGCTTTTTTAGGGATGGGGTAGACACAACCCCCATTTTCATTCATTTTTCTCTAGTCTCCAGGGAGCAAGAGGATAACTATGGTGTAAGCTTAGTAAGAAATTACATAGGATGAGCTTTAATCTTTCATAATAAGCAAAAAAATTTCACTCCCTACCCTTTACTGTAGACATGACCTTTGCTTCCCTCCATCCCAACCAACCTAAGCAGGATTTTCTTGCCTTATTCCACCACTTCCTTTCTAGTTAAACACAAATACTGCAACTCAATCTCCTTGTAAACATGTAACCAAAACTACTAAAACTACTTCCTATTAGACTTGAATTTTAAGTGAAATGTCTCATTCTTTTGTTCCAACAAACCTCTACTGAGTACCTATAACTGTACAGAACACTGTACAAGATGCTGACGATACAAAGACCATTAGTAACAAAAACTTTTAAGAAACATCCCATCTAAATTGAAGTTAAGCAGTTTCTTAAAAGGCAAAAAGATCTATTCTATCATC
This sequence comes from Canis lupus baileyi, assembly GCF_048164855.1. NCBI lineage: Eukaryota > Metazoa > Chordata > Mammalia > Carnivora > Canidae > Canis > Canis lupus. The sequence goes on along the minus strand of NC_132848.1, from coordinate 27,032,232 downwards.
AACCACTCTGTAAAATATTACTGGTCCTGGCTAATTCATTAAGAAAATGATCTGACAGGTGTAAGAATTGGAAGGAAACACAAAGCTGTCTTCAAGTTTACCTATAAAACCCAATAGAACTGACAGGTTATTAAATATACTAAAAAAATTTTTTCAATAAAGTCCTCAGAAACAACATAAAAAAACCAAGAGTTCTCCACATCAGCAAAAATCAGTTACAAAATAGGACAGAACAAGATACCATTCTAAGAACATGTAAGACTTTCAAAGGGGGGGAGGAGTAAAATTCTATTAAAGAACACAAGATGTATATACTCTGTTCATGGAAAAGACTTTTTTTTAATACTTCATCCTAACCAAGTTACTCAATAAATTTGAAGTAATTCCAACAAAAATTTCTATTAAGTTTAAAACTCGTTTTAAAAGAAAAAAAAAAAAAAACACACTTTACCAGATAGTAAGACAATCTACAAAGGCAAATTAAAAAAAATGTTAAAAAGGACAACTTCAGTTTGTCAATAATATGGTACACATGATGCCCTAAGCAAGTGTAAAGCCATCTTTCACTTAATGTAGAAATCCTCAAAGAACAAGATTAAATGAAGACTTGAAGTCTGATACGGGAGCCAAGTGCTCCATCTGCTTTCACCCTTCCAGCAGGTGTCAAACTTGGTGACCACACAATTCTATTTTCAAATGTAATGCAGGACACACAAAATCTAGATTCAAGTGAAGAGAATGCATGTTATCTAATCACTCTCCAATAAATCTGGAATCCCAAATGCCTATACCAATAAGCATAATAGCAAACCAAAAATAAACCTGTCCCAAAGAAAGGTACAGCCCAGTAGCAAGAAGAAAAAAAATTCCCCTATAAACTCATAATGATAAGCCAGGCTTTCTTTCTTTTTTTTTTTTTTTAAGATTTTATTTTATTTTTTTAATTTATTTATGATAGTCACAGAGAGAGAGAGAGAGGCAGAGACACAGGCAGAGGGAGAAGCAGGCTCCATGCACCGGGAGCCCGACGTGGGATTCGATCCCGGGTCTCCAGGATCGCGCCCCTGGGCCAAAGGCAGGCGCCAAACCGCTGCGCCACCCAGGGATCCCAAGCCAGGCTTTCAAACGGAATTCCCATTACTCGTATAGTCATACAAACAACAACAAAAAACCATGCTGAGAATTTATAAGTGGTCCTTGACTTGGTAGCTCCAATTCACAATCCTGCTGGAAGCAAACACTTTCCTCTTTGGAGGAATACTCGTACCCAGGCCTCAAAAACTTTTCCAGGTGAAATGTCAAAGAACTCATCAAAATTCCAACACACATATGTGCGTCATCAAAATACACACACATGTGTACACACACCATCCACAAGTAAACAAAGAACCTCCTCAATGAGCAAGAGTCAGGAAAAATAAGAGTATCACCAGGAAGAGTTGACAAAGATTTCAATGTGTTTAAGAGAATAAAGACAAGTTCTGAAAATGCGCAAGAAGGGACTCATAAAGAACCAGTATACTTTAAAATGAATCCAAGCAAGACCTAAAAATGGAAAACCTAAGCATTCAAATTCAAACATCAACAGACCACGGACTGAATGCATACATAATCCAGCAGTTATAAGGAAATGGAATTAAATAGTGAAAAAGTCCCTACATAGAACTCCAGAATGACAGTAGAGAGAATGGGAAGTGGCAGTAATTAAAAGATACCAGATGAAAATGTTCCAAATGTTCCAGAATTAAAGAAAGTTAACCCTGGAATTTAAAATGCTCAATAAATCCCAGGTAGCACATATACAATGTTATAAACCTAGACATATCAAAGTGACAGGGCATCAATAGAATACATAGTTTTTAAAAATTCCTTTCACAAACAGTGACAAAAGTACCTATATGTATTCTTGAAGATGCACATGATCTCTATGGAGAAAACACTAATAAATTATTTACAAACAGGAGAAAAGGCCTGAAAATTGGAACACATTCATGGGTAATCACAATAGTGAGCTGTATCTTCTCCCTAACTTGATTTTAGATTTAATGCAATTCTGGGGCGGGGAGTGAGATTGATATTCTAAAATTTATATGGAAAAAGGTCAACAAAATAGCCAAAATAATCCTAAATTGTTGGAGGTCCCCCTATCAGATAACAAGACTTAACATACAGCCAAATAAGATAATGTGTCATTAGCACATGAATAAAGACAAGGAGAACAGAACACCAGAATTGGCTCACACACACATGGAAACAGTGTATTTTGGAATTGGTGAGGAAAGGAATTCTTTAATAGTACTGACACATATATTAAAGGTGAAAGGCTAACATATATAATTTCAGAAGCAAAAATGATTATTAGCAATTATAACCTTGAGGTAACAAAGCATAATATATAAAAATTATTTAACTGTACTAAAAAACTGTTTATTAAGATGACATAAAGCAAAGACAAGCCATAAACTAGCAAAAAATATGTGAAGCACATATAGATGACAAATTGTTAGTCTCTAGAATATAAAATGAACTATAAATCAAAAAAAGACAACCCAGAAGAAAAATGGGGAAAGTCACAACAGGACTTCACAAATACCCGTGAATGATCAATAAACATTAAAATATGCTCAACTTCATTAGAAATTAGAAAAACACAACTTAAAGGCCACGAGGACATACTATTTCACACAGTAAGACTGGCAAAGATGAAATCTGATAGTACCAAATGTCAGTGAGGACATGGACTAAACCACTATTACACTATTTCAGTATTATTCACTGAAGCCTTTTTTCATTATCAACCCCCAAAGAGCCATCTGAGACATTTTTTAATACTCCCTCACTCCATTTTAACACCACACAGATACACTGCATGTATGTTATGACCCTTTAGGAGATCCTTAACCACTGTAATATCTAAGTTTTCTGCAAACCCCTCCCAAGAACCAATTTTCACTACCTTGAGGGTAATACTATACCCATTGTGACAAAACCATTTTTTTGGAAAAACAATTTGGTCTTAAGACACCCCATTAATAAGCAATTCTATTTCTAAATGTAAGTGTTAGGTGAATTCTGTAGTCTAAAGAGTAGTCAAAATAGATGCAAACTGAAAAAACAGGTAAACAATGTAACAAAGATTTCAGAGATGGTTCCAGAGAATATGATTAAAAATAATGGGAGGGGAGTTCCTGGCTGGCTCAGTCAGTGGAGCATGTGACTCTTGATCTTGGGATCACAAGTTCGAGTCCCATGTTGGGTATACTGCTTAAAAATAAAATCTTTAAAATAAAATAAATAAAAATGGAGGGCAACTTTCACAACTTTTAGTTTATTACTAAAATGCTTTCCTAAATACCTTAAGTCAGAGAAGGATTTAATATGTGTTTTTCCTGGCAGAATTATGTCATAAATCACTGGTAGGACCTTCACATTCCTTACAACAAGCAGAAAATAAGCCATTGAACTTACCTCTACATTTTCATCTCCCATTTCTTGAGGAGCATCAGTATCTGGTTCAATTACACCTTCATTGTCAATTTCTGCCAAAGTTAAGAAAATGGTAAGACCTGTGCTGTCCAATACAGCATCCACTAGCCACATGAGACCATCAAAATCTAATGAACTATGGTTATTCCAACTGGTAAGTGAGGTATTTTACTCTGTTATTTAAACAGATGCAACTATAAAATATTTCCCTATTAAATGCTACTTTATTGTTTAGTTGAGATTACATTTCACTTTAACTGTCGCATCATTGGCATTTATCACTGTCTTGTAGTGAGAATGTTGGCAAGGGCATTGTTTCTAGTCTTACACAGCCACACCAATTTAGTTCAACAAATGATTTGGTTCAAATATTTTATTCTACACAACAATGTAATGTTTTAAAAAATATTTTATGCAGATAGTACAAATTATAGTGATGATATAAATCATAATGAAATATTTTAGAAATAAATTTTAATTTAAAAATAAAGGCACAATGCTGATGCAGCATCAAACCCAAAAGCTAGCACTATAACCAAAACCACAAAAGAAACTTTTAGAAAGAGATGTCATAAATTTCATGATGGACAACTACAATTACTACAGCAAAGCAAAACAAAATAATTTCAATATAAAAACACTTTTCGGGCAACCCCGGTGGTTCAGCGATTTAATGCCGCCTTCAGCCCAGGGCCTGATCCTGGGGACCTCGGATCGAGTACCAGGTCGGGCTCCCTGCGTGGAGCCTGCTTCTCTCTCTGCCTGTGCCCCCCACCCTGTCTCTCGTGATTAAATAAATAAAAAAATCTTAAAAAAAAAAAAAAAACTTTTCACAATAACATGATATTGGGACATTTTTAGCAGAGTGAATTTAACGCTTCCTGCTGTCAAAATTTTAAGAATGTAACTGAGGGGTGCCTGGTTGCCTCAATCAGAAGAGTATGTGACTCTTGATCTCAGAGTTATGAGTTCAAGCCCCACTCTGGGTGTAGAGATTAAATAAATAAACTTAAAAAAAAAAAAACAAAAAAGAATGAAACTGAAATTAGCTGCCTGAAATCCGAATTTCTATCAAACAAAAAAATTTTAGTCAATTTTTAACAGGAACTACTTTGTAACTTAGTCTAACAATAAAAATTCATTCACAAAATGAATTCATTCATACACAAAAAATGCTTTTGGATGAAGAGTTGGTAAGATATTATCACAGTTCTAGAAATTGTTGGAAAATTACAATATTCAAAAAGATATTTTACAAAAAGTGAAAGATTAAACCCCCAAAGAAGCTCTAACAGTAGCGAAGATCAACTGATATAAAATTTTAAAAATTCCAAGTACTTTTCTTTAGCTTTTAGACAGAGTATTAATTAAGGGATTGCCCAATTAATAACTGGAATATATATTTGTAGTCTCAAAGGACTTCTAAATTTAAGCAAAGATTTTTGTCAGTTTGCAGCCTAAAAAAAACTCGCCAGACAAGGGACACCTGGGTGGCTCAGCGGTTGAGTGTGTGCCTTTGGCTCAGGGCCTGATCCCAGGGTTCCAGTCGAGTTCTGCATCAGGCTCCTTGCATGGAGCCTGCTTCTCTTCCCTCTGTGTCTCTGCCTCTCTCATGAATAAAAAAAAAGTCTTAAAAATAAAAAACTATCAGACAAAAAATAACCCAACTCCTGGCATATCATTTCTTCTAAAATCAACAAGATTTATCAATGTGGATGCAAGTAGTAAAAGGAAAATAATTTTCTGGTATTTGATTCAGTTACTGGAAAACTTTTACATGTATTAGAACTTGGATATGTAACCCAACCACAAATTTCATTAACTCTGAATACAGATATTCAGTTATTCACATATTTTCAACAAAAATATAACATCTAACATCTGCACTGAAATTGCTGTAAGTACACAATACACTCTGGATTTTGAAAACAGTATGAAAAAACTTTTCCATATTGAATACATGTTGAAATATTAATATTTCAGATATGTTGTTAGTTTAGATACATGGAGTTAATTTCATGTTTAATTTTTATTTTTTAAATGTAGCCACTAGAAAATTTTGCTTCATATGTAGCTCAGCTATATTACATTTCCATTAGCCCCGATTTAGTCAATTTAGTAAAAATTGGCACAGGATTTTATCACGAGATTATCAAGTAACAAACTAACTACGATCTCCTCACCTAGATCACTTTCCTCACTTGATGGTTCGTCTGTCTTTATGTTTTCCTCCGCCTTCTTACTATCTGTTTTTTCTTCCTAGCAAAGGGAAGGCAAACAATGCGTTCAATATTTAATAACATACCCAGTATGTATACTAATTTATAAAAACTTACGTAAAAGCTGTTCACATACATTATATTGCAGATGTTAATGTGCCCTTTCTTTCCCTGTTTCGGTGAATTTGTCTTAGTTTTGTTATCATTTCTTTTTAAATTAAGAATAGGTTCAATGCCTCCTCCATACCTTTTAAACAAGTTTTAGAATTTAAAAAATGCTGAACTTTAGGAAGCTAATAACCCATACTGATGTTGCACCCTCCAAAAGGCACTGTGGTCCACAATTTCCGATCATCAACCCATGATTATTTCTGCAAAATAAAGTCTGAGCATTCATAAGTGGAATGAATGTTGAGATTATGCTTTACTGCCAAGCAAATATACTAAAAATCTTTACATTTTCATGGGTTTTTGAGTTTGGAATTTCAAATAAGAATAATGAAACTATACAGAAAGAATGAGAAATCAAAGAATTTCAAGGTATACATGATGAAAACCAAATTTCCTTCCCATCCCAGAAGTAACTAGTGTGTTTTCTGGTGTATCCCATTATATATTCCCAACACATAAGACAACTCTGCATTTCCATCTATTTAACAATGCTGTGTATCATACAGAATATATCAAATCAACGTACCCCCATCTATTCATTCAACTCTAGTAGTATAAATTATGTATAACCATTTACTTAGGATGCTACTCTTTATAATCCCGAAATACTAAAATCAAAACCCTACCCTATGACAAAATATATGTTGAGACCCTATCACATGCAAGCTATCAGATGCTTTGGCATATAATTCCAAATCAGAATGTTTTATTACAAAAATATTTTAGCAGAGATACAGATTGAGTATAATTCTGTCTTCATACATGTTTACAAAATGGCAAAATATGCTATGTAGGTAGCCTTTCAAAAGTATCCTATCAGGAACTAGTAAATTCTGACAAATGATGCCTCTTAAAAAAAAGAATAACTACTTTGGGGCTTTTGCTTAACTTCCCTCACTTCACTTGTTCAAAGATAGAACTTCTGATTTCATATCCAGATGGATAAACCTTGTTTAGGGTTCTAAACAATAAAACATTAAATTCTCTTATCAATTTAAGACCGCTAATTAGAAAACTTGGGGAGGGGCACCTGAGAAGCTCAGTCTGACTCTTGATTTCAACTCAGGTCATAATATCAGGGTCATGAGATTGAGCTCTGTGTTAGGCTCCACGCTCAGCTCCAAGTCTAAGAGTGTCTCTCCCTCTGCCCCTTTCCCATGCTCATGTGTGCTCTCAAAAGCAAGAAAGCAAGCAAGCTTGAAAAAATATTTTAGACATGAAAACACAAAATAGAAAAAATTCTGAAGGAAGCATTCTTTTTTTTGAAAGGAGGAGAAAAGGAAAGGAAAAAGAGAATGGCAAGGTTTCTGGAGAAGGATCAGAAGAAACTAAAATATGAGTGCTTCGAGAGTTAGGAGGGTTGGCATTTACACCCCCTACCGTTAGTTGTTAGGGCTGGTTTCTTGCCCACTTTAAGGAGTAGAGTGGGTTTTTTCCATTTTCTTTCTCAAGAGCCACCCAGTCTTTTTCATCCCCCCCACCAAGCTCTTCTCCTGAAGGAAGCATTCTTAGGGGTACATCCAACCCCACTTCTAAACTTCAGCTACTGGCAACCTTCTCCTAAATTTTTGTATCTTTTTGCAAATATGCTGACTCCCTTAGAAATATCCCTCAGTGATACGGTAGAAAAATTTAAGAATTACGGATTTGGGCTATTTTCATTTTCTTCACAAATATTAACCAAGTACCCACAATGCATAGGGTACCCTACGCATACCCTGCATACCCACCTGTGCTAGGGTGCTAAACATACAATGACGATGATTCATAGTGCACACAGTCACAGAGCTTAATACCCACAGGTCATGCATGTTATATGCACGAGCTTTTAATTTTAAGAACAGCAAACATTCAACCCTAAATTCTCAGTGTTAAATCAGATTCCAGATACTCTATGTCCAAACAGAAATTTTAAAAAGATCTTATTTCCAAGTGATCCTGAAGAAATCAGGGGTGGTAATTTGAGAGAAGCACTTTAAAAACCGTATAGTACTTTATCACTAAATATACAAATGAAATTCGTAACTTACCTTGATATTGTCTTCTGATTTAGTTTTATGAGTAGCAGGTGGTATTTTACCCCCCATGCTTGAGGAAGATGAGAAAAAAGATATTTGTTTAGAAAGCTAAAATTCACTAGGCAAGCAACATTTACACTGGGAAAAAAAGGTATTTAGATGGTTACCTTTTCAAACCTTTAAAGGTAAGTTCAATTAATTTGAATGAGTCAATATTGTTTTTTTCAGCTTAAAATTTTATTTTTAGCATACTGGTTAATGAAAATCTAACCCATTCCTTGCCTCAATAAGCCTAATAAACATATAGCTTCTCTGTGACCATTCCCAGAAAAGAGGCAGAAAAACATGCAATGACAAAATCATTTGTATAAGCTGTTTCGAATTCAGTAGGTATACTGCATCCAAAACTTCCAACTTTAGTAAGAGCTCACTTAAATTCAAAGAATCAATTTAGAATCATCATGAAGTTTGTTCCAAAAAATGTTTGTTTCCTCGGGGACCCACAAAGATTCTTTGTTTGTATTTCATATGCCCCCCACAGTATAGATTTTCTCCTTATCCCTTCTATAAGCTACCCATTAATACTTCCCCTTGGTCTTGTAAGTTCTTTCCCAAATAACCCATGGCAACACCATGAATTATACACAGTAACTTAAAAATAAGCAGAAAAGACTATGAAGAATTAGTGCTATGTGCTCCATTTGGGGCAGACTCTGAAATACATGGTCCCCATTCAGCAGTCCAGAGACTAAATGTTCAATGGGGTATGGGCACTCCTCCACAATAGTGAAAGCTGGCAGTCACAAGGACTTAACTAAAATCTGCCTTAAAAAAAGAAAAAGAAGCCATTAACTTTTATATAAAAAAGAGAGATACAGTCATTTGGAAAAGAAAAAAGAATTGACCTTAAAACACCTGAAAATATTGATTTACATTCATTTCAAGTGGGTGGAATTTCTGTACACAAGGTATGCGTATGTCTAAGTCGGATTTAAATGGATATAGATTTCCAAATGGAAAACGAATTTGGTTCTCCAAAGTTTTTATCAACTTATGCTTTGTATAAGCAGTTCATAAGAATTCCAGTACTTCTATTAAAGAAAAACAAAAAATCCAGTAGTCCCACACCTTGGACAACATTTAGCTATTGTCCATCTTTTACATTTTTAGCCATTTTGATAAAATGTATAGGGTACCTCTTTGTAGTTGGGTCCCTTTTCATTTATTTATTGGCCATCTGAATAGCCTCTTTTGTAAAATTCAACTTTCATTCAGCTTTCCATTAGATGGTCTGTTATATTCATCTGTAGATGTTCTTTGTATACTCTATATATAAACCCTCAAAGTTTTATTTTTTATTATTTTTTAAAGATTTTATTTATTCATGAGAGACACTGAGAGAGAGGCAGAGACACACATAGGCAGAGGGAGAAGCAGGCTCCACGCAGGGAGCCTGGCGTGGGACTCCATCCTGGGTCTTTAGGATCACACTCTCTGGGCCAAAGGCGGTGCTAAACCACTGAGCCACCTGGGCTGCCCACTCTGTAAGTTTTATGTGTTACAAATATCTTCTCTTACTCTGTGGCTTGCCTTAACACTTACAATGAGGCCAACATGAACCAAAACTATAACTCTAAAACAACAAATGCAATAATAAACAAAGTTTGAAATTTCTTGTTAAGCACCAATCAAGAAAAACACACACTTTCCCCATTCCTTTTAATGTGACAGTTAAAAAAAATTTTCAGACTCAGTACCCTTGATAAGGAAAACCAGTTTCCACATGCAAAAAAATTTTAAGTCTTAGTTTGTAATTCAGCAAAATAAAATGATTTAATAAGAAACAGGCATATAAAAACACAATTCTTTAAAATTCTGATCCACAGGGATGCCTGGATGGCTCAGTGTTTGAGCATCTGCCTTTGGCTCTGGGCGTGATCCCAGACAGAGTTCCAGGATCGAGTTCTCCATCAGGCTCCCAGTAAAGCCTGCTTCCCCTGTGTCTCTGCCTCTGTGTGTCTCTAATGAATAAATAAAAATCTTAAATAAATAAAATTCAAATCTACAGAAAATCTACTTTTCAAAGAGCGCAGTAATCAAACAATAGCTCTTTGGCAGTTAAATCTTAATGAAGACACACAGCTCCTTAAGCTGTGTTTTTCATAAGTTTCAAAATGCAACATCCAGGAAATGTATTTGAGTGGACATTCAAACAAAGCCGTAACAATCCAACTTCTGTTAAAATTTCAGGAAGGGACAGTCTTACCAAGAAACGTATTAAGCTAGAGGTGTCTAGGTGGCTCAGCAGATTAAGCATCCAGTGTTTCACCTCAGGTCATGATCTCAAGGTTGTGGGATTGAACCCTCTGGCTCCACGCTAAGTGTGGGATCGGCTTGAGATTCTTTCCCTTTCCCTATGCCCCTGTCCCCGCTTGCTCACAGGAGCTTGTGGTGCACTCCCTCTGACTAAAATAAATCAATCTTAAAAAAAAAAAAAAGTATTGGAGATCCCTGGGTGGCTCAGCGGTTTAGCGCGCCTGCCTTTGGCCCAGGGCACGATCCTGGAGTCCCGGGATCGAGTCCCTCGTCGGGCTCCCAGCATGGAGCCTGCTTCTCCCTCCTCCTGTGTCTCTGCGTCTCTCTCTCTATGCCTATCATAAATAAATCTTAAAAAAAAAAAAAAAAAAAAAAGTATTAAGCTAATTCTAAGGAGACAAACCCAAATTACCGATTTCATTTAAAATGATCCAAAATAACTGGCTTGTAATGTGCAAAACTGCCAATGACATGAAAGTCAAGGAAAGACTGAAGAATTCTTTCAGAATAGAGATTAGGAATCACAACAATAAAGTGCAACATGTAATTCTGAGAATTACAGAACATTAATGCCTCATTCTTAGTTTCCTGAGTTTAATATGGTTGTATTGGAGAGACTGTCCTTGTATTTTAGGAAATACACAATGGTGCTGGGGCACAACACTGGAAATTGTCTCCGGAAAAATGCTGTTTGTACTGAACTTGCAATTTGCATGCACATTTCAAAATTTTTTTAAATTTTAAAACAGGGAGGTAAGGAACACAAGAAGGTTTATTCAATAAGCTACATTTAAGAGTTTCTCACATTCCAAATTCTAGTTAACCACCGGAAAGTTAACATCAATTTATGGGGACAGAAATTTCATTTAATGCTTCCAAGACTTAAAACAAGCTAATTCTCTTCCCAACATTGCAAACTAGACTTTGCTAGTATAGGCTTTTATGTTGCCAAGAAGGGTAGTGCAGAGACCCTCCTTGTAAGGAATCACACAAAACCCCAATTCATAATTCTCTTAATTTGATACATTCAAGTTGCTTTGAGCAATAGTTACTTATGCACCTGTACAAAAAACGGTGCTATATTCTAAATTTATTGACAGAAGTGCATCCTGTCCACTTCATTTAAAATGCTGACTGAAAGCCCTGTGCCATGCACTGTGCTGAAGGTTATAACACCTGTTGATTTTAAGTTACCATAAAATGAAGGTGTTCAAAAATGCTTCTTCCTATATAAAAACAAAAATACCCCAAAACATATTTGTTGAAAAGATTATTGTCTCTCTGGATCCTCACTAACTGAGCCGAAAGAATTTTTATTTCCCTTTGTTCAATTTAAAAGGTTGTTAAATACATTCTTGGGACATCTGGGTGGTTCAGTAGGTTGAGCATCTGCCTTTGGCTAAGGTCCTGATCCCAATGTCATGGGATCAAGCCAGTCATAGGGTTCCCTGCTCAGGGAGTGTGCTTTTCCTTCTCCCGACCCCCTGCTTATGCTCTCTTGCCGTCTCTCCCTTTCAAATAAATAAAATCTTAAAAAAAAAAACAAAAACAAAAACAAAAAAAACAAATTCTTAACATCAAATAAAAATTTAAACTATAAACAATGGTAAAATTCTGGCATATGTGCAAATAAATTGTTCTTCAATGTCTAAGCCTAGGTACCTATGACTAAGATCTAAGTACTAACAGAGTGGAACTCTGATACGGTTTCAACCTGAGGAGCCCTTATAGTAGGATTAGGCCTAAGAATATTCCTGGACCCAGAAGTCTCCACATTCAGCCCAATCTCCTAAAATCCTGCCCTTAAGAAGGCTGACATGAAAGCAGAGAGAAAGTTTTGCATTTCTAGCAATAGCCTTAAATACTACAAAAAATTTTAATTTAGATTAAAATAGATAATGAATGCTTCAGAATGGGGCCTCTACGTGCCCAAGGTGCTTTATCTTACTTAAACCGAAAATCTAGGATACCAAAGGAAAAATATAGACTTAAAAAAAATGGGATTACCTATGTGAAACGTTAAAAAAAAAAAAAAAAGGGATACATAAGGATGTTCTAGAAATAATGGCTGACAATATTTTCCAGATCTTAAACTGGAATTTTCTACATAGCCACAGTCATATAATAGAGTTAGCACAAGTTATGCTGTTAGATAACGTTTTTTTCTTCACACCTCCCTTTCTCCTCACCAGCAGTTGAACAAAACATTTTATACACTCAGTATAAGGTTCACTCTTGGCATCAATTATTTCCTCCTGTGGTACATGCGTCAGCGTCACCTGGAATTTTATAAGCAATTAATTGTAGGCTCTTTCCTCTACTAATAGAAGAGATTAAAAGCATACAAATATCTTAAGTGAGGCATTCGGATAATCAAGTTATTCAATAGAAAAACAAAACAACCGGAGTAAAATCTAGGTCTAAACTCCCAGTCCTGAAAAAAAAAAATAAATTAAATAAATTCCCAGTCCTGAAATGAACATCTTGTAAGTTTTCCTGTTACAAAATGTTGTTCTTAACTGTTATCAACAAGTTACTAAGGTAATTGTAAATGTTCTCAGAATTTTAAATTTATAACATGAAAAAAATCTCACAGGAGCTAGGAAACTAGTTCAGAAGAAGAGTGAGAAACTTAGAGGAAAATAATTATACAACCACATACATTCAACAGTTTGTTGAATATTCTTTCAAGTATTTGGTAATCGTGGGCTCATCGTCCCTTATAAAAATATCACTAAACTAAAAAGATCAATGTTTCGAATAAATACCTCTAAGGAGTCACATTGCTTTGCACTGTCGCTCTTATCACCATGAGGTACGACTTGTGTGTGTCTTTTAAATTCCTCACCAGTAGTAGTGATTTTTTAAAAACCACCTCGGGGAAGATTTCCCTTTCTCCCTTAAGGTCCCCTCCAGTATGAGGAACGTTAATCTCTATTACACGGTAAGTATCAAAAGAAATCTCTGTACGTATTCATCTGCATCACTAAATAAAATGCACTTCTACCGTTTCCTAGCATCTGGCACAGTGCCTATTCAATTAATTCCGCGCACGTAGCGAAGTACTCTAGATTTAAGGATAACAAGAACAGATCACGGCAACACAGGGCCCTAGAAAATTCTTTTCAAGTGTTTGGTATGACGGCACCGCAACTACGGATGTACCAATAAGTGACTCAAAATAATTCTACGCAGTTAGAATTGCTATAAATTTAAAGGTATTCCAACAGTTCCAATCTTTATTATAACCCATTATTTAACAAGTCATCATTATTAAAACACTAAAGACGTAGTGCGTAAACGAGCTGTGTGTCATTGCGACCTGAGCAGGACACCAGTGATTTCAAGAAAAACAACTCCGCGCGAAGGCGAAATCTTGCAGCTTCCCCAGCCGCCCCACCCCCACCCCCGTCTCGTCCACCGTGCCCAAGTCCCTGCAATCGTCTGCATTTCCATTTCGCCCGAGACACACCCCTGACGACCTCAGGACAAGGAAACTCAGCCATGCCTGCTCCTCCCCCGCCTCTGGACCATCTAAGCAGCCCTCGGATCCTCCATTAGCCCCCGAGGTGGCCTGCGGTTCCCGGCCAGGCGGAGCCACAAACAGGCGGCGAGCCCTGGCGAGCCCTGGCGGCTGAGCTCCCCCGCTCGTCCGGCCCAGCTCCGGCCCAGCTCTCCCTCCCGCCGTCCCGCTTCCCACCCCCAACGGTCCTCGCCCCGGTCTCACCTCTCCACCCACTCCCGCAGGAAACGCATTTCCTCGGTGTGCAGAACGCTCGGATCCTGTTTACACATTTTCACGAAGGCCCGAAGCTCGCTCACTTTGCGGGGGTCCATGATCCAGAGGCGCTGGCGGGCGGCGGGCGGCAGGCGCGGCGAGGCTGCGGCCCGATTCCAGGCGCGGGTACTAGCCCAGCGTGACCGTGTGGAAGGGGGCGGCGACCGCGAAGCAGAACAGACTAGAACCTCCCCGGCCGCGGGCTCCTCCTACTCAACGGTCTCGTGACCCCGGGTCCTTCGCCCGTTCATTCCTACTCCCTCCGCCTCTGCCCCTGCGCACTGCCCAGAACCTTCTAGAAGTATGGCTGTTCGGGCTGTTGCCTGCCTCTCTACGCGGGCATTCTCGTATTCGAAATCTGAGCGAGTTCCCCGGATGGATCGACCCCCTACACGTGGTGCTTTCAAAGAGACGAGACACTGTCCGAATCCTTTAGAATCGGACATTCCGTGCGTGTGGGCATCAGGTGGAGCACGACGACAAGACGCCAAGCTGGCCCTCCGCCGGAAGCCTCAGTCACAGCTCTGCGCGTGACGTCAGCATTCAGCGCCGCCGCGGAAGGAAAGCCCGGAGAGCGGCGCTGGCCGGAAGGGGCGGGGCGCTCGGTCTGGTTTCCTGGCGACGTACTCGTACGGGCGGCCGCTTCTCCGGCTGTTTTTTTTTTTCCTTCCTGCCGCGTGAGGGAGGCCGTCATGCCTTGGTTACTCTCAGCAACTAAGCTGGTTCCCGCCGTAGCAAGCGCCCGCTGCCGCTCAGGTTAGACTCACCTCCCACGGTGTCCCCTCGGGGGCTTGCTCTCTGAGAAACCTCAGGCGCCCCAGAGGGATCCAAGTTGGTCTCAGGCCATCCCTGGTTCGGCGGACCCTTCTCCTGCTGGGGCCTCCGCTCCCAAACCCTTTGTGCGCTCCTCGGATTTCTTCTTTACCTGCTGCTTCTGGAAAAGGGTGGGCCCTGTGTTCTCCCTGCCGTTGAGGTATTCTGGGAAGCCGGAATGACTGCAGAGAGAAAAGTGTGTGCCGTCCCCCAGAGGGGCTGTCTTCAAAGTTCCTCGGACTCCTAGAAGTTGTGTCAGTTGTCACTAACTTAGGTATCAAAAGTGTCTCGCCTCGAGTAGCTCTTGTTTCTCTTAGGCTACCCTAAAGTCCTATTTTCGTGTTTTCAAAGAGTTGCCTTGAGAGCTGGCTCCAGCATGTACAGGAAACATGTTTAGTAACACAAATGCTTTGAGCAGTTCCTCTCGGAAGAGATAATGCTTGGAAATACTCCCGGGGCTTTTTAATGTCTGAAAGCTCTGCTCGTAAAGGCAAGCTGCTGGAGTCCAGGAATAATGGGGACCATTCTTTTAGGGTGTACTCTATCGCGAACAGTTAATCTGATGAACTTAAACCTCGATCAGTGAAAGTTGAATCATCTACCTTGCGGGCGGACCTGCTGTTGGATCATATTTCAGGGTTTTGGCCAATAAGCGAACAATGTGTGAACCAGAGCATATGGTATTTGACATCAAACCTGTGTCTTACCATATATTTCTTACATTATCTACTTTAATGAAAATGAATGATAATTATAAGATTTTTTTTTCTCTGTGAAAAATAAAAACGAATCACTGTCCAGTGCACAGAATTTGCTCTTCGGTTCTAACAGTTAAGCTGCAGAAAGCTGTCCTCCATAGGAGTAGATAAACAGATACGTATTTAGCCTTAATCATAAAAGCCACAATCTATGGTTTAGAGCCGAAACCATCCTTTGCTTGTGACTTTATTCTTGGATTTGTTGAGGCTATGCGTAAAACTTCATTAATGAAAGTTTAACACTAGAAACTGGATTATACTTGCTAAGATCTTTGAAAAATATTTTTGTTATGCTTCACTTTGTTTCAATGCAGTAAGTATTGCATTCCTAACAACACCATGAGATAGTTATATGTACATATATACATGTACACACTCACACGTTTTGAATGGATGATCTTGGATCTTTGCAAGTCCAATTAGGGCAGATATCTTCATTTAATTGATGAGGAACTGAAACTAACACAGGGTCACAAATTGCAAGTCAGCAATTTGAGTTGTATAATTGCCACCTAGACCTTTTTTCTGTTATACCACCACTAGGTCTTCACTCTGGCTTAGCAGGATCCTTTTGAAACTTTTTATTGACCCAAAAAGAATGTTCTCTTCATTCAGTAATTTTTTAGTAGTCATTGTAGATGAATTTCCACTTCCCTGGAGTTGCTCACAGCCTTGTCAGGGTGATAGGCAATAGATAAGTAACAAGATAACAATGGGTTGTAATAGAGTCTTGACTCAAGTGGCATAGGGACTCAAGAAAGGCAGTAATGGGTTGTAAAAATGTCATTTGGAGATTTTACTAAATTTCAGAGTTTGAAGAGTCTGTCTTGAGGTGCTCATAAATAGAACTTTGAAAGTTCTATTTGCCCTTGATTGCCCTTCTTTAGAAAGACTCTGTAGTACAGAGTATTGAGTACAATAGGAAACTTTCTCATCAGTGAAAGTCCTGCAATCCTAAGGTGAGAGTGTTGACTAAAGAATAAGTGATTTTTTTTTAAAGCTTGTTTGTGGTTGATTCATTCAACAAACGTGGAGCACCAGATATGAACATGGAACATATTTTCTATCATTATGGGAGATAAAAACGCAAGTAATTGTAATATATTAAGTTTATTAACAGTGGTGGAGAGAAGGAACAAGTGATAGATGTTTTCTGGCAGCAGGGAGGAGCCAGGAGGAAATGTGGGCATGTCCTTAAATATTAGGAGATATTTAAGACTTGAAAAAGGCTTTTACCAAGCAGACCAGAGTAACAGAGCCATCCTGGCAGAGGGAGCCTATGCAAAGGCATGAACAAAGCTTTTCAATTGTCCGTAAGCTTGGAGGAGCTTTCTTGAAATATGTTCCTAGGCATGTGGTAGGTGTTACACCAAAATGGTTCTGTGGTCAAATAAGTTTGGGGAATGCTGCATTTCATCATGCCCATAATAGACTAAATCTCTAAGAAAGAAAGGTATTTGGAAGTGATTCGCAAACTGTATGTGACCACAGGGCCCTTTTTCTGTGATGAGTCTTGAACTGGTATCACTTGGAACACATTTTGGAAAAATTTGGGCTTGAGCATAAGATGCGTAGGAAGAGGTGATTTAAAAACCAAGTTAGGGGGCATCTGGGTGGCTCAGTAGTTGAGCATCTGCTTTTGGCTCAGGTTGTGATCCCGGGGTCCTGGAATCAAGTCCCACATCAGGTCCCCACGGGGAGCCGCCTTCTCCCTCTGCCTGTGTGTCTGCCTCTTTCTGTGTCTTTCTTGAATAAATAAAATTAAAAAAAAATAAAAAGAACCAAGTTAGGAAGAAAAGCTGGTGGCTGGCTCATGAAAGGTCTTGTATATTCCCATTCCTCTAGGCAGTGGGAAACCATTGGGTAATTTTAAGCTATTGAATGAGATTAAATCTGAATTTTTAGTTATCTGTTAAGAGTGGGAAAATGGACTGGAGGCCATGTCATTGCATTCTTAAATTTTTCAGAGACACTGGTTTTTCTTTTGTTGTTGGAAAATTGGTTTTATTACAACGCTGAGTAGTCCACATACATGACAGATAAACTTTATTAAATAACACATTTTATAAAGGCATTTAAAATACTTGAAGCTTTTATGATTTTATTTCCTGAATATAAGTTTTGTTCATTTGGTTGTATTTTTTAAGACTTTTATTCATTTATTTGATTTTTTTAATTCTTTTTTTTTTTTAATTTTTATTTATTTTATGATAGTCACAGAGAGAGAGAGAGAGGCAGAGACACAGGCAGAGGGAGGAGCAGGCTCCATGCACTGGGAGCCCGATGTGGGATTCGATCCCGGGTCTCCAGGATCGCGCCCTGGGCCAAAGGCAGGCGCCAAACTGCTGCACCACCCAGGGATCCCTATTTGATTTTTTTATATTCATTTATTTGAGAGAGCATGAGCAGGGAGGAGGGGCAGAGGGAGAGACTCCCCATTGAGCAGGGAATCCAACCTGACTCTCAATCCCAGGACCCGGAGATCATGACCTGAGCCACCCAGGTGCCCCCTGAAAATGAGTTTTAAATGCATATTGTCCATAGTTCCTCCTATAGAATTTTCTCTCCACCTGCCAACTAAATATCAAACAAAATTAAAAGCTCACATTCTACTCTTTTTTTTGTGTTCCAGATGTTACATTACTGTATGCCACTGAACTGTATTTTGCCAAAGGTGATTGGGTTTTAGTTTTGCTAGGTCATTTGCTCCCATCTTTGTCACAGTAAAATGTAAAGTCATTACATTTCTAAGAGATAAAAGGTTAAAATAATATGATCAATAGATCTTTTTGCTAAAAAAATTTAAAATAGAGATTTAGTGACAAGGAATATGCAGGATGCAAGTCAGTCCAAGGAATTCTTTCAAGTTAATAAATTCAGGGATCTCAAATGTAGCACATCCAAAACTTAACACTTGCAGTCCTATCTCAGATAATGGCAGATCCCTTCTTTCAGTTGCTAAAGCCAAAAACCTTGACTCCTCTCATACCAAATATGCAGCCTGTCGGTAAATTCTGCTTGGTGCTACCTTTAGACTATATCCAGAATTTCATCACTTCACCACCCCTACCTACCTCCACCACCCTGGACCAACCTATTTGTTATGACAACAGCCATAGGTTCCTCGGTGACTTAGTGGGTTGAGCATCCAAATCTTGATTTTGGCTAAGGTGATGATCTCCAGGTGGTAAGATCAAGCCGTATGTGGGGCTCTGCACTCAGTGGAAGCCTGCTTGCCTCTCCATGTCCCCATCCCCCCAACTAAGATAAATCAATCTTTAAAAAAAAAGACAGCCAGAGTGGGCCTGTTTAGATATGTCAGGTTATGTCACTCCTCTGCTCAGAGCCTCCAGTAGCTTCCTATCCCACCTATAATAACAAAGTCCATACTGTGATCAAGCAATCCCTGTATAATCTGACCTCCTGTTACCTTTCTGACTTCATCTGCTTGTTCTCTTAATTGTTCACAATGATTTTCTGTTAGCCTCAAACACACCTTACACATCTGGCCTTAGAAACATTTCACTTGCTGTTCCTTCTGGAATTCTTTTACCTCATATCCACATGAACTCCTTCACTTTCTTTACATCTTTACTCAGATATTAACCACTTTTCCCTGACTACCTTAATTAAAATTTCAACCCTTGGATTCCAAAACTTCTGTCCTCTTTCCTACTTTATTTTGTTTTCTTTAGTACCTATGGCTAACATTATATTTTACTTAATACTTGTTTATTATCTTTCTCCAGTTTGTAAGCTCTGTGACAGCTAAGATTTTTGGTGTTAATTCATTAATGTATTCCAAGTACCTGACAAATAGTAGGTACTCAAAAAATACCCTGAAAAGAATGAATAAAAATCATAGACTGAAAAGTAATATATTTTGAAAGTAAAATAGAGGAAGCAGAAAGTAATTGTGTTGAAATTAAACTAAGTTCATTTAAAATAGGCAAATGTAAAAAAAAATAAGCAACTGTTTGCAAACATATAGCTAAGACCACTTGCTCAACATCTGATGAATCTGTGTAACTCATTTTTCTTCCATTGTAACGCTACATAATAGTGGCTAAGGGTAGTGTTTTAGAGTAATGTATTTGTAGATCCTGTGTACATAGTATATGGTAAAAAAGGAAACAGAAAGTTTCTTATCACTGTAGGCCTGCCATACATGATATAGCCACATTGTTCTGAGAAATGCAGGATAAGTCTAGTTTTCTTTTTTAATGGTAGTAAAATACACATAACGTAAAATTTACCATGCTAATCATTTTTAAAGACACATTGTGAAACCGATTTCCAGAACTTTTTCATCTTGCAAATCTAAAATTAGACCCGTTAACAACACTTCTTCCTCCTTCATCTTGGTAACCATGATTCTGCTTTGTTTGAATTTCTTAGCTCATGTAAGTAGAATCATAAGAATTTGTCTTTATGACTGGCTTATTTCACTTACCATAGTGTTTCAAAGTTTACCCGTTTTGTAGCATGTGACAGGATTTCCTTTTTAAGGCTGAATAATATTTCACTACATATATATTTATTTATCCATTGATATTTGGGTTGCCTCTACCTGTTGGCTATTGTGAATAAGTGCTGTTGTAAAAATGGGTATGCAAATATAACTCTGGTTATTTTTAACATAAAAGAAAATGCTTTATACTTTAATTTTTATTTATAATGTATTTAAGTTATATGTCAATTGCTCTGCCTCTTGGAAAAAGGTCATTTCATGAATAATTATATATTCTGAACCTGTGTACTAATAAATCTTTAGCTCCTAATGCTATACACATTTCAAAGTTTTCAGAGTAGTTTCAAATAGATAAAAGGAATGAAATAAATCATAAACTCTGCTAAAGAAAAACTATGATTTGTAAATGTTTAGCTAAAAAAAAAAAGTAAAATGACTTTTGCTGTTTTCCAAATTCTTAACATCACCGTCAACACAAACTCATCTTTTTCTGATATACCTAATCCAAATAACCTTTGACCAAATGTCCACAATGCTGCTAAACATGTTAAAAACATAATCTTAGTAGAGTATTAAATGTTATCTACAAAACTCTGATTAACCAAAACACACACGAGTCATGTTCAATTGTTATATGAACATAATGTGTCTGATTAGTCAATTTAACAATTTCTTTTGGTTGACTTCTTCTGTACCTCTTTATGCTTCTTTTTTTTCCTCTTGCCACGTTCTTTGAATCCTGCTGAGAAAATAGAGGGATTCCAGTTGCTGGTGACCCAAGGAATATCTTGCTCATCACTGTCCACAAAAGTATATTGAGTTGCATGTTTGGGGCTATAGGACTTTGGTGAATAATTGTTGAATGACTGTCTTCTCCAAGTGCATTCTTCTTCAAAGCCCTCTTCATCTGCCACACCATTTATAAAGAAGGACTTCAACTCACCGTCATCTTCAACAACTTCTCTTTCTTGATCATTCTCAATAATGCTCTGTGTATTTGTATTTCTACCATTAGCAATCTTACTTGAAGTTGTAACAGATATGTAGTTGCCCATCCCGCTATCATCAAATGCCAGGGAGGAAAATGAATTAAGGCCCTCATGGCCCAGTGAACCATATGGTATATATCCTGTGTCATATGAAGGAAATCTCTCAAAAACTGGATATTCACTGGAGGTAGCAAAACAGGATTTTGTACTTCTGCTTGCATAGGAGCTTCTTGGACTATTTAAAAGGTCCTCAAGTGAGTCTTCAAAGAAATGAAATGAAAATGGGTCCTTTTCACCAAAAATTTCTCTAAAGACATCACTTGGCTTACGGAATGTGAAGCTATACTCAGAAGAATCTTCAAAATGACTTCTGTCTCCACCATTTAATCCTTCTTGGCCATATTTATCATAAATGTCCCGTTTTTCGTTATTTGATAATACCTCATATGCCTCAGCTACTTCTTTGAATTTTCTCTCAGCTTCTTCTTTATTTTCTGGATTTTTATCAGGGTGCCATTTAAGTGCCACTTTATGATAAGCTTTTTTAATGTCCTCAGGTGAAGCGTATCTCTGCACTCCTAGAACTTCATAGTAATCTACCATATTTTAACAGATTGTTGGAAGTGGGTGTTCTGGGTCTGAGTAGTGAGAACCGTAGTTTCCTCTCAGCTCAAGCTTTACTGGTGTTGGTGGTAGAGGCAGTGTCCGCAAATAGGCACATTTTTACATTGAAGACAATGTCACTACCATAGACATTGCTAGGAGACATTAGGATACTGATTATGTGGCAAGCAGAGTTACAAGCTTATGTCAGAGAAGTTTGCATTATGGTGTCATTCTGGGGTTGGGTTAAGGACTAGATCTTCCAGATAGAGCTAGTCCAGAGTCATGCCAGAGCATCCTGAACCCTCTGGACTATTTCGCCTGTATTCCCCTGGAAGCCTCAAACAATGCCTCATAAGCCAGTGGGAACTGTTGTTGATGGCCAGAGCATGCCCCTTGCACTTGTAGGCTACTGAGCCTTAATAACTTATTTCCTAGTTCTATGTTTCGGTTTTGAAAAATGAGGAAATCATGAACTACATGAAAAAGTTTTTAAGTAGATTACATTTTTGTTTTATTTCAGTCAAGAGGCAATTTCATAGGAAATTCAAACAACTCAATTACAGTATAATAAGGACTATGATGGGGGAAGCACTAGATGCTAAGCAATCATGAGAGACACCTAACCCAGATTTGGGGTGTTTCAGGGAAGGCTTCTGCATGCCAGTATTGAATGATTTGAGAGGACAGTATCTACCCACTTCAAAGTTTACTACTTTAAAACATAAAGATTTTGAAAATTGTACGCTTATGTATTCATTATATAATTACTGAATGTCTACTTTGTGCAAGGCACAGTTTAACCACAAATGTTAATAGTATTAAAAATTCCAATTTTCATGCTTTACAGTATGATGGAATATAAATAATAAGAAAAGTATTAAAATAATGTGAGATAATATGATATGTGTTCCCCCTCAAAAACAAAAAACAGTAGTACGATCGGGGCAGAGAGCTACTTTAGATCGGTTTTTAATTCTCTACAGTATACCTGTCTACATGTATGTATGTATGGTACACACATCATTGTATTTGCCTACCGTTGAAAATAATAATAAAAATATTGAATATTATTTGAGCACCATCTTTAGGTCAAACACTATACCAAGTGACTTGCGGTTTCTCATGTAATTGTTAATAGCATTCTAGCAAAATAAATATTTTGTGCCCATAAGAAACCTGATGTTCTAAGGATAAATATGTCTAAGGCTACCTAGCTTATTAGTGAAAAATCTGATATTTGAACTTGAGTCTCTCTGATTCTAAATTCTATTCTTCCTACTCTGTTGCATATCTTGGACCAGGATTTAAGAGTTCAGGTTCTAGGGGTCCCTGGATGGCTCAGTCAGTTAAGCGTCTGTCTTCAGCTCAGGTCATGATCCCAGAGTCCTGGGATCAAGCCCCGCCTTGGGCACCCTGCTCAGTGGAGAGCCTGCTTCTCCCTTTCCCTCTGCTGCTTCATCTGCTTGTGTGCTCTCTCGAATAAATAAATAAAATCTTTTTTAAAAAGTTCAGATTCTAGACATTTTTCAAATATGTATTGAGAACCTGTGATACAGATAGGAGTTAGAAAATTGAAAATTCTGCTCTTGAGGAATTAATATAATTGGGAAAAAAATCACCGAAAAACTAACCAACAGAGTAAATATATATATATATATATATATATCACAAGGATTTGCTTCTAATTATTTCTCCTCTCTTGCTCTTTTACACATTCCAGCTGCTGTGCCATTTTATCTCATCCCTTTACAATAAAACTTCTCAAAATTATTGTCTCTGCTTGATGTTTCTGCTTTTTTCTATCCTGTTTTGTTGGCACACTCCAATCTGGCTTCTACTTTTTTTTCTCCCAGTCTTAACTGAGGTATAATTGACATATATGTTTAAGTTGTACAACATGATTGGATATATGTATACATTGTGAAATGATTACCAAAAGAAGTTTAATTATCATTCATTACTTCATAGTTATAATTTTTTTCTTGTGGTGAGAACTTTTTTTTTTTTTCAAGTAAACTGTGCTCAGCATGGGATTTGAACTCACATCCCTGAGATCAAGAATCTCATGGTCTACTGACTGAGCCAGCCAGGCACCCCACTTTTCTTGTGATAAAAGAACTTTTAAGATCTTTATTTTTAGCAATTTTCAACTATCCGATGAAGGATTGTTAACTGTGGTCACCATGTTGTACATTACATCCTCCAGAATTTATTGTCTTATAACTGGATTTGTACCTTTGGACCACCTTTTACCAATTTGGTAAAAAGGCTTCTTTTATATTCTATCATTTATATTCTACTAAAATTGTTCTTGTCTGGGTCTCCAGTGACTTCTATGTTGCCAAATCCAGTAGTTGTCCTTTTGGCCTCCTTGTATTTAGCAGCACTTGACACAGGTAAGTACTTCCTCCATTCAGATACTTGTTTAAATATCTAAATACCATATTCCTCTAGTTTTCTTGCTTTCTCCTATGCTGTGTCTTCTCACACTAAAATAGTAACTAAACTTGATCACAATCTCAGTAGGTAATATTCAGTCCCAGGACTTTGGATACCATTTATGTGTTTATGGCATCTTAATTTATATATCTAGCCTGTTATTTTCCTCCTGATCTTCAGATTGCCTATTTGACCTCTCTTTTGGAATATCCAATAAATATCTCAGTCTTTGCCATTTCATTTAATAGTGCAATCATCTATCCTGTTGTTCAAGCCAAAAAACCTGAGAATCATCTGGTTTGGCTTTTGACTTTTAAAATACATCCCAGTCTAATCACTGGGAAATAAAATCAAATAACAAATAATCCCTGCCTTCTAAAAGTTTGTAATAGACTGGCAAACTAATTAGGAATTATGTGCAGTGCAGTAGGTATTAAAACAGAATTAAGCACGGGAGCATTGAGGAGGGGCATTTGCATCAGAATCCGCGAAAATGAGAAATCCTAAGGGAAGGCTTACTGGAGTAAGTGATGTTTGAGCTCGTGGAAGCAGACAAAAGCATTTTAGATGAGAACTGTGTTTTCAAAGGTAAATACTGTTACCTTTAACATTAGTTATTAAACTTAGTCATTAGTACAGACTAATTAGCTGGAGCTCTTCAAGTGTGGCTGCGATAATGTTTTGGGTTTTTTTTTTATTTCTTTGTTTGTTTGTTTGTTTTGAGAATTATTAGGCCAGAGGAATGGATAGGGACCAGATCATGAAGGGTGGGATCCCTGGGTGGCACAGCGGTTTGGCGCCTGCCTTTGGCCCAGGGCACGATCCTGGAGACCCGGGATTGAATCCCACGTCGGGCTCCCGGTGCATGGAGCCTGCTTCTCCCTCTGCCTATGTCTCTGCCTCTCTCTCTCTCTCTCTCTCTCTCTCTCTCTCTCTGTGTGTGTGACTATCATAAATAAATAAAAATTAAAAAAAAAAAAGATCATGAAGGGTGCTAAACTAGGGTTTGAAGTGCATTCTGAACGATAAAAAGTTGTAGGTATAAAGTGTTAATATGGAAGGCTGGAAAGTTAAGGACAGATCCTGAATGTAAACCTGAGTTGGGGGGGTGCCTGGGTGGCTCTAGTCAGTTAAGCATCCAACTCTTGTTTTTGATTATGCATCTGCCTTGGGCTCAGGTAGTGATCCGAGGGTCCTGAGAATAGGGCTCCCTGTTTAGCAGGGAGTCTGTTTTTCCTTCTCCCTCTGCCTGCTGCTCCCCCTACTTGTGTGTGTTCTCTTTCTCTCTCAAATGAATGAATAAAATCTTCTAAAAACAAAAAACACCCTGAGTTGGTTGACAACACCTTTGAGGACACTGAAGCAAAGGACTGAAGGGATCACTTTGGAAATAGTATAGCTGAAGAGGATGAATTAAAGAAGAAAGGTAAGATCCAAGAAAGGCAGACCATTTAGGAGATGTAGTCAGGTGAATTGAGGAGGGTCTATATTAAGGAAATGGTCTTACTTTGAATCGAATTGGATCTTAGAAATAGGACTTGACATACCAGTTCTGCTACCAAGTAATTATGTGATATTGGGCCAAAAAATTCTGTTTACTTAAATGTAGGTGAAAGTATTGTTTATTTGCATCTGTCAGATTTAAGTTTACTATGGTAAGAAGTGGTCCAAAATAGAAGGATTGGGTATTCTAGTATTTTTGCATTTGAACATTAAAAAAAGAGAGGGAGGGATCCCTGGGTGGCGCAGCGGTTTGGCGCCTGCCTTTGGCCCAGGGCGCGATCCTGGAGACCCGGGATCGAATCCCACGTCGGGCTCCCGGTGCATGGAGCCTGCTTCTCCCTCTGCCTGTGTCTCTGCCTCTCTCTCTCTCTCTCTCACTGTGTGCCTATCATAAATAAAAAAAATAAAAAATAATAAAAAAAAGAGAGGGAGAATTGGTTAACTTTTTACATTGAGTTATTTTACTGCCAAATAGGATAGTCCAGTGGTTATGGGCTCTACAAATAGATTGTTCAAATCCTAGTTCTGTCTGCAGTAATTATTCATCTTGGGCAAGTTTCTTAACCTTCCTATGTATCTTTTTTTCTCATCTTTAAATGGGCAGTATTATAATAACATCTCCCTCAAACATAACATGCTACTATTTGTCTAAAGAAGAGGATACCAATAAATAGATGTGATTTCAACAAAAAAGTGGTGAGACTAGATGTCTCAAGGAAGGGGTACAGGGTAACTTTGGGACAGATGTGGGAGGAAGGCTTTTTTCTATAAATCTATATCATCAAAGATGCTGGGATTTGGGGCAGCCCCGGTGGCCCAGTGGTTTAGTGCTGCCTTCAACACAGAGCATGATCCTGGAGACCCGGGATCGGTCCCATGGCAGGCTTCCTGCATGGAGCCTGCTTCTCCCTCTGCCTGTGTCTCTGCCTCTCTCTCTCTCATCTTAAAAAAAAAAAAAAAAAAAAAGGATGCTGGGATTTGAAAATATTAAATATACCATGCCTCTACGAATTTGTTGTAATAAGGAAAAACGGTGCTGCATCCTATATTGTGTAAGCTTTGAAGAGTTTACTTACAGGTGAAAAAAAAGCTCAGGTAGTTCTGCTGAACTCCAAATTGTATTCCTTTTTGTCATAACACTGCATCCCAGTCACTCCACCAACATGATCCTTTACACGGACAACCCATTATCGTCTCTTCCTCGTGCCTTCACTATTTTCAAAAACACAAATGACAGGGGTACCTGGGTAGCTCTGTCGGCTAAACATCTGCCTTCAGCTCAGGTCATGATTTCAGGGTTCTAGGATCAAGCCCCATGTCAGGCTCTCTGCTCACAGGGAACCTGCTTTTCTCTTTCTCCGTGCTTATGCTGTCTCTTGCTATCTCTTTTACGTGCTATGTCTCTCTCAAAATCTTGAAAAAAATAATGTCAAAGATCAAATAAATTTAAAAAGGGGGGGAAGACTACTATGCGTTGGAGATGGTCATTTCTGCAGATATTTGCAACTAACTATAGAGAGTCTGATGTTTCGTTGAGACAGAGGTTGGTCTCAGGATCCCTTTATGGTCTTAAAAATTATTGAGCATCCTCGCATCTCTCTTCCAAACTAGAGCTTCCCTCAGTACAGAGAGTGTTTTAGTACAGTGTTTTCCAATGGCAAGTTGTAATCGTAGTAGGTCATGGTATTAGTTTCCTGAGGCTGCCTTAACAAATCACCACAAACATAGTGGCTTAAAATAATAGAATTCTCTCACAGTTCTGGAGGCCAGAGGTCTGAAACCAAGTGTCAGCAGAGCTGTATTCCTTCCAAAGGCTCTAGGAAAGAATCTTTTCTTTACCTCTTTAGCTTCTAGTAGCGGGTATTCTTTGGATTGTGGCCACATCACTCTAATCGCTGCCTCCATGGTCCCATTACTTCCTCCTCTTCTGTTTTCTAGTCTGTTTCAAATCTCTCTGCATTTCTCTTATAAGAGCATTTGTCATTGAATTGAGGGCCTACCCAGGTGACCAGGATGATCTCCTCATTTCAGGATCCTTAATTACATCTGCAAAGACCCTTTTTCCAAATAAATTAACTGTCACAGGTTCTGGAGATTAAGACATGGACATATCTTTTGGGGGCCACCATTCAAGAAATTGCAGTAGTCGTATTACTGCAAATTACTGAAATTGCAGAAACTTTTTAATGGAATAGGGCAGACAAATATTAGGATAGTATTGTAATTTTTTAAAAAAGATTTTATGTATTTGAGAGAGAGAGTAGGAGGTGAAACAGAGGGAGAGGGACAAGCAGACTTTGCACCAAGTGGGGAGCCAGCCAGATGCAGGGCCATTCCCATGATCCTGAGATCACAACCTGAGCCGAAATCAAGAGTCAGACACTCAAGCCGACTGAACCATCCAGGTGCCCCTAGTGAAATTTTTATCTATATCGTATTTACACTTCTGTGTATACTAGGTTACCATGTAAAATATATTTCTTACTGTGGATCTTGGTTTTAAAAGTTTGAAAGCCACTATAATATAACTTATTTCACAGGTAAAGAAATCGTGCAAAGGAATTATGTAACTGGTCAAGATCATGTAGATCATAGAACTGGCACTTTTTTCTGCTATCCTATGCTACCTTTAACTCTTTGTCTTAGATTGCCTTTCAGAGTGCATACTTATTTCCTTCATTTTTCTCTATGCTTAACTCATATATATTTTTTTACTTCTTATGAAAATTTCAAACATGTACAAACAGTTATCAATTCATGGCCAGTCTTTTTTCATCCAAATCTTCTTTTATCCTCTCTCCCCAATCCACACACACTCCTGTGTTATTTTGTGACAAATCTGTTTATATCACTTCATCTGTAAATATTTCAGTTTATAGCTCTAAAAGGTAAGATTCTTCCTCTTTGACACAACCACAACACTATTACCCCACGTTAAAGAAGTAAACATTACTTCCATAATATTGTCAAATATGCAATTATTATCCAAATTTCCAGTTTTTTCATAAATGTAATAAACAGTGTGAGGGAATACTTGTTTTAAAATTTGTTGCTTGAATCAGGATCCATATAAATAAGATTCACATATTACAAAAGGTTGATAAAGGTTTTAAGGTTTTCTTAATATACAGATTCCTCCTCTATCTCTTACCACCCCTACCTGCCATAAAGTTTATGTGGAAGAAACAGAGTTGTTTGTCCTGTAGTGTTTCTCATGTCAGGACTTTGTTGATTGCATCTTTATATTGTCTTCTAGCAAGTTCCTCTATTTCTGTAAATTGCTTGCCTTATCTTTGTTAAGCTTTCAGTGTATATAGAGTGGGCATATTCCCTAAAGTGTATTCTGTACATTTTCTAAAGCTAAATTGCAGGAAATACTTGTTTTTCCTTTTTCTCTTTTTTCACTCTTCTGAACTGTATTTTTGTTCTGCCTAGAAACCTTTATCATTTTGTCTTAATCATCCAAGAAACCATAATTTTTTTCAATAACCCTCAGTTAAGACTTCTAACTCATCAAATGTATATACCTCATTCATACTACATAGTCCCTACAGAAACCTTTAACTTGATCCAGACATCACATCCTACTGTTACAGCAATTGTATGTTCACAAGGAGATTGCATAGTACTGATTGTGTTATTGCGATCAACAAAGAACACTTATGGAGCAACAGGGTGGAGGGATAAGAGCAAAGATTTCGGAGTTTAATAAACCTGGGTTTGGATTCCAGCTTCCCCAGTACTAACTGTGTGACAAGGCACAAAGTACTTCTTGCTTTTGTTGTTGCCTTCTCTGAGTCTGATTCCTTGTTTGTAAAAAAAAAAAAAAAAAAAAAAAAACAATGATGGCAGTTAAAACCCTAATTCCTTAATTTGGTATACAAAGCCTTTAATGGTCTGATCCTTACCTTTCTAATTTTTTCATCTTCCTCCAGCAACACTGACCTGAAATTCTCCCTTCCCTCTACTACATGCAGACAGACACAGATGCACACACATGCAAACACACACAGTACTTTCTATGCCTTCCCTTTCATGATCTCATTCATGACACCTTCCACCCCATTTCTCTTTCACTTGACTTTTTTTTTTTAAGATTTTATCTTTAAGTAATCTCTGTACCCAACATGGGGCTCTTAATTACAGCCTGGAGATTGAGTCACATATTCTACCAACAGCCAGTCAGATGTCCTTCGTTTGTCTAATTCTTTTCAGAGTAGACATCCTCAACTTCTACAGTCCTACACCAACACCTTTTTGTGTTCCCCAGTGCTCTGTGTGCCTCTCTTTGTCTTTATACCCATCCTACAACATTTTATTAGTCTCTGTGCTCTCGAAAAGCCTTGTGAATGAATCCACCGTGGCATTCACCATATAGTGTTATAATGTCATTTTGTCTTACCTCCACTAGACCATATATTCTTTAAAGGCCACAGGGATCCCTGGGTGGCGCAGCGGTTTAGCACCTGCCTTTGGCCCAGGGCATAATCCTGGAGTCCTGGGATCGAATCCCACATCGGGCTACCTGCATGGAGCCTGCTTTTCTCTCTGCCTGTGTCTCTGCCTCTGTGTGTGTGTGTCTCTCATGAATAAATAAAATCTAAAAAAAAAAAAAAAAAAAAGGCCACAGCAAATAGTCTTCATTCTTATGTCTTTTTCTTGGATGTGTTCCAGTCACATGCTTAAATCTTGTTGAATGAATACTATTAATAGTGTTTGTTGCATACTATCATTAAGCATTTTCATACATTATTTAACCTAACTCTTAACATTTCCAGGTTTAAATGAGATAGCATGTGCATATTTTCTCATACTTCACATATTGTCAATAAAAATGTTCTCTTTTTCTGAATTTTAGGACAACTTTATACTATCTCTTAATATACCCTAACCCCTTCCTTGCTTTTGTTGCCTTTCTTCTGTTCCCCTGGTTCCTTATTCATATCACAGTCATACTTTATGTGTATATACCTCTATTATACTGCAGTAGACTGAAGTTGCTAAGGGTAAAAATGATCTCATTTCCTTATTCCTAGGGCCCAACACAGGCACAGAGGAAGGGCCATATAAATTTTGAAGGAGGTACTAAAATGCACTTTTCTAAAGCATCCCAACTGCTGGAGATAGATAAATGTATATATACTCTGAGGACTTTCTAGATTACTGTTCCATTTCACTTTCTTTTATTTTTCCTTCAGGATGCGTGTCATGTTCTCAGCGAAGGTTCTCCCTCCAGCCCATCCCAGAGAAGAGAATTCCAAACCGGTACTTAGGCCAGCCCAGCCCCTTTACACACCCACACCTCCTCAGACCAGGTAAACTCTATTCACTATAATAACTATCCCTCTCTTTAGATGCTTTATTCAGAACTGTGCTATCCAATAGAATTTTTTGCAGTGATATAAAAAAAATCTAGATCTGTGCTGCCCAGTACAGTAGCCACTAGCCACAAGTAGCTATTGTATACTTAGAATGTTGCTGGTGCAACTCAGGAACTAAATGTTTTATTTTTATTTCAGTTAACTTAATTTTAAGCTTAGAAAGGTACATGTAGCTACTGATATTGTGTTGATGGCTCTATGTTGGGCACAAATATAATAAGCCGTATAATTCAGAATTACCATTGAAAAGTGTATATTTCCAAATATTTTAGAAGAAAAGTTGCATTACTTACTAAGACATGGTTGCTAGAACTGTATTCAGACAATTGATTCCTTGTGAACTTGTTTGTTAAAGACATTTTAGAAAACGTGTTTTCTTGCGGCGCCTCGCTGGCTCAGTCAGTGGAGCATTAGACTCTTGATCTCAGGGTTGTGAGTTTGAGCCCCATGTTGGGCATAGAGCCGAAAGGAAGAAAGAGAGAGAGAGAGAAAGAAAAAAAAGAAAATATGTTTTTCTTGAGAGTATTAAATGCTCATTTCGTTTAACAAAAATATTGCTATACAGATTACATTAGATTTCCAGATTTGATTTTCACAGCTTTGAGAGGTGATAACAATGATAAAAAGGCAGTTATGGGGTGAACTGTGGTGAATGAATACCACCCCAAAGATGTAGGTAGGGCAAAACCAAATTATTTGTAGAAAAAGCGGTCAGGTTTTCAAGGGAAATTAATTATTGCTTCTCCATGGGAAGTTAAATCTGTATTTACTATCTAAGCATATAGACTAATAATCTAAATTACCTTTAGAAATATGTTGCTCTTTCACTATCTCCACTCAGTGAATGATACCAGTGTGTCTCTCAGTGAGGGCTTCCTTTCGCTGATTCTTCATCAGACTGGAATTTCTGCTGGGAAATCGGCTGAGACTCAGGAAATGCAGCTCACCACTGAAACACACAAGAAATCAGAGTTTTTCAAAGCTGTAAGGTAAGCTTATTAGCAATCCAGTTAGTATTAAGTATTTCTCTAACCTGTCAACCTACCTATAGCTTCATTTAAAAAAACAAAGTAGAATTGACATGAAGTTTTATCAGCTTTGAAAATTCTTGAATTCTCGTGGTGAGATAGTTTTACATGGTGAGCTGCATTTTCTAGGCCTTGAAACTAGTAATCGTATTGTCAAGATGATGGCTTCTATAGCTAAACTCTTTGCTTTATGTGTTATGTGCATGATAACTGTATAAAAATCGTAAATGAATATACACATATACATGTTTATACATACATGTGTTATATTCATATCAGCTATGGAGGAAAGAGGTTATCTGTCTTAATTTTTACTCTTCTGGATGTAGCATTTTATTTTATTTTATTTTTTATTTTTCATTCAAAGATTTTATTTATTTATTCATGAGAGCCTCAGAGAGAGAGAGGCAGAGGCAGGCCGAGGGAGAAGCAGGCTCCATGCAGAGAGCCCGATGTGGGACTCGATCCCAGGACTCCAGGATCACGCCCTGAGCTGAAGGCAGGTGCTCAACTGCTGAGCCACCCAGGCATCCCTGGGCGTAGCATTTTAGACATCGGGGTAAGAAGGGATAGAAATAGATGGAATTTTAAAACAGAATCATCAGTGTTAAAGAAGCCAGGTATACTGGCTTCTGGAGGCAAAAACTATATAAGTATCCAAAGTATTAACCATTTGTCTTTCTCCACATAGATAAGGAAGTGTTAAAATTATTATGGAGTGGAGAAAATGTAGAAAAAATTAAAGGCATATAATATATTTTTTTTAATTTATTTCACAGAGTCTGGAGTATAAAATTATATCATCTGTTACTTGGTTTGCTTCAAAAAGTTTCATGTTTATCATAGCAATTTTCCCAGTACTTAAAAGTTTTGGGAAATACCTCAATTCTTTCTCTAATTATTGCACAGATCTATATATATATTATAGAAAAATTAGACAATACAGGTAAAAATAATTTTTTAAAAAATTACTCGTAATCCCACCACTCATAGAAAACCACTTTTGAGATTTTGGTATATGTCTCTTTCTAGACTTATTTTTTATATAGACATATATGTGTCTGTGTGCGTGTATTACACACATGGGTACACACACTGTATACCAGTGAATTATTCCTAAAAATAAACTCTTAGAAATGAAATTAATGAGTCAGCTCTTTGTGAATTTTGAGGATGATCTATTTCCTCTGGATTTCTGCTGGCCATATCTACCAGATTTCCTGAAGCAAGAGTAACCTGGAAAATATTCAGCAGAATGGCTCAGAGATAAGGGAATTCTGTTCTAGCTGTGCTACTACTGCTTGAGATGGAAATAAAAAATCAGACTGACTTCCTCAATATCTCCTAGTGATTTCTAAAACTTATTTCCTTAAAGAATTTATTTATTTATTTATTTTTAAGTAATTTCTACGCCCAACATGAGGCTTGAACTCACAACCCCAATATCAAGAGATGCTCTACTGCCTGAGCCAGCCAGGCACTCTCCATTTCTTTTTTTTTTTAACATTGCCATCCCAGTGCTTAGTACTGTGTCTGTAGAGATAGAAAATGTCAGTTCATCCTCCTTGATCACTAATATGTCCACCACTTATCACCCAAGCAGGAAAAAATGATTCCATGCAGGAAGGCAAGTAGCATTCTGAACTATATAGTGTTACGAACTGTGAATTTACTTTTATAACATCTATGCAAAAAAGATAATTACATTGCTCCTGGATATTGCCACGGGAGTAGTGCTGTCATTAGCAAAGCAGCAAGGTGTTCAACTCACAAACATTGCAACTTATCAGGCAGTAGTAAGAATTACTGCCTAATGAAGCATTATTTCCAAGAATTTATATTTCTAACATGGTTACATTCCTGGACACAATTAGTTTTGGAATATGTGATATAGTTTGTGGTTTTCGTAGAGTTAGGCTTGTCAGAATGACTTGTCGGACATATGCAGAACCAGTTGTTTTTCTTCCAACTGCAACAGTGAACAAATTTGGAAGTTTTCAGAATACAATTATATGGCCCGCAATTTGAGGGAATACTTTTACCATTTACCTGTTTGTCTCTTATGATCAAATATAATGGCTGAGGCTATACAGTTAATGTCAAGTATAATATTTTAAATGATGAAAAGATTGGTTCTAGAGAGGGTGCTAGATCATAATTTCTGAATCATCTTTCCTTAGAATTGTCAAAAACAATTAGGTGTCCACCTTTCAGTAGCTGAGTTGTAGTTCTGCCTTGAGTAAGCAGTGTATTTTTATTAAGTTTTGTTAAAATGGGGCAGCCCCGGTGGCTCAGCGGTTTAGCGCCTGCCTTCAGCCCAGGGTGTGATCCTGGAGACCCAGGATCGAGTCCCACGTCAGGCTCCCTGCATGGAGCCTGCTTGTGTCTCTGCCTCTCTCTCTCTCTCTGTCTCTCTCTCTCTCTCTCTCTCTCTCTCTCTGTGTGTTTGTCATGAATAAATAAAATCTTAAAAAAAAAGTTTTGTTAAAATGATTCACTTCAATATCTAAAAGATTAAGATTTATTTTGTTGGGGTAAGATTTTTATAGTATTTAAATGATTCAAATATACGTCCAAGAAATGACAGACATTCAAAGTGGTCTGAATCTGCCTACACCACGGGGGGAGCTTTTTCAAAATGTACATACATACCATGATCCTCTAGACTTACAGAATCAGAATCTCAAGGGAAGGGGTTAGGCCATAGGTTTTTGAAGAGCTCCCTGGGTGCTTCTGATGCCCACCACTTGCCTAATGGGTATTCATTCAGGTGGGTGCATGAGATGCCATCTAAAGCCAGATCTTTGGCCACAGGCCACGTTTTGAAGCAGAGTGTACCTTCTCCATGCTCTCTTACATCCTCATCCCCAAACTCTAGTTCTTAAATTCATTTATATCTTTAACATCACCACCATTGCACATTTACAGAATTATGACTTTACATTTATGTAGCCATTTCAAGACTCTTTATAGGTTACACCCAATGAGCAGAATACTGGTATAAAAATGTTTTATATCCTAGAGCTTTTAAATTTAAGTTCAGGGTCAGTATGCCTGGGTGGCTTAGTGGTTGAGCGTCTGCGTTCTGCTCAGAGTATGATCCCGGATGCCCAGGATTGAGTCCCACATCAGGCTTCTTGCATGGAGCCTGCTTCTCTATGTCTATCTATGTCTCTCTACCTATGTCTATGTCTCTGCCTCTCTCTCTATGTCTCTCATGAATAAATAAGTAAAATCTTAAAAAAAAAAATAAACTAAAAAAAATACATTTAAGTTCAGGGTCTACTTTTTTACTTAGGTATTTTACCATGAAGTCTCCCTGTGTTTTTTGTTTTTTGAAGATTGATTGATTGAGGGATGACTGGGTAGCTCAGTGGTTGAGCATCTGCCTTTGGCTTAAGACATGATCCTGGAGTTCCAGGATCGAGTCCCGCATTGGGCTCCTGCCTGGAGCCTGCTTCTCCTTCCTCTGCCTGTGTTTCTCATGAATAAATAAATAAAATCTAAAAAAAAAAATTGATTGATTTGAAAGAGAGTGCACATGTGCAAGCAGGGGGAGAGGCAGAGGGAGAGAAACTTAAAGCAGACTTTGGACTTCGAACTGAGAACAGAGTCTACCCGGGAGGGAGTCAGTCAATCCCACAACCCATAAGATCATGACCTGAGCTGAAACCAAGAGTTGGAGGCTTTACCAGCTGAGCCACCCAAGCACCCCTCCCTATTTTTTAATTAATATATTTTCTTTTCTTATTTCCCCGTATACCTATGTAATTTTTAAAATAATCTCATATTCTTATTGATTGTGCACTTTCCTCTTGTCTTCATTTTCTGAAGAAGATTGTAATGCAGAATAAAGACTGGAGTGTTTAAGTATATATACATTTACAAATGAATAAACCTATATATTTAACCTATATGTATGGTGTATGTTGATTATTCATTTCAAGGTACCATTATACTGATGATTAGCTTATAGAAATTCCATAAACTGCCATCTAGTAGAATTGTGGTATATTTCTCTGTTTCTTAATGCTGGGGGAAAAAAATTTGAAGTATAATAATTTTCCTCTGGTTTAAATATTGGTACATTAAAAATAAATGACTTTTCTATTTCTCTTTAACCTTTGTGCATATTTCTCATTCATATTGAGAAATTGTCTGAAGTAAAAATTAGCAAGAATCTGCTCTAAACAAGAATCAGGAATCTTCTAAAGAATTGAATAATAGGAGCAGCCCTGGTGGTTTAGTAGTTTAGCGCCGCCTTTAGCCTGGGGCGTGATCCTGGAGACCCTGGATCGAGTCCCACGTCAGGCTCCCTGCATGGGGGCCTGCTTCTCCCTCTGCCTGTGTCTCTAGCTCTCATGAATAAATAAATAAAATCTTAAAAAAAAATTTGAATAATAAAAAAACTTCTGAATCACTTAAGACTCATTCTAATTGTATCTAATATTTATATAGTAATTGCTGTTTTAAGTATCTTAACTTATCTAATCCTCCTGACAACTTTGAGAAGTAGTTGCTATTATTATTTCCATTTGACAGATGAGAAAACTGAGTCATAAAGCAGTTTGGTAGCTCTCCCCCAAGTCACTCAGTAAGTTGTTGAACCAGGATTCCAACTCACAAAAGTCTGTGAGTCCATACTTAACCACAAAACACTTGTTCCAAAAATACTATCTGGAATATTTTTTTAAGATTTTATTTATTCATTTATGAGAGACAAAACAGAGAGAGAGAGGCAGAGACACAGGCAGGAGAAGCAGGCTCCTCACCAGGAGCCCAGCGGGGGACTTGATCCCCAGACCCCATCACACTCTGAGCCAAAGGCAGACATTCAAATGCTGAGCCACCCAGGTGTCCCACTATCTGGAATTTCTGAAAAGGCTATTTTTGTTTTTGTCATAAGATTTTTTTTTTTTTAAGATTTATTTATTTATTTATGATAGAGAGGCAGAGACACAGGCAGAGGGAGAAGCAGGCCCCATGCCAGGAGCCCAACTCGGGACTCCATCCAGAGACTCCAGGATCCTGCCCTGGGCCAAAGGCAGGTGCCAAACCGCTGAGCCACTGAGGGATCCCCTTGTCATAAGATTTTTAATAAGAAATTCACTTGAGGGAAGTCTTGGTATAAAAGTATTACAAGTTTAGAGAGTCATTTGCTTTTTTAAATGTGAAATTACATATGAATTGCACAGATCTTAAATGCGCATTTCAGTGAGTTTTGACAAACATTAATGTCAACATAACCCACACACCTCATTCAAGGTATAGAACATTTTCATCACCCCAGAAAATCTTCTCCCCTCCAGTCGGTCCCTGCCTCCATCCTAGCCATTGCTCCACTTGCTATCAACATGGATTGTTTTGCCTGGTCTTGGAGTCATGTACAGTATGTACCCTTTCTGTCAGACTTGTTTTGCCCAATATATGCAAATAAAATCTATTTGGAGTATTTTTTATTGTTTATTTGGTCATTTCATTTTTTCAGAGAGGTCTATGTTTTACTTATAAAGGAAACATTAATTTTTTTTACTCCCATTCTCCAGCTACACAGTAACAGATCAGTTTATAAACTACTTGAAGACAATAAAAACTACCTAATATCAAACAATTCATTTTAAGGACACTGGTTCAAAATCAGACCATGTTAAAATCCTTTTTTAAAAAAAATATTTTATTTATTTATTCATAAGAGACACAGAAAGAGGCAGAGACATAGGCAGAGACAGAAGCAGGCTCCACGTGGGGAGCCCAAGGTGGGACTCCATCCTGGGACTCCAGGATCACGCCCTGCACCGAAGGCAGTCGCTCAACAGCTGAGCCACCTAGGCGTCCCCCATGTTAAAATCCTAATCTAGTTATTTTTGGGAAATAATTGAAATACATACCTAGATTGTAGCTGAAACTTGCATCTTTCCGTCCATTTTCAGCCTTTATAAAACTTTCCTGTATGAGTTTTCTGCTTGGCTGATTAAATATGAAGACCATTTTTCTTATTCTGTTGAGAGGTCCAATCCTAAATGTCCTGGAAGAGCTTTTCCTCCTCGCTGTAGAGTCTCAGAATTGATTGTGAGACTTTGCTATCTGCAGAGTCCACGTTGTGACATGTAAGCATTTGATTGGTAAAAAGCTTGTTAGAATAGCCCCTCTGTCCTTAATTGTTTCCACATGATAAAATACTAACTTTGTTCCTTATCGCATTACAATTTGATGAAGTTACCAGAATGTCTGTTCAGATATAGTTATATCACAAGAAATTCAGGCCAGATTGACCATTACAATGGTTGGTTTTATGATCAAAACCCATAACAACTGCCAGGTTTACCTCTAGGGTTAAAGTTCATTGCTTTATAATACCTTTTTTATTTCCTCCTTCAAATGATAAGAAAAGATGTCTGTTTTCCTTGGATAATTTTTTGTCATGACCAAAGATTTCTCTGTTACTTTGAGATTTCAGAAGTTTAGAAGCATTTAGTTAATGATCATTCCATAGTGTTGGTGATTCATAAGCTTGGGAAAATGTAGACAGTGTTTTATGTGTTTCTCATGTAATCATTTCTATGAAATTGGATTCAGGAGGGAGAGGAATACCTTGAAGGCAGTAAAAGATAGTTTTCCAATCATGTTTTGATATCCAAATGATTGTATCTTTTTACAGAAGTTACTTTCCAGTATATCTATATATATGCTTTGTTATTAATGAGAGCAAGAGAGAACACATAGATTAAGGTCATTAAAATTGTGAATTTTATTTCTCGAAATTATAAAAAAATACAGAATAAATTGACTCTTAATTAAGTTTTATTACATGGACTGTAGCTGTGGAGAAACCAAAAGCAAAGCACAGGAAAGGGAGAAAGAAGACAAAAAGGACAGGTTGAATGATCCATCAATTATGACCACCCTCTGCTTTTATGAAAGAGTACTGTTTGGGTGCACTGGAAAAGTTCCAATGTTGAGTAACAGTGGCAGGCTTAACATGAATAATTATCAAAGAGATAAATAGTTAAGCTTTTCCTGGGCTCTGGTACAAAGTTCAGTATTCTGCCCATGAGCCCTAGAGGACTCTTAGCCAGCTCAATCTGGGAGAAAAAAGAAATGCTATGTAAGCTCTTCTAGAAGTGACTCTGTTGGCTTACTTACCTTTTATTTCTTACCAACTTTATCAACAAAACTGTAGAATTTTTTCTATTATAGATAATTAAAAGTTAATATTTTATTGAATGCAAACAGAATTTGCTAAAGAGAGAAACTATGTAAATAAAATAAAATAAAATATAAAATAAAATAAAGTATAATATAATATAATATAATATAATATAATTAATATAATATGGCAGCCCGAGTGGCTCAGTGGCTTAGCGCCACCTTCAGCCCAGGGCATGATCCTGGAGACCCGGGATCGAGTCTCATGTCAGGCTCCCTGCACAGGCTCCCTTCATGGAGCCTGCTTCTCTCTGCCTGTGTCTCTGCCTCTCTCTTTCTCTCTGTGTCTCTCATGAATAAATAAATAAAATTTTGAAAAAAAGAGAGAAACTATGCATAGGTAAAACAACTAGACTGTTCTAAAGCAGTCATAAACTGGGTTAATAAAAACTCATAAGAGACACACAGAGAGGCAGAGACACAGGTAGAGGGAGAAGCAGGCTCCATGCAGGAAGCCCGACGTGGGACCCGATCCTGGAACTCCAGGATCACTCCTAGAGTCAAAGGCAGACACTCAACTGCTGAGCCACCCAGGCATCCCTAAATTGTACATTTAAATGGGTGGTTGTACGGTATGTAAATAATATCTCAAGCTCTCTTTTAAAAAATTGATCAGATAAATTAGAATTACCTGTTATAGAGCATTAAAATCTATTGGAGAAGGGTACCTAGGTGGCTCAGTAGGTGAAGTGTCTGCCTTTGGCTCAGGTCATGATTCTGGAGTCTTGGGATCGAGCTCCACATCGATCAGGCTCCCTGCTCAGTGGAGAGTTAGCTTCTCCCTCTTCCTCTAATAACCCTCCCCTCTCTCCTGCGTTTTCTCGATCTCTCTTGCTCTCAATAAATAAAATCTTTTTTTTAATCTACTTAAGAATTTGAATTTGATCTAATGGACAACAAAGAACCATTGTGTAGGTTATGAGTATGGAATGGACTGCTCATGATTTCTCTCCTTTATCTTTTCTCTTTAGTTGGGATTTTAATTATGAGAGTATATACTCATTGAAACAAAATTCAAATAATATTTTAAAAACACCTTAAAAAGGGACACATGGATGGCTCAGTCAATTAAGCACCTGACTCTTGATTTCAGCTCAGGTCATGATCTCAGGGTTGTGAGATTGAGCTCTGCGTTGAGCTCTGCATTGGGCTTTGTGTTGGGCATGGAGCCTGCTTAAGATTCTCTACCTCTTCCTTTGCCCTCCCCCAACCCCCCCACCCCCCGCTGCTGTATGTTTTCTCTGAAGAAAGAGAAAGGGAGAAAGAAGAAAGAAAGAAAGAGAGAGAGAGAGAGAGAGAGAGAAAGAAAGAAAGAAAAAGAAAGAAAGAAAGAAAGAAAGAAAGAAAGAAAGAAAGAAAGAAAGAAAGAAAGAAAGAAAGAAAGAAAAGAGAGAGGGAGGGAGGGAGGGAGAGAGAGAAAGAAAGAAAGAAAGAAAGAAAGAAAGAAAGAAAGAAAGAAAAGAAAGAAGAAAGAAAAGAAAGAAGAAAGAAAGAAAGAAAGAAAGAAAGAAAGAAAGAAAGAAAGAAAGAAAGAAAGTTAAAAAGAAAATCTCAGTCTTAATCCCCATAGATAACCACTATTTAAATTTGGGATTCTAAAAATAAATAAATAAAAATTAATAAAATTGGGATTCCTTTCCAATTCTTTTTTCTCCTTTTTTAGTTTTTAACATAATGAGATCATATTATTCATCTTATACTGTAACTTCTTCATATAGCCGTATTTCATGGCTATCTTCCCATACTTACATGTGGAGACTGGCTACTACAGGGAATAATAATAGTAATCCACATCATGGAGTCAATGTAAAGATTAAATGAATTGATGCCTGTAAGTAATTAGAATAGTACCAGACACATGAAAAGCATTCAGTAAGCATTAGGTGGTGTTTTACTGTTATTGCTAAATGTAGGCTGAGGGATACAGCTTTCATGAGTGATTGATTTAATAGTTCTTTTGCTTTGCAACCAAAAGTGAAAGCACATGTAAACTCCATTTCAGAGAGAAAGCATTCACCCAGCCACCACTGGGCTAGCAATTAGGCAGTCTGCTGGGTACTAGTATTGAGAACTAAATATAACACTTCATAACAGGTTCCTAACAAGATTTTTGTGGGTAGGCTTAAGGAAATCAGACACTCTTGAAATGTATGTCAAAAGTTTGTGTGTGCCTATATGCAGTTTAGTAAACAATCCATAGCTTTTATTCTTTTTAAAGATTTACTTATTTTAGAGAGAGTGTGTGCTCACCCAAGCAAGGGAGGGGCAGAAGGAGAGGTAGAGAAGAAGACTCCTGCTGAGCACCGAGCCCCATGACCCTAAGATCTTGACCTGAGCCCAAATCAAGAGTCAGAAGCTTAACCAACTGAGCCACCCAGGTGCCCTTGAATCCATAGCTTGTAAAGATTCTCTAGGTGATCTTCGTTCCTTAAGAACCACTTGCTTTGGGGCACCTGGGTGGCTCCGTTGGTTAAACATTTGCCTTCTACTCAAGTCATGATCCCAGGATCTTCAGATCGAGCCCCAGGTCAGGCTCCCCGCTCAGCAGGGAGTCTGCTTCTCCCGCTGCCTCTGTCACTCCCCCTGCTTGTGCTCCATCACTCACTCTTCTCTCTTTCAAATAAATAAAATCCTATCTTTTTTTAAAAATGTCAGTGTGCACAGAGGGTCTTTTTTCCTTTTCTGATTAGTAACTGTTAGTGTTCAAAGAATAAAAATGGTTGTTTTACAGTTTAGATTCTAAGGTAGCAAAACCTGATTTTTCAGCCATGACCTGCATGAGAGAAGCATCCTAGGAAGTCTTAGATCATACCTTTGAGTTCTTAACTTTAATTTATATAGTGTTTTTTTATGTTTTAATATTTTTGTGAACTGGTGTAAATTGTTAATGCATATAAGCTTGTGTATTTTTGTAAATAGTTTTGTGATTTATTTCTTGACCCATATGTAAATATTTAGAGTCTCATTTCTTCAAAACTTATTTGAAGCTGAGTTGTGGGCTTGGGGTTTTGTTTGTTTCTTTGTTTTGGCTGGGGGAGCGGGGAGAGAAGAGATTTTGTACTCCAATAATCCAGATGGAGATATCTTGTGGTTTAAAGCAAATGTCCCATTGAAAGCAATTCAAATATCTACAAAATTATTTCAGGTTAAAAATAATAATAATAATAATAATAATAATAATAATAATAATTATGCACTGGAAATTCAGAAGGAGATTTTAGCTCTTAAAATTGGGGGAAACTTTTTGACCTTA
This sequence comes from Canis lupus baileyi, assembly GCF_048164855.1. Lineage (NCBI taxonomy): Eukaryota > Metazoa > Chordata > Mammalia > Carnivora > Canidae > Canis > Canis lupus. The sequence continues at coordinate 26,989,797 of NC_132848.1, read as the reverse complement.
AACTATTGAAAACTTTACATCATTTAACAAGTATTTATCAAATGCCCACAATATTCCAGTTGTTATTCTAGGCTCTGGGAATAAAACATTGAACAGACAGACAAAAATCTATGTCCTCATGGAGCTTACATTCTTTTGGGAAAGTCACACACAGATAATATGATCCTTCTCCTCACCTTTTATGTTTATACCTCAGGTCAACCTTAATTATATGCCTAACAATGCCTTTCACATAATAATGTTCAATAAATATTTGATTGAATGAGTAAAAGAATGAAAGAGCTCCTAAAGGATCATGATCTTGGTTTTCCAGCAGGACCACATTTTAACTGTCATTTCTTCCAAAATTTTTATTTATTTTTTTTATTTTTATTTTTTATTTATGATAGTCACAGAGAGAGAGAGAGGCAGAGACATAGGCAAAGGGAGAAGCAGACTCCATGCACCGGGAGCCCGACGTGGGATTCGATCCTGGATCTCCAGGATCGCGCCCTGGGCCAAAGGCAGGCGCCAAACCGCTGCGCCACACAGGGATCCCTCTTCCAAAATTTTTATAGTGGAATAGAAAATTTGAAACCTGGGTCATCTCCATACTTCCCCATGTGCTGAAGAGATGTTATAAATTGAAGAAATGAACTTGTGTGTCTCTGTTTAATAATAACCTATCTTTAAAGTACTTTGGCACTGTATAAATGCAAAGCATCACTGTTATTTGTCATTTCTAGGAGAGGTGACGCCAGGACTATCTCAAGTGGAATATGCACTTCGCAGGCACAAACTAATGTCTCTGATCCATAAGGAAACACAAGACCAGAGTGGGACAGACCAGACAGTGGTTCTGCTGTCCAACCCTACATATTACATGAGCAATGATATCCCCTATACTTTCCACCAAGACAACAATTTTCTGTACCTGTGTGGATTCCAGGAGCCTGATAGCATTCTGGTCCTTCAGAGCCTCCCTGGCAAGCAGTTACCAGCACATAAGGCCATGCTTTTTGTGCCTCGGAGAGATCCTAGTCGAGAACTTTGGGATGGCCCACGATCTGGCACTGATGGAGCAATAGCTTTAACGGGAGTAGACGAAGCCTATACGCTGGAAGAATTTCAACATCTCGTACCAAAACTGAAAGGTAACAAATGGGAACAGAAGTCAAATCACAGGACAGATTTGGAATTAGCCCTTCCTTGCCTATGTAGACAAAGTTCTTAATTTTCTAAAATGATTAGCTCATAGTTCCTTGAGCACCATGAAAGGAACATAAATCTTTTCCACAAGACTAAGATTTCATTTATTCAATTGCCAAGTCTTTGTTAAATTATTCATTCACAGAGACTGTTAACCCTCCTAGTTTGAAATCCCAGAAAAAGAATTTCTTAATGTGGAGGATGAGCATGGGTCACTCTTCAAGATTACTGATCAGTCCATTGACTTTTGACCACTGCTTATATTACTTCTGCCAACTCTTCAAAAAGAAGCACTGTTCTCAAAGAATGATTGATGCATCACCAGTGTCAAAATTACCTGGTGACACATGTTAGAATTACAAATGTATAATAGATATTGGAAATGTAAAATCTTAGGCCCCCACTCCATACCTACTAGATCAGAATCTGACTTTTAATAGGATTCTCAGGTGGTTCATATAGTACACAGTTGAGTCCATGCCCCTCAAAAGAGTCACTTTCTCTACTTTTATTCTGTTAAAATTATAATCATAATTATGGGATTCCTTTTCTGGAACTTTGCAGAACCTACACTATGTTATAAATTATCTTTAGTGATTCTTGTAAATCTACAGCTCTTGAAAGCAATTTATTTTTTGAAGCGTCCAAAAGTCACTTAAATTTGGTAAATAAAAAAAAAATTGGTAAATAAGATAGATGATCAAGTTGGAAAGTACTAATTTTAGACAAAATAGCATATGGTTATAAAATTATAGTGTGATTTTCTTAGATGGTTTATAAACCATTTCTCAAGTCAGTTTCTAAAAGAGAATTCCAAAATTATTTCCAGTGATCATGGGATTTATTGGACTTGTTTTCTGCGAAGACTGCTTTGCAAGAAAATACTTGAATATGAAGTTCCAGTATGTTTGAATGGTTTTCATTGCTTTATGCAAGTATTTTCTATTTTACAGAGATAATTATCTCAGCTAAATTAGTGGAACTTTTTTATAACTTCAAAGTCTTCATAAATGTAGGACACAGAATCATTTTCCTTTTTAGCTTTTTGATTTTTTGAATTAGTTGCTAGCTGTCCTATTCGACAGTGTAAATTTCATCAACTCAGTATTGTTAAATGAAACCTTACCCCGAATTTATATCTCAAAAGACTTCTAATTCACCATTCTTAATGTTACTAGTTACTAGATAAAAGTAGCAGGCAAAGGAAAAAATTCATAAGTTTAAAAACCCAAAAAAGTAGGGATATGATTTCATACACTGAGAACAGGTAGTAGAGGTGGTTTCACTGTTTTAAAAGTACAATTAAATTTCTGTTAAAAATAGGATTAATGTTTGATTGTAATATACATTTAAAACTATGTTTATTTTAAAATGAAAATATTTAGGAGGTTGTATCACTAATATATAGCCAATCAAAATTTGTAGGACTTTTCCCCTCTTCTGTCCCAAATACTTTGTTTTTTTGTTTTTTTGTTTTTTTTAAGATTTTATTTATTCATTCATGAGAGACACCCAGAGAGAGGCAGAAGGAGAAGCAGGCTCCATGCAAGGAGCCCGATGCGGGACTCAATCCTGGGACTCCAGGATCACACCCTGGGCCAAAGGCAGGCGCTAAAACACTGAACCACCCAGGTGTCCCTGTCCCAAATACTTTGTATAAAACATAACAACCCCTTAGACTTCAGTTGTTGGGAAGGCTGCTTATAGGCCATGTCAGGAAAAAAGAAAGGGATGAATGGAAACCAGCTGTAAGTGGGAACATCTTCCTCATGAGCCTTCACATAAGTGTTACATCTCAGGCACATATAGACCAGTTCCTTGGGTCTCTAGATTTAAAAAGAGAACTGTAGTTGTCTAATGAGAATATATAGCAGATGGGAAAGGAAAAGGGTTCCCGTTAAGTGTGGGTTAGCACACACTATCCACTAGAGTGTTTCCATAGCCATGAAGAGTTCTCCTAAATGAGATGAAAGCCTCTTTTCACTAACACAGATTGGGAAGAAAGGGAATACTTTTAACCAGGAGGTCATGATCTGAGTACTTTTTTCTGTCCTCCTGTGTTCATTTATTCAACAATCCCTCTAGTTCAGTTATGATGTGGAGTTCTTTAATACTTAACAAATGATGAATGAGATCTAAGCTGGAGAAAAAGCTTTAGTCCCATCATCTACCATCTTTATAAGGAACACTGAAGTTTGGGGGCAGAAAAGCTGTATATTCGGTGTCAGAATATATTGCCATTTGCAGGGAGTAGCCTTTCCAGTGATATATGATCAAACCCTTCAGTTGCTTCAATCCTGAGAGAGTTTTTGTTCAACCCTCCAGAGTTCTATGCCACAGGTTTTATAGTTTTGACTCTTGCTCAAGTCATTATGACAGTTGGCATTTCTTGTTTTTGTTTTATTTTAAATTTATTTTTTTGCTGCTCATTTTAAGATGAGACAAATATGGTCTGGTATGACTGGATGAGGCCCTCTCACGCACAGCTTCACTCTGACTACATGCAGCAGCTGACTGAGGTCAAAGCCAGGAGCAAGAATAAAGTTCGGGCTGTCCAGCAGCTGATACAGCGTCTCCGGCTGATTAAATCTCCTGCAGAAATTGAGCGAATGCAGATTGCTGGGAAACTAACATCACAGGTATGGTTCCTACCAAAAAAGTATTTTCCAAATTAAAAAACTGAAGTTCTTAGGGTTTGGTGGGCCCCTTAATGTCCTAGGAGATGAGCATCCACCTTCTATTTTTCTATTTGGTGAACACGTCTAGAGACTTGGTCAGTACCTTGCAAGGCTAGATAAATCTGCCTTCTTGAATCTTTCACCCGTGGTTTTAGTTGTCTCCTTGGAACAACATAAATTAATTCATTGTATTTTCCTTATGATAACTAAAATCATGGCAGCTAATAAACACAGTTTGATTTCTAAAGAAGACTCAGGACCCAAAACGATAGGGCTTACAAAATTTAATTTATTCTAGGAAACAGATATAGTACAGCAACAGCTTTAAAGGAAGAATATCTTTCACTGTCAAAAGCTGTCTCACAGAAAGGGTCCAGAGAAGCCAGGTTCAGGCCCTTGTCCTCCCTCAGTAAGGGTGGCAGGATGCATTTTCTCTCATGGATAAGGAGCACAGATAGATGTACGCACAGAATGCCGTGGAGCCAGGGAACCCAAAACGAAATCTCAGCTAGGAATTTTGCCTATTTGGTCATATTGGCATATTCCTGCTGTACAATAGCAAAGCCCTTCAGAGAACTCACAGTGAGACAAGTACAAACCATTAATCTCATAAGACTAATTTGCCATTTTTAGCCATTTTTAAGTATGCAGTTCATTGGCATTAAATACATTCCCAGTGTTGTCAATCACCACCACTGTATATCTCCAGAACTTTCTCATGGTCTCCTGTTGAAACTGTACCCATGGCACACCTGGATGGCTCAGTGTTTAAGCATCTATCTTCTGCTCAGAGTGTGATCCGGGGATCAACTCCTACATCAGGCCCCCTGCGGGGAGCCTGCTTCTCCCTCTGCCTCTCTCTCTGTGTCTCTCATGAATAAATAAATAAAATCTTAAAAAAAACAACAACAACAAAACTATTGTACACAAAACTATTGTATACAAAAAAAACTATTGTATACAAAACTATTTTGTATATAAAACTATTTTGTATATTGCACATTAGACAATAACTTCCCATTTCGCCTTCCCTCTAACCCCTGGTGACCACCATTTTATTTTCTGTCTCTATAATTTGACTATTTTATTTTATTTTATTTTTTAAGATTTTATTTATTCATGAGAGACACAGAGAGGGAGAGGCAGAGACATAGGCAGAGGGAGAAGTAGGCTCCCCCACAGAGAGCCCAATGCAAGACTCGATCCCTGAAACCCAGGATCACAACCTGAGCCGAAGGCAGACACTCAAACTGCTGAGCCCACCCAGGTGCCCCTAATTTGACTACTTTAGGCACCTCATATAAGTACAGTCATACAGTATATGTTCCTTTATTTCTGATTTGTTTCATCAAGCAAAATGTCTCCAGGATTCAACATGCTGTGATATATATCAGAATTTCCTTTCTTTTTAAGGCTGAATAATATGCCATTTTCTGTATATGCATCATTTTATTTATCTGTTCAAGTGTTGACAGGACATTTGGGTTGTTCCTATGGTTTTGATTTGCATTTTCCTAATGGTTAGTGATGTTGAGCATCTTTTCATGTGTTTATTGCCCTCACAACATCTTTAATGAGTATGTTTCATGTTGTGCCTTGACCAAAGTCAGTGCCATGCAAGAATTCAGCAAAACAGCTCAAGCTAATTTCAGGAATTAACCCTCCCAGAGCAGTCCACTCCCATAACCCACTGTCCACTCTTTTTTCTAATAAAACAGTAATCCCTAGTGTGATATCTTTACTTGCCTTACAATATCTCATAATCAGATAGATAATCAAAATCCATATGCAGAATCCAAACATTTACAGTATCCAGTGTGGGGTTGGTATGCATTTAAACAGGTAGCTGAACCACCCATTTATACTTTCCCATGTTTTTGTAACTGTATAATACTTTTGCTTCTTGGATCTATAAGTGTCCATTCTTTATGGTATATATCTACTAAATTATTAATCTATCATTAATCATCTCTAAATACTTCTCAGACTAGTTTGTCTCCAAAGGGATAATGTCCTGAGATAGCTTTAATTCAGTCTCCCTCTGTATTTGATCATTAATATCAGTACTATCCTCAGTTTTTTAGTATCTACAATATTAATTTTACTTATGCCTCCCTGTTATACCATATAGCAGTATTATTGTAGTTACAGTATAAATCATGGTGTAGGTGCACTTTCGTGGCTCAGTTGGTTAAGCATCTGCCTCTTGGTTTCAGATCAGGTCATGATCTCGGGGTGTGAGATTGAGCTCCATTCCAGAACTATTTAAGGTTCTCTCCCTCGCCCTCTGCCCCTTCTGCCCCACATTCATGCATGCATGCACGTGCTCTCTCTTCCTCTCTCTTTCTCAAAAAATATCATGGCATAATTATTTTTTTTAAAGAATTTATTGGAAAAAAAAAAGAATTTATTGGGACACCTGAGTGGCTCAGTGGTTGAGCATCTATCTGCCTTTGGCTCAGGTTTTGATCCTAGAGTCCTGGGATCGAGTCCCACATCAGGCTCCCTATAGGGGAGTCTGCTTCTCCCTCTGCCATGTCTCTGCCTCTCTCTCTGTTTCTCTCATGAGTAAATAAATAAAATCTTTGTTTTAAAAAAAAAATTATTTGAGAGAGAGAGCATGTGCACAAGCAGGGGAAGGGAGGCAGAGGGAGAGAGAGAAGGAGACTCTCAGCTGAATGGAGCCCAACACCAGACTCAATTCCAGGACCCCAAGATCACAACTTGATCCAAAGTCAGATGCTCAGCTGACTGAGCCACTCAAGTGCCCCTGCAATCTTTTCTTTTCTTAAATACAATGTATTATTTCTCATAGGAATATAGATGAGAGGCCATATCTCTGTTTTTTCAGGATTTAAAACATCTTGAGAACATAACTAAATTCCTTCTCTAAGGTTACATGGTTTGACAGATATTAGTTTCCAGTAAGGAAACCTGCAGCAGAACCCATTAATCTACTACAGGAAGCACTCTAGTCCTGTTTAAAATCTGTCCAGTACAGGGGTGTGATCTCACAACCCTGATATCATGATCTGAGCTAAAATCAGGAGTTGGATGCTTAATCAACTGAGCCACCCAGGCACGCCCTTAGTAGGTCTTTTCTAGCAGTATGTCTTTACTCATTAAAAACAAATATGCCTGGGTAACAGTCTGTTGAGTATCTGACTCTTGGTTTACGCTAGGATTCTGATCTCATGGGTTGTTGGATCAAACTGTGTCCTCAGCAGGGAGTCTGCTTGAGCGATTCCCTCCCTCTGCACCCTTCCCATGCCCCACCCTCTGCGAGCATGAGCACTCTTTCTCTCTCTCAAAATAAATGAGTAAATCTTTAAAAAAACAACAATAAATCTGCCTGCCCAAATACTCCTAAGCAGCAACTAATTCCACTAAAGCTCTTATTTCATATGGGCTAACAGCAGAAATGTCATTTATTACTAACTGCTTTTCTTCAATTAGGAAGTACATTTGGTACTTCAAAAGTGTTAATTCCCCAGGCTTAGATCACATGAGTAGTAGTCACTCCTACATAGACTTTGGTTTGAGTGCTTTGTAGCACTTCCCATAACCAAACAAATTTCAGAATTCTCAGGAATGTGGGCCCACCAAGATGTACCTAGAATTTATCCTATATCAGTGATCCAAGTGTCCTAGTTGTTCCTCCTCCTCATGCCTTTTCACCCACAAAAACAGGGCAAATTGCTATTTTTACATATATAATAGTAATTTGACAGAAGGGATATGCAGTAGGTAATATTCTACCATCATATTGTGAACCTTTTTAAAAATCTATTTGTTTATTTATTTTTTAAAGATTTATTTTATTCATGAGAGAGACAGATATAGGTAGAGGGAGAAGCAGGCTCTCCATGGGGAGCCCGATGTGGAACTCGATCCTGGGACTCCGGGATCATGCTCTGAGCTGGAGGCAAGTGCTCAACCACTGAGCCACCTAGGTGTCCCTGTTTGTTTATTTATTGAAGGATTTTATTTATTTGAGAGAGAGCACGAGCAAGGAGGAAGGAGCCAAGCAAGGAGAAAGGAGCCGAGGTAGGCAAAGAAACTGACTCCATGCTGAGCAGGGAGTCCCACATGGGGCTCCATCCCAGGACCTTGGGATCAGGACCTGAGCCAAAGTCAGCCACTTAACCCACTGAGCCACCCAGGCACCCCTCTGGTACTTTTTAAAACCATCATCGTGATTAACAGTATATGATGTTAATTTAGATTTTTAGTCAATGTTTTTCAAATTCAAACTGCTAAACCATTTTCCACAAGTAGCTCCTCCATAATAGATCCATCCTGTGAAATGCGAATCAAAAAGCACTAACATATTTGCATATAATCATAGGGCTCCCATTTCTTCATCCATTTGGAGGACATAGGTCACTCTGGGAAGTGTATTAATTGTTCAGCTCTCTTTTTGGCTCTTCAAGAAAGGAGACTTTATCAGAGTCCTTTGCTCCAGTGGGCTTCTGAGTCAAAGCTAAAAAAAAAATAATATTCTTTTCCTGTAAGCATCTCTTTAGGCACCAAAATTATGGTAGATTTTCCCTCTTGTGGTACTCATTTATTGGCTCCCTCCCCCTCAGCAACAGTCTGGCCTTTATTCCTTTTTTCATCACTAATTTTAACCCACACCTTTGCCCCTACAGTAGAATTTTCTGGTTAGTCCTTTGCCAATAATAGGGGGATAGATTGCATATGTACAGAAAAATGGGACTGTACTGTTGGCAACCAAGGTAATTTTTATTTGAGCTTTAGTGGGGACCAGTGGTCTCTGTCATTGTTTAGTGCATTGCTGCCTGGCTTGAGTTCCTCCATGTCCATTCATTTCATGGACCTTCGTTGCCATTTCCAGAGAACGAATTAGGCTGTTAATGTATTTATTCCAATTACCTTCAAACCTTGGCATTGAATTTCTTTGGTAAGCATCATTATGGCTTGCCTTGTTTTGTCCTCAGAATTTCCATAGAGATTTCCAAAGGGCAGTGGCCCCACAAGTGGAGATCTTTTACCATCCAGTTCTGTATGGCCCACTTGTTAGACCGATTGCAAGGCAGTTGGCAGCAGCCTAGGATGAGTATTTACCTAAATAGCAAGACTTCTATTTGTATCTAGTTCTATCACAGGTAAGAATATAATATAATTCAGCTCAGTGGACCAACTTATTATTATTACCTTCTTCCATGAGGATTTTACTTTCTGCTGGACTCAGAGCACATCTTTCCCATACAGAATGACTCTTAATTCTGAAACTGCTTCTGTAAACCAGACCAATTGCCTGGCATCCATGGGGCAGTTGGTCGAAAGAAGAGTCTCAAAGAAAAAAGACTCATAAATATGAGTCTATCCCATCTGCTAGTAGTATGCTTTATATAGTGCATTTCCATTTTATGATTAAGCCTCTTTGGACATTGCCCTTCTTACTGGAATGTTTTTCTGACATCAGCAATGATATGATGTATTTCAGGACTTAATTTGCTCTTATAAGTCTTTTAGGTATTAGGGCTATCTCAGTAAATGCCCCAAAATAAATCAGCAATTGTCTTTCAAAAGACATAGAGTGGAAAATAGCATCTAATAATATCTTAGCCCCAAAGCCCAGAGGTCATCTTGGGGTAGAGATTATGGCTTTTTTGGAAATTCCAGTAGGTATTAGCAGTGGCTGACACTTTATAACATTATTTCAGCATTAGGATCATATGGTCCTAACATGATAGCTTAAGCCATAGCCTTTTGCAGTTCTAAGAAAATTTTTTTGTTAAGGCCCCTAACCAAATAAGGCCTTTTCCATTGTAATTTTATAAATTGGAGCCAAGAACATCCCTAAATGAAGTATAGTTTTCCTAAAAGTCAAATATGTAGAGTAGGTATTGTTCAACCTCTTTAATCTGAGGGTCAGAAAGTGATAACAATTTATTCCTAGTGGTCTGTAATATGTCTTAAATTGCTCCAACCCATGTAATCTCTCCAAATTCCATAGTCTGTGTGGGGCCCTGGATTTCTAGCAAGGTTAGTCAATCATCCACAATCAGTCATAGGACTTATGACCTTAGTAAAGTCGCTTTTAACTTGATTTACAATTTCAGATAAAAATAATCTGGGGGCACCTGGGTGGCTCAGTCAGTTAAGCCTCTGACTCTTAATCTCAACTCAGGACTTGATCTCCTGGTTGTGAGTTTAAGCTCTGCACTGGGCTCCATGCTGGGCTTGGAGCCTACTTTAAAAAAAGAAAAGAAAATAATAATACCATCAATATATTATATTGTCCAACTATATTAGATCCCAGTCTTGCCTTATCAGATTGTGACAATATTCAGAGGAGTTTTCATATTTTTGAAGTAATATTGGAAACCATTCCACGTGAATGCAAATTGTTATAGACTCTCACTGATGATTGATAACTAGAAAATTGCATTAGCTGGATCAATAGAAAATACTAATCACCTTTAGCTTGTATGTGTTGGATAGTGTGAACTGTACTAGAGACAGCTGAGGGGCAGCCCAAGTGGCTTAGCGGTTTAATGCCACCTTCAGCCCAGGGCCTGATCCTGGAGACCTGAGATCGAGTCCCACGTCAGGCTCCCTGCATGGAGCCTGCTTCTCCCTCTGCCTTTGTGAGGCTGTGTGTGTGTGTGTGTGTGTGTGTGTGTGTGTGTGTGTGTGTCTCATGAATAAATAAATTAAAAAAGAAAGAAAACTTCACCTTAAAAAAAAAAAAGAAAACTAGAGACAGCTGGGTATAGTTTTATTGAGCCCCCTATAGTCTACGGTTAGTGACCTGACTCATCAGCTTTCCTCGTTGGCCACACTGGCGTATTGCAGTGAGTTTATGGACACTAAAATACTTGTATCTGACGTCTCCTCATTTAGGATAGTGATTTCTTACTGCCTTCCAGATATCCAATAATGTTTCCAATTTATCGTCTCAGGTTAATTCTAAAGGCTCCCACCTTGCATGTCTGATGAGTACTAGATGAAGGGAGGATCCAAGCTACTCCTTTTTTTAATCACCTAGTAGGGGGAAGAATTTTTATTCAAACATTATATTCATATCAATTGTACATTCAGGTAAGGGAAACATTACAGCATCCTTTTTTTATCATACATGCCAACTTTTTTTTTAAGATTTTATTTATTATCTATCATTTATTGATTGATTGATTGATTGATTGATTGATTGATTGATTTGAGAGAGCACAAGCAGTGGGGGAGAGAGAGGGAGCCCGACAGGGGGCTCAATTCCAGAACCCCAGAATCATGACCTGAACCAAAGGCAGACACTTAACCGACTGAGCCACCCAGGCACCCCTTTTATTCCAACTTCTAACCAGACTTTAATTTTCACTCTTTTCACAGTAGCATCCCCACAATACCTTGAAATGATTCTGTCATCCCTAAGGGGTTCGTTTGCAGCCTTAGGCAATGCTGCATAATGTGTTCCTGTATTCAGTAGATCTAAAACAGTTTCTTCTCCACATCCAGCCATTCACTCACACATTTGTAAAATGTCTTGCATTCCCTCCCAGAGAGGACCCTGGCCTTCATAGCAATCTTCTTTTTCCATTATTATCTTTAAATTAAAAGCCTGTATTGTGACATCTGATAATTAGAATCTTTTTCTTTCTAAAGTCCTCTAAACTCAAGTAAATTGAATATATCTGCCTTGGGATTTTTTATACCCTGAGAAGTTTGAGGACAGGCAGTTACCAATTCTCTACCTAACTGTAAAATTATCAAAGCTTGGTAGCTTTCAATTTCTTCCTTTTTATATCATTTTTAATTAACCATATAAAAACTGAATTTTTTTTGAAGATTTTTTATTCATGAGAGACACAGAGAGAGGCAGAGACACAGGCAGAGGGAGATGCAGGCTCCCCCAGGGAGCTCGATGTGGTACTCAATTCCAGGACCCCAGAATCATGATCTGAGCCAAAGGGAGACACTCAACCACTGAACCACCCTGTCATCCCCAAAACTGAATTGTTTTAGGATCTGAATCGTTACTCCCCCCTTTGTTGTTTTCTTTCCATTTGCTATTTTCTTTTGTAAAATTTATATAGCATAAAGTTTAGTTTTTAAACCATTTTTAAGTATATGACTTAGTAGCATCAAGTACATTCACATTGTTGTACAACCAGCACCATTATCTGTTTCCAGAACTTTTTCATCATCCCAAATAGAAACTCTGTTAACTATTAGACAATAACTTCACATTTTCCCTTCCCAGCCCCTGGTTTTGATGTTATATTAAAAACAATTATTACCAAATCCAAGGTCATGAAGCTTTTCCCCTGTGTTTTCCACTAAGAGTTTTAAAGTTTTAGCTCTAATGTTTTGGTCTTTGATTCATTTTTTAGTTAATTTTTTATGTGTTTCTTAGCAGAAACATATGGGTAAATCTTCATGACCTTGGATTTGGCACTGGATCCTTATATATGATGCCAAAAGCAGTAGTAACAACAACAAAAAAATAAATTGGACTTCAACAAAATTAAAAAACTTTTGTACATCAAAAGACATTATCAAGAGAGTAAAAAGGTAATTTATGAACAATAGAAATGTTTGCAGATCTCTACCTGATAACAATCTAACATCCAGAACATATAAAGAACTCTTAAAACTCAACAACAAAAAGATGAATGTCCAACTTTATTCTTTGTATGTCCTCTTTCTTGTTGGATTTTATTTCTCCTGTGAAGTCCTAAACTCATTTTTATCTTTTTATTATCCATAGGAGGAAGTTGATATTAAAGATCTGAAACTAAAAAAAAAAAAAAAAAAAAAAAAAAAGATCTGAAACTATCTTTTTACATCCTCCTAGAGTCCAACAACAATGTCATATATGAAGTCCTTTATTACAGTGTCAGTCATAACCTAAGTAAGGAGCATCCATCCTATAACGGTGTTCATTTCCTTTATCAGATAGTCAGTGTAGTTCTACCTGCATCCACAGCATTTATGCAGCTTCAGGAGGCACTGACCATGTATATAACAAGGGAGAGACAGGGCAATTACCCTTCTATGTTGGGCCTCTCCCTTAATCCATTCTAGTAAACTATGGATTGTCACGTCAACCACATTGAGCCTCTAACAATTTCCCTCCTCTCAGCAGTATTTAAAGCCGGAGATACTGCTCCTTCATATAATTCTCAGGAGCCATCTTTAAAAAGAATTCATCAGTTTGTATCTAAATCTGCGCAGTGGCTCATTTCCTTCACTGAATAATCCCTTTCGTGATCTTTTATCCTCCATCATCAGTTTGCCCTACTTGAATTGGTTGTAGTGTGTCTCACAAGCTGATTTATCAAAAATTAAAGTGGCCTGGGTTCCTTTGGTTGGAGCTCCACCTGCCGGCCATGAAAGTGAAACTTCTGAAGGAGAGTCCCGTTGCTTTCAGCTAATACAAAGCAGCAAACACTACCACTAAATTTTTAACAGAACTGCCATTAATTTGCAATTCCCTTCCAGTCCATTTTACTACCTGCTAAAGTAAAGTTCAGCTTTTGTCAATTCCTGATTCCACAGATTTCAAAGTCAGTGCTAATTCAAACCAAGGATGGCTTGTCAGTCACCCAAGCTCATAATGGCATTTTCATCATCTTTATCAGAATCATTCTTTTTCTTTCAAAGTAATGCTTTAACCATATACTTAAGAATAATTCAGATATGCTGGAACAACTGGATATCCACATGCAAAATAACGATGTTGAATCCATACCTTAGGAAACCCAGGCTGGCTCAGTGGTTGAACGTCTGCCTTCAGCTCAGGTCGTGATCCCAAGATCCTGGGATCAAGTCCCGCATCAGGCTCCCCGTGGGGATCCCGCTTCTTTCTCCCTCTGCCTATGTCTCTGCCTCTCTCCTTGTGTGTCTATCATGAATAAATAAAAGTCTTCTAAAAAAAAAAACAAAAAAGAATCCCTACGTCATACCATGTACAAAAATTAACTCAAAATCAAAGACCTAAATGTAAGAGCTAAAACTGTAAAATTCTTAGCAGAAATGTAGATGTGAATCTTCATGACCTTGAATTTGGCAATGGATTCTTAGGTATGACACCAAAATAAGCAACATAAGAAAAATAGATAAATTGGACTTCATCAAAGTTAAAAACTTCTGTGCATCAATCAATTGACATCAAAAAAGTGAAGGCAGCCTACAGAATAGGAGAAAATATTTGCAAGCCATATATACAATAAAGATCTAGTATCTGGAATATGTAAAAAACTCTTGCAACTCAAAAACAAAAAGATAACCCAGTAAAAAATGGGCAAAAGGGCTACCTGTGTTGCTCAATTGGTTAAGCATCTGCCTTCAGTTCAGGTCATGATCCCGGGGTCCTGGGATCGAGCCCTGAGTTGGGCTTCTTGCTCAGTGGGGAGCCTGCTTCTCCCTCCCCCAGCCTTCCCCACTGGTCATGTGCTCGCACTCTCTCCCTCTCTCTCTTTCCCTCAAATAAACAAATAATCTCTTTTAAAAAATGGGCAGAGTACTTAAATGGACATTTCTCCAAAGAAGATATACAAATGATCAATAAGCAATGAAGAGATGCGTTATATCATTAGCTGTTATGAAAATGCAAATCAGGGCAGCCCCGGTGGCGCAGTGGTTTAGCGCCACCTGCAGCCCGGGGTGTGATCCTGGAGACCCGGGATCGAGTCCCACATCGGGCTTCCTGCATGGAGCCTGCTTCTCCCGCTGCCTGTGTCTCTGCCTCTCTCTCGCTCTCTCTGAATGAATAAATAAATAAATCTTTAAAAAAAAGAAAATGCAAATCAAAACCAAAATGATACACTACTTCATACCCAGTAAGATGGTTATAATTTAAAAACAGGGATCCCTGGGTGGCGCAGCGGTTTGGTGCCTGCCTTTGGCCCAGGGCACGATCCTGGAGACCCAGGATCGAATCCCACATCGGGCTCCCGGTGCATGGAGCCTGCTTCTCCCTCTGCCTGTGTCTCTGCCTCTCTCTCTCTCTCTCTCTGTGACTATCATAAATAAATAAATTTAAAAAAAAAAAAAAAAAAACTAAAGAGGGGAGGATGGCAGTGGAATAGGAGAACCCAAGGCTCACTTCATCCCACAAATACAACTAGATAACTACTAAATCATCTTAAATACCCCAGAAATTGATCTGAAGACTGGCAGGACAAACTTCCCTGAAGATAAGGAAGAAGACACATTGGAGAAGGTAGGAAGTGTGGAGAAAATCAGATTGTGGTCTCTGATGGGGAGAGAGCCACAGTCCTAGTAAAGTGCAAGAAACAAAGCTAATACACAAGGAAGCACACGGGGAAGACAAATCCTCTTAGCAATTGGCTTGGAAAGTGAGAGGGCCCAAATTTTGTGAGTTCTTGCAACCAGCAGGCTTAAAGCCTGGAGTTTGAAAACTCAGCATGTTTGGCTCTGAAGGAACTCAGAGGATATTGAGGCTGTTTTTGGAGAAAAAGCAGGGCAAACAACCTGTGGACATACACCATGGGAACAACTATCTGAAAAGGACCTGGGGCACACAGTGTGGGGGTTAGTTGCTCATCTGAGAGCATGTCCCAAAGAGGCAGCAGTCACAGAGAGATCCCTCTAGAACAAAGGAACTGGCAGGCTCCATTTCTCTCTCCTACCCTTCAGCATAAGCACTGGGCCACCTATGAGAATCAACACAGCGCCAACACTTACTACCTAACATGCTTATACCAAGCCCCACCCCCCAGCACTCTGGTGGAACAGCCTTTCCTAGTCACACTTTTTCTCAGTCTCATTGGACCCTCTCCCCCAGAACAGTGGCCCAAACCCTTGCCAACACCATATCTACTGGCCAAGGAGTTTTGCAAGGCCTTGGTTCCAATCGCAGCAGCAGTAGGTCTCATTTCACAAGCAGACCAAAGCACACCAGTGGAAATGCACCACATTCAGGCCAGGGACCAGATCCTGCTCATAACAGGCAAAGAGAGCCCCTATAGACAACTGGCATGAAGGATAAAGCAGCCAGGACACAATAGCAGGGTACAAGCAGCACACATTGGAGATACTCCCAGAAGTGGCCGGCAATGGGGAAACGGCACACTACACTGCAGGATATTATAGGACCTCTTCTTCATAAAACCATTACCCTCAACAACAAGAGATATACCTGACTCTCCTAACATACAGAAACAAGCAGAGACTTAAACAAAATGAAATAACAGAGGAATTTTCCCCAAATGAAAGAACAGGACAAGACCATGGCCAGAGAGCTACACAAAAGAGATATAAATAACATGCTTGATGGAGAATTTAAAGCAATGATCATAAAGTTACTGGACTTAAGAAAAGAGTGGAAGACATCAGTGAGACCATTAACACAGAGGTAAGGGAATAACAGCAGAGATAAGGCCTCAGTAAATAAATGAGAAACATGCTCGATGGCATGAACAGCAGGCTGGAAGAAGCAGAGAAACAAATTAATGACCTAGAAAACAAAGTAATGGAAAGTAATCAAGATGAAGAAAAGAAAAAGAAATTATGCAAAATGAGAACAGACTTAGGGAACTCAGTGACTCTATCAAACATAACATGATAGGAATCCTAGAAGAAGAGAGAGAAAAGGGAACAGAGAATTTATTTGAAGAAATAATAGCTGAAAACTTTCCTAATCTGGGGAAGGAAGCGTACTGAGATCCAGGAGGTACAGAAAACCCCCAACAAAGTAAAAAAAAAAAAAAAGATCCACACCAAGTCATACTGTAATTAAAAAATTAAAATGGCAAAATATAGGGGCACCTGGCTGGCTCAGTTGATAGAGCTTGCAGATCTTGATCTCAGGTTCGTGAGTTTGAGCCCAGTATTGGTGTGGAGGTTGTTTAAATAAGTAAACTTTAAGTAATAAATGAATAAATAGCTAAATACAGTGATTAAAAAATACTAGACAAAAAACAGTTATATATAAAGGAAACTGCATAAGGCTATCAGATTTTTCAGCAGAAACTTTCCAAGCCAGAAAGGAGTGGCATGATATATTCAAAGTGCTGAGGAAAAACCTGCAGCCAAGAATACTCTATTCAGTAAGGCTATCTTCAGAATAGAAGGAAAAATAAAAGAGTTTTCCAGACCAACAAAAACTAAAGAACTCATGACTAATAAACCAGCCCTGCAAGATATATTAAAGGGGACTCTGAATAGAAAGACCAAAAATGACAGTATGAAGGTAAGAAACCCAAAAGTGGTAAAAATGAATATTTTTGTTAAAAATCAGCCAAGGAACTCACAAAATAAAAAGATGTCAAATATGACACCATATACCTAAAACATGGGGGGGAGGGGAAGAAGAGTAAAGAATGGGTTGAAACTTAAATGACCATCAACTTAATATAGACTGCTATATGCAGAAAATGTTATATACAAACTTAATGGTAACCACTAATAGATATACAAAGAATAAAGAGAAAGAAATCCAAATATATCACCAAAGTAAACCAGCAAACCACAAGAGAAAGAGACAAGAAAGGATCAGAGAAAATCTTCAGAAACAATCACAAAATAAGTAATAAAATAGCAATAATTACATATCTATGAATACTTTGAAGTAAATGGACTAAACACTCCACAATCAGAAGACATAGGATGACAAAATGAGTTTAAAAAAATAAAAAAAGACCCCATCTATATCTACAGTCTACAGACTACAGACCATCTGTAGTGTATAGAGACTCACTTTAGACCTAAAGACACCTGCATATTGGAAGTAAGGGAATGGAGAAACATTTACCATGCAAATGGATGTAAAAGGAAAGCCAGAGTAGGGGCGCCTGGGTGTCTTGGTTAAACATCTACCTTCAGCGCAGATCATGATTCTGTGGTTCTGGGATTGAGCCCCACCTCAGGGTCCCTGCTCAGTGGGGAAACTGCTTTTCCCTCCCTCTCTCACTCTCCCTGCTGTGTGCTTGCTCTCGCTCTCTCTCTCTCCTCTCTCTAAAATAAATAAAATCTTTTTTTAAAAAAAAGGAAAGCCAGAGTAGCAATACTTATATCAGACAAAATAGACTTTAAAACAAAGACTACACCATTCTCTTACAGTATACACAAAGATAAACTCAAAATGGTTGAAAGATGTAAATGTGAGACAAGAATCCATCAAAATTCTAAAGGAGAATACAGGCAACAACCTTTTTGAACTTGGCCACTGTAACTTCTTGCAAGACACATCTATGAAGGCAAAGGAAACAAAAGCAAAAATGAACTCTTGGGACTTAATCAGGATAAAAACTTCTGCACAGCAAAAGAAACAGTTAACAAAACTAAAAGACAACCTACCAAATGGGAAAAGATATTTGCAAATGACCTATCAGATAAAGGGCTAGTATCCAAGATCTATAAAGAACTTCTTAAACTCAACACCCAAGAAACAAAAAATCCAATTATGAGATGGGCAGAAGACATGAACAGAAATTTCACCAAAGAAGACATACACATGGCCAACAAGCACATGAGAAAATGCTCCGCATCATTTGCCGTCAGGGAAGTACAAATCAAAACCGTAGTAAGATACCACCTCACACTAGTGAGAATGGCAAAAATTAACAAGACAGGAAACAACAAATGTTGGAAAGGATGTGGAGAAGGGCGAACCCTCTTGCACCGTTGGAATGCAAATTGGTGCAGCCACTCTGGAAAACAGTGTGGAAGTTCCTCAAAAAGTTAAAAATAGAGCTACCCTATGACCCAGCAGTTGCACCACTGGGTATTTACCCCAAAGATACAGATGTTCATAGCAGCAATGTCCACAATAGCCAAACTGTGGAAGGAGCCACGATATCCTTCAACAGATGAATGGATAAAGAAGATACACACACACCACACACACACATACACACACACACACTGAAATATTAGCCATCAAAAAGGACCAATACCCACCATTTGCTTCGATGTGGATGGAACTGGAGAGTATTATGCTGAGTGAAGTAAGTCAATTCGAGAAGGACAATCATCATATGGTTTCACTCATACGGGGAGTATAAGAAATAGTGAAAGGGATTATAAGGGGAAGAGAACTGAGTGGGAAAAATTAGAGGGAGACATAGCATGAGAGACTCCAAACTCTGGGAAATAAACAAAGGGTTGCAGAAGGGGAGGTGGGCACTGAGGAGAGCACTTGATGGGATGAGCACTGTGTTATACTATATATTGGTAAATCGAACTTCAATAAAAACAAGTGAAAAAAAAAAAAACAGACTACAACAAGAGACAAAAAGGACACTATATAATAAGGGAACAATCCAACAAGAAGATATAATAATTTTAGGTATTTATACACCCAACGTGGAAGCACCCAAATACATAAAACAGTTAATAACAAACATGAAGTAATCAATAATACAATAAGAGTAGAGGATTATAACAGCCTGCTTACATCAATGGACAGATGGTCTAAACAGAAAATCAACAAGGAAACAATGACTTTGAATGACATGGTGGACAGATGGATTTTATAGATCTATTCAGAACATTCCATCCTAAGACAGAAGAATACACATTCTTTTCAAGTGCACATGGAATATTCTTCAGACTAGATCACGTTAGGTCACAAAACAAACATCAACAAATTCCAAAAGATTGAAGTTATACCATGCATATTTTCTGACCACAGCACTATGAAACTAGAAGTCAACCAACAAGAAAAAATCTGGAAAGACCACAAATACATAGGAGTTAAATAACATGCTACTCAGCAGTGAATGGGTCAGCCAGGAGAAAAAAAAAAAAAAAGGAAATTTTAAAAAGTACATGAAACCAAATGAAAATGAGACCACAACATTTTAATGCAGCAAATGGATGCAGCAAAACCAATCCTAAAAGGGAATTTTATAGCAATAGAGGCCTACCTCAAGAAGCAAGAAAAACCTCAAATAAACAACCTAACCTTACTCCTAAAGGAGCTAGAAGAAAAACAAAAAATGAAGCCTAACACCAGCAAAAGGAAGGAACTAATAAAGATGAGACCAGAAATAAATACTATAGAAACTGAAAAAACAGTAGAACAGATCAATAAAACCAGGAACTGGTTGTTTGAAAAAAAAAAAAAAATCAATAAAATTGATAAACCTCTAGCCAGACTCCAAGAAAAAAAGAGAAAGGGCCCAGATAAAAGAAATCACAAATCAAAGAGGAGAAATAGCAAACACCACAGAAATATAAACAACTGTAAGAGACCATTATGAAAAACGGTATGCCAACAAATTGTACAACGTAGAAGAAATGGATAAATTCCTAGAAACATAACCTACCAAAACAAATAGGAAGAAATAGAAAATTTGAACAAACCCATTACCAGCAAAGAAATTGAATCAGTACTCAAAAAACTCCCAACAAAAGTTCAGGACCAAATGGCTTCACAGGTAAATTCTAGCAAACATTTTAGAAAATTAATGCCTGGGACCCCTGGGTGGCCCAGTGGTTGAGCGTCTGCCTTCAGCTCAGGATGTGATCCCAGGGTCCTGGGATCGAGTCACATAATAGGCCCCTTGCAGGAAGCTAGCTTCTCTCTCTGCCTATGTCTCTGCCTCTCTCTGTGTGTCTTTCATGAATAAATAAATAAAATCTTAAAAACACACACACACACACATTAGGAAGAGCTGCCATGTGACACAAAGAAATGGAAAGACATTCCATCCTCATTGTTTGGAGGAACAAATAGTATTAAAATGCCTATACTACCCAAAGCAGTCTACACATTTAATGCAATCCCTATCACAATACCAACAGCATTTTTCACAGAACTAGAACAAACCTAAAATTTGTATAGAATCACAAAAGACCCTGAATAACCAAAGCAATCTTTAAAAAAGCAAAGCTAGAGGTACCACAGTTCTACACTGTGATATCAAGTTATTTCAAAGCTGTAGTCATCAAAACAGTATTGTACTGGCACAAAAACAGACTCATAGATCAGTGGAACACAATAGAGAGCCCAGGGACGCTGGGTGGCTCAGCAGTTGAGGATCTGCCTTCAGCTCAGGGTGTGATCCCAGGGTCCTGGGATCGAGTCACATATTAGGCCCCTTGCAGGAAGCTAGCTTCTCTCTCTGCCTATGTCTCTGCCTCTCTGTGTGTCTTTCATGAATAAATAAATAAAATCTTAAAAAAAAAAAAAAAAAGAATAGAGAGCCCAGAAATAAACCCATGGTCAATTAATCTTGACAAAGCAAGAAAGAATATCCAATGGGGAAAAGACAGTCTCTTGAATAAAATCTTGCTGGGAGAACTAGATAACAACATGCAAAAGAATGAGGCTGGACCATTTTCTTACACCATACACAAAAATAAAATAGATTAAAGACCTAAATGGAAAAAAAAAAAAAAAAGACCTAAATGTAAGACCTGAAATCATAAAAATACTTGAGGAAAGCACACGCAGTAATTTCTCTGACATTGGCCGTAGCTACTTTTTTCTAAATAGGTCTCCTTTGGGGCACCTGGGTGGCTCAGTTGGTTAAGTGTCCGACTCTTGATTTTGGCTGGGGTCATGATCTCAGGGTCGTGAAATCAAGCTTCGTGTTGGGCTCCACACTGGGCATGGAGCCTGCTTAAGATTCTCTCTCTTCCTCTGCCCCCCCACCCCCCCGCCACCTCGAGCACACCGGCACTCTCTGTCTCTCTTAAAAAAAAAAAAAAAAACCTCCGAGGGAAGGGAAACAAAAGCAAAAATAAACTGTTGGGACTACATCAAAATAAAAAGCTTCTGTACAATGAAGGAAGCAATAAACAAACCTAAAAAGCAGCCTACAGAATGGGAGAAGATATTTGCAAATGATATCTAACACCTAATAAAGAGTTAGTTGAGCATCTGCCTTTGGCTGAGGGCATGATCCTGAAGTCCCAGGATCGAGTCCCACATCAGGCTCCCTGCATGGACCCTGCTTCTCTCTACCTATGTCTCTGCCTCTGTGTCTCTCATGAATACATTTCTTTTTAAGTATCCAAAATACATGAAGAACTTATACAACACAACACCCCAAAACCTAATAATCTAGTTTTTAAAATGGCAGAAGACATGGGCAGACATTTCTATAAAGATGCTCATCATTGCTTATCAGGGAAATACAAATCAGATCATATAATGGTATAATGAGATACCACCTCACGCCTGTCAGAATGGCTAAAATAAAAAACACAAGAAACACCAAGTATTGGCAAGGATGTGAAGAAAAATGAACCCTGTGCACTATTGGTAGGAATGCAAAACTGGTGCATCCATTATGGAAAAAAGAGAGTTTCCTCAAAAAGTTAAAAGTAGAACTGCCCTGTGATCCAGTAATTGCACCACTGGGTATTTGTCCAAAGAATACAAAAACACTAATTCTTTTTTTTTTTTTTTAAGATTTTATTTATTCATTCATAAGAGACACACAGAGAGAGAGATTGAGAGGCAGAGACACAGGCAGAGGAAGAAGCAGGCTCCCTACAGGGAGCCTAACATGGTACTCGATCCCAGGTCTCCAGGATCAGGCCCCAGGCTGAAGGTGGCACTAAACCGCTGAGCCATCTGTGCTGCCCCAAAAACACTAATTCAAAGGGATATGTACACCCCTATGTTTATAGCCAGATTATTTACGATAGCCAAGGTAGTGAAGCAACCCAAGTGCCCATCAATTGATGAGTGGATAAAGAAGAGTAGGATGGATAGATAGATAGGTAAAATGGAATATTAACCATTAAGAAATGAAATCTTACATTTACAATAATGTAATGGAGCTAAATGGTATAATACTAAGTGAAAAAAAAAAGAAAGAAAAAAATACTAAGTGAAATAAGAGAAAGATACCATATGATTTCACTCATGTGGAATTTAAGAAACAAATGAGCAAAGGGGAAAAAAGAGAGACAACCAAGAAACAGACTTCAACTATAGAGAACAAACTGATGGTTACCAGAGGGCAGGTGAGTTGGGGGTGGGGGGGGATGAGTGAAATAGGTGATTAAGGAGTGCATTAATGATGAGCACTGGGTGATTAAAATGTAAAAATAAATTTAAAAAATTAAAACACATACACACAAAATAACAAATGTTGGTAAGGAAGTGGGAAAGTTGGAACCTTTCACATTACCAGTGTGACTGTGGAATGGTTCAACCACTGTGGAATAACTTGGAGGTTTCTGAAGAACTCAAACATAGAATTGTCTTGTGACCTAGCAACTCTGCTCCTAGGTATATACTCAGAAGAACTAAAAAAGGTACTGAAACAGATACTTGTACACAAATGTTCACAGAAGCAGTGTTCACAATAGCCAAAAGATGCAAACAACCCATGTATCCAGTCAGTAGATGAACACATAAAAGTGTGTGTGTGTGTGTGTGTGTGTGTGTGTGTGTGTATGCATGCACAAAATTTTTCTGTGCTATTTACTTACCAGAGTTTTGAAAGGAAATAATAAAAAGACAAAGGTGCAGGTAAGAGTCAAAAAAAGAAAGTTCCCTCTTTTTAGTGAGTGAGCCTCAGCGAAAATACCACACATTTTCCTTTTTTTTGCTTTAGCTTCATGCTACAAATGTAGCACTAACAAGTTATTCATCAACATTTGTACACGTATATAGATAAATATCCTTCAACTTTCATTGTAATTGCTAATTCATTCAGAAGATATTTATTATTTACTATGTTGCCAGGTACTGTTCTAGATTCTAGAGACCAAGTGGTGAGCAACACAGACTTGCCATGTGACCCTGTCCTCAGTGTACATTCTAGTTGAGGAGAGACAGTAAACAAACATGCTATAGTCAGCTGGAATTAAATGCTGTGCAGATAAACAAAGCAGTGGAAGGGGATGAAGTGTGGTAGAAGTGCTGCTTTAAGTAGGTGGTCAGAAAGGCATCTATCAGGATGAAACATTTGAGGAAGGATCAGAATGAGAACAGGAGCAAGCCATGCAGCTACTTGCATGACTAGCTCACCTGCTTTCCCTCTCTATGGTGATGTCATTGACTCATATTTGTAAATGTTATTAAAAACATTCCTTCCAAAAAAAAAAAAAAATCCTTCCCATGTTGCCTTCACTCTTAAAACAACTCTAGAGAAATTCCTTTCTAGTGGTGGTATTATTGTATAGTCCTATACATGTGCAACTGACTTGTTTTTATCCCACAGACGTGGGAAATATAGCTGACAGCTTTCCTTTCCACACTGGCTGCCAGAAAACTCATAAATTTGCAGCCCATTCATAGTGCTATAGTAATCATGAAGGTCATTATGGTATGCATTATTAGTTTTTTGAGCTCCATTCCACTTAAGGCTTGCTTTTCTTTAACTCTGCCATAAATTTATGCTATCTTGTTGTATTTTGTGCATATTAATCAAAATCTTTTTTTGATGCCTTGGTGTCTCAGTGGTTGAGCATCTGCCTTCGGCTCAGGGTGTAATCCTGGGGTCCTGGGATCGAGTCCCATATCGGGCTCCCTGCATGGAGCCTGCTTCTTCTTCTGCCTGCATCTGTGCCTCTGTCTCTGTGTCTCTCATGAAAAATAAATAAAATCTTTAAAAAAAAATCTTTTTTTGGGAATAAGGTACACTGGTGAATGATAAACATATATGTTCATTAAAACACACACACACACCATATAGTATTTATACGATAGGTCACTGATTCTGAACTTGGGGCAGTTTTGTTCTTTGGAGAATATTTGGCAATATCTGATTATCACAGTTGGGAAGTGCTGTTGGCACCCTACAAAGAGTTATCTAGTCCAAAATGTCAAAATTGCTGAGGTTGGGAAACCTTAAAATAGACTGGACCATTCAATCCATAATTTCATACGTTTCTAGACTGTTTTGTAACATAAATGACAAGTGTATTCCCTTGTAACTTACTCTAGCATACCAGTGTATATTCTGAGTGTGATCGTTGGGTCACCCTTCCACTAAATCTGTCATCAGTCAAATAGTCCTGAAAGCAATAGTTTCCTCTTCAGAATCTGTTTCATCGTACCCACAAAATCACAACTTCAGATTAACAAAATTGAGGAGAATGGTGCTTTTCATTTGAGCTCCAGTATTTTTGAATGTTTTGAGTCAGCAACATAGTTAAAATGACACTGTTCACCCTCCATTCTGTTTACAGGCTTTCATAGAGACCATGTTTGCCAGTAAAGCTCCTGTGGAAGAGGGCTTTCTTTACGCTAAGGTGAGCTTTAAAACATTGGAAAGGTTTTGTTGGAAGCAAAAATAGTAAAGTAATTTCATTGATTTGTAGATGGCATCCAGTTGGCTTTCATGTAAGTGACCTCAGTGGAAAGGATTTGGTTCTTCAGTGTTGCTGATAATTTATTAGATGTGTCTGAAATACGCAGAGCTACAATTAAAATTAATATCACATAGCTGTTGTAAAAATGCAATCATATTCCAGTGTTTATCTAAATAAGAATAAAAAACACGAACTTAACTATATCTCTGTACTCAGCCTTGATCGTAGGTTTTCAATATTCTCTTCTGGACTTAATTTGAAAATTGTAGGAAATTTAGAGCACTCAGAGGAACAGAACAGACTTAATAATAAGGTCAAATAACAGGATTGGCAGGGAATAAAAAATAACCTGGAATTGCAGCACAGTAAGTTTGGTTAGATTTGATAACTTGTTTTCCAGTAATGATGGGAAAGAAGTACTTAAATGGAGAGAGCCTGTGCTGGCACAGCCCTGAGGAAATCCTATCTTCAGTCCTGCTTGGCTCTTGTTTTTCAGTTTGAATTTGAATGCCGGGCCCGTGGTGCAGACATCTTGGCCTACCCGCCTGTAGTCGCTGGAGGTAATCGGTCAAACACTTTGCACTATGTGAAGAATAATCAGCTCATCAAGGTATACGAAATGCCCTTCAGTGCCACTTCCTATGATGCCACTTCTAAAGCACTTTATTATAAAATGATTTTACATACATTATCTCATTCGATCCTCCCATTGGCACTGTGAGATAGGAGCAATTATTAACATGCCTGTTCAACAGATGAGGAAAATAAACTTTAAAAATTATGCAACTCATTAGGGCAGAGCTGAGAATTCTACCCTAAAGCCTCTGCTCATTTTATTTTTTTCTGCTCATATTTTTTTTTTAAAGATTTTATCCATTTATTTGTGAGAGACACAGAGAGAGGCAGAGACATAGGCAGAGGGAGAAGAAGCAGGCTCCCTGCAGGAGCCCGACATGAGACTCGATCCCGGAATTCCAGGATCACGTCCTGAGCCGAAGGCAGACTGCAACCGCAGAGCCACCCAGGCATCCCTCTGCTCATATATTTTAATAACACTCCTTCTCAGAGGACTTGGGCAACAGCAGGCCATGCATATGAGCAGACAGATTTTGGTAGTACCTTATTGTTTTCTCCCCAAGTATCTATACAAGTAAAGAATTATATATGCCTTTATTAAGCCCACTTTTTTAAAGATGGGGAAAGGGTTTGTTTGTTTTTTGGAGCCCAACACAGGGCTTAAACTCGTGACCATAAGATCAAGACCTGGGCTGAGATCAAGAGTCAGACGCTTAACTGACTGAGCCACTCAGGCACCCCAAAGTTCACTTTTAATTATCTGTTTTCATTTTCAGTAATTTCAGAAGAATAAATGTAACAAACATATAAATTATACAACATATTTTTTAAATGAATACTCATGAACTGATCCCTCATTGAAGAGCTAGAACATTACCAGTTCCATGCATCTACTTCTATGTCTTTATGCTCTGCTATCCTATTGCCTGCCTCCCAGAGATAACTAATTGGTTATCCTAAATTTTTCTTTGTCCTTGCCTTGATTTTTTTAAGTAGTTGTATGACATATACATGATTCCCAAAACAATATTAATTAGTTCTGCTTGTTTGTAAACTATGTAAAAATTAAGTACTGCTATATGTAGTTTTTGGGGACTTTTTAAATTTATAAATGTGATAAAACAATAGATTTTTTCCCAAGTATTTGTATTTGTTTATATTCCTACTGTTGATATATAATTTTGTTGACTACACCCTCTCTATCCCTTGATGTTAATCAGACTCCTTCATTTCTGCCATTCTAATTGGTATAAAACAGTATCTCATTGTGGTCTTAATTTCCATTACCTTAATTACTAGTGAAACTAAGCATCTTTTTTATCTTTAGCATTATTAGTTTCAACTTGCTGATGTGTTGTTTAGGATATTCTGATCTGTGTTCATGAGTAAGATTGGTTTATTTTTCTCATACTTTTCTGATTTTCATATCAAGACCAGGAAAAATTAAGAGTCCTGGGATCAAGCCCCATATCCAGCTCCTTACTTGGCAGGGAGTCTGCTTCTCCCTCTGTTCCTCCCTCTCTCCCTACTTGTGGTCTCTCTCTTGCTCACTCTTTCTCTCAAATAAATAAGTAAAATATTAAAAAAAAAAAAAGTAAGCATACATTTGCCCTGTGCACCAGTAATTCCATTTATAACCATTTTTCAGGAAAAATTAAAACATAGATCCACAAAATGCCTTGTACAATAATGTCCATAGCAGGTTCGCTCCTAATAGGCCAGGCATCCATCACCAGGATATTAGATAAGGAAATTGCCATGTGGTGTATTCTTCAAATAAAAAGGAACAAACCACTGCACTACCAACCAGTGATCTCAAAAGCATTATGCTGAGTGAATAAACCAGACACAAAAAATTATAAATTATGTGATACCATCTACATGAAGTTCTAAAATGGGCAAAACTAATCTATGTTTATAGAAATCAGATTAGTGGTTGCTTCTCATAGGAATATTGGCTGGGAAGGGGCCTGATGGCATGGTTACATGGGTGTATACATATGACAATACTAACTTAACTCTATGTTCTTAAGTTCTATGTTTCACTGTGCATACATTAAATCTCAAAAACTTTGGCTAAAAAAAGAAATCTTGCCAGAGGTTTGCTGAGTTTTGTTTTTCTTGTAAAACCAACTTTTCACATCATTAATGGTATTTTATCTTTGTTTATTATTCCATTACACTGGGCCCTTGTCTTTATTAATTTCACCTTTCTACTTTTTGTTTATTCTCTTGTTCTTTTTCTGGCTTCTTAAATTAGATGCTAAACTCATTAATTTTCAACCTTCTTTTTTTATTATAAATGTCTGAGGATAAATTTCTCACTTTCATTATATTCCACAAGGTTTTCCTAGTTTTTAAGTGTATCATATATTAAAAACAATCAATACAATGTACTGTTTAAAAATAAAATTTGAATGAACAACCATATATCTATCATCTAGGACGAGAGGAACATTACTAGCCCCCTGAGCAATCTCAAGCACATCCCCCTCTCTGTCTCCTACCATCTTGACTTTGGTTTCAATCATTTTTGTTGTTGTTTTTCTTCATAATCTTATCCCCTATGTGTCTATTCCTAAACAATATAGTGTCCATTCTTGAAAAACTGAAGAATAAGCGTAAGTGTAGCTGTACAGGGAAAGAAAAGTATTGCCATTATTAGATAAATTGGCCCGAGAGAAAATCAGTTGAGAACTTCTAGGTCATAGTCTTGCTTTGGTTATCTGAAAGTTTACAAGGGCCTTTTCTGGTGAAGTCTGTGGGCAAGGTCCTCAGCAATCTGTGAGAAATGCAGGCAGGGTACTGTTGCGGCATCTGGGCATACTATAGTGTGAGCCCGGTGGGCATGTGGCTGAATTGTACAGTCAGAACAGGCTGCCGTGGTTCCGCCTCCAGCTTACCACAGCTGTGTCAGCCTCTCAGAAACAGGCCAAAGCAAAACCACTTTGACAGGGTTTGTTTAGATTTACGTGCATGTTCACCTTTCCTTCTTACATCTTAAATGGCCCTCCTGGGATCACCTTCCTTCAACCTGAAGAAAATCCTTTAGGTGCAGGTCTGTGGCCTGATAAAATTTTCTATTTTTGTTTAGCCAAAATATCTTTATCATCATTCTCAATTCTTGATAATGGCTATGCCAAGGAAACTATCCTAGATTCATTTTAGTCATCAACATTAATGTATCACTCCCCTTTCTTCTGACTTTCAGTGTTGCAGATTAAAAACAAACAAGGAGCACCTGGGTGGCTCAGTCAGTTAAGCGTCTGCCTTCAACTCAGGTCATGATCCCGGGGTTTTGGGATCCAGGCCAGTGTCAAGTTCCCTGCTCAGTGGGGAACCTGCTTCTCCCTCTGCCTCTCCCCCACTTGAGCTTGTGCTCATGCGCTTGCTCTCTTCCTCCTTCCCAAATAAATAAAATATTTAAAACAAATG
Organism: Canis lupus baileyi; assembly: GCF_048164855.1. Lineage (NCBI taxonomy): Eukaryota > Metazoa > Chordata > Mammalia > Carnivora > Canidae > Canis > Canis lupus. Next base: position 26,960,704 of record NC_132848.1, on the reverse strand, counting down.
AAAACAAACAAAAACAGTAATTACCATTCCTTATGGGAAATCTCTTTTTGTTTTGACTACTTTAAGATTTCTTTTCCTTTGGGGGGGTGCACCTGGGTAGCTTAGTCGGTTGGGCATCCAACTCTTGATTTTGACTCAAGTCCTGATCTCAGGGCCCTAAGATGGAGCCTCACCTTGGACTCAGTGCTCAGTGAGGAGTCTCCTTAAGACTCTGTCTCTCGGGCAGCCCCGGTGGCGCAGCGGTTTAGCGCCGCCTGCAGCCCGGGGCGTGATCCTGGAGACCCTGGATCGAGTCCCACGTCAGGCTCTCTGCATGGAGCCTGCTTCTCCCTCTGCCTCTCTGCCTCTCACTCCCTCTCTGCATCTCTATGAATAAATAAATAAAATCTTTAAAAAAAAATTAAAAAAAAAAAAAAAAAACTCTGTCTCTCTCCACCTCCCCCCCCCCGCACCTCTCCCCCCACCACTTACTCAGCCTTGCACTCTCTAAAAAGTGAATAATCTTTTAAAAACGATTTCTTTTCCTTTGGTATTTTTTCGTTTTATTATGTGTCTAAGAATAGATTTATTTTTACATGGTCATTATGATACCTTCCCCTTCCTGAATCTGTTATTCATGTCTTCATTGGTTCTAGGAAATTCTCAGACATTGGTATAGATATTGGCTCTCCTACATGCTCTCTATTTGCTCCTTCAACAGTTTCAGGTAGATGTGTGTTAGACCTTTCTGTTTCCAGTAAGCTAGCTTTCATGTTTACATTTGTCTTGTCTCTCTGTTATATTCTAGGGGATTGGGTAGGTCTGTCTTCAGGAAGCCAGTTTCCCTTCAGTTGTCTAATCTGCTTCTTCAGCCATCTACTGAGTGATTGAGTTCAGAAGTTGTTTTTTCTTTCCTTCTGGTTTCTTTCAAATTGGCATAGTTCTTTTCAATTGTCTACTGTTGCTTATTCAACTTTGTAGTCCTGTTCTTTATCCCTTTAAACATTTTGTAATAGCTATCCTGTATCTAATCATTCCATTATCTGAAGTCCTGGAAAATCTAAATTTGATATATGTTGTTCTTGCTGACTCTCACATACAGTGACCTACCTTGTGTGCTTGACGACCTTTGGTTGAGAGCTCATATTTTATTTGCTTGATGTTATTTTTTTTGGAAATCATGCCAGCCCATATTTGGGGGAAATTTCCTCTAGAAGTTGTTTGAATATACTTTTGCCAGAAGTAAGTGGTCTTAATAACCTGGGACTCTTGTATCCCCTATGAGAATCTTTGGCTCATTATCCCCCCATTTTTGCTGTAGGACCTCAGGGCAACCTCTCCTTTTTTATATATACTGTACCATTACCTTATCACTACCGTCAGCTCTACTTTCAGTTATGGGGTGCCTTTTTCAAGAGAGAGAAAAGCCTTTAAGAGATCTCTTACATTATGTAATGTCAACTTTTTGTAAAATATTTTTTTTTAAGATTTTATTTATTTATTCATATGAAAGACACACAGAGAGAGGCAGAGGGAGAAGCAGGCCCCATGCAGGGAGCCCAATGTGGGACTCGATCCCCGGTCTCCAGGATCACGGCCTGAGCCAAAGGCAGGCGCCAAACCGCTAAGCCACCCAGGGATCCCCTGTAAAATATATTTTTATCCAGGGTCTGTTTTCTAACAAGAAATGTATTCTATCATTTTGCCAGAAACAAAAACCACATCCATTCTTCAGAGTTGCCGTTATTAAATATATATATATATAACCATTGAACCATTATTCTACTATGTGCCAAGTTGTGTGTTTATTTATATATAAATAAGATGTGCCCCTGTCTTCAAGGACATAAATAAATAATTTCAATATAACATGACAAGTAAAGAACAAAAGAGAGATAAACCCAAAGTTTTCTTCTTTCCCCATATGTATTTTGATGGGGAGCAAAAATAGAAGTGATATTCTAAAGTTAAATGGTTAAGAGTAATTGTATTTGAATAAGGCCCTGAATACCAAATATATAGGATTTTTATTTATTTATTTTTTTAAAGAGCTTGCTTTTTTTTTTTTTTTAATTTTTTATTTATTTATGATAGTCACAGAGAAAGAGAGAGAGAGAGAGGCAGAGACACAGGCAGAGGGAGAAGCAGGCTCCATGCACTGGGAGCCCGACGTGGGATTCGATCCCGGGTCTCCAGGATCGCGCCCTGGGCCAAAGGCAGGCGCCAAACCGCTGCGCCACCCAGGGATCCCAGGATTTTTAAACATAATAAATGTTGATAATGGTGATAATGGTACCATTTATGATGTGCTGTTTACATGTAGTAATTCATACCTAAGCAGCGTGGTTCCTGTGCCCATGTACTACTTGCAGTGACCACTTTCTTGAGTCCATGTGAATTCATTTGAAAAATTGAGATGCTATTTCTTGTAAGAAGGAACCAAACAAGATTAGTCTCTTTTAAATTAGTTTTTCAAATATATATATAAAATAAAAGACACAAAGAGTTTAAATTAGAAAAAACAAGTGACAACCATAAGGTCACCTACTTTAACATATCATACTTTTGTTGCAGGATGGAGAAATGGTGCTGCTGGATGGAGGTTGTGAGTCTTCTTGCTATGTGAGTGACATAACCCGTACCTGGCCTGTCAATGGCAGGTAGGATTTCTACATATCCCACTGCTTCTTAGGAGTATGAGTTGGAATATGGGTGTATTAGCAATAAATGACTAAACAAATATACAAGTCCCCTCTAGCTCAGGTTAACTGCCTTTGCAAAGCTCCTGATTACTCTCTAAGACTGTTTTATTTATTTATTTATTTATTTATTTATTTATTTATTTATTTATTTATTTAGATTTATTTATTTATTCATGATAGAGAAAGAGAGGCAGAGACACAGGCAGAGGGAGAAGCAGGCTCCATGCCGGGAGCCTGACGCAGGACTCGATCCCGGGACTCGAGGATCGTGCCCTGGGCCAAAGGCAGGCGCTAAACTGCTGAGCCACCCAGGGATCCCCTCTAAGACTGTTTTATTCATCATATCATAGGATCAGGCATTTAGATACACCTCGTTAACACACATTCACATTTGATTTTTTTTTTTTAATTTTTATTTATTTATGATAGTCACACAGAGAGAGAGAGGCAGAGACATAGGCAGAGGGAGAAGCAGGCTCTATGCACTGGGAGCCCGATGTGGGATTCGATCCCGGGTCTCCAGGATCGTGCCCTGGGCCAAAGGCAGGCACTAAACCGCTGCGCCACCCAGGGATCCCACATTCACATTTGAAAAAAATAAATTTGAGGGGTACCTGGCTGGCTCAGTCAGTGGAGGACATGACTTGAGCTTCAGTTGTACTTCGTATTCAAGCCCCACATTAGGTGTAGAGATTACTTAAAAATAAAGCTTTCAAAAAGACAAATAAATAAAGTTGAAGTATTTATTATTTTCTGATTACAAAAGTAATTCCAGTATTCAGTTAAAAAAAATTACTAGGCATGAAAAAATCAGAAAATTATCCATAATCAAGAAAAATGCAGTCAATAAAAGCAGATCCTGAATAATCCTGATATTTCAATTAGGAGACAAGGACTTTATGTTTTCTTTTTAAGATTTTATTTATTTGAGAGAGAGAGAGAGCATTAGCCAGGGGGGTCAAGAGGGAACCCAGGACCCTGGGATCATGATCTGAGCCAAAGGCAGACTGAGCCACCCGGTGCCCCCAGACAAGGACTTTAAAGCAGCTATTACAGATATGTTCACAGAGTTAAAGGAACATATATTAAGTACAGTGAGTGAACAGATGGAGAGTCCCAGTAAGAAATAAGAAACTAAAAAATAAGAACCAGAGGGGTGTGTGGGTGGCTCAGTTCCTTGGGCATCTGACTTCAGCTCAGGTCATGATCCTGGAGTCCTGGGATAGTGCCCCACATCAGGCTTGGTGGAGAGCCTGCTTCTCCCTCTGTGCCCTACCCCACTCATGCTCTTCTCTCTCATACTCTATCTCTCAAATAAATAAATCTTAAAAAAAAAAAGAAAAAAGAACCAGAGATTCTGGGGAGATGGTAGCAAAAGCATAGTTGTTCAGTCTCTCCAAATTGTCAAATAATAATAGAGCTACTAGGTAACAAAACAAAACACTGGGTGTTAGGATATCACTTAAATCCTAAATACAAACAGTTATGAACACACTCTACACAACTACAAGGCCTAGATGGTATCAGTGTCTGTGTGGAAGGAAGAAGAACAAAACAGTAGTAGTAGAGGTAGAGGAAGCTACCTGACATACCTGAGAATAAAGGTATTTGTAAATAACCAGCAACTATTCGCTGGAAAGGATGGTGAGCCAATTTGAGAACAGAAACTGAAAATGGGAAAATTTTGCCACTCCAAAGTCCTGAGGAAGTGTGAGGGTGCTGTGCTCCCTTCTCACACTAAGAAACTGCTGGAAGTAGAATCGAAATTAAAGAGGTTGGGGACAAGAAAGAGGAAGGAATGAAATACCCAAATCAAAAAGGGGGAGAGGACATAAAATGAGCACTGGGTGTTATACTATATGTTGGCAAATTGAATTTAAATAAAATATTAAAAAATAAAAATCAATCAAAGAGGGAGAGAGTAATTGAAAGCAAGCTGCCATATTGTTTACCCCTACACAAGAACAACAGAAGTGTGAGCTCTGTGATGTTAAAATCTTTCCTAAATCCTACCTCATTCTAAAAGTTAAGGAAAATTAATTTCACATAAAATAAGCAATAAAAACGTATCTTGGTTAACCTCATACAAGGTTAATTAAGGGCAGAAAAGGAATGAAGAGCATGTAACATCCCTACTGATAATAGGAAATGGGAACATACCGGAAAGACGTGGCTATAAAAGAAACCAAAGCAGTGGCCTACTATTTTAAAGCAAGCCAGAGTTTTTTAAGCACATCATTCAAGACATGAAAGAACAACACAAATCAAAATTGGAAAAATCTCAGAAACAAAGTAACAACACTCAGGAAAGAAATGGAAATAAAATAAAAAAGCACACCAGAAAAAAGACCGGATTGAAAGATACACACTAGCAATGAAGTACAGTAAAGTAAAGCCTTAACAACAAATAGAAAGGATGAAAGGGAAGAAAACTTTAAAAATCAAAATGAAATACAGAGAAAAAATCACAGGGAATATGGCAAGTATTTAAAATAGGCAAAGAAGTTAGAACATACACGTAAAGGAAGCTCTGAAGAAGAAAATGAAAGCAAGGGAAGAGAACCAATCCTAAAAACTACAATTCGATAAAATTTTCCTTAAATGAAAAAAATTTTGAAACTACTTTTGAAAGAGCACATCATTTACCTGAGAATATCAGCCCAGAAAAAGCAACACAAAGACCTAGTCTAGTGAAATTCTGAACCTACAAGAAAAAGAAAAATTCCTTTGGGGTCCAGAAAAAAAGAACACATAATTTATAAAAGAAAGGAAATTAGATTATCATCAGACTTTTTTTTTTAAGATTTTATTTTATTTATTCATGAGAGACACAGAGCGAGAGAGAGAGAGGCAGAGACACAGGCAGAGGGAGAAGCAGGCTCCATGCAGGGAGCCTGACATGGGACTCAATCCCAGGTCTCCAGGATTATGCCCTGGGCTGCAGGCGGCGCTAAACCGCTGTGCCACCAGGGCTGTCCTATCATCAGACTTTTCAAAAGCAATGTTTTATACAATTATAAAATAGAGTAATATATTGAGATACTCAACAAAAGCTTAAGCCAAAGATTTTATATACAACAAAAGCAACTTTTAGCTGTAAAGGGCACAGATTGTTCTGAAGGAACTTAAGAATTACTCCCATGAGGAATCTGCTAGTGCTGTGTGATCCAATATGAAAACCAGTCACTAGTCCCATGGGATGACTTACATTTAAATTAATATTAATCAAATTTACATTAGTTTTTCACTTGAACTGGCCACATTTCAAGTGCTCAGCAGTCATATGTGACTAGTGGGTACCATATTGGACAACAAACACACAGGACAACACATCAGCACAGGAAGGTTTACTAGTTAGTGCTGTGCTAGAGCATGAGCTTCAGATGACCAAAGTGACTAGAGACATTGAGCTAAACATGAGAAACAGTTGACTATAGAATTAAGACTAAATGAAGCTAAGAGGAAGACATCATTGTAGTAATTGAGAATGGATGGAGCATATTAAAAAAAAAAACTATTTTCAGCGCTTCGATTTGTTATATTTGTATTGGTATTCTGAGACTGGTGTGTGTGTCTGTGATAGGGGATTAAAACAAAAAAGATAGAGGGGCACTTGGTTGGCTCAGTCAGAAGAGCATGCAACTCTTGATCTCAGGGTCGTGAGTTCAAGCCCATGTTGAGTGTAGAGATCATTTACATAAATAAATAAGCAAACTGTAAAAACAAATAATAAAACAAAAGAAAGGGCAGCCCCAGTGGCTCAGCGGTTTGGTGCCTGCTTTCGGCTCGGGGTGTGATCCTGGAGACCCGGGATCGAGTCCCATGTCAGGCTCCCTGCATGGAGCCTGCTTCTCCCTCTGCCTGTGTCTTTGCCCACCCCCACCCCCCATGAATAAATAAAATATTTTTAAAAATAAATAAATAAAAATAAAACAAAAGAAGATCATTTTAATGCTGCCCCCTTGTGTCCTTGAGGACCACGATGCATAATATGGAAGAAAAAAGGCAAATGAAATATGGAGAGGTTATGTAAAAGCTCTATAGTCTCAAATTTTATTTATTCATGAAAGACACAGAGAGAGAGGCAGAAACATAGGCAGAGAGAGAAACAGGCTCCATCCAGGAAGCCTGATGTGGGACTCTATCCTGGGACTCTGGGATCACTCCCTGAGCCAAAAACAGATGTTTAGCCGCTGAGCCACCCAGGCATCCCAGTAGTCTCAACTTTTAATTGATACCAATATGAACTCAAATGATTTTTTTTTCTTTATATATTTTTCCCCTTCCCTGTTTGTCCACTGAAAAGGCTAGAAACTATGATCAACTTAGTAGCAGTGAGTATCGCTAGTGCCTTGATTATGATCTTGAAACATAATTTTTCACTAAAATAAATGAGAGTGGGCTGACTCCGGATCTGGATCAGGAAATTTATAAGATGAAGCCTGGAACATCTTAGAATACCAGATAACAAGGAAATGAGCAAAAAACCAATGGGGTCGTGTCAAAAAGACTCAGGAATGAACTTGAAGAAGTCCCACAGGTCAAAGATAGGAAACTTTGAGCTTCAATAATGGTAATAACTTCATTCCATCAAATACGTTCAAATTCATGAGTTCATAATGATAATTTTTTTCATAATAATTTTTTAAAAATCGTTCATCTTCGGAGGATGATGGGAATCAATTCTTTATATTGGAAAGTGGTAAATTAAAGAATGAAATATTCATCCTACTTTTTATTTTATTTTTTTTAAGATTTTATTTATTTATTCATGAGAATACACAGAGAGAGAGGCAGAGACACAGGCAGAGGGAGAAGCAGGCTCCATGCAGGGAGCCCGACCCAGGACTGCCCTCATCCTACCTTTCATACATAAACTCTGACACTGGATAACCAAATAGAGTAAATGTCTCTTTAAAAATACTCCATGAGGGGTGCCTGGGTGGCTCAGTCACTTAAGCATTTATCTGCCTTCGCTCAGGTCATGATCTCGAGGTCCTGGGATTGAGCCCCGCATTGGTCTCCCTGCTCAGTGAAGAGTCTGCTTCTCCCTCTTCTTCCCCCTGCTTGTTTTCTCTCTCTCTCTCTCTCTCTCTCTTGCTGTCTCTTCTTACCCCCCTCAAATAAATAAATAAAATGTTTTTTAAAAATTCCATGAAATGGGGGCACATAGTTGGCTCAGTTGGTTAAGCGCCAAGCCTTGCATCAGGCTCCCTGCTCAACAGGGAGCCTGCTTCTCCCTCTCCCTCTACCTGCCCCTCTCCCTGCATGTGCTCTCTTTCTCTGTAAAATAAATAAATAAAATCTTTTTAAAAATTTTTCCAAAAAAAAATTTTCCATGAAATGAATGAAAAAGAAATTATAGAATGCAAATTATTGCCATTTTGCAACACCCATTAATGTATAAGCACTTTGGGCAGCCCGGGTGGCTCAGTGGTTTAGCGCCGCCTTCAGCCCAGGGCATGATCCTGGAGACCCTGGATCGAGCCCCACATTGGTCTCCCTGCATGGAGCCTGCTTCTCCCTCTGCCTGTGTCCCTGCCTCTCTTTCTCTCTCTGTCTCTCATGAATGAATGAATGAATGAATGAATGAATGAATAAATAAATAAATAAATAAATAAATAAATAATCAATCTTTTGAAAATAAACTGTATTAAAAAAGTTATTTTAAAAAATGTATAGGCACTTAAGGATCCATGGCTACTAAGATCACAAAGAGAGACTATCAGATATTATGTGCCTCCTATAATTTTGCCAAGTACTACATATAGCCAACCTTGCCAAAGGGATTGAACCTGAGTCTGATTCATTCTTGGGATCCAACTGCCAAATTGTAAGAAATAAAAAAGGCTGGGGATTTACCCCAAAGATACAGATGCAATGAAACGCCGGGACACCTGCACCCCAATGTTTATAGCAGCAATGTCCACAATAGCCAAACTGTGGAAGGAGCCTTGGTGTCCATCGAAAGATGAATGGAGTGCTCGCTTCGGCAGCACATATACTAAAATTGGAACGAAAGATGAATGGAGGGATCCCTGGGTGGCGCAGCGGTTTGGCGCCTGCCTTTGGCCCAGGGCGCGATCCTGGAGACCCGGGATCGAATCCCACGTCGGGCTCCCGGTGCATGGAGCCTGCTTCTCCCTCTGCCTGTGTCTCTGCCTCATTCTCTCTCTCTCTCTGTGACTATCACAAATAAATAAAAATTAAAAAAAAAAAAAAAGAAAGATGAATGGATAAAGAAGATGTGTTTTATGTATACAATGGAATATTACTCAGCCATTAGAAACAACAAATACCCACCATTTGCTTCAATGTGGATGGAACTGGAGGGTATTATGCTGAGTGAAGTAAGTCCATCGGAGAAGGACAAACATTATATGTTCTCATTCATTTGGGGAATATAAATAATAGTGAAAGGGAATAGAAGGGAAGGAAGAAGAAATGGGTAGGAAATAGCAGAAAGGGAGACAGAACATAAAGACTCCTAACTCTGGGAAATGAACTAGGGGTGGTGGAAGGGGAGGAGGGCGGGGGGTGGGGGTGAATGGGTGACGGGCACTGAGGGAAGCACTTGACAGGATGAGCACTGGGTGTTATTCTGTATGTTGGTAAATTGAACACCAATAAAAAATTTATTAAAAAAAAAGAAATAAAAAAGGCAAAGTAATATGTTGAACTGCACCAAGGGGATGTGTATTTGTCAGCTCAGGTTACCATAACAAAATACAACAGACTGGGTGGCTTAAACAACAGAAGTTTATTTCTCACAGTTTTGAAGGCTGGAAAGTCCAAGATCAAGGTACTAGCAAGGTAGGTTTCCTCCAGAGGCCTCTTCTCTTGACCTCTAAGCAGTTGCCATCTTGCTGTGGACTCACGTGACCTCTTCCACACGAAGAGCCAGAGAAAGTAAGCTGTGGTGTCTCTTATAAAGACACTAATTCTAGCAGAATAGGGCTCCACTCTTACGACCTCATGTAACCTTAGTTACTTCTTTTGGAGGCCTTGTCTCCAAATACAGCCACACTAACAGGACTTCAACATATGAATTTTGAGGGGACATTTAGAACAGATCTGTTAAAATTATTTTTTTTAAATATTTTTATATAGTCAGCTTTTTTTGAATTCCAAATATTTTTTTAGGATGGAGTCTTAGAACAGAATTACAAACTCAAATTTTATGAGTATCATTATTGTATTTTTTTAAGTTATATGTGGATTTTTTTTTTTAAGATTTTATTTATTCACGACAGACAGAGAAAGAGAGGCAGAGACACAGGCAGAGGGAAAAGCAGGCTCCATGCAGGGAGCCTGACATGGGACTCAATCCCGAGTCTCCAGGATCAGGCCCTGGGCTGAAGGCAGCGCTAAACTGCTGAGCCACCCGGGCTGACCCGTGAGTATCATTATTAAGGCCTTTCATTTAGTTGGCTATACTAATTTACACTGCCATCAACAGTGTAGAAAATACATATCATATTCCATGCCAGCTTAATTTTTTCTCATTTTTCCCCATGATGGCTAAAGAAATTATTATTCTAAGGACACCTAGAAACTACAAGTTAAAAAAGGAAAGAAAGAAACTACAAGTTACTAGTAGCCAAAGTATCTACTAGTTTATCTTCTGATATCTGCTTTACCTACAGGAAGTGCATCCCTTTGTTTTGTTTTGTTTTTATGGTAAAAAATATATATATATTAAGGATCAAGGATGAGCCTGGTCTGGCCCTCCGATTGCATCCATGGCTGGGTGGTGCATCTGCTAGCCTCACCTCATGTGTATCTGCTGATCGTTTGAAAGAGAGGCTGTTGATGCCCCAGCTCGAAGAGTTATTGTTTGGGATGCCTGGATGGCTCAGCGTTTTGAGTGTCTGCCTTTGACTCAGGGCCTGATTCTGGAGTTCAGGGATCAAGTCCCACATCGGGCTCCCTCCATGGAGCCTGCTTCTTCCTCTGCCTATGTCTCTGCCTCTCTCTTTCTGTGTCTCGAATGAATGAATGAATGAATGAATGAATGAATGAATGAATGAAATCTTTTTTTTCTTTTAAAGAGTTATTGCTCTTCCTGTTGAGCATTGAGGGCACTATTAAGGTCTTGTCTGTACTGATACATTGGTACTGATTAAGTATCAACAATGCCCCCTTATTAGCACCTTGGAGTTTTTCTAATCAAACTTAGAAGCAAACTTCCTGCAATATGAGATTATTCCAAATGTGAGTGATTTGGCTTTTCTCTCCCCAGGTTCACAGCACCTCAGGCAGAACTCTATGAAGCTGTTCTAGAGATACAGAGAGATTGTCTGACCCTCTGCTCCCCTGGGACAAGCTTGGAGAACATTTACAGCTTGATGCTGACACTGATAGCACAGAAGCTTAAGGAGTTGGGAATCGTGAAGAACATTAAGGGAAATAATGCCTTCAAGGTACTACCCCTCTTGTGACCCTGGCTCTCAAATATACCTGATGTGCTGCTGAGTTTTTTGTTTTTTGTTTTTTGTTTTTTATTTATTTATGATAGTCACAGAGAGAGAGAGAGAGAGAGAGAGGCAGAGACATAGGCAGAGGGAGAAGCAGGCTCCATGCACCGGGAGCCCGACGTGGGATTTGATCCCGGGTCTCCAGGATCGCGCCCTGGGCCAAAGGCAGGCGCTAAACTGCTGCGCCACCAAGGGATCCCTGCTGCTGAGTTTTTACCCTATTAGAGGCTGCCTTCTGTCGGTGAAGTGTCTGCCTTCTGCTCAGGTCATGATCCCAGAGTCCTGGGATCGGGTCCCACATTGGGCTCCCTGCTCCAAGGAGTTGGCTTCTCCCTCTACCCCGCCCCCCTGCTTGTGATCTCTTTCTTTCTCATGCTCTCTCTCTCTCTCAAATAAAATCTATTTTCAAAAAAGAAAGAAAGAAAACTAATTAGATTTAGAAATAGTCTTTGTGATTCCTCATCTATAAGAGGGATTTGGAGTTAACACGTATTAAAACAAAAGGTGTCAGTACTTACTTCTCCCAGAAGATGGCAGCACATTCTAGTCATTGCATCCTGTGTAAGTAGCTCAATTGGTAGTAGAAAACATAAAATGAAGTCTGGTGCAGACAGGGTGAAAAAGGACACAAAAAGGAAAAGAGGTTAACTCTCAATCCCTTTGTGGCGATTTTGAAAAGGTAGAAGTTCACAGGGGAGGGTGTTTGTTGCTTCAGTGACATCGGTGAGAATAACAGTATCCCCAAGGGCCACATCTTTAGTGAATTTCATCTGCATCTAGAATGTAATAATATTTAGTAAAAATGTAAAACCTTAGCTTTAAATTAAGATGCCAGGTGGCCATGCCAAATAGACCATTAAGCCATCTCATCTCCAAGTTTAGGCTGCCAGAGTTTCTTTTATTGGTAGGAAAGACACTATAAATTCCTCCTGCTGGAGCCAACAAATCTAATTAACAGATAGGAATATCCAAGCCGGTAAATGCCTAATAATTACTGTGTTAATTTGATGTTCTGTGCCTACTCCACAAGTTGCTGTGAGATACTCAGGGTCTCCAGAGCCAGCTTTCTGAGAAAGACTTGTGAACACTGAAAAGAGAACTATTCTAACATAATCATCCTCCCCCCCACCCCCGAGAAAAGAGGTTTTCATTTGCCATAGTCATTACTGGGGTTACCCAAGTCAACATGGATGTCGTGTATTAAGTAGTGGAAAAGGAGGATCCCTGGGTGGCGCAGCGGTTTGGCGCCTGCCTTTGGCCCAGGGCGCGATCCTGGAGACCCGGGATCGAATCCCACGTCAGGCTCCCGGTGCATGGAGCCTGCTTCTCCCTCTGCCTGTGTCTCTGCCTCTCTCTCTCTCTCTCTCTCTCTCTGTGACTATCCTAAATAAATAAATAAAATATTAAAAAAAAAAAAAGAAAGTAGTGGAAAAGGAGATCTGGATTAGTTCAAAGGCCATCAGTAGAATTGCATTCAGAAGGTAGCAGTGGATCAAGTCTCTGGAGCATTAGCCCGCGGGTGGTTTCTTTTTTTTTTTTTTTTTTTTTTAATTTTTTTTTTTATTTATTTATGATAGTCACACAGAGAGAGAGAGAGAGGCAGAGACATAGGCAGAGGGAGAAGCAGGCTCCATGCACCGGGAGCCCGATGTGGGATTCGATCCCGGGTCTCCAGGATCGCACCCTGGGCCAAAGGCAGGCGCTAAACCGCTGCACCACCCAGGGATCCCCCGCGGGTAGTTTCAATGGAAGCAACAGAACTATGGGGAGGTTGACACATATCTCACTGCCTTATACATACCCTGCTTTCCCCTTACGGGGTCATTGCTGCTCTAATAACACTGTGGTGATTATCTTTTCCAGGCTGCTCGGAAATACTGCCCTCATCATGTTGGCCACTACCTCGGGATGGATGTCCATGACACTCCAGACATGCCCCGTTCCCTCCCTCTACAGCCTGGTATGGTAATCACAGTGGAGCCAGGTAAGGGTGGGTGCTAGCAGGCTCTGATCCCTTGAGACACATAATAGTATCAGAGAGAAAGGTAAATGTTGTTCATTTTTACCTGAATTGACATAATTAAATTAGAAGAGACAGGAAAATAGATCTCTTTAGTGTAGATGGGAACTTTGAGATTTTTTTTCTTGAGCTTTCTTATTTAACATCACACAGTTTGCTTAATTTGACTTCTCCAATAAACAACAGATGGAGAATACTTTCTTTAAGTAGATATTAAGAAATAAATCTTTTTTTAAACCCTGCCTTTGCCAGGGCCAGTTTATACTAGTCAGTGCAGTGATGGGCTGCTCATGCCTCCTCCAGGTGTTTCCCTACAGAAAGCCGGTCAGGCTCAGCACGTTTGCAGTTGCATCCCCTCTGCAGACTACACTAAACTGCCCACATTACTCTCCTTAGGACCTAAGTCCTTTTTACTGAGCTTCAGAGGAAGCTGGCCATCTAATGGGTCCCCAGCTTGATGATCCTGGCCAGTGGGCAGAATTCAGCAGAGAAGTGATGGTCACAGTGTAGTGTAAGGATTGATGTTACAGGAGTGATTTTAAAAACTCTGTTTTTGTCAAGAAAATGGATTTCAGCTGTAGATTTCAAGTATTTACACCTCTAAAGTATATAAATTATAGCTGGGACCTGACTTTATACTACCCAAGTCCTACATTGTGGCCTTATATACTTATTCATTCTAATCTCGTTGGTACACGGGTGCTTCCCTAAGGTTTAATTACATATTCCTTCACTGATCTTTTTCTTTTTATCACAAGGCAGCATCTGTGTGAGTATAGTGGAGGAAGTTTCCAGTTTTTGTTTTGTTTTTTTTCCAGTTTCTTAAATATGGAAAGACCTGTTCTTATCTGACTTCATGATTAGAAAGTGGGCTCTTAGAATCTTCCAAATGTTTGTTAAAGTCTTCCTGTTTCTCTCTTACACTATATCCTGTACATCAGGTTTATTTGAGTATTTCTACAACTTGTTGTTATTCAGGCAAAGTAGGTTTTTTCAACATATTTTTAAGTGTTTTGTGTCCCTATTTTAGCAAAGTTCCCTTTTCCCAAGGGATGATTAGGCAGAGAAAGAATACATTTATATAATCTGCTGGTTCCCAGTATATGTTGACATACTCATAAGTAACCTTAGTAGTTGGTATACAAAACAACTATAGTAATAGTTCTAGCAATGACACCCAACATGTATTGATCATTATGTGCCCCCATACTTCTATATATACTATCTCATTTAGTATCCACAATTCTAGGCAGATACTCTTATGATCCCAGTTTTACAAGACCAGTTGTAGCACAGAAGGTTAACTTGCTTGTCCCAGATCATCCAGGTACTGCCTATTAAGAACAGAATGTTCTGTTTTCTACTTTTCAGGGATCTATATCCCAGAAGATGACAGAGATGCCCCAGAGAAGTTTCGTGGTCTTGGTGTACGAATTGAAGATGATGTAGTGGTGACTCAAGATTCACCTCTCATCCTTTCTGCAGATTGCCCCAAAGAGATGAATGACATCGAACAGATATGCAACAGGGCCTCTTGACCCTCGCTTCAGCTCACGTGCATCTCAGGTTTAGAGGGGGTGTAGATCCGCATCTGTGCACATGTGCTGGCTGAGCATCTCTGTGTGTATGTTTCTACACATGTTCCGTTTAGGAATTATGGCAATTGTATGAATGTAAAAAAATGTATATGTGACCTTTCTTTGTTTTAAGTAGCTAGAAATCTGGAAAATTGAATTTTTGAATGATATGTTACTACAACTTTAGTAACATTAACTCTGTACAATTAATGACCAAGGCAGGTTTAATTTTTAAATGTACAGAACTATCATGGTTATGTATGTCCATGCATTCCAGTTAACACAAATATACAGAAAATTTTCTCCTTTTCTCTAACTCTTTCCCTTTCTATGCTTTTGCTGAGATCTACCTAATATCGTAAGCTGTTTATGATGCTTATATTTTGAGCTAACCACCACTGTCTGCCTATACTAAAAGCCACCTGTCAGTGATTGTGGGTGGCCAGTACACATCTTCCATAACTCCTGTCCATCTCTTCCAGATACTACATATCTACTGGAGCCATATGAGCCCTTGTCACTGGTGTCCTGCAATCCCACCATTCAGCTCCAATCCAGATTCTGCGAACCCTATTAAAACAGTTTTGAGTTTTCCTTGCTGTTTCATTGCCGATGGCCTGGAAAGTGTTTAGATTCTTGATGAGGGAAAAAATGGAAGAGAAAGAAAAACATACATATGTCTGCTACAGAACTGTACCTCTGTCCATCCATTCTCAATCTGAAGAAAATTCCTTTCCCAGGCATCCACGGTATCTTTATAGATTCATAGGATACTGATCCTCATAACACACTCTTGAACCTGCTGCCCTGGCAAAGGGTAGATCCTCCCCTTACCCTGTTGAAGCCAGAGGAATGACACCAGTTTTCAGAGAGCTGCTCCTGTTGCATTCTGCAGTGTCATCTAGTGCAAAATATGGAACTCACCCAGTACCCATAAACATCCTATGATCCTTTTATTTCTCTGATATTAGCACTGGAAGGGCAGTAGGAAAGAGTCCTATTTCCCTCAACACAGCATTGGCTGCATTCATACAAGAACTCAGTTTGCAGAGTGAACAGGACTAGATTATTGCAAATGGTTTATTCAGAAGCTTCTGTCATAGAACTAATATGTTCACCTCCATTAAACCTGGATATAGGCCAAAGATGTATAAAACATGTTGATAGAGCATAAATTTGAGATATTTTAAGAAAGAAACAGGGTAGATTAACACTCTCTTGCAGTGCTAGAGGTTTGCCTATCTTATGAGGGAAACCTAAGGTACAGAGCCAAAAGCAGACAAGCAGCAACTTCATCAGGAGACAAAGATAATGCTATAAATCAGAGTGATATAGATGCTGTCCTGCCAGTGCTCAGCCTTGAATGCTCTGGCTTTGCTAAACAGCTGTGGGAATGGATGGCCACACAGCTGGACAGCCACAATCCCTGGGCCTGTCCTCCCCACGTCCCTCCAACTTCTCGGTCCTATGTTCCTTTCTAAAAGGGTACTGAAGACAGATCCACAACTCTAGCTTCTCACCGTCTGGGCTTCTATGGCCCCAACAACCCTTTCCTTGAATTGAGTTTCCTTAGTTCATTTACAATCCTGGAATAAGGAATTTCCTTTTCTTCCTATAAATTATTTTCAGTGGTCTTCAACTTTCTAGCTAAAAGCCTAGGTGGCTTTTATGTATAGCAGCACATCTGGACATGAAACAGACTTCTGGTTAGATTCTAATCAAGTTCTGCAGGTGTTGTGAGCCCTGCTTAGAATGGCTATGCAGAATTCTTCTGGTGATTTTTAATCCCTGACCCAAGCACGTTGTCCTTTGAGTCAGTAGCTAAGCATTGAATCAGAGTATCAGAACCATTGAGAGATGGCATAGTGTTTGAGGGCTGTCTGACATATTCAGGATTTGTTGAGCACATGTGGTGCACAGTGCAGGAATCTCATTCATTTTTAGCCATACTACAGACAAGCCCCGCATTTCCTCCAAGTCTAAGCATAATAAATACTTCATATATACACCAGGCTCTCCTAATGAAAACCTGGATTTTCAGAAGTCCTTCAAATGTTACACTGGAGTTTTTCTTCCTCAGTTAAAGAGAGATGGTTGGGTCATTAATAATGCCATCTAAGTGAAGGAAGCATGTCTCGATAGCCTCTGTCGCTTACTTTTGTGCGTTTGCCTCAAGAATTGCTGTTTTTCCGTAGATCAGGAAACAGACCGTGTTTTCTATTTGAAATGCAGTAGTAGCAATTGCTGGAATAGAAACCTTTCCCTCCCCACAGCCATGGTATCCACACTAGGAAGGTACTTCTGGTGGCTGAAAGTTCTCTCTGGGTCTTCTTTCAAAACACCATTATTTTTTCACCAATCTTGTAAGGTCAGAAAGGGAAAGTTCCTACCATAGACATGATGTCTTAATTTGAGATGAAGATCCATAAAATAAGAAAATCCCAGATGAAGACATTGTTACTCATTAAGATAGAAAAATTGGGCTGTGTTACATTTTTCAAAGCCAGCCCTCATATGTGACACAGAAGTGCTGCCTCTTCTCCTGTGTCTGTGTCAGAGCTCACAAGTACTGCACAGGGACTACCCCACTAAGCCAGCTGTTGACCTCAGGCTCCTTTGTAACCTGTGTCTCCAATAACTGCTACCAGTAGAACAAAACTGGGATTTGAGTTTGACCCTGTCTGCCATCCCTCAGCTGGTATATGAGCAATGAGAATAAAGCTCATTTATGTGTGTGTATTAGAAACAAAGTAAGGGCCCAGGATAGTGGCAGCATAAAGGAAATAAAAAAATAAAGGTTAATTTTTTTTAAATTTTAGTTTCCTGAGGTGGGATCTGTAGCCTAAAACATAAGCTGGTCAGGTTTAAGTTTTCATCCTGGGAAAATATACTTGAAGCTGAGGTTTAATGTTCCTAATATAACGAGAAGGTGAATACATCGTTAAATGCTAACGTTTAATCAGAGCAGAAATCCATTGTCACAAAGCACATGGGTCCTCCTGGCTGCTCTTCATTGTACCACTGCCTGTGTGTCCCTGAGGAACTTGGTGCGAGCATCAGTACTGCTCAGATCAGGGGTCCCGGCTGGAAGCAAGGTTTCATGAGGATATGAGAGAACTGCAGTGTTTGTTAGCATTTCTTAATGCTTTGTATGACCTTTGTGCAATTATAGAAAGTTCAGTTTGGACAAAACGCTGTTACTTTTTTAAGGCTCTATCCCCTGAAAATAGGTATGTCATTCCCCAACAGGGGAAAAGCATTTATTACTGTCATTTTAAAAATAAGCAATAAAACAATATAAAAGTGTATGGGGGTGTGTTATTTTCAAATCTAGACTTTACAGCTTTAAATGTGAGAATATTTAGTTTTACAAAATATTTTTTACAGAGGTGGGCCTGGCTGGCTCAGCCAGAGAGCATGCAACTCTTAATCTCGAGGTTGTGAATTCTAACCCCATGTGGGGGGTAGAGATTAATAAACAAATTTTTAAAAATATTTTTTTTTAGGGACGCCTAGGTGGCTCAGCGGTTGAGCGTCTGCCTTCGGCCCAGGGCGTGGTTCTAGAGTCCCGGGATGGAGTTCTGCCTCGGGCTCCCTAGAAACAGGAGGAGCCCGCTTCTCCTCCCTCTGCTTATGTCTCTGCCTTTCTCTGTGTCTCTCATGAATAAATAAATAGAATCTTTTAAAAAGTGTATATATATTTTATATATATATATATATATTATATTATATAGAGTATTAACTGCTGTCACAAAATCCTGTTTCAAACTTAAGATGATCCTGTCAGTCATGGCTGGGGGCGAGGGGAATGAATTCAATCTGGCCCATTAGAAGATTGGTTTAATGGTCTAATGTATAACATGGTAACTATAGTTGATAATACTCTGTTGTATAATAGAAATTTGCTAGAAGAGTAGAATTTAAATGTTCTTATAAAAAGGGAAAATATTTGAGTTGATAGATGTGTTATATAAGTAGATGGTGGGACACCGTTTCACAATGTGTATGTGTATCAAATCCTCATGATGTACGCTTTAAATATACAGTTTTTCAATTACTTTAGTCAAGAGAGCAAAAGGGAAAAGGTTGACTCCATAAAACTAACCCACAGGTCTCCAGACAGCCCCATACCACTCAAGATCATAAACTTTGGCCATGAGCATTTTATTAAGGATAAATTTTGTAGGGAAGTAGGATCAATTTGCAAAATTGTAAATTTGTTAACTTTCTCAGTTAACCATATAAACAGCCATAAGTGTGGTCATTTTTTGCCTAATAGGAATCCTCATTAAAATCTGAGGCTTTCTGGGGGCACCTGACTAGTCGCTTGGTAGAGCATGTGACTCTTGATCTCAAGGTTGTAAGTTTGAGCCCCATGTTGGGTGTTGAGATCACTTAAAAATAAAATCTTTTAAAAATTGAGGGAGGGAGCACAAATGAGGGGAGGGGCAGAGGGAGAAGAAGAAGCAGACTTCTTGCCAAGCAGGGAGCCCTAAGTAGGGCTCCATTCCAAGACCCTGAGATCATGACCTGAGCTGAAGGCAGACATTTAAACTGAGCCATAGGGATCCCTGAGTGGTGCAGCGGTTTGGCGCCTGCCTTTGGCCCAGGGCGCGATCCTGGAGACCAGGGATCAAATCCCACGTTGGGCTCCCAGTGCATGGAGCCTGCTTCTCCCTCTGCCTGTGTCTCTGCCTCTCTGTGTGTGTGTGTGTGTGTGTGTGTGACTATCATAAATAAATAAAAATTTTAAAAAACTGAGCCATAGAGGCTCCCCTAAAACTAAAATCTTTAACATCTGAGGCTTTCTCTAAGGTGTGCCTTCCAAAATTTTTCACATCCTGGCACAAATAAAAAGATAGGGTTTTTTGTATGGCACAACGGAATAAACTTGAGAGGACTAAGGAATGTATACATATGACCTAGAGAAAAAAATTCATTCCATATCCTTTATATAATTAGATGAAAATAACATGTACAAAGTTTTATAGAAGGTTTTAAATTTGTATAACACTTGTAAGAAATTATTTTCAGAATGTCAATAGACTTAGCCTACTTGTGGGAACATGACTTTTTTTGTATAACAGGCTGAAACCCTATACACAATTCGTGATGCATCATTCTTCATAATCACCATCTACAAGAAATTTGTACAAATAGCTGACAAAAATTTGAAGCCATTTTTATGATCGTTTAAAAATTTATGATTGAAAAAAATTAAAAAATAAAAATTTATGATTGAACTGATGAATGGATAAACAAGATGTGATATGTCCATACAGTGAAATATTCAGCCATAAAAAAAATGAATTACCAATACCTGCTACAACACAGATGAGTCTTGAAAATGTACTAAGTGAAAGAAGCCAGACTCAAAAGACATAATATATGACTCCCTTTATATAAAATGTCCAGAATAGGCAAATCCATGGAGATTAGAAAGTAGAATAGTAGTTGCAAGATCTGAGGATAGAGGGAAGTGGAGAGTGATGGCTAACAGGGTTTCCTTTTTAGGTGATGAAAATATTCTGGATAGAAGGTGGTGGCAGCTGCACAACTGTGAACATACTTAAAAACCTCTGAAAAGCATCTTGCGGTATTTGGTATTTGGATTAAATCTCAATAATTTATGATTGAAATTAAATTTAAAGAATCTAACTCCTTGGGCAGTTGGGTGGCTTAGTTGGTTAAGGGTCTGCCTTAAGCTCGGGTGGTGATCCCAGGGTCCTGGGATCAAGCACCACATGGCATTGGGCTGCTCAGTGGGGAGCCTTCTTCTCCCTCTCCCTCTGCCCCTCCCCCAGGTTGTGCTCATACTCTTGTCAAATAAATCTAAAAAATTTTAATCTATCTACTTTCATTGACAAATGTGAAATTTTTTATAATGTGGATTTCTAATCAAATTGGAATCACATAAAATATTTGAAGATGATAGAGCTATAATTCACAGAATGTGAACATGCGTTGAAATCACATAAAATACTTGAAGATGATAGAGCTATAATTCACAGAATGTGAACATGCGTTTTTAGAACACTGCTCCCAGCATTGACCACAAAGGTCAAAAGTATTCCATGTATGTGAAGCAGAAAGCCCGGCTGTCTGGAGTTACACCTGCAAGGAGCCCTGGCCATCTTCAGCTCCTGTGACGCCCATGGCTAGCAGCACCTCAGGTCCCTGAAACACCAGATGCTACATCAACACCATGGCTCCCTTGTCTTTGATGAGCAACGGCACGCTCAGCAGCTGCTGCCCTGAGTGGATGACCAGGTGGTAGCACCTCTCCTTGGCCACATTTCGGGGAATCCAGGACTTCTGGTGATACAGTGACGGGTAAGGGAGCTCTAGCTGCTCCAAGTTCCACCCATCTGGCAGCCATCCCAAGGACAGTGGGGATCAGTATTTCCCAGCACACTGATTTCAAGGCACATTGCTCAGGTTATTTAATTGTAAAATATAGAATGATACTGAGTGGAGCTTACTTGCACATAAGAATTTGTGGTACTGTGTAAATATTGGTTCAGATTTCCACCAATTTGTAAAGCCTAGTGGTTCTGGATACTTGCTGCAAAATGCTGCCTATCTTTTCCTAAAAAAGTTGAGACTGAGAAGCCTGCAATGATATATCAAAAATGTTTTTTTACAATAGTCATCTTGAAAATGTTATTTAATATTTCACTGCTCGGTATTTGGCTATGCTGTCTACGTGTTACACAGATTAAAGTCTCTACAGAAAAAAAAAAAAGTCTCTAATAGGGGCACCTGGCTGGCTCAGTCAGTAGAGCATGCTACTCTTGATCTCAAAATCGTGACTTTGAGTCTCATTCTGGATGTACAGTTTACTTAAATAAAAATTAAAAATAGGGATCCCTGGGTGGCGCAGCGGTTTAGCGCCTGCCTTTGGCCCAGGGCGCGATCCTGGAGACCCGGGATCGAATCCCACGTCGGGCTCCCGGTGCATGGAGCCTGCTTCTCCCTCTGCCTGTGTCTCTGCCTCTCTCTCTATCATAAATAAATAAAAATTTTTTAAAAAATTAAAAATAAATCTCTAATAAACTATAGCCAACCCCTGCAGTAATTATAATCTGGGCAGTGGACTATATATGTGAATGATTCTATTTTGCAATAGGGATTGCTATGCAGGAGAATTGTACTTGACATCACATAAATACAACAGGCATAGAGTCTACCTGCAGAAGCCTGAAAGAGTATGCTCTTGTCAAAAATACAAGAATATGGTGGTTCCTCAAAAAATTAAACAGTTAACCTTTTGATCTAGCAATTACACTTCTGAGTATGTACTCAAAAGAACTGAAAGCAGGAATTTAAACATTTGTATATCCACGTTTAGCAGCGTTATTCACAATAGGCAAATGATGGAAATAACCCAAATATCCATCAATGGATGAATGGATAAACAAAATGTGATATATACCTATAATGGAACACTACTCAACTTTTTAAAAGTGTAATTGAGGGATCCCTGGGTGGCTCAGTGGTTTAGCGCCTGCCTTTGGCCCAGGGCATGATCCTGAAGACCCGGGATCCAGTCCGGCATCGGGCTCCTGGCATGGAGCCTGCTTCTCCCTCTGCCTGTGTCTCTGCCTCTCTCTCTTTCTCTCTCTCTCTCTCTCTCTGTGTGTGTGTGCCTCTCATGAATAAATAAATAAAATCTTTAAAAATAAATAAATAAAAATGTAATTGATACATGCTACAACATGGATGAACCTTTAAAACATTTGTGCTAAGTGAAATAAGCCAGATTTAAAAAGGACCAATACTGGGGCACCTGGCTTGCTCAGTCTGTGGAGCATTTGACTCTTGATCTCAGGATTGTAAGTTCAGGCCCCATGTTCAGTGGAGAGACTACTTTTATTTTATTTTTTTTTTAATTTTTATTTATTTATGATAGTCACAGAGAGAGAGAGAGAGAGAGAGAGGCAGAGACACAGGCAGAGGAAGAAGCAGGCTCCATGCACCGGGAGCCCGACGTGGGATTCGATCCCGGGTCTCCAGGATCGCGCCCTGGGCCAAAGACAGGCGCTAAACCGCTGCGCCACCCAGGGATCCCGAGAGACTACTTTTAAAAAAATCTTTTAAAAAAAGGGACAATATCAATTCCACTTATATGCAATACCTAGAATAGTCAAATTCACAGAGTCAGAAAGTAGAATGATGGTTGCCAGGGTCTTGGGGGAGAGAGGAATGCAAAGTTATTATCTAATGGGGAGAGAGTCTGGTAAGGGAAGATGACAAAGTTCTGGAGATAGATGGTGGTGATGGTTGTACAACAATGCAAATACACTTAAAGTCACTGAACTTTACACTTAAAGATGTTTAAAATGGTAAATCGTACATTTTATCACAATTTTTTTTTAACTAGAAAAAGAACTCTATTAGCATATGGGCAAGGGGAAGAGGCAACCTAAAGGGAGACTGAGAATTTAAGCATTTAAATGCTTCATGAATTTGTGTGTCATCCTTGCACAGGGGCTGTGCCAATCTTCTCTGTATCATTCCAATTTTAGTGTACTGTGCTGCTGAAATGAGGACTAGTATTTAAGTAATTAAAATAAGAACTATTAAAATGCTAAATCAGTATCACCCAGTAACTGGAGCTTGTAATCTCTTGGTCTGAGTGATAATCAAACTAGTCTGAAGGGTCATGTGTATCCTGAGATACCTATTTTTAAAAAGTTATACCCAGGTGAGAGTTAGCAGGAAATGGTGTCAAAAGAAAGTGGTTGAAAGGGCAGGGCTGTTTTGAGCGGAGAAGAGAAAGGTAAGGGGAACATGATGGCTAGCTCCGAACATCCGAAAAGCCGTCATGTAGAACATTTCATTTGATGTTGCTCCATTCCGCAGAACCGGCGCTGGTGGGCGGCACCTTCTCAGATCAGAACCGTAGACGGAAAAGGGCTGGCAGCGGCTGGGTCCGGGCCCCTGCGGACGGAGCGACCCGCCGGACCACGCGGCGGCGCCGACCGGCAGGGGGCCAGAGGGGCGTCCCCGCCGCGGCATCGGCCACCTCCCAGGGCGGGCGGGCCGGGTCCCCGCCCCACGCCCGCCCCGCCCCAGCCCTCCACCCTGCTCACCCCGCCCGGGCCCTTTCCCCGGGAAATCGGCTGGCCCCGCCCCCTCGGTTCTCGGGGAACGCATCCGGTCCCCCAGCGCTCCCCGCCGCCCCGCCGCCGCTCCCCGGCCCGCCCCAGCCCTGCGGCCGCCCCTGCCCCCGCGCCCCCTCCGCGGCCACAGCCGCCAGGGTCTCTCGCGGGCTCACCGCGGGGCCGCCGGGCACTGCTCGGAAGGCGCCCGGGTGACCACGACGGCAGCACGCTCGGCCTCTGCGTCCGAGGGACGGCTGTCCCCAGAACCCGGTCGGGGAAACGCAAGGTGCTCCCAAGGCTCCAGACAAACGGCAGGACCGGGCTCGGCTGTCACCCGAGCTCACCGGGCGGGAGGCCGGACGCGAGGCATCCCAGCCCCCCGGAGCTCGGGGCCCCTGCGCTCACCCGGGGCCCGCCCGCCCCCTGCCCGCGGAGCCCACAGCCCCGGCGCGGCTGCTGCGGGGGGGCCCGGGACGCCCCGGAATGCGGAGGGGCGGGGAGGAAATACCCGGCCTCCCTCCAGGCCACCCGCCCTCCTCCCCCCTCCCTCCGCTCCTCCTCCCTGCCCCCTCTTCCTCCCCTCCCCCTCTTCCCTCCACTCTTCTCCCCTCCCTCCTCCCTCCTCCCTCCACTCCCCCTCTCTTCCTCTGCCTTCTCTATCCCCCTTCCCTTCTCTCCTCCCCTCCACCCTCCTTCCCACCCCTCCTCTCCCCCTCTCCTCCACTCTCTTCCCCTCCCCTCTCCCTTCCCCTCCCTTGACCTCCCCTTCCCTCTTTTCCTCTCTCCTCTCTCCCCCTCCTCTTCCCCTTCCCCTCCCCTCTCCTCCCCCTCCCCCACCTCTCCTTCCCTTCCTCCTCCCATCTGCCCCTCACCTCCCACCAGTGCCTCCCACTGGCTGACCAGAAGCTGACACTGACCTCCAGGTGAGCCTTGCCCCCAACCCATGACCTGAAACAGGCCTGAAAGGGCAAGGAACATATCTGAAGGCCTATGGACTTTGTCATTTTACGAATACACAATAAAGTTACACAATGTATAAACCCTCTTCCAACAAAATCCGAATCTCTTTTTTAAGGAGGGGGTGCAGAGAGACCAGAGTATAAATCTGAAAATCTGATACAGAAGAAGATAAAGTTTCATACCATTCAAACTGAAATCTAACTTGTAAAAATTGACAGCTTTTCTGCCATTTTATTGTTTTATGTCAAGTTGCTAATTGATGCAACACATCTTGTAAAGGCTAACTTGCAAAAGGTCATACTGAAAACAGAGTAAGTTTTCTTTTTTTCTTCTGGGAATATTCATAACAGCTTTATTTGTAATAGCCCAAAGCTGGAAACAATCAGAATGTCCATGGACAGACAGGTGAGTGTACTAACATGTAAGCATACAGCCATACAACGAAATGCAATTCAGTGGCAAAAGTGGATGAGTTGTTGATGAACACTACAGGGGAGGTAAGTCTCAGGAGGATTATGCTGCCTGAAAGAAGTCAGACCAAAGGAAGAGTATATACATACTGTATGGTTCCATCTATATAAATCCCTAAAAATGCAAGTTAATCTAAAATGACCAAAGCAGCTTGAGTGGTCACCTGGAACCAAGTAGAAGGTGAAGAGCCATGAGAGGGAGAGAATCACAAAGGGCATGAAGAAATTATTGAGGGTAATGCACATGTTCATTATCTATTTTTTCCCCTCACAACATTGTCTTTCCTAGATAAGATTAAGCTTAGTGGCAAATTTTAATAGAGTAGAAAGCCTTCCTTATGTATCAGCTATACTTAAAGTTTATCTTTTTTTTTTTTTTAAGATTTTATTTATTCATGACAGACACAGAGAGAGAGGCAGAGACACAGGCAGAAGGAGAAGCCGACTCCATGCGGGGAACCCAATGTGGTGCTAAACCGCTGAGCCACCCAGGGATCCCCAAAATTTATCTTTCTGAAGAGAGAAGGTCCAAGACTAATGTGTCCTGAAATGAGAAATTTAAGAAATTGTGGGACGCCTGGGTGGCTCAGCAGTTAAGCATCTGCCTTTGGCTCTGGGTGTGATCCTGGGGTCCTGGGATCGAGTCCCGCATCAGGCTCCCCGCAGGGAGCCTGCTTCTCCCTCTGCCTATGTCTCTGCCTCTCTCTCTCTCTCTGTCTCTCATGAATAAATAAATAAAATCTTTTAAAAACAAGAAATTGGAAAAACTGCTAGTTTATTCAAGTTGTTTCACCTGGTGGTTACAGCTTGTAAAGTTATTTATTGGTTTGAGAGTGATTGGTGGTGATAAGAGTTTTCCAAAATAATAAGTCACAAGCTATTTGGCCTTTAAAAGAATAGCATACTCCTAAAAATACCAGTTTTTATCTCTTAAGAATCGGTCAAATATAAAAACATGTTTTACATTATATGTTTGCCTATCTAGTTTATTTCTCATAAGTTTTTTTTTAAGATTTATTTATTTATTTTAGTGAGAGAACATGAGCAGGAGGGGCAGAGGAGGAGAGGGGAGAGAATCTCAAACAGACTCCCTGCTGAGCATAGAGCCCAACATGGGGCTCAGGCCCTTGATCCTAAGATCAGGACGGGACCTGAAACCAAAAGTCAGACACTTAACCAACTATACCACCCAGGTGTCCCTCTCATAATAGTTTTTGAAAACTATCGCCATAACAGGCTTTATCTCACAAAGGTATATGTGGTGAAGCATAGCTCTCAAACATCCATAACCAAGACATCTGTCACTAATACCTATTCATATACCTTCTCTCTGTCACCCGATCTGATCACCACCCTCAAGAAAATTGTCATTTCCACAACCACCAATTCCCAAACTGTTAGGTCTGTCGAACTTCAGTGCTCTTCCTACTCCATCCATTGCTTCCTACCCCACCACACACACACACACACACATACACACACACACACACACTTTGTTAAAAATTGGTACATGAAAAAAAAATTGGTACATGCATTAAGCAACCTTAAAGACTTTAAAGTCTGTCGTTCTAATATCAAGTAGCT
The DNA here is from genome assembly GCF_048164855.1 of Canis lupus baileyi. Classification (NCBI taxonomy): domain Eukaryota; kingdom Metazoa; phylum Chordata; class Mammalia; order Carnivora; family Canidae; genus Canis; species Canis lupus. The sequence goes on along the minus strand of NC_132848.1, from coordinate 26,933,828 downwards.
CTTTAAAACTTTAGTAAGCATGAGCTCACGTGGAGGGCTTGTTATTTACTGCAGAGTTTCATTCCTACACTCAGAACTTTTAATTTCATAGTTCTGGATGAGGAATCAGCATTTTTATCTTTCACCCTTGGCATTATAATTATGTGTTGTGCTCTGAACCTCCTTGGGTTCATTTTGTTTGGAACTCTCTATGCATCCTGTACTTGAATGTCTGTTTCCTTCCCCAGGTTATTTCTTCAAATAAGTTTTCTGCCCCCTTCTCTCTCCCTTCTCCTTCTGGGACCCCTATAATGTGAGTATTTGTTTGCCTGAAGACACCACCTTGTTCACCAAGACAACCTTTAACCTATTCTCATTTTTTTCATTCCTTTTTCTTTTTGCCCTTCCACTTGGGTGCTTTCCATCACCCTGTCTTCCGAATTGCTGATCTGTTCTTCTGCATCTTCTGATCTACTGTTAATTCCCTCTAGTGTGTTTCTCATTCCAGTTATTGTATTCTTCAATGGATTCATTCTTTTTTATATTTTCTCTCTCTTTGTTGAAGTTCTCACTAACCTCTTCTACTCTCCTCTCCAGTCTCATGAGCATCTTTATGACCTTTGCTTTGAACTCTTTATCAGGTAGATTATATCCATTTCATTGAGTTCTTTGTCTGAGGTTTTGTCTTATTCTTTGGTTTGGAGCGTATTCCGCTATCCCTTCATCTTCCTTGACTTTCTGTATTTGTTTTTATGAATTAGGAGGAACACCTACTTCTCCTAAACTTAATGGAATGATCTTGTGTATGGTCATCCTCTGTGTAGACTTTAAATTCCTGGTGACTTTGGCTGATTGACTGGCTAGAACTGTGGCTGGTGTGGGCTGGGGGTCCCAGGGCACTCTGTGCTGAGGCTGCCCTGGTGGGATCATCAGAGCTGAAATAGGTATGTGCCCAGGTAGTCCCAGTGCTCTTGGCATAAAGGGTACCCTTAAAGAACAGCTTCAGCTGAAGTAGGTACAAACTAGAGTGTCCCAGAACGCTCCAAGTAAGAGCACCCTAGCAGGGAGGCTGGGGTGGAGACAGGCAAGGTCCAGAGTATCCCGGGGCCCTCTGCTCCAGCAGGGCTCAGGCAAGTCATCTGGAGCTGAAGTGGCACAGGCTTGGAGTGTTCAAGGGTGCTGTGCACCTTCATCACCTTGGCAAAATGACTGGAGCTATGGTGAGCACTGACCAGGAGTGTCCCAGTGTGCACTGCACTGGGGCCACCTTGGTTGGATGTCTAGGGCTGATGTGGGTTAGAAGCCCAGGGCTCCCTGAGGCAGTAGGCTAGCTAGAGAGCCAGGACCCTGCTCCCATTCACACTATCAAGGTGGAGGGAGATGTAAACCATAGCATTTGCCAGCCCCTCTGACCCAGAGAGAGTTCCAGCAGCTCCCCCACCAGTTGGTAGGGTTCTTGGGCTGGATCTTTTATATTCTGGTTGCTATTTAAGTAGGCTCCATATCCAATCTGGGCTTGAACTCACAACCCTGAGATCAAGAGCCCCATGCTCTACCACCAGCTAAGTCAGCCCTCTAATTGCTTTTTAAACCACATCTTTTGGAGCACCTAGGTGGCTCAGTGGTTGAACATCTGCCTTTGGCTCAGGTCTTGATCCTGGGGTCCTGGGATTAAGTCCCACATCAGGCTTCCTGTGGGAAACCTGCTTTTCCCTATACCTATGTCTGCTTTTCCCTTTGCCTATGTCTGTGTGTCTCATATGAATAAATCTTTAAAAAAATAAAATAAACCACACTTTGTTTTTTTTCTGTGCCTGTGGGTGTCTTGGGCTCGCTAAGGCCACAGGCCAGCTATGGTAGCCAGAGCCCTGCTCCTGTCTCAAGTTGGAGGGAGAGTATAAACCATGGCACTCTCCAGCTCCCCTCACCGCCACCCCACCCCCTGGACCCTACCTGGAGAGTTCCAGCAGCTCCTCAATGTGTTTGGCACAGTTCTAGGACTGAATCCTTTATATTTCAGTTGCTCTTTTAAACCTTAGCTTTTTTTTCTGTGCCCGAGGGCCAGATGAATCTGCTCCTAGTCCCTCTGTACTGGCCCTCCCTGCTTCATTTCTCAGTGTTGGTGTGTGTGTGGCGGGGGGTGGGGGGGGCTTTGTTACTGTGTGTCTTTCTTGCCCTTCTCGGTGTGGTCTTTCTATTTTTTTGTACAGAGATGAACAGTCAGCCCACAGTTCTTCAGGAAGATTTGCTCTATAAATAGGTGTAAATTCGGTGTGTCACAGGAGAAGGTGAGTTCAGGGTCTTCCTCAGTCACTATCTTGTATGGAAACTCACAAAATAAGCTCCTAATTGAGTTCCTTCTCAGTTTCTTTTTTTTTTTTTTTCCTTCTCAGTTTCTTTCCCCCTTTTTTGTTTTGGGACCATTTAGAATCCATCTTGGATCTGATTTAGGTCCTCGGCAACCAATTTGACCATATTCACCTAAATCATTTGTGGACAACCAAACACGCTCTGATAACATACAGCCCCAAAAAGGCCTCTTCCAGGTGACTTCAATTGCTTATGTATAAAAATATACATGAAGAGCATTAGTGACATGTGTAATCCTAAAGAAAAAGCAATGCCCAATTCTTTTATTTTTTACTTTGGAACTTTTTGTGGGATGATATCATTTTATGTCAAGATTATACCCAGGAAAACTCCATGTTATAGCAAAGAATGGAATGATTTTTATAGGAATTAATATAAAAAGTCTAGCTGCATTCCCAGACAGCTACTCCCAGACATTCCAATACATTACTTATAAAAACTGTCCCCCCCCCAAAAAAAAAAAACCTGCCTCAAACTCCTTGAATAGCACAGTCATGCTTCATTTTATTTTTTTTTAATTTTTTTTTATTTATTTATGATAGTTACAGAGAGAGAGAGAGGCAGAGACACAGGCAGAGGGAGAAGCAGGCTCCATGCACCGGGAGCCTGATGTGGGATTCGATCCCGGGTCTCCAGGATCGCGCCCTGGGCCAAAGGCAGGCGCCAAACCGCTGCGCCACCCAGGGATCCCCATGCTTCATTTTAAAATGACTACCTGAGTGTAGCCCTAGACCGGCGTGAATTAGACAAAGGGTAGGGACAGAGTTGAAGTCAGAAGCCAAGGTGTGCAACCCCAAAATCACATCCAGGAGACAGCTCCTGAGGGAGTCTGAGGACATGCAGTTGAGTGAGTATCTGAAGTCCTTCCTCCTTTTTCCAGACAGTGGAAAGGAGTGTCCATTTCTCTCTGCAATAGATCTTAGCCTCGAGAATCTCACAGCAACACACACATAAGCACAACATAGCTACCAAATGCAATAATGTACACCAAAATTATCCTAAATAAATAAAATAAACACCTCAGTGCAAAGGGGAACAACATTGGAAGAGTCAACATAGACCTCTATAGATATTTTTTAAAACAATACACATGGTTTTGTATTCTCTACAAACAACTGGCGGAAGAGATACAGAGTCCAGATGTATACTGCTTGCTAGTCAACAGAAAGAAGCCTGCCTACAATTGAAATGTTGTTGGGGGTGAACTCCATGAGAGCAGCTCAGGGATGACCGGGTGCTAGGTGAGGTGTACTCCAGCCCAGTGTCCTCCACCACAAACACCGAGGGGCTGGGGCCCTACTCAACGTCACCCATTCAACCTCACTGAGCTTTGACCGAGCTAGGTGCCAGGGTGAAGAGGAAACACACAGTCTCTGCACTCAAAGGGTCCTTAATCTACAAGACACCACATGGAAAACATTATAATGCAGTATAACAATATAATAGAGTTACAGAGGCAGCACAAGGGAGGAATGGACATGAGATCATGACCTAAGCCTAAACCAAGAGTTAGATGTTCAGCTGAATGAGCCACTCAGGTGTCCCTAAAAATTGTATGGTTTTATATTGAACGTTTAAGTTCTTGATACCTGTTGAGTTAATTTTTGTATAAGGTGTGAGAATAGGTCAAAGGTTTTATTTGTTTTGTTTATGAATGTCCATTTGTTCCGTCACTATTTATTGAAAATGCTCTTTCCTCCATTGAATTGCTTTTGCACTTTTGTCAAAATTCAGATGGGCATATTTGGGTGGCTCTCTTCCCAGTTTCTCTGTTCAGTCCATGAATCTATCTGTATGTCTATTGCTCCGTTACTGTCATACAGTCTTGATTACTGTAGCTGTATAATAAGTCTTTTTTTTTTATATTTTATTTATTTATTCATAGAGATACGGGGTGGGGGGGCAGAGGCACAGGCAGAGGGAGAAGCAGGCTCCATGCAGGGAGCTCGACGTGGGACTCGATCCAGGGTCCCCAGGATCAAACCCCAGGCTGCAGGCGGCACTAAACTGCTGCGCCACCGGGGCTGCCCATGTATAATAAGCCTCGAAAGCAAAAGTGATTCCTCTCACTTTTCCTTTTCAAAATTGTTTTAGCTATTCTAGTTGTTTTGCCTTTCTATGTAAATTTTAGGATTATTTTGCCCGTAGCTGCAAAAAGCTTGTTAGGATTTTTATAGGGGGATCCCTGGGTGGCGCAGCGGTTTGGCGCCTGCCTTTGGCCCAGGGCGCGATCCTGGAGACCCAGGATCGAATCCCACGTCGGGCTCCCGGTGCATGGAGCCTGCTTCTCCCTCTGCCTATGTCTCTGCCTCTCTCTCTCTCTCTCTCTCTCTGTGATTATCATAAATAATAAATAAAAAAAATTAAAAAAAAAGGATGTTTATAGGAATTGTGTTAAACCGTATATCAATTTGATGAATTTAGCTGGCTATTTAACTGACATCTTGATATGTTGAATCTTTCAATCCATGAACATGGTATGTCTCTCCATTTATTAGAAAAACTAAAAGTTTTCTTTCATAAGTGTTGTGTAATTTATTTTTTTAAGATTTTATTTATTTATGAGAGACACAGAGAGAGAAAGGCAGAGACACAGGCAGAGGGAGAAGCAGGCTCCATACAAGGAGCCCAACAGGGGACTCAATCCCAGGTTTCCAGGATCAGGCCCTGGGCTGAAGGCAGCTAAACTCCTGAGCCACTCAGGCTGCCCAGTGTTGTGTAATTTAAACATACAAGTCCTATACAGGTTTTATTAGATTTATACCTAATTATTTAATTTTCTTGGTGATTATATGTAGCATATTATTTTAAATTTCTATGGCCACATATTCATAGCTAGTAGATACAAAACAATTACTTTTTGTATGTTTATCTTGTGTTCTGTGACCTTGCTGATCTTATGGAGTAGTTCTAAGAGTTTCTAGGTTTTTTTTTTTAAAGATTCTTTGAGATTTTTCTAAATAAACTATATGTCATCTAAAACTCGGATGGCTTTATTTGTTTCCAATCAGTATGCCTTTTACTTCTTTTTATTTTTTATTTTTTCACTTTATTGCACTGGCTACAAGTTCTAGTCTTATACTGAATAAAAGTGATGAGAGGTCATCCTTACCTTTTTCTCAATTTTAAGGGGAAAGCATTCAGCATTTCACCATTAAGTATAATGTTGGTTGTAGGCTTTTTGTAGATGCTTTTTATCAAGTTCAAGAAGTTTTCCTCTGCTCCTACTTTTATGAGAGTTTTTAACATGAATGGATGTTGAATTTTTGTCAAATGTTTTTACTGTATCTATTGATATGATTGTGTCAGTTTTCTTCTTGAGACTGTTAATATATCAGAATCCATTGATTGGTTTTTAAATATTGAATGAGCCTTGCATCCCTGGAATAAACCTCAATTGGTCATGGTGAAAAATTTTTATGTATTACTAGATTCTATTTGCTAATATTTTATTAAGAATATTTATGTCGGGAAAAAAAAAGAATATTTATGTCGGGACACCTGAGTGACTTAGCAAATGAGCATCTGCCTTCCACTCAGGGTGTGATCTCAGGGTTCCAGATCGAGTCCCACATCAGGCTCTCTGCATGGAGCCTGGTTCTCTCTCTGCCTCTCTGTGTGTCTCTCATGAATAATTAAATAAATCTTTTTTTAAAAAAAGAATATTTACATTTGCATTCATGAAAAATACTGATGTGCAGCTTTTTTTATATTGTCTTTGTCTAGTTTTGTTATCAAGATAATACTGGCTTCATAAAATGAATTGGAAAGAATTCTTCTATCTCTTGGAAAAGACTTGTAGAATTGGCTTTAATTCTTTAACTATTTGGTAGAATTCTCTGGTGAAACCACCTGAGCCTCAATTTCTCTTTGGAAGACTTAAAATTATAAATTCATATGCCTTAATAGTTATAGAGGTATTCAAATTATTTCACTTTGGATGAGTTGAGGTAATTTGTGGTTTTTGAGGAAGTGGTCTAAGTTGTTAAATTTGTGTGTGTAGAGTCTGTGGTATTGTCCTTGATCCTTTTTTTGTGCAAAGTATGTAGTGATATACCTCCTGTTTCATTCCTGATATTGGTAATTTGTATCTTCTCCCTTGCTAGAAGTATGTTAATTTTAATGATCTTTTTAAAACATCCACTTTTTGTTTCATTCATTTTCATTTTGTTTTTTGTTGTTGTTGTTTTCAATTTCTACTCTTTATTATTTCTTTCATTCTGCTTGCTTAGGGTTTATTTTATAGTTTTCTTCCACATTCTTTTTTTTTTTCTTCCACATTCTTGAAGTGGGAATTTCTATCATTCTTTTCCTCTTTTCCAATATATACATTTATTTCTTTTTAAAGATTTTATTTATTCATGATAGACACAGAAAGAGAGGGCGGGGAGGCAGAGACACAGGCAGAGGGAGAAGCAGGCTCCATGCAGGGAGCCTGACGTGGGACTTGATCCCGGGACTCCAGGATCACACCCTGGGCCGAAGGCAGGCGTTTAAACCGCTGAGCCACCCAGGCTGCCCCAAAATATACATTTAATGCTAAAAATTTCCCTCTCAGCACTGTTTTAGTAGTGTACCACATATTTTGATATGTTGCTTTTGTTTCATTCATTTCGATCTTATTTTTAATTTCCCTTAACACTTCATCTTTAACCTATAGATTATTTAGAAATGTGTTGTTTGGCACAGCCCGGGTGGCTCAATGGTTTAGCGCCGCCTTCAGCCCAGGGCGTGGTCCTGGACCCAGGATTGAGTCCTGCATCAGGCTCCCTGCATGGAGCCTGTTTCTCCCTTGGCCTGTGTCTCTGCCTCTCCCTCTCTCTCTCTCTCTGTGTCTTTCATGAATAAATAAAATCTTTAAAAAAGAAAAAAAAAAGAAATGTGTTGTTTGGGAACACATGGGTGGCTCAGTCAGTTAAGTGACTGACTCTTGGCCTTGACTCAGGTCATGATTTCAGGGTTGTGACATCAAGCCCCACATTGGGCTCCATGCTGAGTGTGGAGTCTGCTTGAAATTCTTTCCCCAACCGTTCTCCCCCTTTGTTTCTCCCCTCACTCACACTCCATCTGTAAAATAATAAATAAATACATACATAACATCTTTTTTTTCTAGATTTTTATTTATTTATTCTTGAGAGAGACAGATAGAGAGGCAGAGACTCAGGGGCTGAGTCTACTGAGCCATCTTTTTAAAAAGCCATCTTTTTAAAAAAGTGTTGCTTAGGGCAGCCCGGGTGGCTCAGCAGCTTAGCACATGCCTTCAACCCGGGGCCTGATCCTGGAGACCCGGGATCAAGTCCCGTGTCAGGCTCCCTGCATGGAGCCTGCTCTGCTTCTCCCTCTGCCTGAGTCTCTGCTTCTCTCTCTCTCATAAATAAATAAAATATTTAATAAAAAAATAAAAAGTGTTGCTTAATTTCTAGTTGTTTGGAGAATTTCTTGTTATCTTTCTGTTATTGACTTCTAGTTTGATTTTATTATGGTTAGAGAAAACACTGTAGGATTTTCAAAAATATTTTATTTATTTATTCATGAGAGACACAGAGAGAGAGAGAGAGGCAGAGACACAGGCAGAGGGAGAAGCAGGCTCGAATGCAGGGAGCCTGATGTGGGACTTGATCCCAGGACTCCAGGATCCCACCCCAGGCCAAAGGCAGGTGCTAAACCACTGAGCCACCCAGGGATCCCCTATAATTTTCTTAAATATTTCCTCCACATATATTTAGAACCACACAAGATTATATTTTTTTTAAATATTGTTTGTTTTATTAAATCCAGGTGTTTTTTTTTAAAGATTTTATTTATTTATTCATGAGAATACACAGAGAGGAGAGAGAGAGAGAGGCAGAGACAAGGCAGAGGAATAAGCAGGCTTCATGCAGGGAGCCTGATGTGGGACTCGATCCAGGGTCTCCAGGATCACACCCTGGGCTACAGGCAGCACTAAACCGCTGAGCCACCAGGGTTGCCCTAAATCCAGTTGATTTCTAAAAATATTTTATTTATTTGAGAGAGAGAAAACTAGAGACAGAGAATGAGCAGATGGGGAGGGGCAGAGGGAGAAGCAGACTCCCTGCTAAGGATCCTGGAATCATGACCTGAGCTGAAGGCAGACACTTAACTGACTGAGCCACTCAGGCACTGAGTTGATTTTTTTTGAAGTGAGCTCCATGCCCAACATGGGGCTTAAACTCGCAACCCTGAGATCAAGAGTCATATGCTCTACCAACCGAGCCAGCCAGGCACCCCAAAAGATTATATTTTTGACTCAAACTGTCAAGCATGATTTAGAAAACTCAAGAGAAGAAAAGCCTACCGTATTTACCCCCATTTTGCTTACTGTGCTCTTTCTTATTCCTGATATTCGAAGGTTCCTTGTTTTATTGTTTCCTTTCTGTTTAGAGAATTTCCTCTATCCATGTTTTTTAGTAGGTCTACAGTGAGAAATTTTCTTAATTTTCCTTCATCTTACAATCTCTTGATTGTCCGTTCACTGCTGAAGGATATTTTCATTGGGTATAGGATTCTGGGTTGACACTTTCTTTGCGTTTTCTGCAATTAAAAGTATATTGCTACTTCTTTCTGACCTCCATGGTTTCTTTTTTTTTTTTTAAGATTTTTTTTATTTATTTATTCATGAGAGACACAGAGAGAGAGAGAGAGGCAGAGACACAGGCAGAGGGAGAAGCAGGCTCCATGCAGGGAGCCTGAGGTGGGACTCGATCCTGGGTCTCCAGGATCACACCCTGGGCTGCAGGCAGCGCTAAACCACTGTGCCACCAGGGCTGCCTAACCTCCATGGTTTCTTTTTCTTTTTTTTATTTTTTTAATTTATGATAGTCACACAGAGAGAGAGAGAGAGGCAGAGACATAGGCAGAGGGAGAAGCAGGCTCCATGCAGGGAGCCCGACATGGGACTCGATCCCGGGTCTCCAGTATCACGCCTTGACCCAAAGGCAGGCGCTAAACCGCTGAGCCACCCAGGGATCCCCCTCCATGGTTTCTGATGAGGAATTTGCTGTCATTCTTTTTTTTTTTTTTTTTTTTTTCTGCTGTCATTCAAATTATCTTTCCTCAATAGATAAGTTGTCATTTTTCTCTGGCTGGTTTCAAGATTTTTCTATCTGTAGTTTTCAGAAGTTAAATTGTCCTGTTTATTGGCATCGATTTCTTTATGGTTATCCTGTTTAGAGTTTAGTTTCTTGAATCTATAGGCTAATGTTTCTTGCCAAATAGAAGTATTCAGCCATTATTTCACCAATTAAGCCTGGACCTCTTTGTTCTCTTCTTCTTGAACTCTGATGACACAAATGTTAAATCTTTTGTGATAGTCCCACAGGTCTCTGAAGCTCTGGAGTTTTTTGTTTTGGTTTGGTTTGGTTTTGGGGGTGGTGGTGTTTGTTTTGGTTTGGTTTTGGTTTTTTTGTTTGTGTTTGTTTTTTGGTTTTGATTTTCAGACTATTATCTCTCTCTTTTCAAAATTAGGTCATTTCTATTGTTCTATCTTCCCACTCAGTACAGGTGCTGAATCAATAGCATTCATTGATAAAAGAAAGGAAAACAAACATTTTCCATATTCCCATTCTTCCTTAGATGCACCACAACTATTCACTCCACTATCTACCAAAATGTGTCTTGTCAATTAACGACTGGATTTATCACACTGATAAACACGTTAATAAAAACAATGGTTGGGACACCTGGGTGGCTCAGGGGTTAAGTGCCTGCCTTTGGGTCAAGGCATGATACTGGAGACCCGGGATTGAGTCCCATGTCGGGCTCCCTGCATGGAGCCTGCTTCTCCCTCTGCCTGTGCCTGTGCCTCTCTCTTTCTCTCTGTGTCTGCCGTGAATAAAAAAATAAAATATTTTTTAAAAAATAAAAAATAAATAAAATTTCCATTTGGGTCTTTTATCTCTATTTTTTTGGTTAAGTCTATTTTCCCACTTGTTTCAAGTGTTTGTGTAACTGCTTGCTGAAAAGTGTTTATCATTGCTGGTTTTAAGTCTTTGTCAGATAATTCTAACAACCCTGTCATCTTGGTGCTGGCATCTATTGATAGTCTTTTCATTCACTTTGAGATTTTGCGGTTCTTGATAAGTTGAGTGATGTTTCAACTTATCTGAAACTGAAACTGGACATCTTTATAATATGAGACTCTAGATTTTATTTAAACCTTCTAGTTTAATTGGCTTTTTTTTTGACATCATGGCAGCAGGGGAGTATGGAGGTAAAAGTCCAGGTTCCCCACTTAGTTTCCATTAACACCCAATGGTGGGGGTAGGAGTTCCAGCTCCCTACATGGTCTCCACTGACACTGCAGTGGGGGCATCCTCATTATTGCTGATGGTGAAAGTCCTCACTCTCCACTAGACTCCATCACCACCCCATCAGGGAGAAGGGTTGCCTCATTACTGCTGGGTTGGAGTGGATGTCCAGACCTCAGTATGATCCCCTCTTACACAGCAGGGTTAAGAGAGTTCGTTATCAGCCAGAAGGGATGAGAACTCTAATTCCTTAATTGGCCTGCACCACAGTAGCATGGGTGTTGGGGCACCTGGTTAAAGACTTGCAAGCTGTACAGACTAGGCTCCCCATTCAGCTTTGCTGGCATGGGTGCAAGTGGCACCACATTTTTTCTGTGTTATTTCGAGTAGAGTAGTTACCATCTGAAGTTTTCTGTTTGCTAAAGAAAGCAGCATATTGGGATCACTGGGTGGCTCAGCAGTTTAGCACCTGCCTTTGGCCCAGGGCGTGATCCTGGGGTCCCAGGATTGAGTCCCGCATCAAGCTCCCTGCATGGAGCCTGCTTCTCCCTCTGCCTGGGTCTCTGCCTCTCTCTCTCTCTCTCGCTCTCCGTGTGTGTGTCTCATGAATAAATAAATAAAATCTTTAAGAAAAAAAAGAAAGCAGCTTCTTTTCTTTCTTTTCTATTTATTTCTTCCCTTTTTTGTCTGCACTCTTTGGCATTTCTGGCTACCAGCTTCTTCAGCTCCAAGTCTGAGACATATGAAGTAAAAAAGAACACTCAGGAAACTCACTACCATGTCACTCCTCAAAACCTGAGGTCTCTAACTTATCTGCCTCTTCATCTCTCAGAGTCTTTTTTTTTTTTTTTAATATAACTTGTTCAGGGATTTCAGTGGTACTTAAAAGAGAAGGATAGGGAAAGGTATGTCTACTTCATCGAAGCCCTAACACTTTTTAAAAAAATTTTTAAGTCATTATATTTTCATTTAAGGAATTTTACATGATTCCTTCCACTGCTAATCACTACAGTTCCTCCAAAATCAGAATCATAATATTCAAAATACCCCTTTAAAAAAGAACTTCTGTTCAATCCACAATTGTCACTGTTAGTACAGAGTTCTTTCAGTTGTGCTTCTTTCATCTCCATATGGATATGAACATACTTCAAAAATTCTCCACCTGTAATCTTTGGGATCCAGTTCCTGTACTTTTAGGCCATGTTCTAGCACTTTTTAAAAGTGCACATCTGACCATGTGAGTCACTGGTTAAAATCCTTCAAAGGCTTCCCATCACTAAAGGTAAATACCAGAACCCTTTGCATGGGTCCATTGAACCACTCAGCATGACCTGGCCCCTACCAGTGGTAAATATTTAATAAATAAATTGGGGAGTGGAAAGCTCTGATATGCTGTGTTTGCCAATTTCCATGGTGTAAATACTACTATTATGGCTAATTCCAAGCTACCAATATAACATTGTCAAATATAGAACTGAAAAGAGATGCAAACAATTGACTCTTGCTCATCATTGCAGACTTATTTATATCACTCTCTCTTTATATTCCAGCCATTCCAGACTTCTTTACGGATGCATTGTGCATTCTCCAGCTTTGAGTCCCTTTTGCACACTGTTCTACCTGGAATGCCATTTTCTTCCATATCACTCAGCGTGTGTGTGATGGAGCCAGGGTACATCAGCTTACAAGTGCTTACAAGAGCAATTTTCAGGAATTTTGCAATCTGGCTGTTCACACTACAAATCAGAGCTTTCTTGTTTGTTTGGTTGTTTTTTTTAGAGCTGGTTTTTAAGCATTTACCAGCATCCTTCTGCATCTGCTGCTTTTTGTCCAGCTTATGCTTCAATCTCAAACCTTTTCCTCTAAGAAGACTTCCTCACTACCCACCCCCCCACACAGACCCACTTTCTGTTTCACAGTACCCCAAACTTCCCTTTTCCTAAAATTCATTGGAATGATCAATAATTGACTTGCCTCTCTGCTAGTATACCATAAGAGCAATGATGAAAGGGGCCTTTTGCAAATACTTTTAAAAGCAATTGCCTTTTTACCTAGATTAGCATGGGGTATTGACATAGCAGGTTCTTTTTTTTTTTTTTAAGATTTTATTTATTTATTCATGAGAGACACACAGAGAGAGAGGCAGAGACATAGGCAGAGGGAGAAGCAGTCTCCCTCTGGGGAACCTGATGTGGGACTCGATCCCAGAACCCCAGGATCATAACTTGAGCTGAAGGCAGACGCTCAACCACTGAGCCACCTAGGCATCCCTGACACAGCAGGTTCTATAGATATTTTAGAAATATTTGAATGAGTGGATGGATGAGAGTAAAATTACAACCTATTACATTGTAAGCTGAGTGAAATTATGAAGAAAGATGGGAATCTGTATGAAATCTACAAAAAGTTTTCTTAGGTTTATGCAGTAGAGTCCAGGGTACTGAACATCATGGACAATCACCACGCCAAGGCAAATCTCCAAAGGAGAGATCAGTACATGAGGTTTTCATAGCTTAATGGAACAGCCCCTAAGATCATACTTCTCCCCACTGTAGCTCTATACAAAGCCATCAACTTGCCAAATGTTGCTGCTTCCTCTCCTGTATCCCTATAATCCCTTCCTCGCAAAGCTTAAAAACTTAAAAAAAATTTTTTTTTGTCACTGTTAGTCCCTTCCCCTAGTTTAAACCCTCCAACACCTTCCCATAATATCTGTAGATCCCTACCTGATCTGGCCTCTGCCTGTCTGTCTGACACCTCTTACCACAATCTCCTTGCTCCATAAGCTTCAACTTTGTTCATTCAACACATGCTGAGCCCTGCCCTGTACAAGGCACTGTATTGTTACCAATAAACAAAACAACAACAACAAAATCCCCTCTTGGTGAGGACACACAAAAGACAATAAACCTGATAAATAAGTAAATAAAAACCATGTTAGATTATGTGTACCATTTCCTAAAAATGAAGACAATGTATTAAATGAATGGGTAACAGATCATGCAGGATCTTTTAGGCCCTTGTAAGGACTTCAGCTGCAATGTCACTCCTCATAGAGACCTTACCTAATCACACACAATTCTCCCTTCAATTTCATGATATCTTTTTGTCTTCTTAATAGCACTTATTGATACCTGAGGATGGTTTTTTTTCCTCCCCAATGTATTTGCTTACTTGTGTATTATTTCTCTACCAGGAATTTGTTCATCACCGTGTCTCTCCAATTTATAACACGATCTCATACATACTCAATGAATTTGTTTAATGAAGGTTAAATATACACTTAATACGTTAACTTACTATGGGTTTTTAGTATCCCGTAGGGGCCTTTGGGAACACAATCAATTAGATGACAAGAATCTTAACATGGAATTATCACTCTAACAAAATTTGGGCTAAGGAAAACTTTGTAGGGTTCCTGTAACGTTTTAAGGTCTCACACAATTTTTCTCTTTCCAAGTCTGGTGTAAGCCCTGGTGGTGTTTTCATGGATTTGTTGTTCCTGTTTATGACTAAGGCAAGGAAACAAATCGCAGTTCTTCCGGTTTGGCAGTGGAGTCCATACACTCCATTATGCTCCAATTTTCTTTCAAGAGAAAATACGAGATTCCAAATAAGCCAATACGAGATTTAGGAGTGATCTAGCCGAGTCATACCTCTGCAGGGTTAGAGAGCCACAAGGGGTTCCGGGTGCAGACATGAAGTACAGGTGCTTTGGCTGGGAACGACCAGTAAGAATCAATGGCCAAACGCCTCACACAAAGTCAAGTAGGACTGCAGTGTGCCCACGGCGCAAGGAGCGGGAAGAGGATGGAGATCAGGGAGAGGGGACCCCCACAGTTAGGTGGCCAACTGAGGAACAGGAAAGGTGTGTTAAGAGTATGTGAAACTGAAACCCTGCGCCTTAACCAAAGGGCATTCTAGCACGGATGGCGTTTGGGGCGGGCGGGCGGCGGCATCCCCGAGGCTCCAGGTGGGCAGGTTGAGGCAGGACGGGAGAATGCCTACGCGGCTGGGCCCTGGAGAGGACATTCGGGGAGCTCCCGGCTCCCTGTCGAATCCCGAGCATTTCCCGAATCGGAATCAGGGACCTAACGGCGCCTGGGCCCGGCTTTCCCAGCGAGGCTGCACGTCGGGCCTGGCTCGGAAGCGAGCCGAGACCCGCGACACTGCGGGGTCTCCGGTTTCGGCTGCAGGAGGCGGGGCGCCCGCCCTGGCCGCTCCCCGGGCGGAACGCTGCGGAAGACCCGCCGGCGCTGGAGCGGTGCGGCAGCGGGGAAGGCGGGGCGGGGCCGGGGCGGCAGGTCGCGGCCGAGGCGGAGGAAGCAGCCGCCGCCCCAGCCGAGGGAGCGCGGCCGGGGGCTTCCCGCGGGAGAAGACTAGTCTTTCGAGCGTTTCCACCCGGTTCGAGCACGTCGGCTCGGCCCCGCCCGGCCCCGCCCCGGCCACCGCCTCTTCCCCAGCCGACTCGGGGGCCGGCGGCAGGAAGGAGGAGGGAGGGACCTGCGCCAGCGCCTTTAAGAGGCGTGGCCACGTGCTCCGCCCCCACCTGCCCCTCGCGCGCCAGTAAGGGGCGGGGTGCGAGAGGAGGTGCCGGGCCGGGAGGGGGAGCGAGGCGTGCGCTGGTGCGCAGGCGCAGTGGCCGGACGACGGACCGTGTGTTTCCAAAATGGCGGCAGCGATGGATGTGGATACCCCGAGCGGCACCAACAGCGGCGCGGGCAAGAAGCGCTTTGAAGTGAAAAAGGTTGGGTCTCGCCAGCGCCTTCCTCAGAGAGGCTAGAGAGGCGCGGATCTGGCTGGCAGGCCCGAGGATGACCGAGGCGCGGAGGAAAGGGCTTCATTTCAGGGCGTTCCTGGGACCGGGTACCAGGAAAGGAAGCTGGGGGGCGGGTCTTAGAGTTGATCGGCGTGACTGGGGCCCACTACCAATGGCAGTATTGGTTTCACTAGGAGTCTGAGGGGCCAATCACAGAGGCGCTTGTTGAGATGCGCGGGGTTGAGACTTGGCTGAGGGAGCCAAGCGCCTGAGCTGTCACTGGAGTGGTGGAGGGGTGGGGAGGAGTGGGTGGGGTGGATGGAAGGGGGAGTCGGAGCGCTGCGGTGGGTGGAGGATGGGGGCAGTGCGGCGAAAGCCGGGACCTGAGTTCCTACCGCAGTGGAGGCCTTTGAGGAGCCCGGCTGGTGATCTCCTTGCCCCGCCCCTTCCCGAAGCTCGGGGTCCCTCTGACTCTGAGGGACCCCAGCCTGGTCCTCGCCTCCTCGAGGCCTCCCTCAGCCCTCTCTCTAGTCCTCGCCCCCGCCGAGTTAAAGTGTCTCCAGTGTAACAACTCTTGGCTCTTCTGAGAGGTCTGTTGGTTTGTCACACAGCCTCCACAGTTCTGTGCTCGTTTCCAGAATCCCTCTGTCCAAAAAGGAAAAGGGGGGGGGGGGAGCATGGTGGAATTTGTTAAAAAGAAAATGCGAGCCCAAACCTTGTGTCATTTAGGAAGGGTTGAGTACTAGTGGCGAACGACCTGGTGACTGTGGGAAAGCAAAAATGTGGAACGTGTCTTTTTGCATGAACTGCTTTATAGTGGTTTGCCAACAGTTTGGGAGGAAAGTGCCGATTCTCACATGATATAAAATAAATCTGTTCAAAATGAAGACTCAAATAGGGGAAATGTTATTCCTGGAACATCTGGCTAAACACTGACAATATTCCCCCCTCCTAGTGCTTTTTTGGTGTTTCATTGTGGGCACTGCATGCTCAGTTACAGCCAGCAGCCATATTGAAGAATAGAAATAGGGTTTTGTTGTGTTTTTTTTTTTTTTTCCCCCGTTCAAGTT
This sequence comes from Canis lupus baileyi, assembly GCF_048164855.1. NCBI lineage: Eukaryota > Metazoa > Chordata > Mammalia > Carnivora > Canidae > Canis > Canis lupus. The sequence goes on along the minus strand of NC_132848.1, from coordinate 26,917,383 downwards.
GAAGCTGTCGGAAAGTGCTAAAGAAGTTTAACTAGACGGGGAATTGCGTTCGAAAGAGATGAAGGTTTTGGAAGTGGCACCAAATTGGTGGATGAAAAGGGAGTTTGGGGATATTTATAATTGCAGAAGCCAGAAAGGTTGAATTACTTAAATACCGCTTTTAGATGAACTCTTAAGTGGAATTATCTGAACTAAATAGGAGCCTGAGCTTGTAAAAGTTTAGAACACCAGTTTATTTGATGGAAGGAACTAACCAAAATTTTAGTGAATTCTAGAATTTGTTGTGAAATAATCTTGTGAGATTTAAGTGATGACCTTGCTCTGTACTGACACTGGATAATTAGTTATCCAGCTTATCCCACGATTACCCATTTTATGATCCAATCATCATCTTAGTTCATTCTGTCCCCAGCTTTCACCTCCCCACTCATACCTTCAAAGCTGCCTTGAAGAGCATATATTTACCTTTGCAGAAATTCAAATTTGTGCTTATTAAGCCTAAAACAGGCTCTCAAAAATTATTCCCGGTTTTCTTACATTGATACAGTTGACTAAATTATTGTAAGCTGTAGGAGAAAATAAAGAGGATTCATTAATTTATGTTCATATACTCAGCCTTTTGGAAAATGGGTGAGCACACTTGTAGTCTGCTGTTGCCCTCTGATAAAATGAGTAAGAGTAAGGTAATATCCCCAAGCTCCTGTGTCTGGTGGTCCTTGTGGCCAAAGAGATGATAACTGTAGCTGCAGCATGAAATCCTAGAGTGTGTGTACGCCTGTGTTACAAGGAGAGTGCATTGTTCCCCCTTTTTCTCTTTGCAGTGGAATGCAGTAGCTCTCTGGGCCTGGGATATTGTGGTTGATAACTGTGCCATCTGCAGGAACCACATTATGGATCTTTGTAAGTAACTGGAGGTGGATGGGAGGAAGTTGAGAAGGTTACAGAGATTGTGGCTATTCTGATGTGACCAAATTTCTTCCCAAGGAGATATAAAGCATAGTCAGAACACTTGGTGTCTTCTGCCTCTAGTCCGTTGGTATGTTTGAAATAGAGTAGATTTAATGATATCCTGGAGACATACTCATCTCTCAGAATAAATCTACTCAGTCTAAAGATGGCAAGCACACATTTAGAATGAGTTGTGGACACAGAGGCACTGTTGATTATTCCTCTATATTTCCCATCTCATACCCAGACTCAAAGGCAAAAATAGTGAAAGGAAAAAAAAAATAAACTTTGAGCTAAAATATTCTACCAAAGCTAGTTTTTGCTTGGCAAGATTTATAAAGAAAAGAAGCCAAAGAAGTAAGGAATTTCAGTGTTAGCCCCAAAGTTAAGAGGACATCGGTGCCAGCATCTAAATAGACAACTAATTGCAGTAAAGAAGTTTCATTTAAATCTACAGATTCCATCCCATATAGTAGCCAGTATATGGTGGGTTTGATTATAGCTATCCGTGGACTCCGTGTCCTTATAGTAATAGGGGCAAGTATGTTGATCACACCAGGAACAGCTGAGGTTACTTTTTCTTCCAGGTACTGAAATGGTTTGTTACAGAGATCAGATATGAGATGAAGAAATTTCAGCTTTGTAGAGTTGCATTTACAGGCACTTACTTTGAAAATTACTCACCTGCCTCTCCAGCTTCATCTTGCACCACTCTCCTGCTCACTCTGGTAGTTTCTTTGGCTTTCTTTCCATTCTCGAAGTGTCCGTGCTCTTTTTTAGAGCCTTTAATATGCCCTGTTCCCTTTGCCTGGAATATTCCCCTTCTCCCCACTACCTTTGCCTGACCCACTACTGTCCAATCTAAATATGAGCCACAAATGCAAGTACATACATAATTTAAATTTTTCTGGTACCCACATCAAAATAAAAAGAAACAGATGATTTCTATTTTATTTATCCTACTATATCCAAGAAAATTTCATTTCAACATGTAAATATTTTAAAGTGAACTATTTTACATTCTGTTTTTGGTACTATTTGAAGTGTACTTACACTTAAAGCGCATCTCAGTTCAGACTAGCCACATTTCAAGTGCTCACAGCCACATGTGGCTAGTGGTTACTTTATTGGACGATGTGGAACTAATCCGTAGTTGATCTTTAGATCTCACCTTGAACTAGCTCAGAGACGTGTTCCCTGGCCATACTTAAATACGCACAGACTATGATGGTTCCATTAAATATTCCCAAGACCGTCTATACTTTCCTTGGTAGTATTTAATTTAGTTGGTTCTCAATCATATCTATGTTTTTAACTGCTCTACTCCCAGCATAGTGTCTAGTACATAATAGGTTCTTGCTAAATACTTGTCAGTGAATAATTAAAATACAAAATAGAAGAATAGTCTGTGATCATTGCAACTTGGAAAGCCCCAATCAAATATCATGTATTGATAGTTTATTGCCCTTTGTTTCTTTGAGTTTTGACCCTGTTTACCTTTTCACACAACAGTCAAAGCAGACAGCAGCTACCATGATGTTTAATATAGATAGAAGAAACCCATCACAGAAAAACACATGCACAGTTTTAAATGTGTTTGGGTGGGGTCTTTGATTACATGCTTGCCAATTTTGTTGCTTTACATTTTCGTAAGGAGTTGTGCCCAAAGCAAATTTTATTTTCTTGGTCTCTCTTCTGTAAATAGTTAATGATTTCAAATAACCCTGCTTGGGTTTTTTTTCCTGCTTCTATATTTAAGTTATTTTGTGTCTCTCTGGATGCAAGAGAATGTGCTTTTTGGGAGGAGCACCACAGATAAAGGCTATTGATACTCTCTCTTAGAGTTGAACTCTTGAGGGATCAATGTAGGTCTTCAGTTAGACTCCTGTCTGTTTTATCATATATTTTAAATGTTAGGTGAAGTAGAATAATTGAACTCTTTTTTTTCTTTAAGTAGGCCCCAACGTAGGGCTTGAACCCACAACCCTGAGCCTGAGGGTCTGATACTCTGCTGACTGAGCCAGCCAGACACCCCAGAATATTGAACTTTTACAACAAGAAATTATAAAAGCATTTTCAAGTCATTCATTTATTTAGTTTTAATTGATAAAACAGTTTATTATTTTTATTTCTTAAGGTTTTAATTCCAGTTAACATACACCATAATATTAGTTTCAGGTGTACAATATAGTAACTCAACGTTTCCATATATCACCCGGTGCTCATCATGACAAGTGTACTCCTTAATCTCCATCACCTATTTAACCCATCCCCCTACCCACCACCCGTCTGGTAGCCATCAGATTGTTCTCTATAATTAAGAGTCTGTTTTTTATAATTAAGAGTCCTGCCTTTTATTCATGCAATGAATACTCACATCCTGGGCATTTTGCTAGGCACCAGGATAAAACAATGACTGAGATCAAGTTTTTACTTTAAGAAACATAACCTTTTGTTTATTACAGACACTAAAGAGAAGTCTGGTTGCCACAACTGGGTTTGTCTTCCTTTAAAAAAATAAATGGATTCTGGGATCCCTGGGTGGCGCAGCGGTTTGGCGCCTGCCTTTGGCCCAGGGTGCGATCCTGGAGACCCGGGATCGAATCCCACATCGGGCTCCCGGTGCATGGAGCCTGCTTCTCCCTCTGCCTGTGTCTCTGCCTCTCTCTCTCTCTGTGACTATCATAAATAAATAAAAATTTTAAAAAAATTTATAAAAAAAAAAAATAAATGGATTCTGATTCTTATAAAAAGACTTTTTGTTAAAGCTGAAAATAAGAATCTTGATTTAGCAATGGCCATTTTCTAATAAATTCTGGCCTGGCATTAAGTGAATAATTATATACATAGCTATAAATAAATAAGAGTGATTATGGTTGTGCCCAATTGAGAATGTTTGGTCTGAAGACTTCCTGTTTTGAGTCAAAATTGATACTACATGCCCTAGTCTAGCTTTGTATTTATTGTACATTGCCCCATTTCTTTGTTGTTCTAAAGAGTTGCTGAAATGCACAATATTTCTAGGTTTTCTCCATTACCTCAGATAATCTTGTTCCAAATGAAAAGGGCATCCAGAAGGGCTTAGACCCAGCCTTTGCCCGTGAGAAATTAGCCTCTTCCTAAACCATAGGTCCATATCCCTCTTTTAAAAGTGAAATCTGGGCAGCCCAGGTAGCTCAGTGGTTTAGTGCCGCTGTCAGCCCAGGGCCTAATCCTGGAGACCCGGGATCGAGTCCCACATCGGGCTCCCTGCATGGAGCCTGCTTCTCCCTCTGCGTGTGTCTCTGCCCGTCTGTGTGTGTGTGTGTCTCATGAATAAATAAATAAAATCTTAAAAAAAAAAAAGTGAAATCTGTCCGTTTCTGAGATGAAGCCATTGCTTCCTTGGCAGTCCTTTGGTGGTAATGCTCTTGTATTGAAATTTAAAAGTCCCCAAGCTTTATGTATCACATGCATTAAGCCTCTGCCTTTGTAGGGGTATGATAGGAACCCATCATGTGCTATTTGTTTTGGCTGCTCTAGGTTGACAGTGAACAGTTACTTTTCCTGTTTAAATGAAGGACTCAACTCCTGTACTCACTCTGCACCAACAGCTCAAGAATGTTTTCTATTTGAAAACATTTTACACTCATATTTAATCATTTTCCATGCCATTTCCTTTCTTATGTGGCATTCTAGATTGCAGTCCTATCCCTTCTATATATTTTTGTTCTTTGTTAGGAATTATCAGGTAAAAAATACATATGTATTTGGTCCCCATTCACTCTGTAGAAGTGGTTTTGTTTGCTTATTCAACTACCTAGAGCCTACTTTGCACTTGGCATAAAAAGACAGAGTCCCTTAAAAATACCTTGACCTAGACAAATTTATGTACTTTGAAATAGTTGTTATTTATTTCAATAATTATGCCTCTTACTTAGCTAATGTCATAATACCCTGGCCTCATCTGAGAGGCTCCAACCTGAAGGACATCAGATTTTATATTCTCTACTTTTCGGTCATAGCCCCAGTAAATACTTGAATATACTCCATAGACTCTTCTTTACTCCTATCAGAAGGAAAACCTAGTTAATCTCTTTGTAGTGTGAATCTGGTAGCAAAAGGAAGTCCTGTGATTTCAGATCTTTGCCTTTCATGTTTTTAAGGCGTAGAAAAAAAAAATTCTTATGGCATATCTCTTCCCCAAAGATCAAATAGACCCATTCAAGTCTCAGTATTATTTGCATACTGTTTTACTGTTTCCCACCTATGGAAGTTTGAGGTAATTGTCTCCTATTAAATAGTCTTTCCCAAAACTTTTTACTCTTCAAATGGGAAACTCCATTTAGTTACCACCTTCAGAGAAAGCAAATTAGACATTACTAATTCCTGTTCCTTGAATATTTATCCCCAGTAGAGCTTTACTCATCAGTTCTTGATCTCAGTCAGATTTGTATTCTATTTAAATTCCCTTCTCCTCCACCTCTATGAAATTGATACTTGGATATATTTGCCATAATGTACTCTGTTCACCAGACAGAATCTGGTGAACAGAGATGATAAGCATCTCTGTTCATCCCTTACGACCTCAGGGATGATGGTAAGCATCACCACGTGGTGGGCCCCAAATCTCTAACCCATTGGCCTAACAGATTGGCTTTGTTTGACAGTGTTTTAAAGATGTTTGTGTTTTGGTGCTTTCACACAGAGCATACACTACAGGTTGCCCCAGGCCTCGTCACCCTGTTATTTCGCTTCTGTCCCGGTTCACACGTACCTGCCTGACCCCTTTAGGGACACTGGAGCTTGTTACCCAGCTAGGCCATCAATGATGTCAGGGCCTAAGAGGCAGCCTTTGCCAAGAACAGGGAGAAGATGCCAGTTCTCACAACAGTAAGAGTTACTAGGTAGCTTTAAGAATGTTCTAAATTGACCAGGCTAGGAGAAATCACTTTCATTTGGACAGGTCAGGTGATCTTCAGAACAAATGTGCCTTTTCCTTCATCATTCTGTGAACATGGATAGGAAATCATTGCAAAGCAAACTGTTCAGTCACCTATCTACCTTCTGTGTTTCACCCCTTCTTACACTCATTAAAAAACAATTCTGACTAATTAACCACTTGAGATTTTGTTCAAGTTTGTACCACCCTCACCCCTGCCTCTGCCCAAATCCTGTCCTTGTGTGGGTAGGGCTGCCAGAGATTGAAAGGTCGCTGCTTCTGAGGTCCAGTAATCTTGTTGCTCTTGTTCCCACAGGCATAGAATGTCAAGCTAACCAGGCGTCTGCTACTTCTGAAGAGTGCACTGTTGCATGGGGAGTCTGTAACGTAAGGAAACATCTTTCCCTATCAGCATGGCTTGTAAACATATTACCACTTTTCCTGCTTTGCCAGTCTTGAAAATAACTAGGAAAAAAAATGACTAGCCTAGCTTTCTCCCAAAAGGTATACAAATAGTTAAAAAGATTTGAAATCTTTGTACTATTCGCCTGTTTCAGGTTAAAAATTACTGGTTATTGCAGGGGTACCATTTTGTCTTAATTATAAAATGGACCCACTTTTGCTAGCAACACTTTGGGGATTCATCTTTGGGAATTGCCTGCAAAGACTGTGGCAGTCTTTGGAATATTCTCCCATTGGTGGACATCTTTACCTTTTTAACAGATCTGTTTTTAGGGCTTATATGCCTTGTGGAACTAACTTTGGCAAATAAAATGAGCGTTCAAGGGCCGGTGCATGTGTGTTTTAAAGTGTGGCAAGTGTACTAAGTTATGATTTTTTTTTTTTAACATGGCTCATGCCAGAAATGTTTTGTACAGCATCACTGGACTGAATGCACAGCTTTCCACAGCGTGACAGCTGTGAAGGATAACAACATCAAATGTGTTATTTCTAGCATGTGTTAAAAATTCATCTGTATAGCCATGTAGTAACAGTCACATGAGCTAAAATTGTCCTGTCCTCCTGTGCCAAGGGGAAAGAGGACCCACAGCCCCCAGCATGGCACAGGCCTAACATTCCCTGTCTTTGACTTACTTGCTCTAGCGACTTCAGACAAAGTATTGGACATCCCTAAGCCTGGGCTTTCTCATGCACAGAGTTAAAATCAGGATGAAATGATTTCATCCTGCCACATAGTAGACCTAAGTTTCTGTTAAATACATATAAATAAATTCAGCTCTGGGGTGGTGGTGGTGGTTACTGAGCAGATAGTCCCTATCAGTATTTTGCCCCAGCAGGCTGAGCCTCTGCCCTGCCCAAGCCTGTGGTGCACCTTCTAAATCTGCCAGGGCCTGTTGCAGTTTCACAGTAACCTGTATTGGCCAAGGGATGGCTATTGTTGTCTGTGGGGATAAAGAAATAAAATTTATCGGGCTCTTTGCTATGCCTGACATTCAGACATATAACAAGAGCCATGTCATTTTTTGGTGGAAGGAAAAGGAAGTGAACTTTACCTTAACTTTGGTTAAGGAGAGACTAGCTCAGACAACCCGTCATAAAAAAGAGCAGGCACGGTGTCGCAAAAAACCTTGGACCAGTGCTGGCTTCCAGTTCTGGGTCTTCTAACCGCCTCCATGAATTAGGCAAGTCACTTGATTTGTCTGAGTTTCAGTTTCCCATCCGCAACATGAAGGTAATACCTGTCACGGTGGCTCACCAGGGTTGCTGTGAGGCTCCAACTAGGTAATATATGTTAGCATCTTATGTAAACTCTAAGGCACTAGTCAGTGTACTTTGAGACTGCTAACTATACCCATCAACAGACCTTAGGTTATTAACAGGAAGAAAGTTGGGACCAGGGTGGTTCAGTGATGCTGTCATCTGCTCTGCAGCCTTATTTGCAGCCCCTCTTGCCCTCCATCTTCTAAGATAGATGTAGGATAGAAGGACCCCGAACTGCTGCAAGGTGCCTAAGGGGTGGGGGGAGGTGGAGAAAGGCATCTAAATACCCTTGGGTGAGCCTGTCCCTACAACCTGGCGATTGAAAAAAATGCCTCAGCTTTCTGCTTTTTAGAAGTTTTGTTTTTTCTCTTTTACACAGTTGAGTTGTATGAGAGTCAATGAGTTGTATGACAGGGATCTTCTAAAGCTCTCACTCTGGGAGAATGTTTGTCCTCTTGAACATCCATAGTGTACTGGCTGTGGATTCCACTCTTAATTACTGAATTCTGTTTTTGCCTATGAAAAGACAATGCCCATGAAGATGATCCACTGAAGTTGAAGTTCCATGCTTGTTTTGGTAGGGCATGCTGACCAGATTTCAAGGCTGTTATTAAATCAAGCTTGCAAGAGCTTTCATTTTTTGGGGTGTGTGTGAGCATTTTTCCCTTTTCCCCTGCCTGAGCCAGCCCATCACTGATAAGATGAGGGGGAACACTTGCTGCTGCTGCTGCTGCTGCTGTCTTAATACCCTGCTCCAGTGAGCAGAGGGAGGAGAATAAATGTCCATTGTGGAGGTATTGTGATTAGCATCTGCATGTCATTCACTCACACTGGAAAAATTCATACAGATTTTCCTTTTGCTCAGATCTGAAAGCCGCCTCCTAGCTCCCTGTCAGTTACCAGCTTTCTTGGTACTCAGGCCATTTTACCTCTTGCCTTTATCATGAAATAAGTCATTTGATGATCTTTGCAGTTGCTTATGTGCAGTTCGTCCATCATTATGCTTCCTTTCACCCTAATTTTTTACCTCATTCCTTTTTAAGTGCCTCACCGCTTAAAGGCTTACCAAGTACTGAGCTGTTTTAATATCAATACATCCTTGAACGAATCTGGAAGTAAGGTCTTTTGAACAGAGTTGAGCTGGGTGTGCAGAGATTGGGGAAGTGCCCGTCTCAGCTCTGGGTAGGTGGCAGTGGCAGCAGCGTGCACTGCCGCAGGCTGAGCAGAAGTCGCTGCTCTCAGGGTTACCAGTGGGGGGAGGGGCTGTTGGGGACCAAGAATGGGGAAGTTTGAAATCTGCCTGCGATCAAGGGCCTCCTGGGCATGTGTCCGAAGAAAGTACAGGAGAGTAGAAGCCTCCCCTCCCAGGCCGAATAGGACCAGGAAAGCCACATTCCATCTTCCCTTAAGGAAAGCGGAACGAGCATACTGCTATACCATAGATGATGCTTCCTAAATAATGTCTTTTAGTAGTTAGGACATTTCTCACAGATGTTTCAGTGGAAATATCCTGTACCTAACCAAGGCGTAAGAGGTTGTTGACCTTTTGCCTCTCATTGTTTGTTGTCTCCTGTTGTTTGCTGGCCCCCTATGTGTCACTGCTCCGCTGCCCTGGAGACATATTATCAGCAGATGGCTACACCTGCACAGAATGATTTTTAATAAAATGTATCTTTTCTTCCAGCATGCTTTTCACTTCCACTGCATCTCTCGCTGGCTCAAAACACGGCAGGTGTGTCCGTTGGACAACAGAGAGTGGGAATTCCAAAAGTAGGTGTCTCTGGCTGTTTTGATGTTGTAAGACTGGGCTCTGTGGTCCGTGTCATCCTTTGAGTCACCTCAAGCAGGAGGGTGCATAGTCTTAGAAGACAGAGACGGGGAACATAGCTTGTTTTACAGACTAACTTTTGGTTGGTTAAACAAAGACTTGTCTATGAGGAAAAGGCACAAAGGTTTGGCCAACCTGAAGTTTGCAGCCTAGAGTTTCCCAACTCCCAGGGTCTGTGAAAATAGAAAACATGAGAATCTGCAAACTATTAGATATTTCCGGAATCAGATCCATAGTAAGGCTCCAGTAACTAACCAGTGTCTTTGCTTTTGGCTAGAAATCCATCCACCTATCCTGCTTCATTTGTTTATCTCATGCTGACTAATTCTGATATGGTATTTATGGCTATCTCAACTAAATTATAGTTATATAAATAAAACATGACATGGTAAATTTTTTAAAATTCAAGTAGTTAAGAGGGCATACCAGAAAACATTAGCTTCCCACCTTAGTCTCCTAATCTCATTCCCAGAAGTGACCATCAGCTTCATAGTATCTCTTATCTCCATTGGTCTGCTGACATGTATATGGGTGGATATACATATATAATTTTAACATAAATATGAGCATCCTGCATAGTAATGCACCTTGCTTTTTAATCTCATACATTTTGGAGTTTTTCCAGATCCTTATATATTCAACTACCTCCTTTCTGATGGTTGCAGAGTATTTTTGTATGTTGATGTACCATAGTTTATTTAATCGGTCCCCAATGACAGACATTTGGGTTTCAGATTTCTCACTTAAAAATAGTGTGTAGGGATGACCATCCTTATACATGAATCTTTACAAATATGTACAAGTATATATGTAGCAGTAGTTCCTAAAAGAATTTCTGAGTAGAGAGTATGTACATTTTTATTTTTGATAAAGTCAGATTTTCCTTTCCCAAGAATATGTACTAATTTACATTCGCGTTAAACAATACAGCAGAATGCCCCTTTCTCCGTTTCATACCGAGGCTCCATAATCACACTTTTCCATCTTAGCTGTTCCAGTGGTTGAAAACTAGTATTCAGTTGCTTTTTTGGAATTTTGAGTGAGATTGGGCCACTTTTCATACGGTTTTATGCCTGTTTTTCTGTGAAATGCCCTTTTTTGTTGCTGTTGAATTATTGATCGTTTGCTTTATCAAATTTTTTATGAGAAGGAGGATTTTTAATATGAGTTTTGATTAGTAGGATATAATTAGGTTTAAAAAAATGGGGTTCTTTAGTTTGTGAAATGTTTAGAAATCCCTTATTGGTACAGTTATTTTGCTTTTATGCTTAGTTATTTATTTTGGTAAAGAATTTTGAAAGTATTACAGAATGCGTGTCCATTTTTTAAGAAATCTGCCAAAGACTGTGTTTAACTCATACCATTGTGCCTCATTCAGCAAAGTGTATGCTACCTAATGTGTAAGATATGAAAACGTATGGGACAGTCTTTCCCCATCCATGGGAGCTTGCATTCTGAGTAGAATCATGAAGTCACACCAATCAAGGCAAAAGCATTGTTCTACATTCTCAAGAGAGGCCTTTGTAATTGGCTCTGCCCTGGAACAGGCTCCAGGTTCTGTTTTTGGACCAAAACTGTCCCATGTTGCCCATTAAATCTTCCCAGGACTGAGCCTGGGAAATGGGGGAATACGAAGAATTGCTCATGTTGGGCATGGTGGGACACCACCACTTTATCCAGCCAGTGGCCTTATCAGGCAGTGCTTAACAGTGTGTTGGGATAACTTATTCCTAAGGAACAAATGATGGCATTCTTTAATCTGATGGACAACTATGGGTTGCTCTCCAGTCTACTGATAAACACTGGAGCTCTGCCCTGTGTGGAATTTGGCACAACTTTTTTCTAGACAATATTCAAGTGGATTTCTTAAGAGAAGTGCTTAAAGCACCTAGTAGTCCTTCAGACTGATTGAAGCCATGACCCAGAGTTCGAGTGCCCTGGTTTCCACCCATTGTTATATGTATCATGTTATATGTTATACTTTGTGATAAATATTTTAATCAGAGACTATCCATAAAGAACCAGGCAAAAGATAGTAAGATAATAATGGAGGATTTTTGTTCAAGAAATCTATTCATATGTGGAAGAAATTTCCCAGCCTTAATTGTTTTTATAATCTTGCTAGAGCCAAATTTTGGCTTTTGGGGAAATCAGAAACTACCTGAAATCCATACTTCATTTCTCTACAGTTCTCTTTGTAGAATGCTGAATGTAATCAGGGCAGAAATTGGACCTGCTGATAGATTTCGAAATGGAAATCTGTTCAATGACTCTTCTCCATATTTGACTGAGTAGCAGAATTGAAGTGAAAATAGGCTGCAGTGGGAAGCAGAGGCTGAGTGCTTAAAGGGTGTCTAAGCCACTGACCCGAGCCAACAGAGCGGCTTCCCCTCAGCTACCAATTCTGACTTTTCCCTCTCGTCTCCCTAATACTGCCCAACATCTGTCTGGTAACTGGAAGGAGGGTCAGGTGGGTATAGTTGAGTCCCATGGAGGGACTGTCACTAAGAGGGGGTGGTAGGTAAAGTGTTATGAAGGATAAAATAAAAGGGGCAGAGACTAGTGTCAGCCCAATCTTGGAGCATGCTTGTGCTCACTTCTGTCTTTTAAAAGTTTTCATTACATTTGCTCATATGTTTTAGCAGGTTTTGTAGTCTCAAGCAGGACATTACTAAGGAATAAATAAAAATACTTTGTCTTTCAGGTATGGGCACTAGAAAGAATTCTTCCATCAAGCTCAACTGTTCTGTTATTCATTTAATGACTTGCCCTCCTGTTACTTAATTATAAATTAGATAGAACTGTGTCTTTTCTGCTTTTTCTTTTCAGTTTGCTATTCCTGCAGCCATATTGTATTCTGTGTCAAATAAAATCCAGTTGGATTCTAGAACAGATGCTGTCTCTTGTGTATGTGAAAAAGTGAACATAAATAAAGGGTCCCCTCTTCCTATGTTGGAAGGCTTCCTTTTGAAAGTGAAATGTTTGTTCATTAGAGCAGAGTTGTCCTGTGAGCACATCGCCTGGTCACGAGGAATCCTGGTCCACAGCCTGGTCCCTGATGGCAGTCTTGGGCAAGTCATCTCTCTGCTCGACTCTCCCCTCTAAAACGGCTCCTAAGAAACTAAATGGCATCATATGTGCACAGAAAGAAGCTTTGTAAACTGTAAAACCACTATACAAATGTTGACTTTGACCATGTATGACATGTTGCTTTCTCAGTTTAGAAAAATAAACCTGAAAAAAATCTAATATATAATTATGGCTGGCAAAAGAATAATTTATGAACTCAAGTTGAAAATTGGTGTCACTTTAAATGGAATTAAAAAGAATTTAAGTTGCCTTTACCACCACCATCTTTTGCAATTTGTTTAAAATGTCTTGGCCATGGGGGCACCTGGCTAGCTCAGTCAGTAGAGCATGCAACTCTTGACCTTGGGGTCATGAGTTCAAATGCCACATTGGGTATAGAGATTAGTTTTTAAAAGTAAATAAAGTAAAAAGTGTTGGCCATGGAAGGAATTGCCAGTTCTAAAACTAATTCAGTGGTGATGTTGTCTTTAACTGAGAAATAGTCTAGTTTACTGTAGTGGTTCTCAAATTATGGTCTGAGGACCCCTGGGGGTTCCTGGAACCCTAGGAGGTTCATGGAGTTCCTCTTCCACTACATGTCTGCATGAGGCCAGTTTTGCTCTATATACTTCAACCAAAGCAATGCACTGAATGAAGAAGCAGGCATGAGAATCCAGGTGTCTTCTACTAGATAGAAAAGAGATTTGCAAAAATGTAAAACAGTGCCACTCTTTAATCTTGTTTTGAAAAATAGTGGCTTTTAATAAAAATATTTATGTTAACACGATGGGTTTTGTTCTTTTTAAGTCTTTGAAATTTCTCGGTTTTGATTTCCATTATACATATATATAGATACATCTATAGAAGTTCACCCACAAAACCAAAAATTCTTTGAGGTCTCAATGTTTAAGATCCTTAAGGGATCCTGAGAGTAAAAAGTTTAAGAATCTCTACCTTAGTTATTAAGAAACTTGAAGTCTTAATAAATCTGGATCAAACTCCCCCTCCTGGGGCGATGGCTCAGTGGGTTAAGTGTCCCGACTTTTGATTTCACTCAGGTCATGATCTCAGGGTCTTGAAATCGAACTCTGAGGCTCCATGCTCAGCTCAGAATCTGCTTGAGATTCTCTCCCTCACCCTCTGCCCCTTCCACTGCTCATGCTCTCCCTACATAAATAAATAAAATCTTAAAAAAAAAAAGAAAGAAAGAAAGAAAGAAACCACCTACCTTCCTCAGTTAACTGCCAAGTCATATAGCAAGTAGCTGCAACTGTTGCTGTTAATTTAGGGCTACTACCCTTGACAGAAATACCCTTTTTTAAGCTCCTTTCAAGTGGCCAAACTGAATACTTAGGTAGCAGACACCTCACTTTTCACACATGATACATATTTGGCGAGTTCTGCTTGAGTATTAATTAGTACCATCGCTTGCAGAATACAGAAATCCACTTCTGCTGAGGTAAGGGAAATTTACTGGCAGGTACGAAGCTATGTAATGTGATCTGAGAAAGGGATAGGGATACGTTTGGACGGAAGAATGAAAGAACCAGGGAATCACTGCTGGGATTCCCCGCTACTCTCAGTAGCCTCGTAGGGCAGGGAAATGATGCTGCCACTGCTTCTAACACCGGTGCTACAGGGACTTAGTTCTGATTCCCCAAATCCCAACTGGGTCCTGCACTTGGACTAGTCGTAGATCCCTGTGAAACTGAGTGACTGCCTTGAGAGCCACTGTGATGGAGGGTAACAGTTCCCAGAAGAATGGGGGTGACATGGGGCAGACAACACAAGGCAGGTCTACTTAAAGTCATGTTAGGGAGGTCTTTTTCTTACATTGAGCGAAAATGTCTCCCTGTAGCATATATATCCAGTTACTCTTGTGTTGCCTCATGAAACTGGTGGACCTGAATCTTCTCTGAGACATCAGTGAAATTATTCGCTGAATGCCTGCTGTAGGCTAACCTAGAGGACACAGCCGAGTCAGACAAAATCTCTTCCCTCGAAGAGCTCACAGTCTAGTAGGAGATTGCTGAGAAAATGAATGAATATGGAAAATTAATTCTGGAGAGCTTGACAGGGCTCCGATCTGGGCTTGATCCTGAAGTGCCCATTCTCTCTTGGTTTTCCTTCACTCAACTCCTGTGCCTTGCAGGGCCTCCTCTTCTTCCGTCTGCCCTGAAGATTCTATCCCCGGGGTCCTGCTCTGTCAGGGAGATGCATCCTCACTCATAGTCATAATAGCGTGCTGGACCCTCCAGTGGGCTCCTGAGAGGTGAATGTATGCATCTCTTCCCAAATCCAGTCTCAGTAACTCACTTTGGTAGTTTGAAATTGGCCATAGTGGGTGTATTCACACCACAGAAGTTGGGAAATGCTACAAATCAGAGCTTCCTTTCCCTCACACTGCTGCATAGTCAACCGTCTTTACGATAATGGTATCGGAATGCATCCATTGTCTATCCCTGGCTGTGTGTCTTGTAGAGACTTCAAATTCAGGATGTCAACAACAACCGACCTATCGTTTTCCCAAACATACCCCTCCTCCCGGATGACCCAGCCTGGCTGATAGCATTGCCACTCATCCAATTCTTGAAGCCACAGGCATTCCAAAAGCATTTTAGATGACTCTCCCCTCCTTTGCCCCTGCATCCGATCACGAAACGCTATTCATTCTACTGTTGTATTCTCATCAACATCTGTACCCTATTCTCCATTCTGCTGCCTCAGCTGGAGCCCAGACTTCCGTCATTTTTCCTTAAAATAATTGCAGATCCCTCTGACAGGTCACACTGTCATTAGTCTCCTGGCGACAATCTGAAGTGAGTCTTTAATTTGGTCTGATGCCCCCTTCCACTGGTGGAGAAATTCTCCACCTTGAAGGAAGCAGAGTTCATTTACCAACACGGATGTGGAACGTGCCTATTCCTGGCTCCACCTGCTTCCTTGCAGCTGGAACCAGGGAGGTTACCTAACCTCCACCAGTGACACTCACCCTGCCATCCATCACAGCCATGGGCACCACACTGGCAGCACCCAGGGCCCAGTGCAGGTGGCAGAATGCGTTGTGACATCCAGTGTTCAACAGCCAACACCTCCCCAAACTGGTTTTGTGGCATAATGTTGGCTGGGGTCCCAGCTGCTTCCTGTTCTCTGAGCCCAACTCCCAATCATCCATGGTGCTGCTGTGAACCCTCCAACATCATTTTATTTTATTTTATTTTATTTTATTTTATTTTATTTTATTTTATTTTATTTTATTTTATTTTATTTTATTTATTTGAGAGAGCGAGCAGGAGGAGAGGCAGACGGAATCTCAAGCAGACAAGAAGACTCCGCACTGTGTGTGGAGCCCAACGTGGGGATCATCCCATGACCCCAATATCATGACCTGAGCCAAAACCAGGAGCCAGACACTCAACTGACTGAGTCACCCAGGTGCCCCTCCAATATCCTATCAGTACCCACTCTGCTAGAAAATCAGCCAGCAACTTGCTTCTCAGCTCTCCCTATGATCCCCTCCTGTCCCTGTCAGTGGAGGGGTGGGAGGTGGGATAGTCACCTCTAAAGCATTCCTAAAAAGCCCATCATTTCATTGCAGTGTCGTCTGGCATTTTTCACTCACGTCAGCCAACAGACCCCTCTTCTAAGAGTCCTTTGTCTATCTTTCTAGTCCTTGTTTTTGTCCCATGTTTTGATTAGGCTCTTTTCTTTTTTTAGAGAGGGAGCGAGCAGGGCAGGAACAGAAGTAGGAGATGGAGAGAGAGAGAATATTAAGCAGGCTTCACACCCAGCCCAGAGCCAGATGAAGAGCTCAGAGCTCGATCTCATGACCCTGAGATCGTGGCCTGAGCCAAAATCAAGAGTCCAATGCTTAACCAAGCAGCCACCCAGGCACCCCAGTCAGGCTCACCTCAAATCAGAACTCACCGGGAGTCGATTCCCTGAATAGGGACATTAATTTCCTTAGATGCCCCTTCTTTTCTTTCTTTTTCTTTTTAATTTTATTTATTTATTCACGAGAGACACAGAGAGAGAGAGGCAGAGACACAGGCAGAGGGAGAAGCAGGCTTCACGCAGAGAGTCTGACCTGGGACTCGATCCTGGGTCTCCAGGATTACATCCTGGGCTGAAGGCGGCACTAAACCGCTGAGCCACCAAGGCTGCCCCCTTCTTTTCTTTCTATTTGGACCATTTTTTTTCTTTTTTTCTTTTCTTTTCTTTTCTTTTCTTTTCAGATTTTATTTATTTGAGAAAGCAAGAGAGCAGGAGCAAGGAAGAGGGGCAGAGGGAGAGGGAGAAGCAGACGCCCCACTGAGCAGGGAGCCCAATGTGGGACTCGATCCCAGGACCCTGGGATCATGACTTGAGGTGAAGGCAGATGCTTAACCCAGGTGCCCCTATTTGGACCAATTTTCGACCCACTGTTAGAACACCTTTTGTGGGCCTCTTGCTTCTGTCTGGCCCCCTAAACCGGGCCTTCACCTCAAGGTACACAGAGCTTTGCACAGCCTGTCAGTGCACACAGCATGGCCTCATTCTGCAAGTCTCCCTCCGGCCTCACATGAGTCTTTCGGACCCATCCCAAGGCTGTATGGTAGCTTCGGCTGGTCTTGTTTGACCCTCTGTGCTCCTTCCAAGAATATCTCCCACCCCATCCAGTCAGGATCCCTAGTCCCTTGCCTCAGAGCTGGTCCCGAGAGGCAGGTCCTCTTCCAGGATCCTCTAAACACAGGCTGGGCACCGGCCTCCCTGTAAGACCCGCATTGCGGGGGCTTCCTCTCTTCTCTGAACTTTTTGAGATCTCCCCCAAAATGAGGGCATATTTCTAGCTAAACCCAGGCTATGATGAAGTCTGAAAAGCACAGTCACTTTCACTAAAGTGACCCCTTTCTTCCCCTTTAGTCAGGATAGCCTCAGAGTAGCAATTTTTCAAACTAATCGTGTCTACATTTTGGATTCTGAGACATGAAACTATCCATTACACAAAAGTAGAACCTATCATCCTATACTTACAGGAGAACTAAACTTTTTTCAGATGCCTTGATAATTAAACATTCTATTTCCTGCCAAACTCCTCCACCTATAATGGATCGCCTCTATCTTGCTTAGACACCACCATCCATTCAAACATGTGAGAAACCTTAAAACATCTTTAATGCCACCTTCACCCTCACCCCAATATCTGTGTGGCCACCATGTCCTATCTGACTTCAATTTTACATCCACTTAAATCCACTCTCTTCCCTCTTCCCCCCACTACGTAGGCTTTTAGCATCACCTGGGTTGTTGAAATGGGTTCATTAATCTCACCTATCAGATTCAGGAACCCCGATAATAGAAAGCATCACAAAAGAATAATCCGGGGAACCAGTTCTGTAAAATCTAGTGCCGCGGGTCTTCTAAACTATATCTCCAGAGTCTTCAGAAAGCATCTCCATTCTTCCACAGCTGCTGGAGAACACAGCAAAAACAGTGGGAAAAGGTTACACCTGCCAACTATTTCTCTTTTTATTCTACTAATGTTGAAATCTCACTAAATTTCAGAACTTCTCAAAAATACAATTGCCTGGGGCACCTGGGTGGCTCAGTCAGTTGGGCGTCTGCCTTCGGCTTGGGTCATGATCCTGGGGTCCTGGGATTGAGTCCCACGTCAGGCTCCCTGCTTAGCAGGAGTCTGCTTCTCTCTCTCCTGTGTCCCTCACCCCTGCTTATGCTCTCTCTCTCTTTCTGAAATAAATAAAATATTTTTTAAAAAGATGTTTTATTATTTATTTGTTCATGAGAGACACAGAGAGAGAGAGAGACAGACAGAGACACAGGCAGAGGGAGAAGCAGGCTCCATGTAGAGAGCCCGATATGGGACTCCATCCCAGGGCCCTGGGATCACACCCTGAGCTGAAAGCAGATGCTCAACTGCTAAGCCACCTAGGTGTCCCTAAATAAAATCTTTTTTAAAAAATATAATTGCCTAAGAGGTATAAAGACATAGAAACAATCTAATACTAATACAATGATATAATAATTAGATGACAGGATTTTAATAGGGTGGGATGTAATTTTTCAAAATTGTCAAAACTAAGAAACACTGCAAAGATTTACTATATGATGCCAAGAGGAAATAGAATCATCATGGGCATTGTGACTGCAACAACATATAAAGATATACAACATGAGGGATGCCTGGGTGGCTCAGAGGTTAAGCATCTGCCTTCGGCTCAGGGCGGGATCCTGGGGTCCTGGGATTGAGTCCCACATCGGCCTCCCTCCATGGAGCCTGCTTCTCCCTCTGCCTGTGTCTCTGCCTCTGCGTGTCTCTCATAAATAAATAAAATCTTACCAAAAAAAAAAAAAAGTCAGTTGCGGGACTGCTTGTCTCCACTCCCACCCCAGCTCATCTCAGAGGCACCTAAGACTATATTTAGCTGCTCGTGCCACATTGTCAATCCCACCCTGTTTACCACCCACCTGCTGTGTATTGCAATAATGATGGCAGAAGCTGGAAGGCTCTGGAGACTTTCTCTCTCTCCTTGCTTCGCTGAAGTTTCCAAGCACTCCTCTGCTGTCATTATATCCTACTTTCTTATATTCCCCATCCTCCTGGGTATCCCGCATTATTTGTATATTTTTACACTGCTATTCAGATTTTGACCGGAGGCCTTCTTAATTTCCAGTGTCCTCCTATGGTGAGAGGTCAAATAAACTTAGGTTAAAATCCTGGCTCTGCTGCCATCACATGAGGTGACTCTGCACAAGTTTCTGAGTTTGGGCTCCTCACCTTTAACAAAGGCATGATAGGGGCACCTGGGTGGTTCAGCTGGCTGAACATCCAACCTTGATTTCAGCTCAGGTCATGATCTCAGGGTCGTGGGGTCGAGCCTGCATTAGGCTCCATGCTCAGCCCAGGGTCTGCTTGAGATTTTCTCTCTCTCTCCCTCTGCTCCTACCCCTGTTCATACACACATACACACACACTCTCTCTCCCTCTCTCTTTCTAAAATAAATAAGATATTTTTAAAAATAGGGATAAGAAAAACAAGGCATATGACTAACAACAGCACAAATGAAAAATAAAGAAAATTAGATTGCCCACAGAAATTAACAGGTAAGAGTGGACCATAAAGGGATTGAGGGCATTAATATATCCAAATAAATAATATATTGATTTCCAAAGGGGATTAATCATACAGACCCAAAACTGGGGCCTCACTGAGGCAAAAGTCGGCAGTGCTTCTCTGCAGAGGGGGCAGCCTTGGCCAATAGATTTTAACTATTAACAGCCCATGGGCAAAACTAACCTGTTTGGAGATCTTCACTTGATAACTTTAAATTATTTGCATCACCTAGCTGACTTAAAGAACCTGTCCCTGGCTTTCCAATGTACTTAAGAAAAACGGAAACTTCTTACCAGGCCAACTGGACTCCAGGTAACCTGGTCCCTGCCCTACCTCCTGATCTCATTTAAGAATCTCATTCCTGGGGACACCTGGGTGGCTCAGCGGTTAAACGTCTGCCTTCGATCCGGGATGGAGTCCTATATTGGGCTCCCTCTATGGAGCCTGCTTCTCCCTCTGTGTCTCTGTGCCTCTCTCTGTGTGCCTCTCATGAATAAATAAAATCTTTAAAAATAAATAAATAAAAACCATTTATTAAAAAAAAAAAAAAGAAAAAAGAATCTCATTCCTGGGGTATCTGGGTGGCTCAGTTGAGCATCTGCCTTCAACTTGGGTCCTGATCTCAGGGTCCTGGGATCAAGCCCCACATTGGGACATTGGGCTCTCTGCTCAGTGGGGAGTCTGCTTCTCCCTCTCACTCTCCTTCTCCTCCCTCTCTCTCTCAAATAAATAAATAAAATCTTAAAAAAAAAAAAAAGGTTGTGGGGCGCCTGGGTGGCTCAGCAACTGAACATCTGTCTTCAGCTCAGGTCATGATCTTGGGGTTCAGGATTGAGTCCCACATCAGGTCCCCTGCTTCTGCCTATGACTCTGCCTCCCTCTCTCTCTCTCTCTCTGTGTGTGTGTGTCTCTCATGAATAAATAAATAAAATATTTTAAAAAACAAAATAAAATAAAATACATTTTTAAAAAAAGAATGTCATTTCCTCTGGTGTTCACAGAGTTCCAACCATCCTGGAGGGAGTTAGCACCTGCCCGGTGGCTTGGGGCTAGGACTCCCCTGCCACATCGCAGTGTGGCTGGCTTATTCAAATCTTAGAACTCACTTAACAATCACCTTTCCAAGGAGGACTTCCCACCACCCTGTGGAAATGGCCCCCCAGTTCACTTTATTACATCAACCCACTTTGTTGTCTACATAGCACTTAGAGCTATCTAAATTGTCTTGGCCACTTATGTGATTACTTGTTTACAGTCTGTCTACCCTCTTGGTTCTGAAGCTCCAGGAGAGCTCTGTAGTCTGTCCTGTTCACCCCTGAATCTCCACAGCCTACTGTGGTGCCTTCATTGGTTGAATGAATAAACAAAGGAACGAGCAAAGGAACTGCCCTTGCTTCTATTTTGTTCGTGCCTATGAAGCCAATAGTCTGATCAGGATTTGGGGGTCCACTGCAAAAGAGTATTAAATTAATGGTATAGGTGTGAGTATTTTTTCTCATCCCTGTGATAGTTGTGGCTCACTTTGGAATTATTTTTGTGTAATCTTTCTATATATATGAGTCTAAGAACTTGGCAATTACTGTTAATGTTTTTTACTATTATTACTCACTATTCAATGTGTGCCAGGCATGGATGGGAACTTTACCAAACACTTAATCTTCACAAAAATGGGATCTAGGAGGTTAGTGTTGTTGCTGCCTCATGTTGCAGATCAGGAAACTGAGACTCAGGGACACCTGGGTGGCTCAGCGGTTGAACGTCTGCCTTCGGCCCAGGGCGAGATCCCGGAGTCTGGGGATCAAGTCCCACATCAGGCTCCCTGCATGGAGCCTGCTTCTCCCTCTGCCTGTGTCTCTGCTTCTCTCTCTTTCTGTGTATCTTTCATGAATGAATGAATGAATGAATGAATAAATAAATAAATAAATAAATAAAATCTTAAAAAAAAAGGAAACAGACTCAGAGAACTTAAGTGACTGTGTAAGTTCTCATCATAAGGGATTACAGAGGCAAATTTTGAATTGGGGTTCATCTGACTCCAAAGCTGGTGTACTCCTCCCTGGCCCCACACCTGACACCTAGCCTCTCCCATTCCCCACCCAGAGAATTCAGCCCACTTTGTCTTGATCTTTGATGATGATGATTCCACTTTACCCCATCCCTTGCCAAGACCTGGCCACCCTGCAGAGCCATCATCCATGGCTCCAAGGAAGCAATCTTTTTTTTTTTAGATTATTCTTTTTTTTTTTAAGATTATTTATTTGAGAGAGAGAGAGAGCATGCACATGCGCACATGCACAAGTCAGGGAGAGGAAGAGAATTTCAAGTAGACTCCACACTGAGTGCAGAGCTTGTCACGGGACTTTCATGACCCTGAGATCATGACCCTGCAATCATGACTTGAGTCCACATCAAGAGTTGGAAGCTTACCTGACTGAGCCATCCAGGCCCCCTGGCAATCTTTTTACTTTAAACTGTGGCCAAAAATTAAAATTAAAATTAAATAAACTGTGGCCAGACACTCCCTTCTTTAGTTCTTTTCTCTTCAAAAGACATGACATTTAGGGAAGGAGTGAAGACACCACTTGTTATTTTTTGTTTAGTTGAATGTTGTTTTGTTGTTTACAATCTCAGTTCTTAATCTACTGAAGGTCAGGGTTGAGTGTGCCAATCAATAATAATAATGCTGTCCCTTAAATTGGGACTCGGAGGAACAGCTAGATTCTGTGATGGATTGGGAAGCTGACATTTGTATAGCCCACAACTGTTTACAAAGGGTTTTCAACACTCCGTCGCCTCATTTCCCCCTCACTCTGGCCTTCTGAGAGATGATTTGGGCCGGTGGAGAGGAGGAAGTCTTGGAACAAGAGGGACTGTGTCTGCATGCCTGCCCATCACTGAGAAGCCATGTGACCTAAGGCAGGTCACCCCATCTGTCAGAGTCCCTCATTTATTTTTTATCTTGAATTATTATACAATGAACTTGACTTTTTAGACATCTTGGGGAATATTTCTATGAATTTTAACACATATTCAGGCCAGAACACATATACCACCACAATCAGAGTGCAGAATTGGTCCATCCCCCCAAAAACCTCCCTCATGCTATCTCTTTATAAACACATTGTCCCCACCTTTAACCCCTGGAGACCACTGATTCATTCTCCATCCCTCTTTTTGAGAATATCATACAATGGAATTTATGTCACCTTTTGAGACTGGCTTCTTTCACTCAATATAATGTCTTTGTGATTAATTCAAGTTCTCATGTGTATGAAGAGTGTTCCATTTCATCCAATACATAGTATGGATGCACCACAGTTGGCTTACTCATTCACCTGTTGAAAGACATTTGGGTTATTTCCCTAGTTTTAAGTCTCTCTTTTTTTTTTTTGTTTTTGTATTCGTTTTTTACAAGTTTTAAAAAATTGTGGTAAAATATACATAGCACGAGACTCACCATTTTAAGTGTACAATTTAGTGGCATTTAGTACATTCAAAATGTTGTATAAACATCACCAACTATTTCCAGAACTTTCTCATCATCCCAAACAGAAACTCCGTACCCATTAAACAATAATTCCCCATTCCTTTCTCCCTCCAGCCTCTGATAACCTCTGTTCTACTTTCTGTCTCCATGAGTTTGTCTGTTCTAGGAACCTCATATAAGTGGAATCATACAATGTTTGTCCTTTTGTGTCTGACCTACTTTATTTAGCACAAAGTCTTAATGGTTTATCCATACTGTAGCATGTGTTAGAATTTCCTTCCCTTTTAGGCTGAAAAGTATTTTACTGTATGTATAGACCACATTTCACTTATGCATTCATCTGTCGGTGAATACGTAAGGTTTTTTTGTTTTGTTTTTGTGTTTTTTTTAAGATTTTATTTATTTATTCATAAGAGACAGAGAGAGAGAGAGAGAGGCATAGACACAGGCAGAGGCAGAAGCAGGCTCCATGCAGGGAGCCCAATGTGGGACTCAATCCCAGGACTTCAGGATCACACCCCAGGCTGAAGGCAGGCACTAAACCGCTGAGCCACCCAGGGATCCCTCATCTCTTGATAATGTCCTTTGATGCACAAAACTTTCCTTTTTTTTTTTTTTTTAAGATTTTATTTATTCATGAGAGACAGAGAGAGAGGCAGAGACATAGGCAGAGGGAGAAACAGGCTCCACGCAGGGAGCCCGACGTGGGACTCGATCCCGGATCTTCAGGATCAGGCCCTGGGCTGAAGGCGGCGCTAAACCGCTGAGCCACCCAGGCTGCCCAAGTTTCTTATTTTTTTATTTTTTATTTTTCCAAGTTTCTTATTTTGATGAAGCTTGATCTACCTATTTTGTTTTTGTTGCATGTGCTATGTGTCCTATTTAAGAAAATCCTATTGGTGTCCTATTTAAGAAACCATTGCTAAATCTAAGGTCATGAATATTTGCCCCCGTGTTTTCTTCTAAGAGAGTTATAGTTTTAGCGTTTAGATTTAACTCTGATCTATTTTGAGTTAATTTTTGCATATGGTGTGAGG
This sequence comes from Canis lupus baileyi, assembly GCF_048164855.1. Lineage (NCBI taxonomy): Eukaryota > Metazoa > Chordata > Mammalia > Carnivora > Canidae > Canis > Canis lupus. The sequence goes on along the minus strand of NC_132848.1, from coordinate 26,893,259 downwards.
TAAAGGTACAATTTCATTCTTTTGCATGTGGATATCCAATTTTCTCAGCATCATTTGTTCAAGGGCTTGTCCTTTCCCCATTGAATGCTCTTGGTACTTTTGTCAAAAATCATTTGACCGTGTATGTGATGGTTTCTTTCTGGGCTCTCTATTCTAATCTATTATGGGGGGGATCCCTAGGTGGCTCAGCAGTTTAGCACCTGCCTTCAGCCCACAGCATGATCCTGAAGTCCCAGGATTGAGTCCCACATCAGGCTCCCTGCATGGAGCCTGCTTCTCTCTCTGCCTGTGTCTCTGCCTTTCACTCTCTCTCTGTCTCTCATGAATAAATAAATAAAATCTTAAAAAAAATCTATTATTGGTCTGCAAAATCTGTCTTTATGCCAGTACCACACTGTTTTTTGTTTGTTGGAAGAGGATATTATCTCCTTTGCGAATTGTCATGAGAATGAGAAATAATTCAAGTAAAGTGCCTGGCACACAGCTTGGCACACAGTAGGTGCTTAGCAGATGGCAGCTATCCTGAGGAGAAGTCTGCTTAAGTGCCTTCAGGTTGAAAGGCTGAGATTCATTCAGGTTCCCCCAGACACACTGAGGGGAGCAGACACACTGCCTGGAAGTCATCCCCGCCTGCACAGTCGGCCTGGGGAGACTGGAATGTTGCTCAGGAGGCGTCAGGCCCTCATCTGGTCATCCCTGAGTGTGTGTGCTCCCTCTCAGCACCTGAAGTAGATTCTCCATGTCTGCTTCTCTTTTCCAGGGCTGCTGTCTAAATTTGGATTCCCCAGAGAAGACCCTGGGACAAGAACGTGATAGTTGCTTGTGAAGGATTTCCTGGAAGCACAGGGAGGGAGAGAGAAAGTGAGAAAAGGAAGTGAGGAAAGCCAACAGCAGGCTGCACGTGGGGGCCAGCTGGGCGATGTCCCAGAGCACACTGCAGCACTGCGCTCCTGAGGGCTTTGTCCACTGATTCCCCTAGTCCTAGAAGCTTCAAACCAGCCCTTCTAGGCTACCCTGAAGAAAGGGCTGAGCAAATTCCCACACTTCCAGAAGAAACCCTGAGGCAGAGAAGCAAAGGGATGACAGGACTGGACATGAGAACCATCTGCATCTGGGGAACCATCTCCTGCACCTGCCATAGGATCAAAAAGGATGGAGAGGATAAGAAGTGAGATAGCGGGGGCCTCTGCAAGCCCCACCACCAACTGCCTCTCTGCCTTCATTACTTCATGACTGCTATGTGCTTGAAGCTTCTACTGTAGCAACTTCGACTTTCGACTCGAATTTCTGCAGATCTCTGCTGCCCACATCTCTATGCAAGTCTTGCACTTAACCTGTCCTCCAGAGAAGCTTGGATGGCCTTGGCTTCCCACCAGCCCAGCTCCTCAGCACCGTCCTCCAACGCTGGCTGTCCTCGCTCCAGGCCCTGATCCTCCCTTGGTCCACCTTTCCGAGGTCCCAGGAATAAAGCATAAAAACTTGTTCACAAGAACTGACTGTTTCTTCAGTAGGGTCTGTGGTGTGACAGCACCCAGGGTCACCCGGATTATGGCTCGTCAGTGGGTGTGCGGTTATTCCCCTTTACAAACGAGGATATTGGAGTTCAGAGTGATTAAGACACTTGCCTAAGGGCTCACAGTTAAGGGCATGCGTGGACTTGAACAGTCTCCTGATTCCAAATCCCATACTCTTTCCACTCAAACATTTTACTTCTAACACAGGAACAAAGCCTCCAAGTGCTGAGCGTTATGAGAATCTATGTGGCAGGTTGCTTCACTGTCGGAAGGCACCTGCCCAGGGATCCATAGACTTTTAGGGCCCTGAAGGGCAGCGCACAAGATTGAAGTTAGAGAAAACCCACAATAAATGAACCTGCACCTTTTGCCAGATCAAATAACTATTTTTTATGAAATTCTAGTTGGAGCGAGTGGTAGCAGACACCAAAGAATTCAGAAAAAAATTATGGGAGAGGGACACGCGGGGGGGCTCAGTCGGTGAAGTGTCTGCCTTCAACTCAAGCCACGATCCGGGAGTCCTGGGGTCGAGCCCCGTATCAGGCTCCTGGCCCTCAGCGGCGAATCTGCTTCTCCCTCTACCTCTGCCGTTTCCCCTGCTTGCACACTCTCTCTCTCATAAATAAATAAATAAATAAATAAATAAATAAATAAATAAATAAATAAATAATCTTTAAAAAATTGTGGAAGAAAAGCATGAGATTGAAAAGGATTCTGTTCATTCCTTTTAATATTCCTGAGAACTTGGGACACCTGGGTGGCTCAGCGGTTGAGCATCTGCCTTCCGCCCAGGGCGTGATCCTGGAGACCCAGGATCGAGTCCCACGTGGGGCTCCCCGCACGGAGCCTGCTTCTCCCTCTGCCTGTGTCTCTGCCTCTCTCTGTGTGTCTCTCATGAATAAATAAATAAAATCTTTAAAAAATATATATTCCTGAGAACTGGGGAAAGCTGCTTAGCCAGTCATGTCCTGGTGGCAGAGTGGAAGCCAGCGGCCAGCTGGGCCGAAAGCGCTGACGGGGAGAACGTGGGGTGGCTCGCAGAAAGGCGGGAAGGCTTTGGAAGCAGCTCAGGCTGGAACCAAGACGGACCTTTGTCAGCCAAGACAAACCACAGGACCGGTCGGGGGCCGGGCCCCTGGAGCCCTGCACGCCCAGCAGGCCCAGGATGCCCGCTGCCCCCGGGGCCCAGCCCCACCCTCCGCGCGGGAGCCTGGCCACGTGGCCCTGCTGGCCGCGCCCCTGGGTGCGGGGGGTGGGGGGAGGGCGGGGTCTGAGCCGGCTCGGCGCCCCGAGAGGCAGTTGGGGGCTTGAGATAAGGCCCGACCCGTTGCGTGTGGAGGTCGGGCAGCCAGAGCCGGAGGTTTGCAGAAGCGCCGTTACTCTGCCCCAGCGCTGGGCACTACCTGGTTCTCCCTTGACTCCGGCCACGGCTCTTCCTTCTTAAAACGTTCTTCCCCCCACGCCCTCACCCCAGACTTCCCCCGGCGACTCCCGGCCCTCTGCAGCCAGGCTCCTTGAAGGGACTGTCCAGACGCGGTCCCCACTTCGTCTCGGTCCCTCCCAGCAGCCCCTCTGCCCGCGGAGGTCACCGGAACTTTCGGATGACAACCCAACTTGTCACTCTCCTCTCCACTTAGGGAAACCCTCTACTCTCTAGTTATCGGCTTCATTTCTTCTTCTTCTCCTTCTCCTTCTCCTTCTTTCTCCTTCTCCTTCTCCTTCTTCTTCTTCCAGATTTTATTTATTAATTCCTGAGAGACAGAGAGAGAGGCAGAGACACAGGCAGAGGGAGAAGCAGGCTCCCTGCGGGGAGCCGGATGGGGGATTCGATCTCAGGACCCCGTGATCACGCCCTGAGCCGAAGGCAGATGCTCAACCACTGAGCCCCCCAGGCACCCCGCTTCATTTCTTTTTTAACTGAGATCATATGTTATATAGTATGATGGGGGGGCAGATTCGAGTCTGATGGGGCCTGAAGCTGGTGCATTTGGAGGGAACTTTTTTAAGAAAAATAATACGGAGTTACATAGAGCCATCACTAGAGCCCCTTCTGGGCGTTCAAAGGAGCTGATGCAAGTGTGGGGCTGCGGAGCTGTGTCCTCATTAATTTCATGAATCATCCCTGAGAAGAGACCAGCTGGTTTATGGAACCATTCTCTACCAATGCACAAGAGGCATTTGTCAATTTTTTGGCATTACAGAAATGCTACAAAGAACATTCTCACATGCAACTCTTTTGTGAACACATGCATTCCTCCCCAGCAGACAGGAATTGCCAAGTGCTGGGTCATGGACTTTTTCATTTTTAAGGTTTTATTTCAAGGAGGGCTCCAATGCCCTCCAAATAGGTGTCACTAAGTTCCACTCCAACCAGCTGTTGTGGTAGGAATTCTCACATCCTTGCCAGTGCTGGATATTAAAATCATTGTGGGATTTTTTTGCCGAGCTAATGGGAAAAATAAAAAGGCATTTCAACTTTATTTTAATTTACTGTATTAATTTCAAACGCTGTTGTGACCAAGTACCACAAACTGCCTGGCTTTTAAAACACCCAGAAACTGGCACCTGGGTGGCTCAGTCGGTTCAACAACCTATTCTTGATTTTGGCTCAGGTCATGATCTCAGGGTCGGGCTCCACACTGAGCACGGAACCTGCTTAAGACTCTCCCTCTCTCTCTCTCTCTCTCTCTCTCTCTCTCAAAACAAAAAACAAAAAGCCAGAAACTTATTGTCTCACGTTCTGGAGACTAGAAGTTTGTAATCGAGATGCTCAAGGCCATGTTCCCCCTTATACACGTAGGGATCCATCCTTCCTCACCTCTTCCTAGCTTCTGGTGGCGACTGTCTGCCTTTGCGCATTGCTCCAATTCTCTGTCCCCACAGGGCATTCTCCTGTGTCTTTGTTGCTACATGGCTCTCTTCTCCTAAGAAGACACCAGTCATGTTGGATTATGGGCACACTCTACTCCAGTATGGCCTCATCTTAACTAAACATCTATGTGACACCCTTATTTCTGAATAAGTCACCCTCTGAGGTACAGGGGTTAGGATTTCCACATATTTGCAGGGAGGGGGACACAATTCAGCCCATGACACTGACCTTCCTCTAATTCCTAGGGGCAGTGAACTTCTCTTCCAACAGTTACTGGAAATTTGGATCCTTTCTTTGGCAAATGGCCTTTCCCTATTGGCTGCCAGTCTTCTTCTGGGCTGTGTGAAGTTTCCTGTTTCTTTCAGTAGCATTTATCTTTATCACAATGATCCTGTTATCTGTCTGGCAGAGGTTTGCTCTCAGCTCATCACATGTGCTTTCACTTTGCTTTTGGTGTCTGCCTTGACATCTGTGACATAAAACTCCCCACATTTCCCTCCTGCTTCTCTAGCTCGGCCTCTATCCTTCCTGGCCCTTCCCTTCTCTTGAAGCTTCCCCCACGTCATAAATGGCACCACGTCCATCTCTGCTCCAACCAAAAACATGGTGCTTCCTTTGACCTTCCTTTTCTCTCAACCTTTATATCTGACTTATCACCAGCCTCCCCCAGTTCAGCTTCCTAAATACCCGTCAAATCCATGTATTTGTCTACTGATCTAAGGCACCATCCTCTCTCCCGTAGACACTTACCAACAGCTTCCAGGAGCCTGGTCTCCCTGGTTCTTCTCTACCCTCTCAAGTCCATTCTGTCAGGATCTCTTTTAATCCAACTGATCTTGACATGTCTTCCCACAAAGGCCACTTCTGGTGCTGAGACTCAAGACCAAAATTCTTCCTATGGCCTCCAAGACCCTTAGGGTCTAGCCAGAGCCACTCTCTGTTGAGATGTCCTCCACAGGTCTCCAGCCACACCAGCTTTCAGAACAAATCTTCCTTCCAAAGCGCCTTATTTTCTGGAGGATTTTTCACCTGTGGTTCCTTTTCCCTTGAAAGCATCCATAGCATGCCACTCCTTAGGCTCAAGTGCAGGTTGGGTCCCCTCCCCAACTCCCACTGTTCAGCCAGGTGAACACTGATACACAGCCTTCCCCTGGATTCCAAAATGCAATCCGCGAGTGGGGACAAAGGTGGGGACCCTCCACCTGATAGAGAGAATTAGGGAGAATTAGAATTACCATGTGGAACACATACAACACAATGGTCAATATCCAGCCTTTAGCTTTCAGAATGAGCTCTTGAAGACCCTATCATATAAAATAGTCTTCTTTTGTGTATGTATTTTTCAATAAATACTTATTAAGCCCTTACTACTAGCTAGGAACAGTTTGAAGTGTGGCAATACAGCAATGACAAAGGTGAGGGTTTGCACATGCCCTCCATTGAACCCATTCCAGTGAAGAGAGAGAATCCTCAGGGCCCCTGGGTGGCTCAGTTAGTTGAGAGTCCGACTTTTGATTTGGGCTCAGGTCATGATCTCAGAGTTGTGGTACTGAGTCCCACATCGGGCTCCGCCCTGGGCATGGAGTCAGCTTGGGATTCTTTCTCTCCCTCTCCTTCATTCGCTGCCTCCCACCCACCACCCCCACGTGCTCTCTCTCTCTCTCAAAAATAAAAAAAATAAACAAGTATAGTACTGATTTATATGAAGTATATTGATGTGTATTAAAAAAAACAGGGCAGCTCTGGTGGCTCAGTGGTTTAGCGCCGCCTTCAGCCCAGGGCGTGATCCTGGAGACCTGGGATCGAGTCCTGCATCGGGCTCCCTGTGTGGAGCCTGCTTCTCCCTCTGCCTGTGTCTCTGCCTCTCTCTCTCTCTCTCTCTCTCTTTGTGTCTCTTATGAATAAATAAATAAAATCTTAAAAAAGAAAAGAAAAGAAAAATCAGAATAAGGGACAGAGAGGAGGGAGGAGCTATTTTGGGCAGGAGGGCCAGAGATGGCCTCCCTAAGAAGGTGGCATTGGAGCAGAGCCCTGAAGATAGTGAAGAATGAGCACTTGCTCCAGGCAAAGGCTCAAGCTGGGGACAGACTTGAGTGATATAAATGGGACTCACTGGCAGAGAGTATTCTAAGGTGTGGGATTGGGTTAGATCATCTATGTGATGAGTTTCAGTAGAGAAGAGAAGGGACCCAAAGAACATAGAAAGGACAAGAGCCAATCGTGCTCCATGCTGCCCAAAGCCCACATCTCCTAGGTCACCCCTTATCACCAAGAACCCCAACCCCACATGGTTCTGAACATCCCCTAATTTGCTCCAGCCTCATGTCTACTACCCTTGTGATTCATTGGACCTTGTCATTAGCAAGTACAGCACATCTTACAGAACTTCCATGACTAACATCTCAGGCTTGGACCTCTACTTTCAACTATATTTCTAGCTCCTTCCTTTTAGTCTCCTGATATGACAATTCTTCCTCACGTTTGGGACCTCTAAGCCACTGGCCCTCCATCTTTTAACTGGTCATCATCTCCTTCCTATCCTCACATCTGTCTTTTCCTAGATTAGGTTGATGGTCCATCACTTTAATCCATTCCTTGCTGAGCAGCTGAATATGGCTCAACCATGCTGAATGTTCTCGTTTTGACTTCATCACACAAATCTCAAGTAGATCCTTTGTGTGCTGAAGTCAAAATGAGAACAATGCTGCTCAGAAATCCAACACCCACCCAAAGTGTTGATCAATTTTTTTTCCTCCCACTCCTCTCAGAGATAGAGAAGTAATCAATCATAAACACAGGCTCCTTTTTGGCACTGGTTACGTAGACACTTGTCTGGATGAAGTTGTCAGGGGCGAGGAGATTCTGTGGTGGGAAGTGCCGAGGTAGAGAGCTAGAGCTTTTGATTTGCACAAGCCGGGCAATGAGACTAGAGGGGCCCCAGAATGAGGAAGGACATGGTATCTTTCCAATAACAATAGCTTGGAAAGAGAAGAGACAAAGTGTTAGGCTTCATTCACCTAATGAATGAAGGGGTGGGAAGAGGAGATTATATCTGGGAGTACAGATGGAAAAAGAGGATCGGGATGAGTTTGGTGGATCAAAGGAGTTGGAATCTTCTCTGGGTGCCTGGCCTCCACAAAGGAGCTAAAGCAACTCTTGGAATCATGGGATACCCACCACCTTTCACCTGTGTCAAGGAAGACTATGAGCCACCTTGCCCTCAGGGGAGGGTCTCTCAAGATCAGCTCTCTGCACATCACCCACTGACACTAATGATATCTTTCGTCTGGAGGCCTCACTCAGGGCATCCAAAGTATTCCGTGTAAACAATGACCTTGTCAATAGCCCAGGACATATGTAAGCACTCCCCTGAACAGGGAAAGTCTCTGGACACCTAGAGGGGGTTGGGGCTCATGGTATTGGAAATCTCCTACCACTTGTTCTAGGGGGGCATCTATCTAGAACTAGCCTGGGATAATTCCCCTTTGTGGCGACAGTGGTGAGATCTACTTCCTGTATCTCAGCATTTCAGGGCCTTGCTCTTTCTGGGAAAGACACCAATGCTATTTAATTCCTTCCCCAAGCCCTCTCTGTGCAGTGTTTCCCGAATCCACCTGCTTAGCTCCAGTCTCATCGCCACTTCCCTAGTGTGTATCCTCTCTCACAGGCTGCTGCCACAGCTTGCTCACGAGTCCCTCTGGCTGGTGGCATCACCCTCACTCCGATCCATCATCTGAAGCCCAGTTCTGATTACATCACTCCCTTGTTTTCCATAAGGTTGGAAAACTTCAGCCTGTAGGCCAAAGCCAGACTGCCACCTGTCTTTGTATAGCCCCTGAGCTAAGACTGGTTTTTACATTTTTAAGTGGTTGGAAAAAATTCAAGAGAGGAATGGTATTCTATGACATACAAAAATTATATGAAATTCAGGGGGCACCTGGGTGGCTCAGTTGGTTAAGTGTCCAGACTCTTGATTTCGGCTCAGGTCATGATCTCAGGGCCCAATGTCAGGCTCTGTACCTAGTGTTGGTTCTCTCTCTCTCTCTCTCTCTCTGTCTCCCTCTCCCCTTCCCCTCCTCTCCCCTTGCCCCTGCTCATGCATATGTGCATGCTCTCACTCTAAAATAAATAAATAAATAATTAAAACAAAAATAGATTTTTTAAAAATGATTTTCTTTATTTATTTGAGAGAGAGTGAGCATGAGCAAGGGGAGAGGCAGAGGGAGAAGCAGACTCCCTACCCAGTGGGGAGCCTGCCACGGGGCTTGACCCCGGGACCCTGAGATCATGACCTGATCCAAAGGCAGGCACTTAATTGACTGAGCCACCCAGGCACCCCAAAAATAGGTTGCTTTAAAAATTATATGAAATTTGAATGTCAGTGTGCTTAAATAAAGCTTCATTGCAACACGGTTACACTCATTTGTTTCCGTAGGATCTATGGCTTCCCTTCTGCTACACCAGGAGAGTTGAAAAGTTGCAACAGTCTAAAACACCTACAGAAATAAAATAAAATAATAAAATAAAAATAAAAAAATAAAACACCTACGATGTGGCCCATTACATAGAATGCTTGCCAACCTCTCCTTTAGGTCACTTACATTTTCACATTGTCTCCAGATTAAAACCCAAACAGCAAACTCCTTACCATGACTTTCAAAGCCTTTCATAATCCATCTCCCAGTTCCACTTCTGGAATGTTAAACTTCTATCAGTTTCACAAATTCTGGGATTCTTCCCAATTTTTAAAGTGCCCTTGCTCCATTTCTCTCCTTGGCCAACTTACACATGTACTTTCAGGCTTTGCCTTGGTGTCACCTCCTCCAGGGAGCCCTCTCTGACTCACCCCAGGGCTAACTAAATGTCTCTCCAGGGGGTTCCCACAGACCCCTCTATCATACTACCTGCCACAGGGCAGGTCTATGAGAGGTTAGTGGCTGCAGAGAAGTCAAATAAGCTCATGACTTAGAAGAGTCAGTTAGAGGGCAACCCAGGTGGCTCAGTGGTTTAGTGCCGCCTCCAGCCCAGGGCCTGATCCTGGAGACCCGGGATCGAGTCCCACGTTGGGCTCCCTGAATGGAGCCTGCTTCTCCCTCTGCCTGTGTCTTTGCCTCTCTCTTTCCCTGTGTCTCTCATGAATAAATAAATAAAATATTAAAAAAAAAAAAAAAGAAGAGTCAGTTAGATTGGGCAATTAGGGTGCAGGTGATGACCTGCAAGAAAAATTTCAGTAGAATTGGGAGAAGCCAGGTTGCTTTGGGGAGGAGGTGGTGTATCAGGAAACTGAGACAGCTGCTGTAGACTTTTCAGTAAGTGCTCTTCATTAAGTGCTTTGGCTGATGAGAGGAAGAGGCTAGTAGCTGGAAAAGGACACAAGGTGGAGGGAGGGACAGAGGGAGGCACGGGAGGACTCCTGTTTGTTCTTGGCAAGGAATCAGTAGGGAGACATCAGAGAAACCAGAGAGAACATCAAGGAGCCGAAGGTGGAATCTGGTTTGGGATCCTGCAGGGTGGGGAGGATGGCCTTAGGGGGTGCCCTAGTCAGCTCAGGCTGCCATGACGGCATACCATACATAGACTGGGTGATTTGCAAACAACAAACACATATTCCTCAGGGTCCTGGAGGCTGGGAGTCCAGGTTGTGCACTGTCTCACATGGCGGAAGGATGAGAGATCCTTCTGGGGCCTATTTTATAAGGACACTAATCCCATTCATGAGGGCTTGGCCCTCATGACCTAATCACCTCCCAAAGACCTCACGTCCTAATACCATCACATTGGGCGTTAGGGTTTAACATTATGACTTTTGTGGGATACAACCTTCAGCCCGTAGTAGATGGAAAAAGGACATGTCTTCCCTTTGGAGGCAATCAGTGGGTGCAGTCAGGGGAGACCTGGATGGCAGGAGGATGGGAGAGTAGCTTCTGTACGTAATAGAAGGGGGGATGGTTGGTTTGGGGAGCCAGGAGCGGGGTTAAACAGCCACTGTGGAGGGCGCCAGGGTGAGTCGATGAGGAAGGCAGAGCGCTGGGGAAGGCAGTACTGGAAGCCTCGCTACCCTCGACGTCCCCGGGGCTAACAGCACCAGGCTCTGCGGCGACGCGGATTTCTCCAGGAGAGCGGAGGGCCGCGCTCCCAAGGAGAGGACCACGCAGACTGCCCCGAGCTGGGTCCCCAGGCGGGTGCCCCAGGAGGCTGCCGAGGGGGTGGCGGGGTGGGGAGCTGTGGCATCCCCGCGGGAGGGGAAGGAAGTGAAGACAGGAGTGGAGGCAGAGACCCGGCTGAGGTCAGAGAACAGGAAGCGCAGCGCCGCCGGGAGCGCAGCTGGGGGGCGGGGCCCGCGGGGAGGGCGGGGGGCGCCCGGCCGCGCCGCAGAGGAGGGTGCCGGGCTCCGCGTGGGCCCAAAGCTGCGCGCAGGGGTGAGGCGGGACCCGAGGGGAGCCAGGTCTCCAGCAGACGCGGCGGGATCCGCCCGAGGGAGCCTCCGGCAGGCGCCCGCCCCGCAAGGGCCCAGGGCGGAGGACCAGGGGCAGGGGTGCCGGAGGCGGAGCCCCCACCCAACAGCTGGCCCCGGCGCCCCCCCCCCGCCCCCACGCCCGGCTGGTTCCGAAAATGAAGTCAAGATCAGGGGGTGTCTCACGAACGCTCCGATTGCGGGTCTCTTTCCGTTTGCTTTTCTCTGGGATAGAATTCCCGTGGCCTAAAACTCCCGGGGTCCTAGGACATTGGCAAGGCTGGACACCCGTCATCCTTCCCTAAGTCTAGAGAGAGCCCTTCTGTGGGTACCCATTAGCAATCCGCCCCCCTCCAGCCTGAGCCCCAGCAGCTAATCAGTCCTCTCTCCCTAAGGATTTACCTGTTGGGAACATTCCATGTGGACGGAGTACAATGCGTGGCCTTCGGAGCCTGGCTCCTTTCACGACCATAGCGTCCCCAGGCCTCATCATGTTTCAGTACCCAGGTCCTTTCTATGGCTGAATAATATTCCGTGGGATGGACACACGGCAGGTGTTTGTAGAGTCATTCCCTGATGGGCCTTCGGGGTGATTCCACTGTTGGGACACCGTGACTGGTGAGGCTGTGAGATTCACGTACGAGTTTTTGCGCGAACAGTTAGTTCTTCGTTCTCTGGGTTACGTACCTAGCAGTGGATTGCGGGGCCGTGCGGTAGCTCCACGGTCCACTTTCTGAGGAACGGTCAATCGTTTCTACAGCGCTGCACCCTTTTACGTTCCCAGCAGCAGTGTGGGAGGGCTTCTTGCTTGCCTCTCTTGAACAACCAAAGGCGAGATAGTACTGAGTCCACATCTCCCACACGAAGCTGGCCCAGGACACATGGGTTCTCCAACTTGTCGATTTTGTCACCACACACAGTGTGCACGTGGGCACGTACCCCTGGCCATCGCGCTTCATGCATTTTCCTCACCTCCCAGGCCCCACAGTTAAACCCTAGGCTGTGTATTTGGAAGAGCAGCAAGAGCGTAGGCAATTTTGTTGACCAACAACCAGCTTTTGAAAGGACCAAGTAGGGGCACCTGGGTGGCTCAGTGGTTGAGTGTCTGCCTTTGGCTCAGGTCGTGATCCCAGGGTCCCAGGATCAAGTCCTACATCCGGTTCCCCTCAGAGAGCCTGCTTGTCTCTCTGTGTCTCTGATTCTTTCTCTGGGTCTCTCATGAATAAGTAAATAAAATCTTGAAAAAGAAAAAGAAAGGACCAAGTAAAAGGATTTAAGAAGGTGGAGAGCAGAGTTTCATTAAGATGAGACAGGAGTGCCAGAGCCCTGGGGAGGAAAGAGATGACCTGAGGAGCTGATCTCTTGGCCAGTGACCAGACTAAGAGGTATGGCAGGATGAGCACCCTTGCGGTGAGGGTGAGGCTGGGCCCCTCCTGCAGTGGGCCTGGTAGGTAAGGAAGACCCAGGCTCCTGAGCCCAGTGACATAGCAACTCAAGGGAGAATTTGCCTCAACCCAGATCAGCACTGTCCAATAAATAAAGATAGTTATGAGCCACATCTGTTATCAAATTATTTTTATCTTTGCCAATCACTGAGTCTAAATGGTATGTCCCTGTGGTTTTAATTTAAATGAGGTTAAGCATCTTTTAATATATTTAAGAGCCATGTTAATTTCCTTTCCTATGAAGTCTTTGTTTGCATCTGTGACTGCTTTCCTACAGGATTTCAGTCTTCCATTTTGATTTATAGGAGTTCTCTTTATACTACGGAAATTTGTCTGCATATGTGTTGCATATATTATTGTTCTGTTTATTGCCTTTGGATTTTGTTATTTTTTTCCATGGAAATTTTTAAAATTTTTATTGTGGTCAAAGTTGATTTCTGAGTTTTGAGTCATGCTTAAGTAAAGCCACCCCACTGCAAGATTATAAATTTTTTTTAATCTGATACTTTTATGGTTTCATATTTTAGATTTATATCTTTGAGCTGTTTGAAGTTTATTTTAGTGTAAGTAATGTAGGAAGGTTACAAATGTATTCGTTTCCAGATGACTACTCAATATTCCCAGAACGATTTATACTCTACTATTTCCTGTGTGTACTGGGGTCTGTTTCTGGACTTTCTATCCTATTCTATTGATCTGCCTTTTCTTTTTTTTTTTTTAAGATTTTATTTATTTATTCATGAGAGACAGAGAGAGAGAGAGAGAGAGAGGCAGAGACACAGGCAGAGGGAGAAGCAGGCTCCATGCAAGGTCTCTAGGATCAGGCCCTGGGCTGAAGGCGGCACTAAACTGCTGAGCCACCCGGGCTGCCCTTGATCTGCCTTTTCATGTTTCCCCCCAAATAGTATTCTTTTTTTTAATTTTAATTTTATTTATTTATTTATTCATGAGAGACACACAGAGAGAGAGGCAGAGACATAGGCAGAGGGAGAAGCCGGCTCCCTGCAGGAACCCCGGGATCACGCCCTGAGCCAAAGGCAGATGCTCCACCCAGGAATCCCACCAAATAATATTCTTAATTACAGTAGTTTTACACTATTTTAAGATATATTTATTTATCTGAGAGAAAGAGTGGGGTAGGCGTTAGAGGGAGAGGGAGAGAAGCTCAAGCAGACCCCCGCCCCCGCCACTGAGCGTGGAGCTGGATGCAGGGCTCAATCCCAGAACCCTGATATCATGACCTGAGCTGAAAGTAAGAGTTGGACGCTCAACCAACTGAGCCACCCAGACACCCGTACAGTACATTTAACATCTGGGTGGGCTGGCCCCCTTTCTTACTCTTCTTAAGAATTTTCTTAGGGGCACCTGGCTGACTTAGTCAGGGGAGCATGAAGCTCTTGGTCTCCGAGTTGTGGTTTCAAGCCCCACATTGGGTATAAAGATTATTTACAAAAAGAAGAAGAATTTTCTCAGCTCTTAAAAACTAGCTTTTCTGTTTCTTTTGGGGAGCCCACATTAAATTTACAAATTAATTAAGAAATAATTGATATCATTCTAATATTGACTTTCCTCTTTTTCTTACACAGAGCTACCATGCCATATAATCTAGTCTGTTCCTTCCCTTTTTTTCTTTTTTTTTTAATTTTTTTATTTTTATTTTTTTTTATGATAGTCACACACAGAGAGAGAGAGGCAGAGACACAGGCAGAGGGAGAAGCAGGCTCCATGCACCGGGAGCCCGACATGGGATTCGATCCCAGGTCTCCAGGATCGCGCCCTAGGCCAAAGGCAGGCACCAAACCGCTGCGCCACCCAGGGATCTCCTTCCCTTTTTTTCAATCAACAGTATATCCTGGAGATCTTTCCATCTCACTTCATAGAGACATTCCTTATTCTTTTGTATAGCTGCATAATATTCCACTGGTAGATATACCTTAGCCTGTTGACGGGTCCTCTATAGATGAATACTTATTCTTTGAACCTTTTTCTGTTACAGACACAACTCATTTTGTGTGCACACACCACTCCACCCCAGGGACTTTGTGCTCCTTTCCTCCTAATCCATATTCACATGACCCACCTCCTCACCTTGTTTCTTCTCTGGGAAGCTCATCTCAGCCACCTGGCATTCCCAAGCTCCCTATTCTGGTTGGCTTTTTTTCTTTTCTTTCTTTTTTTATTTTAAGATTTTGTTTATTTATTTGACAAAGAGAGCACAAGAGAGTACAAGCAGGGGGAGCAGCAGAGGGAGAGGGAGGAGCAAGCTCCTGGCTGAGCAGGGAGCCCAATGTGGGGCTTCATCCCAGGACCCCAGGATCATGGTCTGAGCTAAAGGCAGATGCTCGATCCACCGAGCCACCCAAGCACCACTCAACTTCTCTCTTAGTAATCATCACCTTCTAACAGGCTATATAATTTACTTTACATGTATTATCTGCTTCCTACTGCCAAATTGGAATGGTTTTGGTTTTGGCTTTGGTTTCATTTAGCCAATTTGTTTACTCATTTGTATTCTTGGCATACAGAAGAGTATCTGATGCAGAATGAATAGCACTCAGTAATAATTGAATGAATGAATGAATGAATGAATGAATGAATGAATGAATATACAAACATATTGGTAAGATAAATTCCCAAAACTGGAATTTCTGGGTCAAAAGTAAATCTTCCATTATATTTTCCAATATATTTTATATATATTAAGGCTATTGATTTCCTTTTTTTAGAGAGGGAGAGGTGAGGGGATGGGCAGAAGAAAGTGGGAGAGAAAGTATCTCTTTTCAAAAAGCATTTTATTATTTATTTATTTGTGAGAGAGAGAGAACAGAGGGAGGAGCAGAGGGGGAAGAAGAAGCCCCAATGTGGGGCTCAATCCCAGGACCCTGAGATTAGGGACTGAGGTGAAGGCAGATACTTAACCGCCTGAGCTACCCAGGCATCCCAAGGGAAAAGAGAATCTTAAGCAGACTCCATGCCCAGCATAGAGCCCAACACAGAGCTTGATCTCATAACCATGAGATCATGACCTGAGCCAAAATCAAGAATTCGATGCTTAACCACTGAACCACCCAGGCACCCCTAAGGCTATTGACTTTTTTAAAGATTTTTTTTTTTTAATTTTTAAGTAATGTCTACACCCAATGTGGAACTCGAACTCACAACCCCAATACCAGGCACCCTGAGCCTACTGATTTTGCTTAATAAATTTGTATTTAGACACCTACTGAATTCTTTCTATGCTACAGATTTTTTTTAGTCAAATTTCTTACATTTTCTAAGATATAATTGTATCATATAGTTTATAAGTAACAATTGTATCTCCTCTTTTTTAATCACTATACCTTTTTTTGTTTGTCCATTTATTTTTTTTTAATTTTTATTTATTTATGATAGTCACAGAGGAGAAAGAGAGAGAGGCAGAGACATAGGCAGAGGGAGAAGCAGGCTCCATGCACCGGGAGCCCGATGTGGGATTCGATCCGGGGTCTCCAGGATCGCACCCTGGGCCAAAGGCAGGCGCCAAACCGCTGCGCCACCCAGGGATCCCTGTCCATTTATTTATATTGGTAAGTGCCTTGGATCAATTTTATTTTTTTTATTTTTAAAGATTTTATTCATTTATTCATGAGAGACACAGAAAGAGAGGCAGAGACACAGGCAGAGGGAGAAGCAGGCTCCACACAGGAAGCCCAATGTGGGACTCCATCCCAGGACCTCAGGATCATGACCTGAGCCAAACGCAGATGCTCAACTGCTGAGCCACCCAGGTGTCCTTTCCTTGGATCAATTTTAAATAAAAGTGATGGTAGTATCTTTGCTTTGACCTGATTTTAATGAGAATGCTTTTAGTATTCTAGTATTTTATTCTTACAAATTGGCTTTTTGGCTGTGTGTGTGTGTGTGTGTGTGTGTGTGTGTAATTGTATTTTAAAAATATTTCCTTCCCTTCCCGTTGCTCAGAAATTTTCATTTTAAATTAGGCAAGGGGACACCTGGGTGGCTCAGCGGTTGAACGCCTGCCTTCAGCTCAAGGCTTGATCCTGGAGTCCCGGAATCGAGTCCCACATCAAGGAGCCTGCTTCTCCTTCTGCCTGTGTTTCTCTGCCTCTCTCTCTGTGTGTCTCTCATGAATTAAAAAAAAAAAAAAAAAAAAAAAAAGGAAATTATGAATGGATTTTTACTTTTACCAAAAATCTTTGCAGCATTATCATAATCATGCAATATTTCTCCAATGATTTATCAATATGGTGAATAATATCAGCAATATCCTATTATTGAACCATCCTGTACTCTTACATTCTTGGTATTTCCAAACTCGGTTGTGGTATAAATATATATATATATATATATATTTATATTTATATTTATATTTATATTTATATTTATATTTTTTTATGTGTTGCTGGATTTTATTTGCAAAAATTTGGCTTACAATTTTTGCTGTGATATTTATCAGTGAGACTACCCTGTAGTTGTCCTCCCTTGTGCCATTTTTGACAGATTGGGGTATTGATATGCAACATCCATAAAAGGCATTTGGAAGAGTTGACCTGACAAAGTGGTTAAGAGAGTAAATTCTGGAACTAAACTCACCAGGTTCAAATTTGGATCTGCTGCTTACAATTGTGTAGCCCTGGACAAGTGATTTAATACCTCTTGCCTGAATTTTTTCATCTCTAAAACAGGGACAATGATTTATCTTCTTCACAGGATCATTGAATGAGAATTTTTTAAAAGATGTTATTTATTTACTCATGAGAGACACAGAGAGAGAGAGGCAGAGACATAGACAGAGGGAGAAGCAGGCTCCCTGTGAGGAACCCAGTGGGGGACTCCATCCCAGGACCCCAGGATCACGACCCAAACCAACATAATCTTAACCACTGAGCCACACAGGTGTCCCAGATTATTGAATGAGAATTGAATGAATACAACAGATTTATTTATTCTTTTCTAAGAACCTGAAGCATTCGAATGATATTTTCTGTCCTCGTTTCTTTTTTTTTTTTTCCCTTCCCCCTCTCTGTCCTCGTTTCTTATAAGTGTTGGTTGAATTAACCAGAGGACTTGTTGGATCCTGGTGCTTTTCTTTTTTCCTTTGTGGGTGGGAGAGCCACCCCTTGATAACATCTTCATTTTGTGTGTGTGATATTTGATCTGTTTCTTTCTTTCTTTTATCCATGAGAGACACACAGAGAGAGGCAGAGACATAGGCAGAGGGAGAAGAAGGCTCGATGCAGGACTCAATCCCAGGACTCTGGGATCACCACCTGAGTCAAAGCCAGACGCTGAACCCAGGTGCCTCTATTTGGTCTGTTTCAAATTTTGTTGTATTCTAGCATTGATATTGGTAATTTATGGTTTCCCAGCAAACCATCCTTTCTCATTTATTTGCATACTAATCAATTCTTTGAAGGGTTTTTGGTTGTTTTTTTTTTTTTTTTTTTGGCTATGGCTATTTCCTCATTTTCATTTCTTATTTTGTTTGGAATGGTCTTTTTTTTTTTAAGATTTTATTTATTATTCATGAGACACACACACACAGGCACACAGAGAGAGAGAGGGAGAGAAGCAGAAACAGGATCCATGCAGGGAGCCGGACATGGGTCTCCAGATCAGCATGGAGCCTGCTTCTCCCTCTGCCTGTGTCTCTACCTCCCTCTCTCTCTCTCTCTCTCTCTCTCATGAATAAATAAATAAAATATTTTAAAAAAGGAATTTTCTCACTGAACTGTACACTTTGATTAAAATGTATGATTTGTGGGACACCTGAGTGGCTCAGAGGCTGAGCGACTGCCTTCGGGTCAGGTGCTGATCCGGGGTCCTAGAATCGAGTCCCACATTGGGCTTCCTGCAGGGAGCCTGCTTCTCCCTCTGCCTGTGTCTCTGCCTCTCTCCTTCTGTGTCTCTCATGAATAAATAAATAAAATACTTTAAAAAAATGTATGATTTGTGAACTGTATCTCAATAAACTGCTATCTTTTAAAAAAGAATGATCTTTCTTTCTTCTTTCTTCTCTTTTTTTTTCTTTTCTTTCTTTCAAGGCCCCACACCCAGCATGGAGCCCATTACAGGGCTTGAACTGATGACCCTTAGATCAAGACCTGAGCTGAGATCAAGGTGGATGCTAAACTGACTGAGCCACCAAGAAATTATTTTCAATATTTCAAAAAGTCCAAACACTATTAGTTTGTACTACTTAGCAAAATTAGCAAGTTTCCTGCTTTGGGCTAAAATGCTATCAAGCCATTGAGGTAATGGTGGTTATCTCCTGCTAATCCCAAGCACCGGTGGTAGAGCAGGGCTATAATTTAGTTACCACTTAAAGGCAGGTGTCCTCAGCAGATACCACTTTCTAAACCACGGATCTGTGGTGAAGGTGACAGTGGTGGTCACAAAGGGCCCTTGGTCAATGACCACGGTCAGTAACAATAATGGTGTGTTAGGAAGTATCTTCTCGCTCTTTGCTGGTTTGTGTTACTTCTTGTCAGCTTGGACAGAAAAGCCTTAACTAGTTTAGCAAGAGAAGGGCTCAGTGCTTTTGTCCCGGATTGCCCGTAGCTGTTGTTTCTAAGTTCTGAGAGTTCGGTTACCATGGCAACTGTGTGAGCAAGCCCCAGAGTGTGTGTTAACTTTGAACAGGCTGAGTCTGGAAGGAGGTAGGGAAGAAAGGAAAGAGGTTGGTGTGACGGATTCATTCATTCTCCTGGCAGTGGCGACACCCATGTGAAGAAGAAGACAGACAAAAGCCTAGCAAGACTTACAGATTGTAAGAGTCAGGGAGACTTATGTTCACCTGCCAGCCCTGCCTCTTAACAGCTGTGTGCTGTCGGCCTGGTCACCGAGCCTCCCTGAACTTCCTCTGCAGAGTGGAGCTGTTAACACCTGCTTTGCAGGTGGCTGAGATCACTCCGGCTGCTGGACACAGAGCAGGTGTCTAAGCCTCGGCTGCCTTCCTCCCAGTCCCAGCCCAGCCCTTTACCAGCTGTGTGACTTGGGAGAAGGTGTTTAGCAGCTTGGACATGCCATTTCCTCGAGGATGTTTTCTAAAGGCCCTTCCGGGGATCCCTGGGTGGCTCAGCGGTTTAGCGCCTGCCTTCGGCCCAGGGCGTGACTCTGGAGACCCAGGATCGAGTCCCACATCGGGCTCCCTGCATGGAGCCTGCTTCTCCCTCTGCCTGTGTCTCTGCCTCTCTCTGTGTGTGTCTCATGAATAAATAAATATTTAAATAAATAAATAAAGGCCCTTCCGGGGAGCCTGGCTGGTTCAGTCGGTTAAGCATCTGTCTTCCTTTCAGGTGATGACCCCCGGATCCCGGGATGGAGTCCCACCTTGAGCCCCCTGCTCAGTGGGGCGCCTGCCCCTCCCTCTCCCTCTCCCCCTGCTCATGTGCGCTCGCTCGCTCTCAAGTAAATAAAATCTTTTAAAATAAATAAATAAAATCAAGTCCCTGCCGGCTCTGGGCGCCTCAGATCCTGAAGGGTTAACCATGGAAGTTCGGCGGCTCCCGCTCCAGCCCCTCCTCCCGCAGCCGGACAGACCCGCCCTACCCGGAAGTGCAGGTTGGCTCTGACGTCAGCACCGCCCCCCTCCCCCCGCCGCAGGTTTTCCAGGGCAGGGCTGACTTCAGGCGTGAATCCCATGCCTGTCCGACCAGATTTCCTGGTTTAGGCTTTGCGCAATCCGGTTGCTCTAAACTGATCTTGCAGCGGACCTATCGATGCCTTTGCTTCTCGAGGCTCCTGTGCTCCGGGGGGACGGAGGCCGGGCCGGGGAGTAGCCGGGGCTGAGCGCGCAGGCAGGCAGCTCGGGAGCCTGCTTAGCTGCTCCGCGGGCGCTGTTTGTTTGTTTTATCAGGGAAAATGCACAGAACATTCAGTCAACCATTTTGAAGTGTATTATTTGGGGGTGTCTGGCTGGCTCAGTCCTCAGAGGGTGCCCCTTTCAGTCTCACAGTTCAGCCCTGCATTGGGCAGAGAGCCCACTATAAATTAATAGATAGATGATAGATGGAAGATAAATGTGTCATTTGGTGGCCTTTCGTGCATTTTCAATGTGCAACCATCACTTCCATCTCGTTCCACATTTTCATCACTGTCACAAGACATCCTGTGCCCCTTAATCATTCCCTTCTTCCCTCTCCCCCGACCCAGCCCCTGGCAACCACTGATCTGTTTTCTGTTTCTATTGATTTAACTTTACCTATTCTGGATATTTCATATGAATGGAATCATATAATAGGTGGCCTTTTGTGACTGGCTTCTTTCACTTAATATGTTTTTGAAGTTTCCTTTTTTTTTTAAGATCTTATTTATTTATTCATGAGAGACACACACAGACAGAGAGAGAGAGAGAGGCAGAGACACAGGCAGAGGGAGAAGCAGGCTCCTTGCAGGGAGCCCGATGCAGGACTCGATCCCGGGACTCCAGGATCACACCCTGGGCGGAAGGCGGCGCTAAACCGCTGAGCCACCCGGGCTGCCCTGAAGTTTCCTTTTGATGGCTGAATAATACTCCATTGCATGGGCATCCCACTTTTTTTTTTTTTTTTTAAGATCTTGTTTATTTATTCATGAGAGACACACAGAGAGAGGCAGAGGGAGAAGCAGGCTCCCTGTGGGGAGCCTAATGGGGGACTCAATCCCAGAACTCTGAGATCAGGACCCGAGCCAAAGAGATGCTCAACCACTGAGCCACCCAGGTGCCCTGCCCCACATTTTATTCATCCGTTTGTCCGCTGATGGGCATCTGAGTCGTTTCCACTTTGTGACTATGGTGAATAGTGCCGCTATGAACACTCATGGATAAGTATTTGTTTAAATACCTGTTTTCAGTTCTTTGGAAGGACATATGCTCTTGGTAGGATTTCCATTCTGTGAGGCTGGGAATAATCTCTGCCTTTTTCACCAGCTGATGTGAGGATCAAGTGTGAAAGTGGAGGAAAAATAGCTGTAGTAGTACTAACAACTCCCAAATTTACATCAGCAGCCTGTTAAGTATTTTGTGTAGCTAACAGACATCTACATCCCAATACATTCACAACTGACCCCTTGATGTCTTTCCCAACCCTGCCTCACTTGCAGCCTCCACCATCAGGTGGCAACTGATTCCTTCCACTCACTGAGGCTCAGATCCCACAATCATCCTGTCCCTCTGTCCCTCTCACACTCTACATCCAACCCCTCATGAAACCAAACTGGCTCTTCAAAATACACCCCGATTCTGACTCCTCTCACCACTGGACACCAGCATCTGGACTCTGCTCTTCTCATCCTTCCCCTACCCCTCAGTCTAGACTCAACCTGGCAGGACATTATCCTGATCCTGCATAAGTCAGATCCTGTCATCCTTCCACTAAAAACTCCACAGCTTTTCTTACTCAGAGTAAACGCTAAGTTCACGATGGCCAGCAATGCCCTGTGTGATCTGGCCACCCTAGCCCGACTTCATTTCCCTGCTCACTCCTCTACAGGCTCTGCAGGCAACACCCCTCCACCCCAGCTCTCCACAGGCCTGGGTCACTCTTCCTTGAGATTTTGTCTCCCTCACCTCCAGCAAAGGCTCAAATGCCACCTTCTTAATGAAGCCTACTGTGCCACCCTATTTAAAATGTAACTCCAGGGATGCCTGGGTGGCTCAGTGGGTTAGGTGCCTGCCTTTGGCTCAGGTCATGATCTCAGGGTCCTGGGATTGAGACCTGCATTAGGCTCTCTGCTCAGCGGGGAGTCTGCTCCTCCCTTTCCCTTTGCCACTCCTCCTGCTTGTGCTCTCTCACTCTCTGTCAATTGAATAAAGAAAAAAGAAAAACATTTTTTCACTCCAGCCCACTCCACTGCACCCCTCATCCCACATCTTACTGTACTTGTTTTCCCCCATGGCATTTATCACTTTCCAACTTGCTACTGCACTCATCTGTTGTTTACAGCCTCTCCCCCTGCCTGAATATAATTCCCCATGAGGGAATGAGTCTCAATGTATTTTGTTCAGTGATCTGGTCCAAGTGCCTAGAAACTACCTGGCACGTAGTAGGTGCTTGATGCACATTTGTTGAATCAATAAACAATATTAACAATAGCGAGCATTCATTAATCCTATTACATGTCACATGCTCTACAATCAGCTCATGTAAATCTCATAAATGAGATAGAATTATTTGCTTTCATTTTTACAGTTTAGGAACCAGAGGCTCAGGACATTTTAGGTGGCTTGCCCCCAAGTCACATAGTTAGTACATGTCAGAGAAGGGTTTGAACTCAGTTCTGTCCGCCTGATTCCTTCAACTTTGCCCCGTGGTCACTGTAGCTATATTTACCATGGTTCACTCATGGTAAATTCATTATTCATTCATTCAGTAATTATTTCCCAAACCTCTTCCAGATCTCCTCCAGCAAAATGCCAGGCCTGTGTGTCGCACACCGGGCACCCTCACCTAGATGGGTCCTGAATCCTGCCCGAAGGAGCTCAGGTCCCACAGCCTGGGCAACAAGTGTCCCTGTGAGCTTTGCAAACTGAACAAGGGGGGATGGGGGTCCTTCTCCCCCAACAATTCCTCATTAGCTCCACTAAACAGGTCCATTTGACCTGATGTCCCTCATTTATAGCAGAAATAAAAGCACTTCCCATGCTATGTCCCCTGACCCCTGGCCTGAGTGAGGCCAAAAGTGCACACCCCACAGCATCCAGCACCTCACCAGATAAATAAGCTCACAGGAGGAAGGCCTTGGATGTGGATGCAGGTAGGTCCAAGGCCAACCAGACCAGAGCTCAAACTGAGAGGCAGGAATGTTAGGAGGAAGTGGGCAGGGGGAGTGCTCCGTCTGGAGCAATCATGATTGCCAAATGGGAAAGACGCCAGCCCCAGATGGCAGCTTCCTCTCCCTTTTCTCAACCCCAGGGACTCACCTAGCACAGCCGAGTGGTAGGGGCCAAGGAGCCTGTCGCCCTGCTCTTTTTCTTCCCCATGCCCAGAACTCCACACTCCCCCTGGCTACCCCCACTGCTTCACCCCCCTTTAACCACCCTCCCCCACTTCCCAAGGAAAGGGGAAGACCATTTGACCAACTAATTGTCAACTGCCTTGGCACTTCATTTTATTTTATTTATTTTATTTTTAATTTTATTTATTCATGAGAGACACAGAGACAGGCAGAGGGAGAAGCAGGCTCCACGCAGGAGCCCAATGCGGAACTCAATCCCGGGACTCCAGGATCACGCCCTGGGCTGAAGGCAGGTGCCAAAACCGCTGAGCCATCCAGGGATTCCCAGCACTTCATTTTATAAAAAATCACTAAGGAGTTTGAATTTGGACTGGGGTTCAAGTAAACACACACACACTCTTGGTCATGCCCTCTGGGTGGTTTTTCTTTCATGTTTCATTTAGAGAAATGAAAATACATTTAGGAGAGCTTCCTCTGTGCCAGACCCTCTGCCAGGCGCTGGGGGCACCTGAGGAGCTCAGGGTCTGCTGGAGAAGCTGAACAGGCAATCATAAACTACAGTGTAGCCATAGGAAAATCTGGGGGGCTCTGGGACTCCAGAGAAGTCCCTATGCAGCTTGAAGGCAAGGACTCTGCCCAGAGAGAGATGTGAATGACAGTAATGATATGATAATCAAATGAAGCTCCAGGCTCTGAGCTCATTGATATGAAATTATTAAGTGCCTACTCCTACTATGTGTGGCACACAGTCTTTCAGAGGTGTGGAACCTACTGCTGGGAATCAAGTCCAGGCCTTCCTTCCAAGGGAGGCAGCAGAGAGAATATTCTGTCCTTGAAACTGTACCACTGCAAATTAGAAAGCGCACACCCATTATAGAGAGGAGCCAACCGAGTCACAGAGGTGAGGAGCTAACTCCCCTAGATCACAGGCTGCCTTGGGGGTAGGAAATTGGGCTTAATACTGCATCTGCAGCCCTGAGACATGAAAGACTTTTTAAAATTACCCAGTAGTAGGATATCTATTTTTATAGTGATATATTGTAGAAACAGGTTGCTAGGGGGCCTGGGTGGCTCAGTGGTTGAGCATCTGCCTTTGGCTTGGGTGGTGATCCCTGGGTTCTTTGGATCAAGTCCTGCATCCGCTCCCCACAGGGAGCCTGCTTCTCCCTCTGCCTATGTCTGCCTCTCTATGTGTGTCTCTCATGAATAAATAAAATCTTTAAGAAAAAAAAAAAGGTTGGGATCCCTGGGTGGCGCAGTGGTTTGGCGCCTGCCTTTGGCCCAGGGCACGATCCTGGAGACCCGGGATCGAATCCCACATCGGGCTCCCGGTGCATGGAGCCTGCTTCTCCCTCTGCCTGTGTCTCTGCCTTTCTCTCTGTGTGACTATCATAAATAAATAAAAATTAAAAAAAAAAAAGACTGACACAGGTAGACTACAAAGTGTTAATAGTTATTATCTCTAAGTTATAGATCGCAGATGTTTATAAAAGACTTTATTATGTAGAATATTGGACATACACTAAAAAATAGAATAAGATAAGGAGTCTTCATCAGCCCAATAACCATTAAGTCAACACTGACCATATCCATCCTGACCTCCATGACATATTCCATAGAAGTCAATCCACACCTCATACCATTCCCTCTCTAAACATTTCAGTGCATATCTCTCAAAATAAGACCTTTTACTGTATTCATATATATATATATACCATTACAACTTAACAAGATATGCAATTATTCCTTACTATTATCAAATGGCAGACAGCCCGGGTGGCTCAGCGGTTTGGTGCCTGCCTTCAGCCCAGGGTGTAATCCTGGAGACCGGGATCGAGTCCCACGTCAGGCTCTCTGCATGGAGCCTGCTTCTCCCTCTGCCTGTGTCTCTGCCTCTCTCTGTGTGTGTGTCTCTCTCTCTCATGAATAAATAAATAAAATCTTAAAACACACACACACACACACACACACAAAACATATGGCAGGCAGTGTTCAAATTTCCAGTAGTCTCATAATTGGCAAAGATATTTACATTGTACAGTGTTTTTAAAAAATTAGGATAAAAATTAAAAATGCACTGTGCGGGATCCCTGGGTGGCGCAGAGGTTTGGTGCCTGCCTTTGGCCCAGGGCGTGATCCTGGAGACCCGGGATCGAATCCCACGTCGGGCTCCCGGTGCATGGAGCCTGCTTCTCCCTCTGCCTATGTCTCTGCCTCTCTCTCTCTCACTGTGTGCCTATCATAAATAAATAAAAAATTTAAAAAATGCACTGTGCAATTAGCTGAGACATCAGTTAGGTCTCTTGTATCCATAGTTTTCCCTTCCATGTCTTTCTATTTTCTTTGCAAACGCATCACCTGTCCTGCTGCATCCCACAGTTTGGATTTTGCTGATTGCATCCCTGTGGTATATAATTCTATAGGCTTCCCTGTCCTTTGTATTTCTGATAAACTGATAGTCTAATCTAGAGCCTGATTAGATTCAGATTAGTGTTTTCTGGCAAAACTAATTTACGGGAGGTGTTGTGGATTTCATTAGGAGGCAGATCATGTCTGGCTCTCTTTCTTTGTGTGATGTAAGCTGTCATTGCTCTTCAGTGCTTATATCCCTTAATTCATGAGGAGTCGCAAGATGAAGTCATCCAATTTGGGCATTCTCTCTTCTACTATTAGCTGGAATACTTCCATGAAGAGAAACATCTGCTGATCTCTATTTGGTTCCTCTGAGGTACAAATCATAAAGGAAAGAGGATAAGTGTTTCATTCTTGTCCTTTATTTGGATCAATGTCTTCAAAATAATGAGTTGGATTTCCAGCACCCACCAAGGGTGACAACTTAATTTTTTAAATTATTCTTTTTAGTATCATTATGAACTCATGGGTTTAACCTTTGATGTGCTTTAGTCTGTTACAGTTATTCTTATTGATGTTTGAATTATCCCATCTTTGGTCTGCAGAAATCTCTTCAACTTGGCTCTGGAGTCCCTCGGACATCCCATGAGTCTTGAAGCTTCTTTGCCAGATGATGCTTCAAGATGTTTCCAACTCCTTTTGGGGTCTGCTTCTTGCGTCCTGACCAGGAATCAGCCATTCTCTATGGAGAATAAATCAGGAGTCCTGATTTATTTTGGGGGAAATGGTATTCAGAGATCACAAGCAGGGTACTAGGGGTATAATAGGTTTCCGATTTTTTTTCTTTTTTTACTTTTTATTTTGAAATAATTTTAGACTTACAGTAAAGTTGCAAAAATAGCACAGAGTTCCTATATCCTCTTACCCAGCTTCCTCTCAGGTTAACATCTTACATAACCATAGTAAAATTATCAACCCCTCCCCAAAAATAACATGGCACAATACTACTAACTAAATTACAGACTAGGGGATCCCTGGGTGGCTCAGTGATTTAGCGCCTGCCTTCGGCCTGGGGCGTGATCCTGGAGACCCGGGATCAAGTCCCACGTGGGGCTCCCTGTGAGGAGCCTGTTTCTCCCTCTGCCTGTGTCTCTGCCTCTCTCTCTCTCTCTCTCTGTGTCTCTCATGAATAAATCAAATCTTTTTTAAAAAATAAAAAAAAATAAACTACAAACTATATTCAAATTTCACTGATGTCAATTTTTCCATTAATGGACTTTTTTTTCTGTTCTAAAACCCACCCCACATCAAACCTGTCATGGCTCCTTACCCTCCTCTTATCTGTTCCTCCATCTTTCCTCATCTTTCATGACCTTGACATTTGAAGAGTACTGGCCAGGTGCTTTGTAGAATATCCTGCACTTTGGGTTTGTCTTGTGTTTTCTCATGATTAGATGGAGATTATGCCTTGTAGGGAAGAATAACACTGGAGCAACCTTCTTCTCAGTGCTCCAGGGAGTATCTGATGTTCGTACGTCTTATTCTTGGATGTTAAGCTAACCACTTGGTTAAGATGGAGTCCACTAGCTCTCTCCATTGTCCAGTTAGTATTTTCCCTTTGTAGCTAACGAATACCTTACGGTAGGGTGCTTGGATGGCTACATTGGTTGAGGGTCCGACTCTTGATTTCAGCTGGGGTCATGATCTCCAGATCATGGAATTGAGCCCAGAGTTGGGGCTCCGCAATCAGCGGGAAGTCTGTTTCTCTCTCTCTCTCTGTCTCTCCCTTTCCCCACTCATGTATTCTCTCTCTCTTCCTCTTTCAAATAAATAAATTTTTTAAAAAATATGTCTTTGGGGAAATATTTTAAACTATGCAAATATTCTGTTTTTCCTCAAAATTTGCCTACTAATTTTCACATCCATCAGTGGATCTTGCCTGCAAAGATTATTATTATGGTGTTCCAGCGGTGAGTTTCTGTTTCCCTTATTCCTTTCTGCATTTTTATTAATGGGAATCCTACTGCAAGAAAGAGCTGTCCCTTCGCTCCCCTCCCCCCACTTATTTATTTATTCAATTATTCCTTTATATCAGTATGCATTTGTGGATATTTCATTCTGTGGGTTGTAATCCGGTAATAGGCTTTGAATAAATGTTTCAGGGCGAAGGGAAGGCAAGCAGAGAAGGAGAAAGAGAAGAAATTGGAAGTGGAATTTGTCTTATTTAACAAATCTTTATCAGAACACACTACACAGGTCAGGCAAAGTGTTCTAGGCATCCACGTGCTGGTAGCAGTGACTTTTCTACAAAGCAAATCTGACTCTGTTCGGAAACACCCCAAGGCCCGAGGCTTTGGGGGGCTGGTTTAGTACTTGATTGGCATTTCTGTCCTTAGGACTCAGTCTGGCCAGGACAGGCACAGTGAATCTTTCTTTTCTTTTCTTTTCTTTTCTTTTCTTTTCTTTTCTTTTCTTTTCTTTTCTTTTTTTTCTTTTCTTTTCTTTCTTCTTTCTTTCTTTCTTCTTTCTTTCTTTCTTTCTTTCTTTCTTTCTTTCTTTCTTTCTTTCTTCTCTTTTTCTTTCTTTTTCTTTCTTTCTCTTTCTTTCTTCTTTTCTTTCTTTCTTCTCTTTCTTTCTCTTTCTTTCTTTCTTCTTTTTTTTAAAAAAGATTTTATTTATTTATTCATGAGAAACAGAGAGAGAGGCAGAGTCACAAGCAGAGGGAGAGGTCAGGACCCCGGGATCATGCCCTGAGCTGAAGGCAGACTCTGCACCGCTGAACCACCCAGGCATCCCGAAAGCTGGTTTCTTTAAGTTAGGTCCTGCCCCTCCTAAGCCAACAGCCCTGCAAAGTTTCCCCCATTTCATTCCATAAAAGTTGAAGGCCTTACAATAGTTTCAGGGTCCACTACCCTGAGCCAGCCCTTCACCCTCCCTGCCCTCCTCTCTGTCCCAGGTTCCCTGGACTCTGATCGCTTCCGCTACACTCAGTCGGGGCAGGGTCTCTGCACTGGCCTGGACTGCTCTCCCCTTAGATGGCCAGTGCTCCCCAGTCCTTCTTCAGATCTTGAAGGTCCTCCTTTGCAGGTGAAGGGCCCCAACCACCATACCCCAAACTGCCCCATCTCTGCCACAGAGAGTCTTCCTTCCCTTCATAGCACTATACATTTTCTGTTTTTTCTTTTAAGATTTTATTTCTTTATTTGACAGAGAGAGAACGAGAGAGCATAAGAAGGGGGAGCGGCAGGCAGAGGGAGAGGGAGAACAGGCACCCTGCTGAGTAAGGAGCCAGATGCCTGGGATCATGACCTGAGCTGAAGGCAGAAGCTTCACCAAATGAGCCACCCAGGCGCTCCTCTTATTTGTTTTTTCATCTTCTGTCTCTTTCCACTGGAATCTAAGCTCTGGAAAACGCAGAGGGACTACAGTGGGACAGCGGGACGGGGACAATGATGGCACAACATGAAAACTCTCAGGGGTGGTCAGACGGAGGTAGCCTCGAGATCCAGAGCTAAAGATCATTTAGGTGTCAGTGGATGAATGGAGGCATGTCACGGAGAAATAGTCTGTTAGGAAACAAGTGAGAGAGAGCAGGTCATTCAAGGGAGATTGTGAATGGCCGGGACATGGAGTCACCTCAGCACTCCAGCTCCCCTACGTCCAGCGTCTCCAGTGTGCCAGGCCACCCACCCACGAGACATTCAGAGAGGAGGGGAGAGTGGCAAAGGAAACCACACCAGCCCCCGGACTCACCAGGGAGATAATGAACAGGGTAAAGGCGTGACGGTTTAATTGCACTCAGAGCAAGTGCTGGGAAGGAACAGAGAAGAATGGCTGCCGAAGTCACCTTTGAGGGGGCAGGGAGAAGAGGGGCTGGGGCAAGGGGGGCAGGGCCTGGGGACAGGCTGTCTGGGCAGGAGGAGCACTCCAGTACCAACCCTCCAAGTAGGAAAAACTACTGGGCATCAAAAACAAGACCTTAGAGACATGGAGGAGGGAATGTGGGGCCAGATTTTTCTGGAGAAGGTGGAGTTTGGCCTTTACCCCCAAGACAGAGAGACACTGAGGGGTTCGAAGCTTAGAAATGACACTGTGTGACTTATATTCTAGGGGAGAGTCCATCTGCTCTTCTCTGAAGAATCAGGGACTCTACTCAACAACGCCTAGTTCTTCAGCTTTTTTTTTTGTTTTTAATATTGTATTTATTTATGTGTGAGAGAGAGCACACATGCCATTGTAGGAGCAGGGAAGGGGCAGAGGGAGAGGGGCCAGCAGACTCCCTCCCTCCCTGCTAGGTGCAGAGCCCCCCCAACCCGGAGTGGGGGCTGGGGCTCAATGCAGGGTGCATCCCAGGACCCCGAGATCTTGACTCAAGAAGAGCGGAAGTCAGGCACTTAACCCATTGAGCCACCCAGGCACCTTTCAACTTTTTCTTAATAACTGCTTCCCCCAAATTCTTAGGACTGAATAACGGGCATGAGTAGGGGACCCCCCCAAATTTGCAGCCTCCCGTTTACTTTCTGACTCCCGTTTGTCCTTCGGGTTCGTTTTTCTTCTTTGCATTAATTATAATTTGTAATTATATTTGTAAGAGCGTCTATTTGTTTATAATGTCTGGGCCACCGACCACCGTTTTAATTGTAGAGTATATACTTCCATTTGTTTCCAAAATAATTTTACATGAGAAGAGTAATAATGCCTCATACTTACTGAGCCATTACTATGTGACGGCAAGATTCTGAACACTTTAAGGAGCATAAACACATGAAAACCTTACTGCCACCTTGTGAGGTTGCACTAGTTTTTAATCTTCATTTTACAGATGAAAAGACATGAGACCCTTAATATGTGGGATCACACTCCATAGGCGATCCCCAAACTTTTTTTTTAAAGATTTTATTTATTGGGGATCCCTGGGTGGCTCAGCAGTTTAGCGCCTGCCTTTGATCCAAGGTGTGATCCTGGAGTCCCGGGATCAAGTTCCACGTCGTCGGGATCCCTGCATGGAGCCTGCTTCTCCCTCTGCCTGTGTTTCTACCTCTCTCAATCTCTGGGTCTCTCATGAATAAATAAATAAAATATTAAAAAAAAAGATTTTATTTATTTATTCACAGGAGACACAGAGAGAGGAAGAGACACAGGCAGAGGGAGAAGCAGGCTCCATGCAGGGAGCCCGATGTGGGATTCAATCCTGGATCCCAGGATCACGCCCTGAGCAAAAGGCAGACGCTCAACCACTGAGCCACTCAGGCATCCCCCCAAAACCTTCTTTTATTCAATTATGTTTTGGAGATCACTTCTGGTCCTTGTAAAGCTGTATTCCATTGTATATTAATCTTCCAATTTACTTTGAAAAAATATAAAGTCAGGGGGATCCTTGGGTGGCTCAGTGTTATGCGCCTGCTTTTGGCCTGGCCGTGATCCTGGAGACCCAGAATCAAGTCCCACATCGGGCTTCCTGCATGGAGCCGGCTTCTCCCTCTGCCTGTGTCTCTGCCTCCCTCTCTCTCTGTGTCTCTCATGAATAAATAAAATCTTTTCCTGGGGGATCCCTGGGTGGCTTAGAGGTTTAGCATCTGCCTTTGGCCCAGGGCATGATCGTGGAGTCCTGGGATAGAGTCCCACATCAGGCTCTCTGCATGGAGCCTGCTTCTCCCTCTGCCTGTGTCTCTGCCTCTCTCTCTCTCTGTGTGGGTCTCTCATGAATAAATAAAATCATTTAAAAAATAAATAAATAAAAATAAAATCTTTTCCTAAAAAAAAATGAAAAAATATAAAGTCCAATTTGCTAAGTTAATGGGCAGGTACTAAGGGAAACTTTATAGTAACCTCAGGTACCCTAGGATGGATTAGGGAGAAGCAGAGAGAGAGAGAGAGAGAGAGAAGCCTGGGGCGGCCTTTCTCCAGCCTGAGAAAACTTTGTGTTGCCAATCTGGCCTTTCTCTAAGGTTTAAAGTTGTTTAAAGGCTTAAAGACCAGCAGTCCTCTCTTTTTCCACAGAAGACCAGGGCTAGAGTTGTGCTATCGGGTCATAGGGCTCTCCTGGTCAGCATGGACCGTTGCAGCCAGAGTAGAACTTGGGGGAATTTTTTTGCCTTTCTCGGCTGCCCTCAGTGGGCCCTGCCTTCATTGCCTGCAGGCTCAGCAATGCTCTCCAGACTCGGGCCCTGGCCAGCCCTCAAGCCTCTTGTCTCCCTCCCCCACTGCACCCCTCCCCCAGCTCACCTTCCTTCTGGGCCCTGGAGCTCCCAGATCTTTACACTCTACATTACAGGATTTGACAATGACTCGGTTTGTCTGCATTTCCTCCCAGACCACCAGCTTCAGGAGGTGGGGGCAGGTTCTGCTTTGCTCCTAGAGTCCCCAGCTCCTAGCACGGCCTCCAGCTAAGAACATGAAGTTGAATAAATACTTGCTGAGCAAATGGATGTTTGTAGTGAGAAAATAGTGGAGAGTTATTATAATGGCCAAGGTGAAAATTAAGGTAGGTCTGTGTTGGGTCAGTGGTGAGCAGTGAAGGTGGGTGTGGGTGGGGGAGCCCGGAGGGCAGAGATTTGCAGAGGTAGAATTTAGAGGGTTTTTTGAGTGTGCTTGTTTGTTTTTAATTTATTTATTCATGAGAAACACTGAGACTGGTAGAGACATAGGCAGAGGGAGAAAAAGGCTCCCTGCGGGGAGCCTATGCAGGACAGGATCCCCAAATCCCCAGACCCCAGGATCACGACCTGAGCCAAAGGCAGATGCTCAACCACTGAGCCACCCAGGTGTCCCTAGAGGTTTGTTTTTAATGAGGAAAAAATACACAATGGCCAGTCCTCATTCTATTTGTCCCAAAGGGGTAACTTGTCAGTGGGGCAGATTATTGAGAGCCCCTGAAGGTGTTTGAGTAGAAGAGCAATTGCTCCGTGATAGCCATTGTTCTGCATGCAGGAAGTTGCTTCAGTCTGAAGGTAATAGGGGTCTGAGCCCGGTCTGGAGGGCAAGTCTGGAGGGCCCCTCACCCCTCAGGCCACCTTGCCTGGACCCACACACCGCCCCAAAATCCCAACAGGTGCAGCCAATTCGGAGATACTCCGTTCTCTCAGGCTCATGCGTGTGCAGGTATGGGTGATACCCTGCCTGCAAAATTGCAACTGCAGAGAAACGGCTGTTGCCATGGTAACAGGGTCGCTTTGGCAGGTTCCCTCAGACTTGGCTTCTGAACCACACTGGGAGGGAAGGAAGGCCAGTTTACCACCTGGTGGCCCGGGGGCCCTGCCGCCCAGTAAGTGAAGGAAAGGCCCACCTGTTTATCCTAAATTCAAGTCCTAGTGGAATAAGATGACCTGGGTTCAAATCCTGACTCTGACACTTTCCGTCCTCAAGTCACTGAACTTTTCTGTGCTGCATTTCCCCCAAGAGTGAAATGGGTGTGAGAGGGTTAGATGAGACTGATACATGAAAAGTCTTTAGCACAAACCTGGTATGTGGTAACCCTTAGCTAATATTAAATCACCTCACCGTCTCCCCTCCTCCCTCAACCCTGGGTCCTCTGCAGAAGTTTGACAGCAACCCACAGGCGTCTTTACATAGCAAAGCCACAGTGAGGGTGCAGGACAGGTTTCTAGGACAGTTAAAAAAGCAGGCCTGAGACAGGAAGGGGAAGGTGGGCTTTAGCAGCTCCCTGTAGCAAGGCCAAGAGCTTCCTGGACCCTCCTGTGGCCAGCACAGCTTGCCCCCAGACCTGCCATTGGTCTTCTCTGAGGATGTTGGGCCGGCATGCAACCACATTATGATTATTAGCTTAAGGCATATCTTAGAAACTCATTCATTTATTCTTGCATTCATTTGACTCAGTCTATGCTGTGCTGGACATTAGGGGATCCTGTCCTCAAGGAGCTCACGGTCCTTGTAGAGGAACCAAAAGAGGAAATACATGACTGTGCTCTGGCAGCATCTGGACCATCTGGCCCTGCCTGGGGGAGCAAGTGTGGACAGGGGTCGCCCCAGGTGGAAGGCTCAGCTGTGGCAAGGCAGGGAAGTAAGGACCTCGGTTCGGGTGCATCTTAGAGCCTGCAGTGGGATGGCTGGGGAACAGGCTAAGCCACCTGATAAAGTGCAAGACTTCCTTCAGAGAGCAAGGGATTGACTGCCCAGGGGTTTTAAGGATGGAATTTGCTTTTTCCAGAGATGCAGGATAGGGATGGATTGAAAAGGGAGAAGCAGCAATTGGGGTAAGAGAGGGAAAGGGAATGATGCTGTGTGGTGATCTGGGACAAATGGTGAAATCTGGATTTGAGGGACATTTAGGACATTTAGCATCAGTAGGACCTGGCCCCTGGCTAAGGTGATGGCCAGACAGTCCAGGCCCCTGTGCTGACTCTGGTCCCTGCACTGAGAAAACCAGGCCACTCAGCTGCCATGGGAGTTATGCAAGACCAGCAAGGCAGGGTGGGAAGCTCATTGCTTTCAGAGTCTGTCCAACACCAAAGTGCAGCCTGGGTTTGGCTGAACTACCTGACTGACCTGTCTGTGTCCCCTCCTAATATGAGAGCATGAACCTGGCACAGCACAGACACTCAGTAAACAGTAGCTGGGATCATGAATTTGTTATGACTGTGAGGAGCACCAAAGACAGCCTCCATCCACTCAGTATTCACCCACTAAACACCCTGGGGACAGACCCTGGACATGACCAACTGAGCCTAGTGCTGAAACTGAATAACAGAAGGGCGGAGACATCAGGCAATAAACACAACAGGATTTGCTTGGGAAGGAAAGCTGTTTCCTTCAGAGCTCTTCACAATGCAAAGTTGTCAGGGGGGGAAAATTTTCAAGCCTGTCAAGGGGCCAGGGTCTGGGTTCTTTCTTAGAATCTACACTGAGGCTCACCAACGTTTGGGGGGGACACCAACAGTGTTCAGGCCTGTGGCCTTTCTAAAAACAGGCCAGGGAGCAAATACTCCAAGTGTAAGGCATTACCTGGAGATCCTTGGCCCTGACACACAGAAGGGCCCAGGGCAGGACGGGGCCCAGAGCGGGCTGGCTTCCGGCATCTTCCAGGGCCCACTTCCTGGCCCCAGGGAAAGAGGTGATTGACTGTTTTATTGGCTTCTCCAGGCCCGGCCTGCTGCCTTTATCATGCAGCCTCCACCCAGCACAGGCCTGGTGCCAGAAGCCTCGGAATATTTAATGCGAGGAAGGAATGACAACCTGTGTGACTGGGTCTGTCCCAAACTGAAGTGTCTCGTGGCACCTTTGCCAGGTTCGTGCTGAGCATTTTCTTCAGGAGCAAGGAGCCTGAGGACGTTTTGTTGGGCAGGGCGGGTGCGAACACAGATGCTGTATTTTGAACCCATCCCATTACACAGACCAGGAATGCAAGGCACAGAGGGGCGACCTGCTGAGGTTGCACAGATCCCCTGTGCAAGCGCCCCCTGCCCCTACAGCGTCCGGGCTACGCGGTCCCCGTCCCTTGTACCCCCACCCCGGCCCCCCAGGCCCCGGATGACGCAGGGGAGGCTCCTCAGTGCTGTGGTTAAAGGGAATAAACGCCCCGACCGTCCAGCCCAGCCGCAGCACCGACCTTCTGCTTTGGGAGGTTTCCCGCAGCCGCCCCCTGCCTGAGCCCCTGCACCGCCTCGCCGCGCCCTGCTCGCAGCTCGGAAACGCCCCCAGGCTCACACCTGCCTCCCGGGCGTGAGCCGCCCGCGTCGGGCGCCGGCGCCATTGCTGGGGCGGCGCGCAGGGGCTCTCCCGCCGGGTCGGGCCGCGGCCCGCGTGTCTTCCTACGCTCGAGTCTCGTGCCTGCGCGCCCCGAGCGCGTCCGCCCGCCCAGGGTTCCGGCCCGAGGCGCAGGGAGGGCGGAGGGAAAGGGCACTCGGACGGGAAAACAAAACCCCAGCGGCTTCCTTCCCCCGGCCCCGGAGACACAAAGGGCCCGCGCGGGGTGGCGGGGGCGCGGGGAGGCGGCGCTCCGGCCCACGCTCGGCCCGGCCCGGCCGCGGGCGCGCAGGGCCTTCGGCGGGGGCGGCCACACCCCGGCCCCGGCCCCGCCCCGCCCCGCCCCGCCCCGCCGCGCTCGCGTCCTGGGGGCCGGGGGTGCAGGCGCGGGGGCCCCGGGGCGGCGGAAGTCACCTCGCCCCCGGCCGCTTCTCTCTCGAGCCTTTGTGGGAACCGAAGCCCCCGCGCCCCCCGCGATCTGCGCGCGCCGCCCGCCCCCAGCCCGACCCGCGGCTCGCCCGGCCGTCGGGGGTCGCAGCCTCCGCCGCCCCGGGTCTGCGGTCACGTGCCCGCGGGGGGCGGGGAAGGGAGGCGCCCGGGGTCCCCGCGCGGCACGTGCAGGGCCTCGCCGGGGGCGGAGCTCCGGCCGCGCCGCCGCGGGCTGGGCTCCGGGCACAAAGGGGGCGGGGGCGGGGGCGGGCCGAGCGGGGAGCCCCTGCCCGGTGGCGCCCGGCGGCCGGCGCGGGCGGTCAGCCGTCCCGACCCCCCCGGGGGCGGACCTCGGGGACTCGGGCTGACCTTAGGCCAACGGAGGAGCGCGGCCCCTGCGGGCGGTGCGGGGGGTGGTAACCTTGGGCTTTCTACTGGGCTCTACTGCGGGCAACTTTTAACCCAAAGCAAAGTCGTGGCGGGGAAACGAGCCCCCAGGTGCTCAGCGCCCAGGTACACGTCTCAGCTCGGGCCGCGCTGGCTCTGCGGTCCCCTCACCCCCTGCCACCGTCCCTCGCCAGCGTCGTGGAACCAACCTAGCGTCGGGTCGCGTTTGGCTTGTGCGCTCGCTGCCCCCGACTAGATCGCTGGTTCTGAGGGAAAGCCTGCTGTTCGCTTAGAAAACTTTTAAGAAACGGAGGAGATTAAGATATTAAGGAGGGGCGGTAAAGACGTTGATTGGAGCTGATAGGGAGATCCACACAGGGGTGGGTGGGAGGCGTGGAAAGACAGAGGGTGGGGGAAGACGCTGGCGGGGCTTTCTGGAACGTGAGGTTGCCCCGGCGAGATCTTGAACGGAGGAGCCAGTGAGCTGGGGAGAAGGGGTGAGAAGGGGTGAGGCAGGGCGCTAATTGAAGGTCGAAGTGGCCACATTTGCTGATGGACTGGACCGAGAGCTTGAGGGAGGGAGAGGCTTCAAGAATGGGAAACGAGGTGGCTGGTTGTGCTTTTCTTATTTTGAATATTTTATTTATTTATGAGAAACAGAGAGAGGCAGAGGCAGGCTCCATGCAGGGAGCCCGACGTGGGACTCGTGACTCGATCCCGGGTCTCCAGGATCAGGCCCTGGGCTGAAGGCGGCGCTAAACCGCTGAGCCACCTGGGCTGGCCAGGTGGTGCTTTTCTTAACTGCAGTGGGGATCAGCTATGGGAGAGAAAAATCAAAATCCAGTCCGGGCATGTTACATCTGAGCTGCCACTTAGCTATCCAAGTGGACATGCCACAGTGGAGGCGTTTCAAGAGAAATCTCAGAGACAGAGGAGGACTAGAGATACAAATCCGGGAGCCGAGAGCATGTAGTATATTCAGAATCGTAGGACTGAGCTTGGTGTGAATAGTGTCCCGGGAAGTTGGAGGGATAGCAAGAGAGAGTGCTCTCTCAGGAATCAAGGGGAGAGAGTGTTCCTTGGAAGAGGGAGGGATCCACAGTGTGAAATGCCGCTGAGAGGTCAAGGAAGGGGAGGACAAGAAATTGACCATGGGATTTAGTAACATGGAAGCCCTTGGTGACCTTGGCAAGAACAGTTTCAAAGGAGTGACAGAGCTGAAACCAAAGCAGACATATTTGTGAACTAGAGGAAGAGAGTGATTAGTTAATCTCTGAAGAAATTTTAATGTGGGGACACCTGGATGGCTCAGCGGTTGGGCGTCTGCCTTCAGCTCAGGAAGTGATCCTGGAGTCCTGTGATGGAGTCCCACATCGGGCTCCCTGCGTGGAGTCTGCTTCTCCTTCTGCCTGTGTCTCTGCCTCTCTCTCTGTGTCTCTCATGAATAAATAAAATCTTTTAAAAAAAAAAGCTTAATGTGAAGGAAAGCTAGAGATAGGAGGCCGAAGAAGGCCTACAGACAAGGTACATTTCAGAACAAAACAGGGGCACCTGGTGGCTCAGTCAGTTTGAGTGTCTGACTCTTGACCTCAGGTCTTGATTTCAGACTTGTGAGTTCAGGCCTGACCTTGGGCTCCAGGCTGGGTGTGGAGCCTACCTAAACAAAACAAACCCAAAACAAGCTTTTAATACAGAAAATGTAAAGCTAACACAAAAGTAGAAATAATAATCTGAGGAGCCCATTTCCATCACCTAGCTTCAGTGATAATCTACAGCCAACTTTGTTTCATCTATGCCTGCCTAGTTATTTTTTTTTTTTGCCTAGTTATTTCAAAGCAAATCTCAGAACTCATTCTACTTCACTCATAGACTTCTGTGTATGTATCTCTAATAGATAGGAATTCAATCTAATAATCCAAGATTTTAGTTGTTTTTTTTAAGATTTTGTGTTTTTTTAAGATAGTCACAGCATAATTATCACACCTAAAATAATTGGCAATAATTCCTTAATATCTATGTGGTCACAAGTGTTCACATTTTCCTATCTCATACATGATTTCTTTTTATATTTGGTTTGTTATAATCAGGATCCAAATAGGTCTGTCTATTGCATTTGTTTGGTATGTCTCCTTAATCTCTTTTTTCCTTAATCTCTTTTAATCTATAACAGTCCCCACCCCTACTCCCACCCCCCTTTCTTTTAATTTTTTTTAATTTTTCATTTATTTATTTATTTTTTACTTATTTTAATTTTTTTTTAAAGAAGCCAAATCAGGG
This sequence comes from Canis lupus baileyi, assembly GCF_048164855.1. Classification (NCBI taxonomy): domain Eukaryota; kingdom Metazoa; phylum Chordata; class Mammalia; order Carnivora; family Canidae; genus Canis; species Canis lupus. Next base: position 26,854,889 of record NC_132848.1, on the reverse strand, counting down.
GTGCCTGGGTGGCACAGTTGGTTAAGCGTCTGCCTTTGGCTCTAGTCATGATCTCAGGTCCTGGGATGGAGCCCCATGTCGGGTTCCTTGCTCAATGGGGAGTCTGCTTCTTCCTCTCCCTTTACCCCTCCCCCCTGCTCTTGTGCTCTCTCTAATAAATAAAATCGTAAAAGAAAGAAAAAAAGAAACCAAATCATTTGTCTTTTAGAATTTCCCATATCCTGGGTTTTGCTGATGGCATCCTTATGATGATGCTGTAACATCCCAAGGTGTCACATAAAGTCTGGTTGTCTCTGTGAGAGGTATGTGTCTTACACAATGCTCTGGTGTCTTCAGCCGGAACCTGCGAGTATGAAGGTCCCCACCAGCCTTTCGCCTGTCACCCCCACAGCCTTGCAACCCCAATCAAACAGTGGTGAAGAGAAAGCTTCCTGAGGGGCAGGGCATGGAGAATATTTCATTGTTCACATGTTCTAGACTTAGAAGTAACCTGAAATTGGACTTAGGTGCAGCATAGGCCTGGAAGATGGGTAACAGGAAATCTGGGGAAGAGGTGTGTGAATGAACTCCTCAGAATGGGCACCATGTGGACATATCTGTGTCCCGTGAGCACGTGAATGCTTCCTGAGGGACATCTGCTGCAGAGGAGGCTCTCAGTAACTAGGTGGACAAAATGACACATTCTGTGGATGTCATTCAGCTTCTCCCCGCCAGCCCCCAGTGCTTGTTCAGTGGATCCTCTGGGCAGTGATCGGGGAAATGAACTAAACAAATAGCAAAGACATCCCCTCATCAAACTGACCTGGCTACTGCATTCCTGAGTTTTCAACCTCCCAACAGCAGAGACCAACCCTGACATTGCTTCCAGTATGGAGGACCAACCAGCCACCTGTTGGACTCCTTTGTTCATGAAGGAGATAATAGTTTGCCCTCACCAAAAGAAATAGGCATTCTGGATAGGGTTAGCTTCCCTGTCTGCAGGGTTTTTGCCAGCGCCACCGCCCATGGACTTCTGGAATGCCTTTTGCACTCTCACGGTATTCCACACAACAATGCTTCTGATCAAGGGAATCATTTCCTAGCAGAATTGCAGCTGTGAGCATACGTGCACAGAACTCACTAATTTTTTTTAAGGTTTTATTTATTTATTTTTATTTGAGAGTGAGAGAGGGCAGGGTGGGGCAGGAGCAGAGGGAGAGGGACAAGCAGACTCCTCACTGAGCCCATAGCCCAGCTAGATGCTCAATCCCAGGATGTTGAGGTCATGACCTGAGCCAAAATCGAGAGTCAGATGCTTAACCAACCAAGCCACCCAGACACCCCCAGAACTCACTAATACTACTACGTTCTGCCCAGAAGCAGCTGGCCTGAAAGAATGGCAGGGTGACCTATTGAAGACTCTGTTCTGGCATTAGTGGAAAAACTCCCTGAAAGGATGGTGTCTGTCTTACACAGTGCTTTGGACCTGTGACCAATATGTGGTGCTATTCAAAGTTCTGGAACAGGAGCAGCTCTTCTCATTACTACATCTACTGCTAATTTCTCCTCCCACAACTTTCAGCTTGATGGGAGGTCTTAATTCCCAAGGGAGATATGAACTATAAGGGGACGGAGCTATGGTTCCACGGAATTGGAGTCTGGACATTCTGCATTTCTCGGTTGGTGAAGAAAGAGCTTACTCTGCTAGCCTGGATGATTCACCTCAATTGCCAAATCAAGCTGTTGGTTACAACGTGTGCAGCAAAACTATGTCTGGAACCCAGAGGCTTCCACATGGCACCTCTTATTACTTGCATGTCCAGTATTAAAAATTAATGGGAAATCAAAGTAACTGATAAAGTAGGACCACTGAGAATTCAGATCCTTTAAAAATGAAGTTTTGAGGGACACCCAGGTGGCTCAGCAGTTGAGCATCTGCCTTCGGCTCAGGGCGTGATCCCAGGTCCAGGGATCGAGTCCCGCATCAGGCTCCCTGTAAGGATCCTGCTTCTCCCTCTGCCTGCGTCTGTTTCTCTGTGTGTCTCTTATGAATAAATAAATAAAATCTCTCTTTTTAAAAATATTTATTTATTTATGATAGACCTAGAGAGAGAGAAAGAGAGGCAGAGACACAGGAGGAGGGAGAAGCAGGCTCCATGCTGGGAGCCTGATGTGGGACTTGATCCTGGGACTCCAGGATCGTGCCCTGGGCCAAAGGCAGGTGCTAAACCGCTGAGCCACCCAGGGATCCCCAATAAAATCTTTTTTTAAAAATGAAGTTTGGGGCAACCCGGGTGGCTCAGCGGTTTAGCGCCGCCTTCAGCCCAGGGCGTGATCCCAGAGTCCTGGGATCGTGTCCCATGTCGGGCTCCCTGCATGGAGCCTGCTTCTCCCTCTGCCTGTGTCTCTGCCTCTCTCTGTGTGTCTCTCATGAATAAATAAGTAAATAATTTTTTAAAAAATGAAGTTTTGAGACACTCTGCCAGGTAAAGAATGCTAACCTGTTGAAGTTCTGGCTGAGGGTAAAAGGACAGAGTGGGTAGCGCAAGAGGGAATAAATAAATATTAACTGCAGCCTTGTGAGCAGTTACAGACCTGATGTGGAAGATTGTGGCAGCTCCCTACTGCAGCTGTGTCCTTTGGAGGTCATTCTAACATTGTATCAGACCAGCAGCTTACGATGTATGTGGTAGGATGGGTGTCAAAGTAATCAAGATTCTTTAGGACTATATTGTGATAGAAACCAGGAGAGTTAAGTTAGCCTGGGGCTAAGACAGGGAATGTGGCCTGCTGTTCATCACAGATGAATGCAATCTGCTTCTTGGTCGCCATTGAAAACAGTGCATTTGCCAGATTAATAGCTGCACACAGAGCACTAGAGGCTTCGCTGCTGTATCACAGTAAATATGCTGCATCTGGCACAGCAGCTGTGATTAGGGCTACCGTTTGGTTAAGTTAGGGTAGTCCACTGTCATTTACCGTGATCCATCTGGCTTTTGCAAGGGCTAGTCCAGTGAATTAAACATGATACCAATCTCTTCCATTCCACCTGGGCCGTAGGAGTGCTTCTGATTTGCTGTGTTGGCCAAAGGAAAGACTCAGACAGTTTCGGGGACTTCAGCTTGGTCTTTCCAAACACAGTGGTTTTTACTCTCCAAGTCAAGGAATAAATGTGTAGGTTCTGCTGGCTGCTAAGTAAATCCGTTCTGATCCTTCAAAGATTTGGGGGAGGGATGCCTGGGTGGCTCAGTGGTTGAGCATTTGCCTTTGGCTCAGGTCATGATCCCGGGGCCCTGGGATAGAGTCCTGGATCGGGCTCCCCTCAGGGAGCCTGCTTCTCCCTTTGTTTGTGTCTCTCTGTCTTTCATGAGTAAATAGGCAAAATCTTAAAAAAAAAAAAAAAAAAAAGATTTGGGGAAAATGGCTAGAGGACCATGACTCCATTTTTCACCAGCTTCTGAATGCCCCCATTCTAACAAGAGGGCCATGATGGCACTTGGGTTGGTCTCCTGGTATCAGGGTCATCTCAGACCTGTATCTAACAGCCCTTGAAAGATCTGGGCATTCACCTCTTCTGTAGTGAATATTTATTCTGATAAGTGAGTAAAAGTCCTTTTGGAGAAGCTGGGAACTTCTTTTGTATATACTTGTTGTGATACTTTGGGGTCCTTCCTCGAGGAATCCTGGCCTCCTCTTCCTTTGATGGCTTCTGGTGGAAGAACCAGTTCATGTTTGCCCAATAGGTGAGAAATGTAGATTTTCCAATTTAATGGCTGACATGAGCCATCTGCCAAAACCATCAATTACCACACATCTCTGTGCGGAAGGCCATCTGATTGCCATTCCAATTTTCTTCCCCATTACAGTCATTGTATCTGTCTTGCCTCTGATGATTACGTGCTACCACCTGACCTCTGCTAGTCAGACTCCTGTCATCCACATTGTCACCGAAGAGCCCAAGTCAGTAGGTGCATCTTTTTTGTAAGCCCAGGCCCATAGGATGGCTGCCACTGTTCCTCAACAATTTTGACCTCTTATAGGTAGGTGCATTCCAAACTGCTTCAGTAAAGACTGCCTTCCAGAGATTGTGGTCAGCTGGTAGGTTCTCTGGTTTTACATGACAAATCCATTCGAACATGCTCACCTCTCTCAGCTTTTTGTCTTCTCCATCCCGCCCAAGCAAGGCCAACATTTTCATCTCATTTACTGTAGGATATCTTTGTTTGCAAGCTTCGAGGGGCCGTTATGGAGAGTATTAGAACTGGAATTCCAGGAGTCCTTGCCAGAATATTAAATCCTGAGTCCTGAGAGGGTTTCCCAAATCAATAAATTCATCCCTTTCCAGGCTTCTAATCCACCCTCCCTGATCCATTGCTCTCGGGACACATTCCCAGGCATGGCCTTGTTCCTGCTGAAACAGATTAGCCAGGTTCTGAAGCTCTTTTGTAAAACTTGATCCTAGTTTTTGGTCTTAGAAACCTTGAGGTCAGGAAAGGGTGGACCTCAAGGAGGCAGGTATCATCCTACAAGACACCTGCCACTGGTGAGGTCTTTACGAGGAGGCTGTGTTCTCTTCATGAAAGGCCAGTTCTGCTGTCCCAGATGGTGAGGGTGATCTGGGTGGGTATTTAAGATTCTCAGCTGAGGGCAGCCCCAGTGGCTCAGCAGTTTAGCGCTGCCTTCAGCCCAGGGCGTGATCCTGGAGACCCAGGATCGAGTCCCACGTAGGGCTCCCTGCATGGAGCCTGCTTCTCCCTCTGCCTGTGTCTCTGCCTCTCTCTCTGTTTCTCGAATAAATAAAGTCTTTAAAAAAAAGAAAAGATTCTCAGCTGAATCTGGTCCAATGTCATATCCAGGTCTCAGAGCTCCATTCCTACCCTTTCCAATCCCTAGCAGAGCCCCACATCTGGCTCCCTGCTCAGAGGGGAACCTGCTTCTCTCTCTCCCTCTGCACCACCCTGCCCCTGCTTGTGCTCTCTCTCACTCTCTTTCTCAGTCAAATAAATTAAAAAAAAAAAAAAAAAAAAAAAAAGGTTTGGGCCTGAATTTCAGCACTGTCTGTCCTCTAGCTACAGGAGATAAGGGCCTCTTTGGATACCACCATGGAAATTTCTGTTTGTTTGTTTTTTTTCTTTTTTTAAGATTTTATTTATTTATTCATGAGAGACACAGAGAGAGAGAGGCAGAGACACAGGCAAAGGGAGGAGCAGGCTCCATGCAGGGAACCTGATGCGGGACTCAATCCTGGGACTCCAGGATCACGCCCCAGGCCAAAGGCAGGCATTAAACCACTGAGCCATCCAGGGATCCCCAATTTCTGGTTTTTATATTGTGCTTTGAGTTGATAGTGCACTGACTTGAGCCTGCTATTTTCTTCCTTCTGGACTTTAATGGCCATTAAGACAGCCAACAAGCTTCATAATCCTTATAATAACCATTACTCTCCTATTTTTTAAAGACTTTTTTATTTATTTATTTATTCATGAGAGACACACAGAAAGAGGCAGAGACATAGGCAGAGGAAGAAGCAGGTTCCCTGTGGGGAGCTGGGTGCAGAACTCGATCCCAGGACCCCGAGATCACAACCTGAGCCAAAGGCAGACACTCAACCACTGAGTCATCCAGGTGCCCACCCTCCTATTTTTCAAGTGGTAGAGTTGTCACAGGCTCCAGTGAATCTTCTACCTATACCCCCTTCCGAGTAACCAAAAGTTAGAGTCCTAGTAATGTGCTGATACAGCACGCTTGAGGTGCTCTCCATCCCACTTAACATCAAAACAGTGCCCTCGTTGACACCTAGCTGGTTCTGATCTGATTCTAAAATCCCATCCGGAGAGCTTACTTCCTGGAATCACTCTGGTAACATCTTGTTTTAGATTCCATCAAAGACAGATCCTCAGGCAAGAGTTTGAGAGCAGATAGCTTATTTCGAAGATGACCCCAGGAAGCCCCAGTAGAATCGATGGAAAGGTGAGACAGGAGAGGTAAGGAAGCTAGGGTATGGGGTGTGGTTGATATATGGGTACGTGAACGTGCCATCACCACTGTGGGCAACGAGGACTCCCTTTAGGAAGTGTGCAGAGCTCTCCTCTGGACTGTTTCACTCTAGAAGTAAGGAAGCTTGGCATTTATCCACTAACTTCCACCTCCCACCATTCAAGGATTGCTCTTGGGAGTGCTAATTTCCTAGCACTTGCACAGTGCCCACGTTCTGGCTGGGCATAATCCTGTGATCGGGGAAAGTGATTTGGGCCGAGAGTCTTGGGTGCTTGCCCTGGGAAGCCTTGGGGTACAGAGGAATGACCAATACTTTGAGGACCTGATTGGGTGCTGCTGATGCTGAAGACTGGGTCCCAGGCCCACAGGCCCTCCTCCAGGTTATCACATGGCCCAAGGCCCTGTGTGATCCAGCCTCGCCTCATTTTGTGTGTTCTCTTTTTCACTCATGCTGGTCTGTTTCTCTGTTCATGAATTCCTTTATTTGTTTCTAGGCAGGAAAACAGAAACCAAACCGGTTATTTTAACCGGCAGAAATTAACGTAGGAAATTAGTTAAACAGATATTAGAAGACTGAAAGGCAGGAGAGGAACACTACCTAACACAGAGATGGTAGGCAGGGCGAGATCATCCAGGACCTGTGAGCTGTGTAATGCTCTTGAGGGGAACAAGTGAGAAAGTATTTGGGAACCACCCAGGCAGCATCTTGGCCTTGCATGGCACGTGAATGCTTCCCCTTTTCCCTTCTTGTCTCTGTTCCATCTTTGACTTTATTCTGCAAGCATTCTACTGACCAGGGCTGTCCTCCGGTCCCTATGCCCAGAGTAGGCCATGCAGGGATGCATGCCTCACCTCTGTCTCAAAAGAACTCTGATCTTCCTGTCTGAACTTTAGGATGGGCTTGAACCTTGTGGATACAAGGATTTGGGGAATCTTGTTCTGCCCTTTGCTCTGTTGATATTGAGCTTCCCATGGCCTCAGGTGTGCCATGCAGTACTGTACCTCAGGGCCTTTGCTTATGATGCCTATCCTATGATGCTCCTGGGCCCCGGCACATGGTTTCCTCTGTTCCTTCTTCCTCTTGTATCAAATTCTTGATCCTCCTCAAGACCTAATAGAACTATCCCCCTTCCCTCCCGGACTTCCCTGCTTTGGAATTGACATATGC